>NC_057855.1:21807500-23155000 GCF_015237465.2 Chelonia mydas
ATTTTAATAAATTTAACTGAATTAATTAATAAATTTAAAAATAAGAACAGTGATTTACAGTTAAGGTAATGTTCTTTTGGTTAATGGATAGTTATGCAGGGATAACTCATCAATACCAGTTAAAAATAATGAATTCTGATGGTATTTTTTATGCATAAGACAATCAGAAGAAATTATTGAAAAATGTAAAATATGTTAATATTCAGATGTTTAAATGTAATTTTTTTGTACTTTTAGACTTTTTTGTTTAATTATTTTTTACTTATGAAATTAGATAAACAGCACTATTATTGGCTGTCTTACATTCTAGGTAGTTACTATATTAAACATTTAATGTGTGTGCACACAAATGCATACATTAGTGACCACTCTAGTAAAGATTGCCTATGTGTTTCCACTTTAAACCCATCTTGAGTTGCTCAGCTTTTTGAGACGTTTCACTTTTTGGGACTGACATTTTTCAGATCTTGGACTCCGCTCATATTGAATCTCTCTGTTTTTCGAAATATAAGCAAAAATAGTTCACCTGTTTTTGAGTAGAAAGAAAGTTACAATAAATAAAAATTCCTCTTTCCCCCACCCCCAAAAAAATCACTCCAGTGCTCAAACAAAAAGGAAGAAGAAGAATGTTCTTGTAACTGTTTCTGGATAGTTCAAACGCCAAATCTGTTGTAAGTAGAAAAGCAAAATTTGGCAGATAAATAGACCTCATGGAGGAGAAGTGACTTTGTGTTCTGGTGATAATTTATTTTCAACTATCTGAGTTAGAAGACTTTGCAAATAGAACTCTGCTGTACATTTTTAATTATGATAGCACTTTAAAGTAACACTTGGCATGAAGGTAGGCTGCAGTGTGTGTATACAGACTTTGCTTCATAGTGAATATGTATATAGTAAAGGTGCACATTGAATGAGGAAATGCTCCAAAAGGTTCAGACTCCCTACTTTAAGATTTTTTGGGAATTTGCAATTTAATTATGGAAATCAAGCTTTCAGAGTTGAGAGTTCCTACAAACTTTATCCTCAAATTTCACCATTCACCAAGTATAAATCACCAGTTTAACCTCTAAGGCCTGATACTACTGTCTTTCTATCTACAACAACTTAAGGATATCAGGTCTGGGTTACTAAACTGTAAACAAATGAGCAGTACCAGTAATGATGAATAGGGGATGTGGAGCGAGGGGAGAGTTGGGTAATTATTGACTCTCCCTTCCCAGAAGCAGTGTCAGGCAAGATGACCACAGGACTCTAGGTGAACGAGAAGCTGTGATGACAGCAGCAGAAAAGCAGTTTAAGTATGTTTTCCATAAGACACATTCTTTCTAATTAGCAATTTAAATAAATGAATAAATAAATAGAATTAACCTTAAGTGTACCTAAATTTATAACTGTCATATATTTTAATTTTTTTGAATTTTGAAAGAAATGGGATGACTTTCTGTTGTTTACAGTTGGTGAAGATGGACAAATAAAAATCTGGTCTAAAAGTGGAATGCTAAGATCCACTTTAGCACAGCAAGGTAAGTTAATTGATTTCCTTAAAGCTTGATTTTACATGTTTAGTTTTAGCTATATATAATATATTCTAGTGCCTTTCCCTAAATCTGGCAGTAGGTGCTTAGATCAGGATATTAGGGGTTGACTCAATTTCCATTAAAATCAAAGGGAATTTTTCTGTTGACTTCAGCAGAAGTTAGATCAGGTAGTATTCTTTCAGAGGCAAGCCTTCTTTGAAAGCCTATCGCATCTGAAAACTGTAGGCTTTTGGTTGGCAAGTGCTGATTCTAGGTTTGCATATGGATCCTGTTCCAAAACATTTTTCAGAGAATGTATCAGCTACAAAAGTTGTCAAATAAAATTATAACAGTAGGTCAATGAATGAAGTTTGAAATGTTTATCTTTAAGAATTGGTCATTTAAAAAAAATCAAAATATATTAATATTTTCTGACATAAAAACTACTTTAATGAAGTGAATTGAAAACTTGCAACTTGAATAATATTTGCATGTCCTCAAATGAAAAACATTAATATTCTTTCACCGAGTGCATCATTGACATGCATAGAATCTTCATTACCAGTGCTCACTATAACAATCTCTGTATCTGCTGGGCCAGGACCCAGCTTCGTTTTCAGTATCCATGCCTCTTTCAGGACCCAGTATATGGTCAAGGTATGTACCAGTACTGTCAACTGTTCCTTTGGTACCGAAGGCACCACTGGGTTGAGCCGTGGATGACACTGGACACATGGTAGTCCTATCGGGAGTGGCCCCACTGCCACCATGAAGCTATTTGAAGAGATCCTCATAGTTGAGCTCAGAGGCATCTTCCCCCCGTTCCCCATCTTGCTCTTGCTCTCGAGACACAGCAGGAATCATAGTTGGTACCGGGAAAGTACCGTTCCTGCAGTAGAGACAGGGGACCAAGGCCTAATTCTTTCTGGCTGCTGATGCCATATCCTTACCTGCAGTGGCCTCTATGGAATCCCTGGGAAGTCCCTCAACAACGTCCCAGTCATCTGCTCACTCTAGGGCAAGATTACCTGTACCTCCAGTAGGATTCCCATTGGAATCTCCAGTCCTGCAGCGACCAACAGAGGGGGCTTCCTCTGCAATAGGGCATTCTGAATCTTTAGGTTGGTCAGATATTGTTCCTCAAGACATTCCACTGGTCCCAACTAGATCTTCCTCCTTATCAACGGATGATGCAGCAATATTCCAGTCCTCATCTCTGGTACCAGAAGATTTCAGGTCATATCAGGATCTGTTCAGATGTATGGTGTCAGCCTTAGGTGTTCAGACCCAGTTTGTATAGGAAAACACAAATAAATTGTAGAATATCCTCCAGCCATCACTTCCTTGGAGAGTTTCACTCCCTATAAGTGAAGCAATACTAGAGCCTGCTAAATCCCTATGGAATGCCCTGGCTTCATTAACACCCATAGAAAAGCACACTGACAAAATATACTATGTGCCATGCAGGGCTTCCAATATTTTTTCTCTCATTCGGCTCCAAATTCCCTGGTTGTGACAGTAGCAAATGAGCAAGTGAGACAGGGAAGATATAAATCTACACCTAAAGAAAGAATCTAAAAGGTTAGATTTCATGGGGAGAAAGATCTATTTGACTTCTTGCAGATGTGTATTTCAAACCAGCAAGCTCTGTTATTGAAATAGGATTTTGTGAACTGGGATGCTATGTTCAATTTTTGGACAAGTTTCCAGAATCCTTAAGGGAGGAGGTCAAGGACTTTGATATGAAAGGCTGTTCAGTGGCCAGAACATCCTTACATCTGCCCTGGATACAGTGGATGCTTTGTCTAGGCTCATGGCCTCAGCTGTAACAATTAGAAGAATCTCATGGTTATAAAACTCTAGTGTAGCACCTGAGATCCAACAATGCATTGAAGGCTTGCCATTTCATGGTCGCCTGCTGTTTTCAGAGAAAATTGATGACACAGTTCGAGCTGACAGAGTCTTTTAGGGACTCCCACGCCACCTTATGCTCATTGGGGATTTATACTCAGGCCACGAAGAGATGGCATTTTGAGAACCAACAGAAACAACAATATTGTCCTCAGTAATATTTCCGTCAGTCCTCCTACCCTATGAGGCAGCAAGATTTCCTTAGAAAGGGACACAAATCACAGAGGAGGAAACCTTCTGAGTCTAGCTTTAGTCAAATGGCCCCTCCTTCTCTTCCGGCTTTTTGGGACCACATCTGGGGGACAGTGATTCATATTCTCCTTCACAGTAGCACTGCAATGTATTACAGGGACAAGCAGGGGGGTGCCTGCTCCAACCCGCTTTTTCAGGAAGCAATAAAGTTTTGTCATCTCTCCATTGAGAGATGGATGTGGCTCACTTGTCAGGCTCTCAGAACCAACTGGCTGATCACCTCAATCAAACACTGGTGGTCTCTGAAGAACAATGTACTGAGGTCCATTTTCTGGAAATGGGGTATCCCTTCTATAGACTTGTTTGTGACAAAAGACAACAGGAAATGTCATCAGTTCTGTTCTCGAGCAAGATTAACCCCAGAGTCTCTTACCAACACCTTCCATCTGAATTGTGAAGGGAACATAATGCATGCTTTCCCCCTCTGATCCCTCAAGCTCAAACTGGATCATGCCAGACTGATTCTGAGTGCACCAGCATAGTCGAGGCACTTTTGATTTTCTGACCTTCTCTCTCTATCGGCTCGACCTCCCCAACCCACTCACTCAACATCACAGTCAGGTAGTTCATCTGGCTTTGAGCAGTCTGCACCTTACTGCATAGATGCTTCGTGGCTAGACAAAGAGGAGGGGCAATGCTCAGAAGCAGTTAGACACATTGTGCTTAATAGTAGAAAACCAGCCACAAAGCCAACCTATTTGCCTAAGTGCACATGGTTTTCTATTTGGGCAACGTCCAAGCAAATTCAGCTCACATTAGCACAGATTCAGAACATTTTGGATTATTTACTGCAGGTGAGCTCCCTGAAGGTTCACTTGGTGGTGATTTCAGCTTTCCTTCCTCCCAGTCAAGGGAAGTTGGTATTTTCAAAACCTATGATGGTGAGGTTTTTTAAGAGTATTACCCATTTTTTTCCACCGGTGAAGGAAAGAGTGCCACTGTGGGACCTTAATACAGTCCTGGGTGCACTGATGGATCCTTTGTGCGAGCTGACAGCAACATGTTCATGGGCTCTCCTCTCACAGAAGATGGCCTTCCTTGTGGCTATAACATTCACAAGAAGAGTTAGTGAGTTGCAGGCCTTAATGGCACATCCTCTGTACACTCAGTTCTTCACGGACAAGATGGTTTAAGACCAGGCCCATTATTTTTGTCCAAAGTGGTATCTTGGTTCCACCTTTGTCAGGTTATTTACTTATCTATATTTTTCCCAAACCACATTCAAATGTGGAGGAACAGCATCTACATAACTTAGATGTCAGTTGATGCTTAACATTTTATTTAGAAAGGCCTAAGCCATTTCATTCATCACCTTGACTCTGTGTCCTACGCTGAGCAGATGAAGGGACAACCAGTCCCTGTTCAGACTATTCACAGGTGGACAGTTGCCTGCATTACCACTGCTAATGCAGGAGCCCATATGATGCCTCCACAGTGATTGCAGGCTCATTTCCGAGAGCTCAGGTGACATTGGATGCATTTCTTAAGGATGTCTCAGTTGTGGATATCTGCAAGGCTGTGATGTGGTCTTCTGTGCATACCTTTGCTAGACATTACACTGTCACCCCGGCATCAAGATAAGATACAAACTTGGGGAACGCAGTCCTGAAATCACTATTTAAATAGATTCTGAGCCCACTTCTTGCTGTAACTGTTTGTGAGTCACCTGAGTGGAATACTTGTCTGCAGTCGCTTGAAAAAGAAAAGACTGTTACTTACCTGCATCGTCACTTCTTGTTCTTTGAGATGTTGGTGCAGACATGTATGCCATGACACTCTGCATCAGAGTCTTCAGCCAGTGATTCTGGTGGGAAAGAACTGAAGGGGGACAGGGCAGTTCTGCCCTTGTGTAGCCATGGGAGGGGCTATGGGAGGGGAGTACGAGCACCACCTCCATGGGTACTACTAAGCAAAATTCTCTGACTTTGACACATTGGGCGCATGCACCCCTGAGTGGAATACATGTCTGCACCCACATCTCAAAGAACAAGAAGTGATGATGCAGGTAAGTAACCATCTTTTTCATGGTGACACTCTTGTTGTAACTGAAATGTTTGCTGTACTGTTCACCTGTCAATCCATCCTCATATATTGATTTTCCATGCAGGCTTTTTCTCTCTCCTGGTTTCCCAATGCATTGATACCTATAGTGATGCTCACATGTTGGAGTAAATTCACAGTTGGTGCAGGTGGGCACCATTCTGAATCTTGAAACTAAATTCACAGAAAATGTTGTTTCATACTTCCATAGAGTTTAAGGCCAGAAACCATGATTTGATCATCTAGTATGACCACCTGCATATCGCAGACCTTTAAATTTCTCCCAGTTACCCCTATATTGAGCTCAATAACTTGGGTTAGACTAAAGCATTTCAGTCTTTAGGACCTTTAAATTGTTTTGTACCACAGGCAGAAAACAGGTGACACGAGTGCCTGAGGCCCCTGCAATGGCAGAGAGCTGATTAGGTGTGAGAATGATTTGGGTGAGATGGTATCAGCAGGCAATCAGCGCCCCATGTTGAAAAGAAAAGTGAAAAATCCCCAGGGTCCCTGCTAGTCGCAATTCCAAATGGCTCTTGACATGTCCAATATGGTGTCCAGATCAATGGCCACTGCACTGACTATGCAGAGATTCTACTAATTCAGGCTTCAGGGATCACATGTGAGGCCAGGCCACTATAAAAGAACTGCCCTTTGAGGGTGAACTCTTTAACAGAAGCACCAACAATGTCTTGAGGGCTGCACTGAAATCTCTGGGCCTGTGTGTCCCGGCTCCCAAGAGGAAATTCCTGAGACAATAGTAACAACATTATAGGTGTAGGCACTAGACTCAACACTATGCACAGCAGCATGTCTTGAAGCCCCCAAGAAAGACACAGCATTTCCAATGCAGACAAGCCTCAGCTTTCTTCTTGACTGCCTCTCCATCCTGGACTCTGGGACAACACCAATTTTGAAACACAATTTGTGAGTCTTATAGAACCAACCTCTTCTTCCATTACTCTCTCCCTTTGGCAATCATCTCTCCCATTTCTGGGATGCCTGGTCGGAGTAACCTTGGACTGGTGGTCCTCAAGATCATTGTCATAAATATAAAGGGTAGGGTAAACACATTTAAAATCCCTCCTGGCCAGAGGAAAAACCCTTTCACCTGTAAAGGGTTAAGAAGCTAGGATAACCTCGCTGGTACTTGACCAAAATGACCAATGAGGAGACAAGATACTTTCAAAAACTGGAGGGGGGGAGAAACAAAGTCTCTCTCTGTCTGTGTGATGCTTTTGCCGGGAACCGAAAGGAACGGAGTCTTAGAACTTAGTAAGTAATCTAGCTAGATATGCGTTAGATTCTGTTTGTTTAAATGGCTGAGAAAATAAGCTGTGCTGAATGGAATGGATATTCCTGTTTACCTAGAGGGATTCTCTATGTTTTGAATCTAATTACCCTGTAAGGTATTTACCATCCTGATTTTACAGAGGTGATTCTTTTACTTCTATTAAAATTCTTCTTTTGAGAACCTGATTGCTTTTTCATTGTTCTTAAGATCCAAGGGTTTGGATCTGTGTTCATCTATGCAAATTGGTGAGGATTTTTATCCAGCCTTCCCCAGGAAAGGGGGTGTAGGGTTTGGGGAGGATTTTGGGGGGAAAGACATTTCCAAGTGGGCTCTTTCCTGGTTATATATCTGTTAGATGCTTGGTGGTGGCAGCAATAAGGTCCAAGGGAAAAAGGAAAATAGTTTGTACCTTGGGGAAGTTTTAACCGAAGCTGGTAAAAATAAGCTTAGGAGGTTTTCATGCAGGTCCCCACATCTGTACCCTAGAGTTCAGAGTGGGGAAGAAACCTTGACAATCATCAAGGGAGATTATTGTATACAGTTTGAGGCTGTTCCTATCCCTTTCCCTCCATCCATAACCCTCTTCAGGGACCCTTCCCGTGACAATCTAATAAAACAAGAAATAGACTCCCTAATACAACTGGAAGTGTTGGAGGAGGTACCTCAGAAGTTTAGAGGCAACCAATTCTTTCCCCATTTGTAACCATTTCTCAAGGTGCCCTGGACTGTGAGTCACTTTGTTACTCCCCTTCCTCCAGTGTGAGGAAATCTTTCTTGTGGTAGCTGGATGTCAGCTCCCCGACACGGTCAGCCCTTTAGCCATTCAAGCACTCTCCTCAGAAATTTGCGTGCCCCTACTTTCCCTTGCAGGTTAACAATAGGTGCACCCAGCTCCTGAGCCACTCTGAAAGTGCCCCCCCTTAAGTGTCCAGCCCCTATCACTGTATATAATATAACACAGCACTGTAATCTATTTGTAGTAAAAACAAATATAAGTTTATTAACAAAAATAAAGGTTTAAGAGATAGTGAGCTGAGGGTAATAAGAACAACAGGTCACAAATAAAACAAAAGTATAACATGCTTCTACTAGACTAACACTTAAGTTTAACAGGCTTACCTTGTCTAAAGCAATTTCTCACCTAAGCCCTTTCTTGCAGCATTTAAACTGCAATTGGTTGAGATCCTGTTTTCACTGCCTGATTGCCCCCTCAAGTACAGGATAAATGAGGGGTCTTTATGCCATCTTCTTATTCCCCAAAGTCTACTGGTTTTGTCCCCCAGACTCAGGATGACTCCCTGTGCTTTTCTTCCTGAAGTGTTGGAACCAAAGTGTCTCCCCATACTCCTGTTTGTTTCACATCCACCCTGTCCACCTGTTTCTCCTCTTAACTTTCACATGTAAATGGGGCCTACTTTGTGTTTGATTTACAATGCTTCATCTACATATGAATTGAGGCTGGTGATTCCATGTCCCTTTGGTAAAAGCAGCTTGCCAACCCTTCCTATTGACACAGTTTAAAACATTTTTGGAAAGTATATATAACTCCTTACACATTGACCTTACATACATCTTGCAATGCTTATGATGACCAATATGATATGAGCTGTCATTTGATACCTCAGACCTATTTTATAGGTAAATACTATGAAAGCCATGTGTTATGTGTAGTGAGTTTGTCAGGCCTGATAGGTGTTGCTGACACAGAATAGTGACCTCTTTGGCAGTTGGCACCAGTGGGCTTCTGTTTCACACCTGCCCCCTGATGTTGATACATGTGTTAGTTCAAAGTCCCTCTGAGTCCATTGGTACCTTCTTCATCCCAGAGAAGAAAAGGGGATAGATATCCCTCCTTGATCTTTTTAACCTCAATGCCTTTGTTTATCTCTTCAGATTCCACATGATCACCCTTGCCTCCATAATCCCTGCTCTTGACTCCATGGACAGGGTAGTGGCTCTTGACCTCTAAGATGCCTACTTCTGCATCTCCATATACCCAGTGCACAGGAAGTACTTACAATCCTTGGTAGAATCTCCCATTATCAATACAGGGTCTTATCTTTTGGCCACTCCATGGTGCTGTGAGTATACACCGAGGTCCTAGCTCTGGTAGCAGAACATCTTAGACAACAAGGGATCCAGGTATACCCTACCAATATGGCACGCTGGTGCTAGAGAAGTCTCATCAGCATGTGACAGATTCGCCGTAAAAGACAATGGAACTCTTCACCAACTTGGTCTTGTGAGTCAACCAGAAGAAGTTAACTCTGAGCCCAATCTAGAGAACAGAATTCATAGGGGCATTGTTCAGTTCAAAGTCAGCATGAGCATATCTCCATCAATAGGTTTCTTACTACAATAGAATTAATCAATCAATTATGGTCTCACCTCAGCACACAGATGAGGACTTGTCACATGACTTCACTTATGCCTTCTGCAAGGGTTGTTGAGATCTATATATCTGCCAAAAAGACACACCATGGACCACTGGTTACCGACCTCACAGAGTTCTCTCCTCCTTAAACTGATGGACTGATCCAACCCAAGTATACAAAGGAATGTCCTTCTCACTGGCACAGCCAACCAAGATACTGGCCATGGACTCTTCCATTCAAGGTTTGGGGGACTTGTGTGGCATGGCTGAAGATTCTGGGGAGATGGTTGTCTCAGGAGACCACCCTCCACATAAATGTCTTGGAACTCAAGGCTATCAGATTCTTATGCAAGGCCTTCCCACCCTACTCAAAGGCCTGATGATTCATGTCTTCATGGACAATACACTGTGGTGCACTCCATCAAGTGGCAAAAGTACTAGATCCTCCCCTCTGAAGATCTTTGGACTAGTACATTGAACATCACATTACATCAGTGGGTCTGCATCTCCGGAGCCTCTAGAACACACTGGCAGACTGTGTTAGTAGAGGCCTGGGAACCACAAGTGGTCCCTCGAGACCGGAAGACATCCAGAAGGACTTCGGAGATGGTGTTTTCCACAGGTGGACCTGTTTTCAAGGATTCTTACTGCCAAATGTATTGCTCCAAAGAAAGTGCAAGCTAAGGCTTCATATAAGATTATTTTCGGTTCCCACGGACCTCTAGCTTTTCCTTGCATCCCCAAAATACCCACAGCTCTGAGGAAACTAAGAGAAGATGCTAGATGAGTTATTGTGCTGCCACTAGTCAGGATGGGTTGATTTAAATAAAAAATTATATAATCACCAATTTTATTCATGATTTAAATCAGGAAGTATGAAACCTTTATTTAAATCATAGATTTTAATTACCTTTTTCATTTGTACTTTTTAGTTGTTTTCCTAAAGATAAGTTGGTGCTCATTGGGTCATAACTATTAAAATAGTTGTTTTGCAGCTAAATATAACCATTACACTAAATGTGGTCCTTTTTACTAACCAGGAGATCACTCTATATCCATATGCATTTATTTAGCAATTATGTAGCTTAACTTATTACTAGATGATGATTAAATTTTTGCTTGCAATTTGTGTCAAGCTGTATTTAGATGGAAATTCAAAGTCAATTAAAAATGTACAAAAACTTCATTGTATTATGTTTTTATTGAGTAAAGTTACCTTAAGTGTGCTGGATACATAAGAAAAACATTATCAAAATGTTTTGCTTTTAAAACTAAGGACGTATTATCTGTGGTTAGTGAATTTAACTGATATTTCTGGTTACCATATCCTTCAAGGTTTTATACATAGATGATTTGTGCCTCCCGATACTGCATGGGTCACAATCTGAAGGGGAGGACACATCTCAGCAGCTGCCTGAGATACATTAAGAGAGCCAGCAAGGCTCTCTCAATCTATGTCAGGCAACTGCTGTGCTGTACAGAGCAGTGACCCAGGGCGGCCGGCGTGAGAAGTGGCTGGTTCCGCTCCCCACCCAGGCCTGGCTGCAAGGAAGAGGGGCTGAGCATGCTGGGCCCCTGGTGAAGCAGGAGAAGGGAGCACCTCCCATCCCACCAGGCAGGCCAAGCAGAAATCTGGGGGGTGGACGCTTGACCCCGATATCTCCCTCCACCATGTGTCACCTATGGTTTTAGACTAGTAGATCTCATACTCTCGCACCTTGGTTTTACTCCTAGATTGGTCATGGAAAATAAGCTTTCCTGCTTTTTAGCACCAGATTGGTTTCTTAACTTTGATTGAACTAGTCAGTGAAATGATCTAGTTGAATAGACTGTAAAAAAAATAATTCTTTTTGCACCTACAGAAAGGCTACTGCTGTCAAAAGCTGTAGAAACTAGGTGTGCGGTTGAGATCTACTAGTCTAAAACCTTGCAGGACATGGTGACCAGCAACAACCAGTTCAATTCACTAATTCCAGGTAATACATCCTTAGTTTTAAAGTCAAAACATTTTGATAATGTTTAGCACTTCAACCAACTCTGATTCCAGGTCTTTAGCCAGTGACTTCCACCAGTTCAGGGGGTTGACTTTCTGGAAAATTTGGCAGGAAACGTACTGCTATGTATTATTTTGTGTATTTAATTTAGATTATTTTAATAGATTATAATAAATTTAGGCCTCAACATAGATTTTCAATTTCAAATAGGTTTATTTGTAAAACAAACAAACAAACAAACAAAAAAATCTGTACTTAATTTACATTGTAAAAATTCTTTTTTTAAAATCAGTGATTTTTTTTATCCACCCTGCCTTCAGCATAGGCCAAGCAGTTTTGGTTCTCTGAGCTAATGAACCTTTTGAATGGTCTGTCACCTAACTAGTCTTATCAGACTTGATCTCACAAAACAGTGGGCACATCCTTTCTCTGGATATGATGTCCCTGCACCTGACCACCTGGGATGTTGGGAGGATGACTCCTAGAGAGGGAAGCTGCTCTCCTGCAAGCAGGACGTTCTCATTCACAGCAGGAAATCCTGAACCAGGTTAACATATAGATCAAATTGAAGAGATTCTCTTCTGGGCAATGTAACATCAACTTTCACCAGTAACATGCTATGTTAGAATATTTACTCCCTTTAAACAAACTGGATTCTTATTTTGATTTGGATGCATCTAGCAACAGTATCTACTGGTTACCCCCTGTTAGGGATACATTGTTTCCTTGCACCCAATGGTGGTGTGATTTCTCAAAGGGGTCATTAATATGTTTCCATCCATTCCAGAGATTTATCCATCATGGGACCACACCTTGATGCTGACAGGACTGATGGGTTCCCATTTGAGCCTCTGGCTACGTGCTGTTTCTACCACCTTCCAGTGAAAACTGCCTTCCTGGTGATTATCATGTCTGCTAGATGGATAGGGGAGATTCAGACTTTCAGGGCAGACCCACCATATACACTCTTCCACAAAGACAGAATCCAGGCCGCACCTGAAGGTTCTCAGGTGGTCTCGGATTTCACATCAACCAATCTATTCACCTCCCAGTTTTCTTCCTGAAACCACATCCCTCTCTGAGTGAAAAACACCACATGTTGAATGTTGTGAGAACACTATCTTTTTATTTTGACAGAACCAAACCATTCAGATACAAACGTAGATGGTTTGTGGCATTTGCTGAAAGGGTTACGGTTAACCAATATCTTCCTAGAGTAGGGATTCTCAAACGGTGGGTTGCAAGATGGTTACATGGGGGTCAGGAGCTATCAGCTCTGTGTGGCTGGCAGCCCCAAGCTCCCATTAAATTAAATTACCCCCCTCCCCCAGTTTAAATTTGTAAAAGGGGGTCACACTCTGAGGCTTCCTGTGTGAATGGGGTCACCAATACAAAGTTTGAAAACCACTGTCTGAGAGAATATCTAAATGGGCCTTTTGCTGTATTAAGGCTTTTATTATACCCCAGGAAAGACCCCCCCCCCCCCCCCCCCGGGCAAGTTAGGACTCACTCCACCTCTACCCTGGCAGTCTCCGTGTCCTGTCTGGTGAATGTCCCCATACCAGAAATATACAGAGCAGCAATGTGGAGTTTGGTTCACAGATTCCATTATTTCCTGATGCAGGCTTTCAGATTGGATGTGAACTTTGGTAGGGCAGTCCTGGATTCACTCCTCAAGTAGGCCTCCACATATTCAACTTCTGACACTGGGATAACTGTTTGTCAGTCACCATCAGTAGAATCTCTGTGGACATTCACTTGAAGAAGAAAGAAGAAAGAAAGAAGTACTTGCTTACCCTAGTAACTGTAGCTCTTTGAGAATGTGTATTGACAACACGACTCAGTCCCACCCTCTGTCCATGGCGTTTGGATTCCTGCTCCTGGGATTCTTACTAGTGAAGGAAGTGAGTGTGGTTTGGTGCTACCTTGCCCATTATACTTCCTGCTATGGGAAGTGAGAGGGTGTACAGAGTGTAGGCATGACCACAGCAGACACTGCTATTAAAAAAAAATCCAATCTAATCTATGTACGTGGAGTGCATCTGCACTGAGAGTGGAATCTTTAGGCAACATATGTTAAAGAACCTCTGTTACTATAGGATAAGTAACTGTTCTTTTTTGAACGCTGATCTCTGTGTGTATTCCTCTGTAAGTACACAAGTGTTCCATGTGCCTGAGATCAGAGAATTCTAGCAAGTAGCATCTGTTGGTCCACGCATGTGCTCTTGCTCTCCTTGTGTTTTATGCCAAGGGCAAAAGGGGCAGTGTGGACTGATGCCTCTCCAGTTCTTTCATACAGTTGCCTGTCGTGAGTCAGACTCCAGTGTCCAGAACTGACCCTCTTTTTGACTTTTTTCCTATTGATATTTCCCAAGTTTTCATATAATTAGTTGATATTGTTAGTAGTATAATAAGTTTAGATAGTGGTTAGTTATAATTCCCACCCTGGTGAATCCTCCAATTCCCCTGGCCTGGGACTTAGAGCCAAAGGGTTAGCTCTTATGAGAAGAAAGGTGTTTAGTTCTACCAGCCTTTATTTTAGAATTTCCAACTATCAAGCCGAGCTGGCAAAATGTGAGTTTTTATTATTCTAAGTTCCTGGACTATGAAGGCAAGTTTCCTAGGAGGATAGGGTTCAATTTCAAGCCCTTATTGACAAGGACAGATTCGTGGCAAGAACTTGTTACAAGCAGCAGTTGACACTGCCAATACTGCATCAAGATCCATGACAACTGCTATAGTGATGCACTGGGAAACTTGGGTATGCTCTTTGAGGTTCTCCAAGGAAGTACAGAATACCATGCAGGACTTGCCCTCTGATAAAATTAATCTTTTCAACCAGAAGACAAAGGAGTCTTTGCATTCAGTAAAACACTCCAGGGCAACCCTCCACTCCTAACCCTGAAGAGGAAAAATCATGAGCAATCTTACAAGATGAGGTCTTTACCACAGTTCTTCTACCACCAGCAGTCTTACAAGCCACCTCACAAATGGCAGAAGGTGCAAAAACTGAGATGGATTGCTCCAACCATCTGTACTGCAGCTACCCAGCTTCCCATCCCCACTCACTGGATGCTTGTAAGTTGTGAACCAGTGTTGATGCTGTCTCCACCTGGTTCCAAGGTCTGCTTTGGAGAACATCGAGCACAAATGTCCCACAACTGGAGAGCAAAAACAGACATATGGGTGCTGAATATAATCCATTCCAGCTATGCCTTAGAGTTTCTCTCCCCATCTCCTACAAAACCTCTTTCCCCATGTCTCTTTAGGGACTAGTCTCACAAGGAGATCCTCCTTCAGGAGGTAGAATCCCTCCTCCAATGGGGAGCAATAGAGTGGGTACTGCTTCAGCCTTAAGTAAAAGGATTTATTCCAAATATTTTCTAGTCCCCAAAACAACAGGACAATGGAGACCCATTCTTGGCCTGTGGTAACTCAGTGTCTTTAATTGCAAGTTAAAATTCCACATGGTTATGTTGTCATCGATAATACCATTCCTAGAAAAAGACATATAGTTCACAGTTCTCAATATGAAAGACTCAGACTTTGACATCAATATTCAAATATCTAGATGACTGGCTTCTCACAGGCAAGATATGTCCAGAAGTCATAACAAGTATTCCATTGCTACTCCATCTACAGGCATCCCTGGGAATCTCTGTGAACATGGAAAAGTCTTCTCTGGCTCCAACGGAGACTATAGATCTAATAAAAGTGACTTTAGACTCAATCAGAGCAAGGGCATATCTCACTGTGGACAGATTCCAGCCATGGGCATCCTGATATATCAGGTTATGCACAACTGTCAGGCGTTGGTCCAGATTTGCCTTACTCTCATGGGTCACATGGCATCATGTATTTATGTAACATTGTTCACCAGACTCCACTTCTGATGTCTGCATGCTTGGCTTTGAACAGAATATACATTGAGCAAACACAGCATGAATACTGTATTGATAATACGCACCAAGACAAGAGTCTCTCTGACTTGGTGGAAAGATCTTGCACAAGCGTGGTTGCATGCTCCTTTCCTATGCCCCACACCCAACAGAATAATAATTGCAGATGCCTCTTTGGTAGGTTGGGGGGCTTATGTGGATGGTCAAACTGCACTGGACACTTGCACACCCTGAGAAATCCGGATGCAATAAACCTCTAGACCTCTGAACAGTCCAAGAATCATGCAGGGCATTCTTACTATTAATCCAGTCTCACCACGTTCTCATAATGTCAGACAATATGACAAGCATATTCTACGTGAACAAACAGGTAGGAGGAAGATCCATTCCCCCATTTATGCAACTGGTATATCAAGCACCACATTACCCTATTGGCAATATACCTCCCAGGAACCCAGAATTCACTGGCAGCCAATCTCAGCAGGCACTTTGCCACCGATCATTAGTGGGATTTCCACAGCTCAGTGGTGAACAGCATCTCAGTGGGGACCCCCTACCTGTGACCTGTCTGCCTCCCAGACAAACAGGAAGTGCAGCACATACTATTCCAGGGAACTCAGGCCCAGTTCTCCAGAGGCAATGCTCTCTTTCTCCCTGTCAGAGTTGCTGTCTGGTCGGCTGAGGCAGGAGCAGGTGCAGGTTGGAGTAGGGGCTGGATAGCGTGAAAACAGGCAAAGACTAGAGCAGAAGCTGAAGCAAGCGCTGGCAGGAGTAGGAGCAAGGGCAGTCTGTTGAAATTACTGGCAGTGGGAGTGTTCTTGACTAGGGAGTGATGCTGAGCAGACAGGAGAGAGTGCTTCCTTTAGGAGCCTATGTCCCTACCTTGGGATCACCTTGATGGGTCATCACCTGTGGATTGGCTGAACCTTGGTGAAATGACCTAGGGCATATCACAAGACCTGCAGGTAATAGTCTCTGATGATCCATCACACTCTCTGGCTCAGGGATGACCTATTGGGTTTAAGCAGGCTTGGGTTCAGAGGCTTTGGCCGGCTCAGACTCAGAAGTGTCACATTTCCTTGGACAGACTATTTCACTTCTATCCCACTGCTTCCTCGAATACTGCAGAAGATTAGTCAGAACAGAGCTCATCATGCCCAAATGGCCCAGGCATTTCTCGTTCTTGGGTCACCTACATCTGTCAACCCAGTTGCTCATCAGCATTCATCCCTTCCTGGACCTATGACTCAAGAGAACCTCAGGGTCAGACATCCCAGTCTTGAAGTTCTTCACCTCACAGGTTGGTATTTGGATGGGCACCGGACCTAGAATGTTCCCATTCTGAAAGCATATCCCATTCTCACTAACAGCAGAAAGGACTTAACATTTTCTGGTAACTTTGGCAAGTGGAAGTGTTTCTCTGTCTGGGACCAGCAGCACCATATGTCTCCTGAGACAAGGGGTATTCCTGATATTTTGGATTACCCCCTTACCCTCAAGATGACAGGATCTTTCCCTTAGCTCAATATAGATTCACCTCTTGGCAGTCAGCACGTGACACCCTCCAGCGGATGGCTACTCTCTTTACTCACTGTCACATTCCGGGGTGCAGTCCAGACCAGTGAGAGGTTGTGTCACCACCTGCCCCATAACCCTGGATGCCTCACAATGTTTTGCTGTTGCAGCTCCCAACCTGGCCTGCTCACCAACAGCCTACTAGCATGGGGGGTACACCCTGAGTGTCTATGTATACCTGCAGTTCTGGTCCAGCAACTCTGACCCCAGCAGCCAGTGAGCAACTCACCAGTCACACTCCGACTTCCAGAACCCTTGGTTACTACTTGCAGGGAGATTCCAACACACTCCCAGTCCCGAATTTTCCTTAAAAAGTATGTTCTGCACTGTTCAACCCTCTCCTGGACACTTCAGGTATTATAGGTCTGTTGCCCCTATAAGGGGCAAATATAGAACAGTTTGCTGCTTTAATTGGAGTTACCAAACACCATTCAGTTTAAACACAACACCGGATTAGTTTTTATTAAAAAATAAAACAAGGGTATTTAACTACAAAGAGAGAGATTTTAAGTGAGTACAAGTACAAGGTATTAAAGTCAGAAATGGTTACAAGAGAAATAAAGATTAAATGCTTTCTTTTAGCTAAAAGTTAACAAACTAGACTTGGTTGAAGGTAAAATCCTTACCACAGGTTCCCAGCAACCAAATTTTTATGCCAGGATCCCTCTCAAAAGGCTGCTTCCTTTGTCTTCTTAGGTGAAAGAGAGATAGGGAGAGAGAGAACTTGGGGTATTTTGCCCCTCACTTTCATAGGCCACTCACCCTTTGAAATGGGTTTTTTTTTTTATGATGACTCCTCAAAGCAAAGTTTATTCAAACCGTAAGGAAGGTGACATGGAGTCTGGAAGTGAAAGTGGTCCCGTGCGCTTTCTTTTCCCCTGTGTATGCTGAAATGCAGATTTGCCTTGTCTCCTTGCTGTCTCATGGAACCTGTTTACTTTTTATACGTAAATTGAAGTTTCCTTTGTTTAGGAAAGACCTGTTTAACCACTCCTCAAGGAAATACCAAAATTATTATATTACTGCCTAGGAGTTTCAGACATTTTTAAAGTGTAGTTGGAGAGCAGAACCCCATAAGGGCTGATTACAGATAGCTTTGCGTTATACGTCAGTTTCTTTCTGTGTTTCAGAGAAGAGAATGCAGATAACCAACTCTTCTTACCTAGATCCCTTTTCACTTTTGAATGTTCTTCATCCCTGTTCTAACATAGGCGTTTCTCCCACCCCTCCTGAAATTGGGATGTTTCTACAGATTAACCACACTCTAGAAAGGAGACGTATACAAACATGGTATAACTTAATGACAGAGCCATGTTTTGCCTTTATTTTCATGCAAGTTATCACACATAAAAAGAAGACAAAAGTTTAATACGTAACAACGGTAATAAAATGTTTTAACATATGTTCTAGTGTACTCTTTTACAGGTTGGCTGATTTGCACTGTTAAACTCTTAAAGGCCCTGGTTCAGCAAAGTACTTAACCACATGCCTAGGTTAATCCAAGGAGGCAGGCCTAGTGAAGTCAGGCTACTCACATGCTGAAGTACTTTGCTGAATTGGGGCCATACAGACAGACCTACTTTTGAGTTTGGCTTTGTAAACTAAGCTTTGAACTCTGATACAGCCTTCCAGATATTTTTAAACTTACTTTAAAGCAATATAGTTTAGAAGTGCTAGTGTGACAAGCTGTAGAATATTTATTTTTATATCTATTTCTTAAAATATTTCCCTCTCTAATGACTATAAAATGTTGATGATTTTGTATTTGAAATTTCTTGCATTTGTAGTCTATTTCAGTTAAGACACACAACTAAGTTTTGTTTTTCAGACTTTGTACATTGAGATCATGTGACCTTTTGACATTTTTTAAGAAACCACATGCACCTGGGTTTGGGTTAAATGTCAGACCCTTATCTCTCTCTAAAACAAATTATCTAAATCCTTTCAACCTGTTGAAGGCATTTTTAACCACAGGAGTGGAGGCAAAAAAATGTATTTCTGTTGTTTTAAGGAAGTTCATAGCTCAAATATGATGTGTTTTTCACATTTACAGTGTAAAAAGTAAGATAAGCCAACAATCCTTTTGACATCTATTTTTATAAATTGTTTTGCAATATATGCTATTCCCTGTTTCTCAATTGATAACATGCAAAAATGCCAGATAACACTTTTTCATGGTTGTACGTTTTCAAGTCAAATAACTTTCAGTGTTGTAAAGCTTGCAAAGCAAGAGCCAAATTCTGCTCCGAGATATGCATGTTGAACTTCCATTGACTTTGCTGAGAGTTGCATATATGTCTGAGGGTAGAATTGGGCACCAGTGAATGACGATCTTACCTTTCTTTTACTTCTGCTTTCAGTTTGTGTTTGATCTAGGGCTAGATCCTGCAAGGCATGGCATCCCCTTCAGCGTCCACTTTACAGGATCAGGCTCTGATAGAATATTCTAAATTGACGGAAAGTTGACTCTGTTCCCACAGACTTGATTGGGAATTTCTTAGGATCTTATGCCAATTAAAACGTTAAGTAATTATATTATGGTCATTGTGTTAAACTTTATCTTTTAGTTTATCATAACAACTGCAATAATGGTTTGGACCAGCGGTCCACCTAGTCCAGTTTCCTGACTCCAAAAATGGCCAGTACTAGAGCTTAAGGGAAAGTGTACACAACAGGGCATTTGGAGTGATCCCATCCCTGTCTTCCCCTCCTGGCTTCTGGGCAGTCAGAGGTTTAGGGTTGCACTGAGTATGGGATTACATTCCTGACCATCTTGGCTAATAGCCATTGATGGCCCTATTTTCCATAAGCTTATCTAGTTCTTTTTTGAGCCCAGTTATACATTTATCCATCACAACATCCCATGGCAGTGAGTTCCATAGGTTAATTGTATGTTGTGTGGAAAATGTACTTATTGTTTGTTTTAACCCTACTGCCTATTCATTTCATCTGGTGACCCCTGGTTTTTGTATTGTGGGAAAGGATAAATAGCACTTTCTCCCACAATATTCATGATTTTATAAACCTCTCATCATATCTCCTGCGCTCCACCCCATAGTTGTCTCTTTTCTAAGCTGACAGTCATAATCTTTTTAGTCTCTCCTTGTATGGAAGCTGTTCGATTCCCTTGATCATCTTTGTTGCCATTCTCTGAACCTTTGGCAGTTTCACTATATACTTTTTGAGATGGGGCAACCAGAACTGGACACAGTATTGAAAATGTGGGTGCACCATGGTTTTATATAGTGGCACTATGGTATTTTCTGTCTTATTTTCTGTCCCTTTCCTAATAGTTCCTAATATTCCATTAGCCTTTATGATTGCTGCTGCGCACTAGTTTTCAGAGACGCCATGGTGATGCCAATATCTTTTTCTTTTTCTTTTCTTTTTTTTAGTAGAAACCCATTATATATGTGTAGTTGGGATTATATTTTCCAATGTGCACTTATCAATGTTGAATTTCATTTGGCAATTTCATCTGCCCAGTAACCTAGTTTTGTGAGATCCCCCGATAACTCTGTACTCAGCTTTGGACTTAACTATCTTGAATAATTTTGTATCATCTGCTGTCATCTTTGTGTCATGTTATTAGAAGATGGTAGAATTATCATTGCTTAAATGTTTTACCCATTTCATTCACTTGTTATTGCCCTTGATCACTGTACTCCCCTCAACCCCCCGAAACAAAACAGAAGAAAAAAAAACCCTTATGAAGGAAGTTCCATTATTTCACTTCATGTTTCTGATCCAGAATCTGAGAGATTCACTTTTCCCTCAGGATTGTACCTAAATTTCAATTTACAGCTAAGTATCAAACAGATAATATGAGGTAAAATGTGAGCAGATTGAGACATGATGGTTAAAATGTGAGTCAACCCTTATGGTGGAAAGATAGAACATTCTTGTTATTTTAGGCAGAGTTAGTAGTGATACCTGTAGTTAAGGCTGCTCGACTCTTACCATTGCTCATGATTTTTAGCCATTTTCTTGCATGTCATCTGTTCTAGCATCTGTGCTCCTACAGTGTTCCATTCACATTCTTGCATTCCGCGGAAATCACAGAGCAACAGACTGACGTACCTGGTATTTCAAGCAGTACTAGCATATATTTTGCCTGACATTTCTTGTACTCTGGGATAAATCTTCACTGCAGTTAGCCTAGGCTAGCCTAGCATGGATTGAGCATCCCAACTGCAAAGCCTACCCCTCCAGACCCATGTTACTTCATCTACAGTGGTAGTGTAATAGCCCATGTGCTGTGTTGGATTATTCGTGGGTTATCCTATGATTCTTAGCAATGCATTAAATGGGGCTGCTCTATTGTTTTTGTGGCGAGCTGCACTTGCTCTCTCGCTCTCTCTCTCTCGCCTAGCATGGAACCACTGTATGTGGCAGTGACATGAGAACAATATTTCATGTGAATAACTTGCAAGTGGAGTCACTCGTTATTAATGCAGACAGTTCTGAAGGCAGAACAGCATTTAGGAGCAAGAACTTTTAATGAGAATGTCATTAAGGAATTCAGTCTGCAAACCACAAAGTGATTTGTAGCACACTTGACTAACTTCTTTGCCTCTTCATTTCTTTCCTGTTCACTAAACATAAAAATGTCATTTTAGGTACGTTTATCCAATTTATGCGTCTTTCTGATACCACTCCACAGCTTTACTAGAAGACTGGTGTCAGTTCTGACCAACTGGCAGCACAGGAGAGGGATTTCTTGGACAGCATCTTTGTTCAAACACTGAGGAAGAACAGCAGAAATGGAGCAGGCAAATGCAGGGGTAAAAGCATTTTCTTGTAGAGAAGAAAAAATCTGAAGGCTGCTTGATGCTAAGATATGAAAGAAGACCTCAGATATTATGGGTAAAATTTTCAAAAGCAACTTAAGACTCTAACTCATTCAGTGCCTAAGTCATTTTTGAAAATGGGACTTTGGGTCTTAAGTCACTTAAGTGCTTTTGACAATTTTACCTTATAAGTATGCTAACATCTTTCTTCACTTTCACAGTTTTGCACTATCACCCATGTAGAAATGTTGGGAGTGGTAGTATGAACAGGTAACTTACATTTTAACAATCATGTTGTCTTGATCTGCTCACATTTTACCTCATTTTTTCTGATTATTTGATACTTTCCTGTAAATTGAAATTCAGTTACAATCCTGAGGTAAACGTGAATCTCTCAGATTCTGGGTCAGAAACATGAAGAAGTAGAATAATGGAACTTCCTTCAATTTTAGGGGGCAAAATCAATAGTGAAATAATGAGTCCGTCAGAAATGGTCTTTTTTGGGTTTCCTCACTCTCTGTTTACTAATGCAGCTTTCAAAGGCAAGTACACTGTTCTTTTTTTTTCCCAGTTGGTAAGTCTGATCAGAACAAAGTTGTAGTTCAATGCATTATAGCTGACTGCAGCTTCAATGTATGTTTAAACACTTGATAAAGAATAATGCAGGTGCACCAGGATATTAGTAATAATAGAATACAAAGCTTTTCATGACTAGGTCTGTGGTTCAACTCCAGATGGAACTCAATGTCAAGATGTCCATTGAAGTCAATGGGACCGGGATTTCACTTTAAATGAATTATGTTAATCATTGACCTTGCAAGGACGTAAGTCTTTATTTTATAACATTTAACAACCTATATGGTGCTGCATCAGGGTTATTTTTTAAAAATTAAATGAATTCACCACTGGTGAAAGACACCGACTCATAAACCTGAAGATTGAAACTTCCACATATTTCCACAGAATATACAGTGTATATAGCCTGGACAGTGGCTAGTCAATAAATAAGCCAACAAAAACATTTTATAAAACACAGAGCCATCAAGATGAGCACATGGATAACCAAAGCAACAACCTAATCTTATTATTGTATCCTGAACCCTCCCTTCTGAAGCCTCATTATTTGTCAGTAGATGTCAAGTCATGTTTAAATTCAGACTGTAAACCATAAGGGGCAGGGACTGCATTTGTCCATAAAGCAGTATGTATACAAATGTGATTTAAAATAATAACAGTTCAGTTTTCATACCCATTTAATCTTTGACAAGGCTGCCTTCAAGGATGCCATTTAGAGCTCAAAGTGACATGGGCACCTATATACTTGAAATTAAAATGAGACCAATAATTCGTTCCACATAAGCCAATGAACAACCATCAGATGACAATCTTGCCAAAATTTCACCATCCATGTTTTTATTTCTATATACAGTGGGACTTGTCACTTCCTCAGGGGCCAGACGATTTCTTTAGATGTTGGTGGCATAACTGTTTCTGTGGCGGTATGCACTATCTTGGAAGCCACTAAACATGGCCAGAGCTGCAGTTAAGTTAGTGTGAGGGACAGAGGGTGGTCTCCTCCCACTCCTCTTAGCTGGGGGACAGTTTTCTTTCTCCCACACCAACCAGATAGCAGTCATCTATAACCTCTTCCCATGGCAGCAATTAGCCCAGTTGATGGGAGCACAGGGATGATAATTCTCTGAAGAGCTGCTGGCTGGAAAGAAAAAGTGGAGAGGTGTCATTCTTTTGTAAGGTCCCTGCTGGCATCTTTTAAAGACTTTTAAGAGTTAGCCTACTGGATTCATCTTCACTCCTGTAGCCACCCAGTAGAATCACCAATAGGAGCAGGTAGATTTGCCTTGTTAAATTGTGCTGTTTAGCACCACAGTTGTTCTTAAATATCAATAAGGTATTTAGTAAATATATTGAAATTATTTCTGCTATCAGTATTAAAACAGCTCTGCTTTGTCTCTCCAAATATATACAAATTCCAAATGTTTCAGCAACATTATGTTTTATTAATCATTTTAAGTGCCTTTAATAAATTCTGCATGTGTTTTTCAAATCATCTTTATAAGATACAATTTCTTCTGTCTTTCTACAGGAACACCAGTTTACTCAGTAGCGTGGGGCCCCGATTCAGAAAAAGTTCTCTATACATCAGGGAAGCAGCTGATTATTAAACCTCTTCAACCAAATGCTAAAGTTTTACAGGTATCATTAATATAAATTTACATATCAGGCTTCAGTGATATTTTACTAGTAAAATAAAGTTTCATATAAGTGATACAACTAAATCACAACACAATTTGGTATGGGCAGCATTTTTAAACTAGAATTAAATAAAAACTAGAAAGAATAAAGACTAGGGCTCCGATCCTGCAAGGAAGTCGGTGGGATTACTCACAGTTCCTAAAGTAAAGCTTGCATATAAATGTGCAGGATCGAGGCCTGGAATTATAGATGTGCTGCAGACCAAGACTGAAATGGGCTGGTGAAGATGTATTGTGAAGCTTTCATAGCAAGCCATACCTTGCTTGCGCCATTTATATATGTCCTTTATTTAGTCAAAATTCAAAATGTATTTTAAATGTAGTAATATACATGGTAGTACTGCCTGTTATTAAGATTGCTTGCCACTTTCCAATATAAAATGGTTTTGAGTCGTTTATATATTTGCCAAACTTTAACCATTTGGGCTGGAAAATTTCACCACCAAAACTGTTTAGCCATTTCCTGCTAGGGAAAATATGTTGTTTTGCCCATATTAAAAAATTTGGTAACCTTTTCTTTGAGTTGTTTCAGTGCCCACTTGTTTTGGAAAGGGGAATTGAAATTTGGAAGGCAGTAGCCTTTGTCAGGTTTCAGACTAGCAGCTGTGTTAGTCTGTATATGCAAAAAGAAAAGGAGTACTTGTGGCACCTTAGAAACTAACAAATTTATTTGAGCATAAGCTTTCATGCATCCGATGAAGTGAGCTGTAGCTCACGAAAGCTTATGCTCAAATAAATTTGTTAGTCTCTAAGGTGCCACAAGTTCTCCTTTTTTAGTAGCCTTTGTGTCAGATATATGCCTTTTACTGTCCTTGTGAAGATCCATCCAAATATGGCTGAGTTATAAGCATCTGAAAAATAGCACTTTGCACGTATTCACTCAAGACCTGCTCGAGCTTTATAGGTAAATTCCCTAAAGATTCTGTCTATGCTGAGCATACCCAGCCTGGGACTGATCAGGACACTCCCTGTGATTGTGCACAGAGCCAGGGAGGGGAATTTATTGTCCCCCTTCTCGGCCCAGGCAGCGCAGAGGAGGAAACTGCTTGATTTAAATGCAGAAGAGATAAAATACAGTCTTGTGGTGGAGCTAATGTATAGGTAGAGCCCTGCACAGATACAGATTTATGTCCACGGATATAAATCGGTATCCGCAGAACCGCAGGGCTCTCCCGGGAACTGCAGAGGTGAAAGGAGCAGAATGTGAGGCTGCTGCTCCCAGGAGCCAGCGCCCCACATGTACTGCCCCAGCCCTGCCATGCAGCTGTCTGCGTCTCCTGTCTGGGAGCATGCATGCCGCTCGAACACAAGAGTGTGACCAGGGACAGCTGCTGGTGACCCTGGTGCCCGCCCCATTGGGCAGGGCTGGGGGCAGTACAGCCTCACTGGAGGAGCTGTCGGCGTGGGGCGCTGATTCCTAGGAGCGGCGGCCCCAGGTTCTGCTCCTTTCACTGCTGCGGTTCCTGGGAGAGCCCTGTGGTTCCTCCAGAGCCTGGAATGGAACCCAATCTTCCAGAGTCTCATCATTCCTCTGCTGTCATCAAATATCTGAAACCACGGGAAGAATGTATGTCATCCTCCTCTAGTGCTGGTCGCATAGAGGATAACAACGTATGATTACTGTAAGTTACTCAGCTCAAGTGATAGAGGTTTCTGCAGTTGAACTAAAGGTTCCAAATCTGCTGATAACCCTTGTGGGTGTCTTTATGATGCCACATGATTAAATGTCTGGTTCTTTAGTTTACTTTTGTAAAAACTCAGAAAATCTCCTTCTTTCATTCAGTCACACACACCAGCTATATTAAAAAAACATTACTAAGATTGCAAAGTCAAGAACTCAAAAGTGTGAAGGTTAAGGTTACCTGTGCAACCTTAATTTGTCCCTTTTGTGCATATGCATTATGATACAGTCGTCAATTACATGATCCCATACTATATTTTCCATGGGATCTGGGTTTCATTCAGTGCACAGGATGGACCTGCTCTGGGGATGAATCAGGGTTGTATAGTTTTCTATAAGACCCCTGCTTCATTTGTTGCAAAAGTTGGAAGGTGTATAATGAATGAGCCAGAGGACTGCACAAAGAGAAGGGATGGTCTTGTGGTTACAGCTATTGAATGCTGCCCAAGACAACTGGAATCTATCCTTGCCTCTGCCACAGAGTTCTTCTGTGATGCTTGGCAAGTCACTTAAACCAAAAGTTTCACAGGTGGTCACTAATTGTGTGTTTGTTTGTCTGACCTGAGACCTAGAGGTCTGATTTGCAGAAGTACTGAGCATTCACAGCTACAATTGAATTAAATATGCTTTGAACATATTAAGTGCTATATAATACTCAATACTCTGAAAAATCAGGTTCTAGGTGTCTCAAATTTGGCAGCCAAATTTAGTGGACCTTTTGACCTGAATCTGTGGCTCAGTTCCTTATCAGTAAAATGGGGATTATGATACTTCCTTCTCTCACTGGAGTATTGTGAAAATAAATCAATTTATGTTTGTGAAACACTTAAATACTATAGTGATGTTTGTGGTAGAAAATCCCATTAGTAAATTTTTAATTTTGTCTTTAGTACAGGATCTGAAATTGAATAGCATTTAGTAAACAAGACCTTGTCTACACATGGAGATTCCGAAATAGATATTCCGGAACAGCTATTCAGGAATAACTCCATGTGCAGACATGTTTATTTTGGAATAAGAGTGCCTTTTTCTAATTTAGTTTAATCCACTTTGAAAGTGGATTAAAATAAACCAGAAAAATTTAAAATGGAAATTTTGACCATTTATACTAGCATCTATCAGAGATAGAAATGGGAGCTTTATGCTGTTGGAAGAGATTTCCACACAGCACTTGTCACTATTTCTTGGAACTTCAGAAATATCAGACTTGATTTTTTTTATGTACAGAATCTCTTTTTGTAATTTTTTGAAATCTTAAATGTGTTACATTTCCCCCCACTACTAATGTCTTATACCTGAACTTGTAGTAAGGAAATCCGACTTTACAAGTGGAGTGGTTAAAAAAAAAATTGAAATTATTTTTGTAAAACATCCTGAAATATTTCTAAAATAGCTTTTCTATATATAATGTAGCATATGCAGAATACATGCTGGTGTGATATTGTGTTAACATTTTAGTGACACTTGTTTTGGGTGATCTGCATAGATTATTCCCTCATGAGTAATTCTTTAATCCCAAACTCCTGCTGATTAAATATTGAAAGCACTCCACATCTTTAGGTGTTTTCTTTGTTTAAAATACATAATGTTCATATTTTGGGAGAAGGAAGAAGAAACTTCTTGTGTGGTTAGCTTAAAAAAAGGAGCCGATATGAAGATGTTCAAAGGTTGTGTGTATGTTATGGTTGCCGCAACCCTCCAGGATTGGCTTGGAGTCCCCAGGAATTAAAGATTAATCTTTAATTAAAGATTATGTCATGCGAAGAAACCTCCAGGAATACGTCCAGCCAAAATTGGCAACCCTTGTGTGTGTGTGTAAAGTAATACTAGCAATATTGTGTGTGTGTGTGTAAATTAATACTAGCAATATTGGTATTACTTTTGAAAGCAAATTTTGATAATATATATCTTGTATTAATATGGCAAATAAGCCTTATATACAGTTTTATTACCAAACTCTTAAAAGATCAAAGGGTTGTTTGGTAAAAATGTTGCTGTTTAATGTACAGTTATATTTGCTGTAAAATCTGAGTGGGGGAAGTGGTGGTTGTAGCTGTTTTCTCATTAGAGTTATGGTAACACCTGAAGTTCCCAATCAGCATCAAGGCCCCATTATGCAGTGTTCAGCAGATCTGTCTAATAACTGACTGCCATCATTTTCTCTGCAGGAGAAAAAGCTAGCATAGCTATTGAACATTTCTTTCTCCAAATACAGGGAGCAGATATTTTAATACTAATTTGTTATTTCTTTGCACAACTTTTATTTGAGGAGCATGTTAAAAGCTGTTTCATTAGTAAGATGTCAGTAATATGGCCAGTCTTTGGGCTCAAGAATCTATACGGTATAAATAGTTATGTAGAGTTTACCTCATATATGAACATATGTCATGTTAATATTCTTAATAAAGCTATCTACTGATAGAAGTAAGCAGTAAAAATGAGTGAAAATGATATTTTATGGGGAGTGGGGACACAAATAAATGGCTACTTAAGGTTTAAATGGAGTTTAAGAAATAGATCCATGTTTAAAAAGATGAAAGAACAGATATAAGCCGTTGCTGAAAATATTGAATTAGGGAGAGGCCTAAATAGAATAATAGTAACAAGCAGAGGTTTAAAATAAAAAACCCAGAAATTTCAAATAAACAGAAATAGGCTTTGATTTTTTTTAATAAAAAAGAAGGAATATGCAGAGGCTTTAAAAATAAATTTAAAAAAAAATCCTATTGTAGTTTGGAACATTCAAATTGTGGAGACGCTTAGACAAAATATAAGTGCATAACCACATTATTACCCTTGTCCTCACTCCCCCTTTATTGTGTGTTATGTTAAATTAAATTGTAAGTTTCTGCAGGAAGAGACCATGTCTGCTGTATTTGTACTGTGCTAAGCACAACTGGAACCTGATCCTGACTGGGGCCTATAAATGTTACCAGAATAAACAACAGTAAATACTAAAAATAATAGTAAAGCAATTGCTAGATTTAAATGTATACTTAATTTATTTCTTTTCCTGTCAGTGGAAAGCCCATGATGGAGTTATTTTAAAACTTGATTGGAACTCAGTCAATGACCTTATCCTGTCTGCTGGTGAAGACTGTAAATATAAGGTGTGTATTCGCAAAAAGAAAAGGAGGGTGTGTATTGTTTAACTTTAATTACAGTGGATTAAATTATTTAAATAAATATTTAAAGCAGCAACTGAGTAACAATACTAGGCACTACTAACTTTCTCCAACCTTCCCAAGACCTTTCAAACTCAAATCCAATTAGACAGAAAAATTTAAGTGTAATTTGAAGGTTTTCAGTTTTCAGGAAATAGCAGTTAAACTGAACGAAAAGATTCTAGCGCATGTTAACACAGTACTATTTCAAATGGGACTACATCAGCGCTTGCTAGGTACCTTTTAGACCGCAACAGCAGGGTTTACACAAAGCAATTAGAGCACAACACTTTAGTGCACTCTACACTTTGCACCCCTCTAGTGTGCATTTCTGTACCAGGTAGACAAGCCATAGCTGCTGAAGGAATATTAAGACTAAGATATGAACTGAGAAAAGTTAAGAAATTACAATTAAAGGGGAAACACAGTTTGTCCTGTTACCTAAATACAGGTGGGATCCTCAGGAAAATTGTATAACTGGCACACTGTTCTCTGTCAGTAGTAGAGGATGCTTTATGTTTTCCCCCTTAATTGTGAACTTACTTTAATTAGTTGGTATCTGAATTCTAACATTCTCTCATTTATGTGCTGTGATTTTAAAAAAATCTTGAATTATATAGTCTTTCTGTTTAAATCTTCTCTCAGATTATTGCATACTATGAATGGACTCCCTGCTAATATACTAGTTACAGTGACCTAGATCATCCACTCTGTGGACGAAGGGAACTCGCTGAGATCCCTCTGCATCATGCTGTTGGAGGGCAAGGTTTGCCACCTGCAAATAATCTTCCCAGACCTGGCAAATACCTGGGAATTGACAGGAGGCCAAGGGCCATCTTTAACAGAAACCCTCTGCCCGTGCTGTTGCTCTGACCCCATAAGCCTTCAAAAGCCACCAACCCTTCCCCATTCAGGTTTCCTGCCAGCATAGCTCCAGTAGAGATACTTTCCCAGGAAATACATCCTCCCTGGCATGGTTTGCTCCAGGTCCCTGAGAGGGGAGGAATATGTGGCCTCCAGCTATTATTCCTAAGAGGGGAACTGATGTGCATTTTATCCCCATTGCAGTTGTGTTCCCAGCCAACTCTCACCTTCCCAGCTTCTCCCAAGTTCTTTTCTACCTTCTGCACAGACCTGGGGGTTCTGTAGTGAGTCTACTGCAGGGTCTGGAGACTGGGGAACTGTGAGCAGATGAAGGGTCTGGTAGAAAAGCCAGGGGAAGAGGATATCTGCATGTTGATGATCCCTCCATGTGGTTCTTGAGGGTATGAATTGGGCCAGTAGATTTTAATTACTCTAGTTTTATTTTTAATTTTTTAAAATTTTTGTCATAAACATACTGTACAGCAAAATAAAAATACACAAAGCTCAAATTTTATATAAAGAAATTAAAGAGACAAGGTGGGCGAGGTAATATCATTTACTGGAGCAACTTCTGATGGTGAAAGTGACACAGTTTTGAGCTACACAGAACTCTTCACATCTAAGAAAAGTACTCAGAGCATCACAGCTAAATGCAAGGTGGAACAAATTGTTTAGCGTAAATAGTTAACACACATTCTAAGGAACCATTTGTCTGAAATACAAAGAATGTCATTTGATATGAAAAATTGGTGGAAATGTAAGAAACTTTAAAGTTTAAATTTCATCTGCTATATTTGTCACTGTTTAGGAGAAAAAATAGAAGTAAAATTATAATTTAAAGAAGTGACGATCATTGTATTGAAGTGAGGGTTAACAATATTCCATGAACATTTTACTGATTGGTATGAAATGAGAACTGAGAAGAAGAAAGAATAAGATACATTAAGAAGACAGTGAATGGTAAAGAAAAAGAAGGGAGAAAGGAGAACTAAAAAATTTATATAAAATATGTTAATGAACCCCCATATAATCTCAACTACTTTTCCTATCCTACACAAACTATTAGAGCTCAGCCTGAGCAAAGAAAAACTTAAAAAAGAACAATCATAAAAGGACTCTTGTAGCAATTGCTCTCATTTCAAAAACACATTTTTTTCATGTCAGTCTAAGATCTGTTTTTGGAAATAGCTTTAAACCTGTGTAAAATGTTATTTTTTTATCATTTAACTAGGTACTAAGTTTTAATAAAAACTTAATTTGTACTTTGATTATTTAATATAATTTTTTTTTATAAACTTATAAGTTACTAATGGGTGAAGTGTTCTTGCTGGCATTCTACTGGCAGTGCCATTGGAAAATTTCCAAATTACATTGACAACCTCATTATCAACTTTTTTAATGAAGAAAAATAAGAATATTTTTCATAGTTTTAAGATTCAGCAGTAAGAGTCTTACACTTACTTCAGACCCCACATGAACAGCTTGGGAAATGAGATGAAGGATATGTGAAAGGTTTATATTTCCATTTCAAAAGATATCACTCATTTTAGTCACAAAGTTACCTGTGTTCCACACAAATTTGGCATCCCCTTGCTTGTATTGGTGAAAAATGTTTACAACAAAAATAAAGAATCATGAAACTGATGGTAACAGTTATCTTGCATTACAGAATTGAATCCCACAGCATTTTAAGTTTTGTGCATAAATAATTTCTTCTATACCTCAGTTTGGGTTGTTATCACAAACGATCTCTCCCCTTTGGGCCTCAGCAGATTGTGAGGCATCTGAGAATGTACAACCATAAAGATTCTGTTCACTGTCCCCTGGCTTGACTTGCTGACTGGCTGTTGATAGTTGATGTGCATGCAATTTTATATTTGATATTACTATACAAGAAGAATGATCAGAAGTATTTAGGAAACATACAGGTCTAGGAAAAAACGTACAATAGTGCACCAAGAAACAACTAGTTAATAATGCAGAATACAGATATCAATATAATATTTCCCATATTTTAGCAAAAGAAATCCGACTTCAGGTAAAAATTATTTTTGTGGTGAGCTGGTCTTCCAAGTAGCTGGAGGAGAATGCATTGAAATAACTTAGAAATAGGAATCTGATTTTACAGAGCATTTGTTGCTATAAAATCTTGAGATAATGCACAAAAGAAGGGCCCAAACTTCCAAACTTGATTTCATTGGGAGATTTGGGCATGCAAAGTATGCAGGATCAGGCCCAGCTGTTATATTGTGCATATACTGTAAAAACAATCACACACACAAACCCAACTGTTAAATGCATTAGATATCTTTTTTAATGTAGCAATTTGTTTAAAAAATAAACATATTTCTACAACTTAAAAATATTTTAAGCTGAGGAAATGATGCCTCTAACATAAGAAGTCCAAAATATAAAGAATGATGCCTCTAAAATAAAACATGTCCAAAATAAATTCAGACTAATTTATTTTTTCTTTCTGAGGTGTGGGATAGTTATGGTCGTCTACTGTACAGCTCTCAGCCTCATGATTATCCTATAACTTCTGTTGCCTGGGCTCCGGATGGAGAATTATTTGCTGTGGGGTCTTTTCATACTTTGCGCCTATGTGATAAAACTGGGGTAAGTAACAGCTCTGACAAAGAACAGATGTAGTGTGCAAATTTATTAAAAATATAGTAAATATTCCAGAGAACACACATGTATACACATATTTTCATTTGTAGAGAATAGTCCTGGCTTTTTAGTATCTTTCCCCTGGGTGCTTCTGGCTGAGTGATTGTCTCCTTTGTCTGTTTGGTGCATTTGTCTCTGTATTTAATGGTGCCTTATGAACACTTTACAGTTTTGTGTAGGGTCAACTAGTTCTATCATATTTTACCCTTTTCTCTTCACACCTTTGGTTGTTACATCTTTATTATTTTATGCTTCACAATTATATTTTGCAGATTCTTTACCAGATCAGTGTATAATTCTTATTATTTATCCTTTAAAGATACCGTCTACACTAGAGTTTCACTCTGGCTTCTCACTCTTCCATAGCTAGACAGAAGAACTCCTCTAGATAAAAGTGTTTTGCTTCACAGAATTAATGGTTGTGGTAGTAGCTAGCAGGTGGAAGTTCTCCCTCATCTCAGCCCCTTGTGCATCCATCAGCTGCTGCTGCTCAGCCTCTAGAATCTTCTAACCATTACCTCAACTATGATAAAAGACTGAGGTCTCTGAAGGAGCTGTCCCCTGATTTTCATCAGACAACGGTTGTCTGGTTTTTTTTACTTTCAGCTTTTCTCTCCCGGTATTTTGTTCTTGTTGTTGACCTAGGTTATTGGTTAGTCTCCTGTTAAAACTTAACTTAATTCAGTTTCATGTAGCTTCCTTGGTATTTTAGACTAGGTAGCTCCAGATCACTGTCTGACAAGATTGTCTCTGTGGCTCTGCAGCGTGTTGTTCACAGTTCTTGTCAGCCCATCGCATTACCTCAGACCTCAATGAGTTGGGATTCTTGTCTTACTCCCTATCTCTCTTTTCTTGGTGGCATTTTATCACTTCACTGAGTTTGACACTTCAACGCTTGTAGTATTTTGGGTCATTTTCATCAGAATACATTTTGATTTTCTTCACAGTGCACTTTACAGTTGCTTTGGCATACTCTTCCAACACATGAGCACATTCTGCTAGTGCTTTGAGACAGTTTTTGGCACATTGATTTGGAAGTTTGAAGTGCCAAGTAAGTGTCTAAAGACATTTTTTCACACATTCCTTTATTTCAGCAAGCCAACCTCTCCTTTAATCCTAAAGGAGGTAAGAACCTTCAAGAAATGTCAATTAGGCCAAAGGATGGCAGTCATGAATGCGCTTGACTTCTGCATCCTCTGCCTTGGAGTTGAGTAAGATGTGTATAAATGAGGTGTGCCTTGAAATGTTACCTAGAGCCATCAAGTTTCCTGAGGAACACACAAAATCCTTCTTGTTAGGTACCCTTGAGAGACTCACATATGTCCATTCTGCAGTTAGCTACAGAAGTTTGCTCCTTCAAGCAGAGCATTCTGAGTCTTTGTTGGCCCCTGTCATAAATATAAAGGGAAGGGTAACCACTTTTCTGTATACAGTGCTATAAAATCCCTCCTGGCCAGAGGCAACATCCTGTTACCTGTAAAGGGTTAAGAAGCTCAGATAACATGGCTGGCACCTGACCTAAAGGACCAATAAGGGAACCAAGATACTTTCAAATCTTGGGGGCAGGGGGAGGGGGAAAGGCAAAGGCTTTTGTTTGTGCTCTTTGTTTACGTGGTGGTTCTCTCTTGGGACTGAGAGGGGCCAGACAGAAATCCATCTTCTCCAACAGATCCTAATCCAAGTCTCCAATATTGCAACCAGTATAGGTAAGCCAGGCAAGGCGGATTAGTTTAGTTTTTGTTTTATGTGAATTTTCCCTGTGTTAAGAAAGAGGTTTATTCCTGTTTTCTGTAACTTTAAGGTTTTGCCCGGAGGGGGATCCTCTGTGTTTTTGAATCTGAATACCCTGTAAAGTATTTTCCATCCTGATTTTACAGAGATGATTTTTACCTTTCTTTTTTTTAATAAAATCCTTCTTTTAAGAACCTGACTGATTTTTGCATTGTTCCAAGATCCAGGGGTTTGGGTCTTTGATGATTTTGTAACAAATTGGTTAGGATATTATTCTCAAGCCTCCCCAGGAAAGGGTGTGTGTAGGGCTTGGGGGGATATTTTGGGGGAAGATGTCTCCAAGTGGTCTCTTTCCCTGTTCTTTGTTTAAAATGCTTGGTGGTGGCAGCATACTGTTCAAGGACAAGGACAAGTTTGTACCTTGGGGAAGTTTTTAACCTAAGCTGGTAAGAATAAGCTTAGGGGTCTTTCATGCAGGTCCCCACATCTGTACCCTAGAGTTCAGAATGGGGAAGGAACCTTGACAGCCCCACTCTTGTCAACACAGACACGGTTTTCCCACAGGGCCAGCAGATCCACTTCATCAGTTATCTTGAAGTGAATTGCACTGTGTTGAAGCAGAGTTCTCTGAAATATACTAATGATTTGCCCTGAGTATATTGATGCACCAAGATGCTAGTACTGAAATTCAACTGTTTTGATGAGGCATTTCCTCTACAAAAGTGCTGAGCGTAGGTGGCATAAAGAGAGAGACATTGACTCTTTGACATATCTTTTCTATACTTCTTGACGCCAAGCAAATCCAAAACAATCACCATATTCCCCTATCTCTTCTGGTGCTGAATTTTTAGAATCTGGATGGAAACAGTATGTGTTTAGAATGTGGATGGAAGTGGTATGTGATGACTAAACTAGGCTGATCCTTCAGGTTTGAAGATGACGTTGGTTTCCCTTTTTCTGCTGCTTGTTTCTGTGTTTTATCATTCTTGCTTTTAGAAATCCCTTGAGCTACTTACTCTTCATGAACAAGAATCTGGTGGTGATTAAAAAAAGGAAAATTGCCCACTTGTAATTCTGGCTCTTTGAGGATATTATCAGACAGTATTCTTTTTCTCTCTCACATACACCTCCTGCCTCTCCTCAGATTCTGGTGTATTTTCTTTAGGAGGTTTTTATGGTTTTTGATTTGTTTTGTTCCGTTAAATGGTGGGTGTTTGTTTGATGGTACCATTTTTTTCTAACTTGGTTTATTTTGGGGAGCTCTTCCTTCCAATGCAATGTAGGAACTCACTAGAAGGTTTTGGAGACTGTGTGTGGGGTTGGTCCACATGTGGAGGTGGGATAGCGTGCAGGCCACAATTACCGCTGCCCTAGGGTTTAAAAAATATATTGCGCTCAGGAAGTTCTGCCCTGTTTATTATTGAGAGCAAGACCCAAGAGTGAGACTCCTGTAAGATGATTCTTCAAAGAAGCTGAATTCCAGGTAAGAAATATTCTCTCTTCTCTTAGAATATTGTTAGCATTCTCAGATTTTATGGAGATTGCATATTGGCCACAAAGAATCCAAAGCAGACTAAGGTTTAAGTAATTTTAAAAAATGTAGGTTTGCAAATTACGTTGTTTAATGGTATCTCCAACATAAATTGTCCTTTTTTAAGAAAAGTAGATCCTGGTATGCAACTTCCCTGCTTACCTATAAGCCTTTGCTTTGTCAAAAAATTTTTTAGTTGTATTGGAATAAAATATTTCTTAAGAGTAGGTACAGCACATAAGATTGTACAATTTTTAACAAGTTTCTTAATATTATTACTTACTTACAATAGCCTGAACATAACTTGTTCTTTTCTGTTTATAATTTTGAACAGAACATTTATTTTATCTATCATTAGAACAAGCAATCGAAAGGCATGCTGTACATGCACAAATATGGGATTAAGAACACTGAGGGCTAGGCATGTTGGATCAGGCAATGAATAGGACAGGTGGCCTTTTTCTTATTCTAAAAATGTATTATATTCTAATGCATATAGAAAGCAACACTGCTAAGAAGTTCTGATGTCTTATTTTCTTGAACTATTTTGACCCTGGCACCATGATAGACTGGAGGATGAATCAGTTATGTAGAGGATTTCTTCAGAACTCAGTAGGTTGAATGCGCAACCTAGCAACTACAAAGACTTCATGGCCAAATTTTTGTTTGTTGGTTTGGTTTAGTTTTGAAAAAATGTATCAGTTGATATCATTTCCTTCCTCAGAAAATACTATGTTTTATTATTTATAATAATCTTTAAAAGCTGTCACTGTGACATGATACAATATTCTACAAACCTAGCTTTAGGAACAGATTGGTCCATCGCTGTTTAAAACATTGTGTCACTTAATATCAGTACCAATCTGAGAAGAAGGGTCAGTTAGATGAGTTAAGAAGGTGAATTACCTTAACAAACACGGACTATCTTTGCTAGTGGGAGACATGTCCTTGAACTGAACAGAAGCTTTCTTAATAGTTGGTGCTAACTCAAAAATAATGTCTAGTATTAAATATTAAACTTGCTGATTAATAAATATTTACATAAATCAAACAGCAGAAATCTGCATCTGTTAAATTCTTCCCAGTTTCCACCAGTGATTTTGTGTTAACATTTTACTTTATGGTATTTATGTTATATAAATGCTCTTTGAATTTAAAATACAAAAATACTATACAAATTGAAAAATGTGTATGCATACACACTCAAATATCAAACCTTGTCCCTCACAAACTTGCTGAATTACTTGAAAGTGAATATATACCATGTTTTCACTGAATGTACCATGTTTTCAGTGAATGGCCTCCGTTTTTACCTTGTAAATATCAGATATAAATAAACCTAATTAAGATCTATCCACACACCATAATCTTAATATATACAAAAAAACGGTTATGGCTGGGCAGGAAATTTAATCCACTGACAAGTGACTTATTCCATTGAATATACAGGAACTAATAGATTCTGTGAAGAATATGAATAAGGTGCTAAGATTTAAATTCTCAGGTCAAATGAGTTAGTTACATCTTACTTTTTATTTTAAGCTAGGGCCTTGTCTACACTTATAAGTTTTGCTGTTTTAACTGTCATCATAATTGAAGCAAACAAACTCCCCTAGTGTAGACATAGTTATACAATAAAAGTGCTTAGGCGATGTCTACACGAGAAAGAGTTCTTGTCCTGGTATAGTTCATACCAGTTCCATGAACAAAATAAGTTATACTATCAAAAGCTCTTTTTTGCTGGTATATCTGCATCTAAACTAGGACTTTTGGTTAGATTCCCTCACAGACCCCACCCCAATCTTAATATGCCAACAAAACTTTTAAGTATCAACCAGGCCTTATACTAGTATAATTTATTCCAGTTCAGTGAAGAGAAATAGAAAGTGCCTTATATTAGTATAACTGTGATACTCCAGGGCTTTAACTGGTGTAAATACATCATGAAAAAATCACACTCCTTACTGGTGCAGTTTACTGGTAAAACTTTTTACTACAGACCAGGCCTAAGGGTTTGTCTACATATGAAAATTAATCAGGAATAAGAGTGGGTGCGAATTTTAAATGGGTTCACTATTCGTGATTAACTCCATGTGTGTGTACACTTTTTCTGGAATAAGAGTGTGAATCAGTTTAACCCACTGTGATTAAGTCAATTTGGTATAAGGGCATACTTATTCCAGAATAAGAGCCTCCACTCATGGAGTTAATCAGGAATAGTTATTCCAGAATAACTCCCCATGTAGACAAGCCATAAGGCCCAGATCCTCAAAGGTATTTAGGCATCTAACTCCTATTGATTTCAATGGAAGTTAGGAGCCTGAATACTTTTGAGGATCTGGGCCTAAGTGTCTGCTTCTGTAAGCCGAGGGGAATCCTCGGGTATAATATGGCCAGCTAACATGACTTCAGATATCTATGACTTCACAAACGTTGAGAGGGCTTTCTAGTCATGTTAAGCTAATTCCATTCAGCTAACTTGATTGAGAAAACATGACTTTTTTGCTCTTCGAGACAGGGGAAAATATGTTAGTCTGCATAAGGCTTTTTAGTTGGGTTAAGATAACTCTCTTGAGCAAGCACAATTGAAAAACAAACCTCTTTTGCCTGGCAAGAATTAGGAAGAGATTCCAACAAAATAATAGTAAAAAGCAGGGTTTCAAAATTAAAAAAATAAAGAGAATTTTTTAATAAAAAGCAGAAATAGTTTGAGATTTTATTTATAAAAAATGAAGGAAGAAAAGAAAATGCAAAGGCTTTAAAATTAAATAAACAAAAAAGAATTCCTGTTATAGGGAATTCCTGTTATATCCTTTGTTTCAGGAGAAGAGCTTGTTTTCTGACCGGTGGCTAGTACTGATCTTTAATTTCCATCTTTTAAAAAAAATAAGGTCGGTCAGATTTTAATTTTACCACACTGTTAAAGATGACTTTCTAGTCAATTAATTAAAAAGAAGGGATGAAAGTCTTACCCCACTCTGTTTCCTGTGTGCCAGTTTTAAAGGGGCCAGAGCAGCGTAAATGGGTGCTACGTTCCCCAGATATAGCCAGGGAGAATTCCCCCAGTGTAGGAACTGGGGACAGCCAGAGCAGCCTTGTCTTTACTAGGAAAAAAGTTGCTTTTTACCATGTTAGCTAATATGTGGTATTTAACACATTTTAAAATCCTAGTATGGAAATTCACATGTTAGCTGGTCAAGGCAAACCCCAGGCTCTCCCTAGTCATTCCCTCTAATATATGTGAAATATATGTGAATACCTGCTAATATATGTGAAAACTACACACTGCCTCATCCCCATTAGGATTTTACCCCATGTTAACTAAATATAATGGGGGAAAAAACACTTTTTTTCCTAGTGTGGATGCACCCAGACTTTCTTCTAAGGACTGTTTCATAAATCCTGGTGTAAGGTGTAAAGTTGGGGATGCAAGGGATTGGAGCCACAACACTTAGTTGTAGCTAAAGTTTCTGGGCAATATGGGACAGGTTACACCTATGGTACACCAGAGCCACTCAAGTCCTTGGATCACTCCAGAAACGTGAAGACACAATAGTGGTTTAAAGACAGCTTAACTCCCTCTCCCTCATGGGCTATAAATTCTGTGTAGAGCCTCTTAAATTAGAGGCACAGCACAGAATCTCATCCCAGGGTTTGGTTTGTTTTTTTCTAGCTCCACATTCATCTTATGTTTTAAAAGTTTTATTTTTCTTCTGTAATTTCCTAGTCAATAATGCAACAAGAAAGACTCAGATGACAATCTCAGACATAAAGGGGCCAAACCTCTGGCAGAATCATAAATTTGGAGCCTCTACATCATAATAATCTCAGATAAACAAATGTGCTTTGAGAGTACAGCTCCGCTCTTCAGCCAGATTGTAACAGATAAATTTCATGTCATCTAAGTGCACTATGAGTGAAATTCTACCCTGTTGAAATTAATAGGGATTTTGCCATTGACTTCAGTAGGGCCAGAATTTCACCCTGTGATTTTGTGCATCACTAACATATGAATAAGAGAATAGTTAATTCTTGCCTGTAGTGACTGCACATTTGTCATTTGTACACACAAGCTTGGTGTTTATTTTTTTAAACAAGGCAATAAAACCACCATATATATGCAAAGGATTGGACATATATAGGGATATATATTGGCTTTTAAGAAGAAACTTTTAGAAAAGTTACAAACAAACGAAACAATATTTTGATACTTTGTTGAATGCTAACAAAAATTGTTCGTTACTCTGATAAATATTCCTTGAACATTTATGGTTTTTCTTCAAGTATTCTAAGCACTTTACAGATAATAATGAATTATGCGTCACAATACCAGGGAAGTACCATTATTTTTTTTAATAGATGGGGAAACTCAGGCACCCTATTTCATGGTGGTGGGTGTCTTCCCCAAGGCTACCTAGTTATATGTAGCAGTGCCAGAATAGAATCCAGATTTTCTGAATCTGTCATGTGCTTTACTTACTATGTAATGCTTCCTGTCATTGGACCATTTATCAACTCACTTGTCTTTCACTCACTTTGGCAACACTTCACTGTTTAGAGACCAAAGTAATAAGTGCCTTACAAATATACTAGGGAGTTTTACCTTTGAATCACACCTACCTCAAATATGCTTTTGATATAATTATATTTAAAATGGCCTTTTTGAGACCTCAATGTTTTTCTTTAAAATATGGCTAGACTGGAATTACAAATACATTCCATAAAGAAAAGCTGTTAAGAAAATGTTAATGCTGCACAGGTAAGTACTCTAAAGTCAGGAAATGACAAAGTTTGGTTGCATTTGCATTAACTTTCTCCTCTTGCATATTCATTATGTTAGTCTTTACATGATTGTGTACTATTTTTCAAATATCATACTGTAATGTTGCACAGTATCATGTAATGTTAGTAGCTCACAGAAGAGAAGGCCAGGATCATTGCATTGGCTACACATACTGAACAGCTGTAATAAAGGACGCCCCTTCTTATGCTTCTGTGTGCATCCCCTATGTCTCCTCCCATTTCACAGCATCACTCATATGTATAAGAGCATTACTGAGCCCATAGTTTTTAAGACAGTGAGAGAGAAAAATAAGGCATGTGATATACAAAGATCATGTAAATACAAACACAATACATGTTTATGTAAAAAGTGTTTGGATATAGTGACTGTGTTTGGTAGAGCATTCACAAGGAGATCTGTCACAACAGAGCAATATTCTCGGTGTCATTAGGCCTAACTTTTAAGCATCTAGAAAATCACTGGAGTCTCAAACAGGTCCTGGCTCGCAGCATAGCTGGACCCCTCAGTCACATGTCCCCCATCATTCTCCTCTTCCTCTTTCTCCTTGTTCATGCCAGGGACCTGTGGCTCGGGCTCCTCAAAGGTATACACGGTGGTGTGTGGGAGGTGGGGTGGGGTCTCTGCCAAATAGGGCACGCAGGTCTTTGTAAAAGCAGCAGATCTATAAGTCTGCATCCGATTGACTGGTGGCCACCCTGGCCTTCTGATATGCCTGATGTAGTTCCTTCACGCAGCACTGCTGCTGGACCCTCTTATACCCCTTCTCCTGCACCCCCTATGCAATCTGCTCATAGATGTCCACGTTTCTACAGCTGGTCTGTAGCTGTGTTTGCACAACCTCTTCTCCCCACAGGCCCAGGAGGTCCAATATCTCCTGTCTGCTCCAAGCCAGAGTACATTTGGAACATGTAGCTGGCATGGTCAGCTGGGTAATTGTTCACAACAATGGAGAGCTGCTGGGTGTGATTGCCAAGCTGGACAATCAGAAAAAGGCATTTCAGTAATTTGTGGGGCTTTAAAGGAAGAATTGGCAATATTTAGACATAGCTTGGATATTAGACTATACAATAAAAGATCCCAGGGGAAAAAGTGGAAATGGGACCAGTTTAGCCATTTAAACTAGATTGGATGAAACACAGGAGAACATCGTGGAGGGACTGTTTCTACATTAGCAAGAGAGGGGAGAAAATGGGTGAATTAAGTCTTTTCCATCTCAAATTTGTATGTATGGTTGCTGGTCTTAGGAAGGAAAAAGGACTTTCAGAGCTCAACAGCTTGTACTTCTTCTTTTGCTGGATTGTCATTGGGAAGTTAAGATTATCTCATGAATATTAAGGTGACTCATCCAGATATATTAAACACTATTGCCCTTCTCAATCTATCTGTAGAGCATCAATGGTGTTTCTCATCAATGGCCTAAAATGGCTCCCATTGAAATCAATGGCAAATTTTACATTGACTTCAGTGGGAGTGGGCTTAGGTCCCAAATTATCTGGATTTTTTCATACCTATTTCTGCTTTTCCAAAACATACAGTAAGAAGTGCTCTACCATGAAGCCTTTGGAAATTTAGTGCCATAGTGCTTGGGAGCCTTTTCATTGACTTAGTGGCTTTTGATCAGGCTGCCCCCAAAGGACCAGTGTTCACGGTTTTTCATCTGAGAGTCTTTCTCCTAGCCAAAGCCCTTGACTGAAAGAATTGTAGCTATGACATAGAATCTAGAGGAAAGAGATGAGGTAAGAGAAGAGTGGTGGAGTATTTAGGGTTCTTCCCATTTAACAGAACTAAAACTGCTAGTTTCATTTTAAAAGGATGAATTTATTAATATCTAAGAGGAGGTTTTATAATATTGGATTTGTATATTTTTTTATTTTTTTATTTTGCTGTGATGTGCAACTTTATTTCTGTAGATTTTAAAAATGTGTTTTACATCAGTTCCCCACAGATTTTTTTTGTTAGCTGTTGTCTGATTCTGTATTAGAATTTATTTTAAATAAGATTGAACTAACTTTGTTAGGAGAAAAATTGACAACCAATATTTTCTGATAAGCAGATACCATACTAAAGGATTTTGTCAACATTTTAATGCAGCTAGTTTTGTTTTACAGAAGACCGACTTTATACCTGGTTTACTACACGACTCTTTAAGAAACAAAGACATTAACAGTAGCTAAAGCCAGATGCTATCTACTGTTCAGCAGCCAGCAACAATAATTTATTAGGTTAGCCTCCAAAAGTCTTGCTCCTTTATGCAAGTTTTTTCCCTGACATTTAAATGTAAATAATTGCGAAAGAATTAGCCACACTAGCACTGTGGGAGAAGGGAGAATGAGTCACATACCACCAGAGTGATAGTGTTTGAAGAGAACCAGACCTAGCTTTACTGGTCAACACAGACATTTTTATTGTGTCTGATGTAATGGAGCTGTATCAGCAAATTGCTCCTCGGGGAATCATCAGGAGATATATGCATCATTAACCCTTCTCTAGCATATGCATTTAGTTATGTGACATAATTTAATTAAAGCTTTCATATATATTCTTTGCTTTCTTTTCTCTTCCTTCTTACCTGCTTCTATGCTTCATCAGTTTTCTGCATTAAAAGTAAACTGCAAACAATAAGTGCAGAGTAGATTAATTTTGTCACTTTAAGAAAACTTGGGGAAGCTGTTGCACTATGTATAGCATTCATAACTGAAGGAAAGTAATGTAGCTGACATATAAAAGATATTTTGCCTACTATTTTATGTTGCAACTGTATGCACTGCCTGCCTCGGCTCCTGTGAGTGCTCTAAGATCATTGACGCTAAACAGTAATATTAAAAAGTAAACATATCTGCATTAATGAGTTAAATAAAAATAACTTTTTTCCTTGGTTTTTTAAGAATCTGATCCCTTAAATGGAGAGCAGTGCTTAAAATGTTCATTCCTGCGAGGTGGGTGACTTTCTGTGGCTTTACATACTTCCCTTGACAATACTGATCATGTCACAATACTCAAAGTAATATAGAAATAGAAGGCAGGAAGGACTCAGATCCACTAGTGTTTCCCCACTGCCCTAATTACAGGAAATTGATCACACTCGTATTCAAGAAAAGGCTGTTTGTTCAGTGCTCCAGAGAACAAAAGAGGTGAATACAGCCATTTATGCAAGACTTGAAAATGAAGCATTGAGATCAAATAAACGGCATCATCTGTTCATATACATATTTTTATGAATATCAGCAAATACTAGCTATGACGGATAGGAGATATCTGTTTTAATAATTTTGAAAGTGTCTTCTATGTGTTTGTTTTGAGAATGTCTTTCAGTTATTCATTTTTTCCACTAGTGATTAATTTGCCCTTATTGGGGATTGGGTGTATTTTATTTTAGATATTTTGATACTGTTTTACTGTTTATTCAGAGAATTTTAGCTGCATGTGTGTGCACACACACTCCCGATTGTAAATAAAGTTTATTTTATTTCTTGTTGAATATCTTTTTGGCTGATGGTACATTTTTCTGTGTATGTATTTTTTGTGACTTGTGACTCAGGCATATTTTCCAATAGATAGCTGGCTGATCTGTTGCTGAATCTTCCCACTTGTCTTTATCTTGTGAGCTAGATTTCACTATATTCAGCATGACAGACCACTCATGTTTTTTAATGCAAGCAACTCTTTATACATTAGTCCATGAGTTAGTCTTTTTAAATGGCTGTGTGTGTCATAAAAGCTTTGTCCTTTATTGTAGAAGTAGTTGAAGCCATTTTACTTTAGCTATTATGCATATTTGATTGCTTCCACAACATTGTTTCTCTTTATAATTCTTTGGCTGGCTGTGTACAATTCTGTTAAGAATTTTTTAGAAATATTTGGAATATATAGTAAAAAATACGGGGATTATGTCTAGTATCTTGTGGAAAGGTGAATGAGAAATAGTCTGCAGTGGGGACTTTTTTTTTCTTTTGTAACGTGAAGTATCTTGTCCATAGTGCTATAGAAATTAATGTTGCTGGGATTTCTATTATAAAACCAAATATTGAAAGAGTTATAACTACATGATTATACATTTCCTTCAAGTTGTGAGCCTTTTGAGAGAATATGTTAAATAAATTTAATAGAAATTGGTTAAAACACAGTGGTAGCTGTGATGAGTTTTATTTTGGAGAAGTTCAAAAATAGTCAGTTTTAGTGGTGCTTGTTACTTTTTTCACTCAGTAGTAAAATGGCAGCTGAGATTTTAAAAAACCCAACAATTTGGCAGACACTTAGTGATACACGTTCAAAGTTATATACAGAAATTTAACCCCATGATTTGCTTTATTGTTAATGAGTTGCACAGCTCTCTGTGTACTACTTTAAGATTTACACTGTAATTTAGATTGATGCCTATTACTGTTTTAAAAGATAATGTAACTGAGAAGTTAACATTTAAAAAGTGGCTACTGTGTGTACACAGTAAATACTTTTTCATAACATTTTAATAGTGCCAAGGCTTAATGTCAATTAAATCAAAGTAGAAATCCTAAGAAATCTGTTTTCAATAGTATTATACTGGGATTGGATCCCAATCCTTGCTGATACATCTATATGTGTTTTAATATTTCCAAATTCAGATCCCTTTGAGACAAAGCTAACATGGTTAATCAAGGTTTTCCATTCAGTGTCCCTGTGATTTCATCTGCATTTATTAGCAATGATGGGATGGAATTCTAAATGAGATAACAACTATTGCATCCAGATTTCCCATTGAGTTATATTGGTAACCAGTCCCTTCCATAGTAGCACAGTTTGATTTACTAGAATTGACTGGATAGGATCCCAGTGTAACTTTTGGAAAAAAGTTAATGCATTTGAATCAGCTATAGAAGTGGTACTCATTGTGAAGAGCGACATTGTCTCATACTCTACGTTAATAATGAATATGGGAAAGTTGGTCTTGGTTGTACTCAGGTTCTATTGTTTATGAGGGCTTCTCTGGATGCTTGGAGATCACTAGCTTGCCTCCTGCAAGAAAAGTTGTAGACTTCTAATAGGTAACCTAAAACGAGGTCATAAGAATTGACTTTAATTTTTGGGGCTGACGACTGTCTAATATTTGGGAAGATAGTGGAGACGCTCTTTAGTTTACTCTTCTTTTGACTATCCTGTGTCATGGAATACTTTCTTCCTCTGGTTAAAAAGCTATTGAATCCACCTGATGCATTTCCTTACCCCCAAGATCTGTGTGTGCTGCCTATTCAGTTCATAGACCCATTCAGCCTGGTCTGAAGAACCAGAAAAGGAACCAGATGTAGATTCATGTGTAGATGTATTATAAAGTTCATATTCATGTAATCATATTTTTACATTTAACTTTTTAAAAATGTTCCTATGGGGGTGGGTGGATGGATGTGTGTGTTAAGGAGTGTTTCACACACACATTAAATACCGATTTTGTTTGATTTATAAGCCTTGTAGCCTGGAAGCCGGATTTGGCTTCCATTCCCTCTAGAAATGAACTGACACTTTCTGAAGTGGAGCTTCTAGACAGTTTAAGCTGAAATATCAATTCAGAACTGGGAGGTGCAAAGAACTTCGTGCCAGCCATGGTATGCATTGAAACTACAGTGTATTTCCAGATGCCAGATGCCTGAGCTCCTTGTAGGTGGTATTTCAACTTAACTGTCTTGTAGTCTCTATTGCTCTAATTTTCTGATTTAAAAAAATCAAAATTAAAAGAAACCTAAATTATCTTTTTTCTTTAATGTTGAAAAGCAAAATTCTGAAGCAGTAATTTCTCCATGTCTGTTGAACTCCCAGCACTTGCTCTATCTTTGCCTCAAAAGCCCTATTCTGCAGGATTAACCTGCTACTGCACAGTTCCATTGAGTTCATGCTATATCAAGTGCTACGCTTTTCCATTTCCCCCTCAACATGATGTAAAATCCTCTGAGGCACATGGAAGTTGGTAAACTTTCAACTTTACAGGAGTGAGTGCAGCAGAATAAAATGGCAGCACTGGGAAATTTGAGAGAAGCTATTGTTCTTTGAATAGTGTCCCTAAAGGTGCTCCACATTAGGTGTGCATGTGCCTCTTGAGCCCTTTATTGGAGATTTTCAATTAGCAGTGTGTATTCAGCCCACGCATGCGCCCAATGTCTCCTAGTGCTGGATACTGAGGCTATATAGGGGTGTGAGGGTGAACTGCCCTCAGTTCCTTCTCAACCACCTTGATCTGAGACAGAGCACTAGCATGTCTGCCTTGAGCATATTCTAATATTGTATCTAATAAACATTTCTAATATTTCTGTAGTGGTTAAGATAGTTGTTAGTATAGTTAGTCAGTTAATTAGATAACTAGTGAAAAGATTGTTTTACTCCTCTTTCCCTTCAAGGAGACTTATTTTTTTCCTGGCAGGGCATGCCTGGCTCATCAGATTTCAAATGTTGTCTCTCCTGCTGAGAGGTTATACCTATGAGGAAGAGCCAGTCTAAGTGTGTCTGTTGCTAGGGAGGGTCCTACATCTCCTGAAGTACAACTTCTGCCTGACCCTCGAACAGGAAAAACAAGGAGATCAAACTCAGACTGCAAATGATGAAACACTCCTGTCGGCCAGCTTCTGAGTCCATTCAGAAGACCCTCCTGCCCCACGCATTTTTCCCTGGACAGATACAGCATCCCGTCTACGTCGGCGCAGGGAAGACTTCCAAAGAGAGAAGCGCAAACTCTCACCTTAAAGAGCCAGCTCTGAAAAAATCCAGGTTCCTGGCAAGATCTACAGATTCAAAGCTTTGATCTCTCAACTTGGTATGATTGAGTGTCTCTCACTGTTGAGATCCCAATATCCGGATTACTGTCCTCCAATACCACAGGACTCTTAACTGTTTTCAGTAGGTGCTCCTCCTTTGGATGAGGTGGAGGAGGATGAGGGAGACTTCCAGTCAGTCTCCTCTATTTCTGCTCCAGGTTCTCCAACATATCCTTTCAGGAACCCATTCTCTGAAAGTTATAGGAAAGATTGGGCTCCTTAAGAGTGGTGGAACTGACCCTGCATGCCACCTCCATTTTCAGATGGGACCCCCAAGCTGCCTATTGACAACAATTTGCCAGACCACTGGTACCGTCTCATAGGGAGGTAGAGTTGTACAACCTTCTCTTCTCCAACTAGCCTCCCCCAAGAAGGATAGATAAGGAGACCACCTTTCAAACACCTATTTCGTCCTTATCTCCGGATGAGGTGGTTATGCCTCCGCCACCATACATGGCCAATAATTTTTGGCAATTTCAAGACTTCATAAAGATGGTAGCTGACACTCTTGAAATTCCTCTCAAAGAGGTCAAGAATTCACAGCAAAACTGTTGGATATCTTGCAGTCAGCAACACTGTCCAGGGTGGTGTTGCCCGTCAATGAGGCGCTCCTAGATCCGGCTAAAACAGTGGCAGAAACCTACATAATTCCACCTACATGTAAATGGGCAGGTAAAACGCATAATGTTCCCCCTATATAACCTTGGTATCCAAAATGAATAGGCATAGGGCTTATGCATGGGCAAAACAGACAGTAACTAAAAATCTCCAGTCAAGGGGTTGAGAGGTGCATGCTCACCTGAAGTGGAGCCCCCATAGGGACACACATCTCAAAGAACTGCAGTTACTGCCCAAAGTGAGTAACTTCTTTTATTTAAAGTCCTCCTTGTCCACTAAGAAACTTTTTCCAAGGCTGTTTAGCCTGAAGCATAGACTTGAAATTTTGATAGTTAAAATTATTTGATGGCAGTGATATAATGGGAATTTTCCCACTGCTTAACAGGACTTTTTGTAAAAGACTAGCAATAGTGAGAGTGTTTGCTAAATTACTAATTTTGATGGTACCATAAACCTACTCTAACTTTTCAGGACATATGTAGCTCTATACTTCTGCCAATTATCTATTGCTGACTCATTTTGTAATATTTAAATAAATGAATTATTGAATTCATTATTGATGAGCAACTTAAATCCACTGTAAGATTAGTTTGCATGTAAGTTACATGGAACATGTGCACAGTGTAGACAGCTGTAACTGAGAGAGCATGAATTTATAGAAACACATGTTAATGGATCATCAGGGGAAACTAGTAGCCCAAGCTTGTGACATGCTGAGCATCTGCTGGGAGATAGGTGCGTTTAAGGGATGTTGAGGGTGCTCAGTATTTCCTAGAAGGTACTCAGCACTGTCAGGACCTAAATCACTGTGTGTGAATAGAGAAGGATGTTCAAGCCAAAATGAGGTTAGTGAATACAGGGGAACAAGAAGTAACAGAACAAACACGCTGAAGGTCACATCCTGCTCCTTTGAAGTCAATGAATTAAATGGAGCAGGATTGAATCCTAAATTGATTTAATGAATGGGAAAAAAAACTTCATCCAATTAAATAATTTCTGCAAACTGCATTTACACAGCAGATAATGTAAGACAAATCTAATGTTAGTAAGAGTACACTGGTGGTAATTTCAAGAGGATGAAAACTAATGCAGACGAACACTTTCATATTCTGCAAGTCAGCATCTCCCACAATTCTGACATGGGGTATGAGGTATTCCCTCCTTATCAGAAGTTTCTGGAGGCAGTTCAAGGCTGCAGCACAAACCATGTTGGCCATGTCCCCTTCTTTGGTTTACCCCTAAATCTTCTGCCTCTGCAGTAGCAGTCAGTGGCAGTTCTCTTTGCTCCTGACATTTCCTTTGCCTTTTTATTTTGTTTGTTTTCAGGCAGTAGCAAGCAGCCTTCTCTTTTCTCTCCTCTTCCTGGACTGGGTATTCAGCCTCCCGGTGATTGCAACCACCAGAGTCCTCACTGCAGCATCTCCCTGCTGGGTTCCTCTGCGCTCTGTCAGGTATGGCAGAGCAGCTGCCTGAGCACTGGGCTAAGTTGAAAGGGTGCTCCAACTGCGAGGCAGCTTTAATGGGCTCTACAAAGGGTGAATTGTCCCCTGCCTATTCTCAGACAGGGACCCTAGCACTGGAAGGGAATGGAGCTTTGAGTCAGACAGACATGGTGAGTTTCTTACCACCTGAATAAACCAAGACTCCACCACAAAAAAGCCAAGCAAGGAGAGACAGAGCAGAAAAGGCAGAGGCTCTAAGGATGAAGAGGACTTCGTTCAGCTGGCCCAGGGGATAAGTCCAGGGGCAATACAGGACCACAAACATAAGATCCTCCCCGAGCTCCTGGATCGTCCCCAAGTCCTGAATGGTTCCCAAGTTCTCTAGGGAAAGAAGGAGAGCTTATAACTAGCCCCTTTCTTCCCAACTTGAGGCACAGAACTCTGGCAATGAGACACCCCCGCACCCTCCCATCCGGGGAATTCCTAGAGGGCCTAGGGCAAGGTCTGACCCTAAGAACTTCTAAGTGCCAGCTAGCAAAGAGATCACTGTTCTGTAACTGTAACTCCTGACAGGCATGACAAATTCACTACTCCCAATGCATTGCTTCATAGTATTTATTCAAAGAGGGTCAAGTGAGGCCTCTAATAAAAGCTTATGTCATACTAATCCTCATAATCATTGCAGGATGTATGTATGGATGATGATTAAGGAGTTGTGCGTACATACTGAAAAATATGTTTTAAAGTCTGAATCAAAGCAGGGCTGACAAGCTGGTTTTGACCAGACAAAGGATGTATATTCCACATCTGCCTGAGTTCATATGTAAAATAAGCATTGTAATCCAACGCAATAGAGGTCCATTTGCGTTTGATGTCAACATGAGACTATGAAGGCAACGTGGAGCCAGAACACCAGGGAATAAACCATGGGGAGTTATCCTGAACATGGGGACAAAACATTCAACTTTGAGGATATAAGCAGAAGGTCGAAGAACACCTCTTTATCCTTCATTGAGGAAGCAAAAAGGACAGTGCTTTTTGCATTCATTAAAGAGGCATCCCAGCCATGTTGGTTGGAGACACTGAGAGATTGCTTTAGGGGAGATAAACTACTTTAGACAAAGGCTTAGCCTGTTAAAGTTAAGGTTAGACTCTAGGAAGCATAGTATATTTTTTGTTTTATATATAACCATTTCTGTTTCTGTGTTATTCTTACTCACTATCTCTTAAATCTTAGCCTTTGATAACAAGCTTATGTTTATTTTTACTATAAATATATCTCAGTGCTGTGATGTTACAATGGACCTGATCTTCAGTTGAATCAAGCAAGCTGGTGTGTGCACTGTTCCTTTGGGTACAGCTTACCTGGTAATTTCTGTGAGTGTGAAGTAGTAAAGGCCTGGACACTGCAGGGGATTAGGGTGCACATATTATTAACCTGCACGGCAAAGTAAGGGCTTGCAGAGCCCTGACTAAATTGTTTGGGAGCTAATGGACTGGTGATGTCAGGGAGCTGACACCCCATAAAGCACAAGCAAATCTTCCTCTTGCTGGAGGCGGGGGGGTATAAGGTGGCTTATAGTCCTGGGCACCCATCCCAGGCAGCAGCATGCAGTTCCACAGTCCAGAATCTGGATCTCCTGCAAGCAATGAATTCATAATAAACACCAAGAAAAGTTCCTGGATTCCCTCAACAAGGATTATTCACCTGGGCATAGAAATAGACCCTTTGATGGCGAAGATCTACCCATCGGTAGACAGATTTCAGAAGATCCAGGATCGGATACTCTTGCTGATCACATGCATGAGACAAACTGTAGGTCAGTGTCTTTAGCTACTGGGTCTCCTGGTCTCATGCATAGCATTCCACCAGTGGGTGAAGTCACACATCATTATGTGACCAGGCCCCAGAGTGAATGCAAAGTCAGGCACTAGTCCTGAACCAGGTCTTCGACTCCCTGAGATAGCGGACAGTCCCAGAAAATATCAGCAGGAGTCTCTGCATAGGCCCTTCAGACCCTCAAGTTCTCACCACCGACTCCAGCTTAAAGGGATGGGAAGCACATCTGGATCCAGAACAGCACAGAATACTCTGATGCTGTGATTCGTTTTCCTGGGCCTCCATCACTTGGACCTGAGCTGTTAAGCTAGTTCTGCTGAGCTTCCAGAGCTACCTAGAGGGAAACCATGACCTGGTCCAGTCAGACATGACCATGATTGCATATATAACCTAGAAGGAACAAAGAGCACAGCTGTACATGCAGAAGTGACAGAGATAATGGAATTGGGCCGAAAAAACTCTTCCTTCCCTAAAAGTGATCCAAATAAAAAAAGAGGTGAACCAAAAGGCAGACTGGCTCAGCTGATTCAAAGTCAACAACTCCGAATGTTGCCTAAACCAAGAGATCTTCAACTTGATCTTGCAGAAGTTTGATCTCCGTCCAGTCATCCTGTTTGCCAATGGCAAGAAAACAAAGCGATCAAAATACTGCACCAGGGAAACCCAAGTGTATGGAGACAAATGTTCTGTCACACAGATAGCCACAAGGCCTGCTATACGCATTTCCTTCCTTCCCTCTCCTACAGAAAGTGATCCAAAAGATAAGGTGAGAAGGAGCAAAGGTGATAGTGCTAGTGCTGTGCTGACCAAGGAAACCTTGGTTTTCCAGTCTGATAGAATTAAAACTGCAACCCTATTGCTGTTACCAGCAAGACCAGACATGCTTCACCAACGCTCATTCCTCCATCCAGATGCAGAGCATCTTCAACTCACCGCCTGGCTGTTGAAAGGGCAGCGTTAGCTGCCCTCAGCCTATCACCCAAAATTATTAGGACTCTGCTCTTCTTCCAGGAGAATTTCCATACTAAAAGCCAATTCCTTCATCTGGGCCAAATTCAGTTTTCGGTGCCAAGACCGCAAAGCAAATCCCAAAGGATCCCAGGATTCCAGTTATTCTGGACTTCCATCAAGAAGATGTGGTTAAGAGACTTCAGCCCAGCACTATAGCATACCATGTATCGGGCCTTAATAGCATACTATTTGTAGGAGCCTTGGGCTCCTTGGCTGAGAACTCTCATGTGTCCAGATTCTTCAGAGAAGTCAGAGTGGCCAGACCAGTGGTCAGACCAATCTTCCCTAAGTGGGACCTACCACTGGTGTTGAAAGCCCTAACTACCCATCCCTTCGAACCTCTGATATCTATGTCAGCATTTTACCTCTCCATCAAAACCTTCTTTCTGGTCGCCATCATGTCTGCTAGATGAGTTTCAGAACCAGCAGCTTTATCCATGCAAGAAACTTACTGTGTGTGTTCCATGATGACACGGTGGTGGTAAGAACTCCAGAAATGTTCTTGCCTAAGGTGAATTCTCCTTTCCATGTCTTGCAGGAAATTACCCTTCCTTCATTCTGGCCAAAGCCACAGCACCTGACTGAGAAATTGTGGTGCACTTTGGATATCAAAAAAGAGCACTAAAGATTTACATAAAATGTTCAGAATCCACAAGGAGATTGGGCTCCCTGTTCATTTCCTTTTACCAGAGGTGTCAAGGCCTCAGAATATCTAACCTATACCTTGCCAGATGAATCAGACTGTGCATTGTTGTGGCATACAAGGTGTTTGGGATTTCTATTCCAGAAGGGATCAAGGTGCATTCCAGAAGATCCATGGGAAACTCATGAGCTGAAAGAGCATGAGCTTCCACCACAGAGATCTGCAGAGTCATGGTCATCGGCTAAGACCTTTATCAGACATTATAGAGTGAACTCTGTCTTCTGGAGAGGCCTTCTTTGGCAGGAAGGTGCTGCAGGTAGTGGACCAGTGAAAACCTTGCCGTGTGTGGGAGGGGTGTCTTTTCTGTTTCTTTCTGTTCAGTCTCTTATCCCTCCGTACCCCAACTCATTTCTTGCTACTTCCCATATATATCAGAATTGTGGGAGATACTGGGCTAATGAATGGAAAATTTCTTATCTGATGATTTTTTTTCTGATAGCCGCATCTCCAACAATTCTAGCCACCTTGGATGGCTTTTCAGCCAAGGGTCAACATTGTATTTGCATAGTTACCATATGGGCAGTGACCTACTGTATATAATTCCAGTGCCAAGAAGCAACTATCATTACTAATTATTTTTTATAAGTTTTCTACACAGCTTTGGAATGAATCATCTGATGGAGGCCAGAGAAGAGGGCATGGCCAGCACAGGCTGTGCTGCAGCTTTCAATCACCTCTGGAAACTGCAGACAGGAAGGGGAATGCCCACACAGATCAGAATGGTGGGAGATGCTGCTAGCAGAAAGTAAATTATTGGGTAAAAAAATTTCCATTTTTTGAGTTCATTCTCTGTTGAAATTTTGGAAATTCTGCTTTCCCTGGCCTTTTAAATAGTCCTTCCCATTTGCTGAACAGTGGAATAGCTATTGATCACCTTAGTAGCTCCAGTGGTAGCAGCCTTTATTTCTGTGGAAAATGGTAATAACAAGTTATCACCTTGTTGGTCTGTACCATAGAGTGAAGATTGTACTATTAACATTACAAAGCTATGGACAGTTTAGTGACAAGGGAGCCTTAAGTTCTTTGAAAATCATGAAACCATGAAAAAAAGTTTGAAAAGTTCTTTGAAAATCATGAAAATACAGAACTTTGATATTATTCACTCTAGCATTTTTCTTACGTATGAAATCCTTTTTAAACAGAAAAATGCTCTGCAACCCTAAGGACTTGAAGGTTGTTAAACTTGCCAGGGTCCAGAACAGATCAGAACCTGACATGGACGTGACATGCTTGTCTTAGTTTGTGTAAAGTGGGAGATTAAGTGGCACGAGTGTACACTTCTTTGCTGTTTATCCATTCTGCTGTCTTACCTATGGAGTAGCATTAATGATGATCCAAGAGAAGATCTCATGTTTTCCCTCATGTCCAAAAGAAAGGTATTATGAAAGAATTGAGACATATACTACACAGGTTTCAATGTTATATTGCTGCTTAGTAATGCCAGGTTAGTTACGGTCAGCATTCCCATTACAGAATTCCATGTTTTTGTACTAAACATAACCTTGAAAAAGATTAGCCAGAAGTGATATAGCCATCCTATGTAAAGTTGATTAAATCATACTGTTATTTTTTTTAGATGTCAAGTACTGTAATTGTTTGAAACAAAAGGAAATCCTTTTTTTTTCTATATTCACTGAAGGACTTGTGCCTGGGATAATAGTACTTAATTAAGTACATTGTGTCTGGAAGTCACAGCTAACTAGATCCTACCTACCTACTTGGGTCTTAGAGCTATCGTTGTTATAAACAATATAATGGTTGTAGTATCTAGACTTCAAAGAGAATTCTTCAGTTTGTGTCCTATACTTAATCTTTTTGACTATATTGAGTTAACAGAAAAAGGATGCTTATGATAGGTAATATTAACTGCTGCTGTTTTTTTTCTTGAGTTACTCCACTGAAATGGATTAAACATGACATAATCAAAGCACCAACAAAGCAGTAATGCTGAAGTATGGTATTATAGCATTGCAATGCTGCAGCTATGGGCAGTATGTCCATTTGCTTCCATATGCTCATATTTTCATTCATTTATTGCATTTAGGAATTATATGCTAATTTTTTAGTTAAAATCCTTCATTTCTATCTTTCATTTTAACATGGTTAAGTGATTTTATATTTATTATGGTAGAATGTACATGATGAGGGATATACTACACATCTTAAGAGAATACAGAAATGCTATAACATCCTGCATAATAAAAGAATGGCATAGGGCTGATATTGAGATAATTTAGAACACAGAATTAAAACTAGGATTTTTCAAGTTTGCATTAGAAAGTTCTTAATATTGCAATATGAAAATATTTCACAGCATATTTGACTTAATCGTAGAATCTACCCATTTCATTTAGATAACTACATCGTTCAGATGACTTTATAAAATCTTGTGATGGGGTGGATATCCCACACAGGCCCTGAAGTGGTTAATGTGGGCCTGAGGGGCCAAGTAACATGCCTGGAAGCACCTTCAAGAGAGACAGCAAGAAAGTCAGGCTTAATTGGTGATGTAATTGGTCCTGCTGAGGAGTGGCTGAGTGGTGATTATAAAGTCAGAAAGTTTACAGTAGAAAGGGGCTGCAGGGAGAGAGTCTGCAGTCACTCTCTGGCGGATAGAAAAGGTAGGAAATGGTCCAGGGAGGCAGCAAGGAATCTGAGGGAGTAGACCCTGGCTGCGAGCTACAGGATCCCTGGGCTGGAACGCAGATAGAGGGAGAGCCTGTGTTGCCCTACCAGCCACCAAGGAAGGTATGGTGGCATCCCTGAAGTAAGGGGTGTAAGGACCATGGGGCCCGGAGACAGATGGAAGACCTACTGTAAGGTCATTGGACTATAGCTTGGTTGGACTCTCTGCCACCCCAGAAAGGGTGGACATAAATATCATGAACTGGCCAGAGGGCCCAGTTACGAAAAGATAGACCACCAGAGCAACAGAGTGCCTGTCGGCAGTGGCACCAGACCAAAAGATAGCTGGTATGCCACTCCTGGCCTAGAATTAGGGCAAATAATTGGTGCTTCTGCAACGAGCGAACCCCTTTACAAATCCCAAAGGGACTTCTAGTCTGAGGACTATAAAAATAATAAATAATGTCTTCTGTATGTTACTCAGGGGGGAGACTGTATCTTCTGTACATCAAAAAGGTAAATGCAAACCATATTTTCTTTTAGTTCTTCAAATCTTTTATGGGCCCCATTAGTGCTCATTTCTTCCCTAATAGACAAATCTATTCTTGCTATTGGCCAAGGAGAGCTATTTACATCAAGCTCCTCATTGTTACTAAGAGGTAAAGGCAAATGACTGACTGAGCTCAGAAACAAACCTATCAGTTGGGTGGAGCCCAACAACTAACTTAGAGACAATGCTTCTTTAAAATTTTCCTTCCCTCAAATTGATGACATCTGGTCAGCTGTGATAGAATATACCCCAGCCTTAGGACTTTCTCTGAATCTGCTCATTAGAATAATTTGACCTGTGTCTCAAGAGCCTTCATTTGCCATATATGGAAGTCAGACAGAAGTTAAGGACTGTGCTGTAGAAGGGACTGGGTACAGTATGCCTAATAAGGAATTCATTCCATCTATGCAGAAGAGAAGGCTATGGATTTTTCCCAAAGAATCACAATTACCTTGCACAGCTGCAGAGCAGGGCAGTCCATGGCATGTCTGTGAGGCTTTATCACTCTCCACTGAGTCCTTGAGTTCAGAAATTCAATTAGTGCTTATATTCTATCCTTTGCTCACCCTGTTGTGCTTAAGAACAGTAGGAGGTTTCATACAGTATACTACAAATCACAGGCACAATAAAGAGATTGAATTTCATCTCTGACTCTGAATCTGCATGAGCATTATCTTTATTTAAATGTAGTTTATGATTTAATTTTATATAAATCATCTGATGACTTTAAGTGTATGAAGAACTTGACATTTTGGGGATTTTATGTGTACTGCAAAAGAAATCAGAGTGCTAAATGTGTTAAAAACATTAGGTAAGCATTTTTCAACTATTTCTCCTTTGGAAGAGGACCTTGTATCCAAAAGTCATTAGAATTCAATCTCTTCATTTAACTTCAGGCAATTTTTTTTCCTGACTGATTTAGTTCTCCTGAGAGCTTTAAAATATAGTTTAATAAATTTTATTTAAAATATTGACTAAGAAATGTCTAATAATTGTTTAAATCCCTTTTTATATTCAAGTAAATCATTATGGAGAGGCTGTGGTCTCTTTGTAGTCAAGATTGAGACTTGTTTCTCATTATAACCCTTTCAAGAATCTACAAAAAAGATTATTTTGCTTGTTTGATGTGTGGCCAACGGACATTTCAACCCCTACCCTCCTACTCCCAAATTTGGAGGTGATTTGTACAAAAACTGTGTTTCTGAGATATGGGAGGAAAGAGAAAACAGTTGTCAAGTCATGGCTCGGAAATTCTTCTAATGTTTTTTAAGCTACATTTTATCTGAAACTCAGTGTCCTGAAAACTTAAAATGAGGTTAATTTGAAATATGTTGCTACAATCTAATGTGCACAACTAATGTTGAGAGTGGAAAGGCATATTTCAGAAGCTATTCCATTGGTGAATTAAGAATTTAGGAATGACTCATCACGTTCTGTTAGACTTTTAAAAGGTACCAAACGACTGGTAGAGATGTAAAAATTCAGTTAAAGAAAGTAAGTTTCAAGACAGGTGAGAGAAATAGGGAATAAAGTTCTGAATTGGGAGGATAATTTTTTTTTTTAAAAAGGAGATGGGACCAAGGGAAAGAACAAAATTAGGCTTGAGATATAAATTTAATCAGTTTATCCCAGAAGGGAAGGGAAAGGAAAGGAAAGGAAAGGAAGGGAAGTCCTTTCCTTACTGAGTTTGAGAAATATACAAAGATTATTCCCTTATCCCTGTTTATCTTTGTTGACAAACAATTTAATAAAGGTCTCTCATAACTGAGTTAACACCACAAATTTTTTTTAAAGACAAATTTTGGTTTGAACACCTTTACCTGCATCTACCATATAATGGAAACTATTAGTACTTATAAAATTACTTCTTGGAATGTTAATGGGCTTAAAATATAGTAAAGGAAAAAAGGGTACTGAATTACCTTAAAAATAGAATGTAATGTAACTGTATAAGAAGCTCATCTTTCCAGAGAAGAGATGGTTATATCTCAAAGCCATCCTATTTTTAGTTTGTTCTGTTTTGTAAAAAGAAAAAAACAAGAGTTGCTGTTCTAGTCAGAAACAAAAAACCCCTCTCATTTCAAGTAATACAGAATTTAACTGATAGAGAGTAGATAAATATTTGTCTCAGTAGGCAAGAAATTAGTTTTATAAATACTATATATATGCGCCCAATGAAAAATGACTAAACATTATATATGGATAGTCAATTTTCATACTCTAGAATTAATCTTATGATTGAAGACTGTAATCATTTGGACAAGGTGTATAAAGTTCGTATTGACAGTATTATTGTGTCAGACTATGTCCCTTTGTGGCCTATTGTAAAAACTGTAGAGGAGGGAAAATAGGACAACTGCCAGTTCTGCTGGAAGATGCAATTAGGTTAGAAGAGCCGGTAACTCAAATGGAGAATGAAAGGGCTGTAAAAAGTTGAAAGGATGGGAAAAGCCCAGTAAACAATTTGGCTGCATAGATATCCTCTAAAACTTTTGGGCAGAGCTTATTCCTAGACTGTGATCCCCTAACTCTCATTAGTGAGCAATTACTTGCACAAGTAGTCCCATTGACTCCAGTAGGACTGTTTCTATGAGTAACTTTTCACCAGTGGGAGCAATGAGTTCACAATCTGGCTTTTTATTAGGTAGAATATTTGCTGTAATTGTAGAAAAGGAGAGTCTCCCAGAAAACATGCAGTAAGTTACCATCATACTAATACACAAGGAGAGCAATCCATGACGTTCAATCTGCAGACCTGCCAGTGTGAGAGACAAACCATCAAAACGTGATAAAAGGCTAACATGTGGAACACCTGTTTGCTTCCCCCTTGTTTCCCCTCCATTTGTTTCTCCTGCCATGCCTCCTGTGCCTTTGTCTCTTCTATTTGTTTACCCCATTTTTGTTTCCTTTTTGACCTCTCAAGAGCTGTGGAATGTGGCAGTGGCAGCCAGGAGAACTTTGGGCTGAATCCTCAATGTATCATCAGCAGGGAGCTCAACAGCTTCAGAGTAGATGTGGCCATGCATGGTGACATCACCACACACATGCACAGTGCATGCCACTCACAAGCACTTTTCACTCCCACTCCCCCTTCCTAGGTGATGGCTACTTTGGCTGTTTTCTAGAGCAGCAGCAGATGTGAGATACAGCTCCAGGAGGTGGATATGAAGAATAGGAAGCCAGAACTGGTGCAAAGTGTGATGTACTGTGAAATGTGATAAAACTAAGAGCTGGAAGCAAAGCCATAGATGACAGTAGATATTTCCAATAGTTTCTATTATGAATTTGTTAAAATTTTGTTAAAAAGAAGAAGTCAAGGGATTAATAATACCTAAAGATCAGGTGCACTCTGTTACTGGAAGGCAATCTTCTGATAATTGATGACATACTTTCAATTGCACAAACTTGGCCTGGTCAAAGAAATGTGAACATGCCTTGTTTTCTTTTAGTGTAGAGAAGCTGTTATTTCTTGATATAGAGAATCTCTAACCTAATTGAGTGGCCATTTTTAGGAACTGTCTTGAACGCTATGGACTTGTCCCCAAATTTTAGAAAACAAGTGAATTCATTCTTTTAAATGATTTGGTCACCAAATAAATACTCCTTAAAAGGTGGACAAGACTTGGGTGTCTGTGCCAGGGAGAAGCTAATAAGAAAAATTAGAGCTAATGCAAATATTGTCAAAATATTGTCAAAATTATGGTGAGGGGAAGAATAGGGGAAATGATAGAAGTGTGCTTTAAGGGGAAAAAACCCTCTCTACATCTTCTACATATTTAATTTGACTATGGTAAAGGGTTAAATCCTGTCCCTGCATCCCCATTACACTGGAAATGCTGCATTCCCACTGGACAAGATAGACAAGATTTGGGGAATACAGCAATGTGCAGGAAGCAAGTCGGGGAATGAAATGGTGAGCCAGAAGATTGTAACTACATAGATCTTCCAGCTTATGTTCTATCATAGGGTGGTACAAGGGCTTCTTTAGCCATTAGTATGCAGTAGCTCTTTGAAGCTGCTCCATAGCCTATGAAGGAAGATTTCTCCTCCTCTGATCGCCCAGGATATTTGCATAACATTTGAACCAGCTACGTCGAGAGGGCAATACAATAATTATTTGTTCTTAAATACAATTTTTATGCATTGTAAGCAAGCAAATCACTTAAGTTATCAAAGAACATTAAGAGCTGACTGCTGTTCCAATGTTTGCTGGGTCCATTTTATAAAACCTGATTGATAAACTTTAAATAAATATAGACAACATAAAGCAGTAGGATGAGATGAAAGAAAATATGTTAGGCCCATAAAATCTTTGGAAATTTTGCAGTCTCTTTCAATAGAAACATATTCTTCTGCAAGTCAGTCAGATGGGCATTCCCATCTGAGGAAGCTTCTATTAACAAGGTTTGCAAGCAAAAATGTGACATTTTACTTACTCTTTGAATTTCTAGTGCCTTAGGAAAATTATTTCATTGTTTTTTTTCTCATGGAAACTGAAATAATCTTGAAGTATGATGTTTGGCATGTGGCCATGCCACATCAGGTTCTGATCTCATTAGATTGCTTAAAATAAGCCAAGTCAGGCATGGCCGCTTCTGGGATTGGGAAACCTCTGAGGTGTCCTGAGAAGTTAGTGACTTAGTAATGAACCAGTGCTGCATTATGCCATTATAATGGTAGAAGGAACTGTGCAACTGGATGTTTTGCCTTTGAAAGGGTCTGTCAACCCACTTGTTTATTTTAGTGAAGAGTGACATGATCTTTGAATCAGTTTTTGAAATCAGTTTTAAAAGTTTGAGCACTTTGGGATCTTTGGATGAAAAGTGTTATACAAATGTCAGCTATTTCTGTATTTTTAACTTTTTAAAATTTAATAAGAACTACATTTAAAAAAATTAAATTGTGTATAAGACTTATTGGGAAACCTCGTATTTGTATGAGAACATAGGAATTGCCCTAACTGATCAAATCAGTGGTACATCTACTCCAGAATTACATTCTGACAGTGGTCACTACTAGCTGTGTAAGAAATATGATAAGACAATTTATTAAATAACCTGTCCTTAGGGAAAAACAATTCCTAACCGCTGTCAGTAAGAGGCTGGTGTGCCCTAAAGCATCATTTCCCAAACTTTTTGAAAGTTGATGCCCCTATTAAGGAAAATGAAACCAGTTGTATTCTCCTTCATCCTGGCCATTTGTTATTAAAGGCCTACCTAAAATGACTGACTACTCACTCAGTAGATTGGGTAGATCTTCATAATGATACTTCCTTTCCTTCACTGCATGCTTTCAGCAGTAAGGTATTTCACAGAGTTGATATTTAGTAAGTATCATCCTTGGCATCTGACCTAATATTCATTGAAATGAACAGGGCAGTTGACACCTCAGAGCTATTGTTTCAGGCTGTGTGTAAATTTAGGCAGACATTACTGCATTAGTTGCACCTGGGTCATGTTTTAAAGGTTTACTACACAACCATAGCAATTTGAGACTTACTTAAAACTGAGATTTTAGCGGAAAATAGAGAGATTTTTCCATGCCCTTTGCAATACTTCACATCCTCTATCTTCCAGGGGTCATACCCACACTTTAAAAAATATTGCCCAAAAATATGGGTCATTATATTACTTCTTAAATGGTTTTAATCCTATATCATTTAACAGTGGATGTTCTTATTATTCCTTTTTGGAATCCTACTAAGCTTTTAGCCTCAATTATATCTTGTAGTAGTGAGTTCCACAAGTTAAATGTTTCAGAATAGCAGCCGTGTTAGTCTGTATTTGCAAAAAGAAAAGGAGTACAGATGCATCCGATGAAGTGAGCTGTAGCTCAGGAAAGCTTATGGTCAAATACATTGGTTAGTCTCTAAGGTGCCACAAGTACTCCTTTTCTTTTTAAGTTAAATGTTATAGATCTTGGATTCTATATTCATGATTCAGTCACTGATCAGTTCTTGATGCTGAAAACAAAATCTGTTTTCCTTTTAATATCTTGGGTCAGTTCTTGGTGTAGAGTCAATTTTCACACAGTGCAGTTCAGGACAAAGAAAGGAAAGGTGGTGTCATAAAGCACTTTCCCAATCCTTGGCTGTTGTGTTCAGGGCAATCCCTGGTGTAAATTACAGCAGCCTCAGGGCTGCTCCAGTTTACTGGCTGTTAATGGCCATCAGGGCTAAAAGCACAGTTTGGGATCAGCATAGTGTAGAGACATCCTGGCCATGCCTCTTTCAATCCAACAATACACCTTACACCAGTGGTGGGCAACCTGCAGGCTGCTAGACGGGTTGTTTACATTTGCACGGCCACCCACAGTTCCCAGTGGCTGCGGTTTGCTGTTCCTTGCCTATGTAAGCAAGAAGAGAAGTGGCAGTGGGAGTTTGGGGCTGGCGGTGTACCACCAGAGGATTCCCCTTGCACTGTTTGATTCTGCTAGGGCCATGCTGGCTCTAGGTTCAGAAACTGCTAGCAATTCAGTGTAAAGCAGCTGCATCTTATTGGAGAATCTGGTCCATTGGTTCCACATAACCAGTACTGTTGCTTTTAAGTAAATGAAGTTGCAGTTTAAATTTTATTTACTGATTGCTTAGCTCTATGAATGCCTGAATACATTTAAAATATATTTAGGCTGCATAACTTTCTGCTTAATATGCTTCAAATGTTGTGGTATTTGGTTCTTTTATTTCTATACTTCCTGTCTTCAAATCATCTTACTAAGAAACAGACCTCTGTATGATACCTGCAAAAATAAGAAACTCATTCCATTGATTAGTTTATTAGTACAATTTAAATAAGTGCATTCATTTGTTTAGAGCAATATTTGTTCATAAAAAGCTCAAAGAAAGTATTAAGATTCCTTTTCTTTTTTGTTTATTTTGTTTTTATTAGTGGTCATATGCTTTAGAGAAACCAAATACTGGCAGTATATTTAATATTGCTTGGTCCATTGATGGTACTCAAATAGCAGGAGCTTGTGGAAATGGACATGTGATTTTTGCCCATGTCGTGGAGCAACGGTGGGAGTGGAAGAACTTTGAAATAACGTTAACTAAAAGAAGAACTATGGAGGTATGGGTTACAAGTTCAGCAAAATTGACCTTCAGGATTGTTTATGTAAGACTCACAATTGTAACTCAGTAAAGACAAATAATTGTGAATGGACCATTTTTGCAGAGTATAAATGATAGGATTGAATACCTTTGCGTTATAAAAAGGCCAGAATGAGCAAGTGGTATGTGAGTATACAATCACATGACCCAGAACTACATCAGCCTCTTGGCTCACTGAAGGATCACAGCATCTTGCTTTTATGTGGGGTGGGGGCATGAATACAGGATTGAGTCATAGGTCTTGTTTACATCAGAAATAATAATACAGTAATTACCAATAAATCAATAGTGTAGACAGGGCTGAGTATCATGTCTACACTAGTGGATTGCCACTGATAGAGCTGTACCATCGCTGACTATTGCTACAGTACAGGTACTAATTTTTCTATGGCCCTATGATGAATGGATCTGTCTTCTTGGATTTCCAATCAAGAGGAAACTGGCAACTTACAGCTGACCACAATCATGAAGAGTGTTAGTGTCCTTTGTTGCACTGCTCCACCATATTACAGTCGCTGGTTCAAATTTTCCAAAGCTAGGAAAAAAATTGTAACATATCTTTTAAGAGGCTGTTTTTACTATCTCCTAGTGAGGATTTAGGGAATTAATGCATGGAAAATAATAAAACATTGAGACTGAAATTTTCAAATCTGGATGCCTAAAGTTGAGTTGCTAATGCTAAGACTTGAAAAAACAATAACAACAACAACAACAAAAAATCCTAAATCCATATTTGAAAATCAGATAAGGGCCCAAAAAAGTTCTGAGCACTCAGCATTTCCCGTTGACATCAGTGGGAGCTGCTGGGTGATCAGCACTGTTAGCAATGAAGCATGCCCCTAACTGTGGTTTATAGAGCTCAAATTTTGGCTCCTGTTTTTGAAAATCCTGGCCTGAATCCACAATTAGGCACCTAAATATCTAGGAGTGAATACAGAAATTTGAATTTTGACTTGCTAATATGTCTTCTGTGTTCCCAGACACTGACTCATAACATAACCAGTCAACAGTGGAATAATACAGACTTTCTGTTGTTACAAGTTTTTCCAATTAGAGTTCAGGCCATCATTTTCAAAACTGGGTGCCTGAAGTTAGGCTCCTAAATTAATAATTAAGCACCTAAACATCTTATAGTCTGAACTCTTTAATGTTGAATATGTAATTGGGAAAACTTGTTACAACAGAAAGCTATATTACCCCTCTGTCCTCTGGATGGTACATCAGGAATCAGTGTTTGGGAACACAAAAGACAATTTCACAGGTCAAAATTTGTATTTCTGCATTCATTCCCAGACATTGACTTGTAAAAGATGGTTCTGTCTAGCAACCTCTAGGGATTTTGTATATGCAAACGCTTGAGAAATATAGCTAACCCTGATCCAGGATGTTTGTTTATTTTATTTTACATAGATTTAAATAGTGAAGAGATGCCTATACAAGAGCTCTAGGCAACCCTAACTCTTGCTCAGTGTTATAACAACAAATGACATTATGGAGTGAGACAGCAGTTGTGAGCATGTCAGGATAGATCTCTTTAGGAGCTATGTGAGTGGCCACTGGATCTTGGTAGTTACTGCATTAAGGCCTTGTTTTGTAGCTGGCTGCAGATCTGAAGAAGTTCAAACCCAGCTTCCACCATCGGTAGGACAACATCTAAAATACCCTTGTTTGAAGAGATCACTCTCCCATGTACATGAATTATTAGCACAGTTATCTTTTTACTATTATGTGTCATTCTTTCAATTTCCTTAGATTTTTTTTTATCCCTAATGGGCCTATGATTTTTTGATCAGGTGATGAATTGTCAGTCCTAACTTGCATTTACTCCTCTAACAGAAAAGAGCTGAATTTCATCGAAACTCTCCTGACAGACCTCAATTCCAAAATGTGTAAGGATTCTCAGCATAACATCCTAAGTGCTCAGTGAGCCCCCCAATGGGTTCTCTATCCTGACAGGCTGGAATCTGCAATGTAAATAAATCTGTTCCACATCTGAGAAGTCTACCCTTTTTCCTCCCACCATGTCAAAGAATTCAATACTGAAGAAGTTGGGGAGACAAGTTCCTCTACATTTCCCAAAAACTGTGCCTTATTGAAAAACATAATCTGGTTCTGCCATGTTGCTTGGCCTACAGGGCCATTTCTATGCCTGATTGCAGGAGACTCATTAAGAATGATCACTCCCTGAGAGAGAATATTTTCCTAGCTTTGGCTTTAATGATGTTTGCTTTTATAGGAAGCTAAGAATTACCAAGCTGGATCAGCCAGTGGTCCATCTAGTCCAGTGGCTCTGAACCTTTCCAGACTACTGTACACCAGTCAGGAGTCTGATTTGTCTTGCGTACTCCCAAGTTTGACCTCACTTAAAAACTACTTGCTTATAAAATCAGAAATTAAAATACAAAAGTGTCACAGTATACTATTACTGAAAAATTGCTTACCTTCTCATTTTACCATATAATTAAAAAAATAAGTCAATTAGAATATAAATATTGTACTTAGATTTCAGTGTACAGGATATATAGCAGCATAAACAAGTCATTATCTGTATGAAATTTTAGTTTATACTGACTTCGCTAGTACTTTTTATGTAGCCTGTTGTAAAATTAGATAAATATGTAGATGAGTTGATGTACCTCCTGGAAGACCTCTGCATACCCCCAGGGATACGCATATCCCTGGTTGAGAACCACTGATCTAGTCTAGTATACTGTCGCCAACTGGCCCATACAAGATGCTTCAGAAGGTGGTTCAAGAAACCCCATAATGGAAAATAATGGAATAACCTGCCCATAGGGGAAGTTTATTCCTAACTCCCATCACTTCATACAGTATCTGAATTATGCACTGAAGAATGAGAGTTTATATGCCTCATTTAAAAAATATATATATATACACACACGTACAATATCCTAATGTAACTGGATTTTCTCATTATGCATATAAATGTCTAATCTTTTGTCAAGTCCTACTAGATTTTTGTCCTCCATGGTATTGTGTGGCAGAGAGTTTCATAAGTTAATTGTGTATTGTATAAAAAAAATAAAACCCTTTTATCAGTTTTAAATGTGCTGCCTTTCAGTTTCAGTATACATCCCCTTTTTCTTATAAGTGGTGTTGGAGAACTGTCTATTATTAAGGTTGTCCCAACATTATAAGACTGTTTTCAGTTGCTTAATTTGAACCATTTGGGCTGAAATATTCCACACTGGGTGTCTGCCTCAAGCTAAAACATTTTGGAACATTTCCACCAAAATAGTTCATCCATTTCCAAGAAGGATGCTAGGGAGAAATATGTTCTTTTGCCCACGTTAAAAAATTCTAGTGACTTTCACACACCCTTGCTTTGTAGAAGAAACTCAAAGCTCCCACATATGACCAGTCATCTCCACAGAACAACTGAGCAAAAAACGTATTGTCACAAGGTGTCTGGCCCTGTAATTGAAGTAGGTCCAGTTCTCCTGTGCCAGGACAGGTGCTCCCATTTGTCCACTTAATGGGGTGGAACAGTGCCTGGAGGCTATAAAGGATCAGGGAGAGACCAAATGAGTTAGGGAGTCCCAGTGAGTCAGAGCAGACTGGTTCAAGCAGGGACAGGTGAGAGCTGCCAGAGACCAGGGATACCGGGGAAGGTCCTGAAAGGAAGAAGGTGTTCCTTGGGGAAGACTGAAGACGAGAGTATCAAGGGGAGTTTGCTGGCTGTCATCGCCAAGCCTCAGAGCCAAGGCTGGAGAGCTGAAGGCAGGAGGAGGAGCAGAGGAGAGCTAGAGCCGAGGGCTGAAGGCAGGGGAGCAGCTAACATTGCCAGGCCAGACAGCTGGACTCAGAGGGATCATGAGAAGGCCAGGGTGAGTGACAGATGCTCCCTCTGACAAGATGCTCCCCAGCAGAGAAACTATGGGGGGTGGTTCCCACTGGGAAGAGTGGGGTTTCTCTCCAACTGGAAGGGCTAGGCTAGGGAAGCTCTCCTGGGACAAGGACAGGGGAAGGATGACAGACACTCTAGGCCTCGTTGAAGGCTCCAGTGTATGGGGCATCAATGACACGATGTGTTGAGTTTTAATGACTGCTTGCACTGGGGTGAGAAATGGACTATATTTGTGACTTTTGATGGAAACTGAATGAACTGTGTTTGGCAATAAACCAGCCCCAAAGAGGAGTAGTATTTAAGATCTGAAGTGGATTTACTGGGGACTCTGAAAGGGTAAACTGAGGAAGGCATGCTTGTCATGCTTTGGCCTGTTGCAGGAAGGTTCTCCAGGCAGGGCTCCCCTATGACACCTACATTACAATAACATTAAGGTTAAAAAGTCAAGTACTCAAAGGTTAGGAAATGCCAGGAATTAAGGTTGCCTCTTCAATTTTGATTTGGCCTCTTATGCATATGCATGGAAGAAAATAGTACGTGATCAGGTAATTAAACTGTGGGTATATTTACACGTAAACTAGCAGCCCAAGTATATATCTAGGTTCCTGTGTATTTGAGTGGCTAGCCCATGTTGAAGCCTGTGCCACCATATTTACACTATTATAGTTACCCATACTAGGTAGATTGAGGCTAGCATGGGTATGCCTACCCCACTACAATCACACCTTCACTTGCAGTATGGTAAAAGTTTGGCAAAGTTATAAACAACTGAAAATGGGATCTTATAATGGAAAGTGTCAGGCAACTTCAATAACAGGGGGTGCTATCAGCCATGTCTATAATAATGTGTTTACAGCTATTAAAACGAAACAGTGCTGACATTTTTCCTTGTAAGGAAGTTTATCCAAATCTCTAATTTTGTTACTCCACACTGAAACTTTTGTATCACTGCAGTACAGTAGAACCTCAGAATTATGAGCACCTCAGGAATGGAGGTGGTTTGTAACTCTGAACAAAATATTATGGTTGTTGTTCTTTCAAAAGTTTACAACTGAACATTGACTTAATACAGCTTTGAAACTTTACCATGCAGAAGAAAAATGCTGCTTTTAACCATACTAATTTAAATGAAACAAGCACAGAAACAGTTTCCTTACCTTGTCAAATATTTTTTTAAACTTTCCCTTTATTTTTTAGTAGTTTACATTGAACACAGTACTGTACTGTACAGTATTTGCTGGTTTTGTGTGTCTCTGCTGCCTGATTGTGTATTTTTGGTTCCAAATGAGGTCTGTGTGGTTGATCGGTCAGTTCATAACTCTGGTGTTTGTAACTCTGAGGTTCTACTGTAATTTTTTTTGAGATAGAGTGACCAGTCCTAATCACAGGATTCCAGGTGAGGGTGTACCATTAATTTAAGTGATGGCATTGCTTCAGGAAGACACATCCATTTTTTACAAGTCAGGTTTGAACACACAAAACAAATTAGCAGGTAAAAACCTCATACTTAATGCAATCCTTTTAATTTCAAAACTATGCTAGGTTATTAAATGTGAGTTAATAGGAGCTTTTTATTGATTTATTCATAAATGCTTTTCTTTAAAACTTCCTACATAGTTACATGGTACTATAAATGCATAATATCAGCCAGCTGTTTATGAAAATTAACAATGAGTATAATATTATGCTGTTTTCTGTTCCATAATTTTCATTTTTTTAACCATAAACCTTTTTTATTAGGTCCGTAATGTTATTAATGATGCAGTGGATTTACTTGAATTCCGTGACAGAGTCATTAAGGCCTCTTTGAACTATGGGCATTTAGTTGTTTCAACTTCTCTTCAGTGTTACGTGTTTTCGTAAGTAATTTCAATTAATGAAGTATTATTTGATCCATTCAATCATTGTGAGATTCAAAAGGAGCTTGATTTAAAGTACAGTAGCTTATACATGGTTTGGCTTTGAAAACATCAAATCTCTTTATAGATATATGTCATAGAACCCACCTTTATACATACTAATGTATATTTTCATAGTTGCATAAGGAATTATCATAATGTGTTCCAGTGGCAGAGCCAGCTTTTGCAACCAGGAAGGGGGTGGATCATTGGTGGTGGGTTGGAGACCAAGTCTGTCCCACATTTACCGGGAAGTGGAAGCTCCCATCCTGTGGAACTGGGCCCAGATCCCCACTCTGGGCATTGTGACCTGGAACACAGGGTTGCAGCACCATTCAGATTTGGCTTTGCCACCACTCTCTCATGACTGAGGGGTGCCTGGGCCAAATTTGAGTGAGTGGCTTTGTGACATGTTGCACAAGGTCACATCACCATGTGACACCATGCACCATATTGCAATGCCCAGAGCAGGGAGGCAAATCCAGACCTGTGAGACAGGAGCTGCCGTTGCTGAGTGAGTGAGAGCCGGGCTTCCTCCCCAGCCCTGTGTAAAAATTCATGTCATACACTTCCTTCAGTCAATTGCATAATATGCTTGAAAAGATGCCACACGTCAACCTAAAGGCTGCCACAGAGATGGTCGTACTGCCTTTTAACCCCCATTAGCTCCACCACTGTTGAGTTCTACTAACATGAATGAAAGTTGCAAAGTTAAACCCTATCTCTGAAAATGTACCCTATGTGCCAGATCCTCAGCTGGTATAAATTGTCCTGGCTCTGTTGGCTTCAGCTGAGCTATGGCAATTCACACAAGTTGATGATCTGGCAAATGGAGTAAAAAAAATAGCTGATAAATACATTTTATGGGAAATTACTCTTACCCTTCAAATATCCAAATATGGGCAGGCAATTGCTCACCTCTAGATTATGGAGCTGCCAGTTGCATCCATTTGGCCATTTGACCCATTTGCACTGGTTACTGCTTTGATAACATTGCTTTTTGCTCAGAGTCCATGACATACAAGCTGTTTCTTGGATACCATTACCTTTGCTCTGCAGATTGGCCAGCAGTTTCTTTAGAGATAGGATTGATTGTTTATAAGTAAGGCTACGTTTAGTCATGGGTATTTTTAGGAAAAGTCAGGGGCAGGTCATGGGCAGTAAACGAAAATTCATGGCCCGTGACCTGTCCATGACTTTTACTAAAAATACCAGTGAATAAAACTTGGGAGGGGGCTGCCCGGGGGCCCCACGGGTGCTGGGGGAGGGGCGGCACGTGGTCTAGGACTCCCGCTGGTGCTCGGGAGCGGGGGAGTTGGCGGCACCAGCAGGCTCCTTATCTGGTTCTGTGCCTCTCTTCCCCAGCAGCAGCAGCAGAGTTTGGGTGTGGGAGGGGGCAGGGAGTTGAGGCACAGGACAGGGTGAGGTGGGCTCTGGGCGGCGCTTACCTGGGGGGGCTCCCCGGAAGTGGCAACATCCCCCTCGCTCAGCTGCTAGGCGGAGGCGTGGCCAGGCAGCTCTGTGTGCTGCCTCTGCCTGCAGGCACTGCCACAGCTCCCATTGGCCACAGTTCCCGGCCAATGGGAGCTGCAAAGCCAGTGCTCTGGGTGGAGGTAGCCCGCAGAGCAGCTTGGCCATGCCTCCACCTAGCAGCTGAGTGAAGGGGATGTCACCGCTTCCAGAGAGACCCCCAGGTAATAGCCACCCGGAGCCCACTTCACACCATCCGGTGCCCCAATCCCCTGCTCCCTCCCACACCCAAATTCTGTAGGGGGGGGGGGATGAGGCAGAACAGTGGCCCAAGACTGCCCCAGCAGCAGCTGATGCACCTGGCACAGGTGCTGCCTGAGCTGCTCCTGAGCCAGGCGCACCAGCCGCTACAGAAGTCACAGAGGACACGGAAAGTCATGGAATCCGTGACTTCCGTTACCTCTGTGACAAAGGCCTGGTCTACACTACAGAGTCACGTCGAAGGAAGCCGCCTTAAGTCGATCTGTTAATGAATGTGTCTACACTACCGGGTCCTTTATGTCGACCTAAGTCACCTCTGATGTCGACTTCTGTAATCCACCTCTGCAAGAGTCATAGCACTTAGTTTGATTTTCATGGGGCAACTGCGAGGTAGTGTAGACACAGCACTGTGTAATTCGACTTAATTGGCCTCCAAGTGGTGTCCCACAATGCTCATCTGTGACCGCTCTGGAGATCATTCTCAACTCTGCCGCACTGCAGCCAGGTACACAGGACACAGCCCCTTCCCTGCTAAAGCTCCGGGAACTTTTGAATTTCCATTTCCTGTTTGATCAACACTGGGAACATGCCAGCTTGAGCATAGCCGATCATGGAGACTACATGCCCCAAATGTGCTCCAGCCTGGTCTGCACAGGAGGTGGTGGATCTCATCTCTGTGTGGGAAGAAGGGTTTGTGCAGGCAGACCTCTGATCCAGCAGAAGAAACGCTGACATCTATGCAAAGACTGCTCATGGAATGGTGGAGAAGGGCTACACGAGGGACACACAGCAGTGCCGTGTGAAAATAAAAGAACTTCGCCAAGCGTACCAGAAGGCAAGGGAGATGAACAGTTGTTCTGGTGCTGAACCCCACACATTCCGGTTCTATAATGAGCTGCATGTGATTCTTGGGGGTGACCCTACTAGCACCCCCACAAACAATGTGGACACCTCACAAATGTGAGAGTCTAGGGACAACAAGGAGGATTATATGGTGGAGGAGGAGGAGGATAATGGGAGACCGGTGAGTGGTGGATCCATTCTCCCCAAGAACCAGGAAATATTTTTAACCCTGGAGCGCTCTGGGTCGCAGGACATCACGGTGGTTGACAGTGATGCCTGGGAAGGCACCTCTGGTGAGAATACAGTTAAAATGCACACTTGGAGCACAGCAGCTCCCACGGTTGATTTACCTACTGATTCCCCACTGACTGGTAACTCTCTGACGTTGCAAGCTTCCAAATAACGATAGCCACTTGTTTCTCCACTGTCAGAGCAACTCTCATTTTTGTGTTGCTGAACTGCAGGGCAGGGGAAAGCTCTGCACAAAGTTTCTGGAAGGTGGTCTTCCGCATTCGAAAGTTCTGTGGCCACTTCTCATCATCCCATACCTGCAAAACGATGCTGTCCCACCAGTCAGTGCTTGTTTCATGGGACCAGAAACAGCACTCAACAGAGTGCAACTGCTCTGTGACTGCCATCAGAAACTGTGAATTGTTTTTTTCAATGGCTTGCAGCAGGGCTACCTGCAGGACATCACTATGTTCCACATGGCAAACCTTACTTTGGCTCTGGAAATACTGCAGGAGAAAGCATGAGGTGTTTGCGATGCTCACAGCAAGAGTGCACAGCTGAGCAGGCTCCGTGCTTCTGCGGTTATGGCATACACACGGCGATTTTAAGGCGCAAAAACCACTGAATTGTTTGCTGTTGATGTGAGGGAGGGAGCACAGTATATCATGGGATGTCGACGCAATGTTCCCATTCTCCCCTGCAACAATGTTTTGGTCCCATGAGGCATTGCACAAATTTCCCAAAACACACTGCGGCAAGTTGCACTTTGGGATAGCTACCCACAATGCACTGCTTTGTGCATTGATGCAGATATTGCTAGTGAGGACGCACTCCATCGAGACAATGAGCATGGTGTGTCTACGCACAATCGACTTCATTATTTTGGGGTCTCAAGGTCGAATTAGATAAAGTCGACTTAATTTTGTAGTGTAGACAAGCCCAAACTTGCAGCCTTATTTATAAGAGATGATATAGAACTCAGTCATGTCATGTCTGTAATGTAGTTCACCAGTCATAGGTGCTGGAATCTAAAGCTAATACCTATATATTGTTTTCCTGCTCAATAATGTGATTGTTGTTGAACACCAGGGCAGGCATAAGTTCATATAGGAGTAAATCCTGTGGCCAGTGTAAAAGCTGCAGAAGACTCTGAACAAACTAAACTGATGTGGTTCTACAATGTGTAGGAGGGCAGAATAGAGTGAGGTTTTGTGCGACTTACAAGCCATGGAGCACAATACTACAAGAGCTCTGTGTACCCCAGTGCATAAAGTGTTTAGGAAGCAGGAGGGAAGATGTGCAGCTGCATGATCCACTGGCTAAACTCATGTGATGAGATTTGCAAAGGCGGAAATGGTGGTTAGAAACCCAACTGCCATGACTTTCAACAGGAATTGGACACCTAATTATCATTCGTACCTTTGAAAATCAAAGATAAAAATGTATTTTCATTACTTTGTGAATTTTAGAAATGTTAATTAATGCTAATCTTAATATTATTTTAGTACAAAGAACTGGAACACACCGCTTATCTTTGACCTCAAAGAAGGAACGGTTAGTTTAATTCTACAAGCAGAAAGGTAGTTTGTTTATTATAATGCACAAGACTAATTTTTTGTTAAAATGTATATTTGTAAAACTTGGGTGGGTGGGTGTTTCTCAAATACTAATAACAAAATAAAATATACACTATTGGTAGGTAGTAGATGGAGTCACATTGTGTGACTAAAAGGTCACGTTGTTATATAGTATCTATGATATGATTGCAGAACTGAATTGCTTCATACATTACATGTGCACTGTATCATTATGCTTATCTTTTATTTACAATGGAAAGTAAATAATCTTCAGCTGTTACGCTAACATCTTTTTTTGATCTTTTATATTTGTTTGTTTAAATGAAACATATTATATAGAAATAATCTTTACTACAGACTGGTCCTCTACTTATTAATAAAATTGTCAACTGTACTGAATAAAAGTAAAATGCAATTTTACATTTTCACTAATAGTACTTATATGTAATATCTATACATGCATGAAGTGGCTGTATTTCCTCCATTTTAAATGTTTATGTGGTTACCTACCTGAAAATCATTTACCAAAGAGACCTTTCTTTGTGTGTAGCTCTGCCGAGAGTCAGCATTGTTTTGTGGAATAAGACCAGGAATCAGGAACTCCTGAGTTCTAATTTTAGTCTTCCTCTAATTTGCTATATGGCCTTGGACAGATAACTTAAGCCCAAATTTTCAAAAGTGTGTATTATTTTTGAGTGCCCAATTTTAAACACTTGGGATCTGATTTTCAGAGGTATTGTGCTCTTAAAGCTCCAAATGTAGTCAGTGGAGGCATTTCGGGAGATCAGGCCCTAGATCTGAATTTAGGCACCCAAATTTAGAAGGCACTTTTGAAATTGTGGGGACAGATCCTCTGTTACTGTGAATTGCCGTAGCTCCATTGAAGTCAATACAAAATTTTTGGGAAATCATTCTTCCCTTGCAAATATCTATATGAGTAGGCAATGGCTCCCACTGTAGACATAGAGCTATGACAATTTATATCAGCTGAGGATCTGCCTTTGGCCTTTAATCTTTCTATTTGAATTTTCTTCATCTGTAAAATATCGATTATACCAACTTCTAACAGTAGTTATTCATTGTTATTTAAATTCTATATAAATACTAGTTCACAAACATAAACCATTGAAAAAGGCCACTTCTCTATAGGGAAAGGCATCTTAATAAACTGACTTTGGAATTAATTACAGAAAGTATCTTCTACGTATCTACAGTTCATCTGCCTTCCATGACAGTTCAGTCATGGTGAAGAAACAGATACAGAAAGATTTAAAAAATGGCAGATGTAAGCTCTAAACCAGTTTCTAAACTATATACACATTGAGCACCCTTTGCAGCTGCTGAGCTTCTGTGAGCACTTTTGTGTAGGGGGCTCAAAATCATAGTATTTTCTAACTTCCTATAGACAGATGCCTTATCATCAGAATATGTAATGTGAGAGTGTAAAACTATAGAATATACTATCTTAGGGAAATTATAGTAACAGATTTCCCATAGCTAATTAAAATCCTTATATTTGAAAGACAAGGATCTTAAAATTGAATTCACCAAGTGTAGAGCTTTCTTTCCAAAAATAGAGTTCCAAATTTAAGGTTTATAAATTATGTAGCTTACACAGAAAACACTTGCAGTATTTTAGACAATTATCTTAAAATTGATGGATCTTTCTACCATCCTCCACTACAACTAATTAAATGAGCTATGTTGTTTGCAGGCATTTTCTTCTTATAGATGGTGGAGGGATCTATTTATATTCCTATGAAGGACGATTAATTTCATCTCCAAAATTTCCAGGAATGAGGACAGATGTATTAAATGCCCAAACTGTATCTTTGAGTAATGATACTCTTGCAATAAAAGACAAAGCTGATGAAAAAGGTATGTTTACAGTTTAACGTTTCCACTTTGGCTAGCAAGTTACTTGCAAAAGTGTTAAAAAGCTGATAATTACATGTGCATTTGATATCTTTCTTTCATACGTAGCACATTCATGAGTTAAAAATTAAGCATGAAACCAAAATAGTAATTTTTCATATTAATTTTGATTTTTGTTTTTATTTTTGAAGTACTACTAATTTTGCAGTAGTTGCCTACAGGACAGTATTTTCATAATGGGAAAAAGGTATGTTTCTTCCACAACCTTCCACTCTCCAGTTATAGGCAATGCCACGTGGGACAGGTTCCCCCTGGGGTGCCACCTGGGGCTGGGGTACTACTGAGCCATCTGACCCACCAGCCTGGGCTCCCTCTCACCCTGTGCTGCTGTGACAAGCTGCAAAACCCCCCAAGCTTGCACTTTCATCAGCATTCACACAGGTAGGGGCACACCCAGCTGCAGTTACATGCAGGGCTCTCTAACCACCAGCTTCCCAGCCTAGGACCCCAGAGCAGTACCATCCTGGCCTGGTCAAATCTGGCCAGTATATGGGTTTAATACCCGGTTCACCTCTCCCTCAATGTGAAGAGGACCGTGCACACTTGTGGTAACCAAACTGAGATTTTCACCAGACACCTTAGTCAACCGCACATTGGTTTGGATTAAAACATTAAATAAATTTATTAACTAAAAAAGATAGATTTTAAGTGATAGCAAACAGATCAAAGCACATTACCTAGTAAATAAACAGCAAACTGTGCTTAAGATACTAGATAGATAGGATATGAATTAGCAAATTCTCACCCTGAGTGATAAACAGGCTGGCAGATTCTTAAGGCAAAAGCTGCCTTTGCTTGCAGCTTGGGTTTCCCAGGTTTTCATACACAGGCTAGAACTCCCTTTAGCCTGGGACCATTGCTTCCACCAGTTCAGTCTTTGTTCCTCAAGTTTTCCAGGTGTGTTGTTGTAGGCAGAGTGAGGTACCACCATGATGTCATTTCCCCCTTTTATATCTTCTTCCCACTTGCAGGAAAGCTCTTTTTCTGTAACCTGAGTCAAACAGTTCCCATTTTATAGTGCTGTCTCTGAGAGGTTCCTGTTGTATACTGTTCCTGGGGTAATCCTTGTGCTTGTGTGCATTTCTTCAATAAGCCATTAACATTGTTTGGCCTTTTTACTGTTGTACCTGAAAGGCTGCTTGTGGGTGTTTTCAACCTCACAACATGTTTCAATAACACATACATAGCTAAACTTCGTAACTTCACATACAATGATAGTGTATACAATGCAATGAGATATTAATGTCTAGCAGATCAAGACTTTTAGAATGATACCTCCCAAGGCATACTTTGTGCAAAACATATCCTAATTATATGACAGTGATGAATAAGGGGGTACCACGGTGTCACACCGTGGAAAAACCAGGAGTCATTTGCAGTGAAAATTTCAATAATTTCTCACTCTCGCACATGGTTCACAATAGAAATACCGATGTGGTTACTGTTTTCCCTATCTGCCTACTGAACTCAGGAGCCAGCAGTGCATTAATTGTGACAGATTGTAGCCTTCAGATACTTTTTGTTTTGGTTAACTATTTTTCAGCATTGTTAGTTTTATGTGCAGCTTTTATGGGGTTAGTTGTGACTCAGTAGTGTTTCAGAGAAATATTTGTTTATAAATGTTTACAGTCTTTTACAGGTGGAGTTTTAATTTCTAACACTGTCACAAAATCTTTCTTACTCTCCAAATGAACAAACATAAAGTTCAGGCATCTCTTTTGTGTTAAAGATTTTGAGATCTGCCTCCTGCATCCCCCTTTCTTTTAACCACAGAAGGGACTGTGTAGTTGTCTCTTCACCTATTGAATTTTTTTGAGTCTGCTTGATAAGGAATCAAGAATACTGATTCAGAGGGCGGAGTATTTTTTCTATAGTTATTCATGAGTCATTGATAGCAACTATGTGTTGTATTCAATGTGTTTTGTAGCAAAAAATTCTACCTTTTTATTTTCTAGAGATTAACAATCCTTACTTTCTTCTACCCAGGAAATCTAGAACTAAAAGTGCCTAAGGACTGTATTTAGGACCCCAGACTGCTAAGATATTTCAATTATACCTGATAATTTCTTCCATAGTTCTCTCCTCTGATCTGGAATTACCATCTCTAAGAGGGACAGAATAGTTCAGTGTTTGAATCTATTCCTTCCTTTGTCTCTTTGCATACTTCCTATAAAAGTGCAATTGTGGAGATGTTTTTGTTTGCTTTGCTTTGTTCTGTAGATGCTCGCCCACTAAGAACCAGCCTTAACACCAAGTCATATCACATAGATCACAGAACAACTATCATATGGAAATGGCTTTTACTGTCCTCCTTCTCTACATGTTTTCCAGTAAACACATCTCAGAGATGGCATCCCTTTTTATATTTAGGTTCTATGAATAGTGTTATACACTACAGAACTGTCTTGGCCCTATGATACCAATTTCAGAATTGTACAGGACTAGTTGGAGCAATGAAATTCTGGAATCCATTTTGGATTTGCTTCTCTAAGAAACAAGTCCAATGTTTATTTTAAATGTTTGAAAGCTCTGACTTTTACTATTAATATGAATTTGAGCATTGCCTATGTTCAAATCTGCATTTTCATTGAAAACAAAGATTTTTAAACTTCTCATAGCCACTGTAAGAACTTGCTCCTCAGGGCAAGTCCAACATGGAAGCTGCAATTGTATCCCTATAGCCACTTGTGAAAGTAAAAGCACTTAATTTTTGTTGGAGCAAGAGCAGTCCTAATTATACTCTCTTGCTAAAATGCTCACCTCACTAGCTGGGGGGCAGTTTTGATGTATCCAGAGGCAAAAGGGGGACACCCTCTTCCCTTCTTTTGCAGGTGGGATGGGAAAAAGAGGGAAATTCTCAAGCAGGAGCAGTTGGGGCAGTGCTATATACACTCCTCCTTGTTCCCCCTCCCTCTCTGTCCAGCATGTGTTTCGTTCTTTCCCTCCTCCACCCATCCTCTGAAGGTAGGGGACTATCCCACATGGCATTCAAGTGATGGAGCCTGGACCCACCTACTCCCAATGTCATTGCATAGCGGAGCTACAAGAGGCTGGATGAGTGGCTCCCCCCTGCTGGGGGAAGTGGGTGGGTGGTGCTTCAACTTGCTCTTACTGTTTTGAGTAGACACTTTGAGCTCCATTTGCTGCATTGGCGAGTCACTGGTTTGACTCTGGTCCAACCCCATACTTACCCACACTTATGTAGTGAGCTAGATCTCTTATGATGTTGGGGACTAGACTGATCACTAAACTTTGTTTGGGGTCCAGAAGGGATTTTTCCCATATGGCGAAGTTTACAAAGTACAATGGGGTTTTTATACCTTCCATCTGTGGTCTGGTTTTGGAATTTTAAATTACATTGTTGCGACTTTGGCAGGTTCCAGTGCAGTTGATGGGTTTAAAGTGTCTGACATGAGGTCCCTCTAACCCAATGTGCTGTTTAGGCATGGTCCTGAACAGGACATTGCATGGTGACAGGGTATGCTGCCATGTCTCATGTAGCATATGGCTCCCCTCATCTCATTTCTCCTACCTCTTGTGTGGAGGAGCGGAGTGGGTTGAGACTCTGCCTGTTTACCAGGGTCCCTGGGTAGGTCTGAGAGTATGGAGAGGGCTTTGCCTCAGACTTCCCCTTAGGTTTCTATAACCCAGGGCCACTGGTGCCCAGCTGAAGTCCACACTAGAAAAGGCTTGCCAGGAAGTTGGAGAGAATGGTCCCCATTGGTCAAGGGTTTTAATAAATTTGCAGCCTCAATGGTTAACCATACTAGAGCATACATGTCTCATTGTTTCTGTCTTCACATCAGCATAACATTTAAACATTTTAAAAGGAGCCACGAGTTGATGTGGCATGAGTGTATGGCTATCAAAATGCAAAGTCTGACAGTTCCAGGTATATTTAAAGGGACAGCACTGCATATGTGACTCATTGGTTGCTAAAGTATTTGTTCAATAATGTAGTCCTTTCAACCTTATTCACGTGTATCAGACAGTTGTAGCAGCCATCACTTATTATCCAAAAGCGTGAAACCTGAGCTTCTTTTATTTCAGAGTCTGACAGTTATTAGGATGGGTTTGGGTTAGAGAAGCATATCAGCCTTTCTTCTTATAGACTATTTCGTAGACATTGCAAACATGATCCATCTCTTTCATCCCAATCCATCGGTCCTGTTATATTTACTGTATGCTTCAGCTTCACACACTTGATGTCTGCAGGTCTTTATTATTGTTTCTCTTCCGTGATCTTGCTGACAAATGTTTCATTGATAGCTTGTGGTATTCATTGGAAGATTCACAGAGTTATGGCGTTTGACTTAACAGGTGTTTCATTTATAGGGCGTATAAATATTCTGATACTTTAAAGGCGATTTATCTAGTTGCAGTATTCTCTTGTCATTACTTCATGGTAAAGTTGTGCTCAGCTATACCTACAGTTTCACAAGAGCATCTTTTTTAAAACAAGCCATTGAATTGTCAAAATGGACAGTCAAGAAAGTGCTCTTGCTTTTTAATTAGCATGGTCAGAAAATTCCCTGCCAGCAATCTCAACTGCCATTAGATTAACCTGCACAAGTAGTCCCATTTCCTAGACACGATGAACTTGGTTTTCAACAGCGAGTTCAGCTTTAGACTTACTTATCTTGCAAATAAGCAGCAAATGTACTTTCTTTTGCTCTAAGGGAAGAAACTCAGAATTAAGTACTAGTGCAAAGGACAAAAAAAGGTCCTGACAATGATCAGCAGTGAGGTAAACTCCATAATAATGAATGCACAGTGACTCACTCAGAATAAAAGCTGAAACTTCAATTACATGAAGACTAAAGTATCTATGAACATTTAAAGCAGTACTTCCCCAAGATAGAGAAAAGTGGGGGCAGGCTCTCCCTCTGCATTTAGGTGAGGGACAGTTGTGCTCCTTCTCATTGCTTAGTTCAACCCCCAGTTATAGATACTTATCTTTTGTGGGGCAATAAACACTTTATTCCATTGCAAACCATTATTTACAGTATATCAATATAATTTTATTACTTATTTTATTTCTTTTATTAAAATATGCTTTGGGAGAAAGTAAGCTTTAGAGGCAGGATATTAAAGACCTATACAATTTTTAATGTAAAAATTAAAATGGATTTTCATTAGTAAAACTCACGTTTCACAATAAATTATTCAGAGAAGCATTGACTAACAATAAATTATACATATGTAAATGAAAGATACATTTTACTTCTGAGATAACATTTTCTTCATTTTATTATACTGTTCATATAAAGAAACTTAATTTTATTGCTGTACTAATCTTTGGTACAGCAGGGATAAATTATGACTTGTGCTATGAGTATTTTTAAATACAAGGTTTGTATAAATAATGTGTCCATAAATATCATATATTATCTACACACACGCGCGCGCGCGCTTTTGAGGGCACTCACTCAAGTTCCTCTTCTGTTGGTCCTTTCACTCTATCCATCTTCATGGAGAAAAGGGTGTATCTTTTTCCTGAGCAGTGCTGCAGGCCCACTCTGCAAGTCTTGCCAACCATTTCTGAGCTTGAGCTAATCAGTCACTTTCAGTGCCTCATCAAAGGAGGGATCTATAGATCCTGTGCTGGTGGGAGCTGTCAATCAGGATTAGCCAGCTCTAAAGAGGATTATCTAAATGTGGGGTTGCAATAAGGGCAGTGGAAAAGGAAGCTCTCTTTAGGGGAAAATGACTCTAGAGGTGTGTAATAGTCTTGCAGAAGGCCAGCACAGGGAAAGACAGAAACCCTGTGCCCAGAGATTCTTGCTTTTCTCAATTTGCTTTCCTATTAAGCCCACTGTAGAGGGGGTCCCTTTTCCCTCCCCTATCAGAAGGTGAAATGTGTAGCTTCCCATGGTAAAATTTGCTCAGTCAGATCCTTCTCTGTTTTCTGGGAGCCCTTTGTCAGTGGCCCAGAAACAGGGTCCTGGCCCGCTGCAGTGCTCAAACAGACTTGGAGGAGGGTGAAGAAATTGTTCTTAGAAACAGATGCAGACCCTTTTGACTTTTCCAAGTGGTTTGTCCAGGAGAATGGAATGTCTTCATTTAATCTGTAGACTGTTATAGAAAAGGGGGACATAGACATCCTCTTTCTGGATGTTTTCAACTGAGAGAGAACCTTTCAAGATAAAAAATTAGGTTTTAAATGCTTGTAAAGAGTTGTTAGGATTTTCCAGATACTAATGTGGCTTTTCCTAAAACACTTACTAAGCATTACAGATTGGGCAGGATATTCATGTCCTCAGTATGTGTGTGGTAGATTGTACAAAATCCTCTTCATTTCATTTTCTACAGTCATTATGATAGCAATAGTATTGGTTTGTATAATAAGATCAAGAATTAAGGTCATGTAGACAACCATGCACAGAAATGAGAGCAAAACACCTCGTAAGTAATAACTCGTTTTTGTTTGCATGTTTAACCATCTGCAGAAAATAACACTTGTACACAACCCTTTCATTCTCCTCTGCAAGTGCTACCAACGACCTCAGGAGAACACCTGTTCTCACAACCTTTTTTCCTCTACCAGTGAAACCAACGACCTCAAACCAACATCCTGTATCCTGAAAGAAACCCACAATAACATATTATTAATACATTAACAGCGCCATCCTTTGGAATAAAAATATTCATATGTTTCAGGGTTCAGATGGTAACATACAACTTACAAGGGCAAAGTTCAAGTGGAATGTGATGTCATTAAACCTCTGAGATGTGTCTCTGAAATTATTAACAATCTTCCTGTGTTTAATTTTTGCTGAATCATGTACAGTTTTACAGAAATGTTCTTAACAGTGAGATATTACTTTCCTCACTAGTTTTGAGTAGCCCAGACCACATCTGTCAGAATACATGTAAGCTTGTTCTTCCTTTCTCCCTCTTTGTGAGCCGTTTGGCCAAACCAGAAGTACAAGTTATACACAAGCAAAGTTTTTAGACATTCAGATATGATACAGAAGTATAAAACCCAAGCCTACATCATGTAGAATTTATGCTCATTTATGATTGTGCAAAGTTGTAGGTAGGAGGTTTCCAGGCCATAAAGCAGCTGTAACTTCCCTTCATCAGAGTGGTTGCGCTAATGAGCATCAGAGGGCTTGGATGGGCCCTTGGGCGCTATAAAAGAGAATCACAGCTTTCTTCATCTTCTTCCTTTAAAAAAAAAAGGTCCCTAGTCCTTTTTCTTTCAAAGAGACTGTGGAAAACATAAATGAGTGGATTTTTGGCAGGGGTAGGAGTGTGTGGAAGTGATGGATTTTTTTTAATTATTTTTTTTAAGGGGGGAAGACATGCAGATGTTTCACAAAGTTGCATGTATCTCTAAGGCAGAGGATTTTTGAGGGATCAAGCTGGTGACAAAATTTTAACAAGGGATGAACATGATGATCCAAAACTAATTTCTGCATTCACCTGCATCATCTAGAAATTAATATAATTGTTAGACTAATGTTAATTAGTTAATATAATTGTTAGATTAATGACTGGTGAACTATGACAGAAATGTCAAAATGGAATTTTCCCCTGAATGAGTGTACCATATTTCAACATTGTGGCTAAAATAAGCACTCTGATAAGAAAGATTGATGTTTAAGATTTTGATGGGTCAAATTTTCAGTGTTCAAACTGAGATTTTTCCTGCAGTCAGCAGCACATAATGAATAAGTGTACCAACTTTTAAGATTTTAGTTCACTTGTCACTATGAAAATTAGATGCTCAAATCAATCAATTACCCTGTAATAAGCCTCTATATTATATTAGATAATACAACAGAAAGCTTGGAAAATCAATGAAGAGTTTGGAAAGTCTGGCAAGGAGATATCTGATCACAGAAATGTTGAAATCTAGCAAATATGATATATTTCATTATTTAACACTACACGTTTTATTTTTCGAGTTATCTACCTGTTTGAAGCATTATCTGGGAAGCCATTAGGTGATGGGAAGCCTCTTATCCACAAGGTAATGTACATACTGTAATTTCACCTTTCAAATTGCATATCATATCTAGGAAGAAAAATAACTATTGGGGGTTAATATCATACTTAATAGAAAATAGTAATAATACTTAATAGAAAATATTTTGACAAATCTAATTCTTTTATAGCACAAATTACACGGATGTATATATTGTGTTGATATATATAATTGTAAGGTATAGATTGGAAACCTTGGCTTTGTATAATTGTTATATTTCTCCACCCCAAGAGATCAAAGTGAGCTTCAGGAGAGTCTCAGAGGAATACTGGTAAGGGAGAATTATAGTCTGTCATATGTTGCAGTGAAGCTGACCACTTGAATTCCCTCTGTTCTCACTCCAAAGCCACTTGATTGGCATCTGCCTATCTCAACACTGAAGTCCTTTGCACTATTTCTTTGTTCTTCTCTCAGGAAAAAGGAAAGAAGAAATGGTGCTGTTGGTCTCCATGCTCAATCTTTCTCTTTGTCTTCTCTTAAAGAGTGGTTGAACAGAAGACATTACCTTGGAGACATAACCTTGTTTCTTCTCTCCACTTTTTTCCTGGCAGTATAAGAAAGGCCTTGCAGGCAGTGGAGTAGACATCATGCAGCTCTGTAGTGGTAGCATTTTTGGGCAAGAGGCACAGGTGCTCCTTCTCTTCCTTTATGCTGCTTTATATTTATTTTTCTTTCAGACTTTCAAGATACTCATCAAGCCTTGGTGCTCCTGCAGCGTAACAGACTATGCTCTTAATGGATTAATGACCTTGTAGGAAATTAACCTCTGTAATGCTATACACTTAAATAAAATAGTTCTGGGACTAAGACAAACATAACAGGAATTTAAAAAAATCCAGTTGTTGAACAGTAATAATTTATGTCACTTTTTTTTTAGTGGATCATCAGTTTCTTTTAATGTAGCATGATTCCTCCTATATGGATCTATCTGGCATAAACAATCGTTTTCTGTTTGTATTTTAGACAGAGATCACCGAAATTGCACTTGATCAGAAGGGAATTACAAATGAAAGGAAAATTGTTTTTATTGATAAAAACAGAGATCTTTATATTACTTCTGTGAAGAGATTTGGGAAAGAACAGAAAATCATCAAAATTGGTAAGAATCAAGTCAAAATTACATTAATCTACATTCTGGCAGCACACATATTTTATCTACAACAAGAGTGTTGAAAGCTCTATTATTTGATTAATTTAAAAATTCACTTGAAAGAACACTGGGGAATATGTTGTAGGGTACAATCTTGCTGTGGCTACTTGGGATGGATAAAATGAACTAATGTCAATTCCATTTCTAACTTCTGTGGTATTCAGCCACACTGAATAAACACATTAACTGGGTATTTTTTTATTATGCTCAGAAGTTAAATGGGTAAGTTTTTGACATTTAAACTGTCATGACTACATTTCAGAGTGAAGAGCGCAAAGAGAATTATGAGAGAAGCCCACATGTCCCCTAGAGCTGTTGTGTATATATATTGTCTGACTGCAGATTCTGATAGCACTTGATTCAGAAGGTTTTCTTCACAACCTCCAGCACTAGAAACATAATATTGTTAAATAAAAAGTGAAGTTCTGGAGAAAGTGATGTGGTTCATCCAATAACCGCCCAAACTGTATTCTGGTCACTCATATTCATTTTGAACCCTGCCCTCCAAAATACAGTGTATGAACTGCCTCTGTAGTTTGTGCAGAAACAGTTAAAGAATAGATACTGCTTCCAGACTTGTGAATGTTTCGGTTAACAACAGTTGACAGTTAAGGCAATAAACAAAACTGAGCTATTTTGGCTCCATATATGTTAGAAATGGGAATATAAATGTCAGAAAAACACAGAATAGGGAAAATTACTTACGATAATTAAAGTTTTTAAGAATAAATTTCAACTCATGCAGTAATAAAAATAAAACCTGCTTTTTTAAAGTAGGTTTCAGAGTAGCAACCGTGTTAGTCTGTATCCGCAAAAAGAAAAGGAGTACTTGTGGCACCTTAGAGACTAACAAATTTATTTGAGCATAAGCTTTCATGAGCTACAGCTCACTTCATCGGAATCTCACGAAAGCTCATGCTCACGAAAGCTTATGCTCAAATAAATTTGTTAGTCTCTAAGGTTCCACAAGTACTCCTTTTTTTAAAGTAACTGTTGATGACTTGTAAGGGTAGCAAAATTCCAAGTATGTTTACATTGTTTGTGTTTATTGTGTATGTGCAAATACGTAATATTTGTTTATCTTTAAATTAAGGAACAATGGCACACACTTTGGCTTGGAATGACACATCCAACATACTTTGTGGACTCCAAGATACACGTTTTACAGTCTGGTACTATCCCAATACAGTTTATGTAGATAAAGATCTCCTGCCAAAAACACTGTATGAAAAAGATGCAAGGTAATAATATTTTTACTCAGAATAATATTACTGGATTTTTTTAAATACTGTGTTGAATTTTTCACTCAAATAATTCTTTACAAAGAAGGGTGTTAATTTAGCCACTTGAAATAGATGACAGCTGCTACCTTCAGTATTCCTGCCACATCACTATTTCTGGATTAGAAAAGGTTTAACCATAAGTGTTAGCCATTCAAGATGTACTATAAAGCTTTTTAAAAATGAATAAATTATAGCTGTTTGAGGCAGAACACTTAAGCACCTGAAAAGGGATGGACTTAACCATGTGCTTTAAAGTGCCTATGCACATTGGGTTCATAGTGCTAATTACTGTGGGAAACGCATTGCCTTCATTTGGACTACTCACAATAATCAGTGTTTGCAGGATCAGGCCCTTGGATCATAAATCAATAACCAAATACGCTTTTTCAAAAACCTGTCTATATGTATAGTTCTTTTAACATTCATGGTTCTCCATAACAGTGCTAAACTTCAGCATCAGCATGGTAAACAAGGCCCTAAATGCCATATATCACTTAATAAAACAGGGCATATGAAGGGTTCTGGAGCATCTAGTCTGCCTCAGATTTTCCCTGACCTCCTATAAAATGTATTTAAAATTTTCCAGCTTTGTGCCTTATTCATCAAAAATTGCTTTGTATTGGTGGGTTCTAATAAATAATCCTAATAAATAAACCACTTCTTTAGAAACTTCTATTCAAGCTTCTCAAAATGTTTTATAAACAATGATATATTTAACCTTACAACACCCTATTAATTCTCCCATATGAAGAGAAAAGTAGCACATATCTTCATTTTACAAATGGGAGAATTGAGACACAGTGGCATTAAGTGATTTGCCCAAAGTCATAATGTATCAGTGGCAAAGCCAGAAATAAAACCCAAGTCTCTTTACTCCTGGTGCTATGTTCTTAGCATTATATAATGTTCCTCCCCTTTTAATAAATAATTCAATTAGATTAAAAGATTTATTTTTTTTTTAAATTACTTCCAATATTTTGATCCAAGTTCATTCTAGATAACAACTGAAAATATTGTAACCACCCTCACTGCAGGGTATCACTGCAAATAGTGTGATACACCAGTGCCCTTTAGATGTTTGGTACGATGAGCTCAAAAGCAAGCACAGTAGGTGCTCCAACCACTAGCCTATAAAAACTCTAGCCCTAAGTGGGTTCCTGTCAAACACTCACATATGTTAGGTAACTGTGGTTCCTTTATTTGACAATTATATGAAGGATAAACTGACAGTTTCTAATTCAGTCTAATATACATGTATTGAGATAAGAGTCTTGCTGGGAACCCTGCACACTGTTGTCCTGGTTTTAGACTGCGGCTTTGTGACCTCCTGCAGGTATTGCTGGTCCCTTTAAAGAGAGTATGGCTCTGCCCAGGTCTTAGCCTTCCTGTACAGATCCCAGGCTGCTTGCTTCCCAGCCTTCTCTCCTTGGTCAGCTACTAGGCTGTTGTCTCTAGCATGCTGCTCTTGCTTTCACTCAACCTCCAGATTTCTTGATTCTAGTCCTTTCTGAGCTCTGATTGTATTTCTTTCCTATGCTGGAGGGATTATGGAATCCTTTACAGGCTGCATTTTGAATTGGGTAACACATTACTGAGCTAGTAGATTCATTACAATATATTTTGCCCAGAACTAAATTAAAAGACAAATTCCTTTTTTTTTTTTAGGGTGCAATCACATAAATACAAAAGCTCAAATTTTAATCAGACTTTTCTTTAAAAACATATTGCCTTTATTGTTTTAAAAAATATAGTAGTGAATTGGTATGTTACAACATTTCTGTATTGTCAATGAAAAATATCAAGCTGTTTGTTTATTTATTTTTTCTCTGGAACATTCATAGTTACCTAAGTAGAACTTTGGGGTTTCAAGTCATTTTCTGCAGTCTCAGGGACTAGCTCTACAAAATAATAAAAAACAATCCACTAAGGAGAACAGTTCACTGTTTTTCTCTTCTTACAATAATCCTTGATATACAATCACTCTCACTCTCTCCAAAGTACTTTTTATTTCATGATTAACCTTTAAGACTCAGTACAGCCCAGAGCTTTTTATCCACATTTGTATGTTCAATTTCAACAGTTAAATGTGCAAATCGGGCATTTTTGCAAATACCCAAATTGTATTTACACTTGCAGTGCTTGCACATGACAGTGTACACGTGTAATTTTGCGTCCAGATATTATATTCTGACTTTTAAAAATCTGACCAAAAGTTGTTTTAGATTTAAACTCCCACTGTACATATCTATTTAGTTGAATTTACAATGACTATTTAGATGTTTCTTTTCTGTTTGAAAACAAAGTTAAGAAAAATGTATCAATAACTCTTACCTAATTTGAAAATCACTAATAGCTTTAAACTCCAACCATTATTTTCAATGAGGAAAAAAGTTAACGTGCTTTATTTGACTTTCTTTCAATAGCGAATTCAGCAAAAATCCCCAGATAGTACGTTTTGTGGGAAATCAAGTAACGATCAGAAGAGCTGATGGCTCACTTATTCATCTTAATATATCACCTTATCCAGCTATTCTTCATGAGTATGTTAGCAGTTCAAAATGGGAAGATGCAGTCAGATTGTGTCGCTTTGTTAAGGTAATTTTTAATACTCTACAGTATTCTCATAAATTACATTTGTTGCCATTGTTTATATTTTCAAGCAATATGCAGTAATAGTAATTATATATGTAAATGTTCTAAACTATTTTCTTTCTTCAAGCTGTTGCTTTACCTTATAGTTTTTTCTTCTTATTTTAAGGCTGATCCAGAAAACACTTACACATGTGATTAATTTTACTGAAGCAAATAGTGCATATGACTTCATTGGGACTATTAACAAAAGTGGAGCTAATAATGAGCATAAATGTTGTCTGGACTAGACCCTTACATAGCCAATTTTGTAAAAATGTTCTGTTCCACATATAGTTACCTACAGTCTTTTTTAAAAAACATTTCTTCCCTTTCATTTTCTTTTTCCTCACATTCTTTCTGATAATTTAGACAACAGCAACAGATGAGGTGAGTATAATAGTATACTTTTTAAAAAAGGAATTTTTCCTCCCCCATTAACACATATAAAGGAATTTTATCTTCTTATATATGGTTATCATGATTTATAAACAAAACTGTATCTTAAAAATGTTTTCTCTATTTTCTATATTATTTGAATTGAGTGGTCAATATACATATTGAGCTAATTTGGGATATATATTGTGATGTTTATATTGAGTTGTTTCCCTTATCTGAAGGTGGATAAAAATGTTTTTATTCCAGTATTTGGCAGTTGGGAATTGGCATTTATGATTTCAAATGTAGCACTGACAGAAATTACACTGTGTAATTTCAGTGCACCAATTCTTAAGAGACTGACTCTTATTTGCATCTTTTTGTAATTTTTTAAAAATACCGGCAAAGCGCGCACACACATATGCCATCTATATTGAGTGGTAATACTGTATGTATAAGGTCCTTTCCATGGAAGTATAGTTATTACTTCCAAGTCAGAGAGGTTTTTGGCATTTATAACTTTTCATGGTTGTTTACTATCTTCAGGGCTAGATTGCATTCAATGACTTTAGGGTACTGAAAAGATAAATTGGTTAAAAGTTGCAAAGATCTTTCCTTCCTACCTTCTCTGGCTACCATCCCCTTCTCACCTTCCTATTCACTTTCATCAATCTTTCCTCAGCTGCCCCTACCTACCTACAGATGAGCAAGACAAAGTGGATAAGGTAATATTGTTTATTGGTGAGAGAGACAAGCTTTGGCGCTTACACAGCTTGAAGAAGAACTCTGTGTAAGCTCGAAAACTTTTCTTTCACCAACAGAAGTTGGTCCAATAAAATATATTACCTCACCTACCTTGTATCTCTAATATCCTGGAACAAACACAGCTACAACAACACTATATACCAGAGATGAGCAAGGTTTTTCTACTAAGAATGGCAGTAATATAGGGGTTTTTTGTTTACATTGTGTTTCGAAACTTGAATTGAGGGAGGATCTGGGGTCTTTTGACAAACAATGTGATCAAAAATACCCACAGCGCTTCTTTGATTGTTTGCTCATGTCCATTCCAATGTATGTGTGCATGTGCTGCGTGCATCATCGCCAGAAGTTTTTCCCCTAGTTGTATTCAGGGGGTCGACTCTGGTGCCCCTTGGAGTGGCACCCTCATGGTGTAGCATATAGGCACCTGCTGACCTGCCACCCCCTCAGTTCCTTCTTATTAGGAATGTAAAATCCTTAACGGTTAACTGGTAAGCATTAGTCTTACCAGTTAACCGACCCTAATGGTTAAACCCCAGCCCCAGGACCAGCCGGAGCAGCCTCAGCTCCAGGCCGGCTGGCCAGAGCAGCCCCATCCGCACCTGCCCGCCAACCCCAGGCCCATCCCGGCCTGCTGACTGCAGCCCTAGGCAGGCTGGCCGGCCGGCCAGAGCAGCCCCAGCCCCTCTCCCTTTAATCGGTTAATTAAACAACATAATTTTAATTGTTTAAATGGTTAACTTTTTAAACGCATATTTACATCCCTACTTCTTATCACCTGTGACGGTTGCTGGAACGCTGTTTGTCTCTTGCTTTACAAGTGATACTCTTTAGTGGTTCTTTATCCTGTAAATAGACTGTAAATCGTTAGAATTAGAATAAGTTAGCTAGTAGTTAGATAGCTTAGAGTAGTTAGTAAGGCCTTGCCCTAAAGGGCTAGCCCACCCGGGACTCTGTGGCATTCCTTGGTCCCAGGGCTTCAAACAGTGTGCGGCGATCCACAAACCAGTACTGGTAAGTGACCCACATGACAGCTGTCTAAAGTGCTTGGGCGAGGGCCACATTCAGGAACGGTGCCAGATTTGTAAGAACTTTAAGCCCAGGACAAAAAAGGAGAGAGATAACAGACTCAAATGCCTTCTCATAGAGGCAGCACTTCACCCATCATCGGAGTGGCAGCCCGAATCGGCACCGAGTACCTTGTTGGTCAGGAGTGCCCTGGTCTCCTTAAGAGAGGCACAGCATGGTTCGAGATCCGCGACACCGATGAAGGACACTACCACCTGGCATCAACACACCTTCTGGCTAGCAACCAGTAACCAGCAAAAGTAACCACCAGCCACTGAAAAAGAAACCAGAGAAGTCAGACCGGGGGCCCTGTCCGCAAAGATATAAGGCCACGGAGAGAGTGAGACTCCTGGCTGGGCCACTCTCAGACATCCATAGCACAATGAGCACCAGTGACTCCGGCCTTGGGATGAGGTCCATTGAGCCCATTGCCCATGGACTCCCTGCCTAGGGAAAGCCACAGAGGGGATACATGACATCAGAGCCATATGAGGCAGCGAGAAGCCTCCATGCCCTTCCAGTGCTGCCATGTCTCCCAAGTCATGGACTCTTAGGGACAGCTCTGGCATCACATGACCTCTCGGCATGGAGTCAGGCGCCAGTTCTGGGCAAGCCAGCAATAAGGGCGTGGCACCATCCTCCATCACATTCTCCCTCATGGCAGAACTTGATACCACTGGACCGCTCACCACCGCGGCACCGATGGGCACCGCATTGCCATGGTACCCAGGAGTGGGTCCTCTGGCTCTGGTTCGGAGACTGCAGCGTCCCAAGTTTGGGAAACACTGACATACGGGATCAGAGTAGCCAGTATTGATACATTTATATATTCACCGTTATTGAGAAATAACAGTACAATGATTAGGCATATCTCTGAACTGTAGCTCAAAGTCACTGTTAGCTGATCATAGTACAGGAATTTTCATACTGCATAGTTATTGAGAAGTAACCATACAGTGATTATGATATTAAGATACACACACATGCACATACAACTAGACTGTAGGGATCTGCACAACTGAGATAAATTGTACAGTTGTGTATCAGTACATCATTTTCAGTAGCTGAACAGCATCCCTGCACTCTGGCTGAGAAAAAGTGCATTTTCATATAATATAAAATTAAAGATGTTTTAGTATTTTTATTTTGTCTTATTTTTAGGATCAAACAATGTGGGCATGCTTAGCTGCTATGGCAGTTGCTAATAAGGATATGACAACAGCAGAAATAGCCTATGCATCTATCGGTGATGTAAGTAGATGAGATTTAACTATTTTTTAACAAATGATTGCAATGCTAATTTTATTAGAGTATTTCTCTAGTTTAAACCATCACACTTTGTTTTAACAGATTGACAAAGTTCAGTACATCAATTCTATCAAGGAACTTCCATCAAAAGAATCAAGAATGGCTCATATACTGCTGTTCAGTGGAAATATACAAGATGCTGAAATGCTGCTTCTTCAAGCAGGCCTTATTTATCAAGCTATTCAAGTCAACATTAGCCTTTATAATTGGGATAGGTAATATTTCTCTCAACATACTATAGCTGCTACCATTAATAATCTTACTAAGATTAAGTTTTAAATTTTTAGAGAATTAGACACTTAATTGACTAATCTATTAACCATAGTTGCTTGGACCCTGAGAAACATTGAATTAAATCATATATCGTGATGATATACAAAAGAAATAAAATCACTGAAATGTTAGGATACATATGTATCAGTGCTATATTTCAGTGTTATGTCAGCGTTTCCAGGCACTGCCCTATGATAATGGTCTCCAGCACACCCAGAGACACTTTTCATGACTTTAGACACAGAGTTACGTGCACTCAACAAATTAAAACTGTTTTGACATATCTTCTTGCTTAAAGTAGTTACACAACCATACTGACTGACATCATTATATCACTGGGAGAAAATGAGTTGTGAATTTTTGTTTTTAAATAAAGAATTCAACTTTCCGTCACATGTATGCGCAGCAATGTAAATCTCATCCCAGCATTGTTTGGGGTCTACGTGTCCCAAGAGATCCTGCAGGAGCTGCTGCTGCCACCAGGAGAGAAGATTCTGGCTCTACAGGATGGCTTCACCTCCCTCTCTAATGGATGGATGGGGGAGAACAGAGAATCTGCAAGGGTGGGGAAAGTTCCCAAGTCCCCATCTTACTGCAGAAAGTTCTTGCTGCTAGCAGGGAAGAAGGGAAGTGGCAGGTGGCTTCTTTTAAATCTGCTTGCCTGCCTCCCTTACTGATTAGACAGACAAGGTGGGTGAAGTGATATCTTTTATTGGACCAATTTCTGTTGGTAAGAGACAAGCTTTCGAGCCACACAGAGCTCTTCTTCAGGTCTGGAAAAGGTACTTCCAGCATCACAGCAAAGTGCAAGGTGGAACAGATGGTTTAGCATACATAGTTACATATTGTAAGGGAACATTCAAGGTAGAGCCACCTTGCATATTGCAGTGACACTGGGTATACCTTTCCCATACCTGAAGCAGAGCTGTGTGGCTCGAAAACTTGTCTCTCTCACCAAGAGAAAGTGGTTGAATAAAAGATATTGTCTTTATAATATGGGTACAGCTACACTCCCTTACTGATTGTCTGCCACCTCCCACATCCTCAACTTTCCCAATTCTGAAAGTTCTTCTCCCACTGTCTGAGTGTTCCAAAGTAAGCAAAAGGATGGTGCTCAAAAAATGTCTCTCTTCCCACAACAGGATTTGGGGAATAGGTTAGGAAGAACTCCCCCACTAGCATGGAAGCCATCTTCCCCAACCATGACAAAAATATGTTTAGGCCCCTTTACTATTAATTGGATAGAAGCCCCCAATCTGGCCCCCAAGCCCTCACCATGGCTGATCGTGGGTTCAAAATTAGATGTCCCTTTAAAAATGTGGCACTTCATGTCCCTGTAGAGAGAAAACTGGACCTCTCTGTATGCCGACTTTTCCACTATAACAAATTTAGAAATAATGCTTACTCAGCTCCAAGTTCAGATTCTCATGCCACATCTGTTCAGCATCCAAATAATCATTTGAAAGTTAGAGATAAATAGTTTGGTTACACTCAAATAAAGTAGAAGTAGTACTTCCTCAATGTAATGGAGAAAATTTGCCTTCCTTACAGCTTTAGATTTAGGTAGCATTTTAACTCGTAAAGTACTAATAGTCTAAATATTGCTTCAAACATGTATTATTGGTTATGGCTGCTTAAAGTAATAAATATAGTTGGTTGCATCTGTCTATTAAAATAACATGTAAACACAGCATTAGGATAATTCCTGTAATTCTCTTTCTGATTCATCATTTAACACTGTTATTTTTAACAGGGATGAAAGTTCAGAGACTATCAGTTGCTTAATTTGATTCCTAATACATAGCCTTGTTTGATGTCAACTTTAATTTCAGTTTAGTATTGTGCATTCTGAGTACTTAAATGAAGGTAAACTAAGAAACTAGCAAACCACCTTTCAATCTGAATTATGTTTTCTTTCGGAAATGTACTTTTTGGGGAAAACTCAAACAATTAAAGTATGTTGCCCAATGGGCTTCATTAATGCTAAGAATTACATGTAAATTAATTTAGAAACTTTATTTTTTTCTGGCAAGCACATATCAGTCTGTGTTTTGCTGATGTTGCCAAGAATGTCTCACCTGGAAAACAATGAATAAAACATTCTAAGATTTTTAAACTGAATTTTATATCATTCCAAAGAAAACAAATATAAACATAGACATATCATAATAATGCAATGGCTTTCCATTTTTAGGGTGTTCTAAAAGTGGTCATTTGCATGTGCTATATGTGTTCAAGTAGATGCTCTCCAAGAGCCCAGAGATTGACGGATGATTTAGTTGGTGTTGGTCCTGCTTTGAGCAGGGGATTGGACTAGATGACCTCCTGAGGTCTCTTCCAACCCTAATATTCTATGATTCTATGATTTTTTTTTAATTCATAGCTATAATAATTTCACTAAAAGTTATTTTTTTTACCCTTTCTTACTGACAGTAATATAGACAAAAGTAAAAGAGAGTGTGTTTTTTCAATTACTTAAAAAAATGCTATTGTCACATTTCATTAATGTGATTAGGTTGTCAACAGAAAAATGTTAATTATATATCATAACATACATCACAAAGTGGATAGGGTATGAGGAAAAATTGGTAACTCTCACCCTCCTATGGTTAACATGAATGAAAAATTGCTTGGCACCTTGCATCAGGAAGATCAAAATCACTGTACAGATCTCTTTTTGTAAAACCTAAGTAATTATAATTGTGTTAGTCTTTTTTTTCAGCATGACAAGCTCATTTTTCTTTTATTCCAGAGCACTGGAACTAGCAGTGAAGCACAAAACACATGTCGACACAGTTTTGGGTTATCGACAAAAGTTCCTGGAGGACTTTGGTAAAAAAGAAACCAATAAGCGATTTTTGCAGTATGCAGAAGGTGTAAGTATTCTGTGGAAACTTAGCCCTACATTTTCAGGTGGTCAGCCTGCATTTTGTGGTCAGAATTTGTACAAAAAAAATTGCTCCCAGATTTTTGCTTCAATTCAGCTGTGGATGTAAATCTTGGTTGTTACACACCTGTTTATCTGACTGCGAGTACAAATTAATAGCTTGATGTGGAACTAGTAACATTTGTGAATTCAATGTATTTGGGGGCACAAAATAAGTCTGCATAAATTTTGCATCCTGAAAACATGCAGGGGCTTTTATTTTGGGCTACAAATTTTGTACATAAACAGGGAGTTGGGTTGAAAATGTACCTCTTAATGTCCTCAGTAACACATTGTAATAATATTAATAGTAACAGTCAGTAAGGTTATTCAGAAGAAAAATTCAGAGCCAATCATGAGCTATTATACTGTATATTATACATACACATATAATATATTTCATAGGCATACAGTTTCATAGAATACTAATCATTCTAATTTTAGTTCAGAACAAAAATATCAACTGATTTGATTAATTGTGTAGTATTTGATAGTTTTTTAAGGCCAGGAAGAGGAAACATTATGATCAAAAACTTGCTGGAAGTGTAAAGTGGGTAACCAAGTCACAAATCCACGCAATTTGGGCTAAATCAATTTTTGCCTTTATTTATAAATTTTCAGACAGAATTATTGTCATCAATAGTGTATGAACATATATTTATGCTGACAATAAACAGATAAGTTGGAACACGTAGGGGCCCAAATTATTGAGTTGCAGGGAAGCCCTTGTCTAATTCATGATGCTCATGTCAGCCTCTGATCCCTGGTTTGGTCTTTCAGGTCTCAGTCCTTAAGTTTCTGGTCCAATATTTCTTTGATTTGGATCTTGTTCACTTTGATTCCTGTACATTTCCACGTTACAGATTTATTAGCTTTTCTCCAATCAGCATTAAGCATTGTCAAACATAATCTGTACAATATACACATGCAGCTTCAGTTCTTCAAGTGCTTGCACATGTCCATTACCGTATAGGTGTGTGCGTGCCCCGAGCATAGTTGCTGGAAATTTTTCCCCTAGCAGTGTCCGTTGGGTTGGCTCTAGCACTCTAGGATGCCACACGCACATGGCGCCAGTATAAAGGACGCTACCAACACTGTTCCCCTTCAGTTCCTTCTTATTGCCCAGGACGGTTGGTTGAAATCCTTCATTGCTTAGGCAATTCTTTCCTAGTGTTCTTTCATACCAGTTGGTGTAAATAGTTGTAATAGTTAGTACTTAGAATAATTTTTAGTAGTTTTAGGTTTTAGATAGCTTGGACGCCTCCACACTTAACTTGTGGGGTTGTCTGCCTTCCCAGTGCCAGGGTATGCCTTGGTCGCCGGGTTTCAAGCCCTGTGCTGCCTGCAGTAAGCCTATGTCTCTGAGCGGCTCTCACTCGAGCTGTCTCAAGTGCCTGGGGGAAGCATATAGGTAAGACCATTGCCAAATCTGCAGAGACTTCAGGCCCTGGACCAAGAGGCCTGACTGAAGGTCCTCCCAATGGAGGCAGCCTTAAGACCAGCTTCAGAGCTATGCTCGGACGCAGCACCAAACACCTCAGCTTTGGCGCGGAGCGCTCCTCCATCTGTCCGGGACTCTCGGCACTGATCACCCTCTCCGGTGCTTAAGAAGAAGCACCAAAAGGACACCAGGTCTCTGGTGCTGAAATCTAAGGGAGACAGGGAGAGAGTGAGATCTGTGCCACATCACTCGTCTACCCCAGCACCACAACATCAGGTGCCAGCAACTCCAGTGCCACAACAATCTCCTTGGACACCTACAAAGGAACAAGCTCAGAGTAGACGACGCACCATCCAGTTTGTGGTGCTGTTAACTCCCGAGGCATTCGCAGTGGTCAGGGACCTTCTCAGCGGTCAGGGACCTTCTCAGCCTATAGTGGGTCAAGAATCTGCACCACCGGTGCCACCGAGTGGCAGGAAGCAACCCCTGAACCTCACCTGGTGCTGTGACCACTTTCAACAGGGAAGCCCCAGCCACAAGATTGCCTCGTCTACCATCTCTGGCACCGAGCGGCATGGCTCCGGTCTCTGCACCACAGCTTGGAGTCTTCGTTGGACTTGGAGGTTGGGTCATATTTCCCTCTTCTACATAACCAACATCATGGCTGCCCAGCCATCCATTCCATACTACGTCGCTGTCTTCCGCGGTACCACCAGGCGCGTGGCCACAGGGTCCATGGGATATACTGATGATACAGTGACCCTTTTGGAACCCTTGGGGGTTTCCCCTTCCTCATGGCACCCCCTCAAGACACTCATACTCCATTGTTTCAGAGGTGAGAGCGCCCCTGGCACTGCGCAGGGAGACTCCGGATCCAGATTTTGATACTGAGCACAGTACCAAACCTCAGGGGGAAGCCCATTGGGCCCTGGTGGACGCCAAGGAACCTACGGAGGCCCTGCAGCCTGTCCTATCCTCTCCATATGAGGCACTAGTGACTCCAGGGTTCCCCCTCTACAAGACAACCACAATGCTTACCAGGACTTGTTAAAGTGGGTAGCCTCAATTTGGGTGTCCAAGCAGAAATGGTCAAGGGGATTGTGCATGGCCTCCTGGACATGGCCTCCAGTGGGACCCTCTAGAGTGGCCATAACTCTGCATGGTGCCATCATGACCGATCAAGGCACTGTGGCAGACCCCTGTCTCTCTCCCTCCGACAGCAAAGCGCACAGAGCACAAGTATTCTGTACCAGCCAAGGGGTACAAATTCCTTTTTTCTCACCCTCCCCCAGGATCCCTGGTTTTTGCAGCCACCAATGAGTGAACCAGGGACAGACAGCTCTTACGCTAAGGCAAAGTAACCAAAAAGCTGGACCTATTCGGACGGAAGTCACATTCCACAGGCGGCCTTCAATTTCGCATAGCAAACCAGCAAGCCTTGCTGCGTCACTATGATTTTAATACGTGAGAGTCCATGACGAAATTCAAGGACCTTCTCCCGCAGAACTACGTACAGGAGTTTCCCTCCCTTGTCAAGGAAGGGGAAACTGTGGCTCATGCCTCCCTGCAGGCAGCTCTGGATACCGCTGATTCTGCAGCCAAATCAGTGGCCACTGTGGTGACAATGTGGAGGTGTTTGTGGTTGCAGTCCTCGGGGCTACCTAACGAGGTGCAACAAATGATTCAGGACCTCCTGTTCGAGGGAACATTGTTTTTTTGGGAGCAAACGAACAGCAGGCTGCACAGCCTCAAGGACTCAAAAGCAACTTTGAAATCTCTGGGACTGTACATGCCAGCAGGGTCGAGACAGCAGTATAGGCTACAACAATACAGGCTACTTCTATCAGCCTCGTAGGCAGAATCAACATAGGAGGAAAAATAGGGGGGTTAAATGCAGACATCCTCCCCTGTCCTCATCAGCAGGTTCCATTCAACCCAGACCCAGACACTCGGGATCATCAAAACACTCGTTTTGACAAGACGCTCGAGGTCGGCACTGTATTCCCCCTGCATCAGAACTAGCTACCCCCTTATTTTCCAGCCGCCTTTCCCACGTCTTGGATTCCTGGACTCAGATCATGTCGGACTGCTGTGTCCTCAACACAATAGAACTGGGTTGCACCATCCAATTTCTATCTACCCCTCCTTCGCACCTCCCACTCCCTGTCCCTCTTAAGGGACCCTTCTCACGAGCATTTGTGTGAACAAGAAGTCCAGTCCCTCTTTCAGGTGGGAGCCAGCTCACAGGACTGGGAAGGGGTTTTACTCCTGTTACTGCCTAATCCCAAAAGCCAAGAGTGGCTCAGACCCATTTTAGACCTGTGCCGTCTCAACTGATACACCAAGAATTTAAATTTCCACATGGTCTCCTTGGCCTCCATCATCCCCTCGCTGGATCCAGGTGACTGGTATGCTGCCCTTAATCTAAAGGACACTTACTTCCACATCTCAATCTTCCACAGCCACAAATGCTTCCTAAGGTTTGTACGGAACCAAGCCCATACCAGTTCATGGTGCTCCCGTTTGGCCTGAGCTGTCCTGTGAGACTTCACCAAATGTATGGCGGTGGTAGCAGCTTTTCTCAGAAAAAAGGGAGTCCCTGTCTTTCCGTATCTAGATGACTGGTTAATCAAGGGCTACTCCAGAGCTCAGGTCAAAGCTGACATCCATCTCATTCAGTCGACATGCAACACATTGGGCCTTTTTCTGAATGCTTAGAAGTCCACTCTTATCCCAGTCCAAAGGATAGAGTTCATTGGTGCGGTTCTCGATTCCATGCAAGCAATAGCTCTATTCCCAGACTACCGGTTCAGCTCAATTACAGCCCTTCTAAGGTCCTTACAAGCTCATCCAATTACAAATGTGTGATAGTATCTGAGCCTCCTGGGCCACATGGCATCATGCACATATGTAGTGCAACATGCAAGACTATGTCTCAGACCTACCCAACCCTGGCTAACCACGGTATATTCCCCCACTCGCCATCACCTAGATTCAGTGTGCACAGTTCCAACCCACATTCTCAATTCACGCACCTTGTGGCTGGACAGCCATGTAGTATGGGCAGCAGTACCCTTCTCAAGTCCTTAATGGTGCTTTCTCTAGTATCTGACTCATCAGCCCTCAGCTGGGGAAACCACCTGGGGTCTCTCAGGACCCAGGGCCTTGGTCCCAAGAAGAACTCTCCCTCCATGTCAATATCAGGGAGCTCAGAGCATTGCGTCTAGCCTGCCAGGCATTTCTACCTCACATGGAGGGCAGGACTGTCTCGGTTCTAATGGAAAATTCGACAGCTATGTTCTACATAAACAGACAGGGAGGCACACGTTCTTCCCTCCTGTGCCAAAAAGCTAATCGCCTCTGGGAACTCTGTATCGCTCATTCCATCAATCTAGCAGCATCATACTTCCCCAGGAACCAGAACCAGCTAGCAGATTGCCTCAGCAGGTTTTTCTCCTTCACCACAAGTGGTCTCTACAACTGGACATCGTGAGGGAAATCTTCCAACAGTAGGGGTCTCCCCTTATAGACCTGTTTGCCATGCGCATCAACAGGAAATGTCATCAATTCTGCTCCCTGTGGCCACAGCCTGGGCTCCCTCACGGGTGTATTCCTGTTGCCATGGATGAGTCACCTGTTCTATACCTTTCCTCCTAGTCCATTGATTCACAGGGTTCTGGTGGAAAATCAAGCAAGACCGAGCATGAGTCATTCTCATAGTCCCGGCATGGCTCAGACAGCACTGGTTCACCACTCTCCCTGGCATGCCCGTGCAGGCACCAGTTCGGTTTCCACTACACATGGACTTGATCTTCCAGGACCACAGCTAGCTGCTACATCCAAATCTTGGCTCTCTCCATCTGATGGATTGGAAGCTCCATTGCTGAACCCGGAGGAGCAGGCATGCTCAGAGCAGGTCTGTGAGATCCTACTGAGCAGTAGGAAGCCCTCCATCTGAGCCACCTACCTTGCAAAATGGAAGCGATTTTCCATCTGGTGCTCCCAATGATCAGTCCTGCCTTTACAATCGCCTCTACAGCTTATTTTGGAGCACCTGAAACAACCTGGAGCACCTGAAACAACAAGGCCTATCACTCTCATCAGTCAAGGTCCACCTATTGGCCATTTCTGCCTTCCATCCCAAGGTTGACAACCAATCAGTCTTCTCCTGAGATGGTCATCCGATTTCTCAAAGGCCTGGAAAGAGTGTACCCTCAGGTCAGAGATCCCTCACACACACCCCTGCCCGGGACTTGACCCTCTTCTCTCAAAACTCACAGGGCCCCCATTTGAACCGTTAGTGTCATGCTTATTGTTATACCTTTCTTGGAAAGTGGCCTTTCTGGTAGCCATCACTTCGGCCAGAAGAGTCTCAGAGATCCAGGCCCTCACATCTGAGCCCCCATACATGATCTTTTTTAAGGACAAGATACAGCTGAGGCCACACAGTCATTTCTTCCTAAAGTCGTCTCACAGTTCCAATGTAGTCCAGCAATCTTTTTACCGGTATTTTACCCTAAGCTGTATGCAAACAGAGAAGAAAGCATCTCCACTCACAGGATGACTGGCCGGCCTTAGCTTTTTACATTCATGGACCAAGCCGTTCTGCAGATCTTTGCAACTATTCATAGCGATAGCAGAAAGAATAAAAGGTCTCCCCATCTCTGCACAGAGATTCTCTTCATGGATTTTTATGAGTTCACAAACATCACACCCCCGGCTATCCTTATGGCTCACTCAACAAGATGCCAAGCCTACTCCGCGGCTTTCCTAGCGCAAGTTCTAATTCAGGAGATCTGCAAGGCAGCAACCTGGTCATCCCGTCACACAGTCATGATGCCATTGTTCAACAGGCTAGAGAGAATGCTGGCTTTGGCCGAGCAGGTTTGCAGTCAGCCTGACCTTGAACTCTGAACCCATCTCCTATACAACTGCTTGTGAGTCTCCTATTTGGGACTGGACATGTGCAAGCACTCAAAAGAAAAACAGTTACTAACCTTTCCATAACTGTTGTTCTTCAAGATGTGTTGCACATGTCCATTCCAAGACCCATCCTCCATCCCCTCTTCGGAGGCAGTCAGCAAGAAGAAACTGAAGGGGAATGGGGTTGGCAGGGTCCTTTATACCAGCACCATATGTGCACAGCACCAGAGGGCGCTAGAGCCAACCCGAAGGATACTGCTAGGTGGGAAATTTCTGGCAACTGTGCTCAGGGTGCGCACACACATACATGGGAATGGGCATGTGCAATACATCTTGAAGAACAACAGTTATGGAAAGATTAGTAAACGTTGTTTTATACAAATGTTGCTGTTTACACTATTTTCATGTCATTATGCTTTCATGTCACCTCACTTTTTTCCCCAGTAAAGATACTTTTAGCATTACATTTCTTTATTTATTATAGTATTTAACTTTCCTTTTATCTAAAACTTCCAGCATAACAAAACATCACCTTTGTCCTGTCAACAGTAAGCATTATCTACGCAAGTCTATGTAAGTGAAAAATTGACAAAACACCACCCCTGCCAGGCAAAAGTTAAGCCAAGACTTTGTCACAAGTATTACCTCATCCAAACTTATTCACTAACCATAGTTATAAACTATTGAAATAGAAAAACCCTGTTATCATAACCTTTAGATTTTATTTGAACAGGGAAATTATGGTGGCATTTAATGTCAACATTTTTTTTATCTTCTCCAAATATGGGTTTTCAGGGGACTTTCTACTCTCTAGCATCTTGTTTGTAAATTATTAAAAGGCCGTGTCAGTAATTTTGCTCATTGCATTGTCAAAGTGCTTTCGATTTTAATTTAGTTCAGGATATTTTTTTGTATTTAATTGTTCCCCAACAAGGTAAAAGGTTATTTTTCAAGTTCCTCTACATAATCCCATTGCATGGGATGCACTGACAGTACAACTTGTACAGTGGAAACTTTAGATAGCAGTGCTGGTGGGGCGCTGTCACACCCCCTTCTGATCCTCCCCTGGATGGTCGTGAATGATCGGAGACCTAGGCTATAGAAGGGGGCACGGCACTCCAGCAATCTCAATTGCTTCCAGCTGCTGCAGCTGACAAATCAGGAACTCCATCTGAGTTCTTGGCCCAGATTCTTTGCTTTGATCGTGCCTACTACACTTTTAGCATAGATTTATCTAGTTTCCTGGTGTAAATAGTTAGCTTTTAGCATTTCAGTGGTTAGGTTTTATTTCTTTAATTTTTGAGTAGTTTGTACAACTTCGGTTCCACTATTAAAATCTAGTGGCGGATCCAAAGATCAAGAAACTTGGTTGTAAGAAGTGGGCGTCTTGCCCTGCAGTCTTTCTGGCATCAGATGCTCACATAAGATGCCCAGCCTGCCTTGGGTAGGAATGTTGTTCTTCAAGATGCTCAATCTACAGTACTTTCACTCCAAGGATGCCGAAAAAGAGGCAGAACAGACTACAAGTGCTACCACTGCAGGACGCTTTGGCAGCCAAGCTCTCTGGATCCAGAACATTTCTTGGATCCATGAGTGAACATAGACCAGATTTGGCCCCTGATACTTCTGGAGAGAATAGGCAGCAGAGACCTCTGCAGAAGGTACTGTCTTCTGTTCCAAGCTCCAAGAAACCTGTGGTACCTAAAAAGGATCATAAACTGTCGGATCTGAAACAAAAAGGTAGAGAAAGAACCCCATCAGCGACGGCCTCAGAGCCAGTCCAGGAAAGTGACCCCCTCGGATTTGGGAACTTCGGTGCTGGAAAAAGACTCACTGCTCAAAAAGGCCACTATTAGGAGAGCCAATGTGCACTTGAGGGATGTTCCAGGTCAGTCTTCTACAGATCCTAAAATGGCTGATCCGAAATCAAGACCAAAAGATCCTGATCATCTAACAAAGCAGACAGCTCTTATTACGGATACACCAGAACTGCTTCTCTATTTTCAAGCCTCCTTGGCAACTGACCATAACAGTGGTAGCTCAGATCTGTAACCTCAACTTATGTTGGATCTGAAAGAGAGCAATAATGATACAGGAGGCAAAAAGGATTTCTTCGGATTCCCCAATACTGTTCCTTCTCCTCCAGAGAAAAGAAAGATGGAAGAGATATATGTCTCACTGCCCGTCCCACCACCTAAGACTCTCTCAGGCTCTCCTAAAAAGATGCTCTTGTCCTTTTTTATACTGCATCCAAGACCGCTGGTCTCTTCTGTATTGTTGAGTTCAGATCTGCAGTCAGATGTGGAATCTGAACAACTAAGTCAGTTACCTAACGTGACATCTCATAAGGAAAAGCATGCTGCTACTAGGAGATACTAAGAGCTGAGCATGGATTGCTGGGTGGATTAATGGTATCCTTATGGGCTAGGTGGACTTATTGGCCCTTTCCCAGGTATTTCCAGGGACTGGATCACACCTGCTATAGCACAAAACATTCTCCTACAAGAGCTCCAGGAAGATTTCAGTCATCAGATATGAAGCTCTCAGATGTATTTATGTTTCATAAAGAGAGAGAGAGAAATCTCCTACCATTGTAGCAGATGTGCGTTTAGAAGAAGAGCAGCCTTTATTGCCTGAAGAATACCAACAAATGGATGCTGAGCTGGAGGACCATACCTCTCTGGATGAGGATGTGGGGATTACACCTGCATCTTTCCAGTCAGAGGATTATTTTATGAATTAGTTGATAGAATGGCAGCTACTTTGAAAATTCCATCTGTGACAGTTGAGAAGACTTCTCATCCAATCTTCAGTATTTTTGGTTCACCATCGAAAAATAGAATTATATGCCCAGTTTTGGATGATCTCTAGCAGCCAACAAAAGCAATATGGGCCATGTCTGCTTCTGTTCAGGCAAATGTCAAAAAAGACGGCTAAATTATACCAATTATACATGATCGATTTTAATTTTTTTCACACTCATCTGGCTCCAACTTGTTTGTGGTAGAAGCTGAAGTCCAGGGGTATAAGGATGACTAGATACATTCAATGCTTTCTGATAAAGAAGGCAAGAAAATGGAAATTCTGGGTAGAAAAGTAATTTAATTTGCATCTTTGGATATAAGAGTGTCACGCTACCAGGCTGTAATGACATGCCACCAATAACATCTTTGGGATAAGATGGCAGTATTTGCAAAATTCCTCCTGGAGGATCAGAGAAAATTAGCTTGTGACCTCCTCTCTGAAGGACAACTTGTTGCAAACTAGGAGAAGTTGATCTCACTATCCACACAAAAGTTCCTCTTCAAAGGAGCAGTTTTGGACACTCAGAAAGACAGAATCCTTCCTGCCAGAAGAAAGAGTCAGTCAACCATAGCCTTACTTTACCAGTTTCCATGTCAAAGAAGCATATTCTCTCTCATACTATTGGGCCTCATAACCACAACTATGTATATAATCTCTTATGCCTGACTCAAAATGAGATCTCTCCAACCCTGGTTGGAAAAGAATTACAAACCAGACATAAAAAGAAAAGGAGGACTTGTGGCACCTTAGAGACTAACCAATTTATTTGAGCATAAGCTTTCGTGGGTAAATACCTCACTTTTTCAGATGCATGGAGTGAAAGTTACAGATGCAGACATAAATATACTGACACATGAAGAGAAGGGTGTTACCTCACAAGTGGAGTGTCATTATCAGTGAATCTTTGTTTTTTAACCAATTCTCCACACACAGTTGTTTTACTGATTGCCTTCTCTTTTTGCCTTTCATATAATAGGGTATAAGAACATTCAGGTCATGGAACTATCTTAATTCCGTGACGTGACCAGTGACTCTTGAAGAGTAAAAAGAAAAGGAGGACTTGTGTCTCTAAGGTGCCACAAGTCCTCCTTTTGTTTTTACTCACAAGAAAAACAAGGCCATTGCGGAAAAGTTAAATGGATTCTTTGCATGAGTCTACACTGCAGAGGATATGAGGGAGATTCTCATACCTGGGCCATTCTTTTTAGACTGATTAGATAATTACCCCAGTCAGCTTCCTCTGGAGAACTAATGGGCATCTAAGTGGTGATCAGAGTGCAGGCTCACCTGTTCACTCCCTGCACTCTGTCACATGTGGACAAGTATACTTGGACTTTAGCAGGGCACCTCACCAGCAGACATAGTATACTTGGACTTTAACAGGGTACCTCACCAAAGGCTCTTAAACAAAGTAAGCAGTCATGTAAGAACAAAACAAAGTAAGCAGCTTAAAAGATAGGAAACAAAGGGTAGGAATAAATGGTCAGTTTTCACAGTGGAAAGAGATAAATAGTGGTGTCCCCCAGGGATCCATACTGGGACTAGTGCTGTTCAATGTACTCATAAATTATCTGGGTCATTCTGGTCAGCACTGCCGACCGGGGCGTTAAAAGTCCGATCGGCGGTGCTGCCCATCTAAGGCACATTGGTGCCTATCTGTTTCAACACCACACTACACCCCGGAAGCGGCCAGCAGCGGAGCCATCTTCTAGGCAGGGGGCGCACGAGTCTCCATGCGCTGTCCCCGCCCCAAGCACTGGCTCTGCACTCTGCTGCAGAGCCTCCTTTGAAATTTTTCTTAAAATGCACACAGTCAATAATGTAGGTGAGTTCAGATATTCATTAATTCATTAGATCAAGATGCTGTAGCCTAGTGTGAAATAGGGAATTGATGTCCTTATTGATAGATGGGCATAAATATATAAAAAGAGTAATTAAAAATGGATGGTCATAGGAGGAGACAAAACAAAATAGAAAGACAGCCCTCAAATTCATACAAGTGCTTGAAAAACCGAGAGAATAGATAGGATGCTAGTTCTGACAATTTAGGCAAAATCAGTTGAGCTGCATTACAGGCAAACGTGAACAGTGCCAGCTTTGACAGAGGATGAGAAATGGCCAACAGCCAATTTGAAACTTGTTCCTCTATTCAGTATTCCAGTATTCATAGTTTCACTGAACTAGGACACTGCCACAGGATGATGTTTTTCTGCCACTAAAGAAATGCCAATACAAAACAAGAAACATTTATCATCAAAGCAGAATTCAAGTATTGACAATGTTATTTCTGTTATATCAAATTAATAATGTAGATGCCATCAATTTGTTTGATGGACTTTGGTGTAGTAGAGTTGCTCAATGTACCATGAGCAAGTGGCTGCATTCTGATTTATTTCACAAATAGATTTCATTCATTTTTAAGCTGAAAGATGCCCAGTAGGCTCATCTAAGTTTATTTTCATTGTTGAATATTTTCTCACCAGATATGAGTTTTCAATATTTGTTGAAAAGTATCAAGTTTGTTTCATTTCAAAGGCAGGAACCTCTGATAGCATAGTGTTTATTAGATCTTGACTATAGAAGAAAGCCACCAACTGATACACACATGTAACTTGCGTTAACATTAATGGTAGTTATATTTTTGCATCCAGAGGAGACCTATATAACGACAGAGCAGATCACTTTGTGACTTGTACCTTCATACTGTTGTTCATTGATATGTATTTAATATAATGTTGACACTTACCTACTATCTTTCCTCTTCTTACAGCTGGAAGTTGATTGGGACAAAATCAAGGCCAAAATAGAGATGGAAATTGCTAAAGAAAGAGAACGAGCTGCAGCCACTCCAGCAGTCAGAGCCAGTGTAACTGTACAGCGCTAAATACAGTGCTAATCATATTAAATAGCTGTTTTACTACACATCTGCTGTATCAGTATACCGATAAATCCAAGGATTACCATTTTCCAGGAAGTGGGTTATGGAAGTTAGATCTCTGAAATTAGTTTAGTTTTTGCTGAATGTTGGACAATGGGCAGAACTGGATTCATATGTGTGTAGGCCAGTTATGATCTGTGGGCCCCATCCTGCTTTCCTCACTCATGTGAAGAGTCCCAGTGAAGTCAGTGGAACTACTTGTGTGAGAAAGAGAGCAAGATTGACTTCTGTCTTCCCATTACTTAATTGTTCAACTTTCCATACCCTTTAAAGTAAAAATATGCAATCTTGGATACCTGGATTTAGGCACTGAAATGCATGTTTAAGCACCTAAATAAATTGTCTGATTTTCAGCAACTGTGGGGTACAGATATACAGCACTTCTGAAAAGCAGGCCAATTGGTTAAATGCCTTAAGATGCATTTAGGTACCTAACTTTAAGCACCGAACGTGAAAAATGTGGACCTAAGTTCATAAATGGCAAAGGAATGTTTCATTTGCTGTTACAAAGGTTGCTGCATGAGAGCACAGTCCCAGTGCTGAAATATTTTCAAATAATCATATCTGTTATTTCAGATAAATTCAGCACCTAAGATTGGTTGCAAACATTGTGTTTCTGTCAATAATAAAAAAAGGGTAGCTGTTGGATAAAAAACTTTTAAATGTTAAATGAATTGTTTCATAATAATCTAAAATACTGTGTAACATGGTTTGAATTTTGTTTGAATTAGCAGAAAGTCATCTTTCTGCAAATATCCAATATATGATTGACAACAGTGTTCTGTGTTTCCTTAGTGGTTAGAATGTCCCATTATTTAGAAGAAAAAAATTTCATGTTTGCACTAGGGCCAGTTCACTTGATTGTGTATTAGAGTTCGACATATGCCATTTCACCAAAATATTATTTTCTCTCTTTCCTGTTGAAGTAATTGGGGCTGCATGCATATGGATCTGTCTGCATAATCTCTTTGCAATATTGGGACATTAGTCTATTACTGGTTATTGAAGGAGGTTAAAATAATTCTGCGTAACATTTCTTTCACACATGAACACTAAAAATTTTGTGCGTTCTGTGAGAATCTTTATCTAGTTTAATATTTGTTTTGTAAATCATTATGTAGCAAATATCAATTTTCTGCATATTCTATTACATTCTTAATAAAAAATTAAAATCAAATACTCTTTATATAAATTAGATGATGTATCTCATTGATTTTACCATCCCATTAAATAAAAAAGGCAAAATTCTATCTAAGTACCTGCAATCCATGTAAAATTTCCAGTCCTTCAAATGTGCTGAGCACCTCTGCAGAGTGAACCCTTCTATCTTGGGTATGACTTACAAGAGGCACTTAGCACTTGCAGGAATGAGCCCAAAATATCAGTCTCAGCAAATGCTTAATGTTAAATTTGTCGCTCTGTGAAAAGTGTTCATGGGATAAGCAATCATGGGATAAGAGGGAAGGTTCTCTCCTGGATTGGTAACTGGTTAAAAGATAGGAAACAAAGTGTAGGTATAAATGGTAGGTTCTCAGAATGGAGAGAGGTAAATAGTGGTGTCCCCCAGGGATCTGTACTGGGCCCAGTCCTATTTAACAGATTCATAAACGATCTGGAAAAAGGGGTATACAGTGAGGTGGCAAAATTTGCAGATCATACAAAACTACTCAAGATAGTTAAGTCCCAGACAAACTGCAAAGAGCTACAAAAGGATCTCACAAAAATGGGTGGCTGGGCGACAAAATAGCAGATGAAATTTAATGTTGATAAATGCAAAGTAATGCACATTGGAAAACATAATCCTAACTATACATATACAATGATGGGGTCTAAATTAGCTGTTACCACTCAAGAAAGAGATCTTGGAGTCATTTTGGATAGTTCTCTGAAATCATCCACTCAGTGTGCAGTGGCAGTCAAAAAAGCTAACAGAATGTTGGGAATCATCAAGAAAGGGATAGATAATATGACAGAAAATATCATATTGCCTCTATATAAATCCATGGTACGCCCACACCTTGAATACTGCGTGCAGATGTGGTCGCCCCATCTCAAAAAAGATATATTGGAATTGGAAAAGATTCAAAAAGGCAATTAAAATGATTAGGGGTATAGAGCGGCTTCCGTATGAGGAGAGATTAATAAGACTGGGACTTTTCAGCTTGGAAAAGAGGCAATTAAGGGGGATATGATGGAGGTCTATAAAATCATGAGTGGTATAGAGAAAGTAAATAAGGAAGTGTTATTTACTCCTTCTCATAATACAAGAACAAGGGCCACCAAATGAAACTAATAGGTAGCAGGTCTAAAACAAACACAAGAAAGTATTCTTTCACACAATGCACCATCAACCTCTGGAACTCCTTGCCAGAGGATGTTGTGAAGGCCAATACTATAAGGGGGTTCAAAAGGGAGCTAGATAGATTCATGGAAGATAGGTCCATCAATGGCTATTAGCCAGGATGGGCAGGAATGGTGTCCCTAGCCTCTGTTTGCCAGAAGCTGGGATTGGGTGACAGGGCATGGATCACTTGATGAAAACTTGTCTGTTCATTCCCTTTGGGGCACCTGCCATTGGCCACTGTCAAAGGACAGGATACTGGGCTTGATGGACCTTTGGTCTGACCCAGTATGGCCATTCTTATGTTCAACAACAGGTGATAGGGTGTTTTTGTCTTTTAATCATTTTCCTGTCTGAGTACATTCGAGAACGTAGTGATTATCCAGTGCACCAAATGTGCCAATAACAACTATGTGGGGGACACCAAACAATCACTATGCCCTCAAATGAACCCACACACGAAAATGATAAAAGACAAAAACACCATATCACCTGTGGGTGTACACTTTTCACAAAGCGATCACTCTGTATTTGACCTATCAGACTTAATTCATCCTTAAAGGAAACCTGCACAACACTTTCAAAAGATGAGCCTGGGAGCCTAAATTTATAACTTTGCTAGACATTAAAAATCATGAACTGAATAGAGACATGGATTTATGGTTTATTACAACAATCTATAACCCACTAAAAACCCCACCCAGCTGCTTCTGCCCACTTCCTTTTCCCCAATGACTGAAGGGTTGTTAACAGACCACTTCACCTTTAGTGGTCCCTTGAAATACATGTTAACTAGCTATGCTAAACAATGTGTTCCACTTTGTATTTAGCTGTGACACTCTGAGTATGTTTCCCAGATCTGAGGAAGATCTGTGTAAGCCCGAAAGTGTGTCTATCTCTCCAACAGAAGTTGGTCCAATAGAAGATATTACATCATCCACCTTGTCTCTGTAATATCTTGGGACCAACATGGCGACAACAACTCTGCATACAATGTGGTATATTTCTGTTCATGTTGTATTAACATTATTCTTAGAATCGGGTTTCCAAAATGAATATTGATGTTTATGAATCCAGAGTTTACTTTCTGTGAATATTAGCCCGTATTTTTTGGTTTTGTTAAATATGCCTATCAGCAAACTCATGCACTAGAATATTTACAGACAGTAAATATATGAAGGCACAAATACAATCAAAGCAAATTTGTTTAATAACTCTAACGAATATTAATGGAATGTTTCTTTAGTATTTATTAAGCTCTGCCCACATACTAGTAACTGGACTAAGACCACAAACTCATTTTGCATTGGCAGTTGGACAGCCATCTGCTGATATCAACTTTTGGTCACTTAGAGGTGAAAGCTTCTGTATTCTGTTACTAATCCACAGAGCCATCCAGTCCTGTACTGCAATTGTTCAGCAGTATCAATTTATGGGACTGCCAGACCCTTATAAGGGTTTTAAATACTCAAGGAGGCAATTTGACCAAATTCCTTTATTTTACTGACCTGGTAAATCATTTATTTAGCTTTAGTGGATAGCAAACTGTGATTCTTGGACAGAATCCATTCCTTGATGCTGCTTATCTAGAGGGTTGGTTTTTTTACACATTGCAGCTGCAATTCTAAGGACTCTGCCTTCTATCTAGTGCAAGATGCTTTTGTACTGGTACTGTGCACAGTCTTGTTTTGACTTGTATTACTGAGGTTTTTAAAGGCTCTATATTGCACTTGTCCTTATCTATTTTTAGGCAAATCAGTCAGTGCATTTAAAAAAATCCTGCATACTGAATAGCAAAGAAACAATAATTAAGTACAGGATTTGGAAAACATATTTAAAACAAGCTACAGAAAGCCTGCTGCAACAGAACCTCACTAAACTGCGCTTAATGAGGGATTCTCAGTGGATTGCCAAGATTTGCATATTACCAAGGACCAGGGCAGGACCAAGAAAACTTTTATCCCACTTCCTGTTGAGTGTGTCATATTACTTCCTGTCTGAATCCTGTTATTATATAATTTCCAGAATCAGAATGAAGGCAACATATAATTGATTTCTGATGGGTTACTGTCCTAAACTGGAGAGTCTAAGAATACCCGTTCTAAAAAAAAAATCTGCCTGTTCTCATTTTACTGAGGTCTTTGAGAAGCAGAGGTGAATACAGTTGATGTAGAACTGTTTTATTCAGTGTTGTGATTGATCAGCCTTTCAGACATAACCACAATTTTGCCATAGCAGTATAAGCACTGTAGTGGTCCTTAAGTACTTTGTGATATTGATCTCAGCAACAGTCAATATTTGTTTACATACACAGAAAGTGATTAAAATAAATAGGTGTGAGGTATATACTATATCTCTGAAGGAGGGAAAAGTTGTCCAGTGCTGATGTTTAAAAGCCACAGGTCAATTATGAAAGTAATTTACTGAGAAGGTTAAGTATCTTATGGCAGTAGTGGCATTATCTCTTAAAATTTAAAATGTCATAAAAATTATATTTAGCTATTATTGCACGTGCTTGAAAATTTTACATGAAAATGACACAGAATTGGTATTTTGTTTGTTTTTTCATTCCTGCAATGTAAAAATGGAGAAACCAGAATGATCTGTCTGTGTAATGTTAGTACTCTGCACTGTAATATAGGAGATCCATTTATGAGTCCTAACCTTGATATATCATCTCCTGGCTAGCACAGGCTGGAAAAGACAAAGAGATAGCAGAGTCAGCCCTTTGGGGAAGGAATACCTGTTGATGCTAAACAGCACACTGTGACCAGTTAAGGAAAGCTGTTGATAGACTCCAAAGGGCTTTAAGAATGGTGATTGTGATGTGCAGTTTGGAAAATGTAAATGGATTGTTCCTAAGAACTTGCATCAGGAATGTGGAGGTAATGTTTTAAACTTGATTTACATCAGAGATATGATCTGCCAGATTTCAGCTAGGAGTAAATTGGTGGCTCTCAGTGACATAATTTTGGTAATTCCAGGTAATGAAAAGGCTAAAGAAATACCTTCTGTTATTCATTTTTGCTCCTATCTTAACTCTTTTCATAGTTCATTTAATGCTCAAAGTGATTAGAGGCCTTGTTATTTGAAGAATGTATGTTAAATTGTATGATTTATCTTTAGCAAACTTTGTCTTTTAATAATATTGATATTATGTTGGAAAATAGATAATTTTTAAAAGAAAAGAAATACCCCATCGTACACATCCTCTCTGTTTTTAAGCATAAACAGGATTAATCATATTAATTAAATTAACATACCCATGTATGTTAAGGAGAGTTATCAGTGAGAGTGGTTTGAAAGAAGCCATCCTTTCAGGAGAGGAAAAACAAGGAAATAATTTCACTTCCTAGCACCAAAGATATTATAAGTCTCAGGGTATGTCTACACTACGAAATTAGGTCGATATTATAGAAGTCGATTTTTAGAAATCGATTTTATACAGTTGATTGCATATGTCCACACTAAGCGCATTAAGTCGGCGGCCACCATGGCTAGCATTGACTTATGGAGCGGTGCACTGTGGGTAGCTATCCCACAGTTCCTGCAGTCTTCGCCGCCCATTGGAATTCTAGGTTAAGCTCCCAATGCCTGATGGGGCAAAAACATTGTCACGGGTGGTTTTGGGTACATGTCGTCAGTCACCCCTCCCTCCATGAAAGCAACATCAGACAATCGTTTCGCGCCCTTTTTCCGTGCGGACGCCATACTGCTTTCAGCAGATAGTGCAGTAGGAGTGTTAACCGTCGTCATCCACCGCTTCCGCTGCAACTCTGCTCTGCTGCTATTGTCTCAATAGCGAATTTCTCCATGTTGTCTGTCATGGGCTCCCGGATACCTGTGTACTTCCTCGGGAACTGTGCACGGTGCTAACCGTTGTCCTCCACCGCTTCTGCTGCAACTCTGCTCTCCTGCTCTCATGAATCCACCTTGCAGGTCCTCTCTTCGTTCTCTATAAATATCTATTCTTTTGGCATCCGTCTTTAGTCACCGCTTCCTCTGCAACTCTGCTCTCCTGCAGATGCCATACCATGGCAAGCATGGAGCCCTCTCAGATCACCGTGGCAGTTATGTGCATTGTAAACACCTCGCGCATTATCCTGCAGTATGTGCAGAACCAGAACCTGCAAAAGCAGGCGAGAAGGCGACGGCAGCACAGTGACGAGAGTGATTAGGACATGGACACAGACTTCTCTCAAAGTACAGGCCCCGGCAGTTTGGACATCCTGGTGGCAATAGGGCAGTCTCATGCTGTGGAATGCCAATTCTGGGCCTGGGAAACAAGCACAGACTGGTGGGACCTCATAGTGTTGCAGGTCTGGGATGATTTCCAGTGGCTGTGAAACTTTCGCATGCGTAAGGGCACTTTCATGGAAGTTTGTGACTTGCTTTCCTTATCCTGAAGCGCAAGAATACCAAGATGAGAGCAGCCTTCACCGTTCACAAGCGAGTGGCGATAGCTCTCTGGAAGCTTGCAACGCCAGACAGTACAGAATCAATTTGGAGTGGACAAATCTACTGTGGGGGCTGCTGTGATCCAAGTAGCCAGTGCAGTCATTGACGTTCTGTTATCAAGGGTAGTGACTCTGGGAAATGTGCAGGTCATAGTGGATGGCTTTGCTGCAATGGGATTCCCTAACTGATGGGGCGATAGATGGAATGCATATCCCTATCTTGGGACCGGACCACGTTGGCAGCCAGTACGTAAACCGCAAGGGGTACTTCTCAATGGTGCTGCAAGCACTGGTGGATCACAAGGGATGTTTCACCGACAACAACGTGGGATGGCCGGGAAAGTGCATGACGCTCGCATCTTCAGGAACTCTGGTCTGTTTGAACAGCTGCAGGAAGGGACTTACTTCCCAGACCAGAAAATAACTGTTGGGGATGTTGAAATGCCTATAGTTATCCTTGGGGACCCAGCCTACCCCTTAATGCCATGGCTCATGAAGCCATACACAGGCACCCTGGACAGTAGTAAGGAGCTGTTCAACTATAGGTTGAGCAAGTGCAGAATGGTGGTAGAATGTGCATTTGGACATTTAAAAGTGCGCTGGAGCAGTTTACTGACTTGGTTAGACTGCAGCGAAACCAATGTTCCCATTGTTATTTCTGCTTGTTGTGTGCTCCACAATATCTGTGAGAGTAAGAAGGAGATGTTTATGGTGGGATGGGAGGTTGAGGCAAATCACCTGGCCTCTGATTACGTGCAGCCAGACACAAGGGCAATTAGAAGAGCACAGCAGGGCGCGCTGCGCATCAGAGAAGCTTTGAAAACCAGTTTCATGACTGGCCAGGCTACGGTGTGACACTTCTGTTTGTTTCTCCTTGATGAAAACCTGCCCCCTTGGTTCACTCTACTTCCCTGTAAGCCAGCTGCCCTACCTCCTTCGATTACCGCTTGCAGAGGCAATAAAGCCATTGTTGTTTCAAAATCATGCATTCTTTATTAATTCATCACACAAATAGGGGGATAACTGCCAAGGTATCCCGGAAGGGGTGGGGGAGGAGGGAAGCACCGGGTGGGGTGGTGGATGAGGGGAGGAGGGAAGGACAAGGCCACACAGCACTTCAAAACTTATTGAATGCCAGCCTTCTGTTGCTTGGCAGTCCTCTGGGGTGGAGTGGTTGGGTGCCCGGAGGCCATCCCACCCCGCGTTCTCGGGCATCTGGGTGAGGAGGCTATGGAACTTGGGGAGGAGGGCGGGTGGTTACATAGGGGCTGCAGCGGCGATCTGTGCTCCTGCTGCCTTTCCTGCAGCTCCACCAGATGCCGGAGCATATCAGTTTGATCTCCCAGTAGCCTCAGCATTGCATCCTGCCTCCTCTCATCGTGCTGCCGCCACCTCTCCTCTTGCTCCCGCAACCTCTCATCTTGCTCGTCCCTTCTGTCCTCGCGTTCATTTTCTGCTTTCCTGGACTCTGCCATTGTTTGCCTCCACGCATTCTGCTGAGCTCTTTCAGTGCGGGAGGACTGCATGAGCTCAGAGAACATTTCATCGCAAGTGCGTTTTTTTCACCTTCTTGTCTGCGCTAGCCTCTGGGACGGAAATGATTGGGGGAGCATTGAAACATTTGCAGCTGCGGGAGGAAAAAAAGGGAGAATAGTATTTAAAAAGACACATTTTAGAGAACAATGGGTACACTCTTTCACCGTGAACCAAGCTGTTAACATTACATAGCACATGTGCTTTCTGTACAAGGTCACATTTTGCCTCTTATATTGAGGGCCTGCCGGTTTGGTGTGAGAGATCACACATGCAGGGCCAGACAACAGAATTCGGCTTGCAGGCAGCCATGGTAAGCCACAGTCTTTTGGCTTCTTCCACCTTCATAACATGTGGGAATGGTTTCAAACAGCAGCGCCCTCCTTTCCCATACCAAGCACCCATTGGGTTGGCCATTTAAAAGGAGGGGCTGCGGTTTTCAGGTTAACGTGCAGCACAAACCCACTAACTCCCCCACCCCACCCAATTCTCTGGGATGATTGCTTCATCCCTCCTCCCTCCACGTGACTAGTATCAGGGAAGATCCCTGCCAGCCAAATGCGAACAGCTCAGCGTGACCGGCCTCCCCCTCCCCCCACCGTGTGGCTAAAAGCAGGGATGATTTCTTTTCAGCCACAGGCAAACAGGCCAGCAGGAACAGCCACCTCTGAATGTCCCCTTAATAATGTCCCTGGCGGATTTCCGCTCCATCCCCAGACATGTTAACAGACTTTTCCAGTAGCTGTACTGGCCGTGAATGCATCCCAGGTCTTCAGGGATTATTAATTAATTAATCATTAAACATGCTTGCTTTTAAACCATGTATTATGTTTACAAAAGTATATTCACCAGAGGTGCCTCTTCCGGCTTCATGGGTTGGAAGGGTATTGGCTCCAGGGTGATAAACAGTTCCTGGCTGTTGGGGAGAACGGTTTCTCTGCTTGCCTGTTGTGCGCTATCCTCCTCCTCCTCATCTTCCTTGTCCCCAAAATCCTCATCCCTGTTGCATGAGACTCCCCCCTTGCAGGTGTCTATGGAGAGGGGTGGGGTAGTGGTAGGGGCACCCCCTAGAATTGTATGCAGCTCATCATAGAAGTGGCATGTCTGGGGCTCTGACCCGGAGAGGCCGTTTGCCTCTGGTTTTTTGGTAGGCTTGCCTGAGCTCCTTAATTTTCACGTGGCACTGCTGCGGGTCCCTGTTGTAGCCTCTGTCCATCATGCCCTTGGAGATTTTTTCAAATATATTGGCATTTCATCTTTTGGAACGGAGTTCTGATAGCACGGATTCATCTCCCGATTCAGCGATCAGATCCAGTACCTCCCGTTCGGTCCATGCTGGAACTCTTTTGCGATTCTGGGACTGCATGGTCACCTCTGCTGATGAGCTCGCCACGCTAGCCAAACAGGACATGAAATTCAAAAGTTCCCGGTGCTTTTCCTGTGTACCTGGCTGGTGCATCTGAGTTAAAAGTGCTGTCCAGAGTGGTCACAATGGAGCACTCTGGGATAGCTCCCAGACGCCAGTACCGTCGAATTGCGTCCACACTACCCAAAATTCGACCCGGCAATGTCAATTTCAGTGCTAATCCCCTCATCAGGGAGAAGTACAGAAATCTATTTTAAGAGCCCTTTAAGTCGACAAAAATGGCTTTGTTGTGTGGACGGGTGCAGGGTTAAATCGATCTAACGCTGCTAAATACGACCTAAACTCATAGTGTAGACCAGGGCTTTGATCCATCCTGAACCATAGGGCACTTAGGACTTGATTCTGCTCCCATTCAAGTCAATGTAAAAACTCCCATTGACTTGAATAGTGCAGAATCAAGCCCTTAAAACTTTGTCATGAAAGCTACATTTGAGATATCTTATGTAAGGCCATCCTTTATTACTGTAATACAACAGAACTAATGTACTTGTAAGAGGCCCCATGCACCTGGGATGTACAGGTAATTCACATTTGTAATAGAGGCATAGCACTTCCATTCTAGACTATTGTTGCAATAGCAAACTGATAATGCTAGAGGGAGATTACAGGTATAGCATGTGGGAAGAGGAATAGTCTGAGCATAAGTCCAGGATCCAGAAACCCCAGCCATTAGCAGAGATTTAATCTGTAGTTTTGCATAAATCACCTGGCCTTTCTGCCTCAGTTTCCCCATCTGCAAATGGGAATATTAACAGTATTTACTTCACACAGTCATTCTGAGGATTACATAATTATCTAATGTTCATACTGAATTTTGATGTGCGGTAAATAATTATTATCAATAATAATTAGTATCAGCAAATCCAAAATTTAATGTCTAGCTCTCGTGCAGCACTTTTCACCCATAGATCTCAAAGTCCTTTACAATGGAGGTTAGTATCATTATCCCCATTTTACAGATGGGGAAACTGGAAGCACACAGAGGTTAAATTACTTGCTTGAGGTTATCCAGCAGGCCAGTGCCAAGGTCAGAAATAGGGTCCCAGTCCAGTGCTCTATCCACTTGACCACATAGCTCTGATGGGCTCAGTTTAGTCCTTAGTGGAAACCAATATACTTCACAAAAGCACTGGAATGCTTAGGGATTAGATTTTCAAAGCAGGACACAGGATTTTAGCTGTGGAGCCCCCACTGAATTTAATAAAAATGGTGCAGCTATAACTTAGGCCATGATTTGATAACTAAGGGTGAGTATTTCATTTCAATGTGTGGGTACACTAGAAAAGCTGTGGGGGAAACATCACACAATCTGCTTGAACAGTTCCAGGGTTTCATCCAAACCTATCAACTTTCATTTTTATTACAGCTAAAATTCACCTTCCTTTGCACATAAAAAAAAAATTATTCTGGAATTTCCTGAGACTTTTAGTCTTTGCTATCTCTTCAGAAAAGTATGTGGATTCTAGTGAATAGTGAAGGGAAATATTGATGGCAGAAGAAAAAACTGATAAGAAAGAATCTATCCAGATATAAAATTACAATGCGTATTTTTGATTCCAAAAGAAGCAAAATGTGAACCAAAATGTTGTGTTCCACTGATAGATTATCAGGAATTTCAGACCCTACAAAGCTGTTATATATACTGTATTGTTTCTAAAGTAGTAAAACAATTCAAGACATGTGTCGTATTGGAATAATGCCAGCCTTTCATGCCTTTTGGAGCATAAAGCAAATCTGCCTGAAAAGTAATATAATCCTGGTATATTTGCTTTGGACAGCTCCAGTGAAATGATAAACTCTCTTGCAATACAATGTTTAATACAAAAAGAAGTTGAGCATTTTCCTCATTTATATTTAATAAATGTATCACTCTGTCAAAATATGAACTAATCAGTAACAGCACTGTTCCCCTCCCTCAGCTAGAGTTGGGGGGTTGGGATTTGCTGGGCAGCCACAGTGCTCAGCCAATCCCAGTGGTCCAGAGTCCTACATGGGACCTTGACTCTGGTGAGTTTGATTGGCAGGTCAGGGTTTGCAGGTTCCAGTTAAGTGTTGACATTGTAATCCTCCCATAAAAGGGGCCTACAATCCCTTCATACCTGAGGGCCACTCTTACTTTTGCTTCTGTACAGCTAATATACCACATTCTTAAGATGCACAGTGCTGGAGTAAATCTCACTTTGCTCCAGTTTTATGGTTGCGTAATTCAATTAATTTAGATACCAAAGTGATAAGGTATAAATACCATAGATAAACTTTAGTGGTGCTGCAGGTGACTTCCATTTGTGTAAATAAGATCAGAATTGAGCCCTATACCTCCCACCCTTCCAAGCCTAATGCGCAACAGCAGCCTCTAAAATACAAGACGTGAACCCAAAATGAGGGATGGACACAATAAAAATAAGTAGCAGAGAAGAAATATGGAAATGGTGTCTGGCAAATTTTTGTTGTGTAGTTTTTTGTAACCTCAGTTCCATAGTTTATTATTTAATAATAATATCTAGCTCTTATATAGCACTTTTCATCAAGAGGTCTCACAAAGGGAGTAGGTAACATTACCCCAGTTTTAATAAAAGGGAAATTGAGGCACAGAGAGGTGAAGGGACTTGCCCATGGTCACCCAACAGACCAATGGCAGAGCTGGAAATAGAACCCAGGACTCCTGACTCCTCATCCAGTGTTCTAACCATTAATAAGCTGCAGTAATATAAAATGAGGTAGTAGAAGCTCTCTGTGGGATGGAGGTAAAGTTGGATATGCAATGCTGTCCATGCTTGTTACCAGGTACAGCTATAGGTGCAGGAGGAAGAGGTGTTGAAATAATTTTAATATCTCTTCCGCCCCCCTACATTTCAAAGTCCCCACATTTGACTTCTGCTGGCTCTAGGATTGCTCTGAGATCCTACTAGAACTTCTGATGGAGACATCAAATAGGGTAAATTTAACCCCTATGCAGAGGACATGCACAGAGCCTGTGCACCAGCTAAGGCTTTTTGGGGGGCGATGGTAGGCTGAAGTGGTGCCTAGGCCTTGTGCAGTGTGTGTGAATTTCACCCATATCACATAAATGGATTCCCAGAACAAGATTTTGAAACTGAAAAAGGAGAAGGAAAAACAACAATATATCTGGACATCATCATTCTGGGAAAGGAAGTAAGCAAACAAGAGATAGTTTGTACATTTACCCATAACATTGTAAACCAGAAAATTTAAAGGAAAATCAAGGAAAGGAAAATTGCAGTAGTAAATTTCACTTTGCATGTGTACCAAGTGGTGGCTGAACAGTTCCATGAGCTTCTTTGAGGAGCTTTGGGATCTGCCCATAAATAGTAAACTCTTTTGGTTGAGGAGGTAGAGTGGATGAATAAAGCAGAGCATGGTGGGGCTAGCATGAGGACTGGAGATCAAGCCCTGTGCAGTATAACAGATTCAGTCTGATTTAAGTGAGACCAAAAAGTACTTCCATGAGATCTTTCAAGCACTCTCATAAAATCAGATTTCCAAACTTGTTGCAATTGGTACAACAGATTCTCCAAATCCTTACAAAACTATTTCTAGGTATTATTAACTTTAGTGATGCATTAGATATATTGTTACAGACTACAAATAATTGTTGGACTTGCTTTTCTGTCAAACACAGTGTATGGTAACATAAGCAATCATCTGAATTCCTAGTTTGTGTCTTACATTAGAATCTCTATCATTCATATTTTAATTAGATATTCCTGTGTTACTGCTGACCACATTAACCAAGAGAAGAGTAGAACTGGGACTACCATGAAGTATTAGAAATGCTTTTAATCTCATAGGGTCAGATTCTCATACCCTTCTGCTTAGTGGTACCTTACTCCATGAGTAGTCCAATTGAAGCCAATGCTACTAAAGTGAAGCAGAGTATCCTAATCAGTCTCAGAGGAAGAGAGGTTACAAACTTCCCCTATATGGACCTGCAAGTGTGTGCTATATACTACTAATTAATACTTTAGTTTACTGCATGATTTCATCCTTATTGTCTGTCCATGCTGGAAGAAAGACAGGAGGCCATGGATGTGCTTTAATTAGACTGCAACTTTATTCACTTACAATATCTGGGAGTGCCTGGCAACAAATTGTACAGTGCAGGAAGGAGGGGAGGGGAAATGGCTCCCTGCTGTTCCAAATGTAGGAGCCCCAAACCTACTTCTTCAACTCCCTTAAATGGGGGTAGGGAAGGGCGGTGGTTGGCTCCTCACTGATGAGATGTAGGAGGCCCAAACACCCTGTACTTAGTTCCCATAAGAGGTGTTTTCCTTCAAATCCTTTTCCAATCCATTTTATCTGATGACAGTATCCTTTCCATATCAAGTACCTGCACTGAACATCTGCCACAGGTGTTATGTATTAAACTGAGACTTTACAACCTAATCTCTCTACTCCCCCGCTCCCGGGTCCCAAACCATCTGTAGGGGAAGGCATAAAAACCCAGTGCACCGCAGCCAATCTAGCTGTGAGGAAAAAATGCCTTCCCGGCCAGTGAAGGAAAAGGGCAACTAACATAATGTCCACAGTGGTTAGAAAAGAATCCAGTCCTTTTAACAAGTTTATGGGGGATGCTGTCAGACCAGTCCTGATAACAAGGGCCTTTACATGGCTGCATGGGCAGTGGCGTATTATCGCCTAGGCCGACAAATTTGCAGGGGAGGCAAATTTATAATGGCGCCGACGATACCTGGCGCCGGTGGGTGCTCGTGCCCCCCCCCCAACTCGACCCCCCAAATCCCCGGCCCCGGCTCCACCTCCTCCCTCAGGCGCGCCACGTTTCCCCTCCCTCCCAGGCTTGCTGCGCGAAAGCGCTGGGAGGGAGGAGAAGCGGAGCGGCGGCGCGTTCAGGGGAGGAGGCAGAGCGGAGGTGAGCTGGGGGCGCGGGAAGGGCTGCAGCAAGTAACCCGGGGTGGGGGCAGAGGAACCACTCCCCGCCCCAGCTCACCTCCGCTCCACTGCCACCTCCTCCCCCGACCCGCCACTGCTCCGATTCTACGCCCTCCCTCCCAGGTGTGCTGCAGGAAACAGCTGCCGGTGGGTTCAAACGAATTCGTACAAAAATTAAAACAAGTTCATATGGGGCCGGGGGCGGCAAAATCATTATCCGCTACTGTGCATGGGTCAAAAATACACTGCCCCCCCAACATACACACATACACGCTTCTGGTCAGGAGGAAGGGAAATGCAATGACCTTCTCCTGCTCTGGCCCTAACTGCTTCCTGCCCTTTCTGTCTATCCCTGTACACTTTTCCCCTTTTCTCAACCTGCTGTAAGGGAGCCCTTAAAGGGGCAATGCCCCTTCCAGCTAGCCAAACAAAGATCCACTCACAGAAAGGTTGCAGTGGGCACATTTTACCTTCCTAATAGTTTTGTCCAATAGTCCTTCTTTTTGGGAGGATGAGTTAATTTCAGTGGTTTGATTTAAAGTTTGTTTAATAATACATTGTAAGAGTTGAGTGCCTTTTCAAACACCCAGACAATCCAGTCAACCTGCCTTTGTAAATGCTGCTTGCCTGTCAAAATGAACATTAAATAAGAACTGAATGCATATTTTATTTATAAAGCCAATCGTTACATTGACTGGTCTGTTCTTCCTGCTGCACACACAGTGTGTATTAGCTTTAGGGGCCCAATTCCACAGCTCTTATGTGTTTGATCCCACTTAGTGGGAGTTTTGCTTGTACAGGGAGTTTAAGATTAGGTACAAACAGGAGTAATGCATGTGTCAAAAGCAATAATGGGTCATTAAATTTCCAATTAAAGGAAATTCTATCTAATAAAAGAAACCTGAATTTCTTAAGATTCAGTTCCCAAACGTGGCTGCATGTACTTCTCAGTATTTCTGAGCACTTCTCAGTTGCGTTTCTTCATGAAGTGGTACAGACCAGCATTTTCAAGGATGAGGAATATCTGGCAAGAAGTAGGAATCAGGCAGCATGTAGCTATTTATCAGATTGGGTTCCTGGGATAGGGTCAGAATTCTCAAGCCCGCTGAGGGATGAAGTGACATATGAGGATCAAACTTTTTTCTTACTTTGGAACTCAGAGATATTACAAAAATGAATACTTTGCACCTACGTCAGACCTTTCAGCTGAGGTTCTAAAAAGCTTTACCAACCCTAATTAATAACCCTCACAACAATTGTATAAGGTTGATGGTGTTGCAATTTTTCAGATTGGAGAAGTTTAAGTGACTTGCCCTAATTCACATAACTAAGACTGATGGCAGGAATTTGGATTATTGAAAAGGTCTCTGTGCTGTGGTGTGGGCAAGGTGGGTTTTATTCACATACAGTATTCTAGAGCAAAAAGAGAAAATTTGCCTGTGGTTAAGGCCTAATGAACAGTCTGAAGTATGCGGCACAAACACTGATGGATTTAATAAACCGTATGTACCTGAATATGTAAGTAAACCATGCTTCGCCACCTTTATAGCTTGTTAACCATTGTTGAAATAAGTGTTTATGGCCATTAGATATCTCAGTGATAGATGCCAGAGAAAAATCTAAGATACACAGATTTTGCTTTATGTCATTATTAATAACAATACTTTGCCTTCGTATAGTGCATTTCAGTTTTGGATCTCAGCTAATCTGTCTACTTGTCTGTCTGTCTATCCTTAGATTGTGAGCTGCTAGGAGCAAGAACTGTTCTTCTTGAATGTCTGGAAAATGCTAGGTTATTAAGGGTGCTACCATAAATAAATCATGGTAATATCACTTTTCACACTAATTAAGCTCAGAACACCTCTCAAGGTATGATTCCTGTTTTTATACATGGATAAACTGAGGCCCAAAGTAGATAAGCAATGGACACAGTAGGCCAGTAGCAGAGCCCAGAACAAAATGCAAAAGTCCTGAATCCCAGGTCTCTGTCCTAACCACTGCCACTCTTAGTTCCGTACTGGTATTATTAAGAAAAATTAACATGTTTTTGCTAAGGGATATGACTTCTTATTAGGTTTGCTGTATGTAATTAATTGATTAATTTGTTGAGCACTGCCATCTTCATGGTATCGTACGGCAGAGAAACAGAACAACAGCTCCTGCCCTGAAGAGTTAACTGTAAAAAAGGCACACAGATAGAAAAACCCAGATGGCAGTAACTTAGTTTTTGTGTTTTTTAATGAACTGGTTCCTAGAGATGGTATTAGGCTGAGGGTGGGTCATGTTTGTTGGCCTCTTCATCATTTTACTGTTTTAATTTTTAATCACTAAAGACCATAAATGAGTGGGCAAATTTATGGGAGTGGTGGAGAGCATTCAGCACCATGCAAGACAGAGCTCTAAGTGTCTTCACAGTACTGAGAACCACTCAGCGAATTACTTCCAGCCTAGCTCTGGGTTTTCAAAGACAATCTGCATGACACTGTGCCAGCTCTTCCCTACTATCACTGCTTCACTAGGGCATAGACCCAACATTGCAGTTTCACTGCTACCTGATGTCTGGACATTCAGAGAGCAGGTTGCCACAAGGGTGAACATCTGGAGACTAGGGAACATCTGGAGACTAGGTTAGTATTGCACCATGTCAGGAAGGTGCTGAGATGCGGATGTGGAAATGAGGATGTTAGAGACAGTGGCACTCACTACTCACATGAATATAGGCTGCAGGACTCCCTTATCTCTCCAAAACCTGACTGATCTGGCATAAAAGACAGAAGCAGGAAGAATGCCCGAAATCAGGGCCTGTTGACCAGCCAGTTATTTTTATACTGAAGCTTTTAAACTAAAGGAAAACAAAATGTTGTTCTATATTTCCTTTTGTTTTGGTGGGTTTTTTTCTGGTTTGGTTTGATTTGGTGTTTTTGCCTCTTCTAGTTTCTAGACAAACTGTAGTCAGAACAGGAAGGATGCCTGCTACAATGCTGAAGTAATTAACTCAACTATCGGTTTGTTTTAATGGCAGGAAACTGATTTCTGAAACAATTATGGAGGCCATTTCAGGTTTTAGCTGCGTATTATTTCTTTCTCTCAGGACATTAATACTGTTTCAGGTGCTGCAGATCATCCAAGATTTTGCTGTAATATCTGGCTGTGGTGGCACTTTAAAAAAGCTTACAGTGCCTCTAAATGGTCTTATATAATAGATACATTAATTAGCATAAGGAGAGCAGGGTGGGGGGAGGTTTGATCCCTGATGTAGTCCGATGTTTGTAGCTTCTAGCCACAAACCATAAACAATAGGAGGTACCTGGGAAGGTTAGATTAGAAAAGCTATCAAGTGAGAGTGACACCAGAAAGCAATTTTTATCTAAAGTTCTCACAAATAATTAAATAGCTTCACTCATTTAAAGCTTTATTGGTTGGAAAAGAAATCTTCTAGACCGAAATCTAAGGCCTGATCCTGTAGTCCTCATACCCCAACACCATTAGTGTGTAAACAAGAAGTCAGGTCCAAGCTCCATGGGCCTGCCCCCATTGAAGCCAGTGGCAAAACTCCCAATGACTTTGATCCTTTGTCCAGGGGTTGTCCCACTGAAGTCCATGGGATTACTCTCCTGAGCAATGGTTGAAGAAATGTCCCATAAAGGTTATACCGTGTTAGCCTTAAAAGGAAAGGAGCAATGCATTCTGGATTGATGAGGTTGGAAGATCTGGGCTGGGAGTAAGGTAGGCCTGAGTTCTGCCACTATCTTGCTGCATGGCTTTGGGCAAGTTACTTCCTCTCTGTTCCCTCATCTGTGGAATCAGTCTAACGACTTACCTCACAGGAGTCTTGTGAAAATTAGTTAATCATACAGCCCTGCAAACATGTGAAGTGCTATTTAAATGCTAAGTATTAGCGGATGTAGCCTGATCTTACTCCCACTGGTGTCAGTGGATGTTTTGCATTGATTTCATTGGTTGCAGGATGAGTATCCTGGAGCCTGGATCCAGCTTGTTGTTAGATGTATAAATCTAATATATACATTCTGGGGCAAACTGTCATTTAACAGAGAGTAAAACTCAAGTCACATCTTTTTTAAAAAGCAGAAAATGCAAGTGTTAATTGCAAACAAAACAGAAAAAGTCTAGGGTTAAATGCGATAACATATATAGAAATAAAGGCAAGGTTTAAAATAATTTGGGAATAATTAAAAATAAAACTGGAACTAACAAGCCATGTGTCTATCAACCCCCTCATGACTCTGATCCTGCAAATACTTTTGCACATGCTTCACTTTATGCACCATGAGTAATCCCACTGAAGTCTGTAGTCACAGTGCATTGGCATGTGCTTTACAGGGTCAGGGCATTTGTGGGTATGTCCTATCCCATTCCTCTCCTTTCTGTCTGATTTTTGTCTCTGTAGTTTGTAAGCTATTTAGGATAATAACTTGTAACCGTAAGAGTAGCCACTGGAGTCATTCTCTTCCTATTTTTTTGTTCAGCACCTAGTGTAATGTGACCCCAATGCGATTGACACAATTGTATAGATTTTTTTATTTTACTTCAATTCCAATGAATGACATAGTGAGATACGTCTTAAATAGACTAAGGCCCTGATCCCACAGTTGACAGCACACAGGTGCAGAGGTGTGCACACATAGAGTCATCTGCAGGACCAAGCTCCAAATAGTTTGCTATGGAATACACACGAAGAGATGATAAACAGGATGTTAATGAAACAACTGTGTAGAGGCAAATTCTTCTCTGGTCAGCACAACAAAGCCTCTGCACCACTTAAGTCCTGCCTAAGCAATGGATAGGCCTGGTTGTGCTGCTGACCCTCTACATAACGGTGAATTTCACCCAGTTACATTAGTACATCGAATGGGAAGCAAGTTTGGCCGACGGAGTTGTGTTGATTTCATTTGCCTCATTACGCTTTGGAATATTCACTACAAGCAAGATAAAACATTAACATCTTTTCAAAACAAATGGCATTCTTGACAAATGCTGATGACAAATCCTGGAAATAGGAAAAAAGCTTCAAAATGAAATAAAGGCAATTTCTTACAACCTTTGTATACTTTGGATACTTCAACAAGTCAACTTTGAGATTTTCAATTATTTATTTTGTGAAATTAAAGATACCACTGGTAACATTTAATAATTGCTTCAAAATGAACTGACACTTCATGTCTCCATAAAGTACAGTTTGTGTTGAGTAGGTGTAATTAAAGATGGCATTGCTTATAGTTTTATGCAATTAATGGAATATGAAATTGATTCCATATTTAAATTTAAAGATAACTCAGTAATTTATTTATTCAGCAGTTACCAAAATTAACTGGTTAACCACTTTTCTGATGATGTGCTCTTAACTCTGTCATCAAATTAAGGGTACCAAAAGATTCTCCACATTAAAAAATATTTCACTTTGTAAGTCCTGAAGAAATATTTGCTTGGAACTAGCTGTATATAAAAGTTTACATGTCCAATGTATACTTTTGGTTCTTCACTGCTGTCAGGAATTGATTGATGCTATGAAGCTTAAAACAGTGAAATATAAATTAGCTGTTTTTTAACTTAGGTGCATTAACCCACGTATGAATTTTTTTTCAAGTTGTACTTAGTGCTTCATATAATATATGGAGGTATAAGAGCTTGATATCATAGATGAAAAAACAAGCTAACTTCTTTCTTTGCACAGAATTACACAACGTGTCTTGAATGATGAGACAATGTGGAAGTATAAACAATATTTATTATGTTTGATCATTTGCATATATTTTATAAAGGATTCTGCAAGAAAGCTTTTACTTCATATAGTGAAACAGATGCAGCTATTGGGATTTTGCAGTAAAAGCCAACTGTTTAGAAATATTCTAATCTCTTTTCCAAAAAAACTTTTTTTCCTTTTAAATTAATCAGATATGCATTTTAAGAGACAGCTCTCCAAACATAAAGGATTCTGTTACCTGTAATCTTCTGCATACACTGTAAATGTACTTTGATACTGCTCTAAGTACTAACTTCAAGATTAAAATGAAAAGATACTTTCTGAATTTGTTTACTTAGGTATTTGGGGCCTGATCCAGCAAGGTGCTGAGTCCCCTCAAGTCTGATTGACTTATGTAGCAGTTGAGAACACACAGCATCTTGCTGGAACCAGCCCTATAGCAATGGCATCATAAGCCATAGTGCATCACCAATTTAAGATCAAGTTAGACACTTTGGGCTGAATTCAACGCTGGTGTCATTTAGGCTAGTGGTGAGTGTGTGTGTGTGTTCACTGCTCACTGTGACCATTGCAGGTGTACTACAGCTTCAAATTAAGTGGGCTATGTATTGTACAGTAAATCAAGAGATCTATTTAGAGGGAAAAGTTGCTCATTTTTTTCAACAAATTTAGATCTGGTGAAAAGCATCAGAATAGCAGATCTGAAAATTGAAGTCCTCTGTGCACAGAACAGGTACAGCTTTAAGCTTCAGGCTTGCTTTTGAGGGACCATATGAAAGGGAGAGACATTGGGTCAGTCTTCAATGTCTATTCAGTCCTTGGCATCTCTTCAAGGACTTTAATCAAAAGTGCCGATTAGTGTCAACTGTGATAGTGATTTATTTTGTTTTATTTTTTTACTGAGGACATCGGTTCACTAGGAAGTACAGTAAAACTGTCATTTCATTACATGAAGACCACATCGATGGTCAATTGGTAACAACCACTCAATCTAGACTACAACCTAGAGGTGGATATTTAATTTTTTTTTTTTTTTTGCCATCCATCTCACCCAAGCTCAGCATTTTGGGTATTGAAAAGGCAACTGAAGGAAAGATAATTCTGTATGCAAACACTGGAGTGTATGGTTAAATCTTATAGTTCTTTCTCTTGGCCTCCACCCACTACAATCTGTACTAGGTCCGATCTACAAGTAGATGCCGCCACCGGAAAAACAGCACTTTCTCTGAGGCATCTCGTTTAGACTGAACAAGCTTTTAATCCACTATGGTTTAATAGACCTGCCAATGCTGGTCCAAGGATCTACACCAGAAAAGGGACAGGATTGGGTAGGCCAACAGAACCAAGAGCATGCTGGGGGAAGGGAGGAGAACACTGTGCAAAGGTTAGGCAGAAGGAATAATAGGAGCCCCCTCTGGGGTAGGCATCCTGCTCTCAGAGAGTAGGGTGGTGGCATGGGGCCTCCCGTAGATCCCAAGAATTTCACAGAGGTTGGAGGCATGCCTTGTGGCCTGTTCTCCAGGGAGCCAACCCATTTTCCTGATGGAATGGTAGGTAAGAATCTCTTTGAGCGGAACCTCACTCTGAGTGCTGTCCCACAAGTTTGCCTGGTCAAGCCCTGTACGTTTGCTATCACATACATCTTCAAGAAGAAGGCTCAAATTCTGTTTGTCTTGTTCACATGAGTAGTCCAAAAATAGACTCCAATGGGATTACCTGAGTAGGGAAAGCAAACAGATTTGGCTTCAGATTGCCCAGTAACTGGCTGTGATTACTAAGAAAATCCAAGAGAAATCATCTTGCATGGTATATGCAAACAAACAAAAACAAAAACCTGAAAGCAAAAAATGCATCTCCATTTAAACTAAGACATATTTTAGAAATTGAGGACAAAAAGTTGCATTAGTCGATTTTTAGTACCTGCATAGTGGGACTTAATAAATTTAGCTGCATAAAAAGAGGATGGGGTGGGAGACATATTTGTCTTTAAAAAATTATCAGGACCTGTTTTTACATCATGTAACATTTTGTGTTGAGATTTAAAATTCTGATTTTTCAAATGAGTCCATCCTTATAATTTTCTAAAAACACAGTTATATATTCCTGACAGGCGCTTCTAACTGAATGTCTTTTAAGTTTGGTGCATTAACCAAGTTGGACTGAAATAGCAAAAGCTTTTGGATGGGAATCTGAACTGCAGATCAAATATACATGAGTACATACCCTAACTGTGCCTCTCTAGAGTACAGGATCAGTTCTGTTTCCACTGAAAAGAATGGGAGTTTGGCTGCTGACTTTAATGGGATCAGAATTGTGTCCTTAGTAGTTTCTTTCCTACACACACAGGGATCAGGCTGCACTGTAGGATTTATTCAAGACAACTCTCACTGACTTCCATTAAACTATACCAAATTAATCTAATATGGCTACCCTCTTTGAAAAATGGTATTCCTTGAGAATGCAAAAGAAATATTGACTGTGCCCCAAATAGTTAAACATTTTGTAATCAATGGGAATTTTGCTTCAGTGATAACAAAAGTATCACACTTTAAGGTTTTGGGTTGGGATGCCTGCTCCAGAGGGGGCTTCTATTATTCCTTCTGCCTAACCTTTGCACAGTGTTCTCCTCCCCTTGAAAAAAACATAGTGCAAATAGGGGTTAATCTTTCATCTGAAACACTGTGCTTTCTTTAATTTTTCACTAAAACTTAAAGATTATACTAGAATTTAGCATTTTTCATTAATATTTTAATCCTCTGAATATTTTCTCCTTTTGAAAACTACCCCTGGATTATTTCTCATAAGATACAATGAAAATTCTCTAAGGATTCCCCTTCAAGATGGAAAACAGGGATGAATTTTTCCAGATTTTGCATTTTTTAATAAATGGATGACTAAACAATGCTGCATTCCTTCCACAGACAGGTATTCCTATTCACACCACACAAGTAACTTGATGTGAGAGGGGTTTACAAAACCAGCTTTGTAAATGGTAATCATGACCAATATTTTCCTCCTTTGGGTTTCTCATAACTGTAAAGAGAAACTACTAACAAAGGCACTTTAACTTATAAAGGACGAATCCTAACTGTACCACAGCCCTTTAAAATTCTTACTAGGAAACTGACCGTGCTTCTGTTGAAGTCAGTAAGATCCCTGCCATTGACCAGCATGAATAGGATTGATTTTACATTCTTTGCAATCTTCTTTTCAGGATCTTCTCTATCGCCATATTATGGCAAAAGGGTCTGATCCCACTTCTGTTGACGTCAATGGGAACAGGACTGGGCTTTAAACATGGGTATCATGATCTTATTGTTAATTACAGTATTTTGGGACATCTTCCTTTGCTTAGCATTGTCAAACAGGAGTGAAGAAATTATTAAAAGCTCTTTTTAGTGAACATTTGAAAGAGAAATGCAATTTGAAATATAAGTATTCAAAATAGGTTCCTATCCTATCCAGAAAGCCTTTCTTGCATTTGTGCTCAGTTAAAATGTAAAATAAGGCAACATATGGCAAGTTTCTGGACAGCTAGTTCTGCATCTTTGTAGAGCTGACTCTGCAAGCACCTGATCCTGTGAGAGAATTACGGGTAGCAGTTTCCTGTTCGGAAGTGACAGAAGCTTCTTTCCAGACATTAATAATAATACCTGCTTCTTAAAGAGCACTTTTCATCAATAGTTGTGAGAACGCTTTACAAAAGAGGCCAGTATCATTATCCTCATTTTACAGATGGGGAAACCGAGGCATGGAAAGACATAGTGACTTGCCCAAGGTCACCCAGATGGCCAGTGGGCAGGGCCAGGAATAGATACCAGAATTCCTGAATTTCTCTATGTGCTAGGCCACACAGCTTCCCTCATTAATATATGTACAGTATATACAATACATATATTCACATTTATGTGGATAATATACATATATATGATGGAGATCGTTCCATTGCTGCTGTTCCTTTGTTTTATACACTGTTATTCTGTTGATGACATAACTCATGAGTTCATAAAAGCTGAGCAGTTTTTTCAGAGTATTCTTTTCCAGCATATTTCAACTTATTTTGCTTCACAACTTTTTTCTAAAGCAATTTGTCTTGAAACCAATGGCAGAAAAATGTGTTATACAGTGCCTAACCTTTCATGGAATTTATCTTCACTCATGAGGGGATGCTTCATTTATGGAGTTATTCCTCCTTTCTCTGCTCATGGGGATAAATGTCATAAATAACATTACATCTGGTATAGATCTCAATACATCATCTCCCTGCTCATTTGAAAGATGCTCCACAGAAGGATATAATTTATACTCTATGTACATGGGGCTTTGGTTTTCTTTTCTTTCCTTTTTTTTTTTTTTAATATGATGACTACATCATTAGCTAGGGACTGAGCCACAAGTCCACACAGAAGTCTAATCCAGCTCTAATTGGAGCCCAAAGGACTTTTACCACTGACCTAAATGAGAGCAGGATCGGGCCCAAGGTCTTAATGAGGCCAAAAAAAGAGTTTGTGGATAACATATAGAGATGAGCTATTTTGTAAGATGTTCTGAAGGGCATTTTTCAATTACACAGCGTGTGTGTGACTCTGTGTGACTGCTGCAGGATAAAGAATGAATGGCCCAGTCCAGCAGATGCATATTGATGCTGGAAAGGTTCGGATCTAGTGCTACAGCCAGAACCCAGTATTTTCCTCAACAGGTGAAATTGACATGTTATCAAAACACATGTGATGTTAGAAACTTTGTTTTCACTTTCTTACATTCCATCTTATTTGATTATGTTCTCTTTCATTTTGCTATAAGCCTATTTTGTCCTTCCCAAAGGATCAAACAGAAAGAAGAACTGTGAAAACTGAGATCCAGCACACACACAATCCCTTTCCTGTATTAAAGGGAAGGAGATTTGCTCAACTTAATTTTTTGTTGACAAATGCAAGAAAGAAGTGACCAGCAGCAGTAGGTGAGGCCCAGTAAATCCTTAACTAACAGGAAGTGCGCTTTCCATTGGAATTATTGCTTAATTATAAACTCTACAAATAAAAGGAAAAATGGAGAAAGTAATTACCTTTCATGGGGTTGGAGTGGAAGTGCACCTTATCAGGGATAGGGTGTTCTGATTACAATATTGAGCTTTTCCTTGCAGATACAGACCCGTACAGTAACAAAATGGACTTAGTTTTCACTGCTGAGTAAGGTTTATAATTATAATGACATGGAACAGGCACCAGGCAGGGATCATGTCTTTCTAGGTGGGATGCCCTGTCAGAGGGCTGCTTTATTCTAGTACTTATACACTGTACAGTCATCCCAAGCTTCTGAACAGAAATAACATTTCTCCATGCTCCGTGTTTTTACCCTCTAGCTCCACGGCTACTCTCTCCCGGGGGCAGAGTGACTGGGATCTTGCAGGATTTACAAAGCTGACCCAACGTGTTAAAAAGCTCCCCTCTCCCTTGGCCCCCCAGCCCTGGAGCACAAACACCCAGTGTGTCGCAGAGTAAATCACATTTGATCCCTTTCGGGTTTTAATCTGCCCGAGGAAGGGAGCAACGAACACGTTATTCGTGTGAGAAACCAAACCCGATGTTTAGAGTGTCAGGTGTGTCTAATTTAACGCCTAACCCCAGTAAACGGGACGGATGCTCTCGTAACCAGGCACTTACGATATAGCAGTTACGAATAAAGGACAGGAAGGCTAGGGTGGGGCAGAGGGGGCCGCGGCTGCTGCACCTGGCTTCCTTGAGCGAACCGAGCCCCTGTAAGAAGTTCAGGCGGTGGTGGGGCAAAGTCTCCGCTCCTGCCCCGCGCCCAGCAGCAGCCGCGCCGTCCGGTTTGTCAGGGGAAAGGAAAGGTGCAAAGCGGCTGCTTGCAGAAGAGACGGGAAGTCCTTGTGGCGATGCTGCAGTGGGTGTCCGCGCCTCGGAGCAGCACTGGGCTAGTCCCTCCCCTCTGGGCACCTTGGACTCCCTCTGTTCCCCCGCGGGGACCCGCAGCTCTCTGGGTGGGGGGCTCAGCTGCGGGGGCCTCTGCCTCCCGCCCTCTCCGGCTCCCCGCTCGCGGCCGTGGCCAGGCTGGACACGGGCAGGACGATCTCCTTGGGGCTCTGGCGCTGCAGCCGCATGGACTCCTCGTAGGTGGGTAAATACTTCACCTCTTCGTAGCTGGGCAGCTGCAGGAAGAGCGGGGAGCCCATCCGCAGCGGCGGCGGCTCCGGCTCGCCCGGGTAGCGGCTGCCGCTGCCGCTGTCCAGCAGGGAGTCCTGCGAGGTGGCCGCCGTCGCGTTGAGCAGGGAGGCGGGGGAGTCCTGGCGCTGCGGCCGGTGGTACCGGCGGGGGCTGGGGCAGATGATGCGCTGCAGAAAGTAGCCGATGGCGAAGAGCACCAGCAGGATGAGCAGCCCCGAGAGCTTCCGCACGAACCAGCCCACGTTGTCCAGGAAGGTGTGGAAGGGCAGCTTGCAGCACTTGATCTCCGTGTGGGTGGCATTGCCGTAGTCACAGCAGCTCTCCCGCTCGCCGCAGGTCAGCTCCCCGCAGCTCCAGGTGCCCTGGCAGGGCTGCCAGAGCAGAGCAGCCCCCAGCACCAGCAGCCCCTCGGAGAGACACTGCCACATCCTCCCCGCCCCCGGCTCTCACCCCTGCCCCGCAGGAGCCCCCGGCTCGCTCGCTCACTTGGGGGGCCACCGGCCGCCTCCCATCGCCGGCGCCGGGCCGCAGCTGGCCACGGAGCCCACCAGCCCTGGCGCCGTGGACCTCTCCCCGGGGCCCAGCCCGGGCTGCTGCTGCTGTGGGTGCCGGAGCGGTGTGCGCGCCCCGCTGCCCGGGAGCAGAGCGGGCATGGTGCGCCGCGGAGTCCCGCCAGCCGCTGCAGGGGCAGGAAGGGTTAAGGGAGCGGGTCGGTTTGCATGTTCACTTTGCAGCGCTTTAATCTTTATTAATCTGTCTGTCGTCCCGTTCCTCTGTCAAACAGACAGCGCCTGCTTCCTAGGTTTCTTGGCTTAAGTGATTGGATTTCCCCGTGACCGTTATTTAAATTTACTTGCTGCTGGGATTCACTTACCATATTTCTGGTCTTATTTCTGATTAAAAATTGATGGTAACCATTTAGCTGATGTTAATGGGCTTAATGCAGCTCCCCTTCCATTAGGGAGTTTGGAGGCCGTGATTTACTGGCTGTGTTCCTGCACAGGCCAGCCAGGCTGGTGTCTTCTTTGGGGGGAAAATAAATACCAGGGTCACGGCGTCTTTCTAGACCACAAGAGAAGCATATGGTCTAGGCAACTATTCCTCTGCCATCCCTCAGGTTTCCCAGTCCAGGTCCATCCGAGGGGGTTTCACATAGGCAATAACCTGGAATAACAGAGCCTCTGCAGGCAGAAATCAATTCACTTTGCCAGGAACATGTCAGATCACAGACATTTCTGTAACAGTCAATTGTAATAGGCACAAGAGTCTGCTGGTGCCAAAAGAGCAAATAGACAGCAAGGCTGTCAAGGGCGAGAACTCAAATTCAAGCACAGGACCCAGAGAGAACATGGTAAATTAGCATCAAAGGGAGACTGATCTTGGTATCAAGATGAGTTGGTGTTTCCAGTTGAGCAGTAGGGCAGGGTGATCAGTGGTGCTGAGAGCCAGTAGCTTGACTTCAGCTAAAGGAGTGGATCTTCAGCATCTCTGACACGTGCTCCCTGTGGACTTGTCTACAGTGACAAACTACAGGGTGTTAGAACACGATTTAACGAAGACAATAGTAAATGTGCCTTAGTGCTCAACAGAGACCAGGACATGTGGGGGCTTAATATTGTGTCACCTGGCTGTTAGCCTGATGGTGGATCAGGACCAGCCACCAAATGTTATCCTTGTCTGTCCTGTCCGCTGTGTTAATTAATATGTGTGTGTGACAGAGGTAATGTCTTTGGGGTCCATATTGTATCAAGTTTATATCTCACTGTGGGCTAGAGAGTGTATGCAATTTCAGGGTGGTTGGGGGGAGGGGTTACCACAACTCCAGGCCCCAGAAATAGTGGGCTCCAGGTGAATCACTGAGGTTGTGAACACTGGCAGAGAGGTCCCACCCCTCTGGGGAAGCTTGCATATACTGTTTCAAACTTGGTTTTCAGAAACCAACAGATGCAGAAAGGCTTTTGGCATAAAAAGCTTCACTTAAATTGACTCGGGGCTTTTTCCTGACCTTGCAAACAGACTGGATCTTCTGTCCAAGGGCCTTGCAGAAGGGTTGGAAAGATTTTGCCCTGCTAGGTCCCATAAGACTGATGGTTGACCTCTGCAAAATTTTTAGTGTGTTTATAGGAACTTATCTTGTTTTTATGTTTTCTCTGTAATGTATTTACCTTAAGAATAAATCTGCCTGCTTAGAAAGAGCTGTGTTGTAACTTGCAGCTACTGACAATACACTGTTCATAGCCCTTGGAGAGAAAAAGTAAAGCACAGGCCCTGGCCTTTAGCAGATTGGCTTGCTGGGGATATTGCAGTGTAAGGCAGGGAGGGAGCTGAGCAGCGTTGAAACCCCAGGCATGAGGGAGAGAGACATGGGTTTCCATCTAAGAGAGGCTGGGACTTGGAAGCTACCGTGCACACACCAGTGCTTAAAATGTGTGTGTACGGGGCAGATTTGCAAAGGGTCACAGCCCTGGAAATTTTTTTTTAAAACAAGCTAGGTCATCGAGGGGCACTCTTTAAGCACTGCTTTGCCAAAGTCACTGGTCTCAGATTACAATACCCCCTCCCCGCCCCTTTCTTTTCAGACCACTTTAAGACTAGGGCACATACTGCACTCAAGCAGCTCCAGGACCTGAGCTTATTTAGAGAGTTGCCCTTGGAAATATCTTCACAATGTTGGCAGCTAAGCTCCGGTCACTGCCTTCTCCTGCTGCCTGGTGTGAGCTGAGCATTGCCACCAATGCACCTGAAATGGAAAAAAAAAAAAAAAAGAAAGCCCTGCCCCAATGCAGGCACAGCACTGTGCAGAGTTATGGCAGGGTGGTGCTCTGAGGAGGAAATAAAGCCCATTTTGACACAGCAGCAGCAGCCTATCCCAGGACAGGGAGTGGCACTGCTCTTGCTTTTACTTGCACTTCCATTTATGAAAAAAAAGCTCAGGCCAAAGTTCTGCACCGCTTCTGACTAAGGGCCTGCTCTTGCTCCCAAGGACACCAGTGGCAAAACTGTAACTGGGGAAGGGGCAGGCCCTAGACCGTTCCAAGCTGAAGTAGAAGAAAAGTATTCTCAACTTTGTCCCAGTGGAGGGGTGGGAGGAGCCCAGACGTGGTGGAGTTGAGAGGAGGTAACAGTGTGTGTTTGCCGACAGAGCAAAGACATTTAAAATGCGTGTTTTAATGACGTTTTAAAAAACATTTTGGAGGTAAGGGCCTTTCCTTAAATCACAAAAAACCCGACAATCCCTAATCCTGCCCACCCCTAAGACATATTCATGCCGTACATATGTAACAGTGTCCGATACATTCTGAGTGAGATTTTGAGCTGTAAAACTTCTGCAGCTCTCCCCGAGAGTGCCACGCTATTCATCTTCTTTGTTCTTTAGGCATGTCTTTTCCTTAGCTCTGATCCTGAACTCCTTCTTCAGGCAGAACACCCACTGAAGTCCATGAAAATGTTGCCTGAATAAGGAGTTCAGGATTGGGTCCTAAGTGTGATGGCGTGGCTACTATCTGCGAGATACCTGCTTCCAGCGTCCTGCTGGAGGAGTTTGAGTATGGATGTGCATAGATGAAAGGGTTGAAAGTGGGGAGGAGCACTGAGTAAACTTCAAGATAAACTTCTGAAGTTTGACTAATATGGGGTCCCTTTGCAAACATGTAAACAGGAATAAGGATAGTACCTCATGCTCTAGCACAGAGATAAAATGAGCTTCCTTTAAAAGTATTGCCTGATACGTAATCCTGATGGCTGTGGTCCTACCAGCTAATCCTTCTCTTGCTGAAGCCTGTGGGGGCTGTTTGAGTTTACTTTAACGAATGCAGGGTTTTGGCCGCAATTCCAGAAAACATCCCTGTTCAGCGAAGGACTTAAGCATGTGCTTATCTTTAAGTCAAGGTCAATGGGATTTAAGCATGTGTTTAAAGTTAAGCACATGCTAAGTGTTTTGCTGAATAGTGATGGACTTAAGTGGGTGCTTAGGTACTTTCCTGAAGGTATGATCGCTTCATACCTTTCTCTGGTGTGTTATTGTGATACATTTGGCTTCCCTTCCCTGCTGTTACTTTTTAAATTTTAGGCTCTTCGGACTTCCCATACTTAGAGGCCTGAGCAGATACAAAAGTTGTTTCCACATCCGATCTGCAAACACAGTCTGCGGATATAAATCGGATATAAAGTGGATATCCGCAGATTTGCAGGGCTTTCCCCATACTAACAGACTCACAGTGGAGTGTTGTCTGGGCCAGTGTCTGGTCTCTGAGAGTGGCTGATACTAGCCCCTAGAGCAAATAAAATAAAAAATCCATAATGCACTTTTCCAGTTGTTTAGTAGGACACTGTAGGTGGAGGTGGGAAGATTTATTTCTTCCTCATCCCAGTTGAGGGTCAGTTTAAGCCCTGGATCATGAAAATTGAAAATCCTTGTTATGTTTCTTTTAGCAACTGCAATTGTAGATGTTGTGAAGGAGATGACACTGCTCTGTAATAATTTGTGAATATTGTACGTGACCGTGTTAGTGGGATAGTTACTGTACGGCTATCCTGGGTTATTGCAATGTTTATTGTAGGCATATATTGGTTTAGTTTAATAGTAGTGCTGTGAAGAAGCCAGCAGGAAGCCAACACTATGGCTGCAGGTGAGCAATCTCCTAATAGCAAATTGGGTCTCATTAAGAAACAATGCTTAAACTATTAAGTTGTGAGGTTGCCAGGCTGAGATACCAGACTTGTTTTGTCTCACTGGAGGCCCATAAATCAAACAGGCTGTAAACAGTTAAAAAAAGACTGGGGGCGGGGGCATTTCTCGGGGAGCTGTTCAGGGGGAAACAAACTTGCTCAGAAACAGACCCTGCTGGCACACTGGAAGTGTTCAGGCCATCCCAAGCTTCCAGAGAGAGGGCAAGCCTTTAGGTAAGACAGATATGGGTGCAGTATGTTTATTGTTTTAAAATTCTTTCCCTCTGATGCTATGCTGTGTTCCTACTCTTAAGATTAAACAATACGGGGCTTCAGGAAGGCTGTTTGGGGTCACTGTGTTCACCATGAAGAACCACAGAGGGAAGAACTACAGATGGCGAACCCAGTTAGGTCTGCTGGGTGAGCACAGTTGAATCACATGCTGCTGAGCCCAGGACGTGGTTTAAGAGTGGGAGAATCATTGGTTTCCACTCCAGAAAAGGTAAGAGCACAAGGGGCGGGATGCACTCAGAGAGATCAACGGTGCAAATAGCCCTGTAACCATGATGGATGCTATCTTTATTCATAAGCATCTAAGTCTAAAAAAAAATTCTTGCTAAACTATTAGTCTGAATGTCATCTGGTGGCAGACCAAATAATGAACGTTCCTCTTATCTAGTTTAAATTCTGTTTGTTTGTTTTTAAATATCTCCTCATGTTCTTTCATGGCCTGCTAGGTCCCATTGACCAAAGGCAACAGGATCTTGTCCTTCCTTCCAAATCAAATCATCCTAACCTTCCTAATATGGCCTTGTGGTGGGGTGTACAAAGCCTACCCAGACAGGAATGGGTTAAGGAGTTGTTGTGGGTATGTTAGGTCTGTCAGGATGGGAGGATGAGTTCAAAAGGGAAGACACCCAGCTCAATAGGAGGTAGCTCGGGGAGGAAGATTGACTTCTAGTCCCATCAGCTCCTGTGGCAAGAGGCCTGAATCATCTCCCTTGCCTACAGACTGTCTGGGCACCCTAAGGCAGGCAGGACTATAAGCAACCTCCTGAAGACACTTTCTGGTGGTTAACCACAGGATACTGACCCAGAATGAGGCTTACCCAAGGCCCCCTGAAGCAAGAGGGGCCGATGACTCATTTAGGACTGGTCAGTTGTTCTTTTTTATATCTTTCTTTTGTTTCCTTGGAATCCTGGGAGGGGCAATCTCCAGAGGAGCTCAGCAGCGGTGCTGAGTTTCCATCCCTGCATCAGTGATTCTGATGGCCCCAAGCTGGATGACCAGTGCCTGAGTGAGTGCATAACCCTGTCACAGCCCCAAGGATGCTGCAGAGGGACTAGGTCCTTGACAGTCCTTATATAGAAGCTCCAACCTCCCCATATCTCTGATAATTTTTGATGTTGATCTTAGCTAATACGGTTCCATTAACCTTTATTTTGCTAGCTTGAGTAGACATTGCTGCAAGTGACATGTTAAAACTGGTAAAGGTACAGCAGTTCTCATAGTATTTTCAAGGAAATGGAGTATTGCAGTCCATGTTTGTAATGATGGCTGTTGAAAGATAGATGCTTTCCAGGCAGTATATACTTTACAACTCCTTATCTTATTTTACGGAAGTCCTAAATACAACCAGCAATGTAAACTATGCATGTGTTACAGGGAATTTAGGAACTGTAGGCAACTTCTTTGCCCTCTGGGGGGTAACTTCTTCCTCTGCTGCGAGGGGATATTGAGCCCCTTCCACTAGGGAAGAGGTGCTAGACATCTGCACACAACTTGAAGAGATTCCAGGATTATATCCATCTCCTATTACTATGCCAATAATGTGATATTTCTCTCTGGAGTGCATCAGTATAACAGATGCATATTCTAGCTAGCTTGAAGTTATAGGAATCATCTCTATGAGTCTCTCTTCGATAGCTTTGGTGTGATGCCAAAAGAATTATATATATAGCTATGGGCTGCATACCAGACATATGGGGCCAAATTCATCCCAGATGTAACTCAATAGAAATCACTAGTTACACCAGAGCCGCCATTTGCGCATCAAATTAATTTCAACTCTTTGCAGAATCAGATATTGACTGGTGTGATCTGATGCCCCAAAGATTATCTGCGATGAGGAGTAATCAAAAGACCTATGCTGACGATGTAATAGGACGATTGGTACTTTTAAACTGAATGGTGGGTTTTGTACCTATTGTTCAGCTTTTCTGAAAACAAGTGAGACAAAACAGTTTGATCCTAGGCTTGCCTCTGCAAATTGAAACCCGTCCCTGTGATTTACAATGTTGAGCCTACGTGGAGCCCCACAGAAAGAAATTGGGCTCTACAGCAGGCACAGCAGTTTTGTCCTGCATTATAAACTGCAGGACTGGAACCTACTCCATTGCTTTATTTGGATCCAGCAATAAAAGCTGATCCTTCTCTGTGTTGTTTACTGATTGGTATCAGCCTAATTGCAAAATTCCTGAGGCAACTGACTCAGTAAAGTGTAGGCTTTTCTGGTGATGGGAACATTTACCAATATGAAACATGGCAAAAAATTACCAAGCCTGTTCAGTTTGGCTCCCCCTTTTTTTAATTATGTCAGATTTGTTCCACAAACAACTAAACAACCGATGTTACTGTCATTTATACTCTACTGGTTTCCTTTGTTTGTCCTGGTTACTTGTACTCTGCTGGTTACTTTCTTTGTCCAGGTTACTGATTTCACTGTAGATTTTCTGTAACTGATACTCCTGTTTTCATCTCTGTATTTAAATGATCATATGTCAGTCATTTCTGTTTAGCTTCCTGAAGCTCTTAGGAACAAAAATGGTAAGAAAAGAGTTTCCAAGCAATACTTCATGGTTCAGTATGTCTATCAAATACCAATGGGAAGCTCACTCCTGGCAAGAAATGATGGGAAGAGATGAAAAACGTTGCCTGGTCTGACTGAGCTAATCATCGCGGTGTGTCTGTTCATGTACTGCGGCCGTAGCTGTGTGTTCTCCTTCACAGCCGCCGGCTCTCTGAATGGTGTTTCTTTAACATTATTTGAAGAGTATTTTTTGCTGCTGAAAGGTATTAGATCAAGAACTCTGTAGAATAATGTGCTTGCTTCACAAACCAGAAACGGCATAGAGTTAGGTCAAGCCCGGGCCTCTGTGTCAGAACAGAATGGCAGCTGTGATGGATGTTTGTTCACTAGGAACCAGATTAAGACCACCAACTCAGTTCGCATAGACCATCGAACTGCCTTCAGGTGGCAATGACTTTTGCCCACAACTGACCGAGGCCAGGTTTGAGCTGCTAAGTGAAAGCTGGAAGGCTCTCTCCCCTGTTTAAGAAACCCCTGAGCCTGCCAATCCCAATGAACAGAAGTATTTTTGTTCTGGGTCTGAATATCATGCCTGGCTGATTACTCTGTTCCTGTTTAATTTTATTGAGTTGAGTTAGCAGCCTGTATCTCACAAGCTGATACTTGTGCCTTGAGTTTCATTCATGCAGTTCCTTCTTCATCAACAGAGTCTAGCAGTTTGGAATCCCAGTGACGACTGAGGTATGTCCCACCTGTCTGCATTTGGAATGTTTGAGCGAATGATTAATGCTGGGCATAACTATGTTGTCTTCATTATCACTAACATTTTATTAATTGATAAACTAATGCCATTGAAACCTACCACATTAGCCATTGTAGGATTTGCCAGATTCCTTTAGTGGAGCCTCGATTCTTCTTGGCATCCCGTTGTCAGGTATGGATTGTCGATCATTGGCATTGAAATTAATGCATATAGCAGGTTACTGTTTCTAATGTTTAACTTGTACGTTCAATATGGGGAGGACAGACAGGGAAGGATTTTGTCCACATTTATATGTGTCTTGCACATGTGTAAACATAGTCAACTCCATCTTAGCCATATCTGTACAGTACTGGTGCAAATTAATTTCTTCCCTGAATAATGTGTACGGTGTGCACTATGACTCAGACAGTGTATATAAAAAGCCTTGGCAAAAACATCATTACATCCATGCTGACATTTATCAGTTAATGTTTGTATTTAATTCTGGCTCAGACTCCTTTGAACTAAGTCAAGTAATTAATGCTGGAAAATATTACTGAACCCATCCATTTAAAGTTAGAAGTCTCAAGGAAGTAGAAAGGAAATACCATGAAATTGTCTGGTAATAAGAAATCTGTTTACACTCCATTACTGGAAATTAAAAATAAGCATTTATCATCAGAAATACTTTTTTGAGAATGAAAAAAAAGGCCTATTTCTGCCTGTATATTAAGGCTGAAAGCAGTGAAGTGAAACACTAATTGTTTTTCAGAGATGCCACTGCTCCATTAGATTTATAATTTATCTTACTGCTTTAGCACAGCGGTCAGTAAGAGTGAAGTTCTGAAGGTTTTCTATTGCAGTGTGCTGGAAGTATTCCTTAAATGTGGTATCCTAGAGCAGAGGCGCACAAACTGTGGCCCATGGGGCATGTATTGATGGGCTGCAGGTAGCTGGCTTCTTGCCTGGGGCTGTCTCTCCAGCTCCTAAATCTCATTCAAAGAAACTGATAAGACATGTATACTTTCCTGATATTATCCTTCATGTAAGCAATGGTTGTGGTTGCTATAGGGATGTTTGATTGCCAGTGGGAGAGGAGGTCTTCTCAAACACAAGTGAGAGGGGAAGTGTCCAGGGGACAATCTCTCTCTGCTAAGATGTTCAAGATCCCCTGTCCTAGAGCATAACAAAACATTCAGGGCTAGATTGTGCCTACTGATGAGTGGGTGGGCAACAGGGGAAAGAGAAGACACAAGGAGCCTTCCCTTGCCTACAGCTATGCACAGGAGCCAGGCACAATCTCAGTCCCTTTGCTCCCAGCATGCATGGAGTGAGGGAGTGCAACACAGACATTGGCACTAGAAACCCAGTAAGGAGTAGGGATAGGCAAAGTTAGGGTCATGGCTTCATCCTTCCTTCAGTGATTAGCAGAGCTGGGCTGGCATACGGAGAGGGAACACACTGTACCCTGTAAAAGGGTGTTGCAGCTGTCTCTGCAGTACCCGCCCTAGTGCTCCCAGAGGCATTATGTCTGCCTCAGGCACAAAGCCTCCAGGAGCTGCTGCCAGTGCGCAGTCATCACCTCGCCAGCTCAGACTGGAGCTTCAAGCCACAAGCCAACTCCTAGAGTATAAAGGAACCATGAGTAATTTATGAGGTCCAGATCTTACCCAACAAATGTGATGCTTTTCTTGATACAATTCCATTAGTGACTGAAGGCAATGATGTTAAGGGCCCAATTCTTACCCAGTGGAAATTGTGCCTACTTATGATAGGGCTGAATGTAGTGAATTTATTCAAGGGCATTAAAAAAACTTTATTAGTTTCTATTGCAAGCACCTGATTTTCCACGAGAACCAAGGCCTTCAAACCACCATTGTGCTAGATGCTGCATAAACACTTCTACAGCTAACTACAAGCTGCTATTCAGATAATTTATTTATACTTTATATTATGGGAAGTTACTTTTTACTTTATTTACTATGGGCTCAATCCTGCTCCCATTGAAGTAATAAAGATTTTTGCTTTTGAAATCAAGGAGCAGCTTGGTCTCAGCTGTACACATATACATCTCTATAATAATAGTGTATTATATATATATATATATTGTTGAAAGAGATGCCTGGTTTCATTTCTACCAACATTGCTCAGCAGTGGATGAAACTTAAATCTGGATGGAAATCAGTTTTCATGTTGTTGATGTGATGTTTAAGAAATTCAGTATCATATATATGGTTCAGCTCTAACCGAACAAAAATTAGAAAGCAAGCCATATATGGGACCAGGAGAAGACAATGGTACATTTACAGCTGAAGGTAGAAGAAAAGGTGTTGAGCACTTTTCTAGGAGCACATATTTGGCATATGAAACATATTATTGAGAGAGATATAGGTTCATTTATTATTACAACATTTCAAAATTACAGATAGCAAATTGCATATATTTATTCATTTACAACTGTGCTCATTATGTTAAAAATAATACTTAGCACTTAACGTTATCAATGTTCTTTGTAAACAATGACTATTTAATCATTACAACATCACTGTATGGTATAGCAGGTAAGCAATTAAACCCATTTTATAAGGAAAGATGCAAGACCAGACAGTAAGGCAGTGACAGAACCAGGATTAGAACTCAGCAGGATCTGGCGCTCAGCCCTTAGCCCAATCAACTAGACCACACTAATCTCATCAGATATGCAGCTTGTTTACATGAGAGTTCCAAGGAGAAAGCATTTGCCGCAGACTTCTGGGGTAACTGATGTAATATTTCATATAAAATACAATGGAAAGTAAACATCAATGCGCAATGCTAAACCTACCTAACTATCCAGTAATAAAATATAATATTGAAACAACATTTCTGATAAACTACATCTCCATAATCATAGTATTATAAAATATTAAAGCCTGTTAATTGGTCATTAAAACTAACTTTTGGCAAGGTCTCCAGAGTTGCCAAATGTACTTTGTACTGTGTTTACAATTACAATATTTCAAAATGTGGTCTTTAGAGATAGTTTTGGATCAACACTAAGCCCTGATACTTAAAAGGAGGAATAGATGGGTTGGAATAAACAGGAAAATTTGACAAGACTGCTAATCTGAATCAAGCACATAGAGAGAATTTTAAACCAGCTGTCCTTAATTCTGTTTTATTTAAGAACATAAGAACGGCCATACTAGGTCAGACCAAAGGTCCATCTAGACGAGTATCCTGTCTTCCGACAGTGGCCAATGCCAGGTGCCCCAGGGTGAATTAACAGAACAAGTAATCACCAAGTGATCCATCCCCTGTTGCTCATTCCTAGCTTCTGGCAAACAAGAGGCTAGGGACACCATTCCTGCCCATCCTGGCTAATGGCCATTGATGAACCTATCCTCCATGAATTTATTTAGTTTTTTTTTGAACAGTAAAAGACTTTCATATTGGTCTTTCTCAGTCCCATAATGACTGGTAGAATTCCCTAAAAAATAAGACTCAAAGTCAGCCACCCTTTTTACATTTACATTTTACATTTAATAAAGCAACAAGTTAATACTAATCTGAAGGGCTAAGATAGCAGCCCTTACTAGTCCAATCATCTAGATATCCAACTCTCCTGATTGCACTAAGGACCACTGTATCTGCCTAATAGCTATTATAAGCCTTGAGCAAAGTTCTGCAATCACACCTATGCAGTCGATGCACTTACTTCACATTTACACCAGTATTAATGTGAACAGAACTTGTCCCTGATTTTACTGAGAGTAAAAATTGCAATGAGCATTGGATCTTTGAAACCCTTACTTTCAAGTCCCTGTGCCACTGAATGAACTAAAGGACTGTGAGTCAGCCCTTTACAACAATGGATCAGAGTGTGGCAGGAGGCTTATAATTAGGGCTGGTACTTTGGGTATCAGTTTCACTCTCTAATTTGGGTCCTTTGTCCCTACTGCTAATCTCTGACTGATAGTAATAATATGAATTTAATTTATGCCTGGAGAAAATTCATGTGCTAAGGAAAGCGTGGGAGAAGAGAGATGAAGGCATTAGAATTCCTTGGCCACTTAGTGTGAGACTCTCTATTATGTGTTAGGGTATCAATTCTGCAGCCCCTTAGGGCCTTAGTTGCGGGATGGCCCTGTGTGAAGTTAGTGAGTAAGTACTATTATTGAAGGATCAAGTCTATACTCTAAAAACTGATACAGTTATTCCCATTTACCATTTGGAGTGTTTGGTTGTCTCAGGCACTTTTGTGCAGTTGTGCTTAATTTTGAACGCAACCTGGTCTGGAACTAGAAGACTCGAGTCCAGTTTCAGTTGAAATAATAATAATTTAATAATAAAACTTTTGACTGACAAACCCAGAAACATTTGAAAAGCATAGATTTGATTTTTCACTTGAGAAGAAATTGTTTTTTCATTATTTTACTCATTTTTTAAACTCAGTTTCAGCTTCCATTTCCCTAAATACTCCCCTGTTTGTAATGATCATTAATGAAGCAGGTGACAATTTTCAGAAAAATCTTTTTCCATCAAAAAATGCAGCACCATTGCTGACACCAAAATGTTTCACAATTTTTTGCCAATTTCACCAAATTGTTTGTGCTTTAAAAAAAAAGCCTCCAAAATTAAAAATAAGTAAATATGTTTCATTTTGATATTTTTTAAATTAAACATTATTTTTTGGGTCAAAATGACTTTTCAATAGAAATTGCTTCAAATTTTATTTTATTTTTAATGAAAAACATATAAAAAAATAGTGTGAAATCAAAATGAAATGAAATGCTTTGTTTTGGGTTGAAGCTTTATGTTTGACCTAAAATGATTTGTTTGTTTCTTAATTTTTTTACTTTTTGATCTGCCAAAAATTGAAACGTGAAAATGTTTTCAGGGTGATCTAAAACTTTTTTTTTCAGAACTGCCAATAAACTGAAAGATCCATTATTTGCATAACTCTAATCATTAATCTTTTCATTTTTACCAAAGAACAAGTATTGTTAAATCAAGATTATCCTTTTTCTGTTAGACAAATTGTCAAAAGCGATGGTAATTGTGCTGAGAGCACACAGCAAAATATCGAAGTTGTGCAAACATTCAGAAGGTCACTGCTAAATAACCATGAAATGGGTTGGCAGTGTTTGTCTGAATAGCTCACCCTGCTAGGAGGTGCTGATCCTGTGGGAAAATGTAAAGTCAATGTTGCTGACTCACTCTTGCATCTTGCATACTCCCACCTGAATATGATGGAAGTAGAAGTGGTGTCCCCCCCCCCCGCCCCCGCTGTGACAGGACATAAGGTGTGGGCTGAGCAGTCCTTGGAGAGGAACTCTGTGACCGGTCAAAGCTGGAGAGATGGATTGGTCTGGATTTTGTGTGCCTTTTGTGAATAAAGCCAAACCCTAGTATCAACAGCAACTTGAGAACCCACAGGAACTTGAGTGGACTATGTTTAGTGTGGGGGGAAGCCACCTCTTTGAAACCAAAACAACAAATGTTTGAGAATTGAGCCTTGATTTATATTAGAAGAAAAAGGAGCAGGTTGACCCAGAGGCAGTTGAGTAGATGGAATCCTTTATTGCGATACTTGTTACCCTGGACCTAACTGTCCAGTAAGCACTGGATTATTTACATCACACACTTTTTATTGAAGTTAGTATGTAAATGCCTACATCCGCTACAACACCCCAAAAACCCTTATTAAGTAATAGAAACTCCCATACTATGATTATACCCACCCCTATTGACTGATTACAGCATTATGCATATTATACACACATCCTTACCTTGAAAATACATTTCTTTGCAGTAATTTGTTGCTACAAGTTCCCTCAATCTTCAGTTCTCAGGGGAGGGAGGAAGGGACCATGACCCATCACTTATGTAGCTGGGAAAGGAAGGGAGGAGGAGATAACACTTTTTTACCCAAAAGGTATCCTTTAGATCCCCACATTTCTTATGCAGCTCTAACACTTATTAATTCTTAACAAGGAGAAGGGAGGCGAAAGGGGTAACACTTTATCTATTAAGTGAAGGAATAGTGCCTACTCCCTGATATCATGCCAGCATACCAGCGGTTTTCCACATCTGTTAGTTAACCCTAACATATCCCAACAATTTGGTGTGCACATATATCAAAACCAACTGGGAAAACATTAGGTTTAAATGTTGCAATTTACCATGCAGAGATCTGTTAAACAGGCTAGACTAAAACCAGGTAGTTACATCTATTTTAAAGCTGAAAATCAGCTGTTTTAAACCTTCATAAATAATGATCCATAACACTGAAAGCTTTTTTCAAATCAATAGAAGTGACTATCAAAGTATTACAAGCATCCTCAATAAATATCAATAAATTCTGAAAGCTGTATTCTGTTCAGATCCAGTTGTCTTGTTTCAGGAGACCATGACTATTTAAATATTGGAGTATTTATATGCATCTATCATTCTTGCAAGTATTTTTGACAGATGAGATAATACAACAACAGAGCAAACATTTATATGAGCAGAAATAGAGGGACAGTTCAAGAAACTTTCCACATAGTCATTACTTTTCCCTTTGATCAAGAACGATTAATGATATCGCAAATGGTCAGGGACATAATTGTAGACATTAGGCATTGCAACTAGTTATTCCGATTGTTAGGATGCCTTATATTACAGCCATTTAATTTCTGTTATACATCCACACATCTAAATTAAATAATAATTAATTGCCTGCAAGACTTCACACTTTGTCCTGTGACTATCTTAGATCTCTTTGTCCTGTGACTATCTTAGATCTCAGGCTAAGCAGGGTTGGTCCTGGTCAATGCCTGAAAGGAACAGGGAGTTCAGTCGCTCCTTAAAGACTAACAGATTTATTTGGGCATAAGCTTTCGTGGGTAAAAAACCCACTTCTTCAGATGCATGGAGTGAAAATTACAGAAGCAGGCATTATTATACTGCCACAGGAAGAGAAGGGAGTTACCTCACAAGTGGAGAACCAGTGTTGACAGGGCCAAGTTGATCAGGGTGGATGTAGTCCAATCCCAATAATAGATGAGGAGGTGTCAATTCCAGGAGAGGCAAAGCTGCTTTTGTAGTGAGCCAGCCACTCCCAGTCCCTATTCAAACCCAAATTGATGGTGTTAAATTTGCAAATGAATTTTAGTTCTGCTGTTTCTCTTTGAAGTCTGTTTCTGAAGTTTTTTTGTTCAAGTATGGCTACTTTAAAATCTGTTATTGAATGTCCAGGGAGATTGAAGTGTTCTCCTACTGGCTTTTGTATGTTACCATTCCTGATGTCCGATTTGTGTCCATTTATTCTTTTACGTAGAGACTGTCCGGTTTGGCCAATATACATGGCAGAATGGCATTGCTGGCATATGATGGCATATATCACATTAGTAGATGTGCAGGTGAATGAGTCCCTGATGGTGTGGCTGATGTGGTTGGCTCCTCTGATGGTGTCGCTAGAGTAGATATGGGGACAGAGTAGGCAAAGAGGTTTGCAACAGGGATTGGTTCCTAGGTTAGTGTTTCTGTGGTGTATAGTTGCTGGTGAGTATTTGCTTCAGGTTGGGGGGCTGTCTGTAAGCGAGGACTGGCCTGCCTCTGAAGGTCTGTGAGAATGAGGGATCGTTTTCCAGGATAGGTTGTAGATCGTTGATGATGTGCTGGAGAGGTTTTAGCTGGGGGCTGTATGTGACGGCTAATGGAGTTCTGTTATTTTCATTGTTTGGCCTGTCCTGTAGTAGGTGACTTCTGGGTACCCGTCTCTCTCTGTCAATCTGTTTCCTCACTTCCCGAGGTGGGTACTGTAGTTTTAAGAATGCTTGATAAAGATCTTGTAGGTGTTTGTCTCTGTCTGAGGGATTGGAGCAAATTCGGTTGTATCGTAGGGCTTGGCTATAGGCAATGGATTGTGTGATGTGTCCTGGATGGAAGCTGGAGGCGTGTAGGTAAGTATAGCGGTCAGTTGGTTTCTGATATAGGGTGGTGTTTATGTGACCATCACTTATTTGCGCTGTAGTGTCCAGGAAGTGGATCTCTTGTGTGGACTGGTCCAGGCTGAGGTTGATGGTGGGGTGGAAATTGTTGAAATCCAGGTGGAATTCTTCAAGGGCCTCCTTCCCGTGGGTCCGTATGATGAAGATGTCATCAATGTAGTTCAAGTAGAGGAGGGGTGCTAGGGGACGAGAGCTGAGAAAGTGTTGTTCTAAGTCAGCCATAAAAATCTTGGCATACCGTGGGGCTATGCGGGTACCCAGAGCAGTGCCACTGACTTGAAGATATAAGTTGTGCCCAAATCTGAAATGGTTGTGGGTGAGGACAAAGTCACAAAGCTCAGCCACCAGGTGTGCCATGGCCTCATCAGGGATATTGTTCTTGACAACTTGTAGTCCATCCTCATGAGGAATATTGGTGTAAAGAGCTTTTACATCCGTGCTGGCCAGGATAGTGTTTTCAGGAAGATCACCAATGCATTGTAATTTGGGTTTGAATAGGGACTGGGAGCGGCTGGCTCACTACAAAAGCAGCTTTGCCTCTCCTGGAATTGACACCTCCTCATCTATTATTGGGAGTGGACTATATCCACCCTGATCGAATTGGCCCTGTCAACACTGGTTCTCCACTTGTGAGGTAACTCCCTTCTCTTCCTGTGGCAGTATAATAATGCCTGCTTCTGTAATTTTCACTCCATGCATCTGAAGAAGTGGGTTTTTTACCCACGAAAGCTTATGCCCAAATAAATCTGTTAGTCTTTAAGGTGCCACCGGACTCCTCGTTGTTTTTGTGGATACAGACTAACACGGCTACCCCTTGATGTCTGAAAGGAAGATATCCAGGTAATGCCTACAGGTAGTTGCTGCAGGATATGTAAAAAAGTACAAAAGGATATGTAAAAAAGTACAAACGGACCCAGTAGAATTCATGTATTAAAGTAATTGTATAGTGGCTCAAAATGCTGATCAACATGGAGTTTGTCTATACTAGGATTCCCCTGGTGCCACCCAGCACAGCATCCTTGGAAATTGTTTTTCTGAAATTCTCTAGTGTAGACATGGGCTCAGTGGTGACTGGGATGGTATAACTGGGAAGCTGGGTTGTTCTGCTGACCCATCCTTTTAGCTAAATTAGAGAGGTCTATCTGAGCTGTGCTGACTCGCTCTGGGTGATACATTTTATTAATCCATCCTGAATACACAGGAAGGTGGGAGTGCTGTCTGGGAAGAAAAATCTAGGGCTGAATAATCCTGAGGGAGAAGTTCTAGGAATAGCCAAGCCTGGGGGCAAGGTTTGGGTTGGAATTTATTTATTTTGTGTTCACTTGTTAATAAAACCAAATCCTAGGAAGGGGAGAGTTTTGGACCTATACAGCATGTGTTGGCTGTTTTAAAGCAATGTGAGAATGTCACTGCCTCACAAATGGGAATGCCTCACATTGTCTGTACATAACTATTTTATGCTAAAACATCCTAGTGTTTTGTTTCCCTGTCTTCCTTCCTCTGCTTCTTTGTTTCATCCACCTGTTGTCTCATGTCTTTTAGACTGTATTGGGGCAAAGACAGTCATTTGCTACCTCTGTACAGTACTAGCACAGGTTTCACAGTAGCAGCCGTGTTAGTCTGTATTCGCAAAAAGAAAAGGAGTACTTGTGGCACCTTAGAGACTAACCAATTTATTTGAGCATAAGCTTTCGTGAGCTACAGCTCACTTCATCGGATGCATACTAGTACTAGCACAATGGAGTCTTCACCTGGCTGACTCCCTTAGATGCTGCTGCGAGTAAACGATAAAAAGTGGGTGCATGCTGTCCTTCACTTATCAAGGACTAGGGCATGGGTTAAGTCTGAACAATCTAGGAATCTGAAAAGCAAATAAAAACAAGAGTATTTGCATATGGAATAGGGAGAGCTTGTACCCTCCTCCTCCTTCAGGTATGTGTACACAAGAGCTGGCTAATTTACAGCTCGTGTAGATGTAGGCATACTAGCTTCAAGCTAGCAAGCATGTTAATAATACCAGTGTAGCCAAAGTGGCACAAGTGGCATGATGGGCTAGCTGCCCTGACTACAGTCCTGTCTGAGACCCTATGTATGTACCTGGGTGGCTCGTCCCAGCACCGCGGCAGAATGCTAGTTTGATTGAAGCTAATGCATGTACATCGGCCCAAGCTCCAGTGCAGATGTACCCTCTATGGGAGTGTAAATCCCAGCAAGAACCAGCCTTCCCCTAATCTAATGTAGCTGACAAGCCAAACGATACTGTGGCATGTACCAATTCTGCAGCAAAAGGCAAAACTAAGGTAAAATTTGGCTTTTGCACAATGCATTTGTATTCATTTTGGATTTTTTATCTGAAATTAGGATCAGAATAAATGAACAATTATCTTTCCCCCACAACAGCCAGCCAAAAGCTAGGTGAAGGTTATGCCTAGTAGGTCTTGCAGGACTGAGCCAATTCTCCTACTCAGTAAACCTGCTTTCTTCCCCACCCCCCTACCCCAAGAAATTCACAAGGAACTTTGCACCACTCCCAAGTTCTGCCGGGTGGCTGGAGACTTCTCCAAACCATTTGTGTTTGTTAGTGATTGTAGCTTTGACAGGCTCACAACTAAGAAATAAGCAAACACTTTATGGAGGAACATCTCCTGCTATCCTCATCAGTGCATCAATCCCACATCAGTGCTTCAATGTACCATCCTCCCTTCTTATGTTACAGCCTGCAATCTCACTTCCTCCAGCATCTGGCCAATCAAGTGGAGGATTACCACAATTCCTGGTGACCCCAGGGGCAGGCTAAATTGTTGGTTGGGGTCATTTACATGAGACCACTGCAAGCAAAATTTAGTCCAGTGCCACTAGAAACCTGTCATGACATAAGGAACTGTCATCACTGAAGAAACTTCAGCCACCATTTAACTTGAATTTCAGGTTCATTGTGGAACACATAGCCTTGAAATACTGTAGACTTCCCTCCAGTATAAGAATGGATTTCAGCCCTGAAACCTAATGTAGAACAACTGAATAATTCAAATGGATGTTTAATCCAGGGTCTCTTTTGAGTAAACAAGAAGCAGTGTAATTGCTTTGTGATGGGAATATTGACAACTGACCCTGCCTAGAATGTATATTACACTTTTTTATGTACTCTTAGAAATACAGTGCATTCAAGCAGAAATGCTCCTAGTGGAGAGCTGTTATAATAAGTTGGTGCACCAAAGATTCCCACAGTAGCACGGCATGAATGAATGATTATTAGCCACTGCATTTTAGCCTCCTCCACCATGAAATCTACTACTTTTAGAATTTGTGAGGAACCAACTTTGTGGCTGCTGAAAGTCTCATATAAACTCTGAGGCCTTGGTGAGTGCTTTACATGAACGTACTTTAGAAGTTCAGTTTCTTTAGTTCTATAGGTGATGCACAATTATTGATCCTGAAAATGAACACTAAAGAAACAAATTGATTCTTTTGAAGTAAGCAAATCATTATATATTTGACTTTGAGATCTTTAGAATAGTTTCAAAGGAGTTGACTTGGCAGAAAACAGTACGTTTTATATTGCTCTTAATCCCTCCCACTAGTAGAATTAGTGTAACACTGATCTCATTCTCACAGGAGAATATTACTAAATATTTTTCTAGTATTACGATGCTTCATGTCTGGCTTTTCTTTGATACATTTTCCCAGAAATGTCTGTCTAACTTAAACAATATTAACCAGGGGTTTCCTTTCTTTGGATCCAATTCTGATCTCCTCACTCACTCCACATCAATAGTGCCTTACTCCACATGAGATTTCATTTTTCATGTCTGAAACAGCCTTGGTCCTATCATCTTTAATGGCATTCTGTTTAATGGCAGAAATATACTCTGCAGCGTTTGAGCTGCTTCGTAGTAATTAAGGAACAAATTATCTATCTGCTGAAATCTATTTCAGAAGCATATACAAGCACTTAACTTTATAATACAGCATTTTATATTGCATGCCATTTAAATACAATTCTGTTATTGGATTGTTAAGAGAATGAGCATACAGCCATATGGGCTGTATTGCTGTGGTTTTATGTAGAGTGTGGATGCATGTGTTTTTGTAAAGCATCATGCACACTTATGGTATTAATATGCAAATGAAAATAATAATTAATAGCGCCCAGGATAATTGCCTTTGCGTCTGTTAATATTCCAGTGGACATTTCCCAAGACTGTTTTCCAGTGTACTTGTTTAATGTCCATTTACAGGATCAATCATTGTGTATACCTTGTAGACAAAAATGGTTTCCTTCCCATCAGCTGATAGCTTCCAGTGGTTCTGGGGTATGCTATGAAAAGAAGAAAGATGAGGGGGAAAAGGCCTAGGAGGCCCAGATCTTCAAAGGTTTTTAGAGGCTTAACTCTCACTGATTTCAGTGGAAATTAGGCACCTAAATACCTTTGTGCATCTGGGCCAGAATGATTTGTCCAAAGTCACATAAGTCAATGAGAAAGCTGGAAACAGAACTGAACCCAGGAGTCCTGACTCCAAATCTACTATGCTTTCCTTTATTATGCTTAAATATACAGTGCTCCTGTAATCAAACCTATATTTTTCTTAAGAGTTGTGACAGTGCTGGACAACAGCAGTTGATCCACCAATATGATCACTGAAGCTTCAATTAGTCATCCCACCGACACCTGAAAATGGGGACTGTGCCAGTTTGGTAGATTGAGGATAGGCTGGAGAGTGTTAAAAGCTACTTACCTCATTAACTCAGAAGATATGGATTCACAGGAAGGCATGCAAAGGGGAGAGAAAGAAAGTGAAAGAGCTGTAGGCTGGTAGAGCCAAGGCTACAGTCTCTCCCTTGCTGGGTTCAGGAGCCTTAGAGCCCCAGGATCCTGTTAAAGCTGATGCACAATCTGTAAAGATAGTAGGAATGAACTTTGTAAGTATGGCATTGGATGTTCTACCTGAAGAAAGTTTCTGAATTTCTTGTCTGGAAAGAGGCAGGAGCAGAGCACGCCCCTGCCACATGTAGGGGTCTGCTGGAGATTTATTAGTTAGCATGAGGTTGGCAGCCTAGACAGTGGAGGAGACCCTGCAGTGGCTGGTAAAACAGCAAGAGGAGCTGCAGAAGACCCTGCAAAGCTTCTAACAGGCTCATCACCTGGAGAGGCAAGTGTTGGCTGCCTGGTAGATGGTGCAACAAAAAAGCCTGCAGATCTTCATCAGAAAACAAGCCCATGTGCAGCAGCAGCTATTGCAGAAAGTGGTGAGTCCTGGGGCAGGGAATGGCAATTGACTTCAGCCCTGGAGCTCTGTAAAATGGATCTGGCAGAAGACCCTAATGCATTCCTGGACACCTTTGAGAGGGTGGCCCTGGGTGCAGGCTCAGATGGGAAACCTGGGCCTAAGGCTGGCCCCATAGTTATCCAGAGAAGCTTAAGTAGCCTGTATGGCCTGGAGTGATGAGCTGCCCAGAAACTATGAGGGGTCAAGGTGGCCATCCTAGATCGTACTGAGAAGTACCACCAAAAATTCTGAGGTGGACAGGGAAGTGGGGTGGTGAGGTGCTGGGCTTTCAACTTTTGGGTGAAAGTGGCTGAGATCAGATACCCAAATGGTGCAGAAGATCATGGACACTCTGCTTCTGGAGCAGTTCCTCCAAAGCCTTGCCAAGATTATATGGTTGTGGGTTAATGGCGTCAACCCATCACTCTGGATACAGTGGTAAAATTGACAGCAAAGTTCACAGACGTAGACCTCCCCATGAAAGAGAGCTGACCCCAGAGAGGACTGGGACTAGGGAGAAGCTTGGGGAGCATACAGCTGCCAAGTGCATGGAGAGGAAGAAGGAAGAGCCCAGAGAAGCCCTGGCTGGGCCTCGACCCATGACATGTTTCCAGTGTGAGTGTCAAGGAAAGATGAAAAAGACTGCCTGTAGATGGACTGTGTTTTTTCTGAGTTTTGTGGCTGGGTTGGGACTGGAGAAAAGGGCAAAGGAAATAAATTGTCCACCCTTCCTGCAATGGGGGGAAGAAACACCAAAGTGGCCTGGTGGACATGGCTTCCATTTGCTCCCTGATCTGGAGCGAGTTGGTGACCCACTGGCTGGTTCAAGGGGCAAGTATGAGGATAGTGTCCCTAGGGATAAAGTGCTGGCCTATGGCAGAAGTACCCTTGGAAGTCCGGGGGGTGGTTTACATGGAAGCAAGTTGGGGTAATGGACAGCTTACTCTACCCTGTTGTGTTGGGGAGTTGATTGGAGCTCCTTCCCATTAGGAAAACCTGGTGGTGTTTTACCTGGAGGTCTCCGAGCAGTTTGTCTGAAAAAGACAGGAGCAGGCTGATACCTTGTCACAACAGGACTCCAAACATTTTGTCAAACATGGTCATTTTGAAGGTGTTTATGCTTTCATAATTGAAGACACTTCTCCCTTTTGTTTGAAGCTATCATAAAACAAGAAAATCTATAATTAGATTTTTCACATTTCTCAGTGTGAAAAAATGAGACTATTTGAATTAAAAACAAACTTGAAAGCAGTTACTTTATACTTTTGCGAGCACATCTCAGAGTCAACTGCAACTCAAACCCTTAAGAAACGAGAAGATGACTCTGCATATGTAAAAAAGAGCCATTACCTCACAGTGCAAAAATCTCCACTGCCAGCAAATATTTTTTGTAGACTGTTTAAAAAAGAGAGACTCAAGTACTGATGCATGATTGTGATTCCTACCCGGAGTAGGTCATTCCTTCTGCTTAACAAGTTTGGATGTTGTCCAGAAGCAAAATGTAATTTATTCAAATAAATTAAAAGTGGAAATATTGCAATAAAATTATACCAATAGTAAGAGTGTTGTCAAAGTTCCCAGATTTCAATCAATTGCTACACCATAGTTAATATAGTCAGTCTTCCTCCTGCTGAGTATAATCGTTAGATTTAATCATTTTCTCCCTTGTTATAACTACAGCTCTGTTAGGGCCCAATGTAAGGCCCATGGAAGTCAAAGGGAAGACTCCTGTTGATTTAATTTTGGATGAGACTGTTAATATTAAAAATAATGGACACATCTGCAGTTTCTTCTCATTCAATAATGAAGATTCACCTAGATGTAACTTTTCAGACCCTAATTTGCATTAATTCCTAAAAAATGATTCTGGGAATTATAACCTTGATTCACGGAAGCACTCAAACACATGCTTAACTTCAAGCCTCTTGGCTTTAGTGAGACTTCTCTCAGATTTGCTGAACTGGGGTTTGAGGGTGTCTTAAAAAAAAGTAGTAGTTTTGTGTATTAGCAGTTAAATATATAAATGCTTAAAATCAAAATGCACTAGCAACTAAAAGTTAATAAAAAACAAACTGTTAACAGTTGGAAAGATCACTGCAGTGGTCGGGAGTAATCAAAAAACTATTTTTTTACAGGGGGCAAAAATTTTCCAAACCGCAGTCTGTCATGCACTTTCTCAAGAGGCAGTAACAATATAGTCATGAATTTCTAAGAGATGATTTAATTTCACTGTTATTTACAACTTAACCCCAAAGCCCAGCCTCTTCCTATTATTTGTGGTTAAATATAGAAACAGATTCTTTCCCATTCCTTTTTCTCTAAGAATTTTTTGCTGCCTACACAAAGTGCATGAGTCAGAAACCATAAGAATGAGTGGTTCCCAGCTGGCTAGGCCAATCGTTGGCAGTCGTGTTGCCTCTGCTGATTATGTTCACGCTTCTCAAGGTCACCTCAAACATCAGGAGGTGAAATAATGTCTGTCTGGAAAGGGGGGGAAAAGAAGAGGGGGGGATTATGCCTGAATTTCAGAAAGTAATAGTAGGAAACAAAAAAAATAGGGAGAATGAGGGCTGTACCCAACATAAGGTATTTTAGGAACATATATGCAAATAAATACGTGATAGGTACACTTTTTCAACTGCTCATTTTCCAATTCTTAAATTAATTCACTTTACTGCATCTGTACTCCTCTTTGTGTTTGCTTCCTCGAGTGTTCTAGCAAATGAACTTGTATACCTAACTCTTTCACCAGCCCCTTGCTTTGCCAAAGGGATGTGAATTTCAACCCACATATGAAGACATCAGTAGGAGTTCAGAGCACAGAAGGCAAAGAATCACAGGCCCCAAGTCTGCAAAGAAAGGGAAACTGGACGTGTATGCTTAACCTTCTGATATGCACTTTGAGATTAAAAATGGCTTTAAAAAAAAGATGGGGGTTTTTTGTAGTGATTAACTGCAGAATGCTGGGTTTCTGGTTTGAAAGTAATGGCTGCGGAACATCTCTGGTGGAAATCCCATGACCAGACTGACTTTCTCAGCTACGAATTCATTCTCTTCTCCTTCATTTCTGCTATCTCCTCCACTTTTCTGTGAGGGTTCCATAGAGCTCTGTCCTTGATCCTCTTCTCTTCTCCCGCTACACTTTATCTTTGGGTAATCTTGTCCACTACCAACTCTATGCTAATGACTGAGCTCTAACTCTGGATTCCACACCTGACTCCTGTCCAAACAAAAATCTCATCCTGTCTGATATCTCCTCAGGTTGTCTAGCTATCAGCTCAAGCTCAGCATGACTAAAACAGAGATCTTATGCTTACCCTCCCTACTACCGTCTTTCTTGATTATTGCGGACAATACCACCATCCTGCCTGTCACTCAGGCCCCTAACCTTGGTACCCTCTTCAACTCTCTCTAGGTTCTCAAATCCATGCTGTCTAAAACTTGCAAATTCTTTCTGCATAACGTCTCTAAGATATGGCCTTTCCTATCCATCCACACAGCTAACTCTCATCAACATAGGCACTGAGTTTTTATTTTCCCTGAGGGTGCTCCACCCCTGCTCTCCCCCAAGGCCCTGCCCCTACTCCACCTCTTCCCTGGTCTCCCCCCCCCCCTCCCCGCAAAGCCCTCACCTGCTTGCTGCTCTCTTTCCTTCTTCAAGCCCCTCCCCCAACCACTACTACTAGGGGGTGCTGCCAAACAGCTGAATGTGGGTTCTGTCAAGCAGCTGTGGGTGGTGGGTGCTAAGCACCCACTATTTTTTTTCCATGGGGGCTCCAGCCCCAAGCACCCACATAGTCGGTGCCAATGCTCATCAACACTCTTGATTACTGCAACATCCTTTTCTCTGGACTTGATAAATGCAATCTTAGCCTATTTCTACCCACTTAGAACGCTGCTGCAAACATATCACCTCTCTTTACATCCCTCCACTGGCTCCCCTTCTCTATCTTAGCAAAGAAAACCGATCGCTTTCATTTTCAGGGCCCTTTATAGTCAATCTCCACCCTCTCTATATCCTCTCTCACTATTGAGATGTTGACTATTGCCTCTGATCAACCCATGCTGCCAAACTGCATCACCCACTTGTAAAATTTTCAAATAAGCATCTTCATGCTTTCTGCCATGTTGCCCCTCATGCTTGGGAAGAGCTCCCTGTAAACATCCACAAAGTTATCATTGTCCACCTTAAAACTCTCATTTGCAGTGATGCCTACAAAACAAAACTCAATCGTTTGGTTTTGTTGTGCTGGTACCACTGCCAATGATGTAGACAAGAATTGTCTCATTGTTTCTTTGTTACACCCCCCCCCCCGCATTTATCTCTCTGTATCCATCTGTTTTATACTTCGCTTGTAAACATCTTGGGACAGAGACTATTGTTTTTGTTAGTAGAGCACCTAACACAATGGGCTGCTGGTCCATGACTGAGGCACTATGGGTAGGAAACACTTGGGTGCCTACACCCCAGACTTAGGCACCAGACTAAGCCTCAGAGTGATTCACGAACCAGGGGAAAATAGGTGGGCAAATGCCTATTTCATATATGTGGGGCCTGATTCAGTTGGCAGCCTCTAAGCATGCCACTGGATTGGGTCCCATCCAAAATGGAGGAGGCAGTGCCAACCTTATAACTTTTTAAGCCCAGTGGTCACCTGGGATGTGGGAGATTGAGGTTCAATTTCCCACCTCTGCCTGATGGGGAGAAGGGAGGTACCCTATTCAAATCCTACCTCACAGGAGGCTGCTCTAACCCCTCGCCTATGGGATATTCTGTTATCAGTCTCTCCTGTTGAAGCCATTCCACTGTGGATTAAATACTTAGTCTCTGGGCCAGAGAGAGAGGGCAAGTGAGAAAACTCTACAGGCTGATGGTTAGGGCACCGGGGGGGCGGGACCCAGGGTCCAGTCCGCCTGCTCCAATGAATCTTTATTTAAGTTCCTCTGTGAATCCCTAAGGTAATACTAGTAATGCTACTAATTTTGTCTTAAATGGAAGTTCTGTATGTCCAGTTATATAGGTTGTGTGTTTGTCTCACAATAGTACATAGGCTTGTCCCTATGCCAGCTGTTCAGTACTATGGTGTTAATGGTGCAGCAGTTCAGATGAGATATTTAAGCCAAGATCAGACCTGCTGTGAAAGTAGTTGGCATTTTTTGGAAAGGATTGGCAATGACATGAGTGTTCTGGCCAACATCCCCATATATATTATGACCCATCCTAATGTCTAACCCTGTACACGTTTCCTCCTTTTGAACAAGAGCTAAATGGAACTTGAATGTAAACTTATGAAACAAAAAGCAATGAAAATCTCCAAATACACACCCAGAAAATATAGCTTAAATATCGTATCTTCATAATATCTTAACCATGAAAAATATTTTTAGTTATATCTCTCTAACTGCACTGTGTGATTGCTTTACTCCTGGGAGAATTCTGCACTACTGCATGTGCATAATTAATTAGCTGTGCATATTTTTAAATTTTTGTGCAAAAAAAAGCTTCTGCTGAAATGTTGCTGCAGTTCTGCCTTCTGCCCGCCAGAGGGTGCTGTGACAGAAGCACAGCAGAAGCTCCCAGCAGAAAAAAAACTTCTGCAATTCCTTCTTTTTCCCACCAGAGGGCACTGTGGCAATAGAACACAGCAGCAGCTCCCGGCCAGCAAGGGAAGAGAAAGACCCTGCCTTCTTTGTCAGGCCAGGTTAGGAGACAGGGGTTATGGGGAGACAGACAGCATGGGGTGCTGTGGAGTCAGAGAGGGCTCATAAGAGCTAGTGAGGGAGGACAGACTGGGGCAGGGGCTGAACGGGATTGGAGGTGCAGGGCCACATGGGGATGGGAGGAGAGGGTACAGGGACACATATGGACAGGGGAGTGGCTGGGTGGGGGCACAGAGCCACATGGGGATTGAGGAGGGGGTACAGAGCCACATGGGGACAGGGAGAGGGGTGAAGGGCCACATGGGGATGGCAGGAGTGGGTGTCTGAGTGGGAGTGGAGCGACATATGTGAACAGAGGCAGATGTTCCTGACTGAATGGGAGAGGCTAGGGGTCAGCCAGGGTCTGCATGAGGAAAGCACCCTAACAATCCCTCCCTGCCTCCTCAAAAAAACCTGTTCCATACTTTTCCCATACCCAACACCCCTCCAAGTTCACACCCAGGTTCCTTCCCAGCAATTTACTTTCCTCTCCCTCAGCTTCTGTCTTATCCCTGACTCCTCCCAAGCCTTTGCACAGCATCTGAAGGGTGCAGGAAATATGGTTGTGTATTGTAGTTTAAATGAATTATTATTCAGAGTTGTGTATTAATATGCCTAGTAAGGAATCTATTTGTCAAAAAACATTTCCTGAATCTTTTTTATTGTCTGTATTGTTACAGACCTACTTGCTGACAGGTATTTTGAAATGAATTATGAAAATAATTGAAATTGGTGTGATTATATTGTGTCATTTTGACAAATTGTGCAGAATTTTGCAGAATTTTAAAATGTGTACAGAATTTTAACTTTTTTGTTGCAGAATTTTTAATTTGTTTGTGCAGAATTCCCCCAGGAGTATTACTTATACTCAGATTGGTTAATAATGCTTGTGAACCAGTTGGAGTCCAGCAATTTGTATACGCGTTATACAGTTATTTCTTAATAATAGTGCTGAGCACATTTCTTTACACTGTTGCTAATCTCTGTGCTCTGACTGGCACCTGCACTCAGAGGATCTGATTCAGAGAGGGGTTGAATACCCTGCTCATCAATTGATTTCAGTGGGAATTGTGGGTGCTTACCACTATTCAGGATCAAACCCTTAGTTTTCAAGTTGCTTTACAGCAACAAAAATTCTGTTTTAGGCCTTGATCCAGCAAAGCACTTAAACCTGTGCTTAACTTTAAGCACACAAATAGTCCCACTCTAGTCAATGGTACTACTCTCATGTTTAAATATACACATGTGCTTTGCTGAAGCAGGGCCTTGGCTTCTCATTCTCTTCCTCTCTGATAACAGAAAACCTCTAAAATTTTTAGGAAAAAAGAAAAAAAAGAAAAGGGAAAGTTTGTTTTGAATGGCTTTTGACTCATTTCCCTGCTTCTCTCTTCTTATTCCTGATCCCTTATTTCCTTCTCTCCAGATCAGAGAGTTCTGAGCTTTGCAGCAGCTATCCCTCCCAATTCTGCCTTAAAACATAATGCAAACACAATTAGATTGCTGTTATTTTGTGTGGGTCAGAGCAAAGGGAGGGAAGAGGCTGCAGTTGGGAGGAGCTAAAATGAAAAGAAAAAAGGTTATTTAAATTTCTATTTTAACCTTTGAGTTTATTTGCCATAAATAACGTTGGCCTCCAGCCTTGCAGTCTATCCAGCCCAGGAAAAAATTATTACCTTGTAAACAGGAAGCCCTCTCTAGTTATCCTTACAATAACAAACATCTTGTTTTGCTTTATTGCTTAATCACTTCAACTTGGTCAAAACAAATTGCAAGACATTGTCTGGGTTTAATTAAGTACTCACAGGATTAGTCACACCTGTGCAAATATATGTACCTAGGCCAAACAAATGCAACAGTCATAAGCAGCCTTCTTCCTTCCTTCAGCTCAGTGCCAGTAACTCCTAGAGGAAAACACTAGGTCTAACATTGTTGTGGTTAGCTATTTTTTGCCATCTTTCCACAAGACCCTGATGTACAGCCATGTGGGTGATCTTTCGATTTATTTTAAGTAAACCTTTGAGTGCTGTTCATAGGCGTAAAAGGGCAAATATTCGGCATTCTGCCTGGGGAATTAGCTACATAGTTCCCATTAACCAAAAATAAACTAGTTTAAATTAACACAATTTGTGCCTAAATTGCAACAGTTCTCATTGTAAATGTATCCTTTTTTATAGTGAGCAAAAGAACGTAGGATTGACAGAGGTCTGCAGCATTGCTAACTTTCAGTTGCAATATATCAGCCACCCATCTAATTGTATTTTATTACTTTAGTAACATCTGGATGAGCTGGCATATAACCATAAGGATCCTGAATCAAGGCATGTCAATAAAAGGCATAGACATTTATCAGCCTTTTGCCTGACATTCTAACTGCTGATAGAACAAAATATTGAAACCATAATGAACTGTGCACAAAAATTCCCTTCAGAGAGCAGAATCACTCTTTCTATTTTACCTTCTTTCTTGAAATCTATGCAATAGCCATCTGAGCAATTAGGAGAAAGAAGTGCACACCAGGTCTTAGAATATATAGCTTCAAATATACATCATTGCACAGTTACGCTATTCTGTAAGGGGAAATGCAAAAACCTTTAAATACCTTTAAAAATCTGGTCCTTTGTTTTCAACTTTTTGTGAAATGTCTCAAGACCATGAATCTTCTGTGCCTGCTGTACCACCCTGACATTGTTTTCAATGCACAACCATGCACAAGGGTGCAGGGAGCATTTCCATGTTTGCTTTGCCACCAGTCGCATGGGTGAAGCAAAATAGGAATCTGTCCCCATGATCATCTCCTCTGCAGTCATTTATTGCAGTTTTGCTTACACTTTCTCCTGTGCCTAACTAAGGTCAGTACTCTAATCCATCTCTGTCAATTTCTGATTTGCCTTGGATGTCACATGTGCATCATGCAAAATACTTTTTTTGATGTAAAATTTCTGCTTCTGTATGTAGTGGCCCTGATCCTGGTCCCACTGAATTTGGTGGCTAAATTCCCTTTGGTTTAGTTTTGGGCCCAGGATTAGGAAATGGAAGTAATAGATTTTTATTGTAATCTACAATATTATTAGTATTATTATAATATGTATTTGTATTACAATAGCACCCATTGTGCTAGGTGCTGTACAAAAATATGACAGCTATGACTACACTTTATAGTTACCAATAAAGCCAATATTTCTTTAATATAATAAAACATTTTATTGTATTATCTGTACTGCTCACTACCTTATTAGGTTGTTGCTAAATTCACTGTCCATCTTACTGTTGCTGGCTTTTCTGCAGCTCATATAGATCTCATCTATACAGCAAAATTTTTACTTGCTAATTAGTCTCAGCGAGCATAATGTCTGTTGCTACACATATTCCAAAGACAAGCATTAGGGCACTTTTTTTTTTAAGCCCTGCTGTTAGCAAGTTTAAATACATTGTACTTAGCCCTTGTTAGCTCCATAACTGTCAGTGGTCCTGATGTCTCTAAAGGCTTGTCTATACCAGTGGTTCTCAACTAGGGGTATGCGTACCCCTAGGGGTACTCAGAGGTCTTCCAGGGGGTACATCAACTCATCTAGATATTTGCCTAGTTTTACAACAGGCTACATAAAAAGCACTAGCAAAGTCAATACAAACTAAAATTTCATACAGACAATGACTTGTTTATACTCTTCTCCTTACCATATACTGAAATATAAGTACAATACTTATATTCAAATTTATTTATTTTATAATTATATGATAAAAATGAGAAACGAAGAAATATTTCAGTAATAGTGTGCTGTGACACTTTTGTATTTTTATGTCTGATTTTGTAAACAAGTAGTTTTTAAGTGAGGTGAAACTTTGGGGTACCCAAGACAAATCAGAATCCTAAAAGGGGTACCGTAGTCTGGAAAGGTTGAGAGCCACTGGTCTATACTACTGAAGTTGTGTTTTTGTTTTGGTTTTTTGATTGTTTTTGCAGTAATGTAGCTAGGTTTTAAAACTGAGGCAAACTGCATGTGTGTAAGTCACTTCTTACACCACTGGTGTGTGTTTACACCTTTGCAGTGTTTTACACGGATGCCGCTGCACTGGAGAAGCTAAAATAGGCAGCAGGTTTAAAACAAACAAAAGGAAGTATTTCTTCACAAAACCCACAGTGAACCTGTGGAACTCTTTGCCAGAGGGTATTGTGAAGGCCAAGACTATAACAGGGTTCAAAAAAGTTCATGGAGGATAGATCTATTAGCCAGGATGGGCAGGTGTGGTGTCCGTAGCCTCTGTTTGCCAGAAGCTGGGAATGGACGACAGGGGATGGATCACTTGATGATAACCTGCCCTGTTCATTCCATCTGGGGCACCTGGCATTGGCCACTGTTGGAAGACAGGATACTGAGCTAGATGTACTTTTGATCCGACCCATTATGACCGTTCTCGTGTTTTTATGTTAAAATAAAAATAGGCGTGTATCGACAAGCCCTTCAAGCACCGTTGAGAGTCCTGTTGCCTGTCATCCAGGAGAGTATGCTCCCGCATTGGCTACTGTGGGGCCAGATCCTGCGTGGGGGATGGACAGCAGTTCTCCCTCCTGTGTGAGTGGGCAGCAAGTGAGTGGGCACAGCCTTGGCTTTGCTCTCCTTCTCCAACACACTAGGTGGCACACTGGAACCCATCTGGAGGGGGAGACAAGGTCCACAGCAAAAGGTGCAGCCTACTTCTACTCCGGAGCAAAGGGCTACAGGCTGTCCCTTGCTCCGGGTGGATCGTCAGGTTATGAACCAGCCCGCAGTGTGAGTTGCCATTTCACAGATTATTTCCTAGGATGAAATCAAATCAATTTGTGACAAATTGCTACTCGGCCTTTAAATACCAAAAACTCTATGGCCTTTCTGAGCTATATGAGGTAAGCTTTATTACTTACTTAAAAGTGTGTCTATATTGTATGTACATATATTTCTCTAAAATAAATTATAGTTCACCGTAATCCAATTAAGAAAAATATTTCAATAAGTACCAGTAATAGAATTTACCAATGAAACATCTCTGGTCTCCAGCTGTTCCAGAAATCTGAAATGCAGATTGGTGCTTTCCATGTCTTCAATTATTGACCTGATCCTGTAAAACTTTGCTCATATAAGTAGTCTAGACTCAGTAAGGCTACTCTCACAAGTAAGGATGTCTCCCATGAAGAAAGTTTTGCAGCACTGGGCCTTGTATTGTCAGAATGTTAAGATGGTGGCAGTTTAATCATTTGAATTTCAATTACAATGGATAGCATTTTAAAATATGTAGAATATTGCTAAAAGCTATGGGATACCAGACAAGCTGATCAACATCATAAGGAATGTATATGATGGAAGTAAATGCACAGTAAGATAGGATATAGGCCTTGGTAAATGGTTTGGTATTTTGATTGGAGTTAGACAAGGGTGTTCATCACCAATCCTCTTTGCATTAGCAATAGACTGGGTGATTAAGTGAGCAATGAAGCAGAGATGAGTTATACAACTTGACTTTTCTGACAACATTGCTTTACTAAGTATAACATGGAATGGAATGATTGCCCTTACATCAGAGGAAATTGCAAAAATTGGATTGTAAGAGGATGCAGAGAGAACTAAAATGATGAAGGTAGGAGTACAACAGATATGAAGGTGTATGTGGATGGAAAAGAAATCAAGCAGGTAGAAATGGTCTGCTATTAGGGGAGTGTGGTGACATTTGAAGATGGCTGTAATAAAGATGTTCATATGAGGACTAGGAAAAGCAAACACCGCTTTTGGAAGGATAAATGACATATGGTCAGTCAAAGGTGTCAACACCAAACTAAAGGTAAGGTTATACCATGTGATTGTACTGAGCATGCTACTGTACAGAGCAAAGACTTGGCCGATAACAGTGGCTAACAAAAAAATGAATTGGAGGCTGCCCATCACAGATGGCTGAGGAAGATATTACACACTTCTTGGAAAGACAAAATAAATGCCAGAGTAAGAGAGCTGTCAGAGCAGGACATGTTAGAAAATATCAAAGAAAGAAGGTTTAGGTGGTTGGGACATGTATATTGTATTTACAGTGGAAGATGTGGTAAGCAAGTATTGAACTGGGTACCTAAGCGAAGAAAGAGAAAGTGAGGAAGGCCAAAGAAGAACTGGCAGAGAGTGACAGAGGATATTGAATGTGCTGGCTTCACATGAGAAGAAATACTACAACTAGCAAGGAACTGGATTGCCCAATGTGTCAGTGACATGGGAGGAACCAAGGTAAGGTGATTTTAATACACTTTTGACAACTATATGAAGTTATTTTAATCTTTAAAAAATAAACTAGTTTAATTTGATGGAAGACAAGTAACCAGTCTTTTATTGGACCAACTTCTGTTGTTGAGAGAGACAAGCTTTTGAGCTTACAAAGAGCTCTTCTCGAAAGCTTGTCTCTCTCACTAACAGAAATTGGTCCAATAAAAGATATTACCTCCCCCACCTTGTCTCTCTAATATCCTGGGACTGACATAGCTACAACACTGCAACAAGTAACCAGTCTGGCAGTGACGCTCTCGGAGGACATAGTGGATGGCCATGAGCGGGCAATGCTGAAGCGGATCCTGCACATTGACTCCAAATGTCTGCACTTCACCACCAAGGACTGGAGCAAGAGGGGCAAGTGGTGAGAGGCAGGGCCTATCTGCCACCCACTTCCCCATGGCCCTGGCATGGGGCCTCACAGCCATCCAGCTAACGTGCAGCTCCTGGGAGCTTATCCCAGGGCTGGGACAGACTGGGCAACAGCATCTCCAAGGGTGATCATGTGCTCTGCCACAGGACTAGGCTGGGGCTGCATTTCCGGCCATGGCTCGACCACCATGGGAAGGGGCAGAGGCCCCTATGCTGCTCTCCTTGACTCAGTGCCAGAGTGAGGGCCCCATTTGCATGTAGGACTTGCATCTTGCCAGGCCATCCTGTACAGTGTGGGCTGTGACCGAGGAGCCCAATGGCTGGGAATGGGTGGTCCTGGGACCTGGCAGCTGGCCGGTATCTGTGTTTCTCTGTCACTCGATCTGAGTTTTTGATAAAGATCTTGGAACTAAAAAAAACAAAACAAACAAACAAACAAACAAAAAAAACCACTGCAACAAGTAACCAGTCTGGCAGTGGAAGATGTGATGGTTCCCAAAGGGAAATCTTTGTGGTTTTTAAAATTTGCTTTTCATTTGAATTTTGGTGCTTCATAAATTGAGACTTGAACTATTGAAATTCTATTGAAATTCTTTGAAAAAGGGGCAATTAAACTTTTTTCAAAACTCTTAATTCAGTGCTGTTGAAAGATGCAATATTCATCTTCAGTTACACAAATGAATGGATTCTGTAGGAGGTATGATTAATGCTCTACTCAGTCAGGAGACATTACACCTAGACAAACCTTGGCTTGCATTTATATATGTGGAAGATTTCTGGAATCTAGGAAAACAAAAATCACAAACTCATCATCCACTAATAAACATTTCTTCTGCCAGAAAAACCTCAGGAATTTGAAACCGTCTTCTGTAAGGGGAAAATTTTAAAAGCCAACTGTTAACTTTTTCTTTCCCATGAAGTCCACATGACATGTAAGTTTTCTATAGTCTTTCACATAAGAACGGCCAGACTAAAGGTCCTTCTGGCCCAGTATCTTTTCTTCCGACAGTGGCCAATGCCAGATGCCCCAGAGGGAATGAATAGAACAGGTAACCACAAAGTGACCCATCCTCTGTCACCCCATTCCCAGCTTCTGGCACACATGGTCTTCAGGATCCTTTACAGTGAGCTCAAATATTCTCCCAAGTAATCAAGAGATTGATTTATAAAAACTGAAGTACACAAAGCTTTAAAACACTGTTTGCTTAACATTGTAATGTTTGCATTAGCACCCAGAACATTGGTCCTGGGAAAGTGGAAAGTTCAGAGAGGAGCTTCAATGAACACAATACTAGTCAGTTGTTGTTGTTATGTTATTGGTGAGTTAAAACCTCACTGAGATGGTGTGTGAACACACCCATCAATTAATCAGAAGCCCCCCAACCTAAGACCAAAGGGGTTGTGAACTCACCCAGGAGTTTGGAGTGAGTGGGCAACAGGCTTTTGCAGAGTATTGTTTGTGTGCATGCACATGGTACCTGTGTGGGAGGAGAGAACTGAGAGGCAAAAAGCAAGAAACCCAGGCACAGTGTGACCCTGGAAAAAAGCTAGAGATCGAGCTTTTAGGTCTGTTGGCTAAAGAGGTGGGGAGCTTTATGCTAAGAAACTGCTCCTTTTGTTCTGGGTTCCTCCTGCGTTTGGAGAAGCAGGACTTTACAAGGAATGTACAAACAAACAAGACTGTGTGAAAAATACCTATCACTAATTTCTACTCCCAGCTGGAACATTTCCAAGGCCCTAAACTTTGACTAGCTGCTCGTGTTGAGTGTAAACATTTTTTTTGCCTGCTATAACAAATGAAGAGACTTGAAATATCACCTGACTAATGGCTAGATGGACTCTAATCATGCCAGGCTTCCATGTGCTCTTCCTTTGCTATTGCATAATGAATCTTCACATACTGAAGTATCTTAATGAGAAGTCCTGTAGTGTCTAAATCTCATGACAGGTCAGACAAGAGACTCCTGGAATCTATATGTATAAATGTTTTCAGGATGACATCCTTCTCTTTGAATCCAAGATGAGGCTGTTAAATGTTTTTGCAGACCAGCAGGGAGTGTCTGTTAAATGTGTAGTAATAACAAGTTGTGTAATACCCTGAAATTCTTAAGTGCCTGTATCAGAAAAAACAGCAACATATAACAACTGTGCTAACCTCGTTCTCTCTCACTCACTAGAAGAGGATGGATGTTTCTTATGGTTCCTTTATATATGAGAATATCAAAAGTTTGCAGAAATAAAGTATGTAAATTAATAGGAAGTGTAGGAAGTACATTGTTCACCGTAAGTCTCTGGTCTGAGAGGAAGGATGTGGGAGTGGTGAGGGTGCTAGCCTGAGACTCAGGTGGCCTAGGTTCAATTAACTCTTTCACCACTGCATGCCTGGGTGACCTTGGGCATGTTACCTAGTCTCTGTGTCTCAGTTCCCCATCTCTAAAATGGGGATAATAGCACTGCCTTACTTCACATAGGCGTTGGGAGGATAAATATGTTAACAATTGTGAGGTACCCCGATACTGTGGTGATGGGAGCAGTGTAAGTACCTGAGGTCTATAGATTCTCATTTAAGGAAGTGGTCAGTTTGGCACATCTGTTCTGATGGAGTAGACTTTAAAGTAAGTGGCAAATGAGAGGGCAAAATTCAAGGCCAAATTTAGCATGTATGAAGGTGCTAGGCTACCCAAAGTTCTTTACCTAGCCACAAACCATGTACCGCATCAGCAATGTCAGCTCCTCCCCCCCCACCCCCACCCTTCCAGTGCCCTGCTAATGAGCCTTTACCCTGCTAGAGGAACTGCCTTGAGGAGTGACAGGGAAGCTCAATGGCCAGGTCCAAATCTTTGGCCTCTGTGGACACTATGAGCATGGGTGCCAGTGATTCTTATGTTGACACCACTCCACAGGAAACGACAGTGAGGGCACCAAATAGCCATCAAATGGTAACAACTACATTTACTACTGTGGTGTTCAGTGATCACTCAGTACTTAAGGGGCTTGCAAGAGATCTGCTTTATTTTGACAGGTTTCAGAGTAGCAGCCATGTTAGTCTGTATTCACAAAAAGAAAAGGAGTACTTGTGGCACCTTAGAGACTAACCAATTTATTTGAGCATAAGCTTTCATGAGCTACAGCTGATGAAGTGAGCTGTAGCTCACGAAAGCTTATGCTCAAATAAATTGGTTAGTCTCTAAGGTGCCACAAGTACTCCTTTTCTTTCTGCTTTTATTTTTTGTCCATTTCCAAGTGGCTGTGCATGACTACAACAATAAGAGCTTCAGAGCATGCCATCCAGACTCTGTCTGTACAATCCCCAATACCGCAACTTCTGGCACTTAAATCAGTGACCTCTGTGGAAAAGGCTAGTTATCCCATTACCAATCCCTTGAACCGGCCAGTGTCCCCTTCTAATTGGTGTACCGTATGTTTGTGTTTTGTTTTAAAAGACCACCTCTGACCAGAGATTAGATTTAAGATCTATACGTACACTTCAAGCATTGGTGTAGATGACAGCCTTGGAAGTGCACAGCCCATGTATTGAAATACTTTCAATGGAAACACAGCAGGGGCCGGGAGGAGAAGCACAGAGGTGGAAATAGGCTGTTTATAGTTCAGGGGGAAAGCCTGGTGGGGAGCTGTGTCAAAAATAAACAAGAGAGGGGACGTAGAAATGCAGAGAGGATGAAGCTGAATTTCCTTGGTGGTTTAAAATTCAAATCTGGAGCGGGGTGTGTGTGCGTTAGAAAAACAAATACAATTTAGGAACATATTTAATTGGGGGTGGGGTGTCACTCCTTCCCCCCGCCTTTTCTTCTTTGCCTTTTATTTTCAGTTTTCCCACTTTCAGTCAGGTGTCTTGGGCCCCTGCTATCGCTCCTGCTGTTTCCTGGTGCCTGAATTGGCTGATCTTAAGGCTGCACTTCCTGTTTGGCTACAGTTGCTGTTTCTGGCAGGGCAGATTCCGCTCCCCCCCCCACCCCCCTCAGCTTTTTGTCTCCTGTAGTGTATCTACCAGTCCCCTTCTGTTTTTTTCTTTTTTCTTGTTTTTCTCTTTGCTGTTTTCAATGTCTTTTCTCTGGTAACTGCTTTCCTCTATTGTGCTTCTCATCTCTTAGCAAATAGCAAGAAAGTAATGGGGTGAATGGTTAACTTTTATTTAAAACAAACAAGTATAAAACCTTTATTGCACCTGATTTCATTTCTTAATGAAAAGTGACCATTAAACACTTTTTCATGTGCTGGGGAAACAGTACTGAGTACGATAAGATCAATAATTTACATTTCAAATAGCATTTTTATTCTGTATCTGGAGTGACTCAGCATATTTCAGAGCCAACTTGCAGGGAATTAAGCTTTAACTTACTTTTTTTTTATTTAAGAGATTAACTAAAAGAATAAAGTGGCCATATCAAATGCTGAGTAGGATGTGTGCATGTGAGGGAACTTACTGTAATAGAAAAAGGAAATTAATAGAAACCCAAATAAAATATTTTTAAAAAATATTTTTTAATATTATTCTCTATTTTAAAGTAGAATGTTAATTTGTTCAGATAAGAACCAATTAATCTGAAAGATATTTGTTTATAACATTCTTCAGAATGGTTACTTTTAAAACATGAACACTTCAAGCTTTTTAACTTGCAGATGAAAGGGATCCATTAATATTTTTAAGGTATGATTAAATAATCTAACAAGATTAATATAAAATGGAGCATTGATTTTAGTCATGATGCTATCAGCCACCACTACAAAATGTTTTTTTTTAAGGAAATAAAAACCCATCCTACTTTAAAAATCTTTTTTTATGTTTCCTCATAATAGAACTTAATTTGTAAATATTTGATAACATATCAATAAAGTGGTGTTTTACTTTGTTGATGTGGTTCAGCCACTTGGCAAAAATATAAGCAAATACTATGTGCAGATTTTTTAAAAGTCCTTAAATAGAAAACTATGCCTTGTTCTATGATTGTATGGCTTCCCAATATCCTGATCTCTGACGCAATGCCCTGCACAACAAACCAGTGACCCTGATGCCACTTCGGATGCAACTTAAAGGAATAGTGAATATTGATGCTGTTTGCTATGTGAACTTACAAGACTTACTGAGTAGAAAAATGTGTGGAAGCCACTTGTAATTTCTGAGTAGTAATGAATTATCGCCATCTCCTGGACATGGATAGAAATTAAATCATTGCTGTCCTGCTGCATTATTATTTGCTATGGCAGCACCTTGGGGGCCCAACCAAGATCAAAGAGACATTGTGCTAGGCATGGTACAAAAGCACAATGAGAGACAGTCCCTTCCCTGAGGAGCTTGTAATCCAAATAGACAAGAGAAGTAAAAGGTGGGAGGGGAAACAATAATTTACCTCTTACTTTACTTTTCCTCTGTTGGCACCTTAGGGCATGTCTCCCAGCGCTGTAATAAAACCACCTCCACGAGGGGAATAGTTCCCAGCACCGGGGGTGTGGCTCCTAGCACTGTAGCACTATCTACACTGCCATTTTACAATGCTGAAACTTGCATCGCTCAGGGGTGTGTTTTTTTCACACCCTGAGCAAAGAACGTTTCAGCTCTGTAAGTGGCAGTGTAGATAAGGCCTTAGCTAAAAACAGTGTCTGATCATTCTGAATGCTCTCCTAATCTGTGAATTTTTTTTAAATCAGGGAGGATAAGCAAACTTTAAAAGTTTTTAATTTTGAAAGAGAAAGTAGTTAAGGACATAGAGGTGAACAGTAATTGGGATAAAATACAACATAGTTTTACAAAAGGTAGATCGTGCTAGACCAACCTGATCTCCTTCTTTGAGAAGATAACTTTTTTTTTTTTTAAGACAAAGGAAATGCAAATCTAATCTATCTGGATTCCAATAAGGCATTTGATACAGTTCCACATGGAAATTATTAGTTAAATTGGAGAAGATGGGAATCAATATGAGAACTGAAAGGTGGATAAGGAACTAGTTAAAGGGGAGTCTACGATAGGTCATATTGAAAGGTGAACTGTCAGGCTGGAGGGAGGTTACGAGTGGAGTTCCTCAGGAATTGGTCTTGGAACCTATTTTATTTGACATTTTTATTACCAACTTTGGCACTAAAAGTACATGTGCTAATAAAATGTGCAGATGACACAAAGTTGGGAGGTATTACTAACATGGAGGAGGACTGGAATATCATACTAGAAGATCTGGATGATTTTGTAAACTGGAGTAATAGAAATGGGTTGAAATTTAATAGTGCAAAGTGCAAGGTCATGTATTTAAGGACTAACAAGAAGAATTTTTGCTATAAGCTGGGGACTTATCAGTTGGAAGCGACAGAGGAGCAGAAAGGCCTATGTGTATTGGTTGATCACAGAATGACTGAGCCGTCAATATGATGCGACTGAAAAAGGCTAATGCAATCCTAGGATGCATCAGGTGAGGTATTTTGAGTAGAGATAGGGAAATGTTAGTATCATTATACAAGGCATTGGTGACACTTCATCTGGAATACTGGGAGACCAGAACTGCACACATCTTTAAGAAAAATGAATTCAAACTGGAACAGATACAGAGAAGGGCTACTGGGATGATCTAAGGAATGGGAAACCTACCTTATGAGAGGAGATTCAAAGAGCTTGGCTTGCTTAGCCTAACCAAAGGAAGGCTGAGGGGAGATAAGTTCTCTCTATAAATACATCAGAGGAATAAATACCAGTGAGGGAGAGGAGTTATTTACGTTAAGTGTCAACGTGGACACAAGAACAAATGGATATAAACTCGCCATCAACAAGTTCAGGCTCAAAACTAGGCAAAGGTTTCTATCCACCAGAGGAGTAAAGTTCTGGAACAGCCTTCCAAGGGGAGCAGTGGGGGCAAAAAACCTAACTGGCTTCAAGACTGAGCTTGATAAGTTTATGAGGGGGTGGTAAGATGGGACGGCCTACAGTGGCATGTGGCCCATTAGCAAAAATCCCCAACAGTCGGAGACAGGACACTAGATAGAGAGGTCTTTGAGTTACTAGAGAGAATTCTTTCCCAGGTTATCTACCTGGTGGGTCTTGCCCACAGGCCCAGGTTCTAACTGATCGCCATATTTGGGTGTCAGTAAGGAATTTCCCCCAGGTCAGATTGGCAGAGACCCTGGGTTGTTTTTTTTGCCTTCCTCTGCAGCATGGGGCATTGGTCACTTTCAGGTTTAAACTGGTGTACATGGTGAAGAACGTGAAGTCTTTAAACCATTTATTTGAGGATTTCTGTAACTCAGCGAGAGATTAAGTGTTTATAACAGGAGTGTGTGTGTGAGGTTCTGTGGCCTGAAATGTGCAGGAGGTCAGACTAGACAATCTTGATGGTCCCTTCTGGCCTTAAAGTCTATGAGTTTGGTTCCCTGTGGAAGTACAGTGGACATTGCCTCTCTGGTATTCTGGTGTTTTTCACTTCTTATTAACAGAGTTTAAGGTCAGAATGGAACCTTATGATAGTCTAGTCTGACCACCTTCATAACACAGGCCATTTACCCAGTAGTTCCTGCATCCAGCCCATACCTTCTAGTTGAGTGAAATAATATTTTTTAGAAAGTCATCTAGCCTTGATTTAAAGATTCCATTTGATGAAGAATCCATCACATCCTTAGGTAAGCTGTTAAAATGAATAATTACCCTCACTGTTAAAAATGTTCACTTTAATTCCAGACTAAATTTTTCTAGCCTCAACTTCCAGTTGCCATTGGCTCTTGTGATGTTTGTCTGCAAAATAAAAGGGGCTACTGCTTTCAAAAATCTACCTCCAACATCCTGCACTTCACACAGCCACAGAAAATGCAGAATTCATAAGAATTTGATCTTTATGTGGTGATTGTTGTTTTTACACTTCCCACAGGAATCTGTTCTTGGCTCACTGCTGTTCAATATCTTTATAAATTATTTGAAAAAGTATATTATCATTGCTGGTAAAGTTTGAGGATATTGAATAGCAGTAGGCCAAGTACAAATTTATGTGGGACCCCACTAGAATTCCCCTATTTGATGACTTCTGACTAACAATTACTTTTTGAGATCTATAAGTTAGCCAGTTTTTAATAAATTTAATATCTTCTGTATTGATGTGTATAGAGCAGTTTCAGCTTGTCTTGATTTTTACTGAAACAATGACTTTCCCCATTTGTGTCTTAGTAAACAAATTAATATCCAAATTTAGGTTTGTTAAAACAAGGTTTTATAAAAGCAAAAATAAATAGAAAGATTCAGAGCATTTTTCAAAGATTCAAGCAATTTTTTTTAAAACCAGCTTTAAGAATGGAGACCATCTGGAGGTGCCTGTTCCTATTTCCACTGAAGTCATTGGGAGTGAGCATCAGATGTTTAGCACTCAAACCACTTATTTAGGTGTCTAAATGTGGATGCAGGTGCCTAACTTTAAGTATGCCAGTTTGAAAACACTGGCCATATAACCCATAAATAAGTATCTCCAGTCACCTACAAATAAGTATCTCCACTCTTCGCAGACAGCCATTTTGTCTTTTTAACCTCTTTTTACGAAGCCCAATCCTAGGAGGAGCTGAGTGCCTCAATTTCCATTAAAGCCAATAGCAAAACTCCCATTGATTTCAGGGGGAGAAACATCAGGATTCTGTGGTTTTTCTATTTTTTTTCTCCTGCACTCCTCTTTTCACTCTTTCTTGCTTGATACTCTCTTCCTTCCTCCTTTCTCCTCATTAAGTACCCACTTAAGGAAGCCTATAAACTGAAATAATGAACCCAGGAGGTCAGTACTATGGTATGTAATCACTTTGCTTATTATACTAATAAAAGGTAGATTTTGTTCATGAATATAAAATTTTGTTATTACAATATGCTCAAAGAATATTTTGCTTTTATCTTTGCTCATTTTTAGTTCCTAAAACAATAGTCTTGAGACTGGAGGGGGGAGGAATTAATATAGTTTTTTGTTTGAATTTTATCATTCTCTTGAAGTGCTAGAAACCCAGCCATTACAGCATTGTGCTAGGGCTTTAGAATCAAAAAGTGAAATTGAGTAGTCTATTATAGTTTTTAATACTGAGATAAATGAATTTTATAGCTAGAAAATTTCAATACTTGTGGAAAAACAAATTTGATTTTTTTTAATTCTTACAAAATTTTTATACCTCCTTAGATTAATAATATGGGAAGGAAATTTTATTTCTTAAATATGATTTTTAAAATGACAATGACCCTGTAGTTTGCATCTAGCAGCACAAGGGTAGCCATAGTGCAAGTTCAGAGCCAAATGCAACAGTGTTTAATACTGACTGACTGACTTAGATGGCTGAGTTAGAACGCTTCCTTAGCTCTCGTCCCCTAACACCCCTACTCTACTTGCGCTACTTTGATATCTTCATCATCTGGACCCATGGAAAAGAAAACCTTTGAGGAATTCCACCATGATTTCAACAATTTCCATCCCACTATCAACCTCAGCCTAGACCAATCCACACAAGCGGGCCATTTCTTGGACACTACTGTGCTAATAAGCAATGGTCACATAAACACCACCCTATACTGGAAACCTACTGACCACTATGCTTACCTACATGCCTCCAGCTTCCATCCAGGACACACCACACAATCCATTGTCTATAGCCAAGCTCTAAGATACAACCGCATTTGTTCCAATCCCTCAGACAGAGACATACACCTACAAGATCTCTATCAAGCATTCTTAAAACTACAATACCCACCTGCTGAAGTGAAGAAACAGATTGACAGAGCCAGAAGAGTACCCAGAAGTCACCTACTACAGGATAGGCTCAACAAAGAAAATAACAGAACGCCACTAGCTGTCACCTTCAGCCCCCAACTGAAACCTCTTCAGCGCATCATCAAAGATTTACAACCTATCCTGAAGGATGATCCCTCACTCTCACAGATCTTGGGAGACAGACTAGTCCTCACTTACAGACAGCCCCCTAACCTGAAGCAAATACTCTCTAGCAACCACACAACAAAAACACTAACCCAGGAACCTATCCTTGCAACAAAGCCCGATGCCAACTCTGTCCACATATTTATTCAAGTGACACCATTATAGGACCTAATCACATTAGCCACGCCATCAGGGGCTCGTTCACCGGCACATCTACCAATGTGATATGTGCCAGCAATGCCCCTCTGCCATGTACATTGGCCAAACCAGACAGTCTCTACGCAAAAGAATAAATGGACACAAATCTGACATCAGGAATCATAACATTCAAAAACTGGTAGGAGAATACTTCAACCTCTCTGGCCATTAACTAAAAGATTGAAGGGTGGCAATTTTGCAACAGAAACAGATGCCAATGAGAAACTGCTAAGCCTGAATTAATATGCAAACTAGATACCATTAACTTGGGTTTGAATAGAGACTGGGAGTGGCTGGGTCATTACACATATTAAATCTATTTCCCTATGTTAAGTATCCTCACACTTTCTTGTCAACTGTCTAAATGGGCCATTTTGATTATCACTACAAAAGTATTTTTTTTCTCGTGCTGATAATAGCTCATCTTAATTAATTAGCCTCTTACAGTTTGTATGGCAACTTCCACCTTCTCTGTACGTATATATATATCTTCTTACTATATGTACCATTCTATGCATCCGATGAAGTGGGCTGTAGCCTACGAAAGCTTATGCTCTAATAAATTTGTTAGTCTCTAAGATGCCACAAGTACTCCTGTTCTTTTTTTTAGTGTTTAATACTGATATAGATTTCATGGAACTATGTGTATGAACATGAAATGTCCCATCTTCTTCCAAGAGGAAAGCCATTTGTATCAGAATGGAACATTGCGTGCTGGGGTATTTTGGTACCAATTCTGTAAATGGTTAAACACCTTTGGCTGTAGTGGGACTGCTCACTTGCTTAAAATGAAGCACACACAAGTGTTTGCAGGATCAGCGACGCTATCTCATGGGCCACTTCTTTTTTAAGCAGAGGATGGCTGTAATGTGTGTCACTTCATGAAAATAAAGGCTCTGATCGTGTATGGAGCTGAGAGTCTTCAAAACTCATTGAAAAGAGTTGAGGGAGCCCTGCACTTCACAGGATAAGATGTTAAATACAGCCCTTAGGTTCCTGACAAATTGACAATATTCCCCCCCACATTGGGCTAAATCTGGGCATCACAGATTTAGGAAAGCCATAAAATGTAGATTACTAATAAAATATTCTCCAAAGATACCTTAGGAGTTTTTAGGATATATTGAATCAATACATAGTCACAGATTGTGAGTATGAAGGATCCTCTGTACTATATAGCCTTGTGAAATTTTTGATGACCCATTAATACTGTGTGCCTTATATGCAGTAGTGGTTTTTCTAAGTTTCATACTGACCACGTTTTTTTTTTTTAATTCCCACATCATAGGATAGCATCCTGCAAAAATTTAATTTAAATAAAAGAACAATTTTATTTAAAAGCAGAGGAGTGCTTCTAAAGCCAGAAATCATCACATTGTTTTTTCCTCTTGTAATTTCAAAATAGCTAAAATGATTAAAGTAAAATATGTTTAAAAATAATAAATAAAATTAAAAAATTGCTACTGGGTTGAGACAAACATTTTTTATTTTTTAGTCTAGATCAAATTTGTGCATCAGAGCTACAAAACTGTTAGCCAAAGGCTGCAAAATGGAGATGCTGACAGACTGACTATAGCCTTACAAGTGAGTGTGTGTGTGTGTGTGTGTGTGTGTATTCTAACACCATATGCCTTAAAAGAAACATTCTTAGTAGAACAGTCCTATTTCTCAATTTATTCTGATTCTGAGGTGTTCAGTGTAGCAAACTCCACTCTGATTAATACACTGAGATGACCTTTTGAAGCCATCCAGGCTGAATTTCACTAGATTTAAGAATGGAAACGATTCTTTGGAACTACAGCACAAAGAGCTAAGTTATTTCACAAAACTGAGCCGTGTGCAGTGCTGACTGATGAAAACGTGTTTAAAACTAGCCTCCAAGGGCCAGATTTTTGAAGGTATTTAGGTGCTACAGATGCATATAGCTGCCTAGTGGGACTGAACCAATGAGCACATAATCCTGCATAGATCCCCGATGTGGAGAATGCCCAGTGGTTATACCAGATGTTCTTCATGCAGAGTGCTTTGCAGCAACCACCCCATGGCATGATTGGGCCATAATACAAGTGAAACTTGTCACAGGGAGACTCCCCCCACTCCCCTCCCCGCCTTTCTTATTGCCAGGTCTCTAGCTTTCAGAAATTGCTCCCTGTTTTTTCAGCATCTTTTATTGCACATTGGCTTTCCAGTGCACACCTATCTATATAAACAAGTCTGCTCAGCTTTGCTCTGTTTGACCTTCCCACTGCCTGCAGAGCTTCCCTCACTAATGCACTCAGCATTTTTTGCTGTTCTTTGATATTCTCAAAGGGAGAGTAGATTAGAGCTTTCCTGAAAATTTGCATTGCTCTGCAAAAAGGAACAAGAAACATTAGAAGAGAGGAGAAAAAAGACAAAAGGATCAAAGCAAAGTTGGGATGAAAGGGAAGGAGAAATAGAAAGAAAGTGAGGCTAGTGGACAGGAAATAACAGGGGGAAGATGATATTATGTAGATTTAAGGATCATTTTCTCCTATCACTTCCATCTAGGGAAGCAAAATTTTGAGCATGAGGCTGCATCATTATATGCAAGAAAGAATGAAGAAATGGGATTTTAAACTAAGTTTGTGGTTTGCTATACAGGTTGTAATTCTAATTAAACTCTAAAAGCCAGCCATGGTCTCAAACCCGGTAAAGTGACAGTCAGGAAAATCAGTACTGTGAGTTTTTGGTAATTAAATGCCATGGTCATGAGCTCACTATAAGTGAGTATATATTGGTGCCCTTCTGTCAAGTACTAACAGATGTCGGGGTCTTCTAGGTCTGTTTCCCACTGGAATAGAAATCAGTGATATGGACTGGGTTTATATTCTTAATATAACTTGTTCTATTTACACATCAACCAGTCCTGGGACAGAGGTGGTCACAAATAGTATGCAAGCAATTTTCTCTTTCAGCAATATCAGCCCAAACACCAGCAAGTTGGTTCCCAAGTTGCAACTCTGCCTCAAGAATTAATTTAAATTAACGAGATTAACAAAAGAGCTAACTCCCTTACTGCTTGCCACAATTGTCCTAAAGAAACAGGAACCGTAAACTGGCACACGCTCTGACCACATCTTTCCAGGGGAAAGAACTCCAGTTATTAGGAAGAGACAGGTAACGGTTATGGGGGATTCCATCTAGATAGACTTATGTGTAGTGCTGGGGAGGAGCCGGTGTCGTGGTACATGTAGGTACCAGTGACATAGGGAAGGATAGGAGAGAGGTCCTGGAGGCCAAATTTAGGCTGCTAGGTAAGAGATTGAAGTTAAGGACTTCCATGGTAGCGTTCTCTGAAATGCTGCCAGTTCCAAGTACATGGACACAGGGCCGTCCCTAGCTATTTTGGTGCCCTATGCAGCCCCTCCATGGGGAGGCTGTGTGGGGCCCCAGGCCTCCATGGGGGAGAGTGGGGGGGGCTATGTGGGGCCCGGCCTCAGGCCTCCACAGGATGGGGAGGGGCTGGCCCCAGCCCTCCGTGGGAGATGGGGGCTAGCCACTTCCTGCTGGAAGTGGAGTGACCCAGCCTCAGCCTGCTCTGCTCTGCTCCCCTGGCTCTCAGCTGCGCCGCCAGTGAGTGCTGTGGGGCAGTTCCCCCCGCACCCCACGCCTGGGAGCCAGGGGAGTGGAGCAGGCTGGGGCCAGGTTACTTCACTTCCCACAGGAAGTGGCCAGCCCCCATCCTCCACGGAGGCCTGGGACCCCACACAGCACCCCCGCAGAGGCCTGGGGCCAGCTCTCCCCGCTCCCTCCTGTGGAGGCCTGGGGCCTCAGGCTACTCTGCTCCCCTTGCTCCCAGGCTTGGGGGGAGGGGGGAACTGTTCCCCCCCCCCAGCACTCGACGGCGGCGCAGGTGGGAGCCAGGGGAGCCGAGCAAGCTGGGGCCAGGTCGCTGTACTTACCAGTGAGTGCAGGGTCGGGCCTGGCTGCAATCTTCAGGGGAGTGGGGGCGGGGCTGGGGTGGAGCAGGGCACCAGGTGCCTCAAATTTCCTGGTGCCCTACGCAGCTGAGTGTTTTGCATATGGGTAAGGACAGCCCTGCATGGACAGATAGACAGGCAGAACTGCAGGGTCTCAATATATGAATGAGACAATGGTGTAGTGAGGAGGGGTTTAGATTTATTAGGAACTGGGGAAACTTAGGGGAAAGGGGGAGCCTATACACGCAGGTTGGGCTCCGCCTAAACGAAAATGGAACCAGATTGTTGGCTATTAAAAGTAAAAAGTTTGTAGAGCAGTTTTTAAACTAAGGGCTGGGAGAAAGCTGACAGGTGCTGAGGAGCACGTGGTTCGGACAGAGACATCCCTTAGGGGAAGATCTATTCATGGAGATTCTCTATGTCCTAGTAAGGAGGAGAGGATGGAAGATGATAAAATATGAGTAGGATCTGATGAGATACAGTCAAATGAAAAAGAGTCCCATTCAATTTCATCCCGTCATGGCAGACAGCTAAAAAGTGACAAGATTTTAAAGTGCTTGTATACAAATGCTTGGAGTCTAAATAAGATGGGTGAACTAGAGTGCCTTGTATTAAATGAGGATATTGATATAATAGGCATCACAGAACCTTGGTGGAATGAGGATAATACCAGGGTACAAAATATATTGGAAGGACTGAACAGGTTGTGCTGGTGGGGCAGTGGCATTATATGTGAAAGAGAGTATAGAATCAAATGAAGTAAAAATCTTAAATGAAGCAAAGTGTACCATAGAATCTCTATGGGTAGTAATTCCATGCTCTAATAATAAGAATATAGCAGTAGGGATATATTACAGACCACCTGACCAGGATGGTAATAGTGACTCTGAAATGCTCAGGGATATTAGAGAGGCTATAAAAATAAAAAACTCAATAATAATAGGGGATTTCAACTATCCCCATATTGACTGGGTACATGTCACCTCAGGACGGGATGCAGAGATAGAATTTCTTGACACCTTCAATGACTGCTTCTTGGAGCAGCAAGTCCTGGAACCCACAAGAGGAGAGGCAATTCTTGATTTAGTCTCAAGTGGAGCACATGATCTGGTCCAAGAGGTGAATATAGCTGAACTGCTTGGTAATAGTGACTATAATATAATTAAATTTTAAATCCCTATGGTGTGGAAAACACCACAGCAGACCACCACTGTAGCATTTTATTTCAGAAACATGAACTACACAAAAATGAGGAAGTTAGTTAAACAGAAATTAAAAGGCACACAAAAGTGAAATCCCTGCAAGCTGCATGGAAACTTTTTAAAGACACTATAATAGAGGCTCAACCTAAATATATACCCCATATTAAAAACCATAGTAAGAGAATCAAAAAAGTGCCACTGTGGCTAACCAAGAAAGTAAAAGAAGCAGTGAGAGACAAAAAGGCATCCTTTTAAAAAGTGGAAGTTAAATCCTAGTGAGGAAAATAGAAAGGAGCATAAACTCTGGCAAATGAAGTGTAAAAATATAATTAGGAAAGCCAAAAAAAGAATCTGAAGAACAGCTAGCCAAAGACTCAAAAAGTAATAGCTATTTCTTTTTAAGTACATCAGAAGCAGGAAGCCTGCTAAACAACCAGTGGGGCCACTGGACGATCGAGATGCTAAAGGAGCATTCAAGGACAATAAGGCCATTGTGGAGAAACTAAATGAATTGTTTGCAGTAGTCTTCACGGCTGAGGATGTGAGGGAGATTCCCATACCTGAGCCATTCTTTTTAGGTGACAAATCTCAGGAACTGTCCCAGATTGAGGAGGTTTTGGAACAAACTGATAAACTAAACAGTAATAAGTCACCAGGACCAGATGGTATTCACCCAAGAGTTCTGAGGGGACTCAAATGTGAAATTATAGAACGACTATCATTTAAATCAACTTCTGTACCAAATGACTGAAGGATGGTTAATGTGACCCTAATTTTTAAAAAGGGCTCCGGAGGTGATCCTGTCAATTACAGGCTGGTAAGCCTGACTTCAGTAACGGGAAAACTTGTCGAAACTATAGTAAAGAACAAAATTGTCAGGCGTATAGATGAACATAATTTGTTGGGAGAAAAGTCAACATGGTTGTAAAGGGAAATCATGCCTCACCAATCTACTGGAATTATTTGACAGGGTCAACAAGCATGTGGACAAGGGAGATCCAGTGCATATAGTGTACTCAGGTTTTTCAGAAAGCCTTTGCCAAGATACCTCACCAAAGGCCAGAGGTAACTTAAGTAACTTAGAGGACTTACCGGTACTCCAGAGTCCTGAGCAGGGGGTGTGGCCTCGACCGGAAGAGGCGTGGCCTTTAAATACCTAGGTCCTTTAAATCAAGATTTAAAGGCCCCAGGGCTCTGGCTGAGGCTGGGAACCCTGGGACCTTTAAATCACCCCCGGAGCTACCAGCTCGGGGCCATTTAAAGGGCCCCAGGCTCTGGCTGCCACTACTGCAGCAGAGCTCTGGGCCCTTTAAATCACCACCGGAGCTGGGGGGGGGGGTGTTCAGTGCTGTGGTTCTCAATCTGGGGCCCAGATAACACATTGTGATTCGCATATGCAGCCCACAGTGATAAATAGGTTGAGAACCACTGCTGTAGACGAACAGGTGAGAACCTTGGACTCCCCCCCATGAAGAGAGTGGTGTTGTCTTTTGTCCTCCGAGCCCCAGATGGGAGTGTGTGAAATTCCTGCTGAAGACGCCCAAGGGGGGAACTGGCATACAGCTCCTCCCTGAAGATGCAGGTCACTGGGCCTCCCTGAAAGAAGACAGTGGCAGGTAAGGAGACCACCTGTTGGGAGAAGAGAGGTTGTCTGAGGGGAGCTAAGGCCAAGGTTCTGGCTGTTTAGCTGAACTGAAAACTGAAAGATTCACTTTACAAATGCCTCAAACTCCCCAGGATGTGCACCCGATACCTCCCACCTCCTTGGGTGCAGCCATGGGTGTGACTTGTCAACATGGGTTACAAGTCCCAATATTATTAGCCTAAGTGCTGCCAGTTTCAAACAAAGTCATTGATCTCTCCATTGTGTTTCTGGAGCTTCATCTTGAGCACCATTGGGGCTAGTTATTCAAAAGTTTACATGCTGGCATACACCTGAAAATTGTCTTAAGTATGTAACATGGCTTTTTATAAGCTCCTTCACTGATTTAGGTGATCAATGGCTTTCATTAGGAGCGGCAAAACTGGGCATACAGCATCATGTGACTATATCAGCAACATCACACACAACTGGCTGGAGCATAGGCAGAACTACACGTCAAGACCTACAAACAATTTCCAAGGGCTAGTGCTGAGCTTTTTGGATTGAAGGATAGCCATTTATTTTTACAACAACAAAACCACCTAGGTTCCTTATGCACCTACACTTTCCCCCATAGCATTATTTATTGATAAAAGCAATTTAATGTGGCAGAGACACAATGGAAGAGAGGCACAATAAAATTGAATCATTCTCTTTAAACCAGAATACCCGATAAGTTAGAATTTGCTCTGTAACAGGTGTATTGTCCCATGATAGACGGCAGAATGGACTCCTTAGTGTGTTCAGCCATAATAAGCTGAAAGCTGGTATCAGATAACTCTAAAAATAATGTAAACAAAAGTCTTTGTAAGAAACTATTTTGGTCACAGTTCACCTCAAATTAACATGCACAAACATGTTGTGTAACAATACAAATAAGAAAGCTATAGCAATTGGAAACTGACTGTACTACAGTTGATCACTATTTCTTTGCTGGTGAAGTGATTATTTTCAGTACTATAGATAAATAAAGTACTTTTTAGCTGCATTAAGATCTTGTCTAATTCAAGAAACAAGAACTCCAGGAGAACCTAATTGTATAGTACAGTAAGAATGACAGGGCTAGCACTTCAGGAATTTACCAAAATAGTTAAAATATATGCTGCTTGACAGGGATTTTAAGTGTACGATATATTAGGAAGATTAGCTAGATTATACTTTCTATAATTGACTCATATATTGCATATAGTTAATGCAGATCTTTAGTTAATTGAAAATGAGTCACATTTAAAGTACAATGACTCACTTGTTCAAATGAAAGGATCTTAGCTTTGTGTCCAAAAAGATCAGAGAAGATATTGTAACATATTGTACCAAACAGATTGTTTAGGCTCAAATTTTAAGTTTGGTTAAGAAGGGTTTTACAAACTCCATTATGAATACAAATATATTTATATTTTTGAAAATATTTGAATAAATATTCTTTTAATAAATTCAGATACATGTTGTTGTTTTTTACTTTTTTTTTTTAATTTAAATAATCCCCAGAGAGTGCTGGAAACAGATATGCTGTAGCATTCTGATAGTATATGGAAAACAGAAATACTTTCTGCTTATTGCCTAACTGACCAGTCCAGTTTATCTATTCAAAATAAGCAAAGAGAAAAATGTAAACAAGCATCTTAAATATAGGAAAGTATAATATTACAGCTCCAATAATCTAAGATATTTTTAGAAACTGAATCTTGGGGAGTGCTATAGAAATGTTTCTGTGAATATGCATGTGAATATTAAAACACATTTGCAACAGTTTTCTTTGTTTCCTTTGATTGCTTTCTATAAATATCCTAGCAAATACATTTATTGACAGAAATTACTATTAATAATCCAATGCTTTATTTAGAGGGGGGGAGACAGAAGTAGTATATTTTAGGTGTGATTAAATGTGGGTTTTCCTTAGGCCACTTCCAGGATCAAGATCCCTGTATAACTATCATGCGTGTATCTTTATTCCAAGAACTAGCAGTCTATAATGAACAAATGCCATTAAATCTGATCATAAAACATCTTTAGTTTTGAGTGCTGCCTTTTGAAAGAAACATGTTAATGAGTCAGGATATTTACTAAGGGATTTGCTAGATTCTGGTCCTGATTCACCTCTGCTTTGTTCCAGTTTAATGGTTGTATAAGTCTACTGAAGCAAGTAATTTCATTGGTGTAAAACTGAAATTGGTGGTGGATGAGGCCTTCTAAATTAAAAGACTTAAACATGCAGGTTTTGGACTTAGTTCTGGCATTTTTAGGAAAATATTTATAGCTATGTGGTACCTTTAAAAACAATGTATGATGGATTTGGAACTGCCTTGTAATAATTTATGAATTCTGTATGTTGGCCTGGCTATTGAGATGTTTACTGTATGAATATATTGGTTTAGCTCGATAGCAGGCTGTGTAGAAAAACAGGCAAGAAGGAAAGAATGGCTCCAGATAGCTAGCTTTCACAAACACTTGAGTTGTTAAGGAACAAAGTCAGACTTATTAGTGTTGATAATTTTGCCTCCAGCTTCAGCCAACCTACAGAACTGGTTTTGACCAGGAAAGGAAAAGACTTACAAATATTGAGGAACAAATAACTGTATCAAGGGCTTAAAGAGGGACACTCTCTCAGAGAGCCATTTGTTGGGAACCAGACTGACACACAAGAGTCCCCTGCTGGTGTCTCGAGAAACTAGGTCTGCCTGGGTCACCATCAAAGGACAGTATGACCCTAAGTGTGGGCCCCTGTTTGAGGAGCTTCTGTACCCTATCAGAGATGATCTGATCAGACAGACCTCTGTATATTGTATACTGGATCTGATGGAATACAGATCCCATGATCCAGTGGTGGGCACCCTCGGGAACTGGAATGTGCTTCCTGGGGAGAGGCTTCTGCAGTGGTGGTGACTGGCTCCATTTTGGGCTGGGAGCTCGAACTGAGGGTAGTTGCTCCCTTTGGGGTCTGGCTGGCCAAGGAAAAGTTGTGACAGAACCCTGGGGTTGATTTGCTGGGGTTAAAGACGTGCCCAGGATTAAGATTGTGCTGCAGTTGGCTGCTTGTTAGTCCTCTTGGGTTCCAGGGAGGTTGGCCGGCGTAAGCCCGCCCACAGCTAAAGGAACCTCCCCCAGCCTACAGGGAGGATCCACTGAGCCCAGGAACTCAAATAATTACAGGAGGCAACAGAAAATATAACAAGGGCAGGCTCACGGATGACTTAAGAGAGAGAGAGAGAGTTATTCAGGGCTATTCTCTCTGAGTTGAAGAGGCACTGTTAAGATTTGGTGTGGCTATATTAAGTTGAAGAAGAAAAATGTCAGAATCAGGGGCTATAGCTTTCTGAGGGCTTGTCTTCACATACAGCGTTTAGCTTTAGAAACACCTGCACCAATGGGAGCACTGCTCCTGTCAGCATAGTTAATGCCCCTCCCTGAGAGGCATTAGCTATGTCGACAGAAGCTCTCCTGTCGACATAGTGCTGTCTACACAGGGGGTTAGGTCCGTATAAACCCGAGCAATGTAGTTATACCAAATATGGGTCTACAGTGTAGACCTAGCCGACGACAACAACTGTTATTTCCAGGTAGAACTGTGCCCAATACAAAATTGCTTCACTCCTCTTTGTTTCACCTGGACTGCCTTTGCCAGACTTGGAGTGCCGGCCTGAGCTCCTGCTCATCAGCACGTTAATGCAAGAGAGGGCCCGGGATTATAAACCTAAGGGACAGTGCACACTCAAGGATGCGGTGGATATGTGTGCAGTGCTAAGAGTATTGGTTAGGTGTAAGTTGCTTTTGAAAGCTGTCTGCTTAGCTGAACCACTTCAGCACCACCTACTGACCTGGTATGGTTGTAACAATTTAACCTATGTCAATCTGTTGCATTTTCCATTGTATTTTGCTAGGATAACTTAAGTAGAGTTGTGTGGTTTCTATTGTAGGTGTTTGCTGGTGTAAGAGCCATTATATATATTTTTTATTCCTAGTGGCAACTGAGGTACACACACACAAGTGTATACAGTGCCTGTCCAGGTAAAGGCACCGCCAACTATAAATATTCATATGAGTAAGAAGACTACTGCACGGGGTGACTAGAGGATTCCCACCTAATTGCCCATCTGAGCTGTGTCATGCCCCCAGGATCTCCATTATCCTTAATTATGTAAGGTGCCTAGGCTACAGGAGAGATTTGCCTGCTCCTGAGCAACATGGAAAGGAAAAGGGGGTTACTAGGAAGATAGACATGCACGTAGACTGCTGCTTAAAAATCGTTTCCCCCCACCCGTCAAATGCTTTGTTCCGACTGCTAAAATAAACAAAACATTTATGTTAAGAAGGCTGTCTGATCCCTGCATATGACTGGTCAGACTCCTGAAAGGAAGAACTGCAGATGCCCAAACTGGGTAAGAACTATTGACACAGGATACTGTAGCCCAGGGCCCAGTCTTTGAGTAGAAGATTTGTAAAATTTTGCTCTGTGGTAGGTAAAGGCATGAGGGCCTGAGATGTGCTCAGAGAGACCAAAAATGGGACAAATTAGGATTGCCAACCTTCCAGGATTGTCCTCCAGTCTCCAGAAATTACAGATGGTCTTTAATTAAAAATTATGTCATGATGAACCTCCAGGAATATGTTCAACCAAAACTGGCAACCCTAGGATAAAGAAGCAACTAGTTCTGTAATGATGACACTGCATAAAACAATTAACATTGCTTTAGTTTGGAGTATTTATTTTCCATTTATTCTTGCTAACAGCCTTGTTATCTGTAGACTTTTCAAATGCTCAGCTGAGTGAAATGGTAGCAGATTTTTTTCTTTCACTCTGTTCCAAACTTTATGAAAGAAACTGTTTTCCTTTTACTTTGAATGTCTTTTGAAAATATTAAGAATTCAGATTTTAACTGGTGTAAATTGGCATAGCTCTATTGACATAAGTGGAGTTACCATGGCTAATACTAGTCTGGCTGAAAATTTCTACAGAGTTGCTAACTCCAGTCATATTTATCCTATATATTTTGTGATATATGTTTAAAAACATATAGCCCAACCAGAGAGCTTGTAGGATCAGACTCGTAAGTAACAATGAGTCAAGCTGCACATATAAGAAATATAGGAATAGAAAATACTACATAGGTGAAGGTGCAAATATGAAGCTTAAGTTCTGCACTTGCTTACTTATTAAGATATTAGCAGTGCAAGGTGAACATTGAGTGGTGTTTTTAAAATTTAGTTTTCAAGTGCCAGATTATGCCTGTCCTATGGTGCATTCACAGGGCAGGGGAAGGTGCAAGAAAGTGTCCTCTTTGACCTCATGCTCAGCTCAGATATGGGCCAGGCAGAATTGTAGTCTTTTCTCCTCCTTAAGGTCCATCTACATGTCAAGTTTCAGCTTTCAAACCTCAGCCTTTCAAACTATTTCTTGACATAGTGTTGACCAAAATAAAAAAGAAGTGTGGTTAGAATATTTTAAAATCAGGAAAGTGTATTTATTTCTTACCCTTACACCGTCCTCTGAAGCATTCGGAATAAGGCCCCCATTAGAAACAGGTTACCAGATTAGATGTACCTTGGGTCTGATCCATTATGGCAATTTCTATGTTCCACCAAAATCAGTGGGCCTCTATGTGTGCGTGCAGAGGACTGCCCACATAAAGCTTGATGCTGCATTGGGACTTTCAGTTTCACAATTGAGTGACTATGTGCCCAGGCCAGTACAACATTTTAATGGGACTACTCATGTGTTTAAAGGTAAACAGGTAGAATCATAGAAGTGAATGACTTTCCCTAGTTTTACTTCTCTAGTTAGTTTATCAGAAGGTCATGCACAAAATACCAAAAGCTTTACTAAAGTCAAGAGATACCACATGTACCTCTTCCCCCATATCCACAAGGCCTGTTACCCTGTCAAAGAATGATTAACTGCTTTGCTGAATCGAGGTCTTTAATAGAAGTAACTGGATATTTTTGTCTTTAATTGTACAGAGGAAGCATATAACTCAAAGAAGTATTGGTTATACTACTTAAATCAGCATGTTTCAGCCTGGAAGAAAGTATTACAAAAACACTACAATATTATTGCAATTGCCCCAAACATTGTGGTAACACTCTTGTGAACTGTAGTGTTTCAGAACATTACCGAACAATACTTAATAAGGAAGTTGTCTCCTTTACAGCTGAGAATCCCTGAAAACAGGAAATGCTGACAGTATCCTTTAGTTCTGCTACAAGATAAACCTTCCATGAGTCTTCAAAGGCTGATTTGTTTTTTAAACAAAACCACTAAAAGCCACTACATTATGTAATTCCTTTCCTTCTCTTTCTTTCCTGCTACCTTCTTGCTTTTTAAAAATATTTACTTTCCATAATATGTTGGTAACATTTATTTTCACTTGCAGAAAATTGACATACAAACTATTATCTGTGTTTATCTCTTTGAGTTGGGGGATCCTGAGTTCTTCTTGTTTTTAAACTAAACTCATTGGTACAAGTGATTGTGGGTTTTAAATTCTCACAGATTATTTCCTGGAGCCCCCCATGCCCTTCCCACCTTCAGGACTCTAGAACTCGGGGCTCAAGGGCCGTGGGGCTTGGTGTGGTCGCTGGGGCTTGGGGCTTTAGCCCCGCGGGGTGGGGGTGGGGTTGGGGTTGGGGTTGGTGTGGCCACCAGGGCTTGGGGCTTTAGCCCCACGGCGGGTGGTGGTGATGCTTCCGCGGGTTTGAAAATATTTGCCAGAGCTCCACTGCGGATGGCTCTGGCTGTATGTAAGCTCTGGTGGCTGGGTGGTTGGATGCAGGGGATCCCCTTGGTAAGTTAGTAGTCTTTTTTATTTATTGCAAAACCAAATCCTTGTGTATGACTTTGCTAATGTTTCTTTCTTATTAAAATGCAGTTTTATTTTTGATGTGCTCCGTGTATATGTCCCCCTCCATAGATATTTTGTAAACATTAATTGTAGCCCAATCATTGTGTTGGATTTCAGAGGACTGAACATTAGCTCCCAATGTGATGCTGTGGACAAAAGAGCTAATGAGATCCTGGTATGCATAAACAGGAGAATTTTGGGTAGGAGTACAGAGATTATTTTATCTCTGTATTTGACACTGGTGTGACCCCTGCTGGAAGACTGTGTCCAATTCTGATGTACACAATTCGAGAAGGTTGATGATAAATTGGACCGGGTTCCGAGAAGAGCCATGAGAATATTAAAGGATTAGAAAACATGCCTTATAGTGATAGAACGAAGGATCTCAATCTATTGAGCTTAACAAAGTGAAGGCTAAGGGGTGACTTGATTACAGTCTATAAGTACATACATGGGGAACAAATATTTAATAACGGGCTCTTCAATCTAGCAGTGACTATAACACGAACTAATGACTGGAAGCTGAAACTAAACAAATTCAGCTTGGAAATAAGGCATACATTTTTAATGGTGAGAGTAGATAAGCATTGGAACACTACCAAGGGTCATGGTTGATTCTCCATCACTCACAATTTTTAAATCTAGATTGGATGTTTTTCTAAAAGATCTGCTGGAGGAATTATTTTGGGAAAGTGCTATGGCCTGTACTATACTGGAGGTCAGACTAGATGATCACAGTGGTCCCTTCTGGCCTTAGAGTCTATGAATGCAGTTATAGCACCTTGGCAAGGTTTTATCTGAATGCATTACGAGAGCTTTGCTGGCTACAGAATAGAGATAATTGATCTTGTCAGGTATAACATCCTCATTTATATTACTCAGTTCTTTCCTCTGCTGCTTATGTATTGAGCTCAGTCCAATAAATCACAAAGAACTTGTGACCCTCCACTCCTGTCTCTTTGTTTAAGCTGTTTGTAAATGTTTTTCCCTGTATGAAACATCTGTTAATGTGGCAATACTGTTTTCCCCAATGTTAATGAGGTGAATTAATATTTCCTTCTTTCATTATTATTAATTCTGACTTTTTAACATTAATTAGTAAAAATTAAGGGATAAATTCTGATGCCCTTGCTCGTGTTATGTAGCATCTTGCTTTGCAAGTAGTCCCACTGACTTCGATGGTACCATCTCAGGGGTAAGGTGTGACAGTTTGGAAAATCTCTCTGTACAGCTTATGAATTCTGGTTGATGTGATGAAGTTGTTATATAATTGCTATATCGGTGAATGATTTCATATGAATGTGGAACCCATCAGATACTGACATGGGCTGAAGCATGTACCTACCAGATGAGGAACAGTGGAGCGTCATTAACCTTAATGACTGTACGGCATATGCTGATTGATACATTGGAGCTTTGGTGGAGTTGATAGAAACTACTTCTCCTACATGTCTGCAGGGAGCGGTCAGTGGAGGGTGAAAAAAGAAACCAGGTGTTCGTAGGGGAACATATAAACTCAAGAGATTCACAGAGACCGGAATAAGCAGCTTTGGGCAGGAGAGGGGAAGAGATTGGCAGGCTTTTGCAGGCTTTCCTGTTTAAATGCAGACCAGACAAGGTCAGAGAAAACTAGCTGACCTAGAGCTCCATGTTTCTGAAGGGAAGTCATAAACTGGAGGGGCAGATCCTGGACGGCTCTGTCCAACCCCAGAGAACTTTTCAGAGTGGTGAGGAACCAAGAGGCAGAGAAAAGTGTACAAGTGTGTTTATTTTGTCTAGATCTATGTATCTCTTATGCTGTTAACTGAAGAGCAACGATATTTTAAAATCAGGTGCCAAATCTATCTGTGTGTCTGTTGGCTTACATTATCGGGTATCTCTGAAGAGGTAAGCTGTAAACCCAGAGTGCCTGTGCAGCTGGAGTTCTGGGAGAGGGTGTGTTTAAACCAAGAGGGATTCTGAGGGGTCAGCACAGGTCCCAGGGAGCAGGCAGTTGGACTGCAGAGTCTCAACTCTCAAGAGGAGATGCTAGACAGAGGATCTTCACCCCAACAGTGTTCCTAGAGACTCCAAGGCACCAGTAGTGCCTGGATCTGTTCAGACTCTGGGGGCTTAAGAGGGCCCAGTGCGGTGGGTTCCCTCATGGCATTCTGGTGAGTGTTCAACAGGCAGCAATCAACTAGATCTGTGACACTATGTATTTCCTTCTCTTTCCTTCAGTCTTGTCTGTTTTCCCTCCTGTTTCCACTTTTCAACCTTGGTTTTATTAAATGTCTGATTTCCCTTTCCCCTCTCTCCACCATCCTTCTTCCCTTTCTTCCCTTACATTCTTTCATTATTTCTCATCTTACTTACCCCTCTTCATCTCCATCCCCACTCTGCTTTCTCCTTTCTTTTCCACATCCTTAATCTTCTCTCACTATTTTATTTCACCACATTCCTGTCTCTTGCTTCCATTTCCCTAACTCCCTCTGTTCTCTCCACCAATTATTCACTCGCTATTCCCTCCCCCACCCCACACCTACCTATGACTAGCTGAATTAATCCTACACTCTTATGGCTCATTCCTGTCCTCCATACCACATGCTCGTGCATCAGGGCCGGATTATGACATTCTGAGACCCTAAACTATGTCAAGTGTAAGAGGCCCCATGCCATAAATTTTTTTTTATTATATTCACAGAAAGGAAATTGAATATATAAACACGAACGCTTTATATTGGCATATATACAAAGACGAAGTTGTAAAACAGAATAATAATCTAACTAAAACATGTCTTGCAATATGTCTGTTTGTATTATAAAATAGTTTCAAATTAACATATTTTCATCTATGATTTCTTAATTAGTAGATATGAAAACTTTATATCTACAGCAAACAAAAGTAAAAAGAAAAGGAGTACTTGTGGCACCTTAGAGACTAACCAGTTTATTTGAGCATGAGCTTTCGTGAGCTATAGCTCACTTCATCGGATGCATAGCATATCGTGGAAACTGCAGAAGACATTATATACACACAGAGACCATGAAACAAAACTTCCTCCCACCTCACTCCCCCGCTGGCAACAGCTTATCTAAAGTGATCCTCAAGTAGAGCCATTTCCAGCACAAATCCAGGTTTTCTCACCCTTCCCCCCCCCCCCCCCCACATACAAATTCACTCTCCTGCTGGCAACAGCCCATCCCCCTTTGAAACCCCTCTTTATAATGCGCATGATAATCAAGGTGGGTCACCTCCAGCACTAATCCAGGTTTTCTCACCCCCCCCACACACCCCCCCCTTTTTCAAAAACCACACACACAAACTCATTCTCCTGCTGGCAACAGCTCATCTTACAATGTGCACAGCAATAATCCAAGTTTAACCAGAGCGTCTTGGGGGGGGTTTTGCAGGAAAAAAAAAACAAGGGGAGACAGGCTACCTTGCATAATGACTTAGCCACTCCCAGTCTCTATTCAAGCCCAAATTAATAGTATCCAATTTGCAAATGAATTCCAATTCAGCAGTTTCTCACTGGAGTCTGGATTTGAAGTTTTTTTGCTTTAAGATAGCGACCCTCATGTCTGTGATTGCGTGACCAGAGAGATTGAAGTGTTCTCCGACTGGTTTATGAATGTTATAATTCTTGACATCTGATTTGTGTCCATTTATTCTTTTACGTAGAGACTGTCCAGTTTGACCAATGTACATGGCAGAGGGGCATTGCTGGCACATGATGGCATATATCACATTGGTGGATGTGCAGGTGAACGAGCCTCTGATAGTGTGGCTGATGTTGTTAGGCCCTGTGATGGTGTCCCCTGAATAGATATGTGGGCACAGTTGGCAACGGGCTTTGTTGCAAGGATAGGTTCCTGGACTAGTGGTTCTGTTGTGTGGTATGTGGTTGTTGGTGAGTATTCGCTTCAGGTTGGGGGGCTGTCTGTAGGCAAGGACTGGCCTTTCTCCCAAGATTTGTGAGAGTGTTGGGTCATCCTTCAGGATAGGTTGTAGATCCTTAATAATGCGTTGGAGGGGTTTTAGTTGGGGGCTGAAGGTGACGACTAGTGGCGTTCTGTTATTTTCTTTGTTAGGCCTGTCCTGTAGTAGGTGACTTCTGGGCTAAGTCATTATGCAAGGTAGCCTGTCTCCCCTTGTTTTTTTTTTCCTGCAAAACCCCCCCCAAGACGCTCTGGTTAAACTTGGATTATTGCTGTGCACATTGTAAGATGAGCTGTTGCCAGCAGGAGAATGAGTTTGTGTGTGTGGTTTTTGAAAAAGGGGGGTGTGTGTGGGGGGGGTGAGAAAACCTGGATTAGTGCTGGAGGTGACCCACCTTGATTATCATGCGCATTATAAAGAGGGGTTTCAAAGGGGGATGGGCTGTTGCCAGCAGGAGAGTGAATTTGTATGTGTGTGTGGGGGGGGGGGGGGGGGGAAAGGGTGAGAAAACCTGGATTTGTGCTGGAAATGGCTCTACTTGAGGATCACTTTAGATAAGCTGTTGCCAGCGGGGGAGTGAGGTGGGAGGAAGTTTTGTTTCATGGTCTCTGTGTGTATATAATGTCTTCTGCAGTTTCCACGATATGCTATGCATCCGATGAAGTGAGCTATAGCTCACGAAAGCTCATGCTCAAATAAACTGGTTAGTCTCTAAGGTGCCACAAGTACTCCTTTTCTTTTTACGAATACAGACTAACACGGCTGTTACTCTGAAACCAAACAAAAGTAGTTACAGTTACACAGACCAGCTTACTTAATGGAAGCAGTACAACCTGCAGTATCTGTCTGCATATCACATTAATTTGAACACCGAAATTTAAAACATTTTCTTTCATGATTTTTGGAGAGCAAAGACTTTGATGATGTCCTCAAATGATAAATTACGGAGTCTGTCACTTTCGATGCACAGATTGCTTAGGGCAGATAGCTTTTCTTCCAGCATTTTCGAGGTAGACATCTCTCTTTGCATTCACTTCTCTAGCATCTGATTTCCCCCCACTCCCGGACCACTAATTAATCTCGAGTTATAGGCTTTAATAGCCTATAAATCACATATGCACATAGTTTGAAATAACTTACTCACCAAGTACTCAGAATATTTTGATATATATGTATATCTTCCTTCACTTCTCTCAAACTTTCTATTTATCCTTTTGTCAGCACTCTCTGACATTTACTGTGAAGGTTCCTGAAACTGACGGAGGGAAGCCAACAAAAATTTATTGTCCTCAGGATCACTCAACCCAAGTCCATAAGACAATGACCTGCAAACTCAATCACATGAAGCATGGATAGCGCATGAAGCAAAAAGTGGCGTGCACACTAAAATACACAATTGTATGTATGTACAGATCAAAAGAAGAACGAACACACTAATACTTAAGAAAATGAAGAAAAACAGGGGCAGAGGCACTATACGACTGAGTGTGCTGGACCATAAACAAAAGATGGCAGCCTTTTGGCTATTACCAGCCAAGGGGGATGCTTTACATGACATCATTCCTAAGACGAGTCCCATACGAGGATGAGCTTGTCAGGATTGCTTCACGACACTGCCATCTCTGACCTCACATTTTCCCAATTTTATCGGCAATGAGATTATGTATTTATTTATCTGAAATAAATTATGAAGGCAAGGTCAGAATTTTACCAGTAGCAGATGGCCAACAAAATGCTGCCTTAGGAGACTGATAGCAGACTTACTTGTAGAAATACTAATTTTACAAGTGCAAATTATCTTTTTTTTTCTCAGCTCTGGCCTCCCGCCTGTCAATAATAAACAATTAGTGAAGGGTAAGGATAGGGTAAGGGTATTTGTGTTGCCAGATGTGTATATTTTTATCATATTTGAACAAAAATGTCTATATTTAGAGAGAATCTTCTTTTTCCCATATCTCCTTTATTTATCAACTGATTTTGATAACATTTGAAATGGAGTCAATTTTTTCTTTTTTTTGGAGGCCTCTCATATTGCGAGGCCCTAAGCTGTATATTAGTTAGTTTATGGCTTAATCCGGCCCTGTCCTGCATTCTCTCCCTCCGGCCAGAATTCAGCTAATAATTTAATGAGGTAGGGCTTCTTCACTGATACCCACCATTATGCCCATAGTCTCTTTTATGCAGTTTATTATCCAGACTTAGGTCAAATCAACACACAGTTCCCCAACCCTCATGGACTACAGCTCCCAGGATTTATTCCTCCTTTAGTTCTCAGGTTCCTGCTGCCTCCCTCTCAGGATACTATGACAGTCCTAGTGCTTTTGCGGTTCTCTATTTCCAGGCAGCAAGACCCTCACGTTCATTTTCTCGGCCTCCTCCTCAGTAGGTGTGTGGGTAGGTAGGTCTCTCTTTAAGTCCAGGTGCCCTCTTTTAAAGCTCCAGTGCAGTCAGCTGTCCAGTCAGAGGATATTGGTTCTGCTCCCTTTTAAAGGGCCAGTGTCACCCTAAAGAGAGGAGTTTGTTTGAATACTTTATTATTAATTATGCCAATCTGTTTAACAGCTGTTCTGCCCCTTGGCACGCAAGCCTGTGCTTTATTGCCCTGGGAGAAAAAAAGGGAAATAGGATCTCAGTATCAGTATACATTATTCAAATATTAACTTGTAGTAATCTCTGTGTACCAAGCAGTACAAATACCATACCTGGGGAAAAAAGGAACAAAGTACCTTGACAATATGAGAATTAGAATATTCAGCAGCAGAGAACCAATAAATATAGGTTGATACAGACAAAAACTAGACTTCTGCTGGAGTGTAGCCATCTCTCCAATGAAAGTTAAAATTACATTTCCCTGTGGAGTGGTAGAACACCAAGCCTTTCATTCATGGTCTCCATCATCATACAGGGTTAAACTCAGAGCTCAAGGAACTGTATATATGTAACCCAAGTATAAAGTACACTTGCCAGTGCATGTATTACTGCCCTGGAGCAACATGTTTCTCATACAAGCAACAACAAAAAATCAGTACAGTATGTTTTAATTCAGATAAAATGTTATTACAAATCATAATGTCTCTTTGTAATAAGATACATACCTATTTTGTTTAAGCCTAGTATTCAGATGACTTATGGGGGCATAGGGAGTGATGCTGATAATCAAGTTTGCCCAACACTTTCTATTTTAAGACCCTGTTTTCAGTTGTTTTGCAAATTTTAACCATTTGGGATGAGGAGGGATTACAGCTTTCTACTCCTATCAGATACTCTGTTAGCTCAAGTGGTTGAGGACCATGCTGTGAATCTTAAGAGCCTAACACTGCTGATGATCCAGGGTGGCGGTGTCAATATAATTTGAAATTGTTATGAACTGCCTTTCCCCCAGCGCAGTCAAGTTTGAGAAAAGTGTTTTTAACAATTTATTGAAAACTACAATAGGACCTAAATATATGATCCCCGGCTACAATTACAGCAAGTAAGTAAAATCTCACCCCATTAGGTGAGGCGTACCGGCTGAGGTCGGATGAATCTGTTTCTCTGGCTAGAGTCTGTCACGACTGTACTGCCACCATACAAGCCACCAACCTTTATATCATTTTTCAATTCTATTTTTAGACACGACATCATAACTGCCAGTTCTAGTTTTAGCCAGTGACTGTTATTTACCTCACAGTTGTATGATCTGCTGAATCATTTACTTTTCCTGCCACTTTGGTTTTCCTGCCAATTCTATATTTTTTAATGCAATGTGACCTGTAGCTTCCATCTAATGGTGGAGTGACTCTTGTTTATTCAAAATAGAGTCCAGGGATACAAGATGGAGTCACTCACGATCTGCCATATCAACATGATGACATTTTTATTTTTTAAGTTTAAAAAAATAGAGAAAATTACATTTAAAAATCTCTCTTAAAAGAACATTAAGGTTGCAAAGTCAAACACTCTAAACTTAGGAAAAAAACAGAATTAAGGCTGCCCATGCACCAGTAGGGGTGTTGTGGGAAAAATAGCAAGGGATCATGTAATTAAAGACTGTATCGTACTACAGACACATGATGGGGGTGAACTAAGGTTGCCTGGGGCAATCTTAATTCTGGCATTTCCTATCTTTTGAGTGATTGACTTTGCAACCTTAATTTTCTTTTAATGCAGGGGTTTTTGTTTGATTTTTTTGGGTGCGGGGGAAGTCTTTCTTATAATACACACAGATGCAGAAGCTGCATAAGTTACCAACATGTGTGGTGGCCTCTGTTTTTACCATTCCCTTTTAGATAGAAGGTTTTCTGCTTCTACATATAATATATTATTAGGGACCGGAAGTCAATTAGGGTTACCACATTTGAACATTCAAAAAAGAGACACTCCATGGGGGGGTATTTGCTCACGCCCCCTCCCCGCCCCACCTCCACCCCTTCCCTGCCCCTATTTCAACCCCTTCCCCAAAGTCCCTGCCCCAACTCTGCCCCCTCCCTGCCCCATTGGACCCCTTCCCCAAATCCCCGCCCCAGCCCCGCCTCCTCCCCTGAGCGCACCGCGTTCCCCCTCCTCCCCCTTCCTCCCAGCTGCGCGAAACAGCTGTTTCGCGGTGCAAGTGCTGGGAGCTAGGGGGAAAAAGTAGGCACTCTCTTGAGTGATCAGCATTCACTTTCTTTCTCGAACGATCAACATTCACTCTCTTTCTTGAATGATCAACTCTTCTTTGGGGAAAAATAATAATGGCAAAATCCCGGACTTTTTAGATATTTAAAAATACCTCCCGGACGGCGATTTAAGAACCAAAAAGCTGGACATGTCAGGGAAAATACGGACGTATGGTAACCCTAAGTCAATGGAAATTTTTACCTCCTTTTGGTCATATCATGCAATCTTGGAACACCCAAAATTTCTATTGATGTAACTGAGAGCAGAGTTTTGGCCCTCTGCATGCAAAAGATTAGAGGGATACTTTAAGATAGAAGTTAGTTACATCCATGTAAATCCAGAGGGGCTTGATTGATTTCACTATGGTTTACTAACATATTTTTAATTTCAAAAAATTTTTTCTGTATAATGACTTTTGAATGAATGGGGTTGAAAATAGTGAGAATGACATGGCCTTTTAAAAAAAATGTTAAGTTAGGTCATGTGTTCAGCTCACAAATCTTTATGGTAGCCCTGTGAAAACAAAGCAAATATGAAAACAGTATGTAGTTTATTGAACATATACTAGTGTTTTCAAAATAGTTCATAGTAGTGCTCCATTCACTTCCACTTCTCTCTGCCCACTTGTGTGAAATGGGGGAATAATAATTGGATGGTACCAGCTTCCCCTACATGCCTGGACCCAAGCTTGGAGGATGCAGTTCAGAATCCTAAGGGGAAATTTTACTCCCCTGCATGGGCATGTAGGCCAGGCTACAATCTAGCCCTTAGTAAAGTCAATGGAAGTATAAATAGAGATAATGGGATTAAATAGATGAAGAGAAAATTTAGGCTGAAAATTAGGACATTGAAAACTACACTGGAAAAATCTTAGAAAATATTGTGTAGACAGTCCTACATTGGCTGGGAGAGAGCCAGATTACATATTTTAAGGAGATTTTTTCCTTCTCTAATTTCTATAAGCAAAGAGGTAATTAATACACTATTACATATAGGAAAAGTTACGTTCCCCCTATTTTTTTTAGTAAAACAAATATACGTGCCAAGGTCTCCAGAAACACGTTGGATCCTGTACAGCTAATCCATTTTAACTCTGCTCTGTTCCAGACTTCTCCAATGTATGCAGTAGGCGCAGCTTTTAATGTCTGCTAGCGCTTTCACCTTAACCTTAGTCTCATCTCAAGTTCTTTCCACCTATGGAATGCTCTCTGGTGATCTTTTCATGGCATGCCAGATTTCTAGCCAGATTTTTCCAGTCCTTTGTTCCTGTAGAACCCAATGTGGCTGGAACATTAGACTGGAAGAGTTTGCAACAAAAACAGTATGCAGCATTCTGGGTTTTTGAGTACATAAGCGATAGCCTCTTCACTTTGTCACCATTGGGGATTTCACGCCAGTAATGTGTTGGATGGAAACTTCTATTTTCATTGTCTTTGGGGAACATGAAGTTTTTCACTTGCTGTGGCCCATGCAGTATAAGGAAGTCCCTCAGGCTACTGCTCAAGTGGGTCCACAGTCCTGGATCATCTAAACTTAAGGAACTAAATTCAGCAGCAGCTGTTTCTTGCACCTCCACCAGTCTTCTCTGATCTACACTTTTCTTCAGGAATGTGCATGGTTGCATCCGTTTGAGATGGAGATATGGATGCTGCAGTAGCTGCCAGGTCACCTGCACTCTGACTAACTGGAAGATCAGGCACTCACATCCTGATTGGGGCCAGAAGGCTCACCGTGAACATTTGTGTCTATGTATCTCAGGAGAGCTCCTTCCTGCTTAGATAGAAAAGATTCCTTTGCTTTCTTTCTTTTTCTGAATGCTGCCCCAGAGGGGCGTTTTCTCCTTTCACTCATGACTGCTGTTCTGTGCCAGCTATATTGGCTCTCAACACTTAGTTGAAGGTGACAAATAAGCAGGCTGGTAGCAGGACCTGAGTGAGGGAAGATATCAGCATCTTAAGGGCGTAACTGGCTCCCACTACTTCAGTTGACTGCCTGTTCTCCTCAAGTGGGTTCAGGGAAGCAGCAGGAAACAGGGGCAGTGCCCTGAGAAGCTGGTGTTAATTAGTCCAGGCTCCTGGGGGTGCTAGAGAGGTACATAAGAGGCCCCTCCTCCTTTCTCTCCCTGCAGCTCCTGCTGCTTTCTGTTATTCCCTCTCACCTTTTCTCCTGCCTGCCTGTTATGTCTCTTGTGCCCTCCTTCCTCTGGCACAGCACTCCACCATCTCTGTGCATCTCGAGCAGAGAGAATACATATGCACCAGCAGCAGACACAATTTTCTACACTCTAGGTCCTAGTGGCGCCCCCAGTCTGGCACCTGAGGCAGCTGCCTCAGTTCGCCTGATGGTAAGGCCAGCCCTGCATCACCTCATCTTCACTAGTGGCCATCATTCTGGTCCCTCCCAGGGCTACATCTCTCTCCCTCTACTGCCCTGAGATGCCACTTTTATAATATATTACGCTGACATTACCATGTCTAATGCATAGTCAGCAGGGGTTTCTCCCCTCTTCCTTATTTGTATTTCCTCCCCTTACAAATGTTAAGGTGTCCTTCTTCTATAACTTAGTGTGTTTATGATTTCATGCCATTATCATATCCGTCAATTCGTTGCCATGGCACTCTTGCAGTCGGATGTTCCGTCCAAAACCTCCCAGAAGCTGGTGTCAGTTCATGTTCTGTGATTGGCTGATGTCATTAGGACCAAATTCTCCCTTACATTCTACTTCCTGTTCCCCAAAACTTATCTATGCCAAAGTTTGTAGGCCTCAAGCCTTATGCTAACTGCTGAAGCCAAGGTCTTGCAGGATACAAGCCTGTAAGTTCCTTGCATTACTGCTGAATATAATAAAGCAAATTCAAAATATAATGCAAAACGGTGACTATAATAGAGGTAAGCTGGCCCACTGGGCTACAGGTAGCATTCACACTGTGCTAGGTGGAAGGGAAGGAAGGGCCTATGGCCCTTAAGAGACCTCTGTTCTGTTTTTGCCCTGCCACAAACTTTCTACCTGAGCCTGAGCAAGTCACTTTGTTTCTCTGTGCCTCAATTCTCCCATCTGTAAAATGGCACTACTCTGCCTAAGTAGTGGTGTGAGGATAAATACACTGAAGATTATGAAGTGCTCAGATCAGGACTCAAGTCATGGTGGAATGCTCTGGAAGGCTGTTCTGGTGCTTTTTTGGGAACAGCATTCTGACACTTTTTTTTTTTTATAGGAGCACTGGCTCAGGTACTACAGCATGGGAGGACAAACTACGGCCCGTCTGGACTTTCAATCTGGCCTGTGGGATTGCCAGCCCTGTGGCGCAGCAGGGCTATGGCAGGCTCCTGCCTGCCCTGGCCCCGTGCCACTCCTGGAAGTGGCTGGCATCACGTCCCTGCAGCCCCTAGGGAAGGCGGGGGGGCAGAGGGCTTCGCCTGCAGCACCCATTGGCTGGGAACAGGGAACTGAGGCCAATGGGAGCTTCGGGGGTGGTACCCGCAGGTGAGGGCAGTGTGTGGCAGAGGCGCCTGCCCCCCCATCCCCAGGAGACACTGCCAGACGTGCTGGACACTTCTGGGAGTGGTGCAGGGCCAGGGCAGGCAGGGAGCCTGCCTTAGCCCTGCTGCCACCCCGGAGCTGCTTGAGGTAAGCGGCGCCAGGCTGGAGCCCGCACCCCAAATCCCTCCTGCATCCCACACCCCAACCCCCTGCCCTGAGCCCCCTAACCCTCTTGAGACTCCTGCTGCACCCCACCCCCCCTGCCCTGAGCCCCCTTCCACACTCCACACCCCTCCTGCACCTCAACCCCTTGCCCTGAGCCTTCTTGCACCCCACACTCCCCCCTGTTGGGGACACTGGGGCATGGCCACTAGGTAACTCGAGGGGATGGAAGACCACGAGTGTCGATGAAGCCCCCTCGCACTAGGCCCAGGTGTCCTTGGCTCCCCCTCCCACCTGGAGGCACTCGCAGCAGCTCTGCGTACTAGGCCCAAGTGTCCTTGGCCCCCCCGCCTGGAGGCACTCACAGCAGTTCTGCTGAGAATCTGCAACAATATGCTGCAGAGTCAGACTGCCTGAAACTAAGCAAGGCCAAACAGGGGAGATATGGAAGAACAATGCTGAATAAAGCAGCTTTATGTATAGTTTAACAAATGATACAGAGAACCAGGGAACTAGCTGGGAACTGGATTGGCTGGCTATATGGATACTTGGGGCAGCTTGCTATTGGATAAGTATGCTGGGAAAAAGGATGTATAAAAGCCTGTGTAACTTCCTGCTCTGTGTACAGGATTTGAGATTCAAATCTCCCTGTACCTATTTGAAGCTTCAAATAAACTTTTCTGCTTCTCCACCCCGTTGTGATTATTGGGTGTAGCACACCGGGTAACGAACCAACTCAAGCTGTTGTTCAGCCTCTCGGCACTGGGTGCCGGCAACAGCTTTTGGCGTCCCTGGGTGGGCCAGAGGCTGCAATTTAGCCTTGCCCGGACCCCTCCTGGAGGTCGAGGATTGCGGCGAGAACCGACGCCCAGTGCGCACCGGTGAGTTCACCGGGGCCTCGGAGGAGACGCGATTTGATCGACCCCGGAGGGCACAACGGTGCAACGCACTCAAATAGTGGAGAAGCAGTTGTGGACAGCGGTGAAGAACCGGTCCCTTACACATGGGGGAGGAGCAGCTGCAGGCCACTGTGAAGAACCGGTCCCTTGGATAAGGTAGGAACCGTTTGAAATCCGGATTGTATGCTCTGTTGGAACCTGGGGACACCCAGAGTTACCCTGTAGTTATGGGACAGGGACAGAGCTCAGGGGTTAGGGCACGGTGTACGCCCCTAGAGTGCATTCTAGCAAACTGGAAGGTATTTGGTGCAGATCCGATGACTAAGAGCCAATTAAAACAATTCTGTACAGTTGACTGGCCTCAATATCAACTAGAGGACCAGGAGTGGTGGCCACCAGGAGGGTCAATTAATTACAACATGATCCTCCAATTAGTTTTGCTTTGTCAGTGAATGGGTAAATGGAATGAATATATGTATGTGCATTTGTTTCTGACTTTATGTACTCGACCAGATATTTTACAGCACTGTAATCTGACTCCGACTGGTTCAGTAGCAGCTAATGTTAGTTCCCAGACCCCCATCCCCACTGTAATGGCAGAGCCGGTGTCCCCTTCGGCCCCTACACCCACACCTTGTAAGTCCCCCGAGCAGACCCCAGGTGGGATCCAAATGATGAAAGGGATATGACCCGCCTTACCTCCGATAAGGAGTTGCTTTTGCATGGACTCTGTCACTCGGCTGTCTGACATAATAATTGGGCAAAGCCATATGAAGTAATGCAGGATTTAAAAGAAAGCCCAGGGGCCTTTCTACAGCGTATTTGGGACACCATTCTACAGAACACTAATGCAGACCCCGATGATCAGGCAACTGAGTCAATTATTAAGGGAATTTTTACGAGCAGAGCAGCCCCTGATATTAAGAGAAAGTTACAAAAAAAGGAGGATTTAATGGGCATGACCATGGCACAAATCTTAGAGACTGCAAACCGAGCTTATAGTCTGAGAGAGACAGAGAAGGAGAGAAAGCAAGTGAGATTGATGGTAACAGCGGTACAGGCCGGCACTAAGAGAAGTGGCCGGGGAGGAAGGGGCCGTGGACGCGACCATCCGGGCCCGCAGGAGAGACGACTGGGTCGCAACCAGTGTGCCCTGTGTTGACAGGAGGGACACTGGAAAAATGAGTGCCCAAAGAGGAAGGAAAAGGGGGGTTCCCCTATGATGGCGATGGCGGAGCAGGAATAAGGGTGTCACGGGAGATGGACCACCCTACCCCCGGAACCCCGAGTAAAGATGCGGGTGGGAAGCTCAGAAATAGATTTTTTAGTGGACTCTGGAGCTGCCCGAACTGCCGTAAATCAGCCTCTTCAGTTGCCAATAGCAGATTCCCTTACTGTGGTGGAAGCCACAGGCAGGGACACCAAGTGCCCAGTGTATGCCCCAGCGGAATGCGCTTTGGGAAACAGGACTATATCCCACAAGCTGGTATACCTCCCTGAGTGTCCAACACCTCTGCTGGGACGGGATCTACTTTGTCGCCTCGGTGCCACCCTGCATTTTACTGAGGATGAAATAACCCTTACCTTACCCCCTGAGAATGCATGGATCATGACCCTTGCAGTTGAGCCCTCAGCCATGCAAGCCCCAGAATGGAGCCCGTGGGAAGACGAGGTGTACCCCCTCGTGTGGGCATCAGGGATTCCAGGAAAGGCCACCCACCAGACCCCTCATTACTATTCAGTTCATACCAGGGAAAGGCCCAGTGCAAGTAAAACAGTATCCAATCAAGAGGGAAGCCAGAGAAGGTTTACAGGAAACTATAGATCGATTCCTAATATATGGTATTCTCTGGGAATGTCAGTCAGCCTGGAACACTCCCATTCTATCCGTACAGAAGCCTGATGGCACGTATCGGCTGGTACAGGACCTAAGGGCAGTCAATGAACGGGTTAAGACTCTGCACCCTCTTGTCCCTAACCCGTATACCTTATTGGTTTCTATAGGGGGACAATATACCCATTTTTCAGTCCTTGATCTGAAAGATGCTTTCTTTACCATCCCAGTTGCCACCCCGTCACAGGAGATCTTCTCCTTCGAGTGGGAGGATGGAAAAAGGGTTAAAAAGCAACTTTGCTGGACAGTGTTGGCCCAGGGATTTAAAAACTCCCCCACCCTCTTTGGCCAGGCTCTGGCCAGGGACCTAGAGGAGTGGGATAATGAGGAGGCCCTCCTTCTGCAGTATGTAGATGATTTGTTAATTGCCACTGTGGGCCAAACCCCCTGCCTTAAAGCCACCATGAGCCTCCTGAATTTTACTGGACTCCGGGGATATCGGGTAGCACGGAGTAAGGCTCAAATTGCCCTCCCAGAGATACGGTACCTCGGGTTTCACATACGGCAAGGGGAGCGTCAGCTTTCAAGCGAAAGAAAGGAAGCTATCTGTCAAGTTCCTACCCCAAGTAACCGTAAGCGGCTCAGAGCATTTCTGGGTATGGCAGGCTTTTGCAGGATATGGATCCCAGAGTTTGGACTGTGGGCTAAACCCCTGTGTAAAAGGAGCAGATCATGGCCCCTTCTATTGGACCCCAGAGGCTGACAGGGCATTTAAAATCCTGAAAAGAAAATTGATGGAAGCCCCAGCTCTGGGCCTGCTGGATCTCTCTAAGCTGTTTCAGTTGTATGTACATGAACGAAGGGGGGTGGCCCTAGGAGTGCTCACACAGCTGTTAGGAGCATGGAGACGTCCCATGGCTTATTTTTCTAAGCAATTGGATCAGGTTGCAAAGGGTTGGCCGGCATGTTTACGGGCGGTCGCAGCTACTGCCCTAGTGCTTAAGGAAGCCGAGAAGCTAACATTGGGAGGGGTTATGCAAATCTATACTCCCCATATGGTCCGAGCCGTATTGGATGCAAAGGGAGGGCTTTGGCTCACCCAGGTTCGGATTGCTCGGTATCAGACTAAGCTGTTAGAGAACTCTGAAGTCACCTTACAGCCTTGCCCCTCCCTTAACCCAGCCACTCTCTTGCCAGAAACAGAGGAACAGAAACATGACTGTTTAGAGATCACAGATGCCCAGTACTTCAGCCGTCCGGATTTAAAGGATGTACCCCTCCCAAATGCAGATTATGAGTGGTACACTGGTGGTAGCAGTACTGTAATAAATGGACAAAGGAGGGCGGGCTATGCTGTTGTGACCCTTCATGACACTGTGGAAGCTGAAGGTTTGCCTGCTGGGACCTCTGCCCAGCTTGCCGAACTGATAGCCCTGACCCGTGCACTTGAACTGTCAAAAGGAAAGCGGGTCAACATTTTTACTGATTCAAAGTATGCTTTTGGTGTGCTGCATGCTCATGCTGGCCTATGGAAGCAAAGGGGAATGCTAACAGCCCAAGGCTCCCCAGTCAAGTATGGGCCCCAAATCCTCCAGGTCCTAGAAGCCGTACAACTTCCCTTGAAAGTGGCGGTGGTACACTGTAAAGCCCATCAAAGGGAGGATCAAGATGTGGCCAGAGGTAACGCCCGGGCAGATAGAGAGGCTAAGCATGCTGCCACCCTGCCATCCCCTCAGACTGAGAACGCCCATATGCATGCCCCTATCCCATCAGTAGGGGAGCTTCCAACCCCTCAGTACTCTGGGGAGGAGAGACAGCTAACTGACAAACTCGGTCTCCGGGAAAAGGAGGGATGGCTCCATTCCCCAGAAGGGAAGATCCTCTTACCAAAGGGCCTAATCCGGCCAGTGCTGCAGAAACTACGTCAAACCACTCATGCTGGCAGGGAAGCACTTATCCAGCTAATGAGAAAATACTTTATCACTTCCAGACTCCGACCCCAGGTACAAGCGGACTGCTTAGTCTGCCAAAAGAATAACCCCCGACTGGGACATCCTGTGCCACCAGCTGCCCTAGAACCCACTCCGGGCCTTGGACAAGTGTGGCAAATAGACTTTACTGAGTTTCCCCGGACCCAAGCGTTCAAATATCTCCTTGTTACAGTGGATCGGTTCAGCGGATGGCCAGAAGCCTTCCCATGCCGTAACTGCACTGCCAGAACAGTGGCCCTCAAGTTTGTTAAGGAGATCATTCCTCGCTTTGGACTCCCCCTGTGGATGGAATCTGACAACGGGACACACTTCACGTCAAAAATCATTCAAAGCATCTCACATGCCTTACAGATCCCCTGAAAACTCCATACGCCCTGGAGACCGCAAGCCAGTGGTGTAGTGGAGCGTACCAATCAGACCCTTAAACGGCATCTCTCAAAAGTGTGTCAAGAAGCCTCACTGCGATGGCCTGATGCTTTGCCCCTCGTCCTACTCCGTATCCACGTTCTCCCAAAGGGTAGATTAGGGCTCAGTCCCTTTGAAATTATGTTTGGAAGGGCATGGCCTATGAATGGCACCCGGTTCTGTCAGGGGAATGGGAGTTGGGTAATGGTTTTTTGTCACAGTATATGTGTTCCCTGTCTGCTGTTCTCTTGTCTCTTCACAGGTATACCAAGGATTCCCAGCCTCTCCCCTTGGACACTCCCTTCCACTCCTTACAGCCCGGTGACTCTGTGCTTGTTCGCACCTGGAAAGACGAGCCTCTCCAGGAAAAGTGGAAAGGACCCTATACTGTCCTGCTGATCTCCCATACAGCGGCAAAGATGGAGGGACACAAGAACTGGATCCATCACTCTCGTCTGAAGGCAGTACCCGCCCCCTCGTCAGCAGAACAGTGGACCGTCCAACCTGCTGACTCCTCATCTAGTGACGATCTCGGGCTAAATCTACTGTTTAAAAGACACAAATAGCGGGCACCTTAATGCTAAAATGGGCCCACCCAGGTACTGGAAGCCCTGGGTTGGGAAGACTCTGGTGATAATTAATTGGGTAACATTGTTATTCTCTGTATTGGTATTTCCAAACTGTGCATATCGGGAGCATAACTCCTTTGTTTCGCTTGCGCACCATGTTGCTACTTTAACAAACCAGACTGATTGCTGGGTATGTGCTCCAACTCCACTGTGCACCCAAATGGGAATGCCCCTTGACATGCTGCCCCTGACCCTAGCAGAATTAGCCACCACCAAAGAGCAGGAAAGAACGGACTCGCCGTTCTGGAATAAGACCTCTTTACAGCAGGCCACCTATCAGGATCAGGAGTATTCAGTTGCAGTACTCACTAAAAAAGTGTTATGTTTTACCCGAAACCAATCTGATCACTATGGGCGTCCTGTGGGAAAAAGCTCCTGTGTTATTACACAGTGGGCTGATGGGTACTGGATAAAGACCAACAGGGGAGGTCAGCAGTGTGGGTGTAATGGTTCCTCCCCTTTTAGGGAAACTCTTACAAATACTCTTACCACAAAAGGGGTTTGGAAATGTAACTTGCCGTCCCGTTAATATCTCCAATGTAGCAAGCCAATGGTGGGTTTGTAGTGGTCCCTATGGCGAGTGTAATTTGAACGGCACAATTAGAAACGCCCCCACTTGTACCCAATCAGGAGGATGGGATGTCCCCCTAGGGGCATATGAACTGTTTGGAAAAGCAGCCTTAAATATCCCAGGAATCCCCTTAAGAAACAGTCCTTACTGGGCCCTACAGGGTCACTATTTTGTATGTGGCCAAAAGGCTTACAAGGTGCTGCCAGCCAATTGGACAGGTAGCTGTTATATAGCTCATGAAGTTCCTCATCTGTCAATAACTGCCACACTGCCCAAAGGAAAGATTAGAAATGCCCGAGACACCTCTGTTGAGTCACGAGAAAAGACCCTGCGGCGACTGACTACGGCATTGGAGGGCAATATGAAGAATCCCCTCACAACCGAGAAGCTTGTAGGGTGCTCTGTACTGGGAATAGCGCCACTGGTTTCCGGACCAGCCATGGCATGCATAGGCTGCTATACTGTAAGGCTGCAAATGGTACTTGAGAAAGTTGCCTTAGAGTTAGAGGACTCGGTTAGTGATTGAGGGTCAGCAGTAAAAACATTAAATAAAGAGGTACAGCAGCTCAGGACGTTTTCCCTCCAAAACAGGCTGGTTTTGGACTATCTCTTGGCATCCCAAGGAGGGGTTTGTGCCCTTGTCGGGCCCCGATGTTGTGTATAGGTAAATGATAGCAGTTATGAGATCTATGAAAAGGTGGTACAGGCTGAGGCCCATGCCCAAGCTGGAGCACAGGTTGCCTATACTGCCCCCGAGAGCGATTGGTTGCAAACCTTGTTTTCAGGCTGGGGTTTGTCGTCTTGGCTTGGTGGTTTATTTAGCCTGCTATTGAAAATTCTCTTTCCTGTATTGCTTGTATTACTGGTATTATGCCGTGCAGTATCATGTGTTAGGGCCCTTTTGCAAAAGTTAATAAGTCATTCTCTTCAGGGCTATCACAAAGTGCTTATGCAAAGTCCTATTGTAAAGAAATAAGTAGCCCAAGTGAGAAAACTCAGAGCCAAGGTTGTTGAGTGTTCTCAAAGGGGGGAGTTGTTGGGGACACTGGGGCATGGCCACTAGGTAACTCGAGGGGATGGAAGACCACGAGTGTCGATGAAGCCCCCTCGCACTAGGCCCAGGTGTCCTTGGCTCCCCCTCCCACCTGGAGGCACTCGCAGCAGCTCTGCGTACTAGGCCCAAGTGTCCTTGGCCCCCCCGCCTGGAGGCACTCACAGCAGTTCTGCTGAGAATCTGCAACAATATGCTGCAGAGTCAGACTGCCTGAAACTAAGCAAGGCCAAACAGGGGAGATATGGAAGAACAATGCTGAATAAAGCAGCTTTATGTATAGTTTAACAAATGATACAGAGAACCAGGGAACTAGCTGGGAACTGGATTGGCTGGCTATATGGATACTTGGGGCAGCTTGCTATTGGATAAGTATGCTGGGAAAAAGGATGTATAAAAGCCTGTGTAACTTCCTGCTCTGTGTACAGGATTTGAGATTCAAATCTCCCTGTACCTATTTGAAGCTTCAAATAAACTTTTCTGCTTCTCCACCCCGTTGTGATTATTGGGTGTAGCACACCGGGTAACGAACCAACTCAAGCTGTTGTTCAGCCTCTCGGCACTGGGTGCCGGCAACACCCCCACACACCCCGCACTCCCTCCCGCACCCCAACCCTACATTCATGGTTCTGCATACAATTTTCCCACCCAGATGTAGCCCTCGGGCCAAAAAGTTTGCCCACCCTTGTACTACAGTAATGGGGCCATATAAGTACCTATAATACAATAACATCTAATTCTTATATAAGGCTTTTCATCAGTAGATGTCAATGTGCTTTACAAAGGAGGTTGGGCTCATTATACCCAGTCCACAGATAGGGAAACTGAAGCAAAGAGAGGTGACTTGCCCAAGGTCTCCCCGCACGCAGTGCCAGGACCAGAACCCTGACTTGTTGAGTCCTAGCCCTGTAGGTGCTCGCCAGCCCTGCTGGGTTGGCTGCTCCCTGCCCCGGACAGCGCAGGGGCGATGGAGCTCCAGGAGCTGTGACACTGGGCTCTACCCTGCGTTTGGCGGTGGATGCGCTTCTGCTCAGCGGTCCCTCCTGCTGGTGCTGCCATCTCCTTCGCGGGGATTCCCCCGCCTCCGGGGCCCTGGCCAGTCTCCGACTGCAGCCGCTCTTCCCTCTCCCGCGGCGCTGCGGGCGGGAGGCGCCGAGTCCCCGCCGCACAAGCAGCAGCCCGGCGGCGCAGGCGCGTTCCCCGCTGGAGGGAACCCGGCCGCTTCCCCACCGGAGGCTTCTGTTGTTTTTTCCCCATCCTCCCCCCCACCTCTCCCGCGCTGAGGCGTGTAGCCGGGCGGCGCCTGTCGCTGCAGCCTCGACAGCCTGAGCGAGCTGTTCGCGCCCGCTGCTGCCCGGGCCCGGCCACGATGACGAGCGGCCAGGAGTGTCAGGATGTGCAGGGCAGGTGAGCAGGCGGGTCCTGGGGCTGGGCGTGCAGCGGGGTCCTGGGCTTGCAGCGGGGTCCAGGGCGCGCGGTGCAGCGGGGTCCAGAGCGCGCGGTGCAGCGGGGTCCAGGGCGTGGGGCGGGGTCCAGGGCGCGCGGTGCAGCGGGGTCCGGGGCGTGCGGCGGCGTCCAGGGCGCGCGGTGCAGCGGGGGGTCCTGGGCTTGCAGCGAGGTCCAGGGCGCGCGGTGCAGCGGGGTCCAGGCCGTGCAGCGGAGTCCAGGGCGCGCGGTGCAGCGGGGTCCGGGGCGTGCGGCGGGGTCCTGGGGCTGGGCGTGCGGCGGGGGCCGCCCGCGGGGCGCACCTGGCTGCCCGGGGACGGGCAGCCCTGCTGCTCCCGGCCGCGGGAATCTGGGGCAGGAGCCTGGGTACCAGGGACAAAGCGCCGCGCTCTCCGGGCCTGGGCGGCCTCTGCCGCAGGGGAGGCGGCTGAGTCGGGCCGGTGCGCGGGAAGCCCGGGCGGCCGCCGGGATAGGATGGGGCTGGGAGGCGGCCGCCGCACGGGGACAACAAAGGGCGCCATTGCAGGGCACGGGCCGGGGAGGCCACGCACGCTGAGCTCCCAGGGGGAGGGTGCCCGGGCGGACCGTGACAAGCTCCCTCCTCCACTGCAACCCCGGGAAGCTGACGGAGGGGGAAGTGGAGGCCTCCAGACAGAGCGATGCCTCCATCCCTCTCGGGTACCAGCCTGCAAGGGAGAGATGGACAAGCCCTGCTCGAGGCTACCGCGAGTGGAAGGGGCTGGTGGCAGGTACTGCGCCTGGGCCCGGCCTGTCTGCCCAGAGCCACGGCTTGCGTCCCACGGGGAACTGCCTCCCCCTCCGCCCAAGATTTCCCCTATGATCTTGGGCAGGTCATTTAATATACCCTTTGCCTCAGTTTCCCATGTGTAAAATGGGGATAATTGCACTTCCCTACCAGAGGAGACAGATACACTCGTTATTGCAAGATGGATGATCAGATCCTAAAGCGATGGATCTTAGATATAATAACAGGGGAGGGGTGGGGAACGGGGACAGGCGCTTCTACTTCATTTTGTCAAAGTTAATTTTTTCAGAAATTCACATCTTTATCTTCTGAGATGAAGTGCACAAACTTAGTGCAGAACCGGATGAAGTTTCTGATCTAAATATTTATTTTTCATTTTCTGATTTAAAGAAAACAGTCACAGAAAAATTCTTGAAAAAAACATTAAAATGAGTGCATAAACATTTGGCTTTGCCTGCAAAGCCTAAACCATAGTTTATCTGCAAAACGGTTTCACTTTCTGTTCTAGTAGCAGCCGGAGGTTCAGAATAACAATCCTCTGGTTCATTTATTGCGCACACTGAGATACATGAGGTTGCCCCATAATAATTATGTCTTAAAATCCTTTTCCTCTAGATAGTAAATGGCTGGTCTTGGGTAACAATCCATTATCTTGAGTTGCATCTCAATTTTTTCTTTTTCTTTTTCACTGGGGCATATTCCTGTTCAACTGAAAGGAGGTGGGGAGAAAATAAAAAAGCAAAGAATGGAAACTTTCCAATGAAGATTAGATCTTATTTAGTAAAACCAATGTTCAGAGTCTCAAATGTATGTCAGTAGTAGTTGATGGGTAGCAAAATGTGAAAACTCCATTGACCACCTTGAAAGTCCTAGGAAGAAACAGTTTTACCTTGTATTAAAGAATCAAGGTAAGTATAGGAGCTGCTGGGGAACTACTAATGTTTGTAGCTAAATGCCCAGTATTTATTGCCCAGGTTATTTGTACCCATTGCATCAGATAAGCAGAAGTAGCAGCAAGTAGTCCTGATCCGCTGAATTCCAAACACAGGCCTGGATGAGAGAGGAGAGGCAGGAAGGGAATGAAAATAGTGGGTCTTGTGGCATCTTGAGATGAAAAAGGCGACCACTGACTATATAGCCTCTCTCCGGGCTCTCAGGATTTATCTAACAGCAACTTCTTTGCTAATAAAAGTGCAAGCAGAAAATGTCTGCAATCCATGTTCTGGCACTTTTCTGCTTAGTGTGAAGATAAAACTAAAGTCAATTCTACAGCCTCATTTACCTGTTTATCATTCCACTACAGAAATAACTTACAGTTTAAAGTTTGAAAGCTGCTTATTACATAAAAATGTTTATTTGTACTTAGAACGTTTTTACTGAGTTGCTTTGAGAAAAGACTGGAGGCCAGTTGCAATGTTATGGGCATTGACACATTTTCAATAAAATACTCATGTATCAAATTTTACATTGATCCTGCCATTTATTTTTCTGAGTTATCTACTTGCATGTTGTGATGGAAAGTTTAAATTCCATTATAATGTGTAGTGATGCAGTGTGAGGAGTGCTGAGGACAGTCTACAATCCTTTTTTTACAGTAAAGTTATTATTGCTAATGTCCATTTTGCCTCTGCATGACTAACCTGACACGGTGTCAGAAGACAAACAATAAACACTGCAGAATTTTGTCAAACTGCCAAAGTTCCATGCACCAGAGAGCTTCAGTTTCAACAGACCATCAGACTGGCCTGATTGGAAGGAGCAATTTGCATGTTTCCGCATCACAACTAAACTCCACAAGAAGAGTGGAGAGGTGCAATGTAGTTCTGTAGTCTATGGCCATGGGCAGGAAAGCTGAACTTATCTTTAAATCCTTTGCCTTTGGAGAGGAGACCCACAAGAACAATTATGCTGTGCTGCTGGCTAAGTTTATGGGCTTTTTATACCTCACTGTAATGTGGTTTATGAGTGAGCATGTTTCTACCAGCATGTCCAAAAATGTGAGGAGTCTGGATTCTTTTATGAGAGGCTTGTATGGCATGTCAGAAAACTGTGACTTTGAAGACAAAAAGTGAAGAGAACGTTAGAGACAGCAGTGATTGGCATTTTAGATCAGGGACTTTCAGAGAAACTGTAAGTGAAGAGAGATTTAACCCTTCACACAGCAATAGAAATGGCAAGACATCTGGAAATGATTAAAAATCAAAACAGAGACCAGTGGCCACCAGAAAGTAACCTAGAGGAAGTGACTTACAAACAGAATCACTATAGGAGATATAACACAGTTGCAAAAAGAAATTGTAATAAGTACTCAAAGCAATGTGGGGTAAGCCCCAGGCAAAGTCTAACACTTTTCAGACGAGATGCACAAGATATGGAAAAGATCACAGTCCAAATGCTGTAAATCCACAAAAACTGGGCATTTTGCCACTGTCTGCCACATAAAGGCAGTATGGGAAGTGATTGCTGAGGGTACATCTACATGGTGAGCATCAGTGAGTCTCAGAGCCCAGGTTGACAGACTTGGGTTTTCAGGGCCCATGCTATGGCACTAAAAATAGCTGGGTAGATCAGGGGTTCTCAAACTTATTGCACTGCAACCCCCTTCTGACAACAAAGTTACTACATGACCTGAGGGAGAGGGGCCGGGGTGGTAGAGCCCAAACCCCTCAGCCCTGGGTGGGGAGAGTGGGGGCTGCAGCCCAAACCCCGCCGTCCCAGGTGGAGGTAGAAGCTTCAGCCCCGGGTCCCAGCAAGTCTAATGCTGGCCCTGGTGACCCCATTAAATGGGGTCATGACCCACTTTGAGGTCCTGACCCACAGTTTGAGAATTGCCCACGTAACTTTAATTTTAATGTATATGTGATTAGAGTATTGGAGGCTGACAATCTCCATACTCTTAGTGACAGGTTTCAGAGTAGCAGCCGTGTTAGTCTGTATTCACTTCATCGTGAAGTGAAGCTGTAGCTCACAAAAGCTTATGCTTAAATAAATTTGTTAGTCTCTAAGGTGCCACAAGTACTCCTTTCCTTTTTGCATACTCTTAGTGTGGTTGCCATGATGGGTCTAGTGAGAAAAGTGGAAGAAATTGGTGGAATATTTGGTGATATTGGACTTTTAAAAGGAGATCCAGTAGAAATCATCTCAAGAGACAGTGCTGAACCATATAGCATACATATGCCCTTCATAATTTCTATCCCATTACTTCATAAAGTTGAAACTAGTTAAAGAGAATGGAAAAGAATGATATAATTGAGAAAATTGCTGAGCGCACTGCATAGTATACACTGATAGTATGAGTGTATGAGTTATGAGTTAAACTGTTATGAGTTAAAATGGGAATATACAAATCTGGGTGGATCATAAAAGACTTAATGAATCAGTAGTGATAGAAAAATATATCCTCCCAGTACTAGAAGAATTCCTCCCTAAAGTGGCAGGAGCTACTGTATTCTCCAAGCTAGATGCCTCAAATGGTTTCTGGCAAATTCCTTTAGCCAAAGAGAGTGCTAAACTGACTACATTCATTATGCTGTTTGGGAAATTTTGCTTTCAAAGATTACCTTTTGTGATTACCAGCGCTCCTGAAATTTTGCAAAGAAAGATGGCAGAGCTGCTTAAGAACATAAATGGGGTTGTCATTTTTAGGGATGACATTTTAGTATACAGGTCATCAATGGGAGAACATAGCAAAACCCTCAATAAAGTTCTGAGCTTAATCAGTGAGTCTGTACTCAAGCTAAATAAAGAGAAATGTGTTTTCCACCTATGTCAAATTGAATTTTTGGGATAGATAGTAACCAAAGATGGAATTAGTCCTACCCTTGAGAAAGTAAAAGCAGTTAGAGAATTGAATGTACCAGAACTGAGATACATGCTGGGGATGATAAATTATCTTGCCTGATACCTGCAAGATCTTTCTACAGTGACAAAACCTCTGATAAAATATTAAGGTCCAATACATCCTGGCTATGGGTACAAAATCAGGAGACTTCCTTCAAAAAGGTAAAAGAAGTGATCTCAACTGCTCTACTTTTAATGTTCTATGATGTAAACAAACTCTCAATGGTTTGTGCTGGTTCCAGTAGCTATGGCCTTGGTGGTGCATTCTGCTCTCGTCCACTTACAAACAGAAAAAGAATATGCACAGTTTTAAAAGGAGTGCGTGGCAAATGTATGGGCATATAAGAACTACAGATATCTTTGTGGATTGAGTTCCTTTAAACTGATAACTGACAGGAAACTTCTATCCTTATCAACAGAAAGAACCAGTCACTTATCCCAGATCAATTATACTCATATCTCAAACCAATTACAATGCTTGTAGCCAGTCATGTAATAATGTAAAGTTTATTAACTAGGAAAAAGAAATCAGTTGTTTACAGGATTAAAACAGGAAACATACACACAAATGAGTTGCAGTCTCAGATTTTAAAAGGTAATATAAACTTCTATAATAAGCGGCTCTATATGTCCTAGGGCTGACCCCTGTCAAGCAGCATGGGGATCTCTTGCTTATGTTTAGAAATCTTTGCCCTCAGAGTCGAGACAGCATAAAGAGACCCCGTTTCTCCTTGTCATGGATCTTTATCCCCTTCACCTCAAAATCCAAGCTGCTGGGATGAGTTTGTGCACATGCCCCCCCTTCCTGAACTGAGTTAGGAATGCCATTGACTAGGTCTCTGTCCTTTGATGCTACGCAATGTCTCATTAGCCTTCAGTGAGCCATCTTGTGTGCAGGATGAGCACTTTAATTAATGCTTCGTTTCCTGTTTGCTGAGTTACACAATTACAGAGGTTTACAATACAGACACTCAATATAACTTTATACCGTGGGATACAGATATTATAAGTAGGATTAATGCATGCACCATCCTACAAGTATTTCATAAAGTCTAAACACATTCTTATAACACTAATATCTGTTTTAACTGTATTAACCCACAGCTAAGCCAGACTGGTTTTCAGCTATGCCTTTGTCAGTGTTCAGTGAGGCCTTGGGTCTTGGCATGAGCTGGCCCTGGTCTGGAAGCATTACACCCAGATCATACACTGTTGAGATAGACAGTGGGGCTTTCAACAAAACCGTCAATCTCTTCAGTTCGTTGATTCAACAATCAAAACTGAGCACACTACAGATTGCAGATGCAGAACCAGGAGCAGAAGATTCACCTGTTCCACACCTCCCAGAGAAAGCTGTTGCAAACAAAAGGCAGACTAGTCACCACCTTGTTACCTGTTCTGGCTGCATAGTTAAACAAACAGTATGATTTAGGGATGAGTAACAGACCAAAATTTGTTTAGATTTAAAGTTAGTTTGAAAAAAATAGTTTTCTGGTTTTAAAATTGTTAAAATGCAGAAAAGAAAAATTAAAAGGGAGAGAGTTGGAAAGTTGAAATTGCATTACAATGTTTAGTCAATAGGTGGCTTTGTGTGAAGAATACTGCAGCACATCTTTCCCTAGTGCTGGAGACAATGTACCTTTTTTTTTTTTTTTTTTTACAATTAAGTTGTTGTTGCTAGTGTCCATTTGGCCTCTGTCTCTGTGTGGCTAACCTGACACGTAACATAAACACCCTTACTATATGAGATTAATAACAATAGTAATCTATATTAAGAAAATGTCAGAAAATTACATTAAAAGACTGTCTTCCCCTGCTTAACCTGCTCTCCTCAGGAAAGCCTTGAGTGATTAGGTGATCCTTGCAGTTGATCTGGCAGGTTAAAAAATATGGGCTTTGCCAGACCAAAGGGGGAAGTGAATTACAGAGTTGAGGGCCCTCTGTTGAGAATACCCTGTCACCGACTTAAGCTAGTAATTCTAGGGATCTTCAGCAAATGATGCCCAGTTGATCTCAGCTGCAAGTTAAAGCAACTAAGTTCTATTGGCTTTTAGATACTTAGGAATGAAACCATAAAAGACTCATAGGTCAATACCAACACCTTAAATTGTACCCAGAAATGAGTTGGGAGCCAGTGAAATATCCAGAGCATAGGTGTGATTTCTTTTCATGAAACACCTCTGAGTAAGCAAGCAACTGCATTCTGCACTACCTGAATTTTCCAAATGTTATTTATGTGGAGTCCTCTGTAGAGTGCTCTGCAATAATGCAATCTCTGTGAGACAAAAACATGGGTGTTAGTGGCTAGGTAGATAATGGCTAGCTAGTTCCAGGAGGAATTCCTTGGCAAGTGAAGTCAATGGAAAAAACCAACAGGACTACCATTATTATTTGTCCAAAAGCAGCTCAAAATCCAGTAAAACTTCTGAACTGTGAACTTCAGTGATAGTAGAAGCGACACATTAATATTAAATCTGCCATTTTCTCTAAATGTTTCCTGAATTCTCCAGAACAGGCTTGTGCTCTCATCTCAACTGGACGCTGGGAAAGCTGAGTTACAAAATGGCCTGGTTTTGACAAGAGAGACACATGGAGCTCTGTGTCATCTGTGTATTGATGGATACAGCAACCTAAATATCTCACTCTTTCCCCAGCAGCATCTTAGGGTGAATTGTAGAATGGAGAGATGACAACATAGACCTTTGTTGAACCCTATAAATGAGAGTACCTTAGGCTGATGAACAGTCATCTTGTAAAAACAGTCGTTGCAAAGAGAAATGAATAGAGTCCCTTAAAAGCAACTCCATTTAGCCCTGCCAACATCTGCAAATGCATCAACACTACCTCATGGTTAGAAGTATTAAAGTCAGCGAACAGATCTGGAAGAGTCATGTGGGTGTCTCATCTTTGTGCATTGCTGGAAGGAGATTGTGCTGGTTTCAGTGGTGCACAATCTCTGAGCCATACCTTGGCTTCAACACAGGTTGAAAAGGGTCAGAGAAATCTGCGGCCATTAACAGGCCCAGGCTTTGTTCTCAGTCCCCTTCTCCTCTTTCCCTTTGTTTTTTCCCAAAGCCTTCTCTCCTTCCGTGGCTTCAGTTACCACCTCTTTTTGTGGTGCTGTATAAATGCTCACTACTACAGCTGCTATTACTACCAATAAACAAATATTTAATAATAATAATAATAATAATAAATAATAATAGTGTGTTTTTTTTAAACAATGGTAATACCTTGGAAAATTGAATTGAAAATCTGAATTGCATACTCCATTCCAGCTGCTGCCTCAGGCTTTTTGCTCTCTTGGGCTAGCACTCTTTTTGTGCTTCTTAAGAACTGTGTCTTTGTTTTTTCTGCACCAGTAAAGTAGTTGTTTTAGTGACAGTGTGGCATTTTGATTATCTTCTTAACTAACAATTAAAAGACAGTATTGCAAGTATGGTTCCTACTGCACTGTCTAAATACTTAGAAAAAAAACGGCCCCTGGAAAACAGTATTCTCTTTCATGGATGACCACTGCAACAAAGCAGAAAGTCCCTGGCAGCAGTAACTGAGGAAGGAGGAGAGCCTGTGATTTAGATTGTCCCTTGCTTTTTAAAGATATCAGTATCCATTATGATATTGATTATATCGGATAGGTTGTGGATTTTTAATAAGTTCAGCACAAATTGAACTTCTCTTTACTTATAGTTATCTTAAAAATAGTTGGTCCATCATTTTAGTTTCTCAGTTTCTTGCACTCTGAGTATAACACAAAATATTGCACACATTTGCATTACAGAGGCATATCATACATATATGTATCAGGCATGCTTTGAGTAATAAGAATTACATTTTGTATGTTGATGCAATTTTCCAAAAACCCCAATAGCTGGAAGAAACCTACATTTGTTTTTTTGAGAAGACAGGTTACAATTGGGAAGGAACAGCTAGCAATTGTATATATAGCGATGCACTGTTTTTAATGCCTACCAATAACTATAAATAGTAACTGGCATATACCAAAATTGGCTGCAAACAGAAAGTGGCATAACGGCATATTGAACTATCTGGTTGTACATTAACAGACCTTGTTAATTTTTAATCTTATCTCTACAACATTAAGGGATATGTGTAACTTAACTACAAGAGCCTGATTTTTACTCCTTACTTAGACAAAAATTGTTTAAGAATTGGTCTGATTAATTATATATTGTGATTGTGGTATTGTGATCAGCAGCTTTAAATCTGTCATCCCTCTTTAGTATGTGAAGAGTGTAGAAGGAACATGGAAGTAATCTAAACACATTTGTGTAATTAATAAAAAATAGATCCTGCAAGTAATCAGATATATAGCAACATATTTAAATTTCATGTTATTACTGCTGGGAATAATTTAATCATATAAGAGGTAAATTCTGTCTTGACACATTATAAGATGACTGGTTAAGGAACTTATTTGTAGTGATATTCTTAAATTAGCTGGGTTGAGTTGGTGGGTTTTTTGGTAGCTAAACTGGCATTGTTTTATTACTGATCCAGCAAATAATGATGTTTCAACCTACCCACATACCACATGATATTGTTACAAGAAGAGAGTATGTTGATTGCTTTCAGTGGGTATATCTATAAAGTGCAGGGTAGTAAAAGGTAGTGACGCATGAGGGAGAAGATGGAACAAATTTGGCAGGCCAGTTTTACCTTGAGGTCTTTCTCCTTGAAACCAAAATCTTAATTCCTTCCGTTGTCTCATGCTTTTTGACTCCTCTAGTTGCTCTGCATGGATTTTTGTGCTTTTTGTCTTCTCCTGTAGTTGATTTGCATGGATTCCCAGTAGAGTTCAAGTGGAATAATTAGTAAAAGGGGTATAGTGCTCTGCAACTTGAGATAGAAGTCTGTGCATAGCTCTTGTCCCTGAAAAAGCACTTTGACTGTTATATTTAGGAGGTTACTTTTACAGGTAGTAAGGAATTTTCAGCAGAAACATTTTTTGTAGGAAAATGCTAATTCATTGAAACCAAAACTGTTTCTGGCAAAGGGTTGGTTTTGACAAATCACCCGATTAAAAAAAATTGAATATCAAACATTTGGAATTGTTGAAACATTGTTTTGACGTTTTTGAAAAGTTTCATTTTTTCCTTTGAAGTGACTTTTGATTTTACATTTATATTTTTTTTAAAAAAGGTTAAAAACAGAGAAAGGTTAGAACTGAAATGAAACATTTTGATTTGACCTGATCAAAAATCTATTTTTGGACTATTGATTTGTGAAAATTTTTGAAATTGTGACATTTCATTCTGATTTGTGACAGAAATTTTTTTCAAAATCCAGAAAATTCTCACAGCTTGAGAAAACCATTTCCCACCCAGCTCTAGTTACTTTATCAGTACTTAGTTTAAAAAAATATACCAAGGACCTGATCCAACTCCCCCTGAAGTCAATGGAGAGACTCATATTGACTGTGTTGGGAGTTTTGAAACTCCCATTGACTTTACTAGGAATTGGATCAGACCGCAAATGCTGGAAAGCTAATCTTCCAACTATAGCAGCTTAAAAAACAAATTCCAAGAAAGCTTTGTGATGTACACCCATGTCTAGAGCTCCATGTTTTTTGCAAATATTCAGTAACACTAAATAAAACAAAAAACAACGTATAAAAGGAAAAAAAGCAAAAAAGTCACCCCGCAGCAGGGCGAGTTCCTGAGTGGATAAAATGTGTAAAACATAAGTGTAACACCGACAGACCCCAGTCATTGGCAGGCAGGATTGAACCGGGGACCTCTGGAACTTAGTGCATGAGAATCTACCTCATGAGCTAAAAGCCAATGCTTGTCAGCTAAGGCTGTACAGCAGACTCATTTTATCTCTCTTTTTAAGTAGTCTCGGTGCCACTAGATGGGACAGAACACCACACTCACGAGGTGTAAGGGTTACACAAGGACAAAAAAATCCCCCCAAAATAAAACAAAAATTTATAAAAAAAATAAAAATAGTTTCACAAGGCTCTACCTATGTCACAAGACCAGCTGAGCAAGGCTGCTAAGTCTATAGTGTTAGGGAGTCCTGTGTCAAGGTCCATCAAGTATATTTGGCAGTTAGACAAATTGCTTTTGAAGCTATAGAGGGATCCCAAGGCCAGTACCAGCTGTTAAGACAACCGTGCAAAGCTATAAGATTGATGACTCTGTAGCTGTAAAAATATTTAGAACAACTGCAAGGATTGGACACATCCTTCACCAGATCCCCTATAACTGAAGATTTGGTTTATCTCAACCAGTTGTGGAGGGAAATGCAGGAGTTTCAGACTTCCCGGCGTCAGGGCAGGTACTCTGGGTCTGGAGGGTAAGAAACTGATGTGTGATAGATAATTTTGAGGTACCCCATAAATGGAGTCTCTCTGCTTGGACCTTGAAACATCCCAATCACACACACAGGCATGATAGCCTTGTGCAAGCACTTGTTCATTGGTTTGCTCCTTGTGATTTGTAGCATGGAATCAGGCCCACATGTGAGTTTGGGGTTTCTTAACAGTTGTTGATAATATTTGTCATTTGGTGCAATAACAAAAGCAACACAATTGTTCTTCCAAAATATCTTAATGAGCCAAGCCTAAAAATCAACACTGGCAGGTATTGGTTAGCAGAACGCAGAGAGCTTAATGAACACATTGGGGCAGGGAAATCTGTGTATACTCTACTTCAATTTGAACACTGACTCTCAGAATTAACGGAACACTGTTGAGGTTTTTCAGTCTTAAATTTGCATAATCAGAGAGTTGTTTCATGCTGTAGCACTATCTATAAGGGAGCCAGTGTGATTGTATGTTTCTCTGATATTTGAACACAGAATTCACTGTGAGGCACACTGTGAACAAACCAGTGCCCATACAGTACTGTTTTCATAGTGTTAATACATCAGTTTGCTTTTGTGTGTCTTACTCTTTTAAATATATACTGGGTAGAGCTGGTCAAAAATATTAATCGTTTTTTGCAATTTTTAAAAAATCCTTTGTTTTGACATTTTCCCTGAAAAAATTTGGGTTTGGTTTCTTGTTTCCCCCAACCTATTTCTCTCCTTCTTCTTTTCCCCCTTTTTCTTCTACTCCCCATTTTTATTGATATTGAAAAAATAGAATAAGGAACGCAACAGGAAGAGAAAGGGGAAAGAAGGAAAATGAAAAATCAGAACCTGAAAAATTTCAAACAAAATGCAAATTTTCCATGAAAATTTTCTTTTTGAAAAATAGGCCATTCTTCAAAGCTATTTTCAAATTTAAAAAATTGACCAGTTCTGTTACTGAGCTATGTTGCAAGCAGTGATTGTAAAAAGACAAAAATAAAATGGCACCACATTACAAGACTTAGGTAAGTGCTATCAAAGGAAACAACAGTTCAAGACATCAAGCCTCTCTCTATATTGCCTTCCCTTCCTTTATTTCCTTACCACTCCAGAAACTGAGGAAGAGATACTAACGTAGCTTGGACTGAAGTGATACAAGGCATTAATGAAAAGAAATTATACAGTAGAGTAGGTTTATGAACAAGGTGTTAAATAGTGTTAATGATAATTCATATGTTATTGATGAATAATATAAGAAAACAATAGGAAAAAGGCAGATTGTCAAGTTAATTAGGTGTGAATATGGAAATTAAAACACCTGTTGTTTTGATAATGTGTAATAGATCAAGAAGATCTAATTAATGGTTGAAATTAAAGGAAAGAAAATGTGGTAAGTATAAAGAAAAAGAGAATAAAAATGAACTTCAGACCATCAATCTGTCCGGTTAGAGTGAGGATTTAGTTTATGCCAGAATGTTATGCCTAGATGAAAGGTTTTCCTCACAGTGGTACTAGGAGCATTGTACTAGTGTTACTGGGAGGAGAATTTGATGATGATTATATAGTTTGGCACTGGGTTGCCAGATATTAGTATTGCCTTGTATTTTCTTACATTTTGAATCGCTGTGTCGCACAATAGATTCATTCACTGGCTTTTCATCTTCAGAGACCTGGCCCAACTCAACTTGAGACACCATAAATGGTCCTGGTTTTCAGAAAGTGCAAAATCATGCCCTTCTGCGGTATGTTGGATTGAACATACACAAATTCAGACACTTTACATCACTAGTCACTTAAAAATTTTTTTGCCTTGGTTTCTTAGGTTACACATAAAATTGAATTTTTATCCTTATCTAATACGTCCATATTACGTATTTTCATATAATTGGAAGTCTGAGCAAAAGAGAGGCCTTGTGAGAGTTTTGCCACTAATTTCAGTGGGGCCAGAATTTCACCCCAGGTTTTTGATAGGATACACATTGAAAGTCAGGACTATAGTGCATTGAGTTGCTTAATGGGGAAGTGCTACTTGTTCTTCTTTTAAGGAGCTTGAAACAAACACTTCAGAAATGTTTGTACTTTTAAATGGTCTTCATCATTTCATTACATTTCATGTGATTTTAATGTATTTTGAACTTACTGGGATGTAGAAATATGGATACCAAATAAAGCATTGAAAAGGTAATATAGCTTTAGACTCTGATACTGCAAACACTCATGCATATGAATAGCTTGATATGTTGTTTGCAGTGTTGTAGCCATGTTGGTTCCAGGATATTAGAGAGACAAGGTTGGTGAGATAATATCTCTGTGTAAGCTTGAAAGCTTGTCTCTTTTACCAAGAGAAGTTGGCCCAATAAAAGATATTACCTCAGCCACCTTGTCTCTCTAACTTTATATGTGAGAGTACTTAAAGTGAGTTTAGTGAGTCTACTCACATGCATAAAGTTACTCATGTGTCTTAAACCCTGGACCTGCAGACTCTTGTGCTCATGCTTAAATAGTTTAATTGAAGGTAAGTGAGTCGTTCTGTTGAAGTTAATGGGCGTACTCATGTGCTTAAGGTTAAACATGTGTTTGAGTGTTTGCAGGATTGGGGATCTTAGTTTTTATAATACATTTGCTGTCCTTTGGATACCCCAACAAATAATGACATTGTGTTCTGACTTGGCTTTTCTGATTATATTATAAGATAGCTACATTCTGCCATTTTATACGCAGATTCATAATGTTTCCGTAAAAATAAATTTTTAAAGAAAAATTTTATACTATGAAAGTTATTATTAAAGCATTGAAGCATTTTTGACATGGATTGGGTTACTTAATAATCCTTTATACTTTTTTCTCTTCATAATAGTCAACACCTAAACTAGTTGTTCTTTCTACTGTCTTTATGTCTGATCCTGCAAATCCTTTCTCACAAGAATAGACCTTACTTATGAAAGCATTTCCCCAGTGAGACTATGCACAGAGTCATTATGGGACCACCAGATCATCGAATCTTATGTCACAGGGCACTAAACACTACCCAGCTACCCGACACCAAGCCCACGACCAGAATTAGAACAAAGTTTTGCAGCCCAGAGGAGGCTAAACTATTCTGTGAGGGTGTGTAGGATCAAGCCCTACATCAGAATTACTCTTCAGATTTTCAGGATATTTAGCTCGTTATTTTTCATTTTGACTTTTGGGTTTACATTTAAAAATATTTCTTCTTAAATACCATGTTGTAGACTGGTCACTTGTTGGTTGTAGTAACAGAATATGGCAAAATGTAAACATATATTACTGACGTACCAATCGTTTTGTCTTCCAGTAGTGATGATGTTTCCTCTATAGAAGCAAAAGGTACAGTAACTTTTCAAAATATACAATAGTTTCAAATTGATTTGTTATTGGATTATCAACTCTGTTGAACTTGTCTCTCAATCTGATTAACCAAACTACATTTATTTTGTATCCCATTAGTCTCATGAATAAAAATTTGTGGGGTTTTGTTTGTTTTCTGTCATTTATATTTTTCTCAGATCCGTCATATATTCCTTTCATGTTATAAATGTATAAAAATATCATGATTAGAGGAAAGGTAATCATGCATTTATAATTCAGTATGATGGCTTTGTCTAACTTCTGTGTATCACATTTAAAGCATGGTTTATTCATATAATGCCAAATACTGCAGTTAGTGGGTGTTTTGTGTGAGATAAGGTATGGCTGAATTTGACCTATAGTGCCCTTACAATTTCAGTTACAGTAAATGTGTAAAAAGAAACTATGACAGATATTGCTTGAAATTATGATAGCTACAATAAAGACAGGATGATCTATACAGATGCTCTTATACATCTAAATTCTTGTATGCTCTTAATAATCCCAGTGTGAACTAAGTTCCTTTGTTTAATGCACATCTTCATTTTACCCCCCATATAGCGCAGTTCTATGGCCTATGTTATACAGGAAGTCAGACTAGATGATCACAATGGTCCCTTCTGGGCTTGGAATCTCTGAATAGCTTCCTCTCTTTTTTGGATGTACTATGGTAATGAGTAGGGGAATCAGTAATTCTGCTGTCATGGCACAAGTTTTCTGGCTATGAAAGAAGAGTGAGTGACCTCCTCCAGAATGATTCTAGGTGATTATGCATCACCTTCCCTGTACACTAGTGGCAGGCATGGTGACAGAGTGGGTGACCGCAACCTTTTCTTTCTCTCCTGCAGCTGTAATATGTCACTGCTCCTTCTCACTGATCTTCAGCACCTAGAATTGAGAGCCCCAAATTTGCTACTGGTTACAAACCTCGTAGTTTCTGGTGGCATAATGTTATGCTTTCCTTAAGCCACTGGATAGGCAGAATTTTGAAGGGTATATTCAATAGTGAAGAAGTCTTTAAAAGGAGAGTGAAGTTAGTTCAATAAGTATCAATTTACAAGGGTAAATTGAAGACAGCAGCCAAATTCTCTGCTTCCTGGAGAACTAAGAGAAAGTCTCAAAATGACTGAAGTCACAAATGCAAGCTTTTAACTTCTTGATTGTTTTTAGTTGTTCCTTGAGCCAAATTATCTTTATGAGAGGAAAAAATAATAGGTTGAGTTAGAATAACAAGGACAGCAGCATAATTAATTACTAAGCTATGGAGTCTGGGAGAGAAGGAAATAGGAATTTACTGTCAAATCATGTCAGTAATTCAGCCATAGGTTTACTCTCCCCAAATATCATGAGCCATCTGATCCAGTTATGGCTAGATGCTGTAACAAAAGAGGCATGATGTGTGCCCACATTTCCTCCTTTAAACACACACCACTCCATAGGATGAAAGATGTCATACTTTCCAAAACAAAAACTGGGACACTTTTATGACCAATTTTTTAGGGTTACAAACTCCTATAAAAGTGCACTCTTTTTTAATGTGTGCTGATGTTGCTACTGCCAGCTCTTAACTCAGCAGCAACATGTATTTCTCCAGTGGGAGGATGTTTTTCAGTAATCCGGTGTTATGAATAAGTTTATCATGAAACACTGGACTAATGTCATTAATAACCATTTTGAGCAAAAGATTGATTTTCATAAAGTCATTTAACATTTGTCTGAACTCCAAACTGTTCATCACAATGAATACTGTTCGTGGTAAACACAGAGCATATTATTGAAGAAACATTTTGTAGTTATTAAAAAAAACAGAGCATTTTGACTGATGAAATGAAAAGCCAGAACATTTTGGGTGGACCAGAAGAAGTTCTTGGGACACTAAGATATAATTTGAAAAACCAGGACTGTCTTGGTAAAACAGGATATTTGGCTACTTTATGTAAGATTATGCTATCATGTATTCCCATCTCTTGGTAAATCATACATATTTGATACAGGATCAGAGTTAAAGTTATTTATGGAACTTTAATTTAGCATTTTCGGGTTTTCAAACACTGATTATTTTTATAATAAAATAAAAACCAGCAGGATCTTATTAAAGGGAAAAAGGCAAAATACCACATTTATTGTGAATACAGAAAGAATCATAGTAAGCAGTTAGTTATAGCTATACCATTCCATTCAATCTCATATTTATTCACACATTCATTCATACAAGCACACACACACACAGGTTCTGCAAGGTTGTTATCATAGTTATCAGCCTTAGAGTTGCTCATGCCAAGCCACTGGCCAGGTGGCCTGGACATGAGGAGGGAGCAGGGCCTTGTCAGATGCTCATCTGATGCTCCTGGAAGTTGGTTTGCAGAATCAGACCCCCAAAGTTCTCACTTTTTAGAGTTTATTTTTATAGGAATTTCTTCCTATGCCAGTCTATGGGAATTGCTTCATCATGCTGTTGCTGAATCAGTCAGCAGATAGCACATTCCTGACGGCTCCGTGCTGCTAGAAGTTATCTTGTTCTTTGGTTCTCCCATTCTTGAGGCTGTTGGGTGGATTCCAGTCTGCCCTCCGGGGGTCCTCTGGTTATTTCCACTTGACGCCTTCTTCAGCCGATGGACACTGGATTCTTAGGCTGGCACCTCGCTGATCATTCAGTTATTATCCACACCAAGCATCCATCCACATACATCCTCTATCTCTATTTTAATCACAATTGTTAATACAACAAAAGGGCAGGGAGTCTCTGAGTGCTGTTTCTGTTGTTACAGAGTATTGCTTTGAGTCTCTCTCTCTGTGTGAGTAGTTGTTATTACAAAGAATTGCTTTGAGAACAGACTCTGTCTTAGAATGTACTAACGCAATTAGCAGCTTGCAAGTTTAACACATAGAGGGAGAGAAACAGTACCAAAAACCAGGAGACCTCTTAATTAGTAATACCCTGGAATTTAAACTATGGGGAATCAAACTCATTTGTGATTTTAATACAGAACTTCTTTAATATGATCCAATACTATAACATTCTGATCAGGCTTTCTTCTCATAAGATATTTACAATCCTAGCTCTATCTTACCAAAGTTTTTGGGGTTTTTTGTTTTGTTTTGATCTAGGTTAATCAGAGAATTATGTAGACTAATAATAATTTTCTAAATAAAGAAATCACTACTTTTACACTTCCATTCGCATTTAGAAATGGACAGGTACTCGCTCTCTCTCTCTCTCTCTCATCTTTGAAGAGGAAACAGTTTGTGTTTAGACTAAAGAATCTTAATATAAATTTGTGTGGATTTAATTTTGCGCCTAGCTGTCCATGGTCCTGGTCCATGACTGATGCTCCTGGGTGCTACCACAATACAAATGATAAATTATAATAATTATAATAACTGAGCAATGTTGTGCTATTTTATAATAAAGTTGACAGAAACATTCATGAGGTTTAAGTTTTTGCCAGATAATGGCAAAAAAGACATCTAAAAAAAAATAAGACCAATATAACTGGCCCAGCTAAGCAAGTCCTACACTCAACTTGGTAGCCATGGCATGAGGGAGGAGGCAATGGGGGTCACACAGCCTCTGGCCCATTGGGGAAGGAGGAATGGGGGACACAAAGTCCTTGGCATAAGTGGGGAGGGTGGTAGGGACTCCCTGAAATAGAAGGGGATGGGAGGGTGCAAGAAAAGGGGTGCAAGGAGCCCATGGTGTGTGCCGTGAGTTTGGCCTGCAGAAGCTATTGAGTATGCAGTCCCCTAGTGGTAACAGTTCATAGGTCTAGGCCAGCGGCTCTCAACCCACGGGCCCGCATGCAGCCCAATTAGCACACAGCTGCGACCCAGCTAGCGAACAGGAGCGGCTAACAGGGGAGTTTTGTGAGGAAGTTTAGAGGGAGAGTCGGGGGGTGGGGTGGGGACTAGATACACTTAACATTCTTTAAACTTAAAGCCAAAAACACCCCCTGATAAAAACAAAACATCAACAAAGGAACTCAAGCTGCAGGAGTAAAAAGAGAATGCAGGCAGAAGTCCAGCAACAGAGTGGGGGATATCCAATTTATTGCACCCAATGCAGCATGTATGATTACCTGCCCTATAGGCAGGTGGCATATGTATGTGTTCGGTTCAAGGAGCTCCTGGTCCTCGGAGACTGAGTATGGGCTTTGGAGACCAGAGTGGCTGAACTGGAGGGCTAAGGGAGACAGAGGTACATAGATGAGACTTTCTGGGACGCAGTAGAACGGTCCCACCCCCGTCTGACAGCTTCCGTGCTGTTGAGGAGGATGAAAGTCTCAGGGAAGGAGACCGTCCAACTGGAGCAGAGGGAAACGATCACATAGTTGGGAGGGACCCTACTTCCATATGACTTTGTGGTATCCTCTCACACTGATGACATCTCTCCAGGGGAGGGAACTCCAGTTATTAGGAAGAGACAGGTAATAGTTATGGGGAATTTGATCATTAGAAAAATAAATAGCTGGGTTTGCGATGACTGGGAGAACCGCATGGTGACTTGCCTGCCGGGCGCCAAGGTGGCAGATCTCTCAAAACATCTAGATAGACTTATGTGTAGTGCTGGGGAGGAGCCGGTGGACGTGGTACATGCAGGTACCAATGACATAGGGAAGGATAGGAGAGAGGGCCTGGAGGCCAAATTTAGGCTGCTAGGTAAGAGGTTGAAGTCCAGGACTTTCATGGTAGCATTCTCTGAAATGCTTCCAGTTCCACATGCAGGGACAGTTAGACAGGCAGATCTGCAATGTCTCAATATATGGATGAGATGATGGTGTAGGGAGGAGGGGTTTAGATTTATTAGGAACTGGGAAAACTTTGGGGAAAGGGGGAACCTATACAGGAAGGATGGGGTCCACCTAAACCAAAATGGAACCAGATTGCTGGCACTTAAAATTTAAAAGGTTGTAGAGCAGTTTTTAAATTCAGGGCTCGTGGAAAGCCGACAGGTGTGAAGGAGCATGTGGTTCGGACAGAGACATCCCTTAGAGGAGGCTTTTAATGGAGATTCTCTATGTCCTAGTAAGCAGGAGAGGATGGAAGATAATAAAATACGGGTAGGATCTGATAAGAAACAGTCAAATGAAAAAGAGTCCCATTCAATTTCATCTTTTTTTTAAAGTTCTTATATACAAATGCTAGGAGTCTAAATAATAAGATGGGTGAACTAGAGTGCCTCGTATTAAATGAGGATATTGATGTAATAGGCATCACAGAAACTTGGTGGAATGAGGATAATTAATGGGACACAGTAATACCAGGGTACAAAATGTATCGGAAGGACAGAATAGGTTGTGCTGGTGTGGGGAGTGGCATTATATATGAAAGAAAGCATAGAATCAAATGAAGTAAAGGTCTTAAATGATCCAAACTGTACCACAGAATCTCTGTGGATGGTAATTCCATGCTCGAATATTAAGAATATAGCAGTAGGTATATATTACCAACCACATGACAACGAATAGTGATAGTGACTGTGAAATGCTCAGGGAGATTAGGGAGGCTATTAAAATAAAAAACTCAACAATAATGTGGGATTTCAACTATCCCCATAGTGACTAGGTACATGTCACCTCTGGATGGGATGCAGAGATAGTTTCTTGACACCTTAAATGACTGCTTCTTGAAGCAGCTAGTCCTGGAACCCACAAGAGGCAAGGTAATTCTTGATTTGGTCCTAAGTGGAGCATAGGATCTGGTCCAAGAGGTGAATATAGCTGGACTGCTTGGTAATAGTGACTATAATATAATTAAATTTCTCCTTCTCATAACACAAGAACTAGGGGTCACCAAATGAAATTTATGGGAAGCATGTTTACAACAAACAAAAGGAAGTTTTCCTTCACACAATGCACAGTCACCCTGTAGAACTCTGCCAGAGGATGTTGTGAAGGCCAAGACTAAAAGGATTCAAAAAAGACCTAGATAAGTTCATGGAGGATAGGTCCGTCAATGGCTATTAGCCAGGATGGGCAGGGATGGTGTGTCTAGCCTCTGTTTGCCAGAAGCTGGAAATGGGCGACAGGGGATGGATCACTTGATGATTACATGTTCTGTTCATTCCCTCTGGGGCACCTGGCATTGGCCACTGTTGGAAGACAGGGTATTGGGCTAGACGGACCTTTGGTCTGACCCAGTATGACCGTTCTTATGTTCTTATATGTATATTCTTAGCTGTGTGCTAAAGGTCGCCGGGCCTGTGCAGCGGGGTCTGGGTTCCTGGCTGCCCAGCCAGCGGGGTTCAGGCTGCCCAGCCCGACGTGGTGAGGGGGTCAGGGCCGCCAGCCAGACCTGCAGGGTTCGTGGTCTGGGGCTGCCGCCTGGCCCCTCACCCTGGGCTCCACTCCTGGCTGCACTCTGTGGAGGGGGCTCTGTGCAGGAGGTGCTGCGCATAGGAGTCTGGGGGCGTTTTTGGCGGGGGGGGGGGCACTTTGGCACTGTGGGCCGCATAAAAATAGGTTGAGAACCACTGGTCTAGGCTCAGGGACTTTAACTGTTTGTATGTATTTGAAAACATTATCCATTCTTTCATTTTTCTTGTAAAACATACATGTTTAATCCCCTGCTGTATTTCTTTTTCTAAAGTAGAAAGTTATGGCACTAGAGAGGATGACTCAGCTCAAGAGTGTAAATCAGGTAAGCAGAAAAGTATTATTCTTACTAAAGCTCTAAGTCTTATTGAAGAATCCATTGAAAACTGCAAGCAGATAATCCAAATAATACTCTCTTCTTTGAGTCTGGGATATTTTACATTTTGATCAACACCAAACTTCACAGAACAGGCATGACCTACCGTTCTGATCCTTTTTAAAGGTGCCTAAATAAGGTCTGTCATGTCACTGAGGTGTTATGTAAATAAAGGGAGGAATTTCTCATGATGTTTTGATAGAGTAAGCCTGTGGTATCATTTTTATGCTAACTCCTCAAATTGTGTTTTTTTCTTACCAGTGTTTTCTTTTCAGCTTACACTTTTAAATGTAAGGTAATGAAACCTTTTTGCAACACATTCACTGTCTATGGATCAAATCATGGCTGGTCTGTGCAGATATGCTACTGTGGGGAGAGGGTTCATGGAACTCTTTCCCCACTATGCCTGCTGTGGGCCAGCCATAGCTTAGATTGCTGACGGGGGGGCTTTATGTTATGGGGCTAGAGGTGGTCTCTCAGGTAGGAAGGTCCCAAACCATTCAGGGCTTTATATGTCATAACCAACATCTTAAACTCTACTCATAAACCAATAGGAAGCCCGTGCAGATTCTGGAGCATTGGTGTCGTATACTCCCAGCAAAAAAGCCCCCTCAGTAAGGGCCGCTGCATTTCTCTCTTATGTATATAACTTGTTGCCTGGCTAACCTGCTTGCATATCTAAATTTACGTTTTGTTTATCCATGAAGTTATTTAATTATTACCATGGCTAATGGGATGTAATTTTATTAAGGAGATGACAGTTCTGAAAATAACTCTGAAAGTAGCTCTGAAAGTGAGTCAGGTGAGTATTATGTTGCAATATCTATGTTTCATTGCACTCATTTAAGCTTTTAGATTGATCTTAAATGATTAAACACTACTGTTTATGTAAATAATTTCAAACCAGTTGTTTACCATGATTAGTTCAGTGATTAGATACTGAGAAGCTGAATAATATTTTATGTGCTCAAAATATTCTCATGGTCATTCATGAGTAAGGATTTACACAGAGAAGTAATAAAAAAAAGGCTAAAGTTTTTTTATTCTAGACACAATACTTGTTGAAATCATTTTTTGTTTCACAATAGTTGTCCTTAGCAACAAGAGGTCATAAATACACTTAAAAATTGGCAGCGAAAGTGGCAAAACAGGATGAACAGAAAAAGAATTGCAGGAAGTGATTGCTGTTAGTGAAAGGCATGCATGTTTTGAAGTATGTGTGTTATATTACCAGCAGTCTATTTATATTTCATACATGTTGATAATTTAATTTGTATTTAAATAATTAGAATGCTTTTTGTCTGCAGATACTGAGGAGACAACTACAAGAAAAACAGGTGAGTATATACACATTCGTTCTTATTTCTGTTTCCATAAAAGGACAAGTTCCATTAGTAATTCTTACAACAATTTATAGGGGGAAACGGGATGCAAGAGCAACCAAATGGCTGAGTGTTGATACAATGTGTAGCATAGTCTAGTTGTAAAGAATTTCTTCCTGTTAATCCCTCCCCAAATTAATAAAGAGCCCAGTTAAGAATTTATATTGTATGGTCTTACGCACTCATACCGTGTATTTATAAATACTTCCTGAATGCAATTTTAAAGTTGCAGAGTTATGAACCCTAAATTCAGGATATACCAAAGTTACTGTACTCCCTTGCATGTAAGCATTGCAAATAGCTATGGGGAAAACTAATCTCAGGTAAAATAGAGTTTACTCAAGAATGAATTCAACTCACAGCCTTGAATTATGTGTTCACATATTGTTTTTCAGATAACATAGTATAACAGCATGTCACACACACCTCCCTTAAGATAGTGTGATCATGTAATTAAAGACTCTCACAGCCTGATTCTGCAACCCTTTCGGCTGGCACTACTAATGTGAGTAAACATTACTCACCATGATTAAAGGCTGCAGAATCAGGTCAGTGGTGCATATTATCGGTAGAGCTGGTAGCGCCACCTATAGTTAAGGTAGCCTGACACTTCCCATTAAAAAACCCTGTTTTCAGTTGCTTATAACATTGCCAAACTTTAATGATTCAGACTGATATGTTCCATGCTGAGTGTTGAAGCTTTTTGCAAAGTTTCAGCAAAAATGGTCCATCCATTTTCAAAAACAATATTAGGGGAAAAGACATTGTTTTTCCCATATTTAAAGAGAAAAATTCTTACATCCATTTTATTGAGAAGCTCTAGTGCAGTGGTTCCCAAACTTTTTTTTTTGCAGACCACTTCAAAATTGCTGAGGGTCTCAGCAGACCACTTAATGATCTTTCCAAATGTTGTTTGTACCGTTAGCTAACTATTGTAAAGCGCTTTGCATAAAAGCACTATATAAAAAAAACTTTAATAATAATTAATGTTTTTTTGTTCTACAAATAAAAACACACCACTCATATTTTAATATCAGTAGTCTTACCTTTCTAATGCGATGGATGTGCTCTCTCTCCCCTGCTGTGGCAGCCCCTTAGCTGGGGCTAGGAACGAGCGGGGTCTCTCCCTCTCTTCTCCACCGAAGCAGCCCCTGAGCTAGGGCTGGGAAGGAGGGCCATCTCTCCCTGGCAGCCATAGCCCAGGAGCTGGGGAAAGTCGCCTCTTTCTCTGGCCGCCACAGCCCTGCACGTCCCAAATTCACCCCACTCCCTCTTCTCACCCCACTGCTCCCTCCCTCCTATCCCCTATTCCCCCCAGGGCCACCACCTCACCTCACATGTGCGTCTTCTCCAGGGTCCAGGCACCTAATTAGTGGAGCTGCGCAGGTGTGGCTCCACTAATTACTTGCGTGGCCCTTCATTCTCTCATGTGTGGCCACCCAGGCACGTGCCTTAGAGGGAACTATCCGCGGACGACCTGAAAGGAGCTTGCGGACTACTGGTGGTCTATGGACCACAGTTTGAGAACCTCTAATTAGGTGCCTGAACCCTGGAGAAGACGCACATGTGAGATGAGGTGGTGGCCTTGGGGGATATAGGAGGTAGGTGGGAGGGGGCAGTGGAGTGAGAACAGAGGTTGGGGGGCATTTGGGACGTGCAGGGCTGTGGCAGCCATAGAAAGAGGCGACTTTCTCCAGCGCCAGAGCAGCAGCTGCCAGGGAGAGACGGCCCTCCTTCCCAGCTCCAGCTCCGGGGCTGCTGTGGCGGGGGAGAGAGGGCACATCCATCCCATTAGAAAGGTAAGGCTACTGATATTAAAATATGAGTTGTGTGCTTTTATTGTAGAACAAAAAAATTATTATTATTAAGGGTTTTTTTATATAGAGCTTTTATCCAAAGTGCTTTACAATAGTTAGCTAACGGTACAAACAACATTTGGAAAGATCATTAAGTGGTCCGCCGAGAACCTCAGCAATTCTCAAGTGGTCAGCAAAAAATAAAGCTTGAGAACCACTGCTCTAATGCCTCTATGGTTTGGAGCTGGGACTTGAAATTTGGCCTGGGGGAATCACCCTGGTGTCAGGGATAGGCTTTTTGTCATCTATGTAAAAGAGTGTCTCAATTTGGCCAAGTTATAAGCCTTTAAAAATCTCACTTCACACATGCTCAGTAGAGATTTGTTAGAATTTGGCAGTTAAATTCTCTGAAGATTCCATCTGCTACTCCTGGGGGAATTCTGCACACACACAAAAAACTTCTGCACACAATATTTGAAAATTTTGCAAAATTCTGCATATTGTATTTGTCAAAATAACACAATATAATCATGCCAGTTTCAATTATTTTGGTATTTTATTTCAAAATATCTGTCAGTGAGTATGTCTGTAACAATACGACCAAAAAAAAAAGATTCTGGTAATTTTTTTTTACATAGATTCCTTACTACACATATTAATGCAGAACTTTGAGTAATTAATTTAAATTACAGTACAGAACTGTATTTTCTGCACCTGTCAGAAGTAGTGCAAAGGCTTGGGGGAGTCAGGGGTAACCGAGGAGCTGAGGGAGGGGGAAGGAGCCTAGGAGTGGACCTGGAGGATGTTGGGTGTAGGTGTGAGAAGCTTTTTGGGGGGGAGGGGGATTGTTAGGGAGTTGGGAAGCCTCCCCCATGCAGACCCTGGCTGACCCCAAGCCTCTCCCATTCAGTCAGTCACATCTGCCCCCGTCCCTGCACTCCCCATCCCCATGGGTCTCTGCAGCCCCTCTCCTTCATCCCCAGGCTCAACATTGTCACTCCACTAACTCCTGAGCCCATGCCCCAGTCTGTCCCCCTACTAGCCATTCTGAACCCCAGTCTGTGACCCTCTAGCAGCCCCGTATGCCCTACTCTGTCTGAACCTGGCTCTGCGGCATGGTGCTGTGATAAACTTCTACTTCTGGGGGAGTTCTACAGCACTGGGCATCAAATTTTTTCCCCCACAGAAAATACATTCACCCCAGAAGTGCTGTAGTTCCGCCTTTTGCCTACCAGAGGCTGCTGTGGTGCCAGAGCAGCTGGCTGTGTTCAGGGTTCACACACTTTTCCAATGGGTTTCCCGAAAGGGGATGGGGGATTGAGGTCAGACAAAGAGCCAGTGGTGGTGGGAACTGGAATAGCTGGGCAAGGATAGCGGTACAAGAAGACCAGGGTTGGAAGATTGGGACTGGCTGGACAAGGTGACTGGAACTGGGATGAGGAGCCTGGAGGGGTGGAGACTGGGACTGGATAGACAAGGCGAATGGGATTGGGAGGAAAAGGTGTGTGAGGTATGTAGGAAACTGGGTTGGGGAGCTGAGGGGAGAAGCAGAACTGGCATAGGGACAGGCTGGAGGGGACATGGGCAGAAGGGGTCAGGGTTGTGGGGAACAAGAGCGAAAGGGTCTGTGACTTCTGTGACTCCTCACAGCATTTCTCTGCTGTCAGCAAATACCTGGGAAACCCGTTGGCAAAGTGTGTGTGTGTGATCCCCATCTGCTGCTGATCCCTAGAAGATGACAGCCTACTACAGCTATCTGTTACTCTGTTACCTCCATGGCAAGGGTCTGTGCTGTAGATCTAAAGGTTCCTATCCTACCGACGAACACGTAGGGGTCAGTATGATTCCACCTGCTGATTCCAGTTTCTGTTTTTGAAACCCTAAAATATTACACACACAAAAACCTATGTGAAAAGAATATTAAGGTTGTAAAGGCAAACACTGGAAAATTAGGAGATGTTAGAATTAAGGTGGCCCATGCCCTCTTATGCATACACATTATGATAGAGTCTTTGTGCTTACTTTCATAGAACCCTGAAATTTGTCCATTATTTCATACATTCTTAAATGTGAAGGCCATAAGGGACCATTTTGATCATCTAATCCCTCCTCTTGCATGACACAGGCCATATATTTAACCCAGTGATTTCTGCATGTATGCTAACAATTTGTGGTTGAACCACGAGAGTTAACGGAAAAACAACACTTAAACATAGGTTACCATGTGCCTTGGACAGTTAAGAGAGAAATACAGTATTGATGAACGAGTTTTTATTTTTATTTACATTTAAATCAGACTTTATGAATCTCATGGGTCTGATTCTATGATGTGAATTGAAATAAAGGAGTTGAGGTTGCTGATGAGGGAAGGGAATAGTAGCTTCATTTTTTTTGGGTAGGCAGTTGAAGTCAGTAGGGTTGTGCCAGTGCACCTGTGAGCAGAAATTTGCCCAGAGGGCTGATGGATTTGATATATGGTGTATTTCTGCAAAATATCACTGGATTAAGCAGTGGAAAAAACTAGAATCAAAGGGAGGTTAGAATGTTTAGAGCCGGTGGAAGGGTATTAAAAAAGATCATCCTCCGCTTTATTTTATGCAAAAGCTTTGACTAGGGCCTGTTTCAGTTTGAGTATAGTTCATTATACATAATTGTGTATGAAATGTGTATTTTATAGAAGTAATCATTTTTATAGATGAAGAATTGGAAAAGAATGAATTGCTGCCACCTGTTGAATCAGGTTTGAATGGATCTTGTTGAAATTGTGCATCTGACAATTTTTAATAATTTTTCATTTTAAAGAGTTGATTTTTACCTCTGTTTTTTTTCATTTAGAGGCTAATAGCCAATTTCGCTGTGAACATGTCAAGACTGAACATGTACGTTTTTAAAATCCACATGAGAATTTGTGTTAGTATTTTGCAAATTGTAATTCTGCAAAATTTGTGCCTCACCAAATTTATTCATTTATACATACAGAACCAGAAAGAGCAAGTGACCCCCAGAAGACTTCCCAGAGGACAATTTTGGTAGGTATTGTTTAATGTAATTGGTGAATGTTTACATTGTCCAGCTCAAAATGCTTCTATCTTCAGCTGAATTACATAAGCGATTAATTTATCCTATGTATCCTGCTTAGTAGCATGTTTATAATTGTAAGTGAAGATGTCTCAAAATCCATTAAAAATAAACAGTTCATTACTCTCATCAGCACTAGCTTCTGGGTCCAATCCAGCAAAATTTAACTTGAAGTATGTGAGCAGTCTCATTGAAGTAATAAAAGTTAAGCACGTGCTTAAGTCCTAGTCCGAGGCTTCTGTAAAGTGTCTTGTTCTGTAATTCCCTTTTTTCACCTGAACTTGTCTAGACGTTGTGTACTTTCCATTTGAATGTCTGCCTTGCCACAGTTATTCATGCATTTCTCACCTCTGCATTGGATTACTGTAATGTGCTTTACTTTGGATTAGTTCTGAATATCACTCAGGTTATATCTATATAGCAGCTGGGAGGGTGATTCCCAGCATGGGCAGACAGATGTGCTAGGTCTGCTTGAGCTAGCGTGCTAAAAATACTGTGGCTGCGGTGGCAAGAGTGGCAGCTCGAGCTGGCTGTCCGTGCCACCCTGTCCACACTTCTGTTTTAGCACAATAGCTTGAACAGAACTAGTATGTGTCTGCCTGCCTGCATGGGGAATCACTCTCCGAGCTGCTGTGTAGACATACCCTCAGAAACTTCAGCTAAGGTCTGGTCCAACATCCATTGGAAGTCAATAGGAGTTGGTTTGAGCCCCTAGTGTGGGTAGCAACTCTCCACTTTACCTGTGTATCAAGCTCTGCACTGGTTTGGACTTCCTCCATTCCTGCATTCATTTAGCTGACACGCTAAAAAAACAAACAAACAAGCTTAGGCTTAATCTTTAAAAAAAAAATGAAATAAAAAGATTTTATGTGCTATTTTCCATGCTGTTCTTGGTGGGGAGAAAACCTCAAAGGAACGAGTCATTTTTAAAAAATAATTTATCTCATATGAACCACTTTTAAACAAATCACATTACGTGATATTTAATATGTAATGAAAGTTAAACTGTATTCGTCACATTTGTCCAATACAGGTTGAAGCTGGAGGCAGAGGGAACTTACCAATGTACTGTTACAGGCTTGATTTTCGATGTAACCAAGGCTGCTGTAATCAAATATTCTGTGTTGTCTTGGAGCAAATATGCTGATTATGTTAAAAAACCATGGATAGTCGGTGGCCCTATATTTGATGTCAGTTGTGACTCAGCCTCTGTTCTTACTTCCATTCAATTCCCACATTCCCTCAGCCTAAATGGTAAGTACTGTATATTGAGTTTGACAAATGTAGCTATCTATTACTATTCATTATAAGAAATGTTAATGTTTTGGTATCTCTTTGCAGATCATGAATCTGACATGACATTCAAAGTTTTACATATCAAAAGTACTGGTCCAGCATTTGAGCCTTCTGTTGATCATTCAATGACGCATGTCAAATGGCATGTGAGTTCTCTCTCTCCAGTAGGACCGGTTATTCAAACACAAGAGCCAGTACAGTACGATGGGGCTGTAATTTTATACAAAGTTGTCAATAATCACCCTTCCTTATCATTTCGTGTGTATGTAGCAACAAATAACGATTCATTTATAAAGGTATGGTATGTTTTTTTAACTTACCAGTGGAAAGTGCTCAAATTCAATATAAATATGCCCAAATGTCGATCATTAAAATGTTGACATTGTCTTGTAGTTTAGGCCTCAGATCTGATGTACATTAAATTTATAATGTGGCCATGGTGTTGTAGACATAGAGAGTCTGATCTTCCAATAAAAAGAAAAGGAGTACTTGTGGCACCTTAGAGACTAACAAATTTATTTGAGCATAAGCTTTCGTGAGCTACAGCTCACTTCATCGGATGCATGCAGCTCACGAAAGCTTATGCTCAAATAAATTTGTTAGTCTCTAAGGTGCCACAAGTACTACTTTCTTTTTGTGGATACAGACTAACACGGCTGCTACTCTGAAACCTGATCTTCCAATAGAGTGTCTCACATGCCGGGGTCTAGGAGTCATTGGGAATTCCATGCATGGAGGGCTTGCAGGATCAGGATGAGGACCAGAATGGTTCAGCTCCCAGATTAGCTCATACTCTGTCATTCATTTTCAATGTTTGTGACAGAATTGACCTTTAAGCTGCCCCATGTAACATAACAGTGAGAGAATGATATTTGAAAGTTACTGAAGAATAGACACTTGGCAGGACTCACTCTGATCCAGTCGGCATTGTGATGCTGTTTGCAGGGGGCTATCAATAGGTCTGCTCCTTGCTTTATTCAGAGGAGGCTAAATATGAAGTCAACATGTCGGCAATTAGAACCCAGTCCTGCAAAGAATTGTGCACCCTCATTTCCCCTTTGAAGTTTTCTTATGGGCAGTGGAAAGTGGTCAGCACCTCAGAGGACAGGGTTCAATGAAACTAGAGAAGGTAGAAGAATGTTTCTCTGGTGGTTTCTTGCTAATGAATGCTTTTGTAAATTTGTATATTGCTTTTTGTAAGGCTTGTTGTGTGGAAAGGCACGTATGTGGTAAAAAGGATTATTAGTAATGAGCAGAAATGAAAGTTGTGAGTAGCACTTTAAAAAAAGCCCTATAGACAATCACATTCATTATTTGCGTAATGGGATATCATCCGAATGCAGTGGCTTACTGATCTGCACAGGGTGAAGGCTCCATCAGTATCTGATTGGAGAGGGATCTGGGTGCCTTGGGCACATAAACCTGTCCAGCTGTGAGTGAGAATATATCCCATGATCAGTAAATGTTTGATTTGACTATTTACTTTCCAAGGAAAAGCATCACCATCCATTAATAAAACTGGGGATATAGAAAACCACAAGGAAGTTTAGAAGCACATCATTGTTTATGAAATTCTTTAATTTGTAAACCAGGATGAGTATCAAGTAAATGTATTTTTAAATTTTAGGATATCTCGAAAGCAGTAAAACATTCTGATAAGAAATTCATCAAAATTGACAAGCCCCCGGTTTGTCAAAAACGACTACAAAATGGAAAGAGATACAGATTAATTAGTGAGTCAGAAGCTGAAATAACTCCTGAGGTATGTTCTATATGAATACATAATTGGACTGTCAATGTGCATATCACAGCTCAGCTGCAAACATTTTGTGAAAAATACAGGTTTTATCATTTATACTCCTCATAAATTCAGGGCATGCATCTCTGTAAATGAATTCCAGCACATTTGTTTGTTATCATTACAGGAAAGCTATACCCTTAGAAACTCTACAACTATAGGGGTGAATCTGGGCCCCACATGAAATCACTGGCAAACTTCCTGTTGGCTTCATTGCTGCCAGGATTACACTCCAGATCTATGCCACAGCTTTTCCGAAAGCTGCCTTTTTATGTTTAAGCTATTTTAATGCTTACAGTAAATGTTTTAGCTTTTTTAAAAAACTGATTTACATTTTTAGGAAATTCAATTTGTTGATGGCTCTCTCTTAAAATTAAAAAGTTATATTGAAGTCTACTTGGAGCAACCTATGGAGTTTACATTATCTTTGATTGAACTCGAGTCTGAAGAAATTGTCTGGAAAGCAAAACTAAGAGAATGTGAGTATTTTTTGTGTTTGACTGAGCTATAGTTTGTTTCTGTTGAAAACTTGTGCAAGTTTGGGTCAAATTCTGTTTCCGTTGAGGTCACCAGATCTGGAGCTGAAAGTGCCAAAACACTAGGAAAAGGCAGCTGTGATTCTTGTGGCTAGGACAGAGGCAGGGAATATTGGAAAACGTAATGTAATTTATTTTAATTTAAATATTATATATAATATAAAATATCTCAACATTTTATAACTTTTATTTTGTGGGTTTACACATGTACTGCAGCAGAAGTGCAGTTATGAGAGCATAACATCATTACAGTCTCAGAAATGAGAATGGCAAAATATATTTTCCATTTTGGTTAATAATATATGTATAATATACATTTGAAAAAGAGCAAAGGCCTGAATATATATTTACATGAGCATAATATAAATATGAATTTACCTAAAACACTAGAAGTAGAGCATTGAGTACTCTGATTTAATTTATGGTACATGGTGAAACTTTACCCTGCGAAATATTTATTTATTTGTTTGTTTATTTGTATAGCTAATATTATCCAAATTTTCAGATAACCAAGACTGATAGATGCCCAACAATCAATGTAAAATAAATATTTGTACAATACAGAGTTTTATGACTTTAGATCTAGTGATATAATGATAATGATAGTAATATTGTTCTTTGTTATTTTCCAAAATGCTTGTTCCCTGTTTTACCCAAGTAGATAGATTTTCTAACAAGCTGCTATTCATTATGAAAGTCTGTAGGGATGTGAATGAATCTCGGTAATGAAATAAATACAGAAAGGAATAGATATTAGGATATTTGGGAACTGTGTTTCAAAAAAGATTTGGTTCATGAATGTTATGTAAATATCATGTTGTGCTGATTTAGAATGACATAACACTGTAGTAGAACCTTGCTTATTTACACTAATGACTGAGAACCCATTAGAAGATGGTCAGAATTAGCCAAGGGTTAAATCTTAACTTCCATGGGTTTGGATCAGGCTGTTTATCAACTGACCAAACAGTAAAAATTGAAAGAATTTCACATTGCAGAGTAGACTGTTTTAATTTATTTTAGAAAGGGTGGCTGAGTTCTAATTATTAAAGATAATACATCATATTATACATGCTGTGAAATATTTGATAAAAGTAACAAAATCATAGCAAAGTGATCTCATTACAGTACCCTACTGTTAAATCTTTGCTGAGCAGTGGAAGAGACTAATAATTTTTCTGTGTGAGAATTATTGGATTTGTGGATTAGCAGAGAATTATTGTAGTGCCTTTCATTTACTCCAGAAAACATTTATATTTTAACAGGTGACTGGATACTACATGACCAGAACAAGAATGAGCAGAAAAGAAACACAGTCAGTAAGTTATTTAAAAGAAAAGTGGGTACTACATTATTTCTATTCTTTACAACTTGCTTGTGCTGTGTAAGGTTCCTCCCTCTTGGGGTTAGTGCACCCCCTTCCAGCAGCGTTGGGGTGTCGGTAGGTTGGCTGGATGTTTGTCAGGATGGCCTGACTTGCAGCCATGTAACTGCCCTATTAGCACTTCCCATCTCTACCAGGGGGCGCAGCACACTGCCCATTAGCAGGGGTCCCCAGTCCCTGGTTGGGGTGCATAACAACAGTCTGTGACTCCAGCCCTGCGGAGTTAGGGTTGCCAGGTGTCCAGTTTTCAACCAGAAAGTCTGGTAGAAAAAGGGACCTGACAATGTCCGGTCAAATGTACTGACTAGACACCCAAAGTCTGGTTACTGTGGGCAAGGGAGGGGGGGAGGTGCTGGGTCATCACCTGCGCCCATAGGCGACGACTTCCCCTCTGCCTGGTGGGTGCTTGACCCTCCTGCCCCGCCCCTGTCCGCCTCTTCCCACCCCTTTACCGCCCTCACCCCACCCCCATTCCACCCCTTCCCCAAAGTCCCCGCCCCTTTTCTGCCCCCATTCCACCCCCTTCCCCCAAGTCCCCACCCCTTATCTGGCTCCTCCTCTGAGCGCGCTGCGTCCCCGCTCCTCCCCCTCCCTCCAGGAAAGTGCTAAGTGCTGCCAAACAGCTGTTAGGCGGTGGGGGTGGAGGGGTGGGAAGCGCTGGGAGGGAGGGGGAGGAGCGGGGATAAGGCGCACTTGGGAGGGGGGAGGCAGTAAGGCGGGGGATGGGGGAACTTGGCTGCCGGTGGGTGGCTCCAGCTCCGGAGCACTCACAGAGTCGGCGCCTATGCTTGCGCCAGCTCCTACTCAGCTGGGGCTGCCTCCTACCTACACCGGGAAACTGCAGCTCCCAGTCCTGGCTCCACAGGCAAGTCCCCCCTGACCTGGACGGAGGGGAGTGTGCGGGAGAGGGAAACAGCAGTGAGCAATGGGGGGAAGAGAAGCGAACAAGGCGGGGCCTCGGGGGCAGGGGCGGGGCCTCAGCGGGAAGAGGAGGGGCAGTTCCGGCCCTCCTGCTGGAGTGTCCGTTTTTTAAATATTACAAAGTTGGCAACCCCAATTGGAGTGTGGGGATTGATCAATGAAACAGTCTATTGCCCTCGGCCTGCTGGCCGGGGCAGGCAACCACCAAACAGTCTCTGGGCTCAGGTCCCTTTGGGAATTGTTCTGAGCAACAGTTACTGGCTCAGGCCTAAGGTTTCATGCCCGGCCAGCTCCTGAGTGTGGGGTGGGGAAAGGGGACCCATGCCCATCCTGATCCACCGGGTGTCAGCCCAGGAGCCTAGCAGTGGAAGACAATCCCACCAGGGGCTCAGCAGGGAAGCGGGCGGTTGCTGCTTTGCAGCTCAGCAGCCCAACTGGACCAATGTCTGGTTTCGCTGGGCAACTTCCTACCAGTTCCTGCGGGTGTCATTCCGTTGCAGCCCAGCTGTGGCTCACAGGCTTGCAGTTGGGTGGCCCTTGCTCCAGTCTCTCCCCAGTGTCTTCTGTCTTCTGGGGCAGTAGGTTGCTGGTCTTTGCCGCAACTGGTCGTGGACCTCACTGAGGGCTCAACTCTCTGAGAGAGCTGTCTGCCTCGTTCTCTGGTCCAGCCGAACTGAACTGCAGGGCCCTACTCTTATACTTCCTGCCCTGCCCCTGCACTTCCTGGGGAGGGTGGGACAGGGTTAGCTGCGCCTAGCAAATGAAAGATTATTTCATGTGATGAAACCTCCAGGAATATGTCCAACCAAACTTGGCAACCCTAGCTGTGCCTCCCAAGGGAAGTAAACCCCCTCTGCACTGGAGAGAGGCCACTCTGCTTCAGTACCTGCTGATTAAGCACAGGAAAAGAATATATGAAACAAAAAAATAAAATCAGTTGTCATCTACTCCTTAGGAAACAGAAGACGGAAATCAAGCAACAGCCTTTCTGACGAAGAATTTTATAATAAAAGGCTAAAGGGTAGAGATATTTCAGGTAGAGAATTTTTGTGTGATTCAAAAATATTTGTTTATGGTTCATTTTATACTATTTATTTATTTATTAGGGCTAAATGTTAAATTGGCCTCCACAAATCTGACCACAGAATTTATGGGGACAGAAACCTGCATCTGTGGATGCAGAAGGCATCAATATACCTCATTCGTAGGAACAAATGTTTGCTTGTATGACCACAGGTTGATGCTATAAATTAGGTGAGTGCATACATCAAGACAAAAGAGCTGCTTTTGAAGAATTTTTGCTATAGTGCTGGATTTTTTTTCCAGAAGAATTCTCCACCCAACAACTGGGACCGGATTTTCTCAAAGTTCAGCTCCCATTCTGGCATCTGAAAGTAATAGCCTGATTTTTCAGAAGTGGTCAGCACCCAGTAGCTCTCATTGAGATGTCAATGGGACTCAAGCACATGCTTATGTACTTTGCTGAATTAGGGCCTTAATTCAATACGTTCCAATATCGGATGCACCTGCTGCTACTGGATATGCTAACAGATAACAGGTTGCACGGATAATTCTAGATGCCTCTAAGAACCTTAGCTTTATTTTTCTTCCAAACATATTGCTAAAAGTTCAGCCTTGCTGGCTTTCCTAATGGTTACTCTGAGAAATTATAGACATGCTGGGGTTAATCACCAAAATATCGTACAGAGGAGTATCATATTACAGTAGACATTACAATATTCAAAATTGTACATTTGGATCCAGTTTCTGTTTACAATTTCATGTATATAAAGTTTTAAGTCAGAGCTTTACATTACATTTTTAACCCCTGCTTTACAGTGTTTGAATTCTGTCCAGGAAAGGGATACATCTTTTGCTTCCAGTACCTATTTTTGCATGGTCAGCTCATCCAAAGAAAATAATGATAATGTCTGAATAAGGTGATATTCAAGAAATGCAGAAAGAATCAGCAAAAAAAACAAGGAGTACTTGTGGCACCTTAGAGACTAGTAAATTTATTTGGGTATAAGCTTTCGTGGGCTAAAACCCACTTTATCAGATGCATGCAGTGGACAATACAGTAGGAAGATATATACACACAGAGAACATGAAAAAATGAGTGTTGCCATACCAACTGTAACGAGACTAATCAATTAAGATGGGCTATTATCAGCAGGAGGAAAAAAAACCTTTTGTAGTGATAATCAGGATGGCCCATTTCAAACAGTTGGCAAGAAGGTGTGAGTAACAGTAGGGGAAAAATTAGCATGGAGAAATAGTTTTTACTTTGTGTAATGACCCATCCACTCCCAGTCTTTATTCAAGCCTAATTTAATGGTGTCCAGTTTGCAAATTAATTCCAGTTCTGCAGTTTCTTGTTGGAGTCTGTTTCTGAAGTTTTTTAGTTGGAGAATTGCGACTTTTAGGTCTGAAATTGAGTGACCAGGGAGGTTGAAGTGTTCTCTGACTGGTTTTTGAATGTTATAATTCTTGACGTCTGATTTATGTCCATTTATTCTTTTGCGTAGAGATTGTCCGGTTTGGCCAATGTACATGGCAGAGGGGCATTGCTGGCACATGATGGCACATATCACACTGGTAGATGTGCAGGGGAACGAGCCTCTGATGGTGTGGCTGATGTGATTAGGTCCTATGATGGTGTCCCTTGAATAGATATGTGGACAGAGTTGGCAATGGGCTTTGTTGCAAGGATAGGTTCCTGGGTTAGTGTTTCATTTGCATGTCAATGATAGGCTCTCTCTGTATTTCTCTGTGGTGGCTTTTAGCCACTAGAGGGCGCTATTTAATCATTTAAAAACTTCATTTACAGTATTTTATAAAATGATCCATTGAAAGAAAAATCTGATTAGACCATTGAGGTTCTGACTAGATAGATATAATCATGCAGGTTGTGACTTCTTACTAAAGTAATTATTAGAAAGGTATAATAATCATCGTTATCTGTAAGGAGTAGCACACTTTAAGATAGACTGTTATGTTAGATACCTGCATTTTTCAGGTGATTGAAGGAACTTGGCTTTCAGCTTAATGCTGCATATGCAACTGAAGTATCTGGGTATTCTGTATAACAGCATACCTAGATGTTTCAGACTTGTGGATTTTTTCCACTAGACAAGTAGCTGTTCATGATCAGAAAAAAATTTCAAGTCCTGGGCACAAAAACTAAATTTAAGATATTTTTGCGACCTAGGACATTTTGCACTTCTTCTTCAGGCGACTTTTCATCACTCCTGATGCTTACTTTGCTTGTCTTGTCAGTTCCTGTACTGCCTGGTAAGCTAGTAAGTCAGTACAGTTTTCATTAGTCAGCATTATAGCAGCATCAATAAATGAAGTGAAAATGCAGCTTCAGCTCACTGACTAATATGATCACCTTCGTCGTATGTCTCCTTGTTGCAGCTGATTTGTATCCTGTGTGTTTTTTAGATGGAACTAAAGCTAAAACTACGTTAACTGATCAGCAACTGATGACTCTTGCAAAGAAGATGGGTAAAGACTGGAAAGAAATTGCCATTGAATGTCTTAAGTTAGAAATGAAGGATATTCAGCAGATTCAGGCAAAAGAAGAAGAGGTTAATGTTCATAAATTCCTGATGTTGGAGAAGTGGAGGAAAGGTGAAAAGAGTAATGGAACTGCGCAAAATTTGTATGACAGTCTCAAGGATCATGTGTCATATGAAATAATACAGATACTGGAAGGTACACTTCAACTTTTCTTTATACTTCATTATGTGATTGTGTTTCAGACATGCTTCTGGTTTCAGTATCAGAGAATTCACTAGACATCCTAATATATATTTTTGTTGTGTAAATAAAACATGAAGTTTTAACCCGTAATGTTGATTCAAGTGTTTTTCATTCTACTTTATAATTATAGTAGTTTATACTTGCTTTTTGAAAAAATATTTTGGAGTGACTAATACTTAGAACAGTTGTTATAGCTTCATGTCAGTTAAAATCAACCACCCTTATAAACCCAAGCAAAATCTTATTTTTATTATGGAGCTCATTGCAGAAATGTCTGTAGCTTTGTTCCTAGATATTTTAGTAACATTGAAGGTGCACTTTTACCCAAGCTTATTGCAGCCTTGATCGTGCAAACACTTCTGTATGTACTTAACTTTATGCACTTTGATTTCAGTGGGACTACTCATGTTTGTAAAGTCAAGCATGTGCAGGGCTGTTTGGAGAATTGGAGCCTAAACTGATCCAGGGAAAGTCTTTCTGAAGGGGAAAATTAGCTTAAAATTATATCTGTACAGTGTCATAAGATTTTTATGTACATTTATTACTATTATTATTATTATTATTACTATTATTACTATTTAACAATTCTATTGCAGTAGCACCTAGAGGCCAACTAATATATACATATGTGTATTCATTTCTTCAGGTTTTTTGAAGCAGACATGAGTTCATGGAGAAACAGCTAAAAGGAGAACTCTCAGGGACATTCAGCTGCATAATGGTTTAAACTTTTCATACTGTTTAAATGTGATTTAATTGTGGACTCTCTCTACAGTTTGGAACTCAGGAGACCAGTTATGAAGATACAAGCCATAAACAATCTTTGGAAAAGTTTAGACAAAACATTATTTTGGGAAAGAGTGTAAACTGAATTTTGCACCAATGTAAATGAATTTAACATTTTCAGGAGTAATTGTTCAAATGTTTGGATACCAGTCAATTAACAATATAGTTGACACTGAAGCAGCAATCCTAATGCAATTTGAATCTCACACTGATTTCATGTCTCCTTTGAACCATTCCTGCTAGGTGCTGAGCAACTCATGTGAATTGCAGAGCTTTCTTAACCCACCCTTGAAAACAGCTCACCCTTTCCAACTATTTGACAATATTAAGCATTTTTATCCAGTTCCATGGGTGATTTCCACAGAGATTAGAAATGGCTTGGGGGGCTCATTAATGTACCTCTCATCATCACCTATAAAACAATAGTGCCAATTTCACTGGGTACAAAACATTTCTCTATACATACATTCAGAGGCTCAGGATGGGTTGCCATGTACATGGTGCATAAACCCATCATGGTAATGCAATTACATGATCATTTTGTGTGTTTCTGTATACCGCCTCTTTGCTAGGCTGGTCTTATGTTTATTCAAAGGTGAAACATTAGTTTCAATGTAGCACCAATATGTACTAAAGGCAGCTTTAACTTTTCTCTGTCAGGGCCGTGTTGGCTCCACGTGTCTAGTTGTTCACACATTTCTTATAAGCTGAGTTTGTATGTTGTATAGATTTTTGTTGTATTATAATCAGTGTAAAATTAAATGTTTTTTTTTTTTTACTGTTTTTAACTTAAAATGAACGTTAAAATGACAGGTGTGTAGGCTAGATATAGAAAATTTACTAAAGGATGCAGAAAAGCAAAAGGCCAATAGATAACTCAGCAAACAGGAAACACATTTATAGGTTCTTAAGTTTTTAAAATACTGTTATCTATAATACAGAAATGCTTCCTTGCAGGCAAGATTGTGGTCTAGTTTTAAGGGCTCCTGTGGATATCTCTGTATTGTCTGCCCTTGAATGTGTACTGGTTATGTGTGCTTTTTAAAATAGGAATAAAAACTGAGAAATACCTATATCTGCATTGGAATTTTGAGTTTTTAATATTTTATTCCACAAATAAAATATAATTTAAATTATATCACAATCTGATCTTATATCAGCGTTCATCTTTTCAGCCCTCTACCAGTTCACTGTTAGATGAAATCCCACTTACGCTTATATACATTCTTCTGTTTAGGGGTCTTTTATTCATGCTGATCTTATAAATCTGTTCTCAGCCTTCTGAAAATATGTATCTCTATAGTGCTATGTCCACTAACTATGAGTTTTTCTGGATCTTGCCCATAGCCTTTTTTTGTGTTAGGTGTGTTAATTTACTGTATGCCTTGTTCCAGTTTCTGAAGAACTTTCTGTAAAGTCCTGGAATATCCCCTCCACATTCTAGACCAGGACTTTGAAACCATCAATCGTGTAGAATCAGCCCAGGTTTTATACCTAATCCAATGAATACTAGGACACAGCAGTCAAAGTCTAGTCAGGATGCACTGAATATTCGTATAGAATAGACATGATCAATAGAGGTTATGCCCCCAATATCCATGCACAGACAGGAGCCACAGTGTTAATCATGCCATGCATGAATGGAGTTCAGCAACTCTGTGGCAGTGGTCACCCTCCTCTGGACCTCTTTGAAATACATGGGGCTCAAAGACTAGTCCTGTAGCCTCTTCTGTGTGTGTGGGGAAACCCTGTTCCCTCCAGTGGAATGAGTGAGGAGAGATATACATGAGGGGAACTTCAAGCCCTCCCACCTTTAGACCTTGCTGTCTCTCTGGTCAATGGGAGTTCCTTAAATCATGTACATTACTTTCGGTTCTCTTCTTTGAGCTTTTTTGGTTGGTGGCAGATTTCTCTGTTTTCTTGGTTACAGCCAAGATCAATGGCTGAGCACTGATGAGCCCACATGAAGGAGAGTCATCATGATCAGATTTTCACCTGACAGTGCATGTCCTTATTGTTGGTTAAGCTGCTGTTTATATGTTCCAAAGTTGCTTTTTAAGGGCTTGTCTTCATCTGGCTATGTAGTGATAAATCACCCTTGACTCTGTGCCTCCACATATATGACACCAATCAGAAAACACACTTCAGGAAATTCTGCAGCCACTGATAGCACAGCTAATATATTTAATTTTTGCAGCGTGTTAAATTACCACTCAATGTCTGTTTTTCTGTGATTACATAAAGCCATAACATTTTGGGAAGGCACTTTAGAAAATTGTTTTATTTCGGGAATATTATACTTTATTTTCTTGGGTCATTGTGTGCTTCCTGCCTTATTGATGAATGTAACACACCCTCAAAAATATGGACCTACTCCATCTAATTGCAAAGATGGTTCATGCCCTGATCCTACAATTGAGCACAGCGTGTGTACAGGGGGTATGCCTGTGTGCATCTCATTGCAGGATCAGAACCTAAACTATAAGAAGAAAAAATGAGTCAAACATGAAGGATTCCTTATTCTTCTGAGGCAAATTAGGGCTGAGACAATTTAAGTACCCCTAGAAATTGGTGGAAAAAGCAGTTACAAAATTGCTCTAAGGTATGGTCATATTTTTTAACATTTTTATTAATTAAGTTTTTTAAACCAGCTGTTAACTGAAATTATTTTGAAAAACCTAATCTGTGTATATTTAACCTCCAAATGTTACCACACTGGATCATTTAAGGTGGCTCTGGTGGAACTACCTGTTTGGCCAAGTGCTACCTAATTAGAATCAGAGAGGAGATTCCTTCATTTATATGAGAGAGAGATTGTGACAGTAACAGACATTTCTTGTGAATTTTTTTATAAAAATATTTATTATTTTATAAATGTTTATTGAGCATTCTAAGATTTTATAAAAAAACAGTTAATTTCTTTCATGAAATGATATTAAAATGTTGATATAAAAATGGAAAGTAGGTATTGGATTTCTGGTTATAAATAAATCAGATCTGCTTTTGAATTATTATGTCAAATATCAAGTTCTCAGGGAGACTGTGAAGGTACAAAACTCTGACTTCCTCACATCTTTATACCATATCCGGCCATAGCATGACCATGTCATTGGGATCCTTATGCACCAAAATTATGCCGTAGCGCCAGCAGCAAGTGCTGTAGACACTGCAACTTTGGGGACTGTAATAGTGGCAGCACTGGGGCACTGGTAGTAATGTATCAAGAAATTTCCTTCACACTGTGTCATGAAGCCAACTCTGTTCCTGACTGAAGAATGTCGGAGGAAGCTTTTTGTAGGTGGGTGTAAGAATAATCTGTCCATCTCTGGTATTAGGGGATCTCTTTCAGTGGTTAAAAGAAGGGTACTGTCTTTCTCCATATTTAAGATCAGTAACACAGCAGGCTACATTCCACTCAGAGGGGATTACCTGGTATCAGCTTTTAATTAGACTGGTAGCTAAATGTGCCTAATTAAATAACATGCCTTTCAGACTTCGTTATAGTATTAAATATGTATTTAAGTATTCAATACACAGGGTGAAATCCTGGCCACATTGAAGACAATGAGCTTTTCCCCCCACCCATAGTATGTGTAATCATATTTTGAGTAGAGATGGCATACTTATGAGTGTCATATGAAGAAAAACACTGGAAATACAATACAACATATTTTATCTATTTAATATTCATGCGATACTAAAGGAATACGTAAAACCATTAGTAAGTAAACACTATGTACTAGTGAGTTAGTCATAGAAAGGACCTTCATTTCCATCATAGCAGCATGACAAAAATCAGATTTGGAACCCCTGTTGAACTAATGCTGAACGATTGGGCTAGTCCAAACAAACACATTTTTTAAAAAAAATTTAGATGAAAGACTATTTTACTCATCATTTGGGTGTCTAAGCAAGAAGAGTCCCTCTAGGATTGAAACACATAACAAATATTGGGGCAGATTCTATGCCGTGTCCATCTTCTGCTGGGTGCCACAAAGTGTGAGGACTGCCAGGGAACTGGGTGCGCATCCCTGATTCTCTGCTTCTGCTCTGGCACAAGTTAGAGCATCATTGGGGCTCAGGATTGCCAAGGTTGTCTGACACTTGCCATTATGAGACTGTTTTCAGATGTTCATAATCTTGCCAAACTGTAATTGTTTCAGCTGAAACATGTCATGCCAGGTGTCTGCCAGAATAATTTTTTTGTCGTTTTTTGGAAAGTTGCAGCAAAAATGGCTCATCCTTTTCCAAGACTGACAGTAGGGGAAAATATGTTGTTTTGCCCACATTAGAAAAATTCTTATAACTATTTCATTTACAAGCTGTAGCATCACCATGCTGTGGAGTGGGGACTTGAAATTTGGCAAGTGGTGTCACCATGGTGTCAGGAATGGGCCTGTTGCAGTTCTGTGAAAAAAAAAACACCTCAAATTTGGCCTACTTATAAGCATTTGAAATAGCACATTTCACACATGCTCAGTACAGACTTAGAGTTTGGCTGCTAAATTCTTGGAAGAATCCATCTGCATTGAACATGCTCCACCCTGGAGCCAAGCAGGAGTTTCCCTGCAACTTCAATTCCCTGAAACTTAGATCAGTAAGAATGTCTTTTCTGTGGCATCAATGTGCGTCCCCTTCTACCTTCCCCCTGGCAGGGAAGAGCAGTAAATGACCAGACTCAGATGCAGAGGGAACAAGAATTAGACCTCTTCAGAGAGAGAGGTAAATCCTTCATTGCATTTCTCTAATGAAACATTGTCAGCTGAAAATTAACTCAAGCTTTAGGTTTGATTAAAATCAAACACAAGTTGATACCATAACTAAATTCAACAGAAATGCTTCTATTATTATTATTATTATTTAGTTCCTTCCCCTCCCCGCCCCCCAAAATGAATTAAAATTCTCCAGTGGCCTTTGCAGCCTAAACATTGGGGCACTGTACTAGGGCCTGAGAACTTGACATTATCTGAAGTTCAAACAGGAAATCAAATGTGCATTTTAAACAGTGAATATAAAGAACCATTGGAACAGATTACCCAGAGATGTGGTCAATTCTCCATCACTTGGAGTCTTTAAATCAAAACCAATGCCTTTTTAAAAAAAATACACTTTAGTTCCATTGGCAAATTACATGGATTACTAGGTTAAATTCTATGCTCTCTTCTATTATGCAGGAGGTTAAACTACATCACAATGGTCCCTTCTGGTCTTAAATATTTACTATATAATAAAAAGAACAGGAGTACTTGTTTATTGGAGCATAAGCTTTTGTGGGCTACAGCCCACTTCATCGGATGCATAGAATGGAACATATAGTAAGAAGATATATATATACACACATACAGATAAGTTGGAAGTTACCATACAAACTTTGAGAGGCTAATTAGTTAAGATGAGCTATTATCAGAAGAAAAAAAACTTTTGTAGTGATAATCAAGATGCCCATTTAGACAGTTGGCAAGAAAGTGTGAGGATACTTAACATAGCGAAATAGATTCAATATGTGTAATGACCCAGCCACTCCCAGTCTCTATTCAAACCCAAGTTAATGGTATCTAGTTTGCATATTAATTCAAGCTTAGCAGTTTCTCATTGGAGTCTGTTTTTGAAGCTTTTCTGTTGCAAAATTGCCACCCTTAAATCTTTTACTGAATGGCCAGAGAGGCTGAAGTATTCTCCTACCGGTTTTTGAATGTTATGATTCCTGATGTCAGATTTGTGTCCATTTATTCTTTTGCGTAGAGACTGTCTGGTTTGGCCAATGTACATGGCAGAGGGGCATTGCTGGCACATGATGGCATATATCACATTGGTAGATGTGCCGGTGAACGAGCCCCTGATGGCGTGGCTAATGTGATTAGGTCCTATGATGGTGTCACTTGAATAAATATGTGGACAGAGTTGGCATCGGGCTTTATTGCAAGGATAGGTTCCTGGGTTAGTGATTTTGTTGTGTGGTTGCTAGCGAGTATTTGCTTCAGGTTGGGGGGCTGTCTGTAAGCGAGGACTGGTCTGTCTCCCAAGATCTGTGAGAGTGAGGGATCATTGTTCAGGATAGGTTGTAAATCTTTGACGATGCGCTGGAGAGGTTTTAGTTGGGGGCTGAAGGTGACGGCTAGTGGAGTTCTGTTATTTTCTTTGTTGGGCCTATCCTGTAGTAGGTGACTTCTGGGTACTCTTCTGGCTCTGTCAATCTGTTTTTTCACTTCAGCAGGTGGGTATTGTAGTTTTAAGAATGCTTGATAGAGATCTTGTAGGTGTTGGTTTCTGTCTGAGGGATTGGAACAAATGCGGTTGTATCTTAGAACTTGGCTGTAGACAATGGATCGTGTGGTGGAAGCTGGAGGCATGTAGGTAAGTATGCGGTCAGTAGGTTTCCGGTATAGGGTGGTGTTTATGTGACCATCGCTTATTAGCACAGTAGTGTCCAGGAAATGGACCGCTTGTGTGGATTGGTCTAGGCTGAGGTTGATGGTGGGATGGAAATTGTTGAAATCATGGTGGAATAATATAAATTATATAGAATATTTTTGCCATTGACTTCAGTGAGACCAGGATTTCACCCTGTGAATCTATTATAGTGACTGGAAACGATTTATTAAGTAGACAGAATAGCCTACTTTCATTGTCTTTTCTGAGAACATACATCCAATATCGAGAAAACGAAATTAGATTTTTTTCCCCAGTACTTGGGAGTTATCAGTGATGTACTGTTTACAAGCAAATATTTAAATGTTTTTTAAAAAACAATTGCTAATGTGACAGTATCCCTTTTAGATAATTTTAATTCACAAATAAGAAAAAGACCAAAGTTAATTATAGAGATTATAAATTTATTAAACAATAAATAATAAATAAGTCAGGAATGTTATAAATAGGTTTCAATTTATATAATTTTATAAAAACTTACAAATGTATAAATAAATAATTTAAGATAAATAAATTACACCTGAGTGTTTGGAGAACATGTTGATATAATATAGCTTATTTTTTCTAGAAATGTAGAAATTTAACATCTTAGCTTAAAAGACACTGATAGTAATTTGCTCAAGACAACTTGGGTCATGAAAAATATTGTAGAATATTATTGTGCTTAGAAACGTTTTTGTAGAAGTATTACTATATTCTTAAATTCAGGTCCAAATCCTGGAAGCCCTCTGTGTGTACTAGTTTCTATGACTCCAGTGAGAATTCTACACACAGAGGTCTTGCAGTAAGTAGAACCTAATATATATTTTCCTGATACTTAAAATAGCTTTAGTTCAATGTTTTATAGAAAGTGCTTCCAGGTTTCAGCACTATGATGAGCTTCCAGGAGAATTCAGGTAGTTCAGCATCTTGTCTATGGTCACAGTGCGAATTGTGAAAGCATGGAGAACACTACATAACCTCATTCTCTTTTTGAAAGAGGCTGATCCTCTGTTTGTAGATGGTTGCTCCACATTCACACTGTTAATTTTCACAGCCTTTAAAAAAAAAAAAAAGTGGGTTGGTCAGACAATTTAACCATGTTTAGAGTAGAAATATACATCAGTCTTTGAATATGCAAAAAATTAGCTTAATTATTTTAATTTAAACTATTAAAAATAAAACATTTTATGAAAAGGTAAACTATGATAGTAATAATACCTTTCATATGGTTAGGGCCCAAACCTGTATTTCTTATGCAAGCAAACATTCCCAATGATGTAAATAGTTTTTCCCTGCCAAGGAATACAGGTTTGGGCCTTTAAAGGATAATCAGGGGGAGCTGTGGTTTACAAATAATTAAATCCAGTGCATTTGACAACTTTAGAATCTCCAGTGTACCTAGATACACTATGTTAATAAAAAGGCAATTATTTTAAAGTAGGGACATGATTGCTACCAGCTATTAGAATTTGTTAAGAACCATGTTACATGTGTTCCCTGTTTCTTATCAATACATATTAATTATTTACCAAAATAAAGTCTTATCTCTCACCCACACTACATTTCATGGTAGGGATGGGAGACAAAGTAGGATACCATTAAAAAAAGACAAAAAATTAACTACTGGTATGTTTACTACATCACTGAAAGGGAATCACTTTTTTAATACAGTAATATACAGCATCAAAGTAAGACCTTGTTTATATAGAGATGAGAAACTTTCTTCAATTTTAAGAAAAAAATCATATCAAGATTTTAAATGATCAGATTCCAGAGTAACTTATTATTTGGGTAACTACAGAAAGAAACACATAGAACAGGACTCCATTTATGATAGAAATCATATAAAGTAATCTCTTAGGCAACTGAAAGGAAAACAGACCTGTATCATTTTGTCAATAACACTAGCCAGCATCTCCTGGTTACTGAAATTCTTGAACTCTGCCTTGTAAGCCTTCAGGTCTTCATTGATACCTCGCATGCACTCAATCTGTAGAAGGTACAAGGATTAAGAAATATTGGAGAGTGATGTTAGATGCTTACAGACAAACAAAAAGCACATGATTTGCTCTTTTGAGAGACTGGCAATTTACCTTATTAAAATCAGCTCTTTCCAGTGCAGGACAATTTCCAGTCTGAAAATCAAAGACACCAGACATGAATGTGATCGTTCTGTATCAATACGATGAATTACATGATGGTTCCATATAAAGGTGATGAAACTTGTTTTTATTTATTGCAATACCTTAGACTCTTCTGGCATACAAGCCTTAATTGTGTTGATTTTATTCTTAGTGATATCTTCAAGATCAACCTCTTCAAGGGTACATTCAAATCCTAGCATGCCACGCTCCTATGTAAACAAAGGGGACATTGTTTGAATCATTGCACATAATGCTGCAGGGCATGTTTATAAGCAGAAATATATGGGATAGTAGGTGATTTATGGCAACTGAAGGTGCTTCAACATCCTCTTTATATATCTTTATGCCTTTAGCAACAAGCAAATATCCAAGCTATGAAGCTAATGTCAAAGGAAATTTTGCCATCATTTTCTCTGGGAGCAAGGGTTGTACATAGATTTATATTTTGTATGTGTCGCAGTGGATTACATTGTCTCCATTATGTTAACATTCTACATCATTCTAAAAGGATGAATCTGCACGGGGAACATTATATACCACAAACTTACAATTTAAAAAATGATTGTTTTTTAAAAAACGAGAAAGACAAATAACATTCAAATGGACAAGTGGCATTGTCTTGTGGCCAAACATCAGTGGCACTTTGTCTCACTGAGGTGATGGAACTATTTAGCTTCTTCTCCTCTCTCACCCTAAGGCTATTCCTATGCCAGGGAATTTTAGAAACAGATTCCCCTTAGCACTACTACCAGTTCAACTGTGCCAGTGAGAGATGGTAAAAAGGAGAGATATATAACTAAAAGACCTGGCAGAGAAAAAGATGCCTCCTGAACCCATAAAATTCTTAGAAAGAGATAATGTGAGAGGATACTTTCATGCTGGGCTGTTTGAATTCTTTAACCACCTGCCAACACACTACCTAATTGCCTAGTTGATGGCAAGTTTTACAGGATTTAGTGACTATATATGAATTAACCAAACTGAACAGGGGTTGGAAAAAATATCTCAAACAGGACAGATAAGGAAAAAGTAAAAGCAAACACTAGCAGGACACAGATCAGAGGGAGATACTTTGTGACAGAGGGTCACTCAAGCTGGAAGACAAAGAGTTTAAGGGTAGAAAGTTCTCATGAGAAAATGAAAGGTATTTTCTTTATTAATTGTAACTAAGCTTAAAGTACCTATTTAGGTTAACTTTTACTGAGCACAATACTGGATATGTGATGCAGATCACCTCTTTGCCTTAACCTGAATCTATCTGTTCTTTTAAAAAAAACAACCCCAGAATCTTAGGCTGTTGTGTGAAATTCCCAAATAAACTGTCACAGAAAAGAAAAAATAAAGAAACCACCAAGAAGTACTGAAGGAGGATGGCTGGAGTCAATCCCTGTATTGTGTTCTGTTTACCAACAAGTAATTTATACTACCATATCTATCACCCCTGAATTTGTCCCAGTTGATTTAAGTCCTGCACCAGTGGAAGATGACAGATGAAGCTTCATTTCAGGCAACAATTAGATAGAACAATAATAATTAATAAAAAGGATTGGACGCACAAATGAAAGGTAAGTATGAAACAACAAGCAAGAAAAAAAAACGGTAAGGAAATTAAGGACAAATTATTACCTTTCTCTGGAAATACCAAACGATTAATAGGGTTAAAAACAGAGACACAGAAATTTGATTAGCTGAAGCAAACAGAAAAGAAAAACAAATATGCATGCATTTCTGAAAAGCCAGAAATGTAAGGCTACACACAGTTTGGGAATGTGCACCATCTGGCTGCTTTAGAAAAAGGATGCCTCCTCTCATAGAAATAAAACCGCCCACTGCTCCTTCCATCTGAATATCTCAAACACTCTCTTACACACATTGATAAACACAACACCCCTAGGAGGTAGGTATGAATTACTTTCCCTATTTTAAAAATGAGACAACATGAAGAGGAGTCCTTGATCCTTCTGTGCACTACATATCAAAAACTCCCAACTCGTGGTCAGGGACATAATCCATGTTCTAGCCTGCTTTGTTATTTCTTGTGTAGATAGGACTCCTTAACCTAGCCACATCAGACAAACGTGCAATGGCACAGTTAGATTTGTAGTATAAATGGTGCCTGAGCAATTTGCCCAAGTCATAGAGCGCATCTAGCTGCCAACAGAACCTGCATTTCCTGAACTGCACCTACTCCTATCCCTTCTATCTAGGTTTTGATTGTGCACCCCGACAAGTCCCATTCTTCCTCCTCTGCGCAAAACTGTGAATCTGGCCAAACAAATTCAGATACAGCGGCAAAGAAGCTACATTTGCCTCCCCTCTGCAAAAAAAACATTTCATACCAACTCCTAGTGCCATTAGTTTGTACATTTGACACCTCTTCCACTTCTTCCTCAGGAGCTAGTCCCAGGAACTGACCTAACCCTTGCAGGTACTGTTTTACTGGGGTGTTTATTCAGCTATAAATATTGAAGACAAGCCGCTTTGCTGAACGAGCGAGGACGTTTTTTCACTCGCCACCAGACCCGACGGGAGGCGCGGAGCACATGGCAACGGCAGACAAACCTGCAGCTGGCGCAGCGCCTCCCTCGCCGCGGTGAGCAGGGACTTAGAAACACTGAGGCAGTCACTCAGGTTGGGCCACGAGGAAGGCAGCGGCGAGGTCGCTGCCAAGTCTGGCAGGCTGAGGCAGAGGAGAGTCACCAGGAGCCAGCCACCTGCAACAGACACGGGCCGCGCGTTAGCACGGGAGCCAGCTACCCCTGGGCAAAGGGACAACGGCTGCACGTGCACCCCCCGCTCCTCCTTCCCCGCGCGCTGCCCGCCGCCCCGCCCCGCCCCGCCGCCACCCGGAGCCGGAGCCGGACCCAGGCCCGGCGCCCTCGGCAGCGCAGAGCGCACGAGGCCTCGGCGTGCGCCCCCTGCTGGCGGGGTCCCTGCGCTCCCAGGCCGGGCCGCTGGTCACTCACGGGGGCAGTCGGGGCCGGTGCGCTTCGCCATGCGGACGAGCTGAGGTGGTGCTGGAGCGCTGCTGGGGCCGGCTGGCGGCAGCGGCTTTTATAGCCGGAGGCGCACCGTGCGGCCAGGACTTTCCCTCCTCTCTCTTTCTCTACATCAGCTGCTTGGTCAGAGCTGAAACCCTGCGATGCGGCCGGCGGGCTCTCGGCTTCCCTCCGGGAGGCAGCGGCCCCCGGCTAGTCATCCCGAGAGAGCCCCCGGGCCTGGCCTCGCGGGCGCGCAGGGAATCCCGCGAGGCGCGCGGGAGTCCAGCGCCGCGCCAGGGGCGAGCTGGGGCCCGGGCACCAGGAGAGGGGCCGAGGGGGACTTCGCCACCCCCCCGCCCGGCCTCCTTTGCCCGGGTGGGCTCCAGCCCTGTCCTGTCCCCAGCACTGCTGCGCTGCACTGGCCCTGCGGCCGGGGCACATGGTAGCCTCGAAACCAAGCCTGCGCTGAGTGAACCACGTGCGGGCTCTAGTGAGCAACTCCCAGGCCTGGGGGACAGCGGATCCATGCCCAGCTCTGGGTAACCCTGGCTGAATCACGTCACTGCTCCCTGCCTCAGTTTCCCTAACTGAAAAGTGAGGATCATAATAGTCCCCCCTCCTCACACTGGTGCTAGGGGACTCCGTGCATCTACCGTTATGAAGTGCTCTTGAGATCCTTGCAGCAAAGGTGCTGTAGAAATCCAAAGGATTATTACAATATGATGTCACTTGGATGAAATTTGATAATCTGACACTAGTTCCTCACGTTGTGATGTGACATGCAGACACAGCCTCATACAGAAGGAGTTTATCCTGCCAGCCTTGCAAGAGAATTAGTGTGACAGGGTTGCAACACATGAGTGAATAAAGTGTTGGCCCAGCATGTACAGGTTAGTATGGTTTTCAGAAATATGTCTTGAAGTTAAATCAGGATTTTAATGAAGAAATGGGATCAGCAAGAAATACACGAGGCCTTCCTTTTCTTTGTTGCATTCCACAAGCAGCAAAGCAAAAAGATGGGCTGAAGCTGAACATATTTTAACTCCATGTAATGCATTACTGTGTAATCTTCCTCCCTAGTTCTAAATAGCCTTTACTCTTATGATCTGACCACCTTGTTAACGGTAAGCAATGGTGAAGCATTTCTGCCCCCCCCCCCCTTTTTTTTTTTTGCTGGTTACCACTCAGTCTCCAGCCCTGCATCCAGATGTTGGAGCATTTAGTGATACATATTTTTTTAAAAAAATCATTGACATCTATTTTAGGAGTTGGATCAATGCCAGTCACTGTAGTATCTGGGAAAAGGTTGTGTGGGGACCAAGCTGCTTGCATTATGGCATCACAGAGTGGTGTCATGACTTTGTTCAAATGTCATTATGGTGCAGGATGATGATATTATTAGTATGTAAGGAGGAACAAACAAGTATGATAATCAAGCTTCCTTTTGTTATAGGTAGAAAGCATATCTAATAATTAATGCATGTACAGTATTGGAATTCAGGAGATCTTGTTGCTATGTCTTGCACTGCCATTTACATGCTGGCAAGCCTTGGCAAGTCGTTTAACGTCTTTGTGACTCAATTTCCTCATCTTTAAAATAGAGATAATATTTCCCTTCATCCTATGGGTGCTTTGACACTTAAAACATTAACCTTTGGAAAGCACTTCGAAATCCTTGGATTGGATCCTTTTTTTATACTCTCATTGCATTGTCTCATATAATGGCATTCAGTAATGGCTATCATATTAAAGGGGAAAACTAACAAACAAATTAGGAACTAAAAAGGGTCCCATTCCCACCAGCTGCAATTGGGAGAGCATCACTCTCTAAAACTATAATGTACTATATGGAAAGGACAAACATTATTGATATTTTTTGGGAATCTACACAAGCCGAATACTAATGATTAATTGCCAAATATAATGTGTAGGTCTAAAAAAGAGATTAAGCAAATTTATTCTCAAAAAGCAATCTAAAATTATTAATTTTGTATCTAAATGGAGCAAAAACAATTATATGCAATAGTTTCGAGGCACTGGTCTAACAATAGATCATGCAATTGAATCACTTTACGTATGGGATCATCTTTTGATTTGAAAAGTTCCAGGGGCAAGCAAATAAAATTCTTAGAGGTCCTTACAGTATTGTAACAGGCTCTGTAGATTTACTTAGAGAGCATTTTCTCGATTAAATTGATTTGGGGGTATGAAACTGGAAAAGACCTTAGAGCTAGGCCTTAGATGATAGGCCTGAGAGCATCTTTGCCTGGAAAGTTCCAGGTTCATGCTGAAATCCTGTTTAGTGTAATGCCCTGATAAACTGTTTATTCTTAGTCTCATGTCTTAAGGTCCTAAAATCTCATGCTGCAGGGCTTCAGCCAGTCACCTGTAGGGGTCAGGAAGAAATTTCCCCCCCGATATATATTTTTTTTCTTTTCTTTCTTCTGGAGCAGTGATTTTCAACCTTTAGTTCGTTGACCCCTGGGGGTCTGCAGACTATGTCTAAGGGGTCCGGGAAAGGTTGTAGAACAGCTTTTTTCAACCTGTGGTCTGTGGACACCTGGGGGTCTTCAGACTGTGTCTAAGATTTCCAAAGGGTTCTGCACCTCCATTCGAAATTTTTTAGGGGTCCGCAAATGAAAAAAGGTTGAAAACCAGTGCTGTGAAGCATCAGAGGTGGCCATGGCTGGAGAGCACCTACTACAGATGTTGGACTGCTGCACAGTGGATTAGCCAAGGGACCTTTTGTTCCCTGGTTGCAGCAGAACGAGGCTCTGTGCCAACTTCACAGAAGCCACCACAAGGAAATCTGGACAGGGCAGAGGTCTGAGCTATTCTCTACCGCAGTGGTTCCCAAACTTGTTCCGCCGCTTGTGCAATGAAAGCCCCTGGTGGGCCGGGCCAGTTTGTTTACCTGCGGCGTCCGCAGGTTCTGCCGATTGTGGCTCCCACTGGCCGCAGTTCGCTGCTCCAGGCCAATGGGAGCTGCTGGAAGCGGTGGCCAGTATGTCCCTCAGCCCATGCTGCTTCCAGCAGCTCCCATTGGCCTGGAGCCAGAGGCTTTCCCCGCACAAATGGCAGAACGAGTTTGGGAACCACGGCTCTACTGCCTTTGCACAGTCATATATACCTGTGTAAAGCGAGGGTGTAAAATGATTCCAAACCAGAATATATGTTTTTCACCTATTTAACCAGGTGCAAGTGGGTACAAGGTGCAAGCTACAAGGCAGTGAAGGATGTGCCCCCTGATTTCCATGGACCCTTGAGTAGTGGTTGTGTGGGGATTATAGGCCCTGTCACAACCCAGATGTTGGAATAATGTCAGTGTGAAGATTGCAGAGATGTTTTGTGCTCTGCTTTCAGATTGGGGAATGTATTCCAATCCCCTCCAGTCTCTAAGTAGTTCTCTTCACAAAACCCATTTACTTGGGTTTGTAGAGAAGAAACTGGGTTTGTAATGAATTTTACCCCAGCCAGTGGAGATATGAGGAATAGCCAAGAACTAGTGGCTGCTTTTTCAAAACAACAACAATCTCTCCCCCTCTCCCCCCGCAACAATTTGTTAAATGATAAGACAAAAGCAGGCACCACAGCAGGCAGGTACTACAGAAATCTACAGCTTGGCGACCAGCTGGAGTTTCCAACACCAGCCTTCTCGTTTTCTTTGCACTTACCAAAAATTCATGGCTGCAGCTTGGTATAATTTTTCATTTCAAAAATTTAATGTAGGAGAAATAAAAATATCCAATTCAAATGTACAGATACCAGTCTTTTTCTTTTTCAATTTTGTTTTTATTACCAATAGCTCTGGAAACTTACAGCGATATAGTGTCATGGCCCATGATAAAGCACATCTGGAAGCTGCTTTTATAGCTTGTATGATCACATAATGTTTTAATATTAGATTATATTGTATACATGTCACACTACCAATATGTAGGTTAAAATTATAGCTTTATAATCTCTTGGGTTTGAAGAATTTTTGGTCCAATATTGTCTTCAATGATGTCAATGGGAGTTTTGTTATTGACTTCAATGGAAGCAGAATGAATCAAGAGTTTTATATTGAATTTCCAGGTTCGTCTGATTTTAATTGACATCTAATTTCCCATAATATGCTTGTGGTATATCTAGAGACTAGCTTTGCTAGAATACAAATACTGTATAATTTTCCAGTTTAACTGTGTATTTTCCACTTTTTGGCAAGTCATTAAGGTTGTGGGCTGTGGTTTTAATTTAGTTAGGAGACTTTTTCTCACATAGAAGTGAAACAGGTTTTGGAAATATGAATGAGTGTGAAAAGCATTTATTAGGCTTCCCATGTTCTCTGCATGGTGAAATTAAGTTGTAATGTTGTCTTCAGTAATAATGCATGAGATTTCTCATTAGATGGAGCTGTGCCAATCACCCTGGCAGATAATGTAGACCAGTGGTTCTCAAAGTTTTTTTTCCATGGACCGCTTGAAAATTGCTGAGGGTCTTGGCAGACCACTTAATGATCTTTCTAAATGTAGTTTGTACCGTTAGCTAACTATTGTAAAGCGCTTAGGATAAAAGTGCTATATAAAAAAAAACAAATAATAATTAATGTGTTTTTGTTCTACAAATAAAAGCACACAGCTCATATTTTAATATCAGTAGTCTCTCCCCAACCGTGCAAGCCACTGACCTGGGCTGGGAAGGATGGGGGGTCTCTCCCTCTCTCCCCCGCCGTAGCAGCTACCAAGCCAGGGCTGGGAAGGAGGGGGTTCTCTTCCCGGAAGCCACAGCCCTGGTGCTGGAAAAAGTTGCCTCTTTCTCTGGCTGCCGCAACCTTGCATGTCCCAGATTCCCCCTACCCTCTCTTCTCACCCCACTACCCCCCCACCTTCCTCCTATTTCCCCCACTTCGGCCCACTGCCCCCTCCCACATACCCTCTATTCCCCCCAAGGCCACCCCCTCACCTTACATGTGCATCTTCTCCAGAGTCCAGGCACCTAATTAGTGGAGCTTCGCCTGCGTGGCTCCACTAATTAGGTGGATGGCCCTTCATTCTTTTGTGTGGCCGCCCAGGTGCGCACCTTAGAAGGAACTTTCCATGGACCACCTGAATGGAGCTCGTGGACCACTGGTGGTCCGCGGACCACAGTTTGAGAACCTCTGATGTAGACAATAAGTGCTTGCTTATGGCATTCCTTTGCCACACTTCTTGTATCTGTAATTCCTCAACAAAAAATAATATCAGGTTTCAGAGTAACAGCCGTGTTAGTCTGTATTCGCAAAAAGAAAAGGAGTACTTGTGGCACCTTAGAGACTAACCAATTTATTTGAGCATAAGCTTTCGTGAGCTACAGTATGCATCCGATGAAGTGAGCTGTAGCTCACGAAAGCTTATGCTCAAATAAAGTGGTTAGTCTCTAAGGTGCCACAAGTACTCCTTTTCTTTTTTTAAAAAATAATATGCTTCTCTTGATTGAAAAGAACAGTATTTTGTTCAATTACATGTAGAGGTCTGGTCTTCTCAGGTTCTATGTACATAACCACCATTAATGTCAATGGGAGCTTTGCACAAAACACTTAGGTCTTGATTATACCACAGAGATCTGTGCATGGAAGGTACACTCTGTGTGTGATCCTCTCCTTCCCACATGGAAAGGAGGCTCAGCTTCCTTCTTGTCAGCCTCAGGTCTCACAGGGATTTTCCCTGCAGGAAAATCAGGCTCTTAGCCATTCTGACACGAAAGAAAGCAGTACTAAATAGGAATACACAATACAGAAGTTCCAGTCCTCTCAGTTGTTTGTTCTGTGTTAGGATAGTAGTAATGATTCAGTGGATAATTTTTAGTTAAAATGTTATTTCTAATACAAACAAAATGTAAGCATAGAACAATGAACTTTGTACATTAACGTGAATTATACATAAAGGAGTGACACATAATATAAAACTCCAAGGCACTGCCCTAACTGACAACAGCCTGACCCAGGCTGCTGCACAGCACAGCATTACCAAAGCACAGGTCATATTTAGCAAATACCCTTCCTGCCCTGGAAAAGGCTGCATATGCCAGTCCTATGCTGCTCCTGCACTAGGAGTATTCCCCATAAGGCCATTGTGGTCCTTTTAGCAGCACAAAAGAGCTGGAACCTGGCCCAGAGGGATTAAGTAATTTGCCCAAGGTCACACAGGAAGTCTGTGGCAGACCTAGGAGTAAACTCTAGATCTTCCTAGTCCCAGTCCAATGCCTTAACTGTGAGACCATCCTTCCTCTCTAAGGTAATGTTGCAGTATGTTTGAATGTTGCAGTATAAGATTAAATGCTGGGGGTTACTAGTGAAATAAAATGCAATATATTGAAAGTGCAAGTGGAAAAAAAGGACTTAATAGGATGCTGGTCTGGCTGCCAAAGACAGTTTAGTAAAGTCTAGAAAAGAAGCCCAGGTGGCATGATCAATGCAACTGTGTTTGCAGTGATTATTATACAGACTTTTCTCAATGCTTACTAAAATATCCAATATCTGTGCAAAAGCTTTCTGACGCTTGGGTTGAAGGCTACACTCTCCATATGATGGCATGTTCCAGTGTTTTCTCAACCAACAGCAGTGAGAAGGGTGGGTCTGGCACAATTCTCGTGCTGAGTGAGCAGCTCATGTGATTCAGCCAGCAAAAGAAACCTTTTATGTTGGATCTGCCCAAGAAGACTGGCTACAACAGCCTAGACACTGGTCAAGGAGACTTTCCTTAGAAACTCTCCAAATTTCCTGTTATGCAACATGCTCTCCAGCAGGCTTAAGATGTGTTGCTACTGCAGTTGTGTAGCTTATGTAATGAATTATATATGACCTATACATAAGTTTGTAAAGAGTCTTCACTTATTGCACACCTCTGTCTTAAAGAGCATCACTTTCTTTCCTAGCTAGGCATCTACGTAAAATTCCTCCCCAACCCAGCATGTAGTTGCATTTTTTAAAAAACACTTTAGGTTTTTGGTAAAATTGAATATATCTTGCAAGTTAATACACTTCCCCTAAAATTCCTGAGAGTATTTTTTCTATTAATTCAATAAAAATCTACAAAAATATCTTTAATATTTCTTAGAGAATAACATCATTAAAGGTATTGATACATTTGCAATTACAAAGGGCTGTAGCAACCTTTTTCTTAAATGACTATTAGAAAGAAGTGTCCCACATACATGAATCCTGTAATGAATCTATCTTTCAGATGAAACATGAAACTGAGGTCCTAACCACTTGTGGTTGTTAACAATCCCTGGGCACTTTTAATAAGAATAGGGACATTAACTCCAAAGTCCTATCAAAATTCCTATTTTGGTAGTTACATTCTGCCTATCCAAATTCCCCCTGCAGTATAAAATCCTAAAATAGTTTAAAGTAAATATAATGGGTGACATTCTGAACTGGTGTAAAGCACCATAACTCCATTGGTTATGCCAATTTACATCCATTGCAAATCTGGCCTGATATTTTTCTTCGCATCCTGTCCTAATTTGTGCTGTTTTGCTGTTCTGTGTTAAGCAGCTCCCACATTAATCCCAGAGCTGGCAGAATTTCAGTGGTGATGCCTATATAGAATTTATCAGTTTGTAAAGAACTTTGAAGCAACGAAGAATGAAAAGTAATATTATTATTAAATAATTTCTTGGTTAGTTTATGTGCTTGCTGAAGAAAAGTGCAATATACAATATTAAGAATATGTACAAGTTATATATATATGTATTATACAGTACAAAGTATGTATATATGTGTAATATATACATATATTGTACCTAATTATTATAATGAATCTATTACAGTTTTATATTTAAAAAAATCCAGTATGAGGACCTAAACATTCTAAATGAACTAGGAACCAGAATAGCATTTTCCTTTATAGGTCCTGGCAATCAGGCTCAGATGGTCTAACTGATCTTTTTATTCTAAACAACCATTTGCTCTATTTTTCACTTCCAACTACCTGCATTTAGTTACCGTAATTGCATTTTACAGCTTCTTATGTAGTAGAAAACAGTGCTTGGCTGGCTTCGAATGTACTATCTTGATAATTCATGAATCAGCCAGTAAAGGGTGCTGAAGAGCAGTGCAGTGCATACCCTGCTCTGGAAATGCATTTTTGCCACATTCTTGGTCTCTATTTTTTGTACAAGTAATTGTCTCTTTTAGCAGAACAGTCTGTATTACCTGGTTTGCTTATGTTAGGTGTGGTCTAATAGCTAGAGCAGCATAGTCAGAGGTAGAAGTTCTGGGTTCTATTCCTAGTTTTGCCAACAGTTTTGTAGTGTGATCTTGGAGAATAACTTAGCCTCTTTATGCCTCAGTATAGCCATAAGTAAAATGGGAATAATTATATTTCCTTTGGCTGTTCTGTGAGTTTGCTTAGTGAATGGCTATAAACATTTTTGCAATCCTCATATTATTAATGTATTATATTTTATTTTTATATATTAATATATTATTTTTATTACAGTAGCACCCCAAAAAGGAAAAAAACAGTCCCAGTTTCAAGAGCTTACAATCTAAAATCACATATATTGAATATATACTAGTATATGTCTTGGCCACAAGTGGTCATTTCATCAGGCAAAAGAAAAGCTATGAAGCCAGATTGATGGTCACAAACATTCTCATGAGGTAAGACCCCAAATGTAGATACCCATATTTTAGAGGGTTGAATACATTATTAAAGAAAGATACAATTTTAATAGGATGTGAGATGTGATCATTCTGTGTTCAGCATATAGATATTAAGCTATAACAATCCAGTGATCAAAGCAGACAGGACCAAATCCTGCTCTTGATTACACTGGTGTCATTTAAGCAATACATTCAAGCATTGAAAAAGAAACAAAAATAGTATTTAAAAAAACCCTTATATAAGAAACCAAAGAAAAAAGGCATAAGTTTAGTTTTGAGGGCTGGATTTGTAAATAATGAGAAAAAGGATCTTCCTTACCCACACTGTTCTAAAAAGTTAGACAGTTCCTGGAAATGTGTTATGACATAACACAAATATGGTGCTTAGGGGTGTAATTATTGCCTATCAGTTTATGAATAGGAATCAGATTTTCTTTAATTCTCTGGTTTGCATCCCAGTAGATCAGTGTTTCTCAAATGTAGCCACTGTGGTCACATAGGGCCACCAGCACATTTTTTTGCGGCCATGAAAGCCTCCAAAGCAAGGGCAGAGATTGGGGGAGTGGGGGGCAAAGGAATGGTTCCTCCTGCTGCGCTCAGCTGTTGCTCCTGAATAACTGTTACCACGTGCAGAGAGATGTGTCACCTTGGTGTTTGCGCTGGCAGCGCCAACAGAGATCAGCGCCCTGCACCATGCAGCCTCCTTGGGGGCTCCAGGCAGCATCTCTACAGACACGTGGGGCTGGTGTGTGTGGTGCCGGAGGTGGCTCTTGTCAATGGAGGCAGCTGCAGCATTCAGTCACTGGGGCACTCCCCTGGGCAGCTCCCCCACTTCCACCTGGCTGGGGAATGGGGAGCCTGGAACTCCGCAGGTAGCTGATGAGTTCCTGACTCACCTTCCCCAGGCTCTCACTGAAGGGCTGCAGGAGGCAGGACTAAAGAGATGGGTTTCTCAGAGTGGCCACCAGCAAGAGTGTGTGGCCGCACTTTGAGGCCACCCAAAAATTTGTTGTGAGAACCAAAGAACATCTTGTTTCTGAAGTTTTACCACAACAAGGGTGGCTTATGATTTTCTTTCTTCCATTTCTCAGCAGAGGAGCACATTTTTCTTATTTGAGATCCATATGGCTCGATGGAATACATGAAAAGAAAGCATGGCTGAGTCTTCCAACAAAGCTTTTGTATCCAGCACTGAAGAATAATGTTTCTTTTTCTCTATTGTGAAACAGAGAAAACAAAACTCAGGACTCTGTTGAAACTGTGTCAGGATACAGCTCCATATGTTTCCTACTGTGATTTGAATTGTATAGCAAATCATTCTAAAAGGGACATTCAGTTTAGGACAGGTCTATTGTTTACAAGTTTCCCTCACACCTGACATATTAATTGAGGATAAAAGACATAAATGTGCTAGACTGGGGCCCAGATCCTCGAAGGTATTTAGGTGCCTAACTGCATTGATTTCAATAGGCGCTAGGTGCCTAAATATCTTTGAAGATCTGGGCTTGCATGTCTCAGTGGATGTGGAATAGGATATGGACCCAGATTCTCAGCTGGTGTATAACTGTGTCATTTCATTGACTTCAATGGCACTGCAACAATTTACATCACTTAAGGATCTGGTCCATGGAGTCCTTTACTTCTGGGTTGCTGGTATGAATCCAGCCCAGATTGCAATTGGCTTACAGTTGGTACTGTCCCATACTCCTTTCAAGTGAAATATATTGTTGATCTCAGCCTAACCTCTAAGCGACAGGTGTCTGCACCATAAAAACTACCACCATATTTGGCAATCTCAGCAAAGAGGTCAAGGTTTAAGTGAACGGGAAGACTGAACTACACCCTAAGCTCTAGACATTACCCACTTTTGTGGGCAGCATAGAAAAGCTTTCTACCATCTGTGCTTGTTTAGCAGCTCTGTCTCATCCTGGCAAATGAAGACCTGGCCTCAGTTATTCAGGCCTTTGTCTCCTCTCAGATGGATTACAGGAATTCAGTGTATATGGGCATGAAGCCTTCAGCACTTAGGAAACTCCAGCTAATTGAGAATGCTGCACAGCATCTTCACAGCAACAAAGGCTACCACAAACATATCAAATCTGTCTTCTGCTCATTGCACTGGCTTCCCAAAGTATTTTGAATTAAGTTAAAGGTCTCAGTAGTTATCTTCAAAGTGGTTGAGGGCCTGGGCCCAGTATATCTAACAGACCACCTAAAGCTCTGAGATTAAGACTGTGGCTGACAACTGCACTCCTATGGTACAGTGGAACTTTCAACAGTAAATTTCGTCTGTGTGGGGGACAGAACTTTCTCTGGGGGACATCTAAGACTGTGGAATGAACTCCTCCAGGAACTAGGGACCATCACAAACATCACCCCCTTCTGCTCCAAGTGTGAGGCACATTTCTTTGACCTTGTCTTCTTTAACAAAAACACACAGCAACAGGTATATTTATATTTAAAAAAAGACACGCTACTAAAACAACGACACTCCGCTGCACAAGCTTCTTTCTCTGGGGAGAGGATGAAACAACAAATAGCACATGACAGATGTTAATCATGTTACCTAATGCAGTACAGGGAAAGCACTCAGATGCTACTGTGATGAGCTCAGTATAAAATCTATATAGAAGAGATAACTTACTCTGAATCTGTTCTGTAGATAAACAAAAAAAAAGAAGGTGCAAAACAAATGTTATGTATGATGTGTGAAAGAACAGAATTAATTATTTTCAGGCTTCACATATGGCTATTGATCTTTCACTGTTTCCTTTGCTCCAGTTTCTCCTTCTACCTCTGTATCTTTTTTTTCTGTCTTTTTCAATTTCTACTCAGGGTAACTTTTCTACAGTTCTGAGTAGCTTTTCCATTCTGTCTTTCTCTTCATGCGTGTTCTCTCCTGGCTGTTTATTTGATGTAACATGCAGCAGAAACGCAACTACTAGGTCTCAGGAAAAGAGTGAGTTTGTTTTGCTGTATTTTCTTGACAATTTCCTGTAATTCTGTTTTACTCTTCAATGTTGCTGCATCAAGAAATGCAGCTTCACATATTTATGTTGCATATGTATCTTTGCTTGGAAATGAACTTCATTTCAACTGAAATTCTACCCATTTTCGAGTGAAACTCAGTCCTTTTCTGGCTCAAAAAGAAAGACAGCAAGTTCAGAAAAAATATCAGAAATCACTAAACAAATATGGTTCTTATAAATATAAAACAGGCAGGTGCGTAGTGTTGGGCAGCAATATAGGGATCCTATCCTGTGAGCTGTTCCTTGCAGGTGGACCCCTTAGCCTCTGCAAAGTTTTGTTGAATTCAGTGGGGCTCCACATAAGTGCAGGAGTCTGCCCATGCAGAGCAGCTTGCAGGATCAGAGCCTAGGTGTCTAACTTAAATACACTTCTAAAAGGAGAGAAAAACCACACATAATAAATAGGAAAATAAAGTCAACACACAAATGATTATTTCATCTGATATGATTGTTGTTGATGCAGATGCACATGCAGTATCTTTGCTGTCTTGTGTTTCTCCTTTCCCAAGTGGAAGTCTTTGCTTTTGTTAGTGTCACATTATTCAGAAAAATAAATTTAACGTTGTGGGGATCTGCAAAGTATCTGTGGTTTCCGCATTGAACAATTTGGAGGTGTAGAAGTTGCAAAGTACTAGGGGTCACATTTGGAGCAAATAATTAAGCAATCAGTTTCATAGAATCATAGAAGATTAGGGTTGGAAGAGACCTCAGGATGTCATCTAGTCCAACCTCCTGCTCAAAGAAGCACCAACCCCAACTAAATCATCCCAGCCAGGGCTTTGTCAAGCCGGGACTTAAAAACCTCTAAGGATGGAGATTCCACTACTCCCCTAGGTAACACATTTCAGTGCTTTACCACCCTCCTACTGAAATAGTGTTTCCTAATATCCAACCTAGACCTCCACTACAACTTGAGACCATTGCTCCTTGTTCTGTCATCTGCCACCACTGAGAACAGCCTAGCTTCATCCTCTTTGGAACCCCCCTTCAGGTATTGAAGGCTGCTATCAAATCCCCCCTCACTCTTCTCTTCTGCAGACTAAACAAGTCCAGTTCCCTCAGCCTCTCCTCGTAAGTCATGTGCCCAAGCCCTCTGATCATTTTTGTTGCCCTCCGCTGGACTCTCTCCAATTTGTCCACATCCTTTCTGTAGTAGGGGGCCCAAAACTGAACGCAGTACTCCAGATATGCCGTCACCAGTGCCAAATAGAGGGGAATTGCCTCGATCGCTGGCAATGCTCCTACTAATGCAGCCCAATATGCCGTTAGCCTTCTTGGCAACAAGGGCACACTGTTGACTCATATCCAGCTTCTCGTCCACTCTAATCCCCAGGTCCTTTTCTGCAGAACTGCTGCTTAGCCAGTCGATCCCCAGCCTGTAGAGAGGGATAGCTCAAGGGTTTGAATATTGGCCTGCTAAACCCAGGGTTGTGAGCCCAATCCTTGAGGGGGTCATTTAGGGATCTGGGCCAAAAATTGGGGATTGGTCCTGCTTTGAGCAGGTGGTTGGACTAGATGACCTCCTGAGGTCCCTTCTAACCCTGATATTCTATGATTCTTCCGTGGGATTCTTCTGTCCTAAATGCAGGACTCTGCACTTGTCTTTGTTGAACCTCATCAGATTGCTTTTGGCCCAATCCTTCAATTTGTCTAAGTCACTGTAGACCCTATCCCTATCCTCCAGCTTATGTACCTCTCCCCCCAGTTTAGTGTCATCCTCGAACTTGCTGAGTGTGCAATCCATCCCATCATCCAGATCACTAATGAAGATGTTGAACAAAACCAGCCCCAGGACAGACCCCTGGGGCACTCTGCTTGATACCGGCTGCCAACTAGACATCAAGCATTTGCAAACATCTTGAAGATAATAAGGTGATAAGTAACCGTCAGGATTTATTTGTCAAGAACAAATCATGTCAAACCAACCTGATAGCTTTCTTTGACAGGGTAACAAGCCTTGTGGATAGGGGGAAAGCAGTAGACATGGAATATTTTGACTTTAGTAAAGCTTTTGATACTGTCTGGCATGACCTTCTCATAAACAAACTAGAGAAATGCAACCTAAATGGAGCTACTATAAGGTGGGTGCATAACTGGTTGGAAAACTGTTCACAGAGAGTAGTTATCAGTGGTTCACAGTCATGCTGGAAGGGCATAACGAGTGGGGTCCCACAGGATCAGTTCTGGGTCTGGTTCTGTTCAATATCTTCATCAGTGATTTAGATAATGGCATAGAGAGTACACTTATAAAGTTTGCAGATGATACCAAGCTGGAAGGGGTTGCAAGTGCTTTGGAGGATAGGATTATAATTCAAAATGATCTGGACAAACTGGAGAAAAGGTCTGAAGTAAATAGAATGAAATTCAATAAGGACAAATGCAAAGTACTCCACTTAGGAAGGAACAATCAGTTGCACACATACAAAATGGGAAATGGCTGCCTAGGAAGGAATACTGCAGAAAGGTATCTGCGGGTCATAGTGGATCACAAGCTAAATATGAGTCAACAATGTAACATTGTTGCAAAAAAAGCGAACATCTTTCTGGGATTTATTAGCAGGATTGTTGTAAGCAAGGCAGGAGAAGTAATTCTTCCACTCTACTCCGCTCCGATTAGGCCTCAACTGGAGTTGACAGGTTTCAGGGGGTCCACCAAGCATGGGCAGTGTTAGACTTACTACGACCCAGGGCAGAAAGCTAAAGCCCTGTTGCGCCGGGGTCCCGAGTCTCAGCACCCAGGGCTGAAGCCAAAGCCTGAGAAACTTAGCTTTGTGGTCTCCCCTGTGGCATGGGGCCCCGGGCAATTGCTCTGCTTGCTACCCCTTAATGGTGGCCCTGCTGTTATATGCAGAAAAACAGTTGTGGCACAACTGGGCCATGGAGTTTTGATAGCATGTTTGGAGGGGCTTCAGAAAGAAGCAGGCTGAGAACTCCTGATCTATAAGATGTTAAAGCTGAATCCTGCAAGCCCTCTGTGGACAGAACTTACATAGATTTCAATAGGAGGTTCGTATGTTTCACTAACATAATCCTTAATTGTGGGCCAACTCCCACTGAAATTAATGGGAATCTTCCCATTGATTTAGATGGGAGAGTAATCAGCCCTCATATAAGCAATATTATTATCTTCAAAGAGATTACTTTTGTAAGTAATGATTTTTCAGGGAGCAAGAGTTACATGCTTGGGCTTTTAATTTATGATGTAAAGAAATAACCATACATTTTCATTAGGCATTTGGTCTTGTTGACTGGAATATAATTTTTAAACCCACCTTGATAAAAATGTAATTCAAATCAGTATCTTCTAATGAAAAACAGAATATAATTACTTTTTCAGACACAAGTTATTGTTGGTTTGTCTTTGTCAACTTGTCTTCTAAATAAAGGCAGAACAAAAGTTCTGCTCTAAAGAAAGGAAGGAAAAAAAAAAGTTGTGTAAAGCCCGGAAAGTCCCAGAAACTGAAGTCTTGACAATTTTAATGTATGTTATATGTGAAGAGTAGAACTATTTGTGCTATTATCTGCATGGCTTTAACTAGTTACAAAATATGTGAAATTCTCTTAGATTTACTTACAATTATTGGTGAAATCTAAGAAAAATTGTATCATACAGGAGTGTGGCAGATCCAGTTCAAGATATTGTTGTGACAGACTGGCAATGTCTTGCTCCTGAACAAACCTTATGAAATTAAGGGAAAATTACTGATTCAGTTAAATATTATTGAATTAGTTTTAATACCTTTGGGATAAATTTTATTAAAATGTAATTGTTTATGTGTTATGGTGTAATTGTATGAAATTTCTATAGGAGGAGGGGGATGCTAATGTAATTCCTCTGGTTGTCAGCCCCTTTTAAGCCACCCTGTGGTGAGGGTTGCATGTACTAGTTCAGACTGGTTTCTTCAGGGACCTACAGACAAAGAAAGGATTTTTGGATAAATAGCCTGGTTTTAAATAGGCTTATGGCCTCTTTACTGATCCAGTAAATGGACAGAACCCCTTTCCTCTAGACTCCAGGACAGGACCTCCATAGGATCCATGGAGGGCCAAGTTTTTAGTTTGGAAGGACTTACCTACCAAGACCCCATGAGATGGTTGGTTCTGCACTGAAGCTGTGATGAACTTGAAGCCCCATGCTCTGGCCAAAGTCCAAGTTAAGGTTGGGATGATCTCCGGTAAGCTTATTAGCATGCATGTAGGTTTTTTTATTGTTTTGAATATGTGTTCTCTGCAGTGCTTTTTACCTTAAAAATAAAATAGGCTTGCATAAAATGAACTGTGTAGTAACTATAACTGGGCAGTCACATTATTTAACTGTCACTGAAGAGAAAGCAAGTCTTGTCTGCTTGGGTAGCCTGTCTCTGCTGGGAATAACACAGTGAAGGCAGGGAACTGTTCAGCCTGTAGATATCCTGGTAAGAAGGGAGAGAGAAGCATGTTTCCAACCAAGAGAGGTGACAGCCAGGGGAGCAGGAAGCCTGAGAACAGACCACTTAGGGAAATGGAAGTGCAGTTGCCCTGAACTGTGACAACTATTATCAAATGACCTAGTACAGCATTTTTCAAAGTGTGGGTCACAACCCAGTACTGGGTTGCAGCATGTAAGGCGCTGGGTTGCTCTGGTCAGCACCGCTGACGGGGATGTTGAAAGTCCCATCGGCGGTGCTGCCCAGCCAAGGCAGGCTAGAGCCTATCTGCTCCATCACCACGCTGCGTCCCGGAAGTGGCCTGCAGCGGGTCCAGCTTCTAGGCAGGGGGGCCATGGGTCTTCGCGTGCTGCCCCCACCCCGAGCACCAGCTCCGCACTCCCATTGTCCGGTTGCCAGCCAATGGGAGCTGGGGCGGGAGCGGTGCCTGCGGGTGAGAGCTGCGCGGAGCGGTCTGCTTAGGAGCTGGACCTGCTGCTGGCTGCTTCAGGTGCAGCGCCGTCCGCGGTGCGAGGACGGGCGGGAAGCCTGCCTCTCCACCCCGACTGTGCCGCTGACCGGGAGCCGCCAGAGGTAAGTCAGTGCCCCAACCCCACACACCATTCCCCTGCCCCAGCCCTGAGCCCCCCCAAACCCAGAACCCCTTCCTGCACCCCAAGCCCCTCATCCCCAGCCCCACCCCAGAGCCTGCACTCCCAGCCCAGAGCCATGACCCCCTCCTGCACCCCAACTCCCTGCCCCAGCCCAGAGCCCCCTCACACATCCCAAACCCCTCATTCCCGGCCCCACCCCCACAGCCCTCACTCCTGCACCCCAACCCTCTGGCCCAGCCCTGAGCCCCTCCCCTCATCCCCAGCTCTGTTGGGTCGCGGGCATCAACAATTTTCTTCAACTGGATCCCCAGAAAAAAAGTTTGAAAACCACTGATTTAAATACTACCTTACTATGAAGTCTGGTTATTCCAGTGGATGCTGCTGACTTCATAGGATTCCGTCATTAAACTAGGTCTGGCCAGGGATTTATAACCTTTATGTTCTTTTATTCATTGTTGCATGGCTTTCTTTTGAAAATTTTATGCCTGTGTCAGAGTGAATGTCACATGCCTACTTTAGAATAAAGATTGGGGGAGAGGGCGCAGCCATCCTGTTTGCCTTCCTCATGGCAGAAATTCCGTTGTTTTCAGGGGGGCAAACAGGATCTGGCCTGCAGTTAGTTTGGGTATTACAAGTGTCATTGAAGGAGATTTTAGTATACTTTAGAACACAATGTGGCAATACTGATTTTAGAACTCAGTGAGGGTGGACTGAGGCTAAATGGGGCCCAGTTGTGCCAACATATATAATGGTTACACTGGATACAGTATTCCTTTCACCCTCTCCTGAGAGAACCCACTCTTTCTCCAAATCATGAGTGTTTGATTTTCCATGTAAGCAAAGAAGTTTATTCAACTACTTAGACAAACAGACTTATTATTATTTCTGTTCAGCCAGTAGTTCTATACTGGCTTAGGGTTTTTTCCCCAAAGACATACTTCAATAGATTTCAGAGTAACAGCCGTGTTAGTCTGTATTCGTAAAAAGAAAAGGAGTACTTGTGGCACCTTAGAGACTAACCAGTTTGTCTGAGCATGAGCTTTCGTGAGCTACAGCTCACTTCATCGGATGCATAGCTATGCATCCGATGAAGTGAGCTGTAGCTCACGAAAGCTCATGCTCAAACAAACTGGTTAGTCTCTAAGGTGCCACAAGTACTCCTTTTCTTTTTACTTCAATAGATGATGATAATATATTCATAATAATAAGATCGCTGATCTACACACAGTCTTCTAGATTCTGAATCAGTCTAATACGGGACCCAACTCCTCCTCCAATGATATTAAAACACAGAATACCACAAATGGAGATTTAAAAAGTATTTTAAGCTTGATAGAAGAGCAACAAAAAGGGTTGTTGATTGCATGGCTATGTTAATTGTAATTCAGAATACTGGACAATTAAGACAGAGAAAATGAATAGTTAATACCAGAAAACAGAATTATTGTGTTTTTTTTTAGTAGAGATTGATACAGGGAAAACATCTATTTTGTTATGATATGAATTCATAGGGTCCAAAACTAGTGTAATAGAACGGGCAGCAGCATTAAATTAATAGTGTAGAGAGGAAACATATAGTACAGTGATTAAAGCACAGAGTTGGGAGTCAGAGCTAGATTGTGCTCCCATCTTAGTCAAAGGGATACTTTATGATCACAGGCAGATCATTTAATTTCTCTTTGCCTGTTTTCCCACCTGTAAAACAGGGCTAATAATGTCCTTTCAGGAATGTTCAGAAGCATAATTCGTTAGAGTTTGTAAGATGCTTTGTCAAGTTTGGTTGAAAAAGTATGTTACTGTAATATGTTGTTATATTTTAGGAATAATATATGAAATACTTCACTCTTATCCAGTCTAATCTTCCCAGTATATCTATCTTGCATTTCATTGTCAGTGCACAATGACAAATATTTAATTGCTAAGGATTGCTGACTCCTTTACTGGTATGTGGTTCCATATGCAGTATTTGGGGACCTCTGTGGCTGTGGAGACATAGAGTAAACTCCTTGCAGCTTTGCAGTACATTAAAAACATGTAATGCTTGTCTCAATATTATTTTCACCTACTTGCCTCGGGCTAGGCAGCTGTGGAAGAGCCTTCTCACAGACTGATTTGAATAGTTGCTCTCATGCGGTTTATGTAAAGATAGCAGGATGTGATGCAGCTGCTGATTTGCATTTCTGATGTCCCGCAGAGTAGAAATTTAGGAAGTGTGATTTTTGTAGACTCCGGACATCTGAATTACTATGTTTGAGCAATCCAAACTTTCTTTTACTGTTTAGCATTCTTGCCTGTTATTTATTCATTTTATTAACTTCCCCTGCCATATTTATCTTACTGTTCCTTTGTATTTGGTGATTCCCTTTGGGGGATTTTTTTGCTTTTTTTTCTACTTATTCAACAATATTCAACACAGAACACTGTAATGTTATATTAAAAATCCAGGACTACTGGCAGTGAAGGCACCTGGGGGCAAACAGCCCTCTCTGTTTTGAATCAGATGTTTCATCATGTTTATTCAAACTATGAATTGGCTGAGTGCAACTTTATGTGTTTGTCACTTACTCATTTTTCAATACCTTTGGCTTTCATTGACTTCAGATAACAGTGGTCTCTTCTAGGAGAGATTGCTAGCAGCACAAAGAATTACACAAAAGCTGTGTCTCTTGGGTAGTTTAGGGCATGTCTACATGTACAGCGCTGCATCGGCATAATAAAACCACCTCTCCTGCCAACATAGCGCTGTCCACACTGGTGCTTAGGTCTGTGTAACTTATGTCATGCAGGGGGGTGGTTTATTCACATCCCTAAGTGACATAAGTTCTGCAGACATAAGGTGTAGTGTAGAATAGCCTTAGATGAGGAGAGTACTGTTGCAATCACCATTCAAGTACAGGACATGTAAAATAAACCTCTGAGTGTAAACATATACACACTGGATGGTACAGACAGAGACTGTCTTTTTGTTCTGTATTTGTACAGCACCTAGCACAGTGGGCCCTGACCTGTAATTGGGATCCTCAGTACTGTTGCAATACAAATAAATAATAAGCCATCTTATGCTACCTAGAAAAACACAAATCTCAGTTTCAAGACATCCCACAAAAGCTTTTAGGGATGGGAATTTAGAACAGATGGGTCCCAAACCACTGGACTAGTACCCTTCTTCCTAAAATCCATCATCATTTCCCAACAAGGCAGACTCTTCCACCCTATACCAGTTCTTTCAGGAGCTGCTGTCTCAAATTGCTAACACTCTGAAGATGGAGTCTTCAGTGACTGAGGAAAAGACACATCAATTATTCAATATCCTCTACTCCAGGCCGGTTAGCAATAGCCATAAAGAGAGGCATTTTAGAGCCATTGAAAGACCTCTGGCAGACCACTGCTGCACTTGCCCCAACTAGCAAGAGACCAGAGACCAGTTTTACAGGTACCTGGTCCTTGGATCTCTAGAGTCTCTTGTTGAGTCTTCATTTGCTGAGATTTTGAATTAGTGAGGGAACTGAGGGACGGTTGTCGTTGCTCCGCCCTTTATGCCCTTGGGTGGGAGGGCATGGTGTTAGAGGGCTTTCCCTTCATCTTCTCCCCTGGTTCTTGTCACGCAGACAGAAAGCAGAAGACCAGAAGTCTGAAGTGCAGGCAGTGTGATGTTTATTGGGGTTAATTTCCAGCAAGCATGTGTCTCATAACTCTGACACCGCAGAGCCTTGTTTCCCAGTGTCCTATTCCCAGCCCTGATGCTGCAGAGCCTTGTCCTGTGTCTCCATTCCACCCCCCATTCCCATTTCCCTTTTCCTCTTTCTTAGCCAGCCCAAATATACCTGCAATGCACGCCCTCGGTCCCACCCCTTACAACTTATGGTCATGTTCCATTTTGGAGGATCTTGAGTCCCAGCTCTTTTGTATCCCATGGGAGGGGTGAGGAGTGAGGTTGTGCTACGGTCAGGGACAGGCATTTCTTTAGCCTTTTAGTGTTTTATACCTTCCCCCCAATTCCCCCTTGTCCCTCCTGACTGGTTGCTTGACTTGTTTTGAGAGAAAAGTGAGGCAGCCTTCCAGTGTATGCTCATATATTATACTCCCACCATACCCTGTAACACTTTAGTTCCATCTCTTATCTCCCTTCACCCCATCTGCTTGTGGGCAGATGTAACACACAGTGTCTTTTTCCTTTGTTTACCCATTAGTATAAGATATAAGAGTATCAAAAAGTCAAACCCAAAATTCTATCTCAGGCTGACAGACAAGCCTATATACTAACACTCCACCCCTTTTTTTCTGGTATCCCGGGAAAAGCATAGGACATATGGCAGGACATTTCCTGATATTCCCAGGTATCAAGATGGAATGTGTCAATGATTCATTTGCCCCATTGCCCCCTATGCAGTACAGTGTCCTGGACCTTTCCTCGTACGGACATACTGCATGTCTATTTTAATTAGTGTGTGAGACTCCCCAAAATGGTGGGCCCAATAAGGTTGGGTACGGGTTATCTGTCACACTGTAGTGGAGGGTCTACATTACTTATATGTGACAATTAGTGGCTGTGCTTTGTGGGTCTGTGCCCCCTTAACCACTGCAGTATACATTGCAGAATTCTATCTCAGGCTAACAAACAAGCCTGTATACTAACACATGGTGGCATGCAGGGTGCAGGCAGTGGTGGATCAGCCACTGGGCCAATGCGGCGTGCCCACGGGCCCTGATCAATTGAGGGGCCACGAAAAAATGGGTGCCCCCCCAGACCCCGACCTGCTTCACCCACCCAGTGCTCCTGCTGAGGAGTGAGGTCGGGGTGCAGGGACTTGCCTTGCTCTGCCTGTCCGCCCAGCACTTCAGCTGGGGAGCAGGGTTGTGACCCGGGGGCTTGCCTCGCTTCTCCTGCCTAGCGCTTCAGCTGGGCAGTGGGGTCGGAGTTCAGGGGCCTGCCCTTTTCCGCTTGCCCAGGACTCCAGCTGCTCCCTGTGCTCCGACCCCGCTCCCCGGCTGGAGCGCCGGACAGTCGGAGTGAGGCAAGCCCCCATGCCCCAATCCCATTTCCCTGGCAGGGGTGCTGGGAAGGGGGCCACAGGGGTCTGCAGGCCGAAGGGGTGGGGAGGAGCCCCCACTTCCTCTGGCCCAGGAGCCCCACAAAACCCTAATCTGCCCCTGGGTGCAGGACAATGGAAACTGTTATTCAAAGATTCTGCTGTTGTGTGCATGATGCGCATGCATACCTAGAGTGGGCTCTACACAGACAAAATATTTAGAAAGTCCACAGTTACTGCAAGATATTTGTTATCTCTTTCCCTCAGATTTAAACATAGGTAAATTTTTCTCTGAACAAATTTAATTTTATTGATGTATTATTTACTTTGGACAGTATAATTACAAATCTCAGTGTGATTTTTGTCCTGCAGGTTGGTGTGCATTTGACTGACAGATTGAATGTACGGTAGAATCTCAAAGTTATGAAAACCTTGGGAATGGAGGCTGTACATAACTCTGAAATGTTCATAACTGTGAGCAAAATGTTGTGGTTGTTCTTTCAAAAGTTTACAGCTGACCACTGACTTAATACAACTTTGAAACTTTACTGTGTAAAAGAAAAATTCTGCTTTCCCTTTATTATTTTTAGTTCACATTTAGTTCACATTTAATACAGTACAAATACTGTATTTGCCTTTTCTTTTCTTTTCTTTTCTTTTTTTTTGTCTCTGCTGCTGCCTGATTGTGTACTTCTGGTTCCACATGAGGTGTATGGTTGACTGATCAGTTTGTAACTCTGATGTTTGTAACTCTGAGGTTCTTCTGTAGTTATATTCTGGGAAGAAGTGTCACCATGTAAATAGAGAAGCATAAAAACCCCAGTCTCAGTGTAGTGTAGAGTGTCTGTGTCAAGAAAGTGAGTAGAGTATGCAGGTGGGATGTGGTCTAGTAGTTACAGTAGGAAACTGAAAGACTTCTGCTTGAAAGAGCAGGTTTCTAGACAATGTGAAGGCCCTATATGCTCATAAGGACGGGGCAGATAGAACAGGAGGTGGTATGGAGTGGAAATGTTGCTTCCGTTCTTGGGGCTCATAGTGGCAGAGAATACCAATGCCTGGCTTTTGTTATTGTTTTGGGGGGAAAGGGAAGGGGAGAAGGGGTTGTGTGGTCCCCTACTTGTGTAACTGTGGATTAAGGATTACTTCAACTCTTTTGTTTTGATATTACTACAATTCACGGATAAAGAAGGCAGCATAAGGGAGAATATTGTATTTAAAAACTAGGCAAAATTTGGGGCGTCAACCTTGACAATGTCTTTTCAAAAAGGGGACAGCAGAAGGAAATGTACTTATAGATATCAGTGCCTTCTGTGAAACAAGAAAAGGAGTACTTGTGGCACCTTAGAGACTAACAAATTTATTTGAGCATAAGCTTTCGTGAGCTACAGCTCACTTCATCGGATGCTCAAATATGCTCAAATAAATTTGTTAGTCTCTAAGTTGCCACAATTACTCCTTTTCTTTTTGCGAATACAGACTAACACGGCTGCTACTCTGAATTCTGTGAAACAGTTTCTGAAGAAATCCTTCACCCTTATAGATGCTGTGTTATTAGAAGATACTAATGTATCCCGGAACTGTAGAGCTTTGTATATGTCTTTTCAACATAACATTTGCTTAGCCCAATCAAACATATTTATTATAACGCTAGCATAAAATGTTTAATGTTAATAAACAACCCAAGAGTATTTATCATGCATTTATAAATTATATGACATTTCTGACATCTGTCCCTTTCTTTCTCTCTGACTAGACATCTAAAGCTCTCATCTAGGCCTTCATCTCCCATCTTGATTACTTCACCCGTCTTCTCTCTGTCCTTCCCACTACTGCACACGCATACACCCTGCCTCCTGCCAGTCCATTCAAAACACAGCTGCTAAAATAATTTTCCTTGCCTGTTGTTGTGACCGCATCACCCTTGCTCTTTGAATGACTCCTTTTCCACTTTTCAAATTTAAACTTGTGTGTTTTCACTTTTGAAACTCTCCACAACTCATGTTTCCCCATTTATCTCTTGTTTATTTCCTTCATCCTTTCACTCCAGTGCCAACCTTGAAGGCCTTCTTGTGTACACTTCTCAGTAACTGGCTCAGGATGTTCTTCCATACTACCTCTTATGTCCAACCTGAACTCATCGAGAAGGCCACTGCCATCTTCTTCAAATTCGTCCTCCAGACCCACTTCTGCAATCACTCTTGTAGGAAATTAGGCAGGTTGAAGGGCATTTGAATATTTATATCTGTATACTTACAAAAACAAAAGTAAATGTATATAAAAACTTGTATATCTGTTGACTGTATCTCTCCTACTAAGTGTATGTCTCTTGTCCTCTTAGATTTTAAGGTCATCAGAGCGGGGCCAGTGTCTTCCTATGTGTTTTTAGTGCACCTACAATGGTGGGACCTCTACTATATCAATACTGAATAATAATCATTGTTAATCATTTCGAGCCAGACTCTGATACACTTACTCAAGATGCAACCTGAGTGGCAGAATGTGACCCATTAAAATAATTTGATTTACTTTCTTAGGCTCAGGATTAGATCCAAATAGATTATATAATGATAGTTAGACTTTTCTCTTTTTTATGCAGTTGTTTAAGAAATTTTCATTAATTAATCAGGATTGAAGGATAAATTATCCTGCATTTGAACAGTAATTCCTGAAGAAATCTTCATTATTAAAATGCATTTACTAATTTGCTTGCAAAAACTCCTGGCTGATACGGAAAGTAATTAACTTTCAGGCAAAACAGCTGTTAAGATGTTTAAATCATTAAAAGTAAAAAATCAATGGCATTTCCAGCAGATCTTCTGCTTTCAAGTTAAGAAACCACAGTGTCCTTACAAGTGAAACAGGAAGAAGGAGAGTTGCAGAGATACATGACAGCGAGTGAGTAAAGGTTTCAAGAAGCCTGCACTATATTGCACTAATAAAAAGGTCAGTGGAAAACCCTCTTTATTATACATGGTAGGTGCAATGGTATGATTGTGCCCATGATGAAGTACACTACTGAATTCACTGTTTCTCCATTAACCTGCCAAAAATCAACATGAAATAGTATTCAAGCAAGGATCTGGCATGTTCCTGATGGGCACATATGGTAGCACTGGAAAGCGTTAAACAGGATTGGATTTCTAAAAGATGCCATGTGAAAGCATTCACACAAAAAGCTTTTATGTCTGTGTCAATTATTTAATCTCTGCCAGTTCAGATGTACATCTTTCCTGGCACAGCTTAATCCACACTGACATCTGAAGTATACCAAATGGTCTCACTATCTTTTAGAAATGAAAGTGGAGGAGCAGGGCTAATGCACTAAATACAATGTTAACATTAGTAACAGGTGAGCTTCAAGGAGATCAAGTTTTTGCAAAGTTCCAGAGATATTATATTATTTTACAGTTCAAGTTTATGAATTTTTTCATGGTTATTTTTACAGTGTTGCTTACTCTTGTGATTTTATCATGAGTCTTGTGGTATTTGGTGTGTTTCTTAAAGCCTCAGCTTCTGGAGGCGTCTGAGTACGTGAGAATCTCAGCTTTTTTTTTTAAAGTAAGTTTATAGCCCTCATGGTTGCAGAGGAAAGTTTGAAAATCTGACCCAAGTTCAACTTAAAGCAGGGGTGGGCAAATTATGGCCTGCGGGCCGCTTCCGGGCCATCAGACATTTTTATCTGGCCCTCGAGCTCCCACCAGGGAGTGGGGTTGGAGGCTTGCTCCGCTCGGCCCAGCTCACCCGGTGCTCCCCAGCCCCTGCCTCACAGTTCCCTTGATGAGCACCATCTTCCCGCACGCAGAGCCACACTGCGCAGGTGCGACTTCACGGCAGCTTCTCCCCCCTGTGGTGGTGTTCCCAGTCCCCTCCCGGTCTCCTACAGCCCCACCCTCGAGAGCCTTGAAACTACCCAGGGGCCGCACCCATCCCAGTTTGGGTGCCTCCGCTTGTGGCGGTGCCTGGTACGGCTGCCTTGGTGTCCCTGCCAGCAGGGCCTCTAGAAGTCCCCAGTACCGCCCCTGTAGAACCCCCCCTCCCCTCTGCACCACTCCCCATGAGTCCCCTGTCCCCCCACCTCGGTAACATCCCTTATAGAGCCCCCCCCGCTACACCCCATAGAGTCCCCCTCCCCCACTGGGCATTCATGACCCGCCATACAATTTCCATACCCAGATGCAGCCCTCAGGCCAAAATGTTTGCCCACCACTGACCGAAAGGCTCAGAACCAAGAAGAAAAGAAAAAGAATGCCACATGTACTAGTTTTATTGGAATCTCATTATTTTTGGGGCCAGACTCATGATTTTGAAATGCTTAGGGTTGGCAATACTGCCATGGATTTGGATTTCTAACTTTGGTCATCAAGTTTGAAAATTTTGGCCATAATTCTCTGAATGATGTGAGCGTCTAGTGTGTTATCACTTGGGGCCTGCTCCACAGCTCACTGAAGTCAATGGGGGTCCTTCCACTGACTTTAGTGGGCTTTGGATCAAGCCCTGGATATCCTTTGTGAAATGGATCAGTTGTTTTATTTTGTTTCCTCAGAGGCAGGTGTTCATATCAGAAAAGTCAGCAGTAACAACGGGCATTCTCTTTGGAAACCCCATCAGAGTCATGGATTAAATGAGCACAGAGCTTGAATAAAGTTTCGGCATTAGGAATGGCTCTTCCAGATCATTCATAGGCCTGGTGGTGGGCAGAAGCTTGCATTGCCATTATCTGTAATATATCTGTTCTAAGGATAAACAGAGGATTTCAGCCAACGTAGTTGTCAGCTGGCACCTACCACAAGAACTAAATTCATATGAAAAATATAACATTAAAATTAGATCCTGTCCTACATAAGGCTGCAGCTGCCATGGTGGGCAGCACTCACTTTAGGGACTAGCACATTAAAAGTATATCCATAATATACTTCTAGCATAGTAAGCATAGTAAATAGCCAGAGACGCTCACATTATGTTTTATGTATGTACTACTCATCACAAAACATGATCCAAAATGTGCATTAAAAGCATAGCCATGGCTCTTAAATCAGCAACAGTGCTATAGATTGTTAGCTGAGAGAAAACCATATTACAGTTGCTGAATGAAACTGGACTTTCTGTTTCGAAATAAATTATATAAAAGGAAAATTTTCATTGAGAAATGCCATTCATATGTAAACAGTGGTATAGCACAATGGTGCTGGCATCTTCTTAATGAAACAGTCAGAAATGTATTAGATTCAATTATGAGCTCACATACTGATGTAATTCCACTGACTTCAGTTAAATTACTCCTAATTCACATGGGTACAGGGGAGATCAGAATTAGGCCTATTCAGCTGAGATCAGCTGAGGTGTTGGATCTGACTAAAGCATGGGAGGAGTTAAGAATGAGGAAAGGTGCTGCCAGAGTATTTCCACTGAAGGATCCTTGGTACTCAATTTGATTCCCCACTATGGAATCTCAAGTCTGTTGACCTGCTGCATTTCCTATTGATTTGCCTCCAGTCTTTACTAATGGTGTGGGTTGAATGTGTGAGGAATGGCACCTTTTCCTTCCTGCCCATGCCAATATTTGTTAAAGTGAGTGTTTGTGATTTGTATTAATTGTGTATCAGCCAGAACAATGGATGGGCCCAGACTGAACAAATCAACGTATATCAAAATAAAAACAGAGGTGGAATGTACCTTTACTATATTTAATGATTTAATATTTATGATGACAGATAGTATGTGACACTTAGAGATTTCTTTTCATCTCCAGAGCACTTTAAAATAATTTATTATTTAGTGGCAGGAGGCTCCAAAGAAGAAATTACTTAAATTAATTTAAATTAATCTTTTCATGTGAATTCAGGGCTCGGGATTGATGCTAGATTGAAGTTCTCTGTCTAGCTTCCTAACAACTAATGCCCAAACAATAGCAGTGCAGGCTGCTGCACCGGTGTGCCTTAGCCCTGAACCAGAGGATCTGCCCCTGAGGGGAAGAGGGTAGTGAATTCTTTACACTCATTCCAATCATTGGCCTCTCTCCAGATACTGCCAACAGAGTAGTAGTGGATGGGACTTATTCTGTCAGCATTCATCCAGAGGGAACTAGACTGAGATCACCAAACTCATTTCACATAGTCCCCCCTGAACAGCCATCAGATGGAGGTCTGTGAAAACAGGTCCCTCTCCCTTTACAGCCCCTGATTTGGAAAGTGCATTGCTACAGCATTTGCACCACATGGGATATACACTTCATTTGTGGCTTTGTCAAAGCTCCTGTGAATGGAAGAACCCCTTCGAAATTTGCTGTCTAAAACCTAGTTCAAGGAACAGTGTGATTATGTCCTCTTTGGAGTCTCGCAGGGATCCGTTCTTGGCCCTACACTATTTGACATTTTTATCAGTCACCTGAAAGAGAACATAAAATCGTCACTGATGAAGTTTGCAGATGACATAAATTGGGGGAATGGTAAATAGCGAAAAGGACAGGTTACTGATTCAGAGTGATCTAGATCATTTGGTAAACTGAGCCGCAAGCAAGCAATATGGTTTTAATATGACTAAATATAAAAGTATGAATGAAGAATTTAGGCCATATTTACAGGATGGGAGACTTTATCCTGGAAAGCAGTCACTCTGAAAAAGATTTGGGGCTGTGGTGGATAATCAGCTGAACATGAGCTCCCAGTGTGATACTGTGACCAAAACAGCTAATGTGATCCTGTGATGCATAAACAGGGGAATCTGGAGTAACAGTAGTAAAGAGGTTATTTTACCTCTGTATTTGGCACTGGTGTATCTGCTGCAGGAATACTGTGCCCAGTTCCGGTGCCCACAATTCAAGAAGGAAGTGGATAAATTGGTCAGGGTTCAGAGAAGAGACATGAAAATGATTAAAGGATTAGAAAACGTGCCTTACAATGATAGACTCATGGAGCTTAATCTATTGAATTTAACAAAGAGAAGGTTAAGGAGTGAGGTAATTACAGTCTCCAAGTACCTACATGGGGAACAAATATTTAAGAATGGGCTCCTCAGTCTAGCAGAGATAGCTATAACACAAACCAATGGCTGGAAGTTAAAGCTAGAGAAATTCAGCCTGGAAATAAGGCATACATTTTTAACAGTGAGAGTAATTAATCATTGGAACACTACTAAGGATCACGGTGGATTCTCCATCACTCACAATTTTAAAATCAAGATTGGATGTTTTTCTAAAAGATATGCTAGAAGAATTATTTTAGAGAAGTTTATGGCCTGTACGATACTGGAAGTCAGACTTGATATAGGCACCGACTCCATGGGTGCTCCGGGGCTTGGGCACCCACAGGAAAAAAATGGTGGGTGCTGAGCACCCACCGGCAGCCCCCCAACCAGAACCTCCCCCTCTCCCCAACGCCTCCTGCCCACCCACGGGCCCTTCCCATCAGCACCTCCCCTTCCCTCCCAGTGCCTATCGCCTGCTGCGGATCAGCTGTTTCGTGGCATCAGGAGGCGCTGGGGGGAGGAGGAAGGAGCGAGGGTGCAGTGCATTTGGCGGAGGGGACGGAACTTGGTGGGGCAGGAAGAAGTGAGGGAGGAGCGGGGGTTGGAAGAAGCATGATGGGGGTGAGGCCTTTGTTGAAGGGATGGAGTGAGGGTGGGGCTTGGGCAGAGCCAGGGGAGAGCATTCCCTGGCAGATTAGAAATTTGGCACCTATGAGGCTAGATAATTCTGGCCTTGGAATCTATGAATCTTAAATGTTAGCCTAAGGGAACTGCATGGGTGGCTGCTAGTACTTCCCTTATAATATGCAGCTATGGCACTGTGTCCCCACTGTGTCCATACCAATCCCCTGTTTTAAATACTGAATCAGGTGTGAAACACACACTATTGTCCTTCGAAAAAAATACATAACATTCAATTACAAAAGGCCGCAATACCCCTTTTTGTGACAAACACTCCAGGTGTTTAAACCTGAGCTCTTCTCTACTCAATGCAAAAACGAAGGGGCAGCACACTTTTTCGAGTGATCGGAACATGAGACCAATCTAAGGATGTTTGTGGAGACTTCTTCTATTTATGTAATTCCAGCCTCCTGTATTATCAGCTGCTGGACCAAGGACTGAGTGTTCTAACCCAGCTGCTTTCTTTACATGTGCAAAGCACTATAGACCAGGGGTGGACAAACTTTTTGGCCCGAGGGCCACATCGGGGTTCAAAACTGTATGGAGGCCCGGGTAGGGAAGGCTGTGCCCCCCCAAACAGCCTGGCCCCCGCCCCCTATCCTCCCCCTCCCACTTCCCACCCTCTGACTGCCCCTCTCAGAACCCTTAACCCATCCAACCCCCCCTGCTCCTTGTCTCCTAACTGCCCCCCCGGGACCCCACCCCTTATCCAACCCTCCCTGCTCCCTGTCACCTGACTGCCCCAACCCCTATCTACACCCCCGCCCCCGTACAGCCCCCCGGGACCTCACCCCCTCTCCACTCCCCTCCCCCATTCCCCATCCCCTGACTGCCCCGACCCCTATCCACACCCCCGACCCCTGACAGGCCCCCCCCCAGGACTCCCACGCCTATCCAACCGCCCCCTGCTCCCTTTCCCCCTGACCGCCCCCCCCCGAACCTCCACCCCATCCAACCACCCCTGCTCCCTGTCCCGTGACTGCCCCCCGGGACCCTCTGCCCCTTATCCAACCCCCCTCGCCCCACCCCCTTACCATGCGGCTCAGAGCAGCAGGAGCTCAAAGGCCGGGCAGGATGGTCCCGTGGGCCTTAGTTTGGCCACCTCTGCTATAGATACTAATTACTCCCCCCCCCCCCCATTATTCTTGCGCAGTTCTGATGGTTTTTCACAAGAAAACTCACAGCAGTAATAAAGTAATGCTTCAAGAACACCCTGTCAGTTCTGAAACTTGCTATTCTGCTCCCTCTTTAAGGGAACACAAAAGTGGTTCTACTGACTTGTGCAGGTGGATGACTGGAGGGCATAACAGGCCTTTAGGCTGTGAAAATTATTTTTATTTAGCCAGTCGCCAATAAAAATGCATGAGTGTGAATTAAGACTTAGCAAATGTGTCAAAAATTGATCTCAAATCTGGTATCCTGCCTCCAGCACTGTTCAGTGCCTGAAGCTTCAGAGCATGGCAAAAATAACTCATCGTGCACCAGTCAGTTGTACAATAAGGCACATAGGAGAAAATTTGCTTCCAGACCTGATGGCAGCTTATACCTTGAACACGAGATTTAATTACGCTTATCATAATATAGACTGAATAACTACAAATTATTATTGGTCATCAACTTAACCCAGCCCTTTTAAAAAATCCAGCTGCAGTTTGATTGTGTGAGAGGGATTTTTCACCAAAATATTTTAAATGGATTTAAAATAAAACTAATAAAATGTACTGCAGTTTCACTCTTTATTTGATTGTTCATAAGGCAAAACTCTGTTGTCAGTTACACGGAAAAGATCAGAACTGTGATACTGTGTTCCCGGATGGAACTTCCATTGACCTCAATGGCAGACTTGCACATGTACGAGAACATTGGCGTTCAGATCTGCTAGTGGCCCTGAGAACAGAATTTTGTGCTCAGACTGGATGAAAGAAAAGAGATGTAGAAATCCCATAGGACAGAGCTTTTAGGCTATTGCCATATGCAGTGCCACTTCTCTGTGGCTAACAGTTATTCAATGAAAAGTCACATCATCTCATTTTCAACAACTAGGAAACAGAGAAGATGATCTCATAATGTGTGATTAAGGCTTTTCAAAATATGTAACCCTTTATTGTATTATAATACACTGTAGTCCCATAGAAAACACACTGCATGGTAGAAATATATACTATCCCTTCATTAGGGGCCTGATCCAAAGCTCACTGATATCAATGGCAGTCTTTCGATTGACTTGAGGTGGCTTTGGATCCGGTCCTATGGACAGGTTCTGATATTAGTCATTCCTCTGTAAATCTCAAGTAGTTACACTGAAGATGATAGAATTTCTCTAGATTTACTGCAGAGTAATGAGATCAAGGTCTGGCTTTAATATGAAGACAGCATGCACTTTACAAGAGCAGTGGTTTTCCCTGTGTTTAACTTCTGTTTTCAACAAGGGTGGACCAGGAAACAGCTGTGGGTAGTGGTGGGAAGGGGAGAGGGAAGAAGGGCATAGTAACATTTGTGACCCATGATCACTTCACTGTGAAGGGGTTATGTAGCCTATCTGGACAGCCTCTGTATAGCTCACGGTCACAGGTCAGGGCCTACTACTACTTTACCGGTAATCAATGAATATGCACTACAAAAGGAAGAGAAGTCAATATTTGGCTCATGCAGCATCAACAAAAAAGATTCTGCAATCAGAATGCAGTTAACGACTGTGATAATGATGCATGAGGCGGAATGGAAAGTTTTACGCATTCACCCACCTTGGGCAAGTTCCTTCTCCCACAGCTGTGTATTTAACACACCCAAGGAACAGATCTCTGGGATAAACGAGGGCTATTTACAGTTAGTTTTCAAAGTAGAACTGGACCAATAGATTCTGCAATCTCATTTTTTTTTTACTTAGATGTGTAATTATTCTTCTCTCGAGATTATGTCAGGGGCTCTTTAGCAGTTAGAACCTCACTTATTTCTACCGCCCTATTCATCTGGTAGAATGGTTTTATAGTATATTATGCAAACAAAGGGCAACTTTCTGTGCTATTGGGTGTGCATTTGCACACACTGTATACCTAGACATAGATTTAATAGTTTAGGCTGCCATCCAAAATACTATGTATGTGAAATATGTCTAAATTAATGCTCTTCAATCTAGCAGAGAATTTTATTGCCTTTGATATACAGGAGGTCAGATTACAAATTCTAATGGTCCCTTTTGGGTTTAAAATCTATCAATCTACTAAGGCAACTGCAGGATATTAATCTCTGGATTGCTTGACTTTTGTGCGTGTCTCATTTCTCAGCCTTAATATAACATTTATGTGTCTTCCTGCATCATGTAATTTTAGTAACCATAGCTGCTGAGTAAAGGTCTGCTAAAGGCCCATCACACATATAGCCGCACTGAGGAGCAGCAGTAGCAGCAAGGAGGAAGTGAGAGGATTCAGCTATGAGAATTTCTCATCTTTTACTCATCCTTTCTCGGCATTGACTGAAAACTGGAATGTGTGTTGCATTTCTTTCTGAAACTGCTGATGGGATTTGGATTGATAGTTTCATCTCATTTCTAAGCAGTAATTTCTCTCCTAGGTACAGCATATGAAGTGTGAACTAAAAAACAAAACAAAAACCAACCATGTCTGAAATGATTACTACAAACAAACAACAGTGCGCTGGTTCTTAGGCTTCTAAACTGTACCACCTCACAAGGAGTGGCAGTTCTGCAGGCCATGGCACTTCTCTTAGGCCATTGTTTTTATTTAAAGCAGTAGCAGCTTGTGCTTGCTACTGGGAACACAGCTGTGTATATTAGTAACTTTCCAGAAATCATATACTGATACAAGCCTTGGAAAATTTTACTCATTCACTTACGTTGGCAAGGCTTTTATTTTATGTGTGAATATCATATTGTTCAATTATAATTATCATTATTTATATTCAAATAGCACCCAAAATGTGCTTGGCACTTGTCAAATATATGGGACAATACAGTCTGTGCCCCAGAACACCGACAGTTTTGGGCTACCACACATTGCTTACCTCACATCAGGGTCCCGTAGGGTGGAATAAAAACATAAGAATGGCTACATTGGGTCAGATCAGTGGTCCATGTAGTACAGTATCCTGTCTTCTAACAGTGGCCTTTGCCAGATGCTTCAGAGGGAGTGAACTAGAACAGGGCAATTTACTGAGTGATCGATTCCCTGTCATTCAGTCCTAGATTCTAGCAGTCAAAGGCTTAGGGACAGTCAGAGCATGGGGTTGCTGACTATCCCTGACCATCTTGCTAGTAGCCATTGATGGACATATCCTCCATGAACTTATCTAATTGTTTTTTGAACCCAGTTGTACTTTTGGCTTTCACACCATCCCCTGGCAACAGGTTCCACAGGTTGACTGTGTTATGTGAAGAAGTACTTCCTTATGTTTGTTTTAAACTTGCTGCCTATTAATTTCATCCGGTGACCCCTGGTTCATGTGTTATGTGAAGGGGTAAATAAAACTTCCTTATTCACTTTCTCCACTTTCATGGTTTTATAGACCTGTGTCACATCCCGCCTCAGTTGTCTCTTTTCCAAGCTGAACACTCCCCATCTTTTAATCTCCCCTCATATAGAAGCTGTTCCATACTCCTAATCATTTTTGTTGCCGTTCCCTGTACTTTTTCCAGTCCTGATATATCTTTTTTGAGATGGGGTGCCCAAAACTGCACATAGTATTCAAGGTGTGGGTGTACCAAGGATTTATATAGTGGAATTATGGTATCTTCTGTCTTATTATCTATTTCTGTCCGAATGGTTCCTAACATTCTGTTAGCTTTTTTGACTGCTGCTGCACATTGAGCAGGTGTTTTCAGAGAACTATCTATGATGACTCCAAGATCTCTTTCTTGAGTGGTAACAGCTAATTTAGAACCCAGCATTTTGTATGTATAATTAGAATTAAGTTAACCAGTGTGCATTACTTTACATTTATCAATATTGAAGTTCATCTGTTATTTTGTTGCCCAATCCCCCAGTTTTGTGAGATCCCTCTGTGACCCTTTGCAGTCTGTTTTGGGCTTAACTGTCTTGAATAATTTTGTATCATCTGCAAATTTTGCCATCTCACCATTTACCTCTTTTTCCAGATCATGTTTAAATATGTTGAACAGCTCTGGTCCCAGTACAGATTCTTGGGAGACCCCTGCTATTTACCTCTCTCCACTGTGAAAATTGACCATTTATTCCCACCCTTGGTTTTCTGTTTTTAACCAGTTACTGATCCATCAGAAGACCTTCCCTCTTATCCCATGACTGCTTACTTTGCTTAAGAGCCTTTGGTGAGGGATCTTGCCAAAGCTTTTCCGGAAGTCCAAGTACACTGGATCACCTTTGTCCACATGTTTGTTGACACCCTCAAAGAATTTGAGTAGATTGATGAAGCATGATTTCCCTTTACAAAAATTGTGTTGACTCTTCCCCAACATATTGTTCTTCTGTATGTCTAGTAATTCTATTCTTGACTATAGTTTCAAACAATTTGCCTGATATTGAAGTTAGGCTCACTGACCTGTAATTGCCAGGATTGCCTCTGGAACCTTTTTAAAAAATCGTTGTCACATTAGCTATCTGCCAGTCATCTGGTACAGAGTCTGACTAAAGTGATGGTGCCACAGGACTCTTTGCTGCTTTTACAGATCCAGACTAACACGGCTACCCCTCTGATACTTGACACCACAGTTAATAATTCTACAATTTCATATTTGAGTTCCTTGGGTGAATACCATCTGGTCCTGGTGATTTATTACTGTTTAATTTATCATCATCCCCCAGAAAGTTTTCTTATCTTCCCTCTTCTCTGTTTGGGGAGAGATGACCCAGCATCTCCTTCTCTTGTCCCTGTGGAAGGAGGGTGAATGTATCTCCCCATGGAAGGAGTATTTGATCTTCTTGCAGGCTTAGGGAACTCCACACATGCTACCTCTCTACCATGGGTCTGAGTTGACTGGGCATGTGTTTCATTCCTCTGTATTCATTACTCAAGTAAAACTCCCTTTGAAGTCAATGGAAGATTTTTTCTAAGTAATGACTGCAGGATCAGGTCCAAATGTATGTCATTTATACATTCAATGCAGTCTAAGATTAACACCTGGGAAAATTTCTCCACCCACGTTTCCTAAATGGTTTTCATTTGTCAAACAAGCCATTAGAGAAATGATGTGTGGTCTAACTGGAAATGCTTATTTAGGACTTAGGTCACTATTCGAAATAATCTAAGTGAAACTCTTGCAATTCCCTTTTTCATAACTTTATATATTTCACTTTTATTTTGAAGGCATATTTCTTTCCCAGATGATTTGTTATCATGAAGGACAGAACTATATTTAGACTTTTCATGCAGCTCTCTCTGATTCCAGGGTTTTGGTACATGAAATCTTGTTTGTTTGTTTTTCTACAAGATTTGTGCTTATTCTATTTTTGCATTTTTTCCATTGGCTGCTGAAGATTATGGACCAGAAACTCCATGAAATTAGTGGAGTGACAGTAATTTACACCAGCTGCGGATCTAGTCTTTGATTTTATCCTGATCAAAGACCTGAAAATGTGGGTTAATGTTGCACCAACATTTTCAAACAGCTGGAAGCATACATAGAACAATGACTTTGTGATATGAAAATAGTACAACAATTAGATGTGAATTAAATCATGGTTTAATTAAAAAAGGAGTAATGGTTAAAAATGAACCGGAAAGACCTGGTTCATTGGGGTTGCCCGAGGGTACAACTGCTGCAACAAACTGAAGAATCAAGCCCCAAATATTTTGCAGCAGATACAGAGAACCCCAGATCCTGATGTTATGTGTGATCTAAATGTACATACAAGAGGCCATTTATTGCTCTCATTTACACTGGGGCAAATCCAGAGTGAATCCATTGACTTCAGTAGAGTTACTCCATATTTACTCTCATGCAACTGAGAGCAGGTTTTGGCCCAGATAATATATATTACCTCACCATAGGGTTAAGTAAGGTTTTTCAGCTAAGTTCTAAATCAGTTGCTCAATTAACAACCACAGAACTATCCCTCTATTAATAAGGAAGAAATAAAGAAAAAAGGTTACAAGTTTATTTCCTATTTGCTGAGACCACGGATGACTAAGGGAGTTGGGCTCAAATGAGAACCTTAACTTTACAGTCCAACTAGACTTCAATCATTTTCAATGTTCAAATAGTTTGCCTTCTTTTGTTTTCATCTTCATGTTCCTTAGCACTTCCAAGCTTTGGCTGGGCAGGGACTGTAAGCAAAACTGCCAAAATACCTTGGTGACAGGTTTCAGAGGGGTAGTCGTATTGGTCTGTATCAGCAAAAACAACGAGGAGTCCATGTGTTAGTCTCTAAGGTGCCACAAGGACTGCTCTTTGTTTTTGCAAAATACCATGGTAATTCCTGCCAGGCTCTTAGGGAAACCTGATGTTGCAAGGTTTTCCAGCTCAGAGCAGTTTGGATAAATTTTGGCTCGACCTGAATGTTTTGATGCTTATCTGACACAAATCTCTGAAAAATTTTCTGGTTTGCCCATCTTTATTTCAGTGGGCCCATTCTAGCTTCCACTGGCATGCAGGAAAGATTTTACTGTCAACTTCCATAGAAATGGGGTAGAGCTCTACAGGAATGGAAGAAACTGAGTAAGTAAGTGGAAATTTCTGAGCTACATAGGAGACTATCGAGAGAAATACTGTGTCTGGATTTCAAAAGGACTGGATAATTGTAGGACTTTAGCTAGGAATGTTAGTTGAGATGATGGAATAATAACATGGCTGTGAGCCTTCAGCGGTCAGGGAGGAAACCTTCCAACCCGTGCACTGAGTTGCCTATTTTGTGCTTTATGACATTTTAAATTGTGCTTTCTACTGAAACATCAGTTATTGTTCATTACAAAAGCTGGGAAGCTGCCATAGATGCCCCAATATTTTCATCTGGTCTGACAATTCCTTCACCTATTTCTTAACTGTTTTGGGGGCTTCCACTGTAGTTCACCTCCTCACACCAGAAACCCTTCAATCCTCAGTCTCCTTGTCAAATAATTTACTACATATTATTTTAATTTGTGTCAATGTATTTACAGAAGTAAACATAGGTAAAATCTAATCACCATGTTGTATAAATACAGTAAACATTGGCAAGTAAGTTTAAAAAACAAGGTTAATTGAACAAATGCTATTTTTAATTTCAGAGAGATGTAACATTCATTGTTTGAACTGAAAAATGCTATGCCTTGAATCTCTTATCTTGAGTTTAGGGCCTGATCCTGCAAACACTTATAACTGGGCTTAACTTTACTTGATGTCAACTTTATGTGTGCATGAAGTTAAGCCCATGCATAAGCATGTGCAGGATCAGGGCATTAGTGCTGAGCATACTTCAGTGCAATGACTCATGAGAGTTAGCACCATGCCCAGGACTAAGGGTTTGCAGGATCTGGCCCTTTGTGAATAAAGGTTTCATTTTGTTTTACAATAACAAGGAAGAGAAACTGCATTAGAGAGCGTAGGCTTATATAGGAATCTGAACTTCCCAGATCGTAAACCTCCCCCGTTGAATTTTCCTGGGGATGCCCTCTACTAGGGCCTAAGCAAATACCAAATTGGGGTTGAAACCACATGAATAGACAGAGGGATATAGGACATTTTTTATGCTCGCTATAAGAAAAATCCATATAAAGGATATTGCTGTGGCTCCAGCCAGCAGACTTAGGGCTCAATCCTGAAAATGCTTATGACTTGTGAAGAGTTTAGATTGTAAAGTCTTTGGGGCAGGAACTGTCTTTTTGTTCTGTTTTTGTACAGCACCTTGCATAATGGAGTCCTGGTCTCTGGCTGGGGCTTCTTGGTACTCCACTACAAATAGTAATAGAACTTCCTGTCGGAAATGACTACTCACAGCACCCAGCATTTTCAGGATCAGGCCCATTAAGATTGATAGCTGTGGCTCAAAACTACAATCAGCTAATCAGTTGGTTCCTAAATCCGTCTAAGTTATATATTTATGTGCTTATTGTTACAGGAATGTCATGAGGAGAAGAAAGTAGCGACATCTGTGAATGTGCTGATCTATGACGTGTCTGTTTGCCACTTTTCAACAATGAGAGGTAGAGCAGATCACAAATGTATTTAGTTTCTTGCAAGCAAATTCAAAGAAAATTAATTATTATTTCATCAACAGTTTTTTTGTTGTGAAACGAACAAACCAACCAGAGCACAGCCACATTTTTCTCACTACCAGAAACTAGCTTTTTGGATTTTTTTTCAATGAGGAGAATTAAACAAAAGGAGAATTTTTCTTTTGAAAATTTTTGTCAAAAAGCCAGTTTTTCATGAAAAAGAGTCTTGTTGAAAATTTTTCAACCATCTCTAGTGTCAGTATGCTGTTTCAGCAGAATACTGAAAACCTCAAGCCAGAGTGCTCTGTCGATAATGATTAGGGCCCTACCAAATTCATGGCCCATTTTGGTCAATTTCATGGTCATTGGATTTCAAAAATCATAAATTCCATTATTTCAGATATTTAAATCTGAAATTTCACAGTGTTGTAACTGTAGGGTCCTGACCCAAAAAGGAGTTGTGGAGGGTCGCAGGTTATTGTGTGTGGGGGGGTTGCGATACTGCTACCCTTACTTCTGCGCTGCTGCTGGCGGGGTGCTGCCTTCAGAGCTGGGTGCCCAGCCCACAGCCACTGCTGTCCAGCCACCCAGCTCTGAAGGCACCGCAGAAGTAAGGGTGGCAATACCATGACCCCCCCCTAAAATAACCTTGCAACTCCCTTTTGGGTCAGGACCCCCAATTTAAGAAACGCTTATTTCACAGGGGGAGACCAGATTTCATGGTCCGTGACATGTTTTTCATGCCCATGAATTTGGTAGAGTCCTAATCATGATGTGAGAATGATGTAGTCAGTTATGGCCTTACTCTGCTCCTAGTGAAGTCAATGGCAAAACGCCCATCAAACTCAGGACAGGGCAGGACCAGTCCCTTACTTAGCATCTGGCTAATATCCTTGTGGATGGGTGGATAGCACAGATTAGGGATCAACAGTGGAGGCTCTCAGACATCATTCAAGCATAAAAAACGAGTGATATTCTGGAGAAGATAGTCTATACATGCCCAACAGCATAATGATAAATAAGTGGTCTGTTATTTTGTATTTGCTTTCCCCTATCATATGTGTATTAGCCCCTTTCCCTTTAGGAATGGATGTGGAAGGGGAATGAGACCCTTAGCTATCTATTTGGCCTTTTTATAATGTTGCCCATTAACCATGGTATCTGAGAGCCCAGACACAGTGGTACGATATATGTAAGAGAAAATTCATACAATCTCTAGATAGAGATGGTGTTGTTCCTCCTCAACTTCTATGAGAGGTACTTGTGTGATGGATGCTTGATGGCTAAAAAAAGGAACCCAAGCTGCAATATCTCTACTATATTTTGACAGGAAGTGGGTAGAACTGAAGCTTCTCTTATAAAATATGCACTAATCAATGTTGGTTCAATTTCAAAAGAAACTTAGTCCTAAAACAAAAACAAGGCTTATTTTTAAATGCAAAATTGCATGTTTTTCAAACAGAGGTGGTCCAAAACATGTTGATTTAAAACCTGGGAAAACCCTCTGATATCAGGTAGATGCAAAGATGGATAGAGGACAAAGCAGCTTTTCCCCCTTAATGTTGGTGTTCCTGGTATCTTAAATATACTGAGAGATATTGAAATGGCAAATAAATATTTTTGTCTATATACTCAAGGTAATTAGGTAATTCAGTCAGTGTTCCTAAAATTAGTATCAGATACCTTCATTTATGCAAATACTAGGTCTTTTGTTTAAATATGATATACCCCAAAACATGTATTATGTGTCCAAAATATGTATGTAATGTGCACATAGCTGTCTGATTAAACTGCAGAATAGACTTAAAAGTTAAGATCAAAAACTGGCAGTAACATCTGCATTCTGGGCTCTTTTACAATTGATTAATATAGTGGAAATGTAGGGCCCAATCCCCAGTTGGTGTATATTTACCTAACTCAATTGAAGTCAGTTGGAGCTATACTAATACCAGCTGAATCTAGTCAAAAATATTTTAAAAGCCTGTCTTCTTGTAGTTCTTAACATAAATAAAGCTGAGCATATACCCCTATAACAACTAATGCACAGGCAACATTTGTGTGGGTATGACCATTATTTAAAAGAACCACATTTTTCTGATGCAGTGAACAGTATCATGAAAAAAACAGACTGGTGGAAAATGGAACATAAAGAGATACAATAAATAAAACAGCTTTTTGCTACTTCACTTTTGCAGCCCTTTAACATAGTCATCAGATAGGTGATTTTTGGATTATAATGTGCATAATTTGATGTTATTTTATGTTTTATTGTATCATTGGAATTACCCCATTGAATCAAACCATCTAGTCTAGAAGTCTGTCTCTGACAGTGACCAACTGCAAATAGCTCAGAAGATGGTTCAGAGTAAATAGAGAAAAAATTTTTTTAACAAACCCTTTCAGTTAGTGGCTGGCTAATGTCTTGATGCATGAATGTTTGTATCCCTTTCAAAAAATCCTATGTAGTTTTTACTTTGGTTATTCTCATTATCCATATAATGCATATCTTGTCATATTTTGAACTCTACTGTCTTGACCGGATCTGTGGCAATGAGTTCCACAGGTTAAATATTCATTAGATATTTTTTTATCCATTTTTAATTTGTTGCCTTTCAGTTACATTAAATTATGAGAGAGTGAGTAGGTGTGATCAGTTTACCTTCTCTATGAGAGTCACTTTTTTTTATACTTCTATTATTATGTCCTTTGCAGACTCAATAGTCTCAGTCATTTAATCTTTCCTTACATGGAAATAGTCTATGCCTTTAATCAATCAACCCATTTCTGAAGCCCTTCTATTTTTTCTGTACATTTTGAGTGAGGGTGATAAGAGGTGGAGACACTGTTCCAGACCAGTGCATACCACTGAGGTATATAATGGCACTATATTTTCAGCATAATTTTCTAACCTCTTTGTTATACATTCTAAATCTCCACTTACTTTCTTGATTCCCCCACTGCACATCGGGCACATACTTTCACTGACCTGTCCACAATGATGGCCAGATCTTTTTTCTAAGTAGTTAAAGTTAGTATAGCTCATCAAGCTGCCTCTTCAGGGTGGAATGGCTCAACGTTCATGTTGCACTCCTGGTCAGTACCCAGTCCGGGCCGGGAAAGCTAATGATTCAACCAGCGGACCAAATTCTCTGATGAACCCTGGTTGTGTGCCACCTGAGGCACATTGTGTATACACTAAGAAGAAGAAGGAGTTGTCCACATGGGGCTGTTGGAGACTGATGTGAGGCATCACCTCCTCTTGCTGACCTTCGGAGCTCAAGTTTGAAACTCTCATCTCCAACTTTATGTTGACACTGGACACTTGCTATAACTGGGCCAAAAGTTCACATTTGTGTAAACTTTAACCCAAAGCACAGTGAATTCCACAGGTGTGAAATCCTGGCTCCATCGCAGTTCATGGGAGTTTAGTCATGGCCATCAGTGGAGTCAAAATTTCACCCCAGAAGTCTTTCCTTTGACTTAAGTGGACTTGATATCAGTCCTGTGTACAAGTCAGAGTTAGTGCACACACATGGGTCTTTGAATAAGCATTTGTTTAATTCTCATTTTTCTTAATAACTTTAGAACTCAGAACTTTCTGAACAAGAGATATTGGTAGTTTATTATTCTGAGTACTAAGGTTTTTTTTTAATAAACAGAGGCTTTTTTTCTTTAGTTTGTGAAGGAAACAAATTTCTTTTATTGCTAAATGATAAATTGTACCTAGAAAGCTTTCTGCTGGGTGAGAGCATATCTCTTTTCTGTTAACTTAGTTTAGAAAGAATGAGGAGTACTTGTGGCACCTTAGAGACTAACAAATTTATTTGAGCATAAGCTTTCGTGGACTAAAGCCCACTTCATCAGATGCATGCAGTGGAAAATACAGTATATATATATATACATACAGAGAACATGAAAAAATGGGGGTTGCCATACCAATTCTTAACAAGACCAATCGCTTAAGGTGGGCTATTATCAGCAGGAGAAAAAAAACTTTTGTAGTGATAATCAGGATGGACCATTTCAAACAGTTGACAAGTAACAGTAGGGGGGAAATAGTTTTTAGTTCATGTAATGCCTCATCCACTCCCAGTCTTTATTCAAGCCTAATCTAATGGTGTCCAGTTTGCAGATTAATTCCAGTTCTGCTATTCTCACTGGATTCTGTTTTTGAAGTTTTTTTTATTGAATAATTGCATCTTTTAGGTCTGTAATTGAGTGGTCAGGGAGAGTGAAGTGTTCTCTGACCGGTTTTTGAATGTTATACCTCTTGACGTCTGATTTGTGTCCATTTATTCTTTTGCACAGAGACTGTCTGATTTGGCCAATGTACATGGCAGAGGGGGGCATTTCTGGCACATGGCATATATCACATTGGTAGATGTGCAGGTGAATGAGCCTCTGATAGTGTGGCTGATGTAATTAGGTCCTATGATAGTGTCCCTTGAATAGATATGTGGAGAGAGTTGGCAACGGGCTTTGTTGCAAGGATAGGTTCCTGGGTTAGTGTTTTTGTTGTGTGGTGTGTGGTTGCTGGTGAGTATTTGCTTCAGGTTGAGGGGGCTGTCTGTAAGCAAGGACTGGCCTGTCTCCCAAGATCTGTGAGAGTGAGGGATCGTTTAGAAAAAATTGCTAGTCATCTCTATAAAATCCAAAATATTTTAAGGCTGATGCATGCTAAACATTACTTATGGAAGAAATCTCGTTATCTTCTTTGCCTTTCTGCCTTTTATGGAGCAGTTCTAGCTGCATTCTGATTCCATTGCAAAATGAAATTGCTTATTCGTAGACTCGTAGACTCGTAGATATTAAGGTCAGAAGGGACCATTATGATCATCTAGTCTGACCTCCTGCACAATGCAGGCCACAGAATCTCACCCACCCACTCCTGCAAAAAACCTCTCACCTATGTCTGAGCTATTGAAGTCCTCAAATTGTGGTTTAAAGACTTCAAGGAGCAGAAAATCCTCCAGCAAGTGACCTGTGCCCCATGTCAATTTGCAGCCACTGAGAACAACGCAAGTCTTGACTCTTGGCATTGTTGTAAGATCACATCTTTGATCGGCATTGTTTCTTCATAGTGAGTATTTGGGTCATGATCCAGCTGAGCCATTATCATAGGAAGTAGGAGATAATAATTTGTAACATTGCTGTGGCCCATCAATAGAAGACTATTGAAGAAATTAGCTGTGCTCAGCAGTGGGCTGCTTGCCGGTGATTAGCGATGGCCTCCGCAGGAGGTGCTACTCCATTCAAAAAAAACGAGGAGTACTTGTGGCACCTTAGAGACACAAGTACTCCTCGTTTTTTTTGCTGATACAGACTAACAGGGCTACCACTCTGAAACCTACTACATTCAAGTTACCGTGAAAGGTTTTTAATGGTATATGAATAACTGTCTGAGCCAAAGGGAGATTAACCTACTTGTCCAACCCATAGACTATGTTATACTTATCACATTTTGCACTGATCTCCACCTAAATTGAATTGATTTTATTTAATTTCTAGGTTTTAAAAAATATCCATGGTGGACATCACTGTTTAGCCAAACAGTAATTGTCAGATCACTTTCATTTCCAAGGACCTTGATTTCATGAGCCAGTTACTTTCGTCAGAGCATAATTATCACATCCATGTAACTATAACGTTCTGGACCAGATCCTAGGCTGGTGTAAATTGGTGTAGCTCCTTAGAAGTCCATTAAATTAACTGGAGCGATGGTAATTTACACAAATTGAGGATTTGGCCCATAATATATACAAGAGTGATAATTATCAACCAAGAACTTTATACTGTTATATGATATTGTTTATAACAAAACCAAAGCTATGGAAAGAGAATGTGAAACAATAATAACAGTTGCATTCAAGTCAGACATTTTAAAATCATTTCCTGTAGTCTGTAACTTATCTTATTTCAATAGCTGCTGGATATGAAAGCATTTGATTCTGTCTTTCCCTGGTGTCGTATTTACTTTTTGAGGGGTAAGATAATTGAATTTATATACCCCAACAAAATGTGACAAAATGTTACACATTGTTACAGCTTTGGCTGGATTGATTACCGCAAGCTGTCACCATCGAAAGAATGGGTAGCCTGGAATATGATTCTTGTAACAAGTTCTTGGCCACTTAGTCTTTTTCCTTTCATTGCTCAGCCATCCTCCATGTCATGCTGGCCGATAACAGTGGCAAGGAGGACATTCAGCTGGCCCTGGATTGCACAAGCACGAAGTGCACTGGCCACGCCCCCTACAGTATAGGGTCCAGAAGCGGGTGGTGTATCGTCAACTGTGAATTCACTCAGGAATTCCCCTACACAAGAGGAACCCCCAGCTGGCTGTTTAAGGCACAAAAGGTCATAGTGGGGTTGAGGCTTTGGCTCAAAAAAGAATTGCAACTATTTGCAATGTTTAAATCCAGAGCATTATGATGCTCCAGTTACATATTCAAAGCAGGTTTATACCCTTTCACCTCTCCCCTGCCAGGTAGAAAAATTACAGAAACCTCTGACAATGCAGCTACTTTGCATTCCAAATGACAAATATTTCTCTTTTAATTTCTGTCATATGTCAGGAGCTGTGAAGAATTGCAATCCCTACAACACTGCTAGGGCTAGCCCTATGGCAGAAATCCCAACCTGAACATAGCTTCTTGGGGTATGCCCTGGAGCTAGACTGCACTGATCGGCTAATGTGTGAAGACACAGCTGTCAATGCAGGTTAATTCAAAGGTAGCGTGGAAGCTCCACATCAACACTTTATGCTGGTGACACTTAAAACTGATTTAGCTGTAGCATTTCTTGTGGTTTTGATTCATGGGATGTCTGCTGTAGAATGCCAATTAAGAGGTATGTTCAAGCAAAACTATTTTTAATACAAAAATAAAATCAAAGCTTATCATTATAGTTTCTCTTAAAGTAATTTAAAAGGAGTATATGTGTGTGAATTGGATAGCAGGGTATTACTGAAGGGATCTATAGATTTTCTTCTATAGGCCATCAGTTCCAGTCTGCCTGGAAATGTCACAAAGTTATTACCATCTAATGACTGTTTGTGCACTAAGTGAAATTATTATTCCTAATGATGATATTGATGATGATGTAATATTTGTTTATGGTAACCCTCATGCTGTTCTAGGCACTTTCCAGGCAGACAAGAAGGAACAGCTCCTGCCTGGAGGAGCTCACAATTTAAGGACAGAGTTTAGATACATTGATTGGGCAGCTTGCAGTGGTGCTTTCTGTGCTGTAGCTGTTCATATGGAAGTCTTCCCTTTCCAGGGTTGTCAGGCTATCACTTTTCACAAGCACAAAATTGACACACAATGGAGAAAAAAATGTGGGAGATGGCTCAGTCATTCTGGCTGGTCTACTACTGGGGTCCGTGGAAATGGAGCTTAGCTACTATCCTTCACTTTGGATTCTTTTAGCTTTTTAGTATTCGTTGCAGCATCACTTGGAAACTTGCTGCAGTTCCAACACAGTGGGAAGTCTTGGAGGCCTCTCATAATGACAAAAGGGAAAAGGAAAGCAGGCAGGCAGGAATTTTTAAAAGCACTTACTCAAGTGTCGTAACTAGCAGCCAAATGGCTGTCTTACTCAGCTGAAGTGACCTTCTTTTTTCAGTGCTCTCCAGACAGAAAGGATATATTTGCAAATTGCTGGATGTATTGCACACCAAGGCTGACAGCTGTGTGTCATACTGTACCTTTGCCAGAGAGATATTTGACTCCCTTTCTTCAAAGAGCAATACCCTAGCTGGCTGGGGTTAAGCTGCAGAGTGACACCTAGGGCATGTGCAGAACATGTCCTCAAGCTTGTGCTAAGGTTGAAGATAGCTCTTAAAATCTGAAAAAAACACCACCCCATTACATTGTCTATGGCAAGATATTTGAGAGTCTGGAGGACCAGGGAAGGGTAAAAATCCTAGACTTGTTGTATGGGATCTATAGTCTCTGGGGAGAAATAGATCAGTGCTTTGTTTAACTTAAATGAAAAGAGAGACTGAGTTTGAAGTTGCTGGGAGACCTGGATGCTTAGCACCTTTTGAAGTCAGGGCCTTATCCTTAAACTACAAATTAAACAGGGTTGGGAGGTGGGAGAAATTGTTATTTTTCACCTTGAAAACACTTGAATTTAAATAGAATTAAAAATATTGCCTATGGGAGCTCCTCAAGGTACATTTGCCTATTCCTGGATCATTCACTTACTTGTATTTTATTATACGATTTGTGGATGGATTAGCACACATCTGTTATCTTTCTTTCTGAATGCTCAAATACTGTAAGGCACTTTAGAGCTGGGAAATCCCCACCTGATACTCCAAAGACTCCCATTGTATCAGTGAAGGCTCTAGAGAATTTCTATTTCTTGGTATTTGTTGAAATAATCTAGAGAAGATGCCAAATTAATGCATTGTTTTCTGTCTGTAATATTAAATTAGGGTTCAAATTCCATAGGAAAAAGATAGGTCAGACCAAAGACAGTTTCAATTCCATATGAAAAAGATTGATCAGAGTAAAGACAGTTTAAGGAAGGCTGTAGTACATTCATCAGTTGATGGTGGCTAGGTGTTGTGTTACTGAGGTGTGGTATATTAATTGAGAAAGCAAGTGCAGTACAGAAGTCTAATCTCATCTGTACCATGAAGAAATTTGAGTTAACTCATTACTACGTGTCTTTGTCTTGCTAATTTAGATAGACACTACACAATCAAAGAGTAAGAAATGATCCAACTAATAAGAATAACAGATTGCACTAGCATGTGTTAAGCAATATGTATTTTCTCTATTTATATGTTATAACCAGGGCAAAGAAAGTGTTCACAAAGAGTTGTATTAAAAATATTGTGCTCCTTAAAATATATTTTAAAATGAATTAAAATGAAACACTTGTTTTATGGGTTCAGTATTGTCCCACTAATTGTTTGTATTTCAGTTGTTGAGACTGTTTGCCAATCGAATGAAAAACTATTAACATAATTCCTGTGAAAGAGGGATGGTGAATAGACGTGTAAGCCCTGTGCACTTGGGTAAATTTCACTCTTAGAGAACAGCAATAGTTAATGTTGAGGACACAACCATTAATGTCTTCTGATTATTGCTTAACAATTGAGGCAGATTATTCTGCTTTTAGTTCATTTATAACATTATAAATGACATAATGGCTTTTTCTGACTAATAACCCCAAACTGATTTTCTGTCAAGGGGAAGAATGCTTTGAATTATAGCTTTCAATTTACCATTATTTCAGATTGGCCCTATAGATTTCTTTCAGTGGAAAATATGCTAATGATGAAATGCTGGTCCTATTGATACCAAGATAATCCAGAGTTATTTTCCTGTATGATTTGACAAAGATGATGTTGGATAGCAACATAAAATGTAGTTTGCTTCAGAGATGGGTAAATTAATCTTTGTTGAAAGAATGATTAACAAATAGGGAAGCTGACAAAAGGGTATGAAATGCTGAAAAGACACTTCCCTTTATTTTCTGGCCCAGTCACTTGATGTTCATTAGGGTTACAAAAAATTATACCCCTAATAAATGGCAGAGGTCAGTATCCACTGATTCCAGAGGATAGTGTTACATCGCTTTGTTTGAGAAGCAGAAGCATGAAATGATTGCCAGAGTTTGCAAACACAGTGAAATCTGGAACATATTTCCAGTGATAGATTAGAGTTAGTTGAATTATTTGTGTGTGTGAGAGAGAGAGAGAGAAAAGGGGGGAGAGGTTTGGGGTGCAATCCAGATCAGTGAGGGGTTCTGTCTCCACTTGCCCTGTGTGCCTTACAGTGCTTCGCTGCTATTGCTCCCAAATTGGGATGCTCACTACAAGCATGCAGGTCACACCCTGAACGTCTGTGTGCTAGACACCCCTTGTTCAACAGCTCTGACCCCAGCAGCCTGTCTACTGCGCCACAGCCCCACTCAGGCTTCCTCCAGCCTTGATTACAACCAGCAAGGTGACCCCCAACAAACTCCCAGTTAATAATTTCCCCAAACCCATGTGTGCTGCAATGTTCAGCTCTTTCCTGGGAATTTAGAGAAATGGTAAGATTCATTTGTTCCTCCTAGGACCCAGACACACATCACAACTTATTAACTTAACTAGGGTAAATACACCCTTCTCTTTTAGGAGGCAGGTAAATAGCTGCCTTCTCTCATGTCTGGGAGGGAACTCATTTTTTTCCTGTTTGGCCACAGACTTTAAAACCCTAGACTTTCAGGTTCCAGGGTTGTAGCGCTGGCAGATAAATAAATTTTTAAAATCCACATAACTTCACTTATAAACTGAACAAACGTGATGTGGAGTCATTGAAGAAATAATAACCGTAGTACCTTGTCATGCCATTTTCACTTTGCACTGCTGAACTGTACTTTGTAAACAGCTGTTACATTTGGAAGACAAACATAGCTGGGTTCTGTGAAATCACCCCAGACTGGCAATAAGTTGGCATGGGATGGGGAAGGTCCTTTCATACTGAGCTGCTGTCTTACTGGGCATACTTTATGCATTGTTGTTGTAGCTGTGTGAGTTCCAGAATATGAGGCACACCCGGGTGCTCTAATAGCTTTTATTGGACCAAATTCTGGTGGTGAGAGAGACATATTTCATACTTCACCTTGACTGGTCCCTTGAAATATGTGTTAACTACTTGTGCTAAACAATCTGTTCCATCTTGTATTGAGCAATGGCCTTCTGAGTAAGTTTCCCAGACCTGAAGAAGAGCGTTGTGTAAGTTCAAAAGTTTTTTTCTCTCACCAACAAAAGTTAATCCACTAAAAGGTATTACCTTACTCACCGTGTCTGGCTATACATTGTCCTTTCCCCGTTTTACTATATAGGGAGCCTTATCTCCTGTAGGGGATTGGACTCAGCAAAGGAGAAAAAAACCCTAAACGGTATTTATTAAGAAAGAAAGAAAGAAAGAAAGAAAGAAAGAAAGAAAGAAAACCAACCTGTGTTTTGGGAAATGAAGGGTCAGGACTAGCTACCATGGTGATGTGACACATTGGAAGTATGTATATAACCAGGCCAAGTCATCAACCAACACTTACTCCTGGGATGTTTTCTGCAGGACTCATCCCACCCCCGCCGAATTCTTGTGCTTCCCTGTAGAAAATGGCAGAGAAGCAGCACGGGAAGTGGGGGAGAGAGAAAGACCATAGGTGCAGTTTTTTTGGGGGGGGGCATTGCCCCCCAAAATGTGAGCCATGGGGGGGGCACACGGGGTTAGGTGCCACTGCGCCCAATTTCTGCAAGAACAGAGCTGCCCACCTGAAGAAGGCTGCCTCAGCTCCGCTGACTCTGCAGTTGAATGCCACCTCCTGGGTCCTAGTGCCAGTCATGCTCCCCTTCTGTGTGCTGGGAGCCTTTCTGTGCAACAGTGAGTGCCTGCAGTGGGGCTGGGTAAGGGGGTGGGTAGAGGAAATGATGGAAGGGTGAGTGAGGAGATGAAGCAGTGGGGAAGGAAAGAGGGGGGACTAAGGGAGGGGAATGTGGGAATGAAGGGAAGGGACTAGAGAAAAAAAGGGAATAAGGGAATTGCGGGGGGAAGCAGGAGTCCGGCATGCAGCATCCACGTGGCAGCAACTGGGGCTCCACCATTAAGCAGGCCCATCCAACCCTCACCCTGACAAGCCCTACTCCCCTACACCTGGACCCCTCTGACCAGCTCCCCCAACACGCAGACCCCACGGATCCCCAACCAGTTTCACCTGGTCCCCCACCCCATCAAGCCCCACTCCCACTCCCCCACTGAGCCCTCCACACCCAGATCCCCCTGATGAGCCCCAAACACCTTCACCTGTATCCTTTGCAGAGTCCCATTGCCCCTGCACCCAGAAGCCCCCAATGAACCCCTGTGCATTAAGATCACGCAGTGAGCTGCCTGAACCCAGATTACCCCACATAGCAATCTCTCATCCCACACCTGATCCCCGCATACTAAGCCCCTCCACCTTGGATCCTGCTGGGGTGAGCCTTCCCACCCACACCTGGTGCAGAGGGGCAAGGCCCCTGGGAGTTTCTGGGGCAGGCCCAGCCCTTGCAAGATGTCAGGGCCGGGTGCAGCCTCACTGCCGAGTCCCTGTACTTGGGGAGGTTGGGGCTTCAGAGTGATCATAGAATATCAGGATTGGAAGGGACCTCAGGAGGTCATCTAGTCCAACCCCCTGCTCAAAGCAGGACCAATCCCCAATTTTTTCCCCAAATCCCTAAATGGCCCCCTCAAGGATTGAACTCACAACCCTGGGTTTAGCAGGTAATGCTCAAACCACTGAGCTATGCCTCCTCAATGCAGTCAGTAGCCTGTGCTCACCACTGCCAGAATTCCCTCAGGAGTAAACACTGCTATGAATGTCATTCTGTCAAACAGCCAATCTGTAGCGATAGCTTTCATTGTGAACAATTACATACAACCCCAATAGCAGCTATTTTGTGATTTGATCACTGAGGGCTCAGAAAGGTTCTTGTTAAAGGACTGGCCGCTACTTAATGTTGAAGGGAAAAGGTTTTGTTGCTTTTTATTTTTTAACATCAAATGTTGGTTTAGAGCAGGGATGGATGAAGACAGGATCTATCGATCGCTCTGGACCCTGGCAGGGGCCCTCTGACTCTTGCAGCCAAAGATCCTTGCTGGAGTCCTACATGGGAAGTGGGTCTGACATAGGGCGCAGCGGTCAAAGACTGGTCTTTATTTTGTGGACCTCAGGCCCATGCCCTGAGACAGAGTTACAAAAGAGAATGCATCAGTTTGAAAGGACTCTGACAGCAAAGCACCTGACTCCATTGGCTCCTTTATCACTGACCAGGAGACGGGGGCATCGGTGGGTGAGTGGGTGAGGCTAGAACTGGTCAAAACCAAGGACATTTTGGTGTGAAAAATTCCTTATGGTAAAATAATTTCTGACCAGCCCTAGGGAGGGTCAAAAGCCCCATCACATAAGTGCTTCCAGCCCCTCCCCCGCCACCAATGTCATCCCACACTCTGGCCCTGACTGCTCTCAGCAGCAGCCTCCCTGCTAGGATGACTCAAGCCCTGCACGTCTACGGATAGCCGCTTTAGATCTACGGGTATCCATGGACTGTGTTTGCAAATCGGATGCAGATACAAATTTTGTATCGATGCAGAGCTCTAAGGATGAGGGCTGATTGCCAACATACAGGAGCAGAGCAGTAGCTGCACTATTCCTGCTATCTCCCTGTCGGTCGGGGGCAGATTGTTGCATTTCTCTTACGTTGGGCTCTATGCCAAGCCTTGTCTAATGGTTAGTGCTGCCCTGGAGTTACGCTTCTTATGCATGCTTTATTTGGGAGCGTGGTGGTGTGGCTCAGCAGCCAGTCCAACCTGCATGCTAAGAGCTAGGTGTGTCAGACACAGCATGTGCAGGGCTGCTTGCAGCTGCTGACCAGAACAGTAATTTTTCAACCTTTTTATTCATTTGCAGACCCCCTAAAAATTTCAAATGGAGGTGCAGACCTTTTTGGAAATCTTAGACATAGTCTGCAGACCGCACAGACTACAGGTTGAAAACCACTGGACTAGAACCACGGGAACCCTCAGCTGTGTGATGCAGAAGGCTCCCCCACTCCCCATCAGACTATGAAATAGGGTCATAGGCCGATGCAGAGCCTGGAGGAGAAGGCAGAATATCATGCTCTGGGGGTCCAGAAGCAATGGAGGCGCAGGAGGGGTGCCCTAGGCAAGGGGAAAAGGTGGGGGGAGAAGGGGGACCCAGTGGAAATAAATGGAGGAGGGGCCCTCAGGGCTTATCAATAAGTCAGGAAGAAGGGTTGAGAAGTGCCTCTGGGAAAGAGGGCAGCAGAGGCTGAGAAAAGCCCTTGCAGATTGAAGTCCTGGCTCCCCCAGTTCAGCAGAAATAGCCCAGTTCAGCAGTAATGTGACTGCTAGTCAACTCTGTAGTCTTGTGTAGGTTGGCCTTTGGCACTCACTAGCATGTATTACTACTAGGGCCGCTGATTAATTGCAGTTAACTCACATGATTAATTCAAAAATATTAATCACGATTAAAAAAATTTATTGCAATTAATCACAGTTTTAATTACACTGTTAAACAATAGAATACCAATTGAAATTTATTAAATATTTTGGCTGTTTTTCTACATTTTCATATATGTATACATTTTATTCTGTGTTGTATTTGAAATCAAAGTGTAGATTATTTTTGCACTGTAAAAATAAAGAAACAAAAGAAATAATATGTTTCAATTTCTCTCATACAAATACTGTAGTGCAAGCTCTGTGTGGTGAAAGTGCAACCACCAAATATAGATTTTTTTTATTACATAACTGCACTCAAAAACAGAACACTGTAAAACTTCAGAGCCTACAAGTCCACTCAGTCCTACTTCTTGTTCAGCCAATCACTAAGACAGACAAGTTTGTTTACATTTACAGGATATAATGCTGTCCTCTTCTTATTTACAGTGTCACCAGAAAATGAGAACAGGCATTTGCATGGCATTTTTGTAGCCAGCATTGCAAGATATTTACGTGCCAGATATGCTAAACATTCATATGCCCCTTCATGCTTCGGCCACCATTCCAGAGGACATGTGTCCATGTTGATGACGCTCATTAAAAAAATAATGCATTAATTAAATTTGTGACTGAACTCCCTGGGGAATTAGAGTGCCTCGTATTAAATGAGGATATTGATATAATAGGCATCACAGAAACTTGGTGGAATGAGGATAATCAGTGGGACACATGCATCCGACGAAGTGGGTATTCACCCATGAAAGCTTGTGCTCCAATACGTCTGTTAGTCTATAGGGTGCCACAGGACTCTTTGCTGCTTTTACAGATCCAAACTAACACGGCTACCCCTCTGATAATGGGACACAGTAATACCAGGGTACAAAATATATCAGAAGGCTAGAAAAAGGTTGTGCTGGTGGGGGAGTGGCACTATATGTGAAATAAAGCATAGAATAAAATCTTAAATGAACCAAACTGTACCATGGAATCTCTCAGGATAGTAATTCCATGCTCTAATAATAAAAATATAGCAGTAGGGATATATTACCTACCACCTGACCAGGATGGTGATGACTGTGAAATGCTCAGGGAGGTTAGAGAGGCTATTAAAATAAAAAACTCAATAATAATAATGGAGGATTTCAACTATCCCCATATTGACTGGTTACACGTCACCTCAGGACGGGATGCAGAGATAAAGTTTCCAGACACCTTCAATGACTGCTTCTTGGAGCGGCTTGTCCTGGAACCCACAAGAGGAGAGGCAATTCTTGATTTAGTCCTAAGTGGTGGAGCACAGGATCTGGTCCAAGAGGTGAATATAGCTGGACCGCTTGGTAATAGTGACCATAATATAATTAAATTTAACATCCCTGTGGTGGGGAAAACACCACAGCAGCCCAACACTGTAGCATTTAAGTTCAGAAAGGGGACCTACACAAAAATGAGGAGGTTAGTGAAACAGAAATTAAAAGGTACAGCACCAAAAGTGAAATCCCTGCAAGCTGCATAGAAACTTTTTAAAGACACCACAATAGAGGCTCAGTTTAAATGTATACACCACATAAAAAAACATAATAAGAGAATCAAAAAAGTGCCACCGTGACTAAACAACAAAGTAAAAGAAGCAGTGAGAGGCAAAAAGGCATTCTTTAAATCCTAGTAAGGCAAATAGAAAGGAGCATAAACTCTGGCTAATGAAGTGTAAAAATATAATTAGGAAGGCCAAAAAAATTTTTAAGAACAGCTAGCCAAAGACTCAAAAAGTAATAGGAACTTTTTTTTTAAAGTACATCAGAAACAGGAAGGCTGCTAAACAACTGGTTGGGCCATTGGACGATCGAGAAGCTAAAGGCGCACTCAAGGATGATAAGCCCATTGTGGAGAAACAAAATGAATTCTTTGCATTGTTCTTCACGGCTGAGGATGTGAGGGAGATTCCCAAACCTGAGCCACTCTTTTTAGGTGATAAATCTCAGGAACTGTTCCAGATTGAGGTGTTATTAGAGGAGGTTTTGGAACAAATTGATAAACGAAACAGTAATAAGTCACCAGGTCCAGATGGTATTCACCCAAGAGTTCTGAAGGAACTCAAATGTGAAATTGCAATTTGTAACCTATTATTTAAATCAGCTTCTGAACCAAATGACTGGAGGATAGCTAATGTGACACCAGTTTTTAAAAAGGGGTCTAGCGGTGATCCTGGCAATTACAGGCTGGTAAGCCTGACTTCAGTACTGGGCAAACCCAGTTGAAACTATAGTAAAGAACAAAACTGTCAGGCACATAGATGAACATAATTTGTTGGGAAAGAGTCAACATGGTTTTTATAAAGGGAACTCATGCCTCACCAATTTTCTAGAATTCTTTTTTTGGGGGGGGTGTCAACAAGCATGTGGACATGGGGGAGCCTGTGGATATAGTGTACTTAGGTTTTCAGAAAGCCTTTGACAAGGCCCTTCATCAAAGGCTCTTAAGCAAGGTAAGCAGTCATGGGATAAGTGGGAAGGTTCTCTCATGGATTGGCAACTGGTGGCCCCCAGGGTCTGTGCTGGGACAGTCCTATTCAGATATTCATAAATGATGTCGAAAAGGGGGTAAAAAGTGAGGTAGCAAAATTTGCAGATAATACAAAACTACTCAAGATCATTCAGTCCCAGGCAGCCTGCGATGAGCTACAAAAGGATCTTTCAATACTGGGTGACTGGGCCACAAAATGGCAGATCAAATTCAGTGTTGATAAATGCAAAGTAATGCAATTGGAGAACATAATCCCAACTATAAATACAAAATGATGGGGTCCAGATTAGCTGTTGCCACTCAAGAAAGAGATCTTGGAGTCATTGTGGATAATTCTCTGAAACCATCCATTCAATGTGCAGTGGCAGTCAAAAAAGTGAACAGAATGTTGGGAATCATTAAGAGAGGGATAGATAATAAGACAGAAAATATCATATTGTCTCTATATGAATCCATGGCATGCCCACATCTTGAATACTGCGTTCAGGTGTGATTACCCCATCTCAAAAAAAGATATATTGGAATTGGAAAAGGTTCAGAAAAGGGCAACAAAATGATTAGGGATATGGAACAGCTTCCATATGAGGAGAGATTAATAAGACGGGGACTTTCCATCTTGGAAAAGAGACGGGGGATATGATAGAGGTCTAAAAAATCATGACTGGTGTGGAGAAAGTAAATAAGGAAGTGTTATTTACTCCTTCTAATAACACGAGAACTAGGGGTCACCAAATGAAATTAATAGGCAGCAGGTTTAAAACAAACAAAAGGAAGTATTTCTTTATACAACGCACAGTCAACCTGTGGAACTCTTTGCCAGAGGATGTTGTGAAGGCCAAGACTATAACAGGGTTCAAAAATGGCCTAGATAAATTCATGGAGGATAGGTTCATCAATGGCTATTAGCCAGGATGGGCAGGGATGGTGTCCCTAGCCTCTGTTTGCCAGAAGCTGGGAATGAGCGACAGGGAATGGATCACTTGATGATTACCTGTACTGTTCATTCCCTTTGGGGTACCTGGCATTGGCAACTGTCGGAAGACATGATACTGGGCTCGATCAACCTTTAGTCTGACACAGTATGGTCGTTCTTATGTGTAAGTTCAACTTTCATGATAAAGAGCTTGCAGTACAGTACTTGTATTAGGTGAATTGAAAAATACTATTTCTTTTGTTCTTTTTCAGTGCAAATACCTGTAATCAAAAATAAATATAAAGTGAGCACTGTACCCTTTGTATTCTGTGTTGTAACTGATATCAATATATTTGAAAATGTAGAAAACATCCAAAAATATTTAAATAAATGGTATTCTATTATTGTTTTACAATGAGACTAATTGCGTGATTAATTTTTTTAATCGCTTGACAACCCTAATTACTACACAAATGGTAGAATGTTTTCACAAGCACCTGCCTGAAACAGATAAAGAACTTCTTTTCATTTCCCTTTGAAATGCAAAATTTTCCATTTGTGCCAGACATGGCCCTCTCTAAATCTCCCGGCAAACACTGTGCACTGCTAGCACACTCTTCCCTTAGAGGGCCCAGTGAGAGGGGGGCGGGAGAGGAAAACTCAGCAGATTCGTAGTACAAAGCTTTTGAGGGTGTGTATATATATATGTGTGTGAGACTGACCAGAATGTCCACTTTTATGGGGCCACAGGATATCTACCCACATTCAAGGCCCTTCACCAGCTTCACTTTGTCCGTGGAAGTAAACAAAAGGAATGGATATGTCAAAGCTGAGCCTTCCTTTGGATGTTTCAGCCCATTCAGTTGTCTCTGTTTTCTCCCTATGATGAGTGCTTGCATCCATAGGTCAGGATGGGACACTTAGAATGTAAACCCTTTTGTGTCTGGGGACCTTTTGAATGGGGTAGAAGTTTGGCATGACTAGGCACTGTTTTGTGCGAGGGAAATATCCCACTGACGATGTGGCCTGCAAACTGAGGTGGGTCACTGTGGAGGGTCACTGTGGAGGGCCAAACTGATCAGTCGGTATTGGTTTCGAATTATTTAATCTTCCTGTAGTTGTGTACTATAATCTTACATTTTGTTTTGCAGTCCATAGGGGGATGGTAGTGGCAGCCAGTTGCTCTTACGAGTCATCTGTAGATATTCACTTAAGAACCCACACTTGTAAATCAGAAAAGAACGGAAGCAACAAAACTATATTTTTAGCTTAGTGAATCCTTCAGCTGAACCCTTTTCTCACGTTTTTTTGTACTGATTGATGGGTCATGGCCTTTAAAATGTGGTGTTGGCAGATTAGAGCCAGCCCAACTCTGGGGGGTACCTATTCTCTACCTTTCCCCTCTTTAAAGCAGGAGGCAAGCACTTTCCAGTGTTGCCCGTTGCTCAATGTGTCAAGAGCAAATACTTCCTCCAAAACAAGAGTTTACGTAAAGAGAACAAGAGGGACACACATTTGATGAACTTTTAAATCTCTGATTAGTATCTTAATTTTACTCCTGCAAACTGCTGGGTTTTGGGGAAGAGGCTTCATAGTGCAAATGCTGCGAAGGCATTTCAGTGGTAGCCGCTAAACATTGACAAAAACCAAAGAGGGAAACCAGTTAGGATAATGTGTATGTCAATGAAACTGAAACCCAAATCAGCAGCAGAAAAACTGAACTACCGTTCATTCTCTCTGTGCTCAGCTGGGAGAAATGTAGCTTTCTCTTTTGTTATCCATCTATCTATCTATTGTGTGTGTGTGTTAAGGCGGATGCCTACAACAAATTTAGTACAGCATTTCTTGTAACTTTACTGTGTTTTCTAACATCATAACAGAAACTGCTTATTACTGTACGTGCTGATTTTACTGTACCAAAAGGAACATTTTGACCAAGAGCTCCTTGAATCTCTTTTGGGAAATTTGGCTCCAGTGTTAAGAGGACAGATAATGTGAATTCTCAGTGAAACTCCACAAATCTCCCCAATCATTAAAAATAAAAATAAATAAATAAATAAAGTGCACACTACATATGCTGAAATCTGGCTCTATCAACACCCCCTCCCAAAAGAAAAACCCCAGTGCCACCTCCCGCCCCAACTGGCTGCTGCGATCCTGGAAACTTTATGCTATTTCCTGTGCAGTTTAGGAACCAGAAGATATAAAGCCTGGAAAAACGTGGGAAACTTCACAAAGGCTACCTTGCACTTTCCCAAGATTATCGGGTTTAGGAGATGGGGGCATGATTTGTTCACCCCTTAAGAATTAAGGTAAAAGTCATACACACTCAAGTTTCAGGATATAAAGGGTGTATTAAGTGTATCTAGCCAATAATGACCTTTACATGCTTGGAACTACACCCACAGCGATGTCAGTGCTGCGCCCAGTGCAACTGAGGAAAGGGGCATATGGGTGGGTTTGTGACACCATTATGCTCTGCTGAGGGCTGGTTTGTGTTCTGGCATATCTTATCATACAGTAACCTTCAGACTGCCTCCTTCCCAGCCATACCTGTATTAAACCCTGTACACAGGAGACTGAGGGAAGTAGCAAAGAGCCAGCTATTTATACCAGAGAAAGCCTCAAGTAGCTGGTTGTGTCCTTCTGGTAAAGTAAATTTAGTGATGATGTATTACACCACTGGGGGTTTAGCTCTGGTGGCTATAGTCTCAAGGTCAACAGTGTTACCTTTGCCAATGACGTCAGGTCTAGAGTTTCTAGCAACACATGAAGCCCAAGGAAAGTAACACATTCACAAGAACAAAGTCTAACATCTTTTATCAATGGTATGAATATCCAAGCAAAGATAAATCCTACAGAGACTTGCACAAATTATAGCTAGTCATACTCACATCCTCCTACGTAGTATTAGGGTCTGCTGGGTCTCATGGCTTGATCATGAGTAGAGGGATGGTTCCTGCTGGAGTTTTCCTGTAGGGAGCGCAATTTTCCTAAGCTGGGCACCCTTATTTAGAATTGATTCTGACTACATCTCATACCATGCTCAATAGCCTGGGTTGTGGAAGACCAGGGTTCAGTTCCTGCAGTGCCAGACACATCCTATGTGACCCTGAGCATGTCATTTAGTCCCTCTGTACCTCAGTTTCCCATATGTAAAATGGGGATAACAACTCTGCCCTAACTCACAGAGTGAGGATCAATACATTAAAGATTGCTCTGCTATTACAGTGATGTGTGGCCAGATAAGTACCTAAGTCAGAGAGAGAAAATTGCACATTGCAATAATATTTCTCCAATTGTACCTACTGTTTAATTACATCTAAGGGTTTGGAATTTACAGCCTTACTTTCTGTTGATGTTTAAAACAGAAATAATACTTCTGAAACATTGCTGATAGTGGCCCTGTTGACTGTATTTTGAACTAAGTAGGACTCATGATGTGAAGGTCTTTCAGGACCGGTAGCCATTACAGCTTTATTAGAACAGCCTTGTGCTGACAGACGTTGAGTGATTAAAAAAAAAAAAAAGTTTTTTGCTAACTATATTAGGTACTTCGTGTAATTTTCTTAGTCTTGAAACTTTTCTGAAGTAAGAACAGTCTGTCCCTATTGCACACAGCTCGAGGAAGGTGGCCTGTTATAGGAAAATAATACAATAAAAAATCAGTGCCTTGTTTAAATTAATGTTACATTTGTTGTTAGGTACAAGGAAAGGAGAACTTGAAACTAACTGGAGGACGTATGTCACAGGAAGTGGGACCTGAGATTAAAGAATAGGAAAAAATGGTAAAGCACAACTATCATATATAATTATATAAACACTCACAAAACAGACAGATTTAGCCTAACCTGTAATTCTATCTTGGGTGCCCAACGACATGAACAAATCACTCAAGCTTTGCATGGGTGGATTTTGTCATTACGGAAAATCTCCACTGAAATTAGAAATTCTGTTCAGGGGTAAGAGTAAATTAGGTGTTCGGATGCCCAGAATCTGGTCTCAAATCCATTCATAGTGTAAATATAAAAAATATTCATTGGATCTGCATAACCCAAAAACGAGGTAGGCATGCCAGGGATGTATGTATCTGCATGCACATGCAAGATTTTAAAAAGTAGCTAGTGATTTCGGGTGCCCAGCTTGAGATATCTTTCAAAAGAGTGGTGCTCAGCCCCTTCTGAAAATCAGGCCACTTTCAGATGTCTTCAGTTGGGCACCCAAAATTGCTAGTCACTTTTGAAACCCAGGCCAAGGTTGTTATCTTATGAAGAGGTTACACTCTGTATTTTAGAACTGACATTACAAGTGATAATTTTTTTTTTTGAAAATGGAGGGGAAGCAATATGGTGAAGTTGAATAAAAGTTATGACACTAAGAGCAAGCAGTTAATCAGTTTAGGCAGGGTGCACTTTGGTCATTCAGTTATTATTTATTACACATATTTGTATTAACTCAATTCTTCTATTTGGTATAGCAGGGGGGCTTTTTTGGGCAGGGGAGGGGCACTGAATGAGGATGGTGGTGAGATCTCATATCATTCTATAAAAACTGGGATGAGCAGGGATTTCCAGGTCTAGAGGAGAGACATAAAAGCAGGGGTAGAAGGAAACAAAAGGAGTGTTGAGGCTGGCATTGAGGAAATAGGAAAGGTGACAAGGTCAGAGATGTAAGTACATTTTTGATCTAGAGTAAGGGATTTTCTATATGGTGTGGAAATGTGCACGGGTGGGGGTGGGGTTGATTTTTAAAGCACACCAACATGTTGCATATTAATTGGTCCAGATAGACCCTGCTGGTACATGTTAAAGTTTCCCCAGCATGCATTAACAGAGAATGTTAAAGTGCTCTAGAGACCCTTTAGCGTACACCAGCTGGGCCTGCACAGATCAATCAATGCACAACATGTTAGCATGCTGTAGAACTTACATCCCCTTAGGGTGCATTGCCCTGCCATGTAGACAAGCCCTGAGTCTACACTTCTCACGTTCTCCATAGTTACCACTGTAGAGCTGGACTCTTAGGAAACTGCCAGGCATACCTATACTACTATTCTATTTACTGCATTAGGCTATGAATGTCAGTGGTGAAACTCGCACCCTGGGCTGTTCCCTTTATGCTAGGTAGAAGAGCAGGATTGGTGTAAATGGGCTCTAGAAGTAAAATGGGGATAATGATACTGCCCTCCTTTGTAAAGTGCTATCTAAGAGCTAGGGATTATTTACTATTATTGAAATCCCTGAGTTTGGCTGAGGGAGGATTTCCCTTGCAGTAGAGGGCCATAAAACTACTTTCTGTGAACCCCCTTAAAAATTCTGGTGTCAGGGCAGGGCTGCAGTACTGCTCAGATGCCATAGGCCTGGGGAGGATTCTGTAACTTGGCCAGGTCGCTACGAATGCCTAAATTACGCAATGGACCTCTCCAGACTCTGGAGGATGGGAAGGGTGCAAAAGGGGTTTAAAGCCCTCTTTGCCCCCTCACTCCCAGGACTCCAAGAGGGGACTGTTTTTTGTTTTGCATTTGCTGAAGCACGACAATTGTCCTCTTTTTTAAACCCTGGTTCACTTTTTAACATTTTTTAAAACAAATATTTTACTATGAAATCAACCAAAAATGAGAACTTTAACTGCTATGCCAGATAGCTAAATGGATAATGTAGAAAAAATAACCCCCCACCAAGCACACAATGACCAGCACCGTAAAGGCATTGAGTATCCCCCTCCTGACCACAAGGAGGCATAAACATGCAAACACTGCATAAGTCTTGGTAAGATATCACTGATATGGAACAAATATTAACGTTTCAAAAACTCACAAGAAACTCTTGTTTTAAAAATGTAATTTAATCCATTAATTCTACAGTAGTCATCATACACATTAGCACAATACTTAAGTACATTGGACAGGTATCCAAGTAAGATGCAATTACCCAGCAATATTCTTTTGTTAAAAAAGAAAAGAAAAGAAATAAACTTCTAAAGATGTAACAGGAAAAATATTGGTTATAATAAACAGCAGGTTAATTGACTAAACATATCACTACTTTTCATTATCAAGTTAAAGGCACTTATCATGTTAAACTCCAATTTGTCTAGGCTTCCTGTCTCAAGTGCCCTGAAATCTAGAGAGGACTGAAGGCCAGATTCTGATCTTTCTGACCTTGCTGTAAAGACAGCATAACTCCATAGAAACTAGTGGAGACTAGCATATGTCTAAGATCAGAAAATGACCCTTAATATGCAGGCGGTGTTAAAACTCCTTTGTGTCCCACAAGCCATTTGGCTAGAAGCAAATGTATCTTGCCACAACTGTTGTCTGCTCTGACAGCACTGGCAAAGGTTTCCTGGCATTTGGACTGAATTGTCATGGCCCAGTTCTCCTCTCACTTGTGTCTATTTGACACTGATGTAATGGCATTGATCTCAATGGCATTATCCCAGGTGTATACCAGAGAAAATGAGAAAAGAATCAGGCCCTTTCTTGCTTGATCATAAATATGAGCCAGATGCTGCACTCAGGGCCTAGGATTGGTGAGCCTTTGCTTGCCTGAAACAATGCATTATTCCTCATTCATGATGGACCCATTGCTCACCTCTGTCCCAATTATTTCACAGCAATGAACCAAAACAAATAAAATGGAGCAGCTGCCTGCATGCTTGGCCATGCTATGCTGTGAAATGAATGGCTGTTGTGCAGAGCCTTGCAGGTTAAATTATCTACCATAGTCCTGATTGCTATGATGGACCACATATTTGGAGGAAAGCTCTTTAGATGTTTTCCAAATCCTCCCCTTGGATTCATGAGTGGCATGGATTGTATGTATTTAGTGGGAGCTACATGCAGGCAAGCATATGAGGACTGAATTTGTAGTCAAGGAGGAATTGTCTAAGTGAACACTGAGCAAAAAATAACTCAGATCTGACTGCCTCTTCTTTTAAAAACCCTCAGAGGGAACTGAGGTGTGTGTGGGAAACTTCACAAAGGCTACCTTGAACTTTCCCAAGATTATCGGGTTTAGGAGATGGGGTCAGGATTTGTTGACCAGCAGAATAAATGGAGGTTGCGGGTGGTGACACACTGCCAGAATCTGATCTCTAGTGGCTGACTGGATGTCATAGCCAACCATGCAAAGGCCTTTCCATAACTTCAGGTTTAGGGCCCCCTCATTCTGTTCCTAGACAGCTTGGCTTCATATGCTGACAGACACTGCCCATACTTTCTTAACCCTAGAACAGCCACTGTAGATTTTCAGCCTTTGGCTGTATTAACTTTTGAACCCATTTCCTGCCATTTGGTGGGAGAGGGTGGAGACTATATGCATCTGGCACTCCCACCATCTACATGAATCCCTGCTTTCCACAAAGAGCTCTTAGTGCAGTCCAAAGATGATGCCATGTCTGCAGCTGTCTTCCCTGTGCCCCAATTCTGAGTGAGAATGGGGAGAGGGAGGCATTCAGATAGGAAGATCTGAGCCTGAACACAGAGCACAGGGCTTTGCACCTTTGAAAACCAAGAAGACTGATGCTCTTTGCAGGGATGGGGTGAATCAGAGATGGAAAAGGCCTATTGACTTATTTAGTTCATTCACCTGCAAGGGCCGGGATTGCTTCTAATAATGTATTTTCCAGTACTTCATGGAAAAACTGTCCCTTTACAGAGCATTCAGGTCTAACCACTGTTGTGGGTGTTCACTGTTCTCTAACGAATGGATTGAACAGCAAATCACTTTTAGGGATGTATCCTTGCTTTGATACAGGCTTGGGACTTCAATGATTTTTAATAGGATTTGTATATGCATGTTGCAGAAAGGGATCCCATTAAATCTTCAGTGCTACACTTAGCAGGAAATTAATTCTTTATAATAAATCAATACATAATGACTGAAGGTACAGTTTCTCCTCGAACACAGCAGCACTTGCAGTCGAACTGCCAGACATGTTCAGCTGGGCCTTGAGGTTCATCCAGTGACACTATTCATGAGACATATTTGTCTCCATTGCACATATTCATTTATTATAGCATATCAGTAGTGTTATATAATCTGAACATCTTTATCACAGATGAAGGTACGTGAGAGAGGTGTTACTTTTGTAACTTTATTACTGTATGTTATCACACACATCTAGAGCATACGAGGATATTATTTTATTTTGTTTTATTTAGCTTAGCCCAGAGTTTTCAAATTTGGGGCCTCTGTAAGACAAGCACTTTAAATCCAGTTAGGCACATAAATAAATGGCCCAATTTTCAGAAATGCTGAGCATCAACAACTCCAGTGTCTTTAAGAGAAACTGCAGGTGCTCAATACATCTGAAAAACAGGCCACATATATAGGTATCTACATTTATGTGCCTAATTCTGGTCTCCAAATTTGACAGTTTTGGCCTTAGAGCACTGAAGACTGGAACTTTACAAAGCAGAAATATAAAAATAGTTGAAACCACAGTGCACACACAATGTCAAGACAACCAAGAGATACAGGGAAAGAACATCCAAAATATTTTTTCTGCATAGATTCAAAGAAAGCAAAATAAATAATCTTAATTTTACATTCCTGTTTTATATGTATTCTATAGGCTAGCTCAGCGGTTCTCAAACTCTGTACATGCTATGGATCACTACTTAAAATAGAGATGAGCTCTTTCCTGGACACTTCCCCTTCCAATTTCCTAATACCAATTTAAGTTTTGGTTACTTGCAAAACTAGTCTCAGAACAGTATTAAGGAGACAGAATGAAAATCAACTTCTTAGTACATTCCCACATTTTTTTCCATGTGCTATTTACTCTCTATCTCTGGATGTGTGGAAGGAGTTTACAGGTGGGATTTTCAAAAGCACTGAATGCTGGCCTAACTCTGCTCCACTGAAGTCAGTGGGAGCAGTTATACCAACACCGAGCACTTCTGAAAATCCCACCCGAGGCTTATTAGTACTAAATCTCTCCTTGGGGCCTTTCCGCACCTGGTTTCATCTGCACTTTTTGGTCACATCCGCCTGTGTGTTTGCTCTCTCTCTACTTTAGGTGTCATCTCTATATTTGAACCCAGAGCAACACCAGACAGAGAGCATCCTGACGCAGCCATGTACAAAGAGAGCAGAGTGTGCTTCATTTATTCAGTTTAAAAATAAAGTCCTGGACTGGATTACAAATGGCAGCGAACATCACCAACTGGAGACTGACAGATACTTCACTAGCATGACATGCCTCCCAAAGGGATCTGCAGATCAGTTTGAGAACCCCTGTGCTAACGTCAACTTAGTACAAAACTGTAGTGGCAAAGTCAGAGCAATGACATTCTTCCTGCTAGACTTAAAGGAAAAACTGAACATTTCCCTCTTGAAAAGCTGCAAATATTTTCTAATAATAAAATACAGAATGTACATCAGTGCTAGAAAGTGTGACCCATCTAATCCCTACAAAAGCAGATGCCATCTGCCACATGGAGACAACACCTATGCCACAAAGAGAAGTTTCTTACAACATAGTAGGGCTCTGTTAAAAAAAAAAAACCTACCAAGCTCCGCAGCATTTTGGTGCCTCATTTATGGACTGCATAATTGCTGAGACAAAACAAATTTAAATAATTTTATAAAATACATTCTTCATGTGAGGTGAAATTTTAATGTACCATATGGCTGTGTTAAAGCATCCTGAATAATTCGTTAGCCATAACCTTGCTCAAGATAAATTTGTCACAGCTCAGAGAAAAAATAATTAAAGCAAAATGTAAAAGATAACCTGTTTTGCATAATGTATATTTCAGCTGCTGGCTAACTAGTACTAGGAATAGGTAGATTGACCTGGTATGTCAGCATGAAATCAAAGACTGAAGAGAATTATTTGTTTATCTAGTCAGTCCTTGGTGCTGAGAAATGTAGCAGATACTAAACTGGGGAGGACACTGATCTCAGCCAAAAGGTAGTGAAGTGGTTAATTACCATACATGATACATTTAGTGTGTTAAGATTTTGACACATTTATATTTTTGACAGTTGGTGAGTTATTTGAATATTTAGTCACAGACATTAAAATATAAAAACATCTACTGTATGTGCTGCTGGTTCTAACAATAGTCATGATATTAGGATTCCCAGTGAATACTATATATAAGAATATCCTATGTCCATGTCACATATACTTTATGAACTTACAAATAAATAGATCTACAAAAATCTGGTCCTGTCTCCATTCTCTCTCTCTCTCTCTTTTTTTTTTTTGTAAAATGCAATATGCAAAAAAGGCTCTTTCTGGTGATGAGAAATTAGGAATTGCACATTTGGTAGGATGAATATATTACTGGTGCAACACCTAAGTCAACCACTAGTCAACAAAAAGACATCATATGAAACAAAATTTTAAATTTTATTTTACATATTTATACATAAAACTTTCAAGGTAACTCTCTGAATCCAACTGAATGTTAATAGCACATCTAAAAATGAATGTCAGGTAGTCAACATTCACAAAATGTTGAAAACTGATTAAAATATACATATTACTGAACGCTACAATTTCACTACGAGGCAGGCATTTTTTTGTTGTTTTTTTTGTTGTTTTTTTTCTTTTTTTTTACTTGTATAGCACCGTCAATTACAGTTTCTTTGTTTAAAACTACAGTGAAGAATAAAAAGTAGTCAATGGTAAAATACTGTTCAACTTAAAATCTCTAAACAAACAAAAATAAAGGTAAACTACCTTTTCTTCTTATCCATGGTTTGTAATGTTATAAGTACTGTACATTTTTGTAATAATATTATTAAAATGCCCGATATTTAATGGCACAAGTAAAAAATTAAAATAAATTAAGGAGCAGAGGCCAATCACTGGACATAAAGCTTCAGACATTATCAATGACTAACACTCATTTTCTTGTGCGCCACCTTGAGCATCAGCATTTGTACAACCACAGAAGCAAAATAAATGCTAGCTTATTCTGATTGCTTCTTGCTTTATTTTGCTGGCATTTTCTCTGACATGTGCTTCTGCTGACTTTCAGCATGTCTGGGGAGGAGAAAAAAAAATCACTATCAAGAAAAATTAAATGGACTATTCAACATCTTAAAACATACTTCAACCTAAATAAGGCTTCCCCAATGAAGAAAATATTAAGCAATCAATTACTGTGTTCAGATTAGTTTAGTGTAACATTTCTTTCATGACCTTGGTCTGGTTACCTAGTGTACAGTACACGCTGAAAATAAAGAAACATTCCTTAGACTAAAGTAAACTCCTCGGATCATATAACCTGCAAACATTTTTCCTGCTCCCACCCAAGGAAATTAAATTTGTTAGTTTCAGAACAATGAGATGGTGTGACAAACTGAGGAATTAGCCAGGAATTAGGGTTGACACTGCGTCCCTTGCCCTTTGGTGACATGACTATCGAGACGGGGCAAGGCCAGATGGCTATAGAAAAGTAGTGGGAGATAGATATATTAGCTCCAGGCTAAACAAATCCCTGGTACCAGGATAAGTTAAATGGCAGCTGCTCCAGGTCAGTTAAGACACCTGGGGCCAATTAAGAACTTTCCAGAAGGCAGGAAGAACGCTAGGTTGATGGGGACACCTGAAGCCAATCGGGCTGGCTGAAACTAGTTAGAAGCCTCCCAGTTAGTGAGGTGGGTGTGGATGTCAGGAGCTGTGGGAGGAAATTGTGCTGTTGGAGAGACTGAGCAGTACACATCATATCAGGCACAAGGAAGGAGGCCCTGAGGTAAGGGTGAAGTGGAGCTTGAGGAAGTGGGGGCTGCTGTGGGGGAAAGTAGCCCAGGGAATTGTAACATGTCATGTTTCTAAAAGGTCAGCTACCATATCTGATACTATTAGCGTCCCTGGGCTGGAGCCCAGAGTAGAGGGTGGGCCTGGGCTCCCCCCTTTGCCTGCCCACTGATTAATCACTGAGACTAGGAGACAACAGAGACTGTACAAGGGAGGATAGCTTCTTCTCACCTCCCTCGCTGGCTTATGATGAAAATGGCTCAGTAGGCTGTGACCCTTGTCTCTAGAGAGAGAAGGGTTATGTGGAGGGTCACAGTGAGCCTCTGAGGCTAGCGAAATCCGCCAGGAAACGCAGAACCCACGGGGACAAGGACAGAGCTTTATCACACTATACAGAGTAATATCACAAAGCGTGACAATGAAATACACTGCTATAGAAGATGTCAAAGACACTTCTAAACGTTTAAACAATTTCATTTACTACTGATGCAAAATGCTTTCAGAATGCTGAAATGTTTTTGGAAGCACAGAAAAAGAAATAGCTGGAACATCAAACAAACAGTACAAGACATACGATAGTAAGTGGTGTAAATCATTGTGCAAATTCATATTCCTGCAGTACCTGTCACAACAACAAGTACATATAACATCCTAAATATTATTTGAGAACACAAGCAGCACTCATTACTAGGATCTCTCAGAACGGATTACTGTCCAACCACCACAACTACATAATCCACTGCTGTTTGTCCCAAAGTACTGGGTAGTAGAGGCGTTAGCTGCTCTAATTCAGGGTGTGGTCAGCCCTGCTCATGTGAGCCTCGAGTGTGATGGGCTCCAGCTGGTAGTACCCAACAAGGGCCCCACCTTAAGTAATGGGCAAAGATCAACAACAGACCAAGTGGATGAGGGCCAAGTTCTTCGACAGTGATGAAGGACTTGCTGGCCACCCTTCCCTCAGCCCCCATTGGCCTGGAGCGGCGAATCGCGGCCAGTGGGAGCTGCGATCGGCCGAACCTGCGGACGCAACAGGTAAACAAACCGGTCCGGCGCACCAGGGGCTTTCCCAGTACAAGCAGCAGACCGACTTTGAGAACCACTGTTCTACCACACGTAGCAGCAAAAATCCAGTCAACTCTGCCACATTACATTCTTTTAGCACTCGGAGATTTCAACGCTGTGACCAAACTGGTATTAGACTGTGCTACATCCCTCTGTTTCAAGGTCCCGAATGACACCACTGCTCAGCTCTTGACATTGTATGCCTCCAAGAATTTGTCTGTTATGGGCTCCTATGTTAGGTGCCTCCATAACCATCAGTGGAACTGTATTTCAGACAGTAGACATCTGCCTTGAAAGACATTGACTATATCCTCATAGGAAATCCCTCCATAATGTAATCTCACTGGGTCTTCGCTGGCACAGAAGCACCAGCAAATTCAGACCACAGACCAGTTGTTGCTCAGCTCTCAAAACATCTTCCAACTTCTCACAAGCCAGATGTCCACCAAAAGTACAACATCCAACACCTTTCTGAGAATCATGCTGAAGCCATGATTCAGCTGACAGATCAGCACTTTGGTCTGCACCAAAAGGTCTTGGCATCCCAGATGTTCTGCTAAATCTAGTGCATGATCTTCACATCAGTGCGAGACTGCGTGTTGGTCAACTACTTTCACTGGATTTCTACACAACCTCAGATGTGCAGTAGGGATGTATTCTCACCCTGGCACTATTCTATTGCGCTATCAAATGGATATTAGGACTTGCTACTCCATGTCGGAATCAAGGTTGGTCAAAAAGTGTTCATCGACCAAGACTATGTTGATGACACTGCCTTGCTTGTGGACAAGCCAGAGACTTTCAGCCCTGCTTTTCAAAGTTTCTAAGATACCGCCCCCATTATGGGGTTGTACATCTCATGGCAGAAGACAAAGGTTCACAGCCTGAGCTGGGTCACCAGAACCCTGGTGCAGGTGGGTTGTACAATGCCATCAGCCATGGTTGCGGTGGCTGGCGTAACACTTCTCAGAAGACCATGCATGTTTGATGATGGGGAGAAGTGCCTACAGACCAGCTGCAACCCTTCTTTCCTGTAAATTCATCCAGGCAGGTATGCTTCTGCTGACTTGGAGGGGGCCTGGATGAATGGGAGGATGCACAGGTGAGGCACACAAACTGTACAGCCCAGAACCCCACTCTGAATGAACTCACTGTGAGACAGCAAGCAGGGGCAGATCAAGTATCTATTACTGTGCAAATCCTTCAACCCCAAAAGGTAGGAGTATGTAACAGACCAAGGTCAGGCAGAGAATTTTCACTTAAACGGGAGATTCTCCGGCACATAACAGTTATTTTGCGTAAAGCTATGTTACAATACACTTGGGATCTCTAACGGATATCAATTTGTCTGTGCCCGAAAGGAGACCTTATAATTATTCAGCTCCACTCCTAACCCCAAATCCTCCTCCATTTTACTATTATTCTATTAATTTACCACATAGTGACTGTGCACATGCAAGATTTCTAAATGAGGAGGCTTTACTTATGATTGCAACAGAGGTAAGCCAGGACTGCAATATCTAAAAGCACCCATAGGTGGCATGTAAACTATTTTGAATGATGGTATTTGACTTAACTACATTCCAATTACCATATCATTTATGACAAAACTTTCCCAGGTAGTGGATAACTGTATTTCAACCAAATGTAATGCAACAAAAGTTGTTGTTGTTTTTTTTAAATCAAACATTTCAGACCATTTTCCCCCACCTTTTCCATATCATCAAAATGGAGTTCTGAAAATATCATTTAAAAATAGACTTTGTTTAAAAATGTTTATTCTTATCACCACCAACTTTTAGGCCTGGCATTCTACCCAAATGTTGCTCCAAAACATAGAAAGTATATTCAACTTGGAATATTCTTAGCAGCAGTGTTTAACAGAAGACTTTACTAACCTGGTCAAGTCTTCAATGTCTACCAGCATTGCATCCTGCTCTGTGTGCAATTCATCTCGAATAAGAAGCAGCTGCACCAATTCTTCATTCAAGCCTGGTACCAAAGACAAGGATTTTATAATTTAATTTAACCATAGATCCGGGGATTAATGATTAGGGAACTGTTAGCTCCTCCTAAATCATCATGTTGCATATAGTAAACAACTGCTTACATGGAGAAGCAGAAAGATTCCCTAGGTAAGGTTTGGTCTCCATAAAAAGAAGCATATCACAAAATGGAATAAAAGATTATCTATATTACTAATAGAGCTATAACAAATATGGACTTTTAACTACTATGGTTCTCATGAAATAACTGAGTGTAGCATCCTCTCAACTCAAACTTTAGATTTTAGCTAATCCATCTACTTAAAGACAGCTGGAAAAGACTTTTGGTCCAAGAAGCCTCTACCCACTAAGAAAAAATAAATCACTCATTAGGAAAAAGTGTGTGGGAAAAAATAACTTAAAGTAATCCAAAAAGAAAATGTCTCTAGAGTGTAACAAGCTTCCTGGAACTCTCCCCTTCTCAATGCTGCCATAACTGCAAGCCTGACACTGTTCTGTAGCCCAGAAAATCTGCATCCTGATCTGTTCAAAAAGAAGAATGGAAATGAAACAGTGTGAACAAAAAGGGCAGTATTTCAAAACAGCTCAGACAGATGAAAGAGCTGCACTTTAGTAAAAGAAATCAATGGCAGATTTGTGGTAATGCCAGACATCCTGAATACAACAACAGACTTTCTGAGCTCTTGCAGCCTGTAATCAAAAACCTGTGTTCATATCTACTTATAGGTTAAGGAATGTCGTGATTCTAAGCAAAAAAATACAGCCAAAATGTGACGCAAATGACAGTGGGTAACTATATAAATGTTATAGGATGCTTGTTCTGCTTTGCCTGGAATACAATACATTGCAATTCAGAATAGAGCGAAGGTGGGTTCTTCCTTAATAAAGCAAAATGATATGATGAATCATTCTGGAGAGTGGTAGGGGACTACTGAATTTCTGACTGACTGCTAGCTAATCCAGAAAACACCACAAAGGAAAGTGCGCTTGCTCCTTCGTGTGCACACACAAAATCTGTCTTTTAAGCTAGAAGCAACACTCAACAGATAAACAGAAGGGGACCTGCGTGGGGAGCAGTCAAGAACAAAAATGATGCCGAAATGAAATGTTCAGAATAAAAACCTAGTGATCTAGGTTGTGGTTCTGCTAATGATTCACTGTCCCACCCAGAAACCGAAAAAAACTGAATCAGAGTAAAACTGATTTTTGATTGATTCTCTCCTTTATGTGCCATTCACATCATATGTTCTAAACAGCTTGACTGATGTCCTAGAATATAAAACGAATATTCCAGTAGGGTTGCTCAAAAACAGCAGCCTCTGTTGCAGGACTTCAGTGAAAAATCATCTGCATCCCCAGCAGAGCACCATGATAGTAATTAACGAGCACAACAATCTAAGGAGCAGTTCAGTGCACAACAAACATTTTTGACTTAGAGCCACCAGAATACCCTAGTCAAAATTAATTAATTCTTAACACTGGGAGGTGGACATCCCTTGGGAAAAACTCTGTATCTATCAGAGAGCAAGGAGAGATGAGGGCGGGGAAGGACACGACACTCTCTTTACACACTAATGTATGTGACACATTTTTATTATTTATTTATTTATTATTAATGCATTAAAACAGACTCAATGGACTGGAAGGAACCTCAAGAGGTCATCTAGTCCAATCCCCTGCACTCATGGCAGGACTAAGTATTATCTAGACCATTCCTGACAGATGTTTCTCTAACCTGCTCTTAAAAATATCCAACAATGGAGATTCCACCGCCTCCCTAGGCAATTTATTCCAGTGCTTAACTACCCTGCCAGTTAGGAAGTTTTTCCTAATGTCCAGCCTAAACCTCCCTTGGTGCAATTTAAGTCCATTGCTTCTTGTCCTATCCTCCGAGGTTAAGAAGAACAATTCTTCTCCCTCCTCCTTGTAACAACTTTTTATGTACTTGAAAACTGTTATCGTGTCCCCTCTCAGACTTCTCTTTTCCAAACTAAACAAACCTATTTTTTTTCAATCTTCCCTCATAGGTCATGTTTTCTAGACTTTTAATCATTTTTGTTGCTCTTCTCTGGACTTTCTCCAATTTGTCCACATCTTTCCTGAAATGTGGCATCCAGAATTGGACACAATACTCCAATTGAGGCCTAATCAGCGCGGAGTAGAGTGGAAGAATTACTTCTCGTGTCTTGCTTACAACACTCCCGCTAATACATCCCAGAATGATGTTCACTTTTTTTTTGCAACAGTGTTATACTGTTGACTCATATTCAGCTTGTGATCCACTATGACCCCCAGATCCCTTTTCACAGTACTCCTTCCTAAGCAATCATTTCCCATTTTGTATGTGTGCAACTGATTGTTCTTTCCTAAATGGAGTACTTTGCATTTTCCTTATTGAATTTCATCCTGTTTACTTCAGACCATTTCTCCAGTTTGTCCAGATCATTTTGAATTTTAAGCCCATCCTGCAAAGCACTTGCAGCCCCCTCCCAGCTTGGTATTGTCCGCAAACTTTATAAGTGTACTCTCTATGCCATTATCTAAATCACTGATGAAGATATTGAACAGAACTGGACTCAGAACTGATCTGCGGGACCCCACTCGTTATGCCCTTCCAGCATGACTGTGACATTGCAATGTAACAGGGGAGAGAAAAAGACATTTTGAGAAATAGAAAAATACGTCTGTGATAGGGTGCACTTACCCTGCACTGCCCAAGAAGGGGTTAGCCTCACAATCTGGGTGGAGGAAGTCCCACCCCCTTGCCCTTGCTAGGCATGCTCCAATTGGAGCAACAGTATAAAAGGGAGCAACTCAGCTCAGGCTGGGCTGACTGCTGAGGAGGGAGGATGCACCTTGCAGGCTCCAGCCCGGGAGCTGTGGAAGCCCCAGACTGTGGAAGCCAGAGGCACCGGGATCCAGGCAGATACCCAAGCACCTGCGGACGCCCAAGGAAGGATGGAGCTGCACAGGCAGAGGATCCCAAAGATCCTGGAGATGCTCAGACCACTGCATCAGGGAAAGGGTAAGAAGCAGCCCAGGGGGACTAGTCATTGTGCTGGGCGGCATTAACGTGTTTTGTTAGGCTTCCCTAACTCAGTGGGGAGCATGCTTGCCACTCCCAGGGCTCCACCCTGTCCCTACTGGCCACTGGGCCACACAGCCCTGTGGAAGAGGGCAGCCTTATTGACTCCGGCCACTAAGCAGCATAGTCCTGTGGAGGAAGGCAGTCTTATTGACCTGGGCCATTGGGCTATACTGCTCTGAGGGGGAGGGCAGACATATTGACTTTGGCTGCCAGGCCACTTAGCCCCATGAGGAAAGACGACCATGTAGACTTTGGCCATTAAGCCATACTGCCCTGAGGATAAGGTAGTCAGGTGGACTTAACCGTGGGGCTACAATGCCCAGCCCTTTTCCCATTCCAAAGCAGGAGGGGATGCGCTTGCCCTGCAACAATGTCCATACAAAAAAATAAAAATTGGAAGATGTAGTTTCTAAAACTAGCTTTAATTAACTAGATTTTGAGTTGACAATGCCCCCTTAAGCCCTGGAGCAGTACTGCCTGAGGAGCAGAAATCGTTTTAGATATGATTTTTAAAAAGCCTGATTCTGTACGGTGTTGAACCCCCAACTCTCCCTGAAATGCAGGGAAGCCTGGTTTTCAGATCTTGCAGGAGCTGCTCAGCACTTTGGAATATTGGGCCTTGCAGACTATTGGATATCTCTAAATAGATCAGAAGGGAACAAGAACTTAAGACTTAAAACATCAAACCCGTTACATATGCACAAAGAACTGCTCAGTTCACCTAAGCAAATGGACCATACTTGTCCGTGATGCAACTCCACTGACCTCCTCAACATAACCATAACCTCCATAACCTGATTATGGCCCAAGTTACTTTACTACTATACTATACTAATCATGTAACTTCAGATTGTTTTATCATATGAATAGCTAGGAGGCCACACACTTTGTAGCTTGTATAAGCTGAGCTCATTGCACACACCAGGGGCTCTTTGCATTCCTCCCTACAACAAGCACTCTGTGTGCCACCCTCCTATCCCTCTCTGTTTCAGGGTCTCCATGAAACTTCTCCCAGTCCCTCCCTCTCCCTGGGACTCTGTGTGTCCCCTGCATTGCCCACTCTTCTACATGCCAGGGTCCCCAATCTCCTCTCTGCCCCCCAGCTCTGTGTGCACACCCCATTCCCCTCCATACCAGCGGCTGTGCATGCATCCCTATTCCTTCTTCCTCAAGTGCCAGGATCCTCCAGTCTCTCCTCCAGCAGGGGCTGTGTCCCCTATCTCATACTCAGATTCCCATTCTCCCCCATGTGCCAGGGGCTTTGTGCCATGCCCCCATTCTTCCCAACCAGCATTATTCTTTCTCCCTGGGAGATAAGTCAACATGTCTCAACTCTATTGGGAGCACAAGCAGAGCTGAAATAGGAATACTGTTATGCTAAAAGAGGTTAATTGGTGCCATCAACCAGTTGTTTGAGTTACATACAATTGCACCGGTGCTGGAAGCTGTGGCTGTGTTAAAAACAGATGGCCTGTGCCTCCGTTTTCCCTCTTGTGTGGTTTTCCCCAAAATCAGTAGGATTCTGCCCACTGATACCTAGAACAGTCAGTGAAATTTTGGAATTGATGGGACGCAGCATTTTAAAATTATCACGTTACATACAGACAGCAGTGCCGGTGAGTTGCGTTTAGGGCCCACACAAGTTTGGCCAAATGTGATTTTTCAAGTTAATACATCAAAATGAACACACAAGACTTACTTTTTTCCTGTGATAACATACATATTGCACTTTTCCCCACACCTAAGTTAATGTACTATAGCCAATTAAAAGGAAAATATCACTTACTTTCTATTTGTGAGTGGAGATCATTGACTATCACTTGTAGCTGCCCAATAGTCATATCTCTCAGGTCAGTGGGTTTTAAACTTCTTTTCATCAAGCATTCACTTATATGAGGCATATGTGGCAGCTAAAGATGGATTAAAGGCCTTTTAGGTTATTATTACTTCAAATTATTTATATTTCTAAATAAAAATGATAAATGTGTTGACATTCCATGTACTACCCGCCCCTACCCCCACCCCCTACCATGCACACGCTTTCATGTAGCCATAGAAAGCCCATTTACTGAGACTTCCAAAATGAAAACTTATGATTAATGTTTAAGTCAGCCTTTCAAAGGAAAGAACAAGGATGAATAAATCCTTTTATGATAAATTGTCACAAAAATAATCATCCTCCCTGTAGTCATAACCTTCTAGCTTCATCACTTCATTTCCCCCCCAGATATCACTCCACAAATGACCCACTACAGTGACCCATGTTGACTCTGCAACTACTGATTGAAATGTCATACCTAAATCTCTTGCCTTATATGCAATTATACATGGTAATTGCACTTCCCTTTGGCATATATGGATATTCCTGACTGAGCCATTTCTCAAACACTAAGAATCAAGTTTAAAACAAATTGAGCCACTGGACTGTATCTACATCATCACAATATAAATGTTGATGTGGCATTAAACTAGACAAGTGTCAACTTAAATAGAAAAAGTCTTGAGAAAAGTCATCTAGAAAGACAGCTGTTACCAATTACTGGCTGTTTTAAATTAAGATACCATTTTAATTCTCAGTCAGCCTTTATGTTTAACACAGGCAGACAGGATAGATGGATGAATGGTTAGCCTTACTTTTTTGCTGCTCTTCAGAGAGTGATTTACACAATATACAGCGGGAGAGATTTATTTGAAAACATATGGAACCATTTTAAATCTGGGATTAACTTTTTTATATATTACATTACTATATATGTTGGAAAAATGACTATAGAGTTAAGGTCTCATCTTTAAAATGTACATTCTACTTTCAAGTACTTTTTTTGGTTTTCTTTTCATTTCTGCTTAGCAGAGTTTTGTTTCTGCTGCATTTATCGGTTCTTTGATGACTAATCTGAACAGATTTGTGAATAGTGGTAGTAATGATTATATATTTCTCTCGTAGTTCTCTCTCTGTTCTCTCTATATATACAATCACAGACACTTAAAAATTAACAAGGCTTATTATAAAAGTTAGTTCTCATTTACTGATAATGGGTAGATGCAAATTATCTCCTAAAATAACATTTAAGCCTTTCAAAATGTTGATAAAATTATATGCATTTTATTTTTCAGCACACACAGAGATATTATATGTGAATAAATAGAACTTCACTTGCGGGTAGTTCCACTAACTGCAAAAACATCCTTTTGAAGTACACTGTATTGTCATGCTTACTCCATTTCTGAATTTGAATATCTTTATTATTCGGTCAAATCTTCTAAAGCAGTGGTTCTAAACCTTTTTGGGATCAGGACCCATTTGTAAATGTTTATGGCCTGTGGTAATGCAATAAATAGTCAGGGATGGAGGCCTTGGGGTGACTTTGGTCAGGTCCTGCCTGGCACTCACCCCACAGTGGCAGGTCCTGTGCTGAGGGCCTAACAGGGCCTGGCTCTCCGCTCCGGGTGTTGCAACCTCTGGGATTGCAGAGCCGCTCAGGTTTGGCGCTGCCCCCCCGGACAAAACTTGTGTGAGTGGACTTGTCACCTGGCTCATGGGGTTGCAGTGCCACTCACTCAAATATGGCCTACCAGGACTCCTGTCATCATGAAGGCTGGGCCAAACCTAACTGGTGCTGGTACCCTAGAGGTTACAATACTTGGAGCAGGGAGGTGAGCCCAGCCAGCGCCATGGGACAGGAACCACAGGTTGAGAAACCCTGTTCTAAAGTTGATGATTTCCAGCTGAATAATCTCAGATAATTTTGTAACAACTAGGAAAGAGTTTCCTAAGAATCTCTTTCTCAAACACACTTATTTATTATTTATATAAACAAATAGACACACACATATGAACACACAACCTCTAACTTGTAAGACACAGTTTGGCTTCATTATTATACAATATTAAGTATGGGTTTGAGCCTGCAAATGTTTACTAGCAGGTGTAGTGCTTGATCTAAATAAGACTACATGTGGCAGTAAGCACTGCACCCAATAAAATGTGTTTGCAAGATAGCACCTTAAAGCTAGAGGACGTTTCACTGTATAGAATTTATTTTCTCTACTTTCTCAGATTGTAATGACCGCTACAAAATATTTTAAGTATATTTTACTCTTTGTAAATAAAAAATCCTTTGTTCATGTAGTTTTGGAGATATTTGGATGCACTATTACAGAATTTGGATAATTGGAAAGACTTAGTGATTCTCAAGTGGTTAAGTATTCCAACAGAAAAACAACAAATTGTTAACATTTGGTGGTGACTGAATGCATCCTGGCCTTTGGTTTGATACTCACAAGATCAGCTACGGGGGATTTTTTCCTGTTCTGCTTTTCCACCTCCACTTGCATTTTGGCCATTGGTTTCGCCATAGCCAAAGCCATTTTGGCTTCAGCTTGCAGTTTCTTTTGTCTAGTGAGAAAATCCATGTCATCTAGGGATTCGGATTCCTCTTCAGTAGTGTCTCTATCAGAGTAGGAGGAGCTTTGCTTGCTCTAGGAAAGTGCACACACATCAGTTGTAAGTGTATAACAACATTCACACTTTAAGATAGACAATATTGTAAGAAATTTTAGCTTTAAAGCTTCAGAATTTTCATGTATGCAAGTGGTGTGACTTCTTCAGGGGAGATAGAGATCATTTAATTTTATTTGATCAACAAAATGATTTTTAAATATCAAAAACCATTTTTCAAGACAGGAACACTTAAATGCTAATGGTAACTTGAGTTTTAGTTAGGGAGAGAAACCTGCTAGATCAGTGAGTGTTTGAAGGGAATGGACTGAATCAAACTCTGGGAAATCCCAGTAAGGGTTGGAGGCCCTCGGGTATTGTTAATATAGGGGGAAAGATGGAATTGTAGCAGATCTGCTAATTTCCTTGCTACAATATTGTTCAGAAGGAAGGGGCGGTGGGACACTGATGCTTCTCCACGCCATTCCCTTCCTTACTGTTACCAGCCCATAAAAGAAGGGAACTTATTCACATATCTAGCATATCTGAGCTACCTAGGAATATGCAGTTTGTTGTAGTCGTGTTGGTCCCAGAATATTAGAGAGAAGGTGGGTGAGATAATATCTTTTATTGGATCTCTCACCAACAGAAGTTGGTTCAATAAAAGAGATTACCTCACCCACTTTGTTTCTCTACCCAGAAACAGTTTGCCAACTGTGGCCAGCAGTCAAAAATATTTTACAGATAATCATGGACTGTTAAGTTTTTATAACCATCTTGTTATCTCAACAAGCTCCTTGTCCGCTTATATCATTGCCAGTTTATAACTTTTCCCAATCATAACTTAATTTATACCTATATTAAATATATTAAGAATGGCATATGCATGTGCTAAAGAATTATTTTAAATGATAGAAGCTCATGTACATACTTGTGCTTTAAAATCTTTTCATTTCTTCACTAAGGCCTTTTGTGAAACTAGTTATCAGACCTACCATTGGAGACAAAGGCGTATCCAAGCTTGTTTCAGTCTTGCTGTCATCGGCATCGCTATCCTTGTCACTACCACTGTCATTTACAAAACAAATCTGCAGGTTCATCCCACTTTGTAGCCTGGAGGGGGAGGAAAGGGACAGGTTTTAGCATGCATACTTTCTCTCGACAACAAATCCGAAATATTGTCACCAGCAATCACTGTTGCTTAACAAGGTATGCTAACATATTAGCAAATATAGGAGCTCCAACCTAAATCAACACTGAAGGTTTAACTGTCTCTATCAACATATCCTTCTGAGAGCCAGACTTATTTCTAGCAGAAAATAAAATGCTAGAGTGCCTTAAGCACAAGTTATTTAACTTTTAAAAAAAATGCCATCAACGTGATTTTTTTTTCCCATTTGTGTAAAAAGAAAAAGTGTTTCCACTAGGCTTTTTTTTTAAAGGGAAGTATTTGTTTTTAGACATAATGAACATTCCCCATGGTATTATTTGAAACCTAAACATTGCAGCACTAAACTGGAAAGTGAAATTGACTATTAAAAGAAGTGTAATTGACTTAACTGATTCTCACTGTTGAAGAGGAGAAAAATATAAAGAGTAAATGAGGACTATAGCATCAAGTAAAATTTATTCACTTCTAATAAATCTAGGGTGTTCTTAGAAACATAGCTAAAGCAATATATTTAACACAGAGGGCCAGATCCTCTGATGTGGCGTGGCTGCTTTGCCTTGCAGCGCTCATGAAACTTATTATTATTAATTTGTATTATCAAAGTGCCTAGGAACCCTAGTCATGGACAAGGACCCCATTGTGCTAGGCACTGTACAAACACAGAGCAAAAATCAAGCTGAGGAGCTGGTGGATCCAACACTGGAAGGAAGACCTCAGTACAAGAGAGATCCTCCGATGGCCAAGAATGCACATAGACGCTCTTGTGGCACTCCCCATCCCTGCTGCTGGTACAGTTTCTCCATCATGCACTGATCTCCAACAAAAAGAAGTTTAAATTCCCAAATTCAAGAACCAATTCAACAGCAAAGCCAGGAACAGAACACAGCTTTTCTAGGTGAAAGGCTTGTGCTCTACCACAATACTGAAACACAACAGCTGATTTTAAATCATAGTTACTGTGTTTCAATTAAAAAGCTCTCCAGTTCAGTAACAGTACTATGCTTTTGCTGCCATCTGTTGCTGAATTTTAGTATTACTAAAAGCTCTACACAGTTTGTCATTATACCTTTCTTGCTAGAAAACATGCAGTTTGTAATATAATGCACAACTGCCACAGTGAAATGATATTCATTTATGGGTTTAATTTATAGTATTCCTATTAATGTCTTTGTATAACCTGACTGCCTTTCAGACCAGCTCCAACCTAGACATTCCCTTCCACCCCCACTCACTGTGTGCTTGTCTATTATATTAAACTCTTTGGGGGCAGGAACTATCTCACATGATGTGTTTGTCCAGTACCAAGGGACTGGATCCCTGATCACAATTGCGGCCACGAGGTGCTACTGAGATACAAAGTAATAGATGTGCCTTTATTGGCAAAAGAAGGCAAGGACCATTGTTGGTCTTTCTAACCTTCTGTCCTGTGAGTGATTTGCCCTTTCCAAGAACACCTATGCTCATTTGTCAACTGAGTTTTTCCCAGCTTGATGACTTAGAACAACTCTGAGTGGGTGTGGTTTCAAAATGCAGATAATAAGGCAGGTCTCTGGGTTTTTTGGGGGGAAATTAACAGTTCTAATGCTAAGCTTTGTCCCACTTTTGCTCAGATAATGGTTATCCCTTTGAGTACTAAATTTATCAGGTGGGGAATTTTAGAAGCAGCATATGCCTTAACCTTATCAACCTTTAATTCAAAGATTCATGGAGTTTAAGGCCAGAAGAGACAATTAGATCATCTAGCCTGACTTGTATATCACAGACCATGAAATTTCATCTTGTTGCCCCTGTATTGTGTTTGAATAAAGCATAACTTGTGCTTGGCTAAAATTTATCTTCCAGAAAGGTATCTGGTTTTGATTTGAAGACATCAAGAGATGGATAATCCAGCACCTACCGGGCGGGTTTGTTCTAGTGGTTAATCTCCTCTACTGTTAAAAATTTATGCCTCTTCGAATTTGAATGTGTCTGGCTTCAACGTCTAGCCATTGGTTCTTGTTATGCCTTTCTCTGCTAGTGTAAAAAGACCTTTAGTACCATTATTCTCCCTCCCCCCTCAAAAGGTACTTATACAGTATAGTCAACTAATCTCTCAGTCTTCTTTTTGATAAATTAACCAGATTGGGATCTTTAAGTCTCTCATTGTAAGGCATCTTCTCCATCCTCAAATCATTATGTGGCTCCTTCCTTCACCCTGTCAATGTCCTTTTTAAAATGCTGACACCAAAACTGGACACAATAATTCCAGAATCTGTCTCCCCAATGCCATATGCAGAGGTAAAATCACCTCCCTACTTCACTATTTATACATCCGCAGATTACATTAGCCCATTTTGCCACAGCATCGCACTAGGAGATCATTTTCAGCTGTTTGTCCACTATGACCCCTAAATCCTTTTCAGTTATTCTTTTCCAGGACACAGTCCACCATTCTGTAGGTATGGCCTGCATTCTTTGTTCCTATATATGACTGTATTAAAATACATTTTGTTTGAATGGCTTACCAAGCAATCCAGCTCTCTCTCTGTAAGACTGCCTGGTCCTCCTCATTATTTACCACTCTGCCAATTTTTGTATCATCTGCAAATTTATCAGCGGTGACTTTATATTTATTTCCAGATCACTGATGAAAATGTTCATTAGCGTTAGGTTTAATACTGATCCCTGTGGAACCCCCTAGAAACACCCTCTTTCAATGAAGATTCCCCACTGACAAACTACTTTTTGAAATGCGTCAGTTAGCCAGTTCTTAATCCATTCAATGTGTGCTTTATTGATATTGCACAATGTTTTTTATTAGAATGTCAGCTGTACTAAGTCAAATACCTTTCAGAAGTCTACATATATCACACCTACAGTTATTATTATCAACCAAATTATTAATCTCATCAAAGAATAAAAGATGTATTTTCCATAAAGCCACATTGACTGGCCTTAATTATATTACTATCCTTTACTTCTTTACTGGTTGAATCCTGTATCAGCTTTTCCATTATTTTTCCTGAGATTGATCTCAGGTGAACCTGCCTATAGTTACTTGGGTCATCCCACTTGCCCTATTTGAATATTGACATGACATTAAAACTCTTCCAGTCTTCTGGAAATTCCCTGGTATTCCAAGATTTATTAAAAAGAAACATCAGCAGGCCAGAGATCATCTCCGTCATTTTAGGGTTGTTAGGTGCAAGTTAATTTAAGATTAAAGTTTATATATAAAATAATGACTGCCTAACCCTCTCCCAGCAACCACCACAACTTTCTAATTAGAACCAAGATACACAGCAAAACTAAAAAGCGTGTCGGGGATGTTTCTCCTTTTTAAATACAGGGAATTATGTGCACAAATTCCTGTGCCTCAAAATGAGAATGAACCCTCTAGCTCTGGCCATTAGGCTATAAGAGCTCTTGTAGCATCAGAAATATCCAGAGGAGTTTGCAGAAAGCATCCAAAGGAAAATAGGAGAATTGCCTGGACAGAACGAAATGAGAAGGCATTTAAAACCACAGGAAATCACCTTAGCACCACTTTGTCTCTGTGGGAATGCAGACACACCTTCTTTTAGGCTAAAGCCTGTAATTCCTTTCCATTCCTGGAAGAGGTAACCAAGAATGCGTTGGAAAAGTGTGACGCTACAGTTAATGGTTTAAGAGTGCACTTTGAAAAGCATTTAAAAATAGGTTGACATTTCCAGGTAGATCTGATTGCCTTCTAGCTTGACTGCTGCTGTGCCAATGGTCTCTGCATATTTCACTAACTTTAGTTTTACTTTGAACTTTTATGATATTACAAAGAAGACTTATAAAGTTCTCAATGGCCTATTATGTGAACACTATCTTTCAGAGAGACAAGGAGCTCTGTCAATCATTCCACTTGCAATATCCCATGCAAGGGCAGATCCCATTGCAATCCCTACATGCAAAGGGCTTAAGACTGCTCTGTCCCTGTACCCTCAGAATTGCAAATCAATACAAAGGAGGTGGGGGAAGAAGCTGAGAGAGTGTTTCCTGAGCTACAAATACTTCCTTAATCTTTCAAGCTCCCTCATGGAGGATGGAAGTTTTCGGTAGTTATCTCAATCAGAGGTGCAGACTGGGTAGATAAAGAATTATGCAGGTCTTCCCCCCAGTCCCCATATTTCCCATCCTACTCTTAAATTATGGACTGCTGTACCCTGAAAGAGTTGAACTTGATTTACAGGCACTAGGGGTGTCTGCAGAGGAACAAGTCAGATTTAAAGAAAGCTAGTTTCTATGCCCACACATTGCACATACTTTTTCTGTTTTTCCCAGACATGTGTAGTTTCCATAAGGAAGCTGCGATTTGAGAATTATTCACAATTTGTATTTCACTAAGAATTTCAAATAAGAGGGGGAAGTAAACATATCACTACACACCCAACACAGTGTAACTCACAATCACAGGTTTCAGAGTAGCAGCCGTGTTAGTCTCTATTCGCAAAAAGAAAAGGAGTACTTGTGGCACCTTAGAGACTAAACAATTTATTTGAGCATAAGCTTTCGTGAGCTACAGCTCACTTCATCGGATGCATTCAGTGGAAAATACAATGGGGAGATTTATATACATAGAGAACAGTAAACAATGGGTGTTACCATACAGACTGTAATGAGAGTGATCTCTTAAGGTGAGCTATTACCAGCAAGAGAGCGAGTGGGGGGAGACCTTTTGTAGCGATAATCAAGGTGGGCCATTTCCAGCAGTTGACAAGAACGTCTGAGGAACAGTGGGGGATGAAGGCGGGTAATAAACATGGGGAAATAATTTTACTTTGTGTAATGACCTATCCACTCCCAGTCTCTATTCAAGCCTAAGTTAATTGTATCCAGTTTGCAAATTAATTCCAATTCAGAAGTCTCTTGTTGGACTCTGTTTTTGAAGTTTTTTGTTGAAGAATTGTGACTTTTAGGTCTGTAACTGAGTAACCAGGGAGACTGAAGTGTTCTCTGACTGGTTTTTGAATGCTATAATTCTTGACGTCTGATTTGTGTCCATTTATTCTTTTACGTAGAGACTGTCCAGTTTGGCCAACGTACATGGTAGAAGGGCATTGCTGGCACATGATGGCATATATCACATTGGTAGATGTGCAGGCGAACGAGCCTCTGATAGTGTGGCTGATGTGATTAGGTCCTATGATGGTGTCCCCTGAATAGATATGAGGACAGAGTTGGCAATGGGCTTCGTTGCAAGGATAGGTTCCTGGGTTAGTGGTTCTGTTGTGTGGTTGCTAGTGAGTATTTGCTTCAGGTTGGGGGGCTGTCTGTAATCAAGGACTGGCCTGTCTCCCAAGATCTGTGAGAGTGATGGGTCGTCCTTCAGGATAGGTTGTAGATTCTTGATGACGCATTGGAGAGGTTTTAGTTGGGGGCTGAAGGTGACAGCTAGTGGCGTTCTGTTATTTTCTTTGTTGGGCCTGTCCTGTAGTAGGTGACTTCTGGGTACTCTTCTGGCTCTGTCAATCTGTTTCTTCACTTCCGCAGGTGGGTACTGTAGTTTTAAGAATGTTTGATAGAGATCTTGTAGGTGTTTGTCTCTGTCTGAGGGGTTGGAGCAAATGCGGTTGTATTGTAGAGCTTGGCTGTAGACAATGGATCGTGTGATGTGGTCTGGATGAAAGCTGGAGGCATGTAGGTAAGTATAGCAGTCAGTAGATTTCTACAGGGTGGTGTTTATGTGACCATCACTTATTAGCACTGTAGTGTCCAGGAAGTGGATTGCTAGTGTGGACCGGTCCAGGCTGAGGTTGATGGTGGGATGGAAATTGTTGAAATCATGGTGGAATTCCTCAAGGGCCTCTTTTCCATGGGTCCAGATGATGAAGATGTCATCAATGTAGCGCAAATAGCCTACGGGCATTAGGGGACAAGAGCTGAGGAAGCATTGTTCTCAGTCAGCCATAAAAATGTTGGCATACTGTGGGGCCATGCGGGTACCCATAGCAGTGCCACTGATTTGAAGGTATACATTGTCCCCAAATGTGAAATAGTTATGGTGAGGACAAAGTCACAAAGTTCAGCCACCAGATTTGCCGTGACATTATCGGGGATATTGTTCCTGACGGCTTGTAGTCCATCTTTGTGTGGAATGTTGGTTTAGAGGGCTTCTACATCCATAGTGGCCAGGATGGTGTTTTCAGGAAGATCACCGATGGACTGTAGTTTCCTCAGGAAGTCAGTGGTGTCTCGAATATAGCTGGGAGTGCTGGTAGCGTAGGGCCTGAGGAGGGAGTCTACATAGCCAGACAATCCTGCTGTCAGGGCGCCAATGCCTGAGATGATGGGGCGTCCAGGATTTCCAGGTTTATGGATCTTGGGTAGCAGACAGAATACCCCAGGTCAGGGTTCCAGGGGTATGTCTGTGTGGATTTGTTCTTGTGCTTTTTCAGGGAGTTTCTTGAGCAAATGGTGTAGTTTCTTTTGGTAACCCTCAGTGGGATCAGAGGGTAAAGGCTTGTAGAAAGTGGTGCTGGAGAGCTGCCTAGCAGCCTCTTGTTCATATTCCGACCTATTCATGATGATGACAGCAACTTCTTTGTCAGCCTTTTTGATTATGATGTCAGAGTTGTTTCTGAGGCTGTGGATGGCATTGTGTTCTGCACGGCTGAGGTTATGGGGCATGTGATGCTGCTTTTCCACAATTTCAGCCCGTGCACGTCGGTGGACGCACTCTATGTAGAAGTCCAGTCTCTGATGCATATCATTCTTTATTCCTTAGTCCCAGCAGATTTGCTTATATTCTATTTAGTGGGAATGGTCAGTAGAATATCATTTTCCATTTATTTTAATGGCTCTCTTGATACATTATTAATATGTAACATGATAAATAATTGCACACTGACATTATATTACATGAGGTTTTCAATGGGTTTTAGGCATAAAGAATGAATTACAGCTACCCAGGGAAACCTGTAACAAAATACATGGTTCCACTTTGCTTAATATTGTATTGTTCAGAGAGGGAAACAGGTATAACATGCTGGTTTACTCAACTCAGACCCCTTTCAAAGGCACAACCTGAGCACCTCAAAAACACAAATAACCACTGAAAAGGCGCACAGCTCAGGTTAGAGAATAAAGAGCTCACATGGGACATAACTGTTAAAACTAGATTCTATTGATTGTGATATATTAAGAACAGCTGTATTATTCAGGGCAGATTAAAGTGCTACACAGATTTAAAGAAGGGACTGACTATTAGGTTGAGCAAGTGATTACACTGAGCAGGGAATTTGCAAATTTGAGACACTGAGTGGGATTCTCCCCCCCCCACAAAAAGCCTCCTGTTAGGATACAGGGCTAGAAAACATAGAAAACAAGAAGCTTTTTCAGACAATGACTTTTCAGATGTGTATATTGCCATGTCTCCTGTGGGCTGTTGCAGCTCAGTTTGCATGAAGAGCTGTTCAGCGTTTTTATTTTTACGCCTGCATTCATTTCCACCAGCAATGGCCATCCATATCTTATTCATAACACCTAAATAAAATTTTAGAGTAATAAAATGTTAACATGGATAAATGCCTTTACTGCCATTATTTGCTCTCACAGTGAACATATTTCAGAACTAAACCAATATGAGACAAGAGATTTCTTGTTACATTAGAGCAGCACTGGCCTAGCTAGTCATATGAATTCCCTACATTGCACACAGACAACTACAGTCTATTTTTTAATTCAATTTAACAAAGAAAAAGTAAATTTATCAAATAAAAGTTACAGTAACTCCTCACTTAAAGTCGTCCTGGTTAACATTGTTATGTTGCTGACCAATTAGGGAACAGGCTCGTTTAAAGTTGCGCAATGCTTCCTTATAACATCCTTTGGCAGCCTGCTTTGTCCATTGGTTGCAGAAAGAGCAGCCCGTTGGAGCTAGCTGGTGGGGGCTTGGAGCCAGAGTGGACCAGCAGCCCCCCATCAGCTCCCCTAAATTCCCTGTGCAGCAGCTGCCCAGCAGGCTACCAATTGCCGGGCAGTTCAGCTGTTCCTCCCCTCACTGCCATGTGCTGCTCCTGCCCTCTGCTTTGGAGCTGCTCCTAGGAGCCTCCTCCTTGCTATGGAGGGGGATGGGGTGTGCTAATGTCAGGGTGTTCCCCTCCCCCTGCTCCTTTACCCCATCAGGCCATCTCCACAGAGCCGGGGGACAGGACAGGGCACAGGATGCAGGGAGCTTGCTGGCAGCAGCTGCTGTCTCAACTTGCTGATCTACTTAAAAAGGCAGTGTACTTTAAGTGGGGTCAGCATACTTAAAGGGGCAATGCGCATCTCTCTCGCTCTCACACACAGGGTGTGTGTCTTTGTCTCTCTCTGCCATGCTGTTTCCCCTTCCTCCATTCGTGCTGCCTTGTAGAGTGTCAGGCTACATTAACAACAATGTGTTAACCCTTGAGGGCTCAGCCTAGTGCTAGTTCATCATTTAGCAGTAAGGCATTCCCTGGGAAATATCCCACCCTCTTCCACCCTCTGACTCCACCACCTCAACCAAGCTTCACAATCATCATTGCTGTGCACTGTATTAAATTGTTTAAAACTTATACTGTGTGTGTGTGTGTGTGTACTTTGTCTGGCGAAAAAAATTTCCCTGGAACCACACCCCCTATTTACATTAATTCTTATGGGGAAATTGGATTTGCTTAACACCATTTTGCTTGAGCTAGCATTTTTCAGGAACATAACTACAACGTTAAGCAAGGAGTTACTGTACACTGAATGCACATTCGTGTTATGACAATAGCTAGCAAAAACAAAAAAATCAGTAATGAAATGCACCTCACTGCACTCCACGATGGGAGTTCAGCCTTCAACAGCAGTACTGTCATTTTCATTATTTTCTGCCACAACTGTAACATTCTTGGAATATATTTCATAGTGAACAGTAATGTATCCACCACACTATTATGCATTATTTGTATTACAGTAGTGCCCAGAGGCCCCAGCCAGACTAGGGTCCCAGTGATCTAGGCACGAGAGAGAGAGAGGACAGTCCCTGACCCAAGAGCTTGCAGTCTTAGACCCTAATCCTGCAAACATGCATGTAGCTTTACTACCATGACAGATATCAATGTGACTATTTACAATAATAAAATTAATCATGCCTGTAAGTGTTTGTAGGACCACGGCCTTAGCTTAAGACACTAGCGAGTGAGTGAAACAGCAGGGCCTCTGTAACATGAACATGTGCAGAACTTTTAGGCACAGGAAGGTTTTTTTGTTTGTTTGCAGCTAACAGACAACTTTCATAATCTGCATTTTTTGTTTTGAAGTTTTGTTTGAGAATGTCACACCCTTGAAAGATGCCAGATTAGCTGCCCAGGCAATTCACTCCTGTATTCGTTCTTAGAACAGGTACAGCGTGAGCAGCAGTGGTGCAAACGTCCCTATATGACTCTGTAAATATGTCTAAATCCAGATGTGGAGGGACCATCTCAAGAGGTAAAAGTCAGTCTCCATATCCATTCAATACTTGGTCCGTCTGCTAAGACTGCAAGGAAGACTGCCAGTTGGTGCTAATTGCAAGTGGTAGTTTTTGCCATATGGACAGCTGTTCAATAGGAACTAACTCATTTGACAAAGGCCATTAAAAAGAAATAAAATCATCTTCTGGTCACTAACAACCTGAGCTGGATTCTTTCCTCTTTAGGGTACTAAAGAGGAAAGAATATGTATTCCATGTTGCCAGCCCAGAATAACTTTTTGGAGGGATTCATAACTTCTGTAAAAATGTTCTGAAACTACAGAGTTTGAGATACATGAATCACAAAAAGAATGGTGGGGGTCTTATTATATAACTGCTCACCGGAAAATCCAATTTCTCTTTCCAAATCAGTTTTTCATATATGCAAACAATGCACCTTGCACACAAATGTTGATTGAATAAAGGGTGCGGGCATATAAAAGCTGGACACATCTTGTGCTATATTCACTATCCAAATAGTAAAGGGCTTTTATTATGTTTTTGTTTTCTACACAATATATCCTTTTTCAATAAGAAAGCACTCCTATGAAGGTTCCTCCACCCCCAAATAACAACAACTGTGTTTTAAAGTTCTGACCGATGTATAAATATTAACAAAATTCAAAAGCATCTAGTAATTTCACTTGGTACATCTGTCAAATTCTGCTTGCACACTGTTAATTAGACCTGCTGCATAATTAGAAGATAGACGTTACTGGCTTTGCTTTAAAGTAAAGTAGTTACTAAACAAAGTCAAACTGTTTTTCTTTTCAATTTATTTGAAGTTAAGCTTGATTTTATAATTGTAGCCTCTCTCAAATAATGGTTAATTCTCTCCTGCTTTTGTGCATCTCTCAGATTTTGTCTCTTGCCACACCCTGGAAACATGTACAGCTCTACACTAAACATGAGAGTCCATTCAGAAACTTCCCAAATGAGGTTAGCTGTTACGAAGAACAACTGGTTCACCACTATCTGGGTAAACACACATCTCTGGACTATTTTGAAACCTATTGTAGGTTTGTATAATGGGACTGTCATTTTGGTATAAACATTGAACAACAGGATAGTGAAGTATGAGAACAGATAGAGCCAGATCCGTAGATATGGTAAATGTCCACACATAGTGCAAGCTAAAGGTGGCTTAAAGCTTATCTTTTCACTCTATACATCTTTTCAGGGATGATTCCCCTTAACTAAGGCAGAACAGACAGATGGCTGCTCTAACTTATGCCAGCTGTAAACAGATCTAGGATGCCAAAACAATGCAGAGGCATATTTGCCTCTCTCTCTCTGCTCTGCCCATGCCCTCTTCCCCCTGATGTATGTGTAACCGGGGGAGACTGAAATGAGAGTGACACATGAGCTGCTATATTGGCTCCGCACTGCTGGGTAAATACCCTTACATTGCAGATATCCCTCCAGGGCCAATTAAACCAGCACTAGAGCTAGTTTACACTGGGGGCATGGTGAAATCAGCTGCACTTCTCTGGAGAATATGGCCCATGGGATTCTCTCTCTGTTCCCTTTGGGTTTAAAATTATTTTAAAAAACAGGCTTTATTTAAAAGATCATTTTATACCTCCAGCTAATATATTTTACATTGGTGGGTCTTTCGGAGGAGTTTGATGAAGTCTGGGTGCACGCTGGGGTCACAGCAGGCTGTTCCATGCACATGCCATACATTGGAGAAGACAAAAGGGACATCACTGGATGATCAAAAAGTGGTCATCTGAGCTCCTCTATCATGGAGAGCCATAGTGAGAAAACACTGCCCAGAGCACCTGAAAGTTAAAAACTGGGTCTCTCCAACTGTATGGCTCTGTGAAATATCATTGTCTCGGAGGGTGAAGTAAACTCTGTAGCAGCCAGATTCCAGTTCATTAAGGACTCTGTAGATTAGGAACAGGACTTTGAATACTTATGTGTAAGGGGAACCTGTAGTCTGCGGAACGTTTGCTATGCATTTGTTGCTTGCATGTCATGTGTCCACATCATCCTTTGTTGCTCATGAAATGCACTGCTGAGAGTTGCACCAGCTTAAGCCTTCTGGTGGTGGCTGTGTTTAGTTCCAGGTTGAATGAGCTGGATAAATCTAACCTAGAGGAGATGAAAGCGTGGATCACCATGGCTTGACTCTAGCCAGAGACGAAATGGAGGTAGAGTGTCCTGGCTAACAGATGATGCTAACATCTTCACGAGTAGTGACTTCAGCATGATTTCAAGGCTGCATATCAAATTGATGACACCCTGGACAGCTGGTGAGATTAGCATATTGGCAATTTCCTGGATGTATTTCCCCTTCCAACTATCACAACACTGCTTCTCAGACTAACCACCAAATCTGGTCATTTTATCCAGGCATTGGACATCTTGATGACAGAAAAAGCCTAGTAGTTAAGCTGGCAGCACAAGATTTGAGTTTCATCCACATATGGGTAGCACATGAGAATGTGACATTTCATGATCTCTGAATGACCTTATAAGATATTCAAGGGAGAGAGAATAATGAGCCTTCTGGAACTTTCGTGTTTGGGGCACAGGAGGAGCAAAAAATTTATCTTATTAACTTTAGGACAGAGTTTTACAACAGAGAAGACACAGGAAGGTTCATATTGTTGCTTTCTTTAAATATTAGAAAAATCAGAAAATATAACTGAGATGATTTCTTATTTTCTGCTGAGAATGTTCCTAAATGTATGCTTTCTGATTTGAAACAAATACTGTATAAACATATTATATTGTATATTATATTAAATTCTTAATGGGTGTTTTGAATAATTTACTAAGAAAAGACAGAAAACTAACTTTTTCCCAAGTTAGTATGGAATGTATCATTATTTTACATACCATACATACTGGTATATGGCCAAGAAGAATACCTTTATGTGGGAATAATTTGTAACTAAGCTCTTATACATCAAATGCATAGTTTAGTTTAAAAAAGAAAGAAAAAAAGAACAGGACTACTAATTTCTGCAACCCTATCTTTTTGCAAGTCCTGACCAAATTCCCTGGCTTCCTCTATTGGATCACGCCTACTTCAATCCCAGATCTGGAAGCATACATGTGTGTTCCTTACGTTTAACTCCTCATATACAAAATATCTACTAAATAACAGTACATCCAAACAGATTAACCAATGCAATATATTTCTTTCACTGTCTAGTTTTCTAAGGACAGGCACAAACCAAGACAAATCAGGTACTGTTTTTGAGAACACACACACCTAGCTGGAACTATGCTGTAATAATACTATCTCTATTGCCAACTTCTTGCACACCTTCAGGCAGATAGTGTTATTCACATTTAGTGGGGGGTGGGGGCGGAAGGCAGGAGAAGAGGGAAGAGCTGCAATATTCCCATTGTCCAGAGCCATGCTATTAATGGGGCTAATTGTGACATTTGCTTGTGTTGATGATTTTATTTTCGGTATGTTCAGTAGTAGCAGCAGCAACAAACGGATAAGTCAGATCAGCTTTTGAATTAACACCAGAATATTGTTTGCTTATATGACAAACAACAGGTCATTCTATCTCTATTCTGCTATGTTTTCATAGCTAATCAGCAACTTGATCCTGCAAGGTGCTGAGTGTACCCGATCCCACTGGAGTCAGGGAGATTTGAAGGTGTTCAGGGATCTTGCACGAATGAGTTGAAAGTTCTGTTCCCCATTGCCATATAGCCGAACACTTTATGGTAGAAGAATTCAGCTCTGTGTAAACCCCTTTGCAACGGTAATATCTCTGTCAGCACAACAGGCAAGAGAGAGGCATTTGTCTTAGAATTCTAGTGGTAAATTACTAGGCCACCGACTCCATCTGCAGCCAATGTTCTATAACCTCAGTCCCAAGATTGTTCTTTTTTTTTTTTTTTTTTTGTAAATTATTCACAACAAACTGACATGACAGATACAAATTTGTGTGGAACCTAGGAAACCATGGATCTAAAACGAGGGCCATTTAAAAGGTATGGTTGCCACTAAAAATCTAGGGAGGCAACCAGAAGAGAAAATGGAGCCTACAAACATCAGGGCCTCCCTCAATATTCTAATGAGTTTCTCAAAGGACTTCATACTAAAGATATAATACACTACCCAAAGCCTCATATTAGCTTTTACCCTCTCCCCCACATATTCACCTTTAAATTCACTCTGATGCTATGCCACATGAAATCCATAAACATTAGGAATGCTCACTATGCCATTTTACTTACCGAGAAGAAAGGCTTGGCTTGCCACTTTTGCTACAGCTGGTATAAATTCCTGGGCCATCATCAAAGAAACTTCCAAGTGCCAATTTCTGCCTGATAGATTCTCTCTCATTTTTCTGAGCCTAAAAGTGCAGGTAGACAATGAAGTATTAATCCATCAGTTATAACAACACATTTCTGTAGTATTCAGTATTCAAGCTGACAGTACAGCATTAGCATTTACAGTACTGTAACACTAGATGAGCAAAGTTAGAAACCCACCACTACATTGAGGACATTTCAAAGGCTTTGTTTTAAATTAATCTCCTTTCAGTTGCCACTGATGTACATACACTATTTATCTCAGCCTTGTTCACCTCAAGCTTATCTAACCCACTCATCCTCAGGGCTTTAAAGAGCAGCTTCTTCATTCTTCCCTCCATTGACTGTCGCTCAAGTACTTAGTCTCCAGTGGAAATGATGATAAATGAGGATGAAATGGTAGTTCTAGAAAACAGGTACTGAAGGAAACCAACCTTTTATGCCAAACAACTCATTGTAAATCTAGAAAATTACTGTGTTTACACTAAGCATAAGCTTTCGTGAGCTACAGCTCACTTCATCGGATGCATACTGTGGAAAGTGTAGAAGATCTTTTTATACACTTGCTTTGTGTGTATAAAAAGATCTTCTACACTTTCCACAGTATGCATCCGATGAAGTGAGCTGTAGCTCACGAAAGCTTATGCTCAAATAAATTGGTTAGTCTCTAAGGTGCCACAAGTACTCCTTTTCTTTTTGCGAATACAGACTAACACGGCTGTTACTCTGAAACCTGTGTTTACACTGTTACTTGGATTATGGACTCATAACATTTTAAGGAAGATTTTCCAAAACATTAGCAAAATACTTTCATATTGAGCTAACAACATAAAAATATCTGTTCAAAAGGAAGCTGCACCTATTATAGAAAAAACAGTGAAATCACTGGATCATACATAAGAGTATGTATCCTGCTGGTAATAGCTCACCTTACCTGATCACTCTCGTTACAGTGTGTCTGGTAACACCCATTGTTTCATGTTCTCTATGTATATAAATCTCCCTACTGTATTTTCCACTGAATGCATCTGATGAAGTGAGCTGTAGCTTATGCTCAAATAAATTTGTTAGTCTCTAAGGTGCCACAAGTCCTCCTTTTCTTTTTACATAAGAGTATAAACATTTATTAACTTTCTTAAAAATGTAAATGATGAAGATATTTCATAAAATGTGCGTTTTCAGATTTATATATCTAAAATAGAATAATAATATATATAGTGGTTGTGCCAAAATAAAAGCTGTCTGAAAAGACACCTTTTTTCCCATCTGAGGGAGCTTACATTCTTACCTTTTTTATATATGAAGTGACACAAAACAATTGCTGAATCAGAGTAGAATGAACATCTGTAAAGTAACCAGACTGATCTGAACTGAATTACCACAATTAAATTTGTTACTTTTTCTATATACATTTTCTTATGTGATTGTTTCTTCTCCAAACAATTTATTCAAAATATATTTATAATGGCCACTGCTGAATTAGTCTTTACTCTTCTTTTTATATTTTACATTTAAAAAATTTAAGCTACAAAGTGTTTTAAAAAAATCACCAATCAATGGCTATAGACTTGGTTTTATATTTGGACTGAACCAATCAATATGCAGTAAATGAAAACTTTATTTATGTTTAGTATTAATATAATACTGTACCAGAGGGCCATAAATAATTGTGTGTCAACACTGACACCAAAAACATGTAGGAAGGCAAAGGATTAATGGAAGGAACATGTTCAATCTATCAACTGCTCTACAACAATGTACAGTACATGCTGTAAAATATGTAACAGACAAAGCAAAATAGACTGTGCAAGTCTGGGTTTAATTCTGATGTCTTCATATAAATGCACTTGAATTGTTTTACTTGTTTAATGTAATTAAAGATAAAGTACCTTTCTGATTCTACATGGTAATATAAAATTACATGCAAATTTTTTTAAGGACAAAAGAGCCAGATCATCATGATTTAGTTCTGACCTCAATCCTCAATCAATTTTACACTATTATATCATCCATTATATCGTCAGACTCTTAGTAGAATTTGGTCTTCATTTGAAAGCTGAACTCTCCTCTCTTTTCACAATCTGACAAGGATGGCCAACTTTCTGCTGTGTGAAAACTGGACAATGAGTGCCCAGAACCTCTCCCACCTCCTGCTCCACCTCTTTCCATTGAGGCTCTGCCCCCTGCTCCTCCCCTGCCCCCATCGCTTGCTGCTCTCTCCCCCTGCCAGCTGATCAGGGCTGTAGGGGTGGGGAGTAACTGGGGCAGGACAGGAGAGGGGAAACCGCACTCCAGGGGTGGGGTGGGTAACTGGGGCGGGAGGGGGGAGCCACAGTCCGGGGGGCGGGGGGAGCTGCAATCCGGGGTTTGGGGGTGGGGGAGCTGTGGGTACCTCTCTCCACTGGAGCTGTGGAGACTCCAGACTCCAGCAGCAGCTGCTGCTCTTCCCACCCACCACCCCCTGTGGCAGAGGCCAGTTACTGCAAGTAACCAGACTTTTAGTGTCCAGTCAGCAGTGCTAACCGGACCCTGCCAGGTTCCCTTTTTGACTGGACTTTCTGGTCAAAAACTGGACACTTGGCAACCCTAAATCTGACCCCAAAAAATTATAGGCAAGCCTGGTAGCAAAACCTATAATTAAAGTTGTCTAGCATTTTCAACTGTAAGTCCCAATTTTCAGGTGTTTATAATTTAGCCAGACTAACTGTTCTGGCTAAAATTTTCCATGTTTGCTTCCTTCCTCAGGTGGATCTTATATATGTTTATTTATTTTAGTTTCAGCAAAAATGGTTTAGTCATTTCAAAGAACACATTTAGGCAAAAATAGGTAGTTTTGCCAGTACTACTTTTTCTTCCCAACTGTTTCTTATTTGTTATTTCATTACACCTCCCTGGAAACATCTGAAAACCAAAATCCTTTTGATAGCTCGTGATGCATGGGCAACTTCACACACAAATCTTCCCTCATTATGATAAAAATATACGCCCTAGGACTATGTTCTTTTGCAGCCTCCAGCAATTACTAGTAGGCCATATCCTGTCATTGATTTTTATGCCAGACCTTCATGGTCTTCAGAGAGAGGCATGTGATAAAGAATGGCTGGATATAGCCTACTGCACTTTTTCCAACATAAAACTCTGCACTGGGTTTCTAATTGTAGCAGCATACCACCACGGCCAACTTTGGAGAACAGCATTAGGGGGAAAAAATGAGAGGAAAGACTTGAAGATGCCTATCCAAAGTAACTTCAACAATCTCTTCAACTAATGAATAAAATACAAATTTTTGAGAACAAGGCATGTATTTTTAAATCTCCCAGTTATTTTATTTCATGCAATGAAATGCTATCCTAGACTGTGCGAATACTACCAGTTAACTGTCTCTCTAGTGATCAATACATAATACATTTAGTTAGAGCAGCTAAAAAGGTAGAAAAGAAAGTCTGCTTCACACAGCACAAGCCAGATAAAGCAAAGCTGTTCTTTAGATTCTAATTCCTTGATTGTTTGTCTTACTGTTCGAAGCTGACGCCACATTGTCTGTTTTGAAGCAATTATATTAATCCCTCAGCTTCAGTGAAACCTTCTGTCTAGTGAATTCTGATAGCATCATCGTTAGTAGCCCTCATTAATGAATAAACCTAGATTTAGATGCTCACTGTGTACTGTTCTCTAAAATTTACAGTAATTTATAGTTTTTCATTCATCCAGTATATCGCTTTTCTATCCAAACATGATGAAGTAACATAGTGCAGCACAAAACAAAAATCAATAGCTTTAAAAGCACATTTACTGAACTTAATAAGCTGGAATATTAGTTTTCAGTACACCGAAAGTGCCGATACCATAAAGTAAGCCCCATCAAATTATTCCTTGATTAGATTTTTCATGCAATCTATTACATGCTGAAGATGCTTGTACCCTTAATCTCTCTCAGCATTTTTTAAACTAGAAAAATGTCAGTTTGAAGAGCAAATCAAGATGTGAAGAAGGCACTCACTAAAGAAACTGTCATAAATATAAAGGGAAGGGTAAACCCCTTTAAAATCCCTCCTGGCCAGAGGAAAACTCCTCTCACCTGTAAAGGGTTAAGAAGCTAAAGGTAACCTCGCTGGCACCTGACCAAAATGACCAATGAGGAGACAAGATACTTTCAAAAGCTGGGAGGAGAGAGAGAAACAAAGGGTCTGTGTGTCTGTCTTTATGCTGCCTTTGCCGGGGATAGACCAGGAATGGAGTCTTAGAACTTTTAGTAAGTAATCTAGCTAGGTACGTGTTAGATTATGATTTCTTTAGATGGCTGAGAAAAGAATTGTGCTGAATAGAATAACTATTTCTGTCTGTGTATCTTTTTTGTAACTTAAGTTTTTGCCTAGAGGGATTCTCTATGTTTTGAATCTAATTACCCTGTAAGGTATCTACTATCCTGATTTTACAGAGGGGATTTCTTTACTTCTATTTACTCCTATTTCTATTAAAAGTCCTCTTATAAGAAAACTGAATGCTTTTTCATTGTTCTCAGATCCAAGGGTTTGGGTCTGTGGTCACCTATGCAAATTGGTGAGGCTTTTTATCCAACATTTCCCAGGAAAGAGGGGGGTGCAAGTGTTGGGAGGATTGTTCATTGTTCTTAAGATCCAAGGGTCTGGGTCTGTAGTCACCTAGGCAAATTGGTGAGGCTTTTTACCAAACCTTGTCCAGGAAGTGGGGTGCAAGGTTTTGGGAAGTATTTGGGGGGAAAGACGTTTCCAAACAGCTCTTCCCCAGTAACCAGTATTTGTTTGGTGGTGGTAGCGGCCAATCCAAGGACAAAGGGTGGAATATTTTGTACCTTGGGGAACTTTTTGACCTAAGCTGGTAAAGATAAGCTTAGGAGGTTTTCATGCAGGTCCCCACATCTGTACCCTAGCGTTCAGAGTGGGGGAGGAACCTTGACAGAAACAATGTACTATATCCTATGGTATCAAAAAAATTTAAATACAAGGTTAGAACAAATACAGGCCAATCCCTGCCACTTCCAGTTCTCTTATCCTATTCATTTTTACGATGAATCACTATTTTTAACTCTCCACAGAATGCTCTAATAGGATCTTTAGTCCGCCAGGCCATGCCTCAGTACTAGAAGCTAGGAACTCCTGAATTCTAGTGAATAATTTTATTAAGATAATGTTGAAGTAAAAAGAAAATGGTACAGAGTTTAGGCATAGAAGTTTCTGGTTATCAGGGAATAAGGTACAGATTATCAAGGGGTGCGAAATTCAATTTAGGAACGGGTGGCGTAAGGGATACATAATCTGCAATCTCCCTGATTGGGGGTAAAAGTTTAACTGGTCAAAGTACAGACATTGAGATATGGGGGTATATTGTCCATATAATGGCTATGTTCAGGTGTGGAGTATAATAAGTGGATACGATGATGGGGATGGATCTACCCTCATTTGGTGGGATTTAATGTTCAGTGAGTTTATGGTTCCAGTTCATATGGTCCAATGGAAAAAGCCTCTCAGTCCCTTTCCCATAGTGGATGCATGATGTCGTACCGGCTCACATACCTACTTCTCTCTCACACAAGGTTGCTGTGAGGATTAATTACGGTAATTAAGATCTTTGAATATAAAAAATACTAGATAAGTATTTGAAAAAAAATTATCTTTCATTTAATTTGAAAGTAAGTAAACCATGCCATACCATATTATGACAGCGTTTTGCCCCCTCAATCTCACTAAACTGGGTTGTTTGTCCTGGACACACAGAAAGACAAAAAAGATGGGGGTTCTTCTTTCTTCACTGTACCAGTCATTAGGAACCCCAGCACCATTCCCCAGCTTCTTTAGGGGATATCTTCCACTAACTCCACTTTCAATTCTCGAGTATCAGGGAACCCAGACTTCCTCAAGAATGAGTACATGCAGTGGACATCTTTTGCTTTTGCAATCTGATATAAAAGACAGTTACCTTTTCCGTAACTGGTGTTCTTCAAGATGCGTTGCTCATGTCTATTCCACAATAGGTGTGTGTGCTCGCCACGTGCACTGGTGCCGGAAGTTTTTCCCCTAGCAGTACCCGTAGGGGGAGCGACCCAGCGACCCCTGGAGTGGCGCCTCCATGGCATGGTATAAGGGGAGCAGTGTGCTCCCCCCACCCTCAGTTCCTTCTTGCCAGACAACTCTGACAGAGGGGAAGGAGGGCGGGATATGGAATAGACATGAGCAACGCATCCCGAAGAACACCAGTTACTGAAAAGGTAACTGTCTTTTATTCTTCGAGTGATTGCTCATGTGTATTCCACAATAGGTGATTCCAAGCTATATCTGTTGGAGGTGGATAGGAGTTCACAAATTCCTGGGATGGAGTACAGCCCTGCCAAACTTGGCGTCATCCCTGGTTTGGGAGACAATTGCATAGTGCGAGGTGAATGTGTGAACCGAAGACCACATGGCGGCCCTACAATGTCCTGGATGGGGACGTGGGCCAGGAAGGCAGCCGACAAGGCCTGCGCTCGATTTGAGTGCACCTTCACAATCGGTGGTGGGGGAACGCCCGCCAGATCATAACAGGTGCGGATACACGAAGTGATCCAGTTGGAGAGAATAAAGCCTTCTCCCAAAAAAATCCAGCCTCCGCGAATCTTTATTTTTCAGGATAGGGGCTGGTTGGCCCTGCTGCTCCGTGTGATTGATGACTCGACCACCAGGGAGTTGGGTGCCGGGTGGGTGTAGGGGTATTCGTGCCCCTTGGCGGAGACAAAGTACTTGCGTTCCGCCTTCTTAGAGATGGGGGCCAGTGAGCCGGTGTTTGCCATAAGGCATTTGAAATTTTTGCCACCCCTTTGTGGAGGGATAAAGCTACCCTGCCCGGTGTCGAAGAGGACAGCACGTTGAACAGGGAGTCTGAGGGTTTCTCCAACTCCTCTACCTGGAGGTGGAGGCTTGATGCCACCCTTTTAAAAAGTTTTTGATGGGCCCTAAGTCCTCCTGCGGGACGGAGGGGGGCAGGGCTGTTATCGCCTTGTCCAGGGAGGGCAAGGAAGCCAGCAGGTGCTCTGGGTGTCTGCCGGCACCGGAGGATCACCACTTGGTCAGACTCCAGGCACGGTGCCAAGGACATGTGTCCCACTGACCCCCTCCTTGGAGGTCTGGAGAGGGAGGCCGATGGCGCCTCTGAGGCGCTGGCTACCGAGCGGGCCCCCACCGGGGGCTGTGTCGGGGACATGGTGCCCACTTGTACCACTGGGCCGGCCACGGGGCTCAGAGTCACTGCACTGGCTGTGACACTGATGGGCCCTGGTTGTTTGGCCTGTCTGGCCTGTCCCATGGAAGGGAGACTACAAGTGGAGGCCGGGCTGACGAACAATCTGCTGCTGTCTTGGGACCGGGAGGAATGGCAGTGCAGGGAGCGATGTCGCCCATGGGACCGCGACCTCGATGCGGAGGACTGGTACCGTCTGTAGCTGCTGCTCTGCGATCGGCTCCGACGGCCGGACCCGTGACTGCGAGGTGCCAGCGATCGATGCCCTGGCCTGCGGAGGCGATGCCTTGGTGGAGTCTTGAAGCGGGATTCCGAGCGGGAACAGCGCTGACGTCTGCTCCGTGACCAGCTGCGGTAATCCCTATGAGAAGAGGACCTCTGGTGATGTCTGCCTCGGTCCCGTCGGTATTCAATCCATCATGCGAAGCGGTGCCAGGAGTTTCAGTCAGACGGCACCCAACCAGACAGACAGTCTGGTGGGAGTTGAGGGCGATCCACTAACTGAGACCGGTGCCATGCTGGGGGCGACTGCGGAGAACCCAGCAGTGGCTTGCCCCTGGAGTGTGGTGCCAACATCGGTGGCGCTCCTGGTACCGGCATGGACATGACGTCCCGGGCCGCCTGCAGGGCCTCCGGCGTTTCTGAAGCAGCCGGGCTACTCCGCTCTACGTGAGTCGGAGGCCTAGAGGCTGGAGGGGATAGAGGACTACTCAACATGGGTCTAGTCTCTGCCTCTGGATTCCCTTGGTGCTGCTGCGAAGAAGGCATTTCCTTTGCCTTCTTGTGCCCCGTGGACGGGGAGCAGTGCCAACTGGTCGAAGGCATCGGAAGGTTTACGCACACCGACGCCGCGGTGCCTGGTGCCGACTTGGAGCAGCGCACCGGAGTCGGGGTCAGCGCCGACTCCATCAGAATAGCCCGGAGCCTAATCTCTCAGTCCGAGTTTCAAACGACTTGTAAATCTTGCAACGATCGCCGATATGGGTTTCTCCCAAACAGCATAAACAGTCTGCGTGCGGGTCACTCCCTGGCATAGATCGCCTACAAGTGTCGCACGACTTAAAACCCGGGGTGTGGGGCATGCCCCGGCCTGTGCACTCTGACTAACTGAACTGCTAACTAACCACAGGTACTAACACCAAAAGAACAAAAAGTTCTGGGGACGAGCTATAGCAAAGCTGGAGCAGAGCAGTTTCGATGCACCTTCACTGGAGGCAAGAAGGAACTGGGGGGCGGGGGGACACGCAGCTCCCTTATACTGCGCCATGGAGGTGCCACTCCAGGGGTCGCTGGGGTGCTCCCCCTACGGGTACTGCTAGGGGAAAAACTTCCGGCACTGGTGCACATAGCGAGCACGCACACCTATTGTGGAATACACATGAGCAATCACTCGAAGAAGAACTGATCAACCCAGTGTTTTTAGTATATCATGGGCATACACAAACAGCATTAGTCAGCAATTAATCATCTTTTAACTGGCACTCTCTGCATACAACACATTATATCCTAATTAGTCTAAATTTACCCAAACTTATATTTTGACTTTGTATTCAGATGTATTATGATACTTAGTGACAGTATCTTGTCCTATAGGCGCATAAGGATTTCTGGGTCAATGCAGACGAAAACAAAATTATTATATTAGTATCTGAAGTTTTAATATAAAAATTAGTATTGTTCGCAGTAACTTATTTTAAAGCTACAGAGTCACCACAAACTTTTTCTAAATGTATACAGTGCTCATTTGCACTAGATTATAGAGTTCTTTGAATTTGTGTATCTAAACATTAATAGGTAAATCCACTGAAGAGACTGCTATACCCTGGGCAAGGCTAGCCACAAGGTTGAACTCAAGCCCTTAGTTAGCCCCTCAGTCTGTTCATTCCCTCTGGGACACCTGGCATTGGCCACTGTCAGAAGATAGGATACTGGGCTAGATTGATCTTTGGTTTAACCCAGTATGGCCGTTCTTATATTATTAGTATGGTGAATAACAGCGGTCCTCAAAACTTAGATCTCTTGTGATTCTTTAGTCATTTGGCTAGGATTTATCTTCAAAAAGGCTAGTGATCAGAGCTACAGTATAGATAAAATTTACTCAAAATTTTTCAAATAAAGCATACAACTGTTGCAATGTTTGGTAGCTTTAATGAAATCTTCAGACGTTATTTATGACATCTTAGATGTCATGGCTGGATGTAGTAAATACCTATTTCTGTATTTTCTTTCAGGGTTTTTATCCCATGAGAATTTATTTACACACTTTCATACATGTTTTTGTACAAAACCTTTTCCACTGTAACAGCACTACTGTATGTAGTGCTTACTAGCATGAATAGATCCACCAAAATCAAAAGAAACTGTTCATGGTAGTAGCACCATGCTCAGTAAGTTTTTGCAGGATCAGAGCCTTAGTGAGGGGGAATCAGACATCTATAAAGTGCCTAATCAATCCTATACTTTCATACATCTGGCAGGTTTTATGTAGAATGTCATTAATGCTTCCCAAAATTTGTTGAGATTCTCATATGAAAAATACTATGTAAAAGTGCAACGTTTTATTAAATATTATAATTAAATTAAATTATGTATCATCTAGTTCCGTGGTTTTCACCCTTTTTTCACCAGGGACCTATGTTTTCTATCTTGGCAGGGATGAAAACAAGGAGCAATGGAGGAGGAGTGCAAGCTGCTGCTTCTCAGTCCTAAGTTTGCACCCGCTGGGTCCTAATGACAGTAAGTATTTCTCTACTTCCTTAATATGCACCTGAGGGTCATGCCCCAACAGTTGAAAAATGTGTATCTACTCCAGTGCTTGCAAAGAGCAACATTTTCTTCCATTTCATCTACTCTTAAGCACCTCTGCTGGAAGGAACAGTGGCCTTGTTATTAAGGAACTGTCTTGGGAAGGTCACAAGATACCTGCAAATTGAACATCAGGCTGATTAAATATTTACATTAGAGGTGTGCCTAAAGACCCCAAACAAGAATGAGGCCTCATTGTGTCAGGTGCTGTACAAATGGATAAGAGAGACAATCCATGCTCTGTCTGGGTTGCATGTTGACTATGGCTTTACAGTGTTTTAAGATTTTCTTTACCTCAAGTCTATTGCTTATTATTCACCTCATTACTGTAAATATTTTTTTCAATCTGTACGAATATACTACCCTCAAATATCCCTTTCCTCCAAGTCACACAATTAATTTCCTTATCTTCTCATCTATTTATCACTTTAGTGGCCCTTCATTGGATTCTGATGTATCTATATTCTTTTAGAACAGTGATTCCCAAACTTGCTCCGCTGCTTGTGCAGGGAAAGCCCCTGGCGGGCCGGGCCAGTTTGTTTACCTGCTGCGTCCGCAGGCTCGGCCGATCGTGGCTCCCAGTGGCCGCGGTTCACTGCTCCAGGCCAATGGGAGCTGCTGGAAGCAGCGTGGGCCCAGGGACGTATTGGCCGCCGCTTCCAGCGGCTCCCATTGGCCTGGAGCAGTGAACCGTGGCCACTGGGAGCCGCGATCGGCTGAACCTGCAGACACGGCAGGTAAACAAACCAGCCCGGCCCACCAGGGGCTTTCCCTGCACAAGCGGCAGAACACGTTTGGGAACCACTGTTTTAGAAATAAGATGCCAAATATATATGACTCCCACCAAGCTGGCATAAAGTATTTTTAACATTTCCCATGTTCTACCAGTGCTAACCTGACATTCAGACCAGAATGTCATCTGCCTTTTTTGCAGCTTCACTTCATTTTGAATTCATGTCTCATCTGTCTCTCTCTCATCTCCAAAGGTTTTTCTGCATTACTGCTCTTTAAATAGCACCCTCATCTTTTATGCTTGTGCTGGGGATTACTCTTCCCTGCTTTTTTACTTTTACATATTTAGTCCCATTTAGATCTCTCTCAAACTTTCAGATCATTCTGTAATTTTGATCCATCCCCCACTGTGATTGCAATTCTTCCCAGTTTGATATCTGTACATTTGATCAATGTACAATTTATTTTATCCACTAAGTAATTACTGAAATATTAAATAATACAATTCCCAATACTGAACCCACATTAACGCACTTTGTAAGTCACCCTCTAGATAATGACCATAAAGGAATCAATTGTGCCATAAGTTGTTATAAAACAGGGAACAGTTCCTAAAAAGCCAAATATACTTGAAAGCTGGATTTCATGCTAAAGATAGATCACTGTAACGGATACACTGAATATTCTGAGAGAGATATTAGAGAAACTTGGTTTCAGACAGGAACCAAATCAATAATCTCATTCTTCAGCTACCAAGAATTTTTAAATTATTTTCTACATAAGAAAATCACAAACAAACAAACACTTGGAATATAAAAACATAATTAAACATGTATTATATACATCTATGGTCAAAGATAGGTCTTTCTGTTAGATCTAAAGTGAGATACACAGATTTTCACCAAAGAATCAATTTTGTGGCTAAAGCACACAGTCTAAAAGGACAGTAGAATTTCTGTAAATGTGACTACTTGTAGCTGTTACCTAGGAGAACGCAAATGCTACATTTCACTAATATCATGAGTTATTTTGCCTTCTATCCCATCACCTAGACTTTCACTAAGCAAAACAGGTTTGAATTATTAATTCCCAAATTATAGTGCTATAAATAAATAGTGTTATAATCTGAACACTACATCCTGCCATTAGACCAGCTGCTGAAGGAAAAGGAAAAGGAAAAGTTACATAATCTCTTCCTTCTATATCCATTGTAGGATCTAATTTTAACCACAGAAATAGAACTGTTCGATTTTTCTTTTTTCTTTTAAACAACAATACCAAAAATATTTACAAGAACATAAAAAAAAAGACGTGGTATTCATCAATACATAACTCGGTCTAGCACAGAACTCATGCATGGATCAATTCCCCAACCACTGATTATGTGTGACAAAGTTCCTAAGAACCTTACTGAAAGTTAAGTTTCAAGGCCAGTTTTGCTAAATCAGTGAGGTATCTGTGGTTTAGTCAAGGAAAGGAAAATAAGAATCTCTACATCTAAAACACTAATTTCAATTAAGTTTACATTAAGAGAAGTGCCAAACTTACGTCAGTAAATTAACAACTAAAATGCCACGGGGAGGCCATCATTTTGACCCTTTGTGATCATATTCTCCATGCCACATCTATCTACTTACTGCTTTTTAAAAAATATATTAATTACAGCTTTGTTGTTTACTGACCCATACATTTACAATTTGTTTTCTTAATGGTCCCCTATCTTTCCCACAAGAAAAAATAAAAATAAAAAACCTCTCACCCCTCTTTTAACCCCACAGCAATAACTTCCATTTACCACATTTGTCCCACCTATTTACCATCTGTTTTTCTTGCCAAATATTAGAAAGGAGAAACATCCCTAGAGCTGTGCTGGTGACAAGAGCACAAACAAGACGATTATAAAAGTTTTATGTATTATATACATACAAATAAAAGCACATACCCCTCTGCAGACTTATGGTTCTATAATATATAAATAATGCTTGCATGTGTGATTTTTCATTGTGTAGTTATGGATGCCATGTTTTCTTTCCAACACATTAAAAGGGCAAATGTTACACACTTCGCTTGGAAGTTGGAGTGTTGAAAGTTATGCTATTAACCTTGGGGCACTTGCCCTGGCAAAAGAACAGTTACAGAAGTTAGTCAATCTATCCAAAGATATTTTAACGCTGGCTAAATATTCCTCTATGACAATATAAAGTTGATTCCATGGGTCATGTATACACCATTTAAATTTTACCGTTTACTATAATTACACCATTGATGTAATTATCTGCTGCCTGAACATCTGAACTGGCTTGAATGTTTGAGAGGATACAACTTCCTCAGTAATTTGTAGCTGCTTTTTGGCACTGATCTACAGTCCTGTCAACCTCTCTACTGCAATGACCTACTCTGTTGGAGGGTGAAATTCTGTTTTCTGTTAGTCTGTAGATTCATGAGCATGACAAGATCAATGTGGATAGGAATTATGGAAGTTTCTTGAAAGGTTTTATATATCACATCCAGTGATTGTATGGGATTTAATGCTGATTGGACACATTGAGAGAGTACTATTTAGTATCTGGGAAGAGTAGCCCTGTAGGGCAGTCTTTTTCCAGCAGATTTTGTACATAGACTCAGTACAAAGAGGGAGTTTTGTCAGGTACGAACAGGGGGTTAACAGATAAGCTTTTACAGTTTTTATCTTTTTTCACAACATACCAGATATCTGAAATAGTATTACATTTGTTGATTCAACACAACCAACGTGGCAAGACTACATCCGTTTCACATGGGCCAATCAAGAGAAACTCCACTGAGTCACTTGGGTTTATACAAGTGTAACTGCAGAATCTGACCCCCTGAATCTACATTCAAGGACTAAGTAAGGTGAACAATATAAATGCTGTCATACCTTTGGCAATTTAAAGGATTAAGACAGTTGTGTACATGTTGCCAACAGTTTACTACTTCTCATTTGCTTTGGCTACACTCGCTTTCCTTTCCTGGATTAACTCCACATTTCTTTCTTTACTTTAGTTTGCTTGTAACAGGTTTGGGATTAACAAGAAAAGACTTAAAAATACTTTAGTGCCACAATATTACCTCCAATTCTTAGTTATAGAATAAGATTGGGCAAAATTGTTTGACAAGAAAGCTCTATATGCCCTCAGAAAAAGGAACAGTCTAACGATCAAATAGCATATTGGAGTACAGGTACTACTGAGTTCTGTTTTATTTCTAATCCATCCACTGTCAGAGAGTGCTAAGACAACATTTACTGGATAAGCTTTCCTGTTTTGCTCAGTTTTATTAATGTTGTTACTGAAATATCACTGGGTTATTCCCATCATTTATACTGCATGTTAAGAAGAATGTGAATCCCACAATAGCAACTTGGAACTTTAGTTGATTGCTCATCCATCAGTAATGCATTAGACCATTATCTTTTACTGACCTGCTTTTACGTATACTTCATTCCATGTATAACAAACAATAATTGACTCTGATATGGAATTTAACAGTTTGTATATACAGTAGATTTTATATCTATATAGTAAATTGATTTAAATGTAGAGTTATTGCTGAAGTATTTTTACTGGGCAACAGTGTGAAATTTGTTCCAATCATGACATCTTCCCTCTACAAGAACTTTACTGCAGGGGGTGTTAAGATGTCATTAATGTGGACACTTATCACCTCAGACTTTTTCCCTTCTTGGCAATTATACAACACTGAAAACACAAGCCATGGCAGACCAATAAACAGCAGAACATGAGTCAGCTCTTGGGATTTACTGACGGTATTTCCAAAGAAGTGAACAAAGTTCATACTTTACTACTTACATAACACGAGAAGTGATTATTACAATGCAGCCCATTGTTTTAATATATTTTACACACTAAGATGTCATCTGAAATAGTATGTACAAAACTTATTAAAATGTAAATTTAGAACCAACACGTAGCAGCAATTAGACAACTCTGCAAATATCACCTCACCGAGGCGAGTCTTTATTCAAGGACACTGCCAACGTACAGAAGTGTTTAAAGGTAAAAATATGTTATTCTATTAACATTTAATTGGATTAAAAACCCAGCGGGGTTATGGCAATTTTTTATTTAATATTAGAAGCAATGGGCCAAATGTTGAAAGGTGCTGATGTCAGATACAATGGGCTGGATGCTGCCCGGTGCTGTAGTTAGTGAGAGCTGAGGGTGGTGGGTCTGTTATGGAATGATACTTCTACATACTGTGAAACAGTTTAGAACAGCACTTGTTTCCCTTGGAAGGAGGTTTGGGGGGGAGGAGGGAGAAGTTGCATAATATCCTGGCTTGTCGGGACAAGCATATACTTGCAGTTAATGTCAGGATTACAACCATGCCACTGAAGCTATTTTTGCCTTAGGTCCGTCATTACCAGATGTAGACAATTACTATATTTAAAGTTCCAAAACGGTACATGGCATACTTTATTTTTAAAGGGACAAAGGCTGTTATAATATTTATGAAAATCCTGTACCCATAGAATACTTGTTTTCATATCTTTCAACTTCAAGATGTATTTACGGTGCAGTACAAATAAAATGAAAATTTAGAGTCAAAATTTTTCATTTCTTAAGCTGCACTGTAATTTGTACTAAAAACTAGAGGGTCACAATATTTCTGAATTATTTCTTAAATTACAGTTTTGACAACTAAATGTGGAGTGTAAGACGTTTTACAGAACATGGCAGTATACCAAAAACTGAATCAAATTTTAATGAAAATTACTTGTGTGTTAAATATAACAGAATATTTCACTATTTCAGCAAATAAAGAAAAATAATCATGAAGAAACATTTATATATCTGGATGAACTGTAGCATAGGGTGCTGGGAATGGTACTGGCAACTCTTCAGATTTGAATGGTTTCTCTTTTGCAAAAACAGAGCAATTGTCAGAAGACAAGCGTCCTTTTTGTCTCTTACCTTTTTATAATTCCCCTCCATCTCCAACGTGGATACTTTACTGATGATGTCATCCATTCCATCACTGTCCAAATTCATTCTTTAACTCTCAAACCCCCTCACTGCAGATTAAATATTCCTTGCAATTATCACTATTCATTGTATCCATAATTTATTAGTCCATACTCCAAGATCTGTTTGGATTTCTCATTTTTAAACTGAAATATCAGATGAAAACTGAAATTCTGTCAGTGTTCTTGCTCTTTTTCATTCAGAGAGACTGTCCCGTACTTTTACCCTTGTCTCATTCACTCTAGTGTGAGGACAGCTGCCATTCCATGCAGTTAAAATGTGACTTCTTGCTGACACTTTGGCCTGTCAAGGGTATGGTCTTCTCACAATCTGCTATCACCTTCCTCTGAATAATTCTCCTAGAATCCTCTTCAAAGCATGTTTCTTTTCCCTAATAAAGTAAAAGGCTGTCTTTGAGCCTTAGCCAGCTGATTATACTGAGTTCACTGCTTAGCAGTGTGTGTTGTAGCTACAAGAGGAAAGCAGCAATCTTCCTCCAGCCACTGGTAGTGCAGGATAAAAATAGATGGAAACTTGCCTAGCAGACTACACCAGGGCAGAGAAAACCTGGTATCTTATGACAAAATTAAAACAGTGTGGTTCAAAGTCAAGGCTACAGGAGGCAAAACTGGACTCACTTCAGGGACTTTCACATACAACCTCCCTGTACAATATAGCAATACTTTCTGTACAGACTGGTTGTTCTGTTTCAATATCCACAACTTTAGTCTATTAGAGGAAGCAAAAAAGAATTCCATAATTTGTTTGGAAATTCACCCATAGTGCCTTTCCAGTTTCAGGAGGAGCTCTTCATTCTTCTTATTGCCTTTCTTGCCTCCAAGCATTGCATGGTTGGCTTACTTGCTTAAGAGACAGGAGTAGCAAAATCTACAACTGGAGGATTTCCCCCCCCCCTTCCATTTCTTTCACAAAGTATATAACTAGGGATTTTTTTTGTTTTAAAGGTGAGTCCTTGGCTGGAATATTTTTTTCAGACATAATAAAGCTTTTAGGAGAAAAACCAATCCCAACCCAGTGAAGAAAAAGGAAGCATTCAAATATAAAGATTTCACTTGTCACAAGCTTCTAATATTTTCAGAGTCAGATTAAACCCCACTGGCATCAGCAGATACAAATTCAAGGAACACTGTGGAACTTGGCTCCCCAGCCAACCACCACAAATAAGTTCCTCACTGCTCCCCACTCTCCATACCAGGATTCCTTTTGGATTTCATAAAGCCTTCTACTCACTCCAGACTTGTGGGCATAGTAATTGGTTTGGTAATGGTATTTAAGAAATCATGGATTCCATGGCTCGCTGTCTTTTTCCCCAAGCCCAGCGTCTTTCCCTTTTTAATCCTTGCTCACATTGAATATGTTATTTCCATGGAGGAAGACACCGTTGTAAGTCACTCAGGAGTATTAATTCTGCTGCATGTCAATTGTCAGTGGAGGAAGGGAGAAGGAAAAGGGGGAATGAGTGAATGTACGAAGATCCTCCCAATGCATGGGGGATGTAACGATCCTGTTGAACATGGGACACTGGTGGCCAGTTCTTGTGGTGCTCCCTCTCCTCACTTTACAGGGAGCTTGGATATTATAGCACCAGATCGCCCTTGCAAGGGGAGGGTTAAATTTTCCATACTGCATATTTACAGAAACATTCACACCTTGCTCCCTCCTAGGGGATCCCCTTGAGAAGAGGTTGGAGCCTGGTGTCTCTGTTTCAGGGACAGTGAGATTGTGGAGGGAGGGAGGGAGTGCAAGCAGATTCCCCTCCTTCCCTCATAACAGCATAAGACTGGCCATACTGGTTCAAACCAACGGTCCATATAGCCCAATATCTCCCCAAACACTGCATGGGTAGTTGACGAAGGAACTCCTTTCTTGGATTCTTCTCTGCACCATGCATGCCTTCAAGATACATCAACGCTCAGTTGGACTTCATTTTCTCAGAGAGGAGTGAAGGGTTATTGACAGTTTCTGCTGCAGGCACAGCCAATCCAGCCAAGAATGGTAGAAACCCACCAGGAATAAAGATTCCACTTGTGCCTGTCTTGTTTTTGGGACACAGAAAAGAAATGCCAGAAACACGTAACTGAGCTAGGAGCTCCAGCTGTGATTACTGTGACGGTGCCCCCCATAAGGCGTTATGGAAATATGCTTATGAATATATATTACATAACTGGAATATGTTCTATGCTACATATGCCATGTAACATATCTATGTAAAGGTTATGATCTACTGAATCTATTAATCCTATTTGTATGCATGTATCATTTTTGTACTCGAAGTTATGAATATTGGCTGTGTACTGGCTTGATTTCTAAATAACCTTAGTAGAGCATTTGGTCAGTTCCTGGAGAAAGGAATTCGCAAAGTTAAGTGCCCAATCAAGAAGCACTTAAGGAACAATGCATCTTGGAATGCTCCAATCCACATAAGAAGTCTTCTTGGAGACATTCAAGATACCATGGGGGCAATAGCTTCTGCTTGTAAGAAACTGTGAGTCATGCACGGACTTGTGACTTGCCCAGGTGACTCCAGAACTCCATCTTGGAGCTGGACTTTGCACAGGAGAGAGGAGGGGGTCTCCGTCCACAAGAGAAAGTCTATTTAAGCCCGTGGGAGACCCCTCCATTTTGTTTTCAGCTGGCTAAGGAGATAGCCTCTCCACCCCCAAGGATACCTGAAAGAAACTGGAACAAAAAAGAGTAACTACAGGGGATGAGAGTGATTGCTGAACCCGGACTAGAAGGAGATTAATCTGTAAAAGAAAGATTACTGGACCTGGTGAGGTTTCGCCTGTATTCAGTTTTATTAGACATAGACTTGCAGGTTTTATTTTATTTTGCTTGGTAATTCAGTTTGTTCTGTCTACTTGGAACCACTTAAATCCTATTTCTGTATTTAATAAAATCACTTTTTACTTATTAATTAACCCAGAGTATGTATTAATACTGGGGCGTGGGGGGCAAACAGCTGTGCATACCTCTCTATCAGTGTTATAGAGGGCGAACAATTTATGAATTTACCCTGTATAAGCTTTATTCATTGCATTATACTTTCAGAATACTCAATTTATATTAAGTAGTTATGCATTCTGGGATTTAAATATTGTACAATATATGGCAAATTCATTTTTGGAAATAAAGCATGGAATGCTTTGAAGAGATTTCTCTTTATGCAAGAAATGTTCTAGGTTAACTTGCCTGGACAATATATGACCATTATTAGACAGCATAAGGATTCTTGACATTATACTTTTTTTAATTTATGGAAAGCAAATAATTGTATTTTTAAATGAAGAACATCCTAATGGAAGAAACAAGGCAAGTTTTCTCATAAACCTTCACTGTTCTTGTATACAGTAAATACTGTGTTTATACTCAGGTATATAGTAAATAATGATTATATCAAATAGTCTTTCTCCTCTATAATTTCAATATAAATTAATCAACAACATGAAGAGCTGGTGTTTATTCAGATGTTTTACACTTGCTTCCCCCTTAAATTATTTGAAACAACCCACTGTTAATCCAGTGATAAAATATTGTGTCTGCCTATTAAAACGGATATTTAGAAATGCTGTCAAAGTATTTTCTTCATGGGATTAATACATTTCATGCAAAGGAGAAGGTTTTGTTGAAGGAGTTAATCACTACGGGTTGACCCTTTGTCCCTGGATAAAGAGCATATTCTTTTTACTCTTCCTGACAGAGCAACATTGTAAAAATCAGAATAAATAAGTAAAAAAAAAAAAAAACCAAAAAACAAACCAACCCCCCCAAAAAACTAAACCAAAAAACCCACACCCACCCTCTTCAGGGTATGAAAAAACCATCTAAACTGTTGAAATTACAGAAACTGCACAAAGAGTTTATGCATCGTTTTAATTTAATCAGAGATAAAGGATAGTTTTGTAGTTAAAGCCCTGGACTAGGACTTTGGAGATCTGGGTTCAGTTCCCCCCATCTGTCCCTGGACAGTCACTGACTCTCTGCCCTCATTTCCCGACCTGTACAATGGGAATAAAATGTCCTGTTTTATCTATTTAGTTTGTAAGCTGTTTAGGGCAGGAGCTCTCCGTTATTACATGTATGTATCGTGTCTAGTACATGGGGCCATGCTCCCGTGGGGAACTCTATGTACTATCACCACATAAATAATAAATGCAATTAATGTATGTGATGATATTTTACTTCAACACCACTAACGTAAAAGTCAAGCTTTGGGCTTTGTAATTATGTTTAGAAAAAATGAAATGAAATCACACACACCACTGCAGTATCCAACTCAGAATAGTTTGCTTCTTTCATTAGATAAAAAGGAGAAGGGTTCTATTTAAAATACATTCACACAGAATCTCACTTAAAATTTTTCAGGCTAATTACCCAGTCATCCAAGTACAGTTGGAGAAATGTCTTTGCTGAGATTCTCTCAGGACTCACCTTGTAATGAGACCATCTGACAGAAAAAAATAAGTCATATCAGTTCATTTAGCTTATTAGTCTAGAAGCTGATAATTCTGGTTTTAACTCAAATCAAATCACAACCTTAAATGAAAATGCACTGTTCAATGAACATCTTCTTTCAAATGAGAGAGAAGAAATCAATTCAGAATACTATGTTGGACAACAGGTTTCTGATAAAGCGGGGCAAGGGTTACTTTTGTGAGAGAGAAGTCCACGTAAAATTTCATCAGCTATGAAACTGGAATCATGGTTATAGTTACAAAAACTGTTTCTCCCTTCAGTGAATTTAAACGGTAGCATTAGGAGAGAGACAGTTTGAAGTCTGAGATTGTAGTTAGGGCACCCTAACATAAAAACTGGAAACACATATTGAGTGCATCTCAACTTTAGTAGTAGTAGGAGTACCACAGTAGCAACTCAGAGGCCCCAATCAAGATAGGGGCTTCATTGTGTGGGGGGAGTATAGACACAAAGTGAGATGGAGTCTCTGCCTAAAACAGTTTATAATTTAAATAGACAAGACAAAGGGAGGAAGAGTTAGCAGAGGTATAAAGAGGGGAAGTTACTTCCCCAAGGTCACAAATAGGTCAGTGGCTGAGCCAGGAATAGAACCAAGGTCTTCTAACTCTCTGTTCACTGCCCTATGCAATAGGTCATGCTGCCTTCCTGTGGCTCAAGCTGCTACAGTTAAGAATCTAATGTAACAACCCACTCCTTCACATTCAAGGATCAAAATTAGTCACCCCCTTGAACATATACAACTATTTTACATATCAATTTCAAACTATACCATCTTTTTGTGCATGCAAAGTCTGGGGGGAAAATGCATTTCAATTTCAGGTTTTATAAAAGCCAGAAAACAGGACAGATTAACTTTTACTTAGTCTTAACATTAAAAGCTTAATTTTTCATACTGATAGTAAGGCATGAAACAGTCAGTGCCTTCTGCTATTTTTTTTAAAAAAGGTTACTAAAAATGAGCAATACAATTGTAACTGAAATTGTTATCAGATTTAATTATGCACGGATAACACTTATCTGAGTCAATGAAATAAACTAAACGATGAACTACAAATTTTCTAAGGTCTGCCATAAAGAGAATAGGCCATAATGATCTTTTTGTTCCAAGGATCCAATCTTTTCCAAACAGTGCACTTTAGCAGATTATCTAGTTAACTGATCATGGTAACCCAACTAGAGTACCTATACCGATGAACACCTCTCACAATAATCTCAAAAGTGGTTGCTACTTTATGATTTATTAGTAGAATTTACAGCATTTTTTATATCTGGTTAGGTTATAAACAAGTTTGGAAGGATTACATTTCTAATCAGTAAATGCCAATAAACATTGATTTTACTGTGCACACACAAACCTATGAAAATATATTTTCATCAGTAATAATGAAAATGAACCAAGTGGCAATGTAAGAAAAATGCTGCTTGAGAACTTCTGAGAGTTTGATTTAAGGATAGGTACTTTGTACATTTTGATATGTGATATTGACAATTTGCATTTTAATGGTTATAAAACTTTATCATTAAATGATTATTATCTGACCTGCCCCATAATTTCCTGGAACTGTAAAAATTTAAATTGATAAAAATAGAAAAAAATGGGTTACTTTAGAAAAACTCTTTTAAAGTCAGTCCTAATTATGAAAGTACCACTCTGAAGGCTGGCCATCATCCGTCTTCCCATTTATACAGACATGTCTGAAAAGTTCCACAGAATGGGCAGAAAGCACTTCCATGTAGCGAAGGGGAGCTTCTCTCACAACTTCAAAGAGAAAAAGACAGCCAGCCTCATCCTTGCAGTCTAAACTGTCTGTTAAAGGGCTCCCCACCTCCAGAGCGGCAGGCTCCTTTCGTTTACTTAATAGTAGCAGTTTTTCCATTGGTGATCAGTGTGCCCAGAACTATTGATCTATTGAGTTCCAACTCCCTTGTTACAAAATGTTTTGTAGCATTTACAATCAGCTAAAGAAAAGAATGATTTTGGAAGATAGGGTGGGTGCCATGTCTTCTGCCCCATACAGGAGAAGTAGACTGTAGTGTTGCCAACTCTTGTGATTTTATCTTGAGTCTTATGATATTTGGTGTTTTTCCTGAGAGTCTCAGCTTTCATTTCTAGTATTTATGGTTGCTGAGAAATCTTCAAAATGTGACTCCTAAAGGCTCGAAAAACAGAAAGCAAATAAAAGGACCCCAAATTAGTTATGTTTAAAAATGTAATGATTTATAAATCAAATTTCATTATTTTTTTGAGACCCTGACTAATGATTTTTCAGTAGTTGGTATTAGCATTACTGAGGCCCTATGTATACTCCAGACCTCTGCTGATCTAGGTATATCAGTCACGGGTGTGAAGAAGAGGTAGCCCTGACTGACATAGCGGTGGCAAGAAAAGTCCCTAAAATGGCCTGAAACAGCGAGTACTTTAGGTCCTCTCTTTCTTTTCCCAAGGAAATTAGATGGCTGTTGGCATGTCCTTGATCTACAGACACAGTTCTTTACTGAAAGGACTGCTTTCCAAATGGAGAGCTTGTAGCGTACAAGCTGACCAACTCCCTGAAAAAGTCTGCAAAGGAAGAGGCATTTACTGAGAAACACCACTCTCTCCCTTTCTTTCTATGGAAGTGCAGCCAATCAAATTTAATACAATTTTAATACAGAGGGGCAGCCTGATCTTTCAGCACATATATAGCTGCCAAATTTTGTGCAGCTCCACATGACATTAATGCACAGAGATCATACAGAAAGCTTGGAGTAGGGCAAGGGTGAAATGTTGAGGAAGGGGGATCCGAAAACGGGATTTGGGCACTGAACTGTTCCGGGGAGGGAAGGCTGAAAACTGATGGTCCAATCAAATTTCTGAAGTAATGCTGAACGTGTTTTAGTTCAGTTAACACATGGAATTAAAACAGTTTTTAGCCACAATTCAAGCTGTACAAGTTGTCAGCAAAAGATAAATATCCTAGTATAGACAGAGCCATACTATCCAAATTCCATCTAAACGGATCTTGTCCCATGAGTTATGTCCCAGGCCCTTCCTGAAATACCTGTTTTTGAGCTAACTGCAGGACTTTGAAGAAAATCAAATGTAACTGGTCATATCAGTTTTTTATCTGTGTATAAAGCCCAAGAATGTTTGACATTTCAGTCAACAGAAATAGGTACATATCCAAATCGATGCTAGTCTGCAAAACCGAATGGCTCCCATGAGCAATATTCTGTTTAGGGAGTATAATATTACACAGAGATTCAGTCTCAATGTTTTGGAGTTCAGAAATTTATCAACTTTTAGAAGATCATCAGAAATAAGTCTGAGGTGATGATATTTAACTTTACTGCCATGTTAATAATAGGATTATGGTAGCATCTAAAGGCTAGGGTCCCATTGGGCTAGGCACTGTACAAATATGTAACAAAAAGGCAAACTATGATCTGAAGAGCTCACAATAGACTCATTCATCAAGATGAAGAAAATATGCAAGAAGCTGACGTCCACTTAATTTTCAGATTGTTACTCTATGCAAAGGGCACCTAAAAGATTTAATGGTGAACTGAAATGCTTTATTACTTAATACTAGTTAAGATCCTAAATCAGGGGTGGGCAAACTTTTTGGCTGGAGAGCCACATCGGGGTTGCGAAATGGTATAGAGGGCCGGGTAGGAAGGCTGTGCCTCCCCAAACAGCCTGGCCCCGTACCCTATCCACCCCTTCCCACTTCCCGCCTCCCTCAGAACTCCCCACCCATCCAACCCCCCTGCTCCTTGTCCCCTGACCACCCCCTCCCGGGACCCCCCCGCCCCTAACCACCCCCCGGGACCTCATCCCCTTATCTAAGCCACCCTGCTCCTTGTCCCCTGATCGCCCTGACCCCTATCCACACCCCTGCCCCCTGACAGGCCCCCCGAGACCCCTGACTACCCCCTCCTGGGACCCCCATCCCTAACTACCCCCCCTGGACCCCACCTCCTATCCCACCGACCCTCCCACTCCCTGTCCCTCCCCTACTGGGACCCCCCCGATCCCCTGGGATCCCACCCCCTATCCAACCTCCCTGCTCCCTGTCTCCTGACCCCCCTCCACAAACCTCCGCCCCATCCAACTTCCTCCTGTCCCCACTGCCCCACGGGACCTCCTGCCCTCGCCTCCCCCTGTCCCCTTACCAGGCCGCTCAGAGCAGCAGGGCAGGCTTGCTGGACAGCCTGGGAGGTGGGCAGGCACAAGCCGCACTCCTCACACAGTGGTGTAACTGCAGGGGAGGGGCTGGGGGCGAGCCTCCCCGGCTGGGAGCTCAGGGGCCGGGCTGGATGTGGCCCGCGGGCCGTAGTTTGCCCACCCCTGTCCTAAATCATTAAAATAGTATGTGGGTATATTTAAATGGCAAGGAAGTACATTATAACAAAATATTTTATTTACTTTTATTTACTTATCAGGGCCTGAGTTAAGGTTGTGTTTCTTCGATGCATGTTGATGACATCACAGATGTCTTAAGTATTTTAAACAAATGTGCAAGTGCTGGTATTTTTCATGTCAAATTTGCAGGAGAAAAAATATAGCCCTAAAACACAGGTCTTGAGAGATCAGTTGAAAACACATTTGCAATTTACTTTTAAATTATATTTATTCATAATGTTAACAATACACACGTAGTCTCTTAAATATTTCACTGATCTTAACAAGTTGTCATAAATATAAAGGGAAGGGTAACCCTGTATACAGAACTATAAAATCCCTCCTGGCCAGAGGCAAAACCCTTTCACCTGTAAAGAGTTAAGAAGCTAAGGTAGCCTAGCTGGCACCTGACCCAAAATGACCAATGAGAGGACAAGATACTTTCAAATCTGGAGGGGGGGGACGGACGACAAAGAGTTGGTCTGTCTGTGTGATGCTTTTGCCGGGAACAGATCAGGAATGCAGCCTTACAGCTCCTGTTAAGTTAGTATGTAATTTAGCTAGAAATGCATTAGATTTCCTTTTGTTTAATGGCTGGTAAAAATAAGCTGTGCTGGATGGAATGTTTATTTCTGTTTTTGTGTCTTTTTGTAACTTAAGGTTTTGCCTAGAGGGATTCTCTATCGTTTGAATCTGATTACCCTGTAAGGTATTTACCATCCTGATTTTACAGAGGTGATTCTCTTACCTTTTCTTTAATTAAAATTCTTCTTTTAAGAACCTGATTGACTTTTCATTGTTCTTAAGATCCAAGGGTTTGGGTCTGTGTTCACCTGTACAAATTGGTGAGGATTCTTATCAAGCCTTCCCCAGGAAAGGGAGTGTAGGGCTTGGGGGGATATTTTGGTGGAAGGCGTCTCCAAGTGGGCTCTTTCCCTGTTCTTTGTTTAAAACGCTTGGTGGTGGCAGCATACGGCTCAAGGACAAGGCAAAGTTTGTACCTTGGGGAAGTTTTTAAACCTAAGCTGGTAAGAATAAGCTTAGGGGGTCTTTCATGCAGGTCCCCACATCTGTACCCTAGAGTTCAGAGTGGGGAAGGAACCTTGACACAAGTGTTTGGCATTATTTACAAAAATAATTTCAATCACTTTTAATGGTGCTGTAAAAGAGATTACCAACATACCAATGCCAATATGCCTGAACTGGAGAGGCGATCTGTAATGGTGAAAGGGTCCATGCCTATTGAGTCAATAAGAGTAGGGATGGCAGTGGTTTGTGTAATACTTATCAGTTGGGAACTGGAAGGAGGCCACTACACAGCCTCAGGTGGTAATAACTTTTGGTCACCACTGACCTGGTATGGATTCAGATTGATAACCTAGAAGTGAAAGGATTCATATTCCATTACCATATGACATTCAATTCCACTGCAATCAATGTATAATTCTTCCAATCCATAAAAGCACAGATCTTTAACCTTCGGAGGAGGGTTATCATCATATTATTTAGAATATGATCCAAAACTGTTTAATAAACATCTAGCATTCTTCTTCTTGGAATTGTTAATTCTGTTAATTTAAAAAAATCTAATTTTATGGACCATTTCCTCAAGAATTTGGAAAGTAGCAGCAGCAGTTGATTTAGGTCAGACAAGATTTGTCTAGCGAGATGCGTTTAAACGAATTGCTTTTTGCTGTCTCCCATTATAAGATAAACCTGTACTGCTGATCCACCACTCTAGGATTCTTTTGGTAGCATAATATACAGCCCTGCTTAGCATTTAGAATTTATTTTTGAACAGCCACTGCAGGGATTTAACGTCTAAACTGTATAGGGTCTCTCTCTTTATTAACTGTATTTTAAGGCTCTGATAAAACTTAAAGCACATTTCAAAAAGGAATTTGACCACAGATATCACACGTGACTATAGCAGCCTTCACATTGACATTTTCCCTTCCCCCCCATCACAGCCCGTGTTTAGGGAAGCCACCCTTCCTCTCTAGCTTGCTGAAATCCAATCATTTATGGCTTGTAGTTTGATTTTAAACCCTGGATTGCTGATCACAGAAGGATTAAAACTTGACCTCCAGGTTAATGGGTTTGATTATTTGGGTTGTTTTGCTGCTCCGTGCAACCAAACAGAGGTATTTAAACAAAACATGAAGATCATTTTCATATGACATTTTTCTAAAATAAAGATTCACATATGACTAGTGATTTATATTCAGTATTTTTGTTTTGAAAGAACACATTGTAATGAATAAGCAGATTAAAATGATTAAAAATGTAGCCGTACTATGATCACACAAAACCAAATGCTTTAGGATGCTATCCAGCCTAATAGCAGTGTTTTTGACTCAACCTAATGTATCTTCACTTACTCACAGTTCCCAGAAGACTGGCTTCCATTTGAGAAGAAACAATAGGCGACCTTTAACCCTTCAGTTCCCAGAACTATGCTGGGAAAACGTTCTCAGAGACACAACAATGATGCTATTTATTAAATTACTAAAATATGACAGGCTAAAGGCTTCAGAAAATTATTTAAATATATTTTTAGAAGGGGATAGACTGGAATAATTATTTTAAACTGCTAATTGGATTAAAAATCTTCAAACTCAAAAATCATTTTTTAACTCTGTACTATGTGTACTGACTGGTACTTTGGTTTATTTCCCTTCCCTTCTATAATGCTATTTTATGCATGGGGATGCATGTGTTTAACAATAATCTTCAAGCAGGACCAAGCCCTAGGAGAGGAGTCTGTAACGTAGGTGCGTGTGTCATAATACTGTCCATCTATTGTTAGGAAAGTGAAGTAATGTCAGTGTAAACTCCTAAATTCTTACTTTGCCCTGTGGAAAGGTAATACATGAGTCTTTGTTACCAATTATCTTCTCATCTTCATCTCTGATTATTAGTATTGTGGCAGTGCCCAGAGGCCTGACCAGGACTGGGACTCCACACTGTGCTGGTGCTACAAACACATAAAAAGGCACTGTCTCTGCCCCAAAGAGCTTGCAATCAATTAATCCATATTTTGATTATTTATCAAAATAGCAAACCATAATGTGAACAATGAAAAGACAGCATGTGAAAATGACCACTACATTTTAATGCATCAATTACGGACAGTGAATATAGAACTCTTAAAAATATTAAAAGCTAATCTTGCTTCAAATATAACTACGAAGGTGCTAAAACAGCCACTTCATACAAGTAATTTAAATCAAGTACTCTCATTTATACTTGTAGTAACAGAGTAAGTGTTGACGCATTATATAACATAAAATGCAGCTCGTACATAAAGACTCAGATGAATACATATTACTGAACCTAAAGCATCAATGAATGGAAGTGTCCGAGAAAATAAATCAGTTATCAGTTCCTTTTCCACTTAGTTCATCTAAAGATTTTTACTTATTAGTGAACATTGTGTAGTGTACACAAGAACTTAGGCATTGACACTCTTAAAGTTAACATTTAAAAATATTGTTTACTATTATTTTATGCACCTTTTATTTGTTCCATAATTCGTTCCCCAAAATTATTTCCCATCTCTGAAACATATCTTAAACAGTTCTTCATTTAAAGGAGTTCCTCTATCCATATAGACATACATGTCAGGACAGATTATACCTATATAATTCACATTTTACAAGCCAACTAAGCATTATTTTCTACACTGCTCATCAGATTTACAACAAACCACAATACTAAGAATACTGTAGAAGCCGAAGAGAGGCAACTTGCTGCACTGAAAACGTCAGGCCTTTCTCTCCCGCAAAGGATGCCTATCATCGTAACAGAGCTTTAATTCTTACCTGATACGAACAGTTTTCCTGGTGTACCATCTCAGTGCATCATACAGAGAGCAGACACCAAAGCCAGGAATGTTTACAGAAGCTGCACAGTTAAAATTTACAGCATCTGAAGGAGAAAAGAACGCCCTTGTAAGGCGAGAAGCTTCCTGCAGATTAAAATGGATGCTGTTTCTGCTGTTTCAACCTGCGCAATGGCACTGCCTTTGCTAGTGAGGAGTGTAGCAGTGCTGTTCTCCTCAGGGAACTAGCAATGAGGTCTAACAACATGTAGCTGAGACTGTGATGGGGGAGGGGGTTCACTCATCACTAGCACAATCGGCCAATTATATTGTAGACACAAAGAAAAGGATCAGTCTGAGGCTGGTGTGACCTTCTGGTGCTTTCTGAAGGCAGCTAACTGATGTGGAAACATTCTAGTCCTCATTAAAGGGAAAAGGGGGGAAAAAAAGACAAATCAATACTTCACTTGAACATTTCTGACCTTTGCCTTCATTCTCCCTTCCTATAGCTGTTCTTCGATTACTGCTTAGAAGTTTTAATAATACTTACAAACAGAGAGTCGTAACTGTATTACAGAAATATAAACAATTGCCTTGGTAATTTAAAAACATTAATCTATTTCAATCAGACAACATTTCTTTCTTTGGCCAAGACCATTTACAGCCGAATAAACCAAACTCAGGTGTACATTCCATACAAAAAAGAATCAAGGTATGTATTCCATCTTCCCAAAATAGGTTTAAGATATTGAATCATTAAATAATAAGTAGGAATGCATTCCAGTTATTTTCTTTTACAGTGTATCGGAGAAACATAAAATCTTTTCTTGAAAATGTTTTGTTCTACATTTCCTGTGAATTGTAAGTATAGGATGCAATGGTGTTTAAAGAATTTACTTTCTATATTGTTGTAATGTCCATTTTGAGCTGGAGCTTTGACTATATTATCCAATACAGGGGAACAGTTAATGCCACACTGTTTGTTTCAAATGAAACAAACATCTGTGTTCTTTGCAACAGCCCCAAACAAAAATAGGCTATTCTATAACTAAATTTGACTGATGAGAAGAAATCTGAAGATCAGACAAATATCCAGAGGAAACTATACACAGCCACAGTTTGCCTACACAGCATTTTTAGGAACAACTATGACTTGGTATTTTAGATCTGAGCTGGTTTTTTACTTTTGTAATACCCTGTCATCCAATCCACAGATATGAGATAATTTGGCCTGAAAATTCTTAGAGGCTGGACAAATATTCCAAAACAGCAGTGATAATTATTTAAGAAGATCTAAACAAACATTCATTTTTGTAAATCTTCTATTGCATTTTCAGAGTAGTATTTTGAGATTATACACTGGTTTTACAAATGGCAGTACAGGTCAGGCTGTAATTCTCAACATATAAAAGAAACTAAATACAAACTTTTTATTCCATTGATGAACAGTCTTGTGATAGAAGACAAGAGTGAAAGAAGAAATAAAGTACTACTTTACAATTTCTCAGGATCTGTGATCTTGGGCTGGGAGTTTTAGCAAGTAGCTCATAGAAAAACATGAGATTTCAGAGTCACGTTCACCGCTGGGCTGCTCACCTTCAATTTAAAACAGTGAAAACACCTAAGGGGTCCTGGCACATTAGCAGTCAAGTGTTAACCTGTAAAACACTCAGCCCAGATTGTGCCGAGCTCTTGTGTAGGTGCTAGGACACCAGAGCGTTCTTTCACTCTTGTATTCAAGAAATGCTCCCTCTTAATACCCCTACCACAAAAGGGCATGGAAACATCCAGCCATCAAAAGAAGAGCACATTCCTATGGTACGTCACACTAGTCATGCTTCCCCCCTGAATGCTGCAGAATTCCAGGAGGGATTGTGCCAATCAGAGACAAATCCCTTCCAGAGCTCAACATGGGGTGGTGCGACTGCACCAATCCCAAGCCGGCAAGTGCCTATCATGCACAATCTACTGCTCAGTGTTAACAGACACCTTCAAACTCTGCCAGTCTTTGCATAGGAGTATTAGATGTATCCAGCCCCTTTAGTAGCTTAGCTTTGATGTTCCAATCTCTTGCTAGCTCATGTAATGGTGAGATCAGTGAAGCCATGTTTTTCACTGCTCTGCCAATGGAGAAGACATGCTGACCTGAAGTCCCCCATACTATCCTGGAGGAGATTGCTGCTTGATGTATTATAGACTAGGCTATTGGTAAAACATGGTAAAAAGTTAAAATGTACTGAGTAATATTCATTTTTGCACAATATCCTGTACAGTATGAAAATGCAAAAACCTATCTCTGCAATAAAAAGCAACGATATGCTTCTCCTTCCTAAATTGAATATTTCTATAAATTTGGGAATGCCAGTTCATTACTGAAAAGCCATCTGTGTATCCCTCCTATTTTCTATTAGCACTATTTCCTAGGCCTGTGGAGGCTGAGCTCACAAGTTCAAATGGCTATGAGAAAACAGGAATCCTGAGTTTTCCTTAGAGCCCCTGATTCAAGTGCCAAAAATCTATCCCTGATTCAGAATTTCTTTCTCAAAAATGGCCTTGCATGATGATCTCTCTACCCCCACTTTTCTCAGCTCTTCATCCTTGCAAGTACATTAAAAAAGCAGGGGGAAATGTGGGTGGATGGAGATTCACCAGAGTTTTCACACAAGTGGGAGGGCAAAGAGCTGAAGGGGAAAAAAATCCCATAAAAACAATAGTTTTCTCTGTTTCTTCTTTCAGGGCCTTATCCAGTATCTCAGCAGAAAGGCTGATACGTAATCATCACTCCCACAACCATGTGAGGAATTCTTCATCTCTGCAGCGCGGCTTCACGGGAAATGAGGTCTCAGTCAACAACCCTGGGCATCTCAGTGTTCTTTCCACCAGGGTAGGAATGCTACGTGGCTACAGTTCGTAAGGACTGTGGGACAGGAACAGTTCCAGGCTGCTCCCAGGGGAGAGAACTGAGCAGAAATAAGAACTACCTTACCTTGGAAAGGGAGGTTTCAACTACTCTGCTGCATACTGCAGAGATGTTTGGATGGGGAGGGGGAAAAGAACATCTCTTTCAAAAGTTTTACAACTTTTACAAACAAACAAAAACCAGAACCAACAGGTTGGGGTAGGGGGGAGGAAGGCAAGGAAGTTTGGAGAAAGAAGGCGGCTATCCTTCAAGCCCTGTATGTGGGGACTTAATGTTGATGCTTAGCAAAGACATTATGGCCACATATGGGATAATCATAATGAAACAATTTCCAAACTCCAGCTCTGGGAAGAGGGTGAAAAGACGGGACTCCTAACTAGGTACACAAGAGGTAGTAGAGAGGGGATAAGCCCTCTTAAGGTAGGGAATAGTCTCTGTGGCTGCTCTGATGCTAGGGAATCTCAGCAATTTTTGATGAGTGAAGATCAGCTAAAGTGTTTTGGGTTTTTTTGGCTGCATCAGACCAATCATTCACAAACTGCCTTTTTTAAAAAGAATGCTATAAAAACCACTTACATTTTAATTTTCCCTTCTGAAGAAATGTAAAGGGATCTCTCAGCAAGACTTTTTTCAGAAGCTTCCTTGACAGAGGGCAAAATGTTTGCCCCAAAAGACCAAAAAACAAACACACACACCACCACCAAAACAAACAAACAAACAAAAAACTCCTTGCTTAATGCTGAAAGCAGCTTCTTGTGTTACATAATCTCCTGATGACATTTATCATGTGTGTCATAAGAAAGACTCATGAAATTATCCCACTCTTCACACATTACTGGTTTATTTATAGTTGAAGTGACTCAGTGCCATTTCACACAAAGCAGATTTCTGACAAGTATAGCGTGAATCTTGTCGGACACAGCTATGGCACAGTGAGGTGCGAAGTACACAAAACCACCCTCTTTAACAGTTTATTCCTTCTGTAGGTATTTGTGCATGGGGGCTGCTTTATGTTTAACTTTTAGTTTGCTGCACAGTATCCCTCCACCTCTTCCAAGAGACTATTCTTAACAAGCCAACTGGTCTGGTTGGCACACAGTTCCCAATTCTGCAATGAGCTGTGTGTGGACATATGCCTGCATCCATGCAGAATCCCATTAAAATATCAGTGAATCTACACTGTCACAGGGGTCTGCCTGTATACAGCTCATTGCAGGATCAGGGCCATAGTTGCACCATAGGAACAGGCTCCACAGGAATTCCTTAAACCAAGCAAAGGGTTTTTCTTTAAATTGAAAGAATAAAGGAAAGTGTATCTGTCTAGAGGTTAGTGTACTAGGCTATGAGCCAGAGAACCATCTGCACCTGCTCTTTCTTTATCAGTTTGTGATTATCCATCCAGAGGGCAAGTCAGATAGGTAGGTAATAAATAAAGTTGTGGGTGCTTCAAGTGAATGAAAGTTATTTGGCTGTCTCCCAAGTGGGTCACTACAAAATGGTGTCCCTTGCTAAAGAAAAGAACAAGTAAACATTCCTATTTCTGCACCTACCAATTTCTGCAGCTGCCAGTTAGAATGCGTAGGAACCTTTGATAGTCCACTAAGGGAGGAAGGGGTCTTGAAAATTAACTAAATTTCAATGCCCTAAGAACGTCTGTCTGAAAACAGCTTTTGATAACATGAAAGCATCCACTCTGCAATGTTTTGAGAAAACATACAGTCTGACTATGCTGCTAGCCTAAACACTCCTTTCTGAGAAGAGATACATCTCTCTGCCCAGGAGAAAGTTACTGCATGTATAGAGAGAGCTCTTTGCCTGACAAAGCACTGACCTCTCCAACTCTTCTGACTACTGTTAAATAATGGAATATTTAATTCACCTTGCCCAGCTGGCCTTAGAGAAATTTTGCCCCAACAAAATTGCCTGACTTACAAAATGGTTTTCTATAGCTGAAATAAAATATAAGGGTCTCTTATATGTCTAGATAGCGCTACCTACTTACAGTGTCATACAGGCATTGAGGTTGATATGAAAAAGGGCCATTTTATGAAGAAAAGCAGCAACAGTATACAGCACCACTGGGTCTTAATGAAAGACTAGGTCATAAACAATAAAATCTAGCTCTTATAATATATATATATGGCTTTTCATCAGTAGTTCAAAGCACTTTATGAAGTGGTTAGTGTCATTATCCTTATTCTACACATGGGAAAACCAGCAGGGAGGGGAAATGACTTAGCCAAGATCACCCAGCAGGCCAGTGGCAGAGCCAGGAATAGAACCCAGGGCCTCTCGAGTCCCATTTTTGTGTTCTGTCCAATTAAGCAGACCTTCTTGGATAAACAGATCACTACTGAGTAGGCAGTTAGTTCCCATTTCATGAAAGGAAGATAGAAACAGAATTTTGGTTTACAAAGGGAACACAGGATCCAGGAGATAAATGTAAATCTTCAAAGAGAAATAATCCTCCTTCCAAAAACCTAGTTACTCGGGTGGGAACCTGCCAGTGTCCTGTAGTTCTCACCAAATAGACCCCAAGGCGAAAACCTGGGACTCTCAGTGACCTAGGGAACAATCCCTTAGGCAGCCCTCTCCACAAGACTGTATGGGTTGTTAAAGAGAGAAGTTCCTAAAGCAACCACCTCCCTAGACTTGCATCACCAGGAGAAACTCCACTGAAAGTTCACCTACAAATCGGATTTGGGGAATGGAGGAAAGTGTGCCACTGCTTAAAGAAGTCACACTTTGTTTAACGATCCCCTTTCTGAATCCAAGGCTTAATAGAGAGGGGAAAAAATCTTGAGATCTAGGGTTGATCTTTGACAGCAGTTGTGGGAATTGATGAACTAGTGCTACACACTAAGCCTGGGATCACTAAAAGAAAGCAAATTCTGACATACTGAACTGTTTGGAGAATTTTTATGGATCAAGGTAAGAGGAAATCAGTTTGAGGGGATTAGCAGTTATATATAAGAGGGCTGCCCCTGGGTCTAGGTATCAATTGCACAGTCTCTACTGAGGTGAAGTGATCAGGAGGGTTGCATGGGGAACAAAGAAGCATGAACCCGACAAAACACATCAAAATGTCTGGATGTTAAAATAATGTTATCTGTTCATCTACTGAAGGAGCAGCAGCACCTAGGTATTACCATTTGGTGTGCCCCTGATTCAGCAAAGAAATTTTTACTTATCTGCTAGCTTCTAGTCCTTTGCTCGGCACATCTCTCTATTCTTTTATTCCTAAAATGCATCTTTTTTTTTAACTGCCATATGTTAAGAGTATTCTTTAAAGAATGAAGTATTCCACGCAGCAAGCCACCAGTTAAACTCAAAGAAGGTCTCCTGAATCAATGTCTAAAAAGGACTAAACTGCTCAGCAGACACTATTTTATATTTGCTCATACTTTGCTATCCAGAATTTGCCAAGATTTGTGCTAAACTTGTCAGAAGACTGCTCCGTTTTAATAGTTTACACTGTGCTAGGTCATTGGTTCATTACTGAATCAGAGGGAAGTGTGCCTCACCAAAATTCTTCCTACAGCACTTACAGTAAGTGTTTCTTGAAGACCTTGCATACAAAAAAGTGGCCTGACCCAACTTAGGCTATGTCTACACTTGCAGAGTTTTTGCACTGTCAGTTTCACCTGTGATAGGGAACCAGCAAAAGAAAGGTTTCAGAGTAGCAGCCTTGTTAGTCTGTATCCGCAAAAAGAAAAGGAGTACTTAGAGACTAAGGTGCCACAAGTACTCCTTTTCTTTTTGCAGTAAAAGAAAAGCGCTGCTTTGTGTTCTCACTCACTTCCACAGGCATCAGATCATGTTCACATCTGCAGCACTTCCATCGCGGATGAAAGCACTGCACTGAGGGCAGCTATCCCACAGAGCAGCTCTTTCAATTTTGAGGATAGGTCTTGGGGTGGGGGGGATTGATCGCAGGGCATCTTAGTCCCTGTACAGCCTCCTCTCCCCAAACACTGATCTGCTCCAGTGGCTCAGCATTGCTCCAAGCAGGGGATCATTTGCTCCATGAAGCAGCCATTATCACTTGGCCAGATAAGTGAGCACTTGCCAAGAAAACAGGAAGGGGAATTTCAAAGTTCCGGAGGATTTACCGGGGTGGGGGGCGGACATCTTTTTACCTGGCTTCAGAGCAGCAGAGCTGCTGGCCAGAGTGGTCACCTAGGCACTGTGGGATATCCTTCGGAGGCTAAAAGCTGTGAAAACAGTAAGAATGTGTCTTCACTTGCACATCACTGCAGAAGTATCACCAGTAAGAGCTGTATGTCTCTCATGGAGGTGGTTTTCTGTTTGCGGTGAAGCTCTTGGAATGTTTTACAGTCCATACAGGCTGACCATTCCTCCCTGTCCCAGAATTCAGGTATGTCTAGGATTTGAAAACCCTCAGGACTTGCATTAAAGCGCTGAAAAGGGCAAGAAGAAAGAACGTAGCAAAATTAACTTTTTCTATAACCCTTGCCACCACCCAGGCAAAAAACTACACACCAAAAAACCTATACAGTAAACCAAAATACAGTATTATGCACTGTGTCAGAACACTGGAGTTGCTGAGCACTCTCAACTCCCACTACCACAGAAGGGGAGTCAGGAAATGCAAAGTTGTAACTCACCTGGAAACCATAACCTTACTTCTTCAGCAGTACCCCACCACCCCTCATTATAGTTAATTACAATGCGGCTGAATTGCAGTAGCTGAAAGAACTTAAAATTGAATTTACAGACGTTCTCTTTTAATTCTTCACCATAACATTGCACTAACAAGGATTTTTAAAGAAGTGAATTTCCTTTCGTATTTCTGGGATTTAAAAAGATGAATGAAAAAGCAAGGTGCTGGTTTGTGTGTTATTTGAGCATTTATCAGCAACTTTCTCCCTTAACTTAGTTCTTGTCCAGAGCTGATCAGAGGTGTTCTTGCCCTAAATATAATGGGAGTAACTCTCTTTCCTGCCCACAGTCACTCTCACAATAAACTGTCATTCAATATTTTGATGCCTTACATTGCTTGTTCTGTTTATCTGGGACAGGTGGGAGAAAGCTGGGTCTTCTGGCTAACAGTAGTTTACAGTACACAATGCTGGAGTTAGTTTTAGTTTAGTTTTCTAGAACTTCATAATTAATATATGCCTGGTTCATGTAATGAACAAGGTAAAACTCTATTAGGACTTTTTAAACAAGTTATTTATGTCCAACAGAAGAGTAATTAATCAAACACTAATTGGTCACTTGTACGAGAAAGTTATACAACCCTTATTCAAACAAATGACACATTATGTCTGCTACACATACCTATCCATAGTATTCATACTCCTTTTTTCTTCACCAATCACTAGTTTTTTCACTAACACTAGAGGCAACGCTGTTTACTTAATGCTTGCATAAGTATAATGTATTTTCAAGAAACTATGAAAAATACATGCACAATTACTGAAATTTAATGGTAATTTGCTCATGGTTTTCTTGGAGTTATGTACTTAGCTGTATTTTAGGTTAAGCTACACATTTTTCAGGGTTACTGCACCTGGCAAAAATAGAAGGAATGCTTTTTGAAAACTGAGCAATGCTAGCAATCTGTTATGACAACATATTTGCTTGAAAATGAGTCTTACCTCAAAATTACTATAATATGTATAACACTTTAGATTAATTTCTTATTTAAACAGGATGCTGCTGAGATGTTTTCCATAATTTTGAATATATCACTATTCTCTGTAATAAAATAATCCTTTAGAAGCTTAAAAAATTCTTGGCACTTCTGCAATTTCAACAAAGATTCTTAAAGTGCTTTACAAAGTGTAAGCCTCAAAAACCCCTAGGAAACATAGTAGGATAGAAAATGAAATGTTTGCTTCATTGGTTTGCTTTGGGAGGTCTGTCTACCATACATTTTAGGTTAAAACTCTCCCACCAATGCAACTCCACCCTGTGGTAGCAAGATTGATTACTACAGCAGATGGGGAACCAGTTGTTTTACCACCACTCCCCTCCCTCCCTGTCCTTTCTCATCATATTAAAGATGAAGTAGGCAGCTGTTCTCCCTTCTTTCCCCACACACCGAGGGTGGGGGAGGGACAGCAGCCCCCCAAACCTTGTCAGCCCTCTCATCCAAGAAAAGTTTCAAGAGAGTTTTTTCCACACCCAAATAAAGATATGACAGGCAATTATGACAGTGAAAATATAGTGTAAGTGTACAAGATTTAAAAAACAAAACAACCCCCCCCACCCAAAATAAACAAACAACCCCCATCCCACACACAGAATATGGGACAAAGGTATATATAAGGATATAGAAAAATTATGGTATATTGTATTTTGGAATCGAAACATTATCATGTAGCAAAAGAACGTATCCATCTATTCACAGGGGAAGAGATAATGCTGCAAGTCCATTTTGATCTAAGCTTGGTCTACACTACAGAGTTAGATCGACATAAGGCAGCTTATGGTGACCTAACTGTGTCAGGGTCTACACTAAGGCCTTTCTGCCGCTGATGTAAGTGCCCTATGACACCGACATAACTCCACCTCCACGAGAGGCGTAGAGCTTATGTCGGTGTAGTTAGGATTTATGATGGTGTAGTTAGCCCTTACATGGGCTGTTGGCTGTCTTATCAATTTCAGGGCTCTGCTGGAGCCCTGAAATTGACAAGAGAGCCAGCTCCCAGCTCCGCTGCTGCCCCCTCTCCACTCCAAGTTGGGCTGCCACCTAGGCTCCCGGCTTGGGCTGCAGCCCGGGCTCCCCGCTGAGAGCAATGCTGCCCCCCAGGGTCCTGGCTCCCCCGCCAGGAGCACAGCAACTGACTGGACTCCGAGTGCGGATTTCCCACCCGGAGGCAAGAAGCCCCAGCAGCTTCCCCACTCCCCCCGACTCCCAGCTGGGAGGTGAGAAGCCCCGGGGGGCAGCTGGGCTCTCGGGGATGGGGAGCTGCATGGAACTGAGAGCCCTGCCACTCAGCCCCCCCACACTGCCCCTCTTCAGTCAGTGGAAGAACTCCTGGTGAGGACATGTCCCACCAACAGAAGGAGGGTAGTGCGGACATCAGCCACTGCAGTAATTACTGTGGTGGGCGTAAATCAACCTAACATAGGTTGACTTAAGACTGTAGTGTAGACATGCTTAGAAGCACTTACCTGTGGAATGTTAACATACTCTGAAAGGGTTTTTGTTTTTTTTGCATGCATTGTTTTGCTTCTTAGGAGGATAGCATACTAGGAAGCAGATTTGGGATGGAGGGTTTGGCATTGAAAAAAACAAGAAAATGTGTGTATAAAATAGATGTTGATTCTTGATCAGGAAAATTTTCATCCTTAAAAAGGAACGTGCAATGGGGTGTTTACCCCACACTTGCCCGGAAAGGGTTAATACAGATTGAAAAGGGGGCTAATTAACCCAACACTCAACATCTGAGGTGAATCAGGTGGCTGAGTAATTCTGTGACTGAGTGAGAAAGCCCAGCTGAGGAGGAAGAGTTGGGCTGGGACTATAAAGACAGGAAATTGGAAGCAGAGGAGGGCTTACTGGGAAAATCTGTGGTCGCCCCCTGGGAGAAGGGAGGTATGTTTTGGGCTGGCAAACTCAGGGGGCCAAGAAAATAGGACAGGGCTTAGGGAAAGGCAGTCATGTCCAAGAGGGAACAGACCTTGGCTGCTGGCTAGAGGGTTCCTGAGCTGGAACCCAGAGTAGAGGGCAGGCCTGGGTTCCCCTGCCAGCCACTGAGGGAGTGGCACTACGAGGCAGCAAATGGGAAGACTGCCTAGGACTACTGGTGAGGAAAGACTCTGATACCCCTGAAGGGGAAACAATTTGGTGGCCTGACTAGAAGACCAAGTCAGAGAGAGGCAGCAGCAGGTTGTGAGAGAGAGAGAGAGAAGAAGATGCTATGCAACCACGAGAAGGGGAGTTGACCTCATAAGCTATTCCCCAGAACCTCCAGGAGGAGGTGACATCCTAGCGGTGAGTGGACCACCCTGTCACAGAACAAAACACTTTATATGTTGCTACTATTTTCTTTGTGACAATACACTTGTGCAGGGCTCTCTTATAGAAGATAATGTCATGAAATTACTTTTGATATTTTCTACATGTCCCCTTATAAAACACCCCATGCATCACAACAAACATTTGATTTCCATGTCCCTGATAAATATGGAGAATGGTACAACAGTCTTTTCAGTTTCATATCACAGTACATTTATGCCTAGTATCTCAAAATGTTTGACAATGAAACATTAAAATTATTCTTCAAGTACTGTAAATCTCCAGGGACTTAAACTGTGGCAGTTACTAACTCTTTCCTGAAGCTACACACAGATCTAGCATTACTTACTGATCTAACAGTGCAAACTTCTCCCCCTACTTCTGGCTCTACAAGCCACAGGCAGCACCCTCCATGGTTATTTCTGAGATTGCAAAAAATTTACCTATTATGCAGTTGCATTATCTGAGCCAATCAGTAATTAATTACTCTAGTTCATCTGCCAGATATTACAGAGGATAGTGAAATGGCAAGGGAAAACTATGGTTGAATTAGTTTGCAACTTTATTTCTTTGTATCCATAAGAAAAGAGTTAACATGTCAATCAGAAAAAAGGACATGGTAAACACAGGCTTTTTCATGGATCTATATAGAAATTCAATTGCCCCCTCCCTCCTTTTTTTGGCACTAATGACAACTAAATGGTGCAGCCATTCTGCTCTCTTTCTACTACGTTTGAGAGATGAGGAAATGAGTCATGGTTTCCATTTCCATCTACTAAGAGGCAATTCCACCATTTCTGGTGCACTTACACAAAGGGAGGAGAAGGGAATCTGAAGTTCTATGAAAGCAGATGTGTTTGTGGATTAGCTGATATATACCACAATTCATTCAGTCATAGCCTATTATTCTACATCATCTCAACTCAACCAGAATTAAACCTCCTCCATCAGCTTCTCCCTGCAGAACTAATACAAAAAGGTATCGAGTATAAATTAAAACCAAACAGCATTTATGGTTGGCTGTTAGGCTGAGATTTCCAGTTTTCAGAACTACTTCATACTAGCTGGGCCCATATTTATTGTATTTTCTTTAGTAGAAAGAGCCAATTCAAAGAAGTTATAAGACCAAAGTGTCAGATGCGCAAGTCTGTACCAACCAGGTGGACTGACCATTCATAACTAGCACAGTAGTTCTGACACATTAAACTTTGGGAGAAACTACAGAAAGCAGTGGAAAATATTGATTGAAGTAATAGATTTTCTCCCTCAGGATCCCACAACACACTTTGTGCTGCTTTCTTTTCTTTTGTATAGAAACATATTGCCCAGGGAAAAAAAACTGTCAAAAGGCCCATTTACAACCGTCCACTTACACTGAATGACCACACACACACAATTCTGCAAGGTGTTAACTATCTTTAGCAACAGAAATACTGCTATACCAAGTGAACTAAATATTTAACCTCATTAGGTGTCCCTTGCCCACTATGCAGGCCAGCCACTAGAGGGCGACATGATCAGTCACTTATGGTATGTCTACGCTGCACACCACCGACAGCAGGAACACACTGCAATGACATGCAGGCATGCGTCCACACTGCACTGCATAGCTACACACAGCAATGAAAGATTCTGGCAGTGGGGAGGCAATCAGGAAAGACTGTGGCAGCAGGAAACAGCTGGAGCCCTTTCCTGCTGTTGGAGACATGTAGTACCCTTAGAGTATGTCTACACTAAGAAATTAGGATGATTTTACAAAAGTCGATTTTTAGAAATCGATTTTATACAGTCGATTGCATATATCCACACTAAGCGCATTAAGTTGGCGGAGTGCGTCCTTACCACCGTGGCTAGCATCGACTTACGGAGCAGTGCACTGTGGGTAGCTATCCCACAGTTCCCGCAGTCTCTGCCGCCCATTGGAATTCTGGGTTAAGCTCCCAATGCCTGATGGGGCAAAAACATTGTTGCAGGTGGTTTTGGGTACATGTTGTCAGTCGCCCCTCCGTCCATGAAAGCAATGGCAGACAATCATTTCGCACCTTTTTTCCATGCAGACGCCATACTACGGCAAGCATGCAGCCCGCTCAGCTAAGCTCACCATCACCGCTACTGTTGTGTCCTAGGTGCTGCGGTCAGCAGACAGTGAAGTAGGACTGCTAACCATCATCATCCACCGCTTCCACTGCAATTCTGCTCCCCTGCTCTTGTAAATGAGCTCAGTCTCAATAGCAAATTTCTCCATGTTGCCGTCATCCACCGCTTCTGCTGCAACTCTGCTTTCCGGCAGACGCCATACCATGGCAACCGTGGAGCCCGCTCAGCTCACCGCTGCTGTTGCGAGCATTGTAAACACTTTGCGCATTATCCTGGAGTATGTGCAGAACCAGGCTAAGAGACGCCAGCACGAGGACGATTTTGATGAGGACATGGACACAGACGTTTCTGAAAGCACGGGCAGTGGCACTTGGGACATCGTGATGGCAGTGGGGGCTGGTTGATACAGTGGAACGCTGATTCTGGGCCCGGCAAACAAGCACAGACTGGTGGGACTGCATAGTGTTGCAGGTATGGGATGATTCCCAGTGACTGCGAAACTTTTGCATGCGTAAGGCCACTTTCCCTGAATTTGTGAGTTGCTTTCCCCTGCCCTGAAGTGCAGGAATACCAAGATGAGAGCTGCCCTGACAGTTGAGAAGTGAGTGGTGATAGCCCTCTGGAAGCTTGCTAAGCCTGACTGCTACCAGTCAGTTGGGAATCAATTTGGAGTGGGCAAATCTACTGTGAGGGCTGCTGTGCAAATCTGCTGTGATCCAAGTAGCCAATGCAATCATTGACGTTCTGTTATCAAGGGTAGTGACTCTGGGAAATGTGCACGTCATAGTGGATGGCTTTGCTGCAATGGGATTCCCTAACTGTGGTGGGGTGATGGAACGCATATCCCTATCTTGGCACCGGACCACCTTGCCAACCAGTACGTAAACCGCAAAGGGTACTTCTCAATAGTGCTGCAAATACTGGTAGATTACAAGGGACATTTCACCGACATCAACATGGGATGGCCGGGAAAGGTGCATGATACTCACATCTTTAGGAACTCCGGGCTGTTTGAGCAGCTGCAAGAAGGGACTTACTTCCCAGACCAGAAAATTACCATTGGGGATGTTGAAATGCCAACAGTTATCCTTGGGACCCAGCCCACCCCTTGCTCAAATGGCTCATGAAGCCATACACAGGCAGCCTGGACAGTAGTAAGGAGCAGTTCAACTATAGGCTGAGCAAGTGGAGAATGGTGGTAGAATGTGCCTTTGGATGTTTAAAAGCTCGCTGGCGCTGTTTGCTGACTAGGTCAGACCTTAGCGCAACCAACATTCCCATTGTTATTGCTGCATGCTGTGTGCTCCATAATATCTGTGAGAGTAAGGGGGAGACATTTATGGCAGGTGGGAGGTTGAGGCAAATCACCTGGCATCCGATTTTGAGCAGCCAGACACCAGGGCAATTAGAAGAGCACAGCAAGGCACGCTGCGCATCAGACAGGCTTTGAAAACCAGTTTCATGACGGGCCAGGCTTTGGTGTGATAGTTGTGTGTATTTCTACTTGATGCAAACCCGCCCCCTTTGTTGATTTTAATTCCCTGTAAGCCAACCACCCTCTCCCCTTTGAAATAAAGTAACTATTGTTTTGAAACCATGCATTCTTTCTTTATTATTTAAAAAAAAAGGGAGGTAACTGACAGGGTAGCCAGGGTGGGGTGGAGTGGGGGAGGAGGGAAGGACAAGGCCACATTGCTTATTGTAGCTACATTACAAATCAAACTGTTTGAATGACAGCTTTCTGTTGCTTGTGCCATCCTCTGGAGTGGCATGGCTGGGTGCCCGGAGCCGCCTGCCCCTGCGTTCTTGGGCGTCTAAGTGAGGAGGATATGGAACTTGGGGAGGAGGTCAGGTGGTTGTACAATGGATGCAGCGGGGGTCTGTGCTCTTGTTGGCTTTCCTGCAGCTGCACCAGACGCTTCATCATGTCCGTTTGCTCCCCCATTAGCCTTAGCATCGCCTCCTGCCTCTGCTCTTCGCGCTCCTGCCTCTGCTTTTCGCGCTCTATGCTTTCCTAGCCTCTAACACTGAATGCCTTCATGCATTCAGCTGTGCCCTATCAATGCGGGAGGACTGCATAAGATCGGAAAACATGTCATCGCGAGTGAGGTTTTTTTCGCCTTCTGATCTGCGATAACCTCAGGGACGGAGACGATAGGGGGAGCCTACCAACATTTGCACATGGGGGGGGAGATAAAAAGGGAGAGTAAAATTTAAGATGATACATTTTTGAGAACAAAAGGGAGACTCTTTTACAGTGAATCAAGCAATTCACAGTAGACAGCACATGTGCTTTAGGTACAAGGTCACATTTTGCCTTTTATATTGAGCACCTGCCGGTATGGTGACACATCACACTGAGCTGGGCAACAGAATTCAGTTTCCAGGCAGCCATGGTAATGCAAAAGTTATGCGGGGTTGACTTCTTACGCATAACATGTGGGAATGTTTTCAAACTGCAGCGCCATCCTTTCCCATAGCAAGCAATGGGTTGGGTTTCACATTTAAAAGGAGAGGCTGCAGTTTTCGGGCGGATGTGCAGCACACACCTGCCCCCACCCCAGCATGTGGCTATTCTCCAGGATGATCCCTTTTAGCCAAGCACAAACAGCCCAGCATGAACGGGGTCCTTTTACTGTTCCCTTACAAAAATTCCCCTATTTCAATTAGGTGACCATGAATGATATCACTCTCCTGAGGCTAACACAGAAAGATATAGACCGAATGTTGCTTGAATGCGACCAAAACCCAGGACCATTTGCTGCCATGCTTTGTGCTGCAGTGACTCTAGAATACTTTCAGAGTGCCTCCAGGAGAGCTTCATGGAGATGTCCCTGGAGGATTCCCGCTCCATCCCCAGACATGTGAACAGACTTTTCCAGTAGCTGTACTGGCCGCGAATGCATCCCAATTCTTCAGGGCAAATCAAACATTAAACACTATTGCTTTTAAACCCTGTACTGTAGTTACAAATGTGCACTCACCAGAGGTGCCTTCTCCAGCTTCAGGGTCGGGGATCCCGCCTTCGGAGGGTATTGTCTCCAGAGTGATGAAATGGTCCTGGCTGCCAGGGAGAACGGATTCACCACTTGCCTGCTGCGCATTCTCCTCCTCCTCCACAAATGCTGCGCATTCTCCTCCTCCTCATCCCTGTTGCGTGAAACTCCCCCCTTGCAGGTGTCCACGGACAGTGGTGGGGTAGTGGTAGAGTCCCCTCCTCGAATGGCATGCAGCTGATCACAGAAGCGGCATGTATGGGTCTCTGAACCGGAGCGACTGTTTGCCTCCTTTGTCTTTTGGTAGGCTTGTCTCAGCTCCTTAACTTTCACGCGGCATTGTGTCCCTGTGCTGTGTGTCCCTGTTGTAGCCTCTCTCCAACATGCCCCGTGAGATTTTGGCAAATATATTTGCATTTCTTTTTTTGATTGGACTTCTGCCTGCACAGATGCTTCTTCCCATACAGCAGTCAGATCCAGTGTCTCCCTTTCGGTCCATGCTGGAGCTCGTTTGCAATTCAGGGGGGATTGCATGGTCACCTGTGCTGCTGAGTTTGCCACACTGACCAAACAAGAAATGAAATTCAGAAGTTGCTGGGGCTTTTCCTGTGTACCTGGCTAGTGCACTGGAGTTCAAAGTGCTGTCCAGAGAGGTCACAATGGAGCACTCTGCTCCCGAAGGCCAATACGGTCGATGACAGGGATAATTTATTTTCCAGACTTTGTCCTCTAGCCGTTTCTCATGGCTTCCAGGGCTCTGTCTGTATGTCAAGTGCCCTGGGACCCGGCTTCCAAATGTTGCACAGCCAAAGTCTGGAGAGTTTGGGGGTGAGGTCGAGAGCACAGTATCCGTACCCAGTGAGAGCCTTCATCTCTGTCCCTTCTCAGCTGCTCAGGCACAGCAAGAAAGACTACCCTCCCCTGCGTCTTGCAGGAAGCTTACTGCTTCTCTCTAGTTAGGACAGGCAGAGAGCAGCCTTGCAGGGCTGGTAGGTGGCAGCTCTAGACCTGCTTCTTTCCTCCACTCCTGAAATGGTTGGCGAGAAGAGAATAGTATGCGGAATTGCATATGTAGGGGGGAGCTGTGAAGGAAAATGAATTAGAGAACAGTGTGTTGTGGTGCAAAGGAGAGAAAGCTAAAGCAGGAAAAGAAAAGGACAAAAGATTGCCCTGGAGATGGGGAGAAAAATGGTGTGGGGTGGAATTACATTAATCCGCCCAAAACATTTGACTTCTTCTCAAGAGTTTTGAGTCTAACCTTCCTGCCTCCCACGCCAGCCCCCCGCCCCTCAAAAAAAAATCTATTTACAAAAGCATAGTTGAGAGATTACATACATACACACGCACACCCCAGAGCAGACTAAGTAAGGGCAGTGGCAGTGCAAGTGTCCACACATTGCCCTATGTGCCTTAATTTTAATCTAGAGGAACCTGAGATGGAAGTTCATGCTGTTAGTGTACAGTCTATTCATTCCTTGGACCCTATGAGAAGACTGCAACAAGAGGAGCCAACTGCTTCCAACTGAGGTGATCTTTATGATACAGACACTTCAGAAAAATAGAAACTGAATATTTAGAGTCAGTACAACAGATGAAGGAATCCTAGTTTATTAACGCCAGAATTCCAGCGAGGGTATGCATAAAAAGGAATGAAAAGAAGCTTGCATCCCATACAATAAAACAGTATTATAAATTTTATTAACTTATTAACTTTATTAACTTCATTTTCTAATTTCAAGCTACTGCATAAAATGAGCTCACACTAGTAGATTCACAGAATGAAGCCAGACACAAGTATCATCCTCAGGATCAAAGAAGCTTAAAGCTTAAAGGGGAACCGCGGACAATGGGAGCTTCGGGAGTGGTACCTGGAGGCACGGCCAGGGCAATACACAGACCCCTGTGGCCCCCCACACTCCTGGCCAGGTCCCAGCTGCTTCCTGGAGCAGTGCAGGGGCAGGGCAGGCAGGCGGGGAGGCTGCCCTGCCCCCAGTGCGCGCCAGGCCAGGCCAGAGCCACTTTAGGTAAACGCTGGGGCGGGGGGGGGGGGGGGGGGAAGACCACGGGGAGCTGGCGGGCTGCAGAAAATAACCCCTGGGCTGCATGTTTGAGACCCCTGCCCTAACTGAACTCTCCAGCTCCCCTTAACCCTTACCCCACGTTGACACTGAATACACCCCATCACACATGCTTAAGTGCATTGCCTAGACTAGGACCCTGCAATGCATTTTTGGGGGTATATTTACAATTCAGTCAAGTTTCTATGGGATTCAAAAAAATTTTTTTTAAAGAGAATTTACAGGAAATTCCACACCCTACAGCTGAACACACAGTTACCAAGTATCTTACCAGTTTGGGGAATTGACAGTCAAGGTAGCCCTAGCCATTTTATGCATGAAACAACTAAGACCTTTTAAGAGTGAATGATCTCCTAAACAAAGGTCTGGCATGATTATTAATGTAGCTGAAGTTGCGTAACTTAGATTGATCCCCCCCGCCCAGTGTAGACCAGAGCTAATTAACATGCAGCGTCAAGTCCTATTCCACTGAGTAGTCTGTATAAGAATCTGGGCCTTAATTATGTTTTGTCTACACTTTAAGTCTTGGTTTTATCAGAAATGAATGTAAAGATAACTTTCTAAATTCTCAATCCCAACTGTCAATAGATAAAGAGTAATAAAAAATTGCTGTGCTTGAATTTATTCTGTAAAGTCATAATACATACAACTTTTTTGTTCAGATTCCTCAGGATGCTGGCTTTTCTTTAATGGGAGTGGCAGAAAGCATGTCATAACTAGGTCCTACACAAATCAGCCAGCAGATCATATACTTACGTTTGTTTAAGTCTCACATTTTGAAATTGACATCAAATGACAGCAATATTATTCATACCAAAATACAGCAATAAAATAATGTTTCACTAATCATTTCTGAAACCATCGACAAGCTGTGTTCTTAGAGTTGGAGAAACAATCCTAATATGAACATAAGATTCTCATGTTGATAAAACTATTTGAAATCCCTGTGTGAGGGTATAATTTTTGAAAGGGAGGGCCCACTAAGCAATAGGATGTAAAAAGCTAAAAACAGGAAAATCAAGGGTGTGTCTCAAGTGAGTTTTATTAGTCATGGAAGGACAGAGAACACTCACTGGCTGTTCATATTATGACAAACAGCAACATGGAAAAGCAAGAGACAGTATCTCATGTCTTAAATCGGAGTTTTCTCCCTTCTCACTTGTTGGATAAGACTTTTTTCCTCTTAATATAAAACTCCAAAAAACTGGAAAGTTTCTTCAGTTTTTCATGACCAAGATCACACTTTTTAGCACAGTTTTACATGCATTATTAAATACCATTAATAGCAAAGGTGATTCAGTTTCTTGTGTCTACTTCAATGAGAGTAAAACTGCCTAAAAGTTATGTGGTAGTGTTGTTAATCATAAAGCCCATTCCACTCAGGACCAAATTTTGGGTCAAATTCAGTCCTCAGCTATCCTTATGTGAAGTCAACGTTTGTTATTGCTATTCAAAAAAAGGGCAAAATTTGTTTTCACAAACTTGGGAGGATACGGAGAAACAAAGGTGAGGTGAAATGGCCAAGATTTAAAGATAAAGTATCACACACATTACCCAGTGTAGATCAAGAATAATTTAATAACAATTAGTTTATTTTAAAATCTTCTCCAAATCTGATCTAAGAGCAGCCTACCAAACACAAACTTAATTAGTCCTGTTACCCCTAATTTCCTCTCTTAGTTCCTCAGTAGTTATCATAATTACAGCAACATATTATTTTTGCAATACTCCATCTTTGTCTAGCATAGGACCAAAATGAACAGAAAAATGACTGCCTTGTCACTGAGTTACTATAGTAAATTATTGATTTTAGTGAAGACATATTGTACAGAAAAGGTATTTTTACACTGATAGAAGATCTTATAGAAGAATACTTGTGAAACCATAATGGATACACTTATCAAAACAAGTTACAAAAATATGACTTAATTGAACCTTTTACTTCACTTCATATGCAAAGAAAATCCAGTCTAGCAAAGCGGTGCTATGCTGCCTTCTAATAGCTCAGATGACACAACACAGAAAAGTGCTAAAAAAATCTCTCAGATCACTTGTACGACTCTTTCAAAACTCTCTGGGTGAGGGAAGAATGACAGAACATGCAATTCCTATACATAGTCAATAAAGGTTAAGATTTCACACAGTACTCAATTCTTCAGGAGCTCAAAATACAAATAATTAGTATTTGCCCACATGCTAAGAGGTATCTTCTATCAAAATGACTGCAACCCACTGAGGCTAGAACATAACAAAAATGAATGCTATGTTTGACATTGCAAACTCTTTTCGTATTTCAATATGAAGCCCACACAGAGTATACTGCTCAGATTTCATTAAAGATTTCAGTGCATTTTATAGTGGCAACAAAATGAGGATGATTAAACAGGATGATCAAGGCTTTAAACACACAAACTTTCTTAAAAACCAATTCAGAGATCAAACACCACAAGGAAGGGCAACAAAAGCTAGGAAGTTCTACTGCAAATACAAATACTGGACTACAACATGGGGGGAAAAAAGCTGCTTTACAAACTGCATTACAAAAACATTTCAACCCTGATAATATTTTTATTTCTGTAGCCTTGATTCCTTTAATTCAAGTGTCCCAGAATGTGAAATATATTCACTAAAAAAATATTTTCATCTCAGTGTGGAACATCAGCAGCTCCTCATTATGATTTCCACCCTTTCGGGCAACAGGTGATTTTCATGCTTATTCACCAAACCAGGTCAGAATGAGACATTTGTTTCCTGATCAGAACTATGGACTGAGCCCCACCCCTTCAGCTCAGGTCACCGGAAAGGTCCTTCCACAGCCGTTAGAAACACTCCACCAACTTATTATTAGCATCAAGACAACAACTTGGTATATAACCTTAAAAAAATTGTGTGTCCAGGTCTCCCTTTAATGAAAATTTCGGTGTGTATTTTGGTCACTTACCAGTAAGACCACGAGCGTGAACTGAATGAAAACAGACATTATTAACACAATGAAAATTTTCTTATCTGATAATTTTCTATCTGTTGCACAGCTTGTATCCTCATTCGTTACTAATGGAAAGTACTGAGCAGTGAATCACAGAAGTATGAGGGAAAGGATAAGCAGAGTTTTAATTATCATAGTAGAATAATAGGCAAGAATGTAAGTTTCCCCCAAATCAAGCAAGAGCTTTGTAAACTGAGGAGTTATGTGGGAACCAACCCTGGTAGCATCTTCCCACCAAAGGATGCCTCTGAGGAAGAATGGAAACTTACTCTGCCATTTTTCCCCTGTTGAGGCTCATCCGCCCCTTCCCCCCAAGGCCCTAGGGACTTCTGAGAAGTTTCCCAGATGACTAGCATGCCAACTGGAGCAGGATTTTAAATTCTTGCCTGTAGCAACTTTTTGTGACCCTAAGGCCTTGGCATTTTCAAAGGAATGAGATAAACTGGGTATAAATTCATATGTACCTCCTGTATTCTTGGGATATTATTATGAATTTGTATTCCTGTACTGCCTGGGAGCTCTAGTCATAGATCAGGACCCCAGAGCGCTAGGAATGCCAGAACTCTCAAAAAATGCTGAGAGTTAGAACAAAATGATGGAAGAGCTACGCACAGGAATTGTAGAAAAAGGAACTTAACCTTGGACAGAAGTTTCTGGAGCTATAACAACCATCTTTTCCTCATGACCACAGGAGCATGATTCTTAGAGAAAGAGAGGAATAAATTCCCAAACCTGCCTTTTGGAGTTAATGGTGACTTGGAAGGCCAGCCACAGACTTGTATAATCTGAGCAGCTGTGGACACTCAAATAGTCTGATATGACTATCTATACAACGCTGGGTTGTATCCATATTTTTATGGTGCCTGATTGTAGGATTCCAACCAACACTCAGTAGCTGAGATCACCAGAACTCAGTGATTATAATATTTGTATTATGGTACCATCTAGATGTGAGGGCCCCATTGTACTGTGCACAGAACAAACAAAGAGGAAGTGCCTGCCTCAAAGAGTCTGTTTCCCTGGCACCAGAAACATAACTTGACCAAGTCCATGAAAGAAATTTCCTGGTTAAGTTCTGTCTAGATAGCAAAATACATAAGGGGTTAATGGAGAGTCTCTGCTGAACTACACTTCTCTACACCAGCAATCCTAGCCACTGCCTATAACTGGCTACAGATGACCACTGCCAGAAAATGACTCATGCAATGAAGCTTTGGACCTTTACAAATCTTTACCATTTATAGCAAGGTAACATTATAGCCAGAACCAAGTCTATTTTATCCCTCAGTAAGCAATTCTCTGTAGTGGAAATCAAAGGCTCTTCTTCATTTTTAAACAACTGGTGGGTATGAATCCTTTTCCAGCAGCTGTTAAATTATGAATGGGCACTGATTAGTATGTTGTCTGAATAGGGATAGGTGCATAACTTGCAAACTGAGCCTTGCTGTGACTAATGCCAGCTGTTTCTTAAGACTCTGGGTACAGAGGGTGGATCAGAAAGAAGAGTCTTGTACAGGAATTGAGCTCTCATACACAAATACTCATTTTATCTTTGTTATGCTGAGGATTTTGTTGGTTTGGAAAACATTTTATCTAGGTTTCATTGGAAGCTTCTGGTCCAGATTTCATCCTCTGCTAGGAGAAGAGTCCTTTCTTTATTACTGTTGGTGTTAACAGTGACCAATGGATTGCTATGCTAGTTCTGATAATGAGGATTCAGGCCTATCTGCTCTCTCAGCTACTAATTTCTCTTTACCCAAAAAGTTCCTCATCTGTAAGTTTGGACGCACAACACATCCGTTTAGGATGATTTGCTGATATTCATGGGTATATTACAAATTCCTTAAAGCCAGCAAATTAGAAACCAATGCTCTAGTAACAAATCACATCAAGGGTTTGACAAGGGCAGAACCCAAGATATATGGGCTATGTAAGGTTAAAATCAGAAAGGCTACAGCACAAAATGAATTACACCTACCACAGGACAGGAAAAGGCAGTAAGACGTTCTTTCAATACATTAGGAGCAAGAGAAAGATGAAATAAAGCATAGGTCCACTACTTAGCAGGGAAGGAGAGCTAACCACTGATGACATCAAGAAAGCTGAAGGATTTAATGCCTATTTTGCTTCAGTCTTCACTAAAAAAGATAATGGTGACCATATATACAACACAATTACTATAAACAACAACATGGACGGAATGCAATCCAAAATAGGGAACGAACAGGCTAAAGAATATTTAGATAAGTTAGATATATGCAAGTCAGCATGGCCTGATGAAATTCGTCTTAGGGATTTGAGCCACTAGCTGAAGCAATCTTGGAACTATCAGAAATTATCTTCAAGAGCTCATGGAGGACAGATGATGCCTCAGAGGACTGGAGAACGGGAAACATACTACCTATCTTTAAAAATGGGGAACAAAGAGGATCTAGGGAATTATAGACCAGTCAGTCTGTGATACCTGGAAAGATATTGGAATAAATTATTAAACAATCAATTTGTAAGCACATAGAGGATAATATAAGGAATAGCCCATGTGGATTTGTGAAGAACAAATCAAGCCAAACCAACCTAATTTCCTTCTTTGTGAGGACTGCTGGCTTAGTGCATAAGGGGGAATCCACAGAGGGGATATATCTTGATTTTTAGTAAGGCTTTTGACACAGTCCCAAATGACATTCTCATAAGCCAACTAGGGAAATGTGGTCTAGATGAAATTATAAAGTGGGTACGCAACTGGTTAAAAGACCACACTCAAAGAGTAGTTATCAATGGTTCATTGTATAACTTGTGGGGAGGGGGTGGGGGAGAGATGTATTAGGTAGGGTCCTGCAGGGGTCAGTTCTGGGGCTGACTAGTCAATGTGTTCATTAATGACTTAGATAATGGAGTGGAGAGTATGCTTATAAAATTTGTAGATGACATCAAGCTGGGAGAGGTTGCAAGCATTTTGGAGGACAGGATTAGAATTCAAAATTACCTTGACAAAGTAGAAAACTGGTCTGAGTTCAACAAGATGAAATTCAATAAAGAAAAATACAAAGTACTTCACTTAGCAACTAAAATATCAAATGCATAGCTACAAAATGGGAAATAACTGGGTAGGTCATAGTACTGCTGAAAAAGGAACTGTGGGTTATAGTGGATCACAAATTGACTATGAGGCAACAACATGATGCAGTTGCAAAAAAGGCAAATATTCTGAGATATATTAACAGGAATGTCATATGTAAGACACAAGAGGTAATTGTCCCGCTCTACTTGGCACTGATGAGGTCTCAGCTGGAGTACTGTGCCTAATTCTGGGCACAACACTTTATGAAGGATCTGGACAAACTGGAGAGTGTCCTGAGGAGAGTAACACAAATGATAAAAGATTTAGAAAATATGACCTTTGAGAAAAGATTAACAACTGAGCACATCTAGTCTTGAGAAAAGAAGAGTGAGGGGGACGGGGGGAGAACCTGACAATCTTCAAAAACATTAAGGGCCGTTATAAAGAGGACTGTGGTCAATTATTCTCCATGTCCACTGAAGGTAGGACAAGTAGTAATGGATTAATATGCAGGAAGGGAGATTTAGGTTAGATATTAGGGAAAAAATTCTAACTATAAGGGTAGTTAAGCTCTGGAATCAGCTTCCAAAGGAGGCTGTAGAATCCCCATTATCACTGGAGGTTTTTAAAAACAGGTTGGGCAAACACCTGTCAGGGATGGTCTAGGTTTACTTGGTTCCGCCTCAGCACAGGAGGCTGGACTTGATGACTTATCAAGGTCCCTTCCAGACCTACGTTTCTATGATCTGTCTCACTCCAAGCAAGGATCAGCTACCTAGACAATAAGCCACTTGCTTAACACCAAGAAGGTCTTCCTTACTAAGTACATGACAAATCTTTGGTCTGAACGGATCTAGCTGAGACTTTGCATCCTCACTCTTATGGTCTACAAAGAATCTTTTTGAAAGAAATCCCTTCTGAAGGTGTGTTTGTTTTTCACCAATATAGCTGCTGCTGCAGCAAACTTATATTTCCAAAACTTATATAAAAACAAAGATAGTTCATAACATCTTAGTTTAACACTTGGTTTTAAACAGAAGTCCTTATGTGGATGTTCTGATGTCCTCAAAGTAGATGTCCTCAAAGTAGTAAATAATATAGGAAACTGTGCATCTAGTAATGCTTGTTAATATTGATGAGGTCCTTGCAAGCAACTAGCATCCTGTCCTAGAAAAATCCTGCAAGGTTTTTTTTTGTTTGTTTGTTTTAAAGTGGTGCAGGTATGATACTTCTGCTGACTGTTCACAGGGCTCAGGCAGCACACTATTTATCCTGGCTTGAAGAAGTCCTGCTTCTTTTCACTGGGAAGCTGAGGACACATATCCAGCATCTTGAGAAGGAACAGGACAGACTTTGGATCCCTTCAGGATTTCTTCCCCTTCCAGCCCAGATCTCTAGTGGGAAGTACTCTCTGAGTTGGCTGGATTGTGTCCTCCTCATCCTTAGACTCTCTTCCAAAATGCTCAGAAGCTCCAGATTGGGGCTTTTCTGCATTGTATGTTGGTTCTAACTCTGAGCCCTATACCGTGGCAAGGGAGGGGTGTGGGGGTGGCTGGGCTGGATGCGAACAAGCAGGGCACTCTCTGTAGAGCCTTGGAACCTCACATAGCACTACTTAGATTTAACGTGGTGTTTGCAGGACAGTTCTGCCACACCTGAGTGAGGGCAGAGAAGTCCTAGAAGGGAAGCACTGGGAGTGGTGGATTCAGATGGCTAAAGCCAACATAGTGCCAACACCAGATCTGGGGGAGGAGGAAGAAAGATTATATATTGCCACTGCATGAAATTAAAATTAAAGTTCTAAAATAAAATGACCAGAAGATAGAAAATCTGGTGGCCTGATCTGAAGGGCAGGGCTTAGTCCTGAAGCCTCCAGCCACACCACTAAATTGCCTCTAAATTCCAGAGATGGGGAGCCTTACACCATTAGTGATTAATGAGGTCAACAGCAATGCAACAGAAAGAGTTGACTTAGTAACAAGTTTTTTCAAAGTACTGTTTTGTTTATTTCCGGTATAGGATTGTGCTGCAGAAAATTTTAGATCACACTGCAGTATCTTAGCAGATAATTAATTTAGCCGGAAACTGAGGATGACACTGGATTCAAGACTCTCAAAGAGGCCAAGATATTTCTCCATACCATACATTTTACTCTTTTCTCTCCATTTTTCTCTACTTCTGCATCTAAACGCATTAATCAGTAATAATTTCTGCCAAGGCTAGTTGGGTGATTACCCTCAAATGTCTGAACACTCTAAAACAAATTAAAAGTGTCTTTGACTACCAGTCATCACCTCTGGGGTGGAGGTAGAGGGAGATCCTGTCCTCATTCAAGTCAACGGCAACTTTCATTGATCTGAATGAAGCCAGGATTTTGTCCCAGGTGCCTGGGATATTTCTATGGGGTTTGCTATTTTGCCTAGTCCAGTTCTTAAATCAAGGTAAAAATAGTTACCAAGAAGCCTCCTTAAAAATACAGAATAATAAACAAAATATATTTATGGTCAATTTAAATACAATTCCATCCCTGCCCCCGCCCAAGGAAAAATACTTATTATAGAAGCATTTGGTATTGAAACATTAGTTAAATATTTTTAAACATACCGTACATATGTATGTAGAACCACTACCACCATAGTAATATTGAGAGATCATTCTACTTTTCGAGTTTCTTATGGAAACTTCACAAAATAAATATAGCAATAGCACATTCTCGCATGTCAAACAGAACTGTAAACTTCAATGCAGCAAGTGCATGATTCCTTTAAGTGATATGAAAAATAAAAATATTTGCCATTTTAATCTCCTGACAAGAAACATTTTTCCAAAAGGTCTTAAAAACAGAAGGATTACCAGGTCCCTGAGTTCTGCACTGCACCTACCACTGACTTACGATCATGGATGTTCCCCTGATTTTCTGCTCCCTTTCATTTCTACAGACCACCAAGAAGCTGGGAAAGTTTCCTAAGACTTGGGGTAAAATCCTATTTCCACTGAAGTCAATGGCAAAACTCCCTTTGACTTCAGTGGAGCCAAAATTTCTCTAAATCTTCATAATTTCATTTTGCTTTATCAAGACTCACCCCTCTCCTCCTTTCTGCTTTTTGGCTAAAAGTGAGCAAGACTGACTTTCTGCTTAATTAACAGGTCTGTCATTTCACCCACACACCTTATATTGGATCTTCTGACCTCTAACCCAGTGAGGATCAAAACCCCGTTGTGCATACAACCATGTTGTTTTCTATGTCCACCAAAAGTAGGACAAGTAATCATCAGCATAATCTGCAGCAAGGGAGATTTAGGTTAGATATGAGGCAAAACTTTCTAAGTAAGGATAGTTAAGTGTGGGAATAGGTTATCAAGGGACATTGTGGAAACCCCATTATTGGAGGTTTTTAAGAACAGCTTAGAAAAACAACTGTCAGGGACGGTCCAGGTATACTTAATCGAGCCTCAGGATGGGGGAAGAGGGGTGTAGGGGGGATGGATTAGATGACCTCTTGAGGTCCTTTCCAGCCTTACGTTTCTATGCTTCTATGATTTTGAAATACGATATGGCCCATGCCCTGAAGACCATAAATAGACAAAATGAACATTATTCTATTAATAGAAATTCCCTCCCCACCTGTAAATTCCATCCTCCCCATATAGATGATTTAAGCAATCAGATTTTTTTAAAAGCTAAAAGGTGAACAGTGTATTAACCCCCTCCCCCAGCCTTATATTATTTTCTTTTAATTTGCCAACAGAAACTAGAAAAAAATAGATTAAAAAAAAACAGGTTTTTCTTACACATCATGAAGAGAGGGGGGAGGCAAAACTGTTTCCCCTCATTTGCAAGTCACTTTTAACAGAACTGTCTTTCCAACACTGAATGTGAAAAATAATGAGAGAAAAGAAAAGGGAAACTATCTTGTATAAGAACCTATGTTAGAACATTTGAATATTCATTAAATATTAGGGTCATATACAATAAAGAATTAAATGAAGTGGGTAAGTTTTTTGTTATTGATAAGAACAGTTTGATGTAAAATTACTACATGACAAGAAAACTATACAGTACAACTATATGCACTGTAGCAATGGCTATGTAAGAAACACAAATACGTAATGCTGATATTCCCCAAGTCCCATTTTAATAAACTCAATATAATAGTTACATTAAATAAAAAAGGTAAGATTAAATTTTTAACAACTTACTAAAAGCATTTCTATTCTCTGTGGACCATATGCACTACCACTGAAGCAAGCTTTTATATGCATAAGAATTACACACTTTTATATAGTTTTCTTTATTCACTATTGCTAATTACTAGACATAAAAGAATAGAATTTAGACATAAAATTTAGACATAAAAGACATCTCATCTCTGTACTTTCCATCCAGACATACTGACCCCTTTGAACTTTAGATGGTCTCTTTAGTTTTATATGAATGAGCATGTCTTTAACTTTTAAAATACTTTGTTACAATATGTTCCTGTAATTTTTTCATTCAAAGGAGGATTGCAAGTCATCCAACAAGAAGCCAAAAACAGGTGGTGTCAACCAGATTTACTACCTCCAAGATCCATCTGTCACACTCAAATGCCTCCATAATTTGGGAATAGTAAAAAACAATAGAGTGTTTGTCACTTTACACCATCAGAAAAGTAGGAAACTCTCAGAACAGTAGGAATACTCTAGTATCTTCAAACCTGAGGTTCATTGCTAATATTTATAGGAAAATTATTTTCCTATCATGATCTAATATACTGAAATGGGAGTAGATCAAAGCGCACTACTAACTGTTAGTGCAGGGCAGCAGGGTTCAAATGGATAATTAGTGCACTGCAAACTAGTGCAGGATAGATTTTCACTCCAGCTTGCTGTGGACTAACTAAAACAATGAGGAGTCCGGTGGCACCTTAAAGACTAACAGATTTATTTGGGCATAAGCTTTCATGGGTAAAAAACCCACTTCTTCAGCCCAGACCAACGTGCAACATCCAGAGTGTCTTTTCCTGCTACCCCGGATCAACCTCACAGAGGACTTGGAGCAAGATTTTTCCCCACAGGAGGTGTTGGCAAGGCTGACGAGGACCAAAAACACTGCGTCCTGGAAAAGATGGCATCTGCTACCACCTGCTGAAGAAGCGAGACCCCGGCTGCTTGGTGCTCGCCGCCGTCTTCAACAAATGCAATTAGTTCCGCGGTGCACCCCGCTCCTGGAAAAAATCCACAACTGTGCTCGTCCACAAAAAAGGTGAACAAGATGACCCCGGCAACTGGAGGCCCATCTCCCTCTGCTCCACCATCTACAAGCTGTATGCCAGCTCCCTCACAGCAAGGATCACAGACTTGTCAGTGTGCGGGGGCATCGTTAGCCCAGTGGAGAAGGGTTTCATGTCCTGCCCGGGATGTTACTGAAGAAGTGGGTTTTTTACCCACGAAAGCTTATGCCCAAATAAATGTTAGTCTTTAAGGTGCCACTGGACTCCTCGTTGTTTCTGTGGATACAGACTAACACGGCTACCCCCCTGATACTGTGGACCAACTGTTCATGTAGACAAGCCCAAACACTAAATTATATGAAGATCAGGGTGGATAAAAAGCAATGTTTTTTTAAATAAAAAAACCCGGGGTTTTTTATTTAAATCGGATTTTCTTGATAAAATGTTTTTTGAGGAAAAAACCTATCAAAAATAGCTTTAATTAAGATATATCTTTGAGCTATAATGTCTCATCATGGAATAGGGATTATAAATTCTAATTCTACAGTAAGAGACAATATATTCATGTCATGTTTAAGAAAAAGTTTTGTAAATGAGTTCCAATAGTTCATGGATTAGGGACCCAATCTTTTCGGGTTACAGCGGCTTCTGTATATATTAATCTTTCTCTCTACCCAATGGGGCTCAGTCTAGAAGATAGCATCAGAGATGCTTAATTTTGCAGTTCTCAAACTATGGATTTGTGTCTCCAGAGATAACATGCTTGTTAACAGAAAAAAATGTTTTTAAATAAATAAATATTGTATAGAGGTGAAAAATAACAGACCTCAACCCTATTGTCCCTCTGCAAATTTGTGTACACAGAGTCAATCCCTTACCTCTCTCTAAAAGTGCAAAGTTTCAAAAAGTTCAATGAATAGAAAAGATTGTTGGGGGTGGAATAGATCTGTACAAGGAGAAGAAGTCTGGAGATAAATGTGAGAAGGGAGGGACAGGCAGTAGAAACAAAAGTGAAACTGAGCAGCATACTCCAGAAGTCTTGAGGTCTTTCTGAGTGTAGCCTTCATTGAGATCTACCATACCATTCTCTCACTAGAAGGGAAAACCTATAATGGCAGCAGGCCATAAAAGAGACCCAGTTCGGGAATATTTTAATGAATTTCCTCTACCTGTGGGTAAGACAGGCATGTGTGCAAAATGCACACAGCGCAGCAAAGAAATACAAGACCTGGTTGCCCTAATGAAACAACATAATGAGAAGTGTTCCTTCTCAGGAGGAAGCTGTGTTGAAGATGATGAATGGAATATGTCTGAACATGCAGGATCTTCAGGTTGGTAAACTTTTTTATTTCATACTTCTTTCTTAAGGGCTGCCTGTCTTCCTTCTGACCTACTCTTGAATTCTCATATTTGAGCAAAAAATACAGTTGTTACTCTATCGTACTACCATTTTAGATGCAGTTGTGATAAAAAATAAAATAGCTGAAATAGGCAGATATTCCTTTTCCAATTTCATCTTTAAAGTAGTACTGAGTGTCAGCGAATGCAATGAGTAATACTAAATGAGCAGTATGGTAATAATAATTAAATAACTGCATTGACTTATTTTGTTTAGGAGAATCCATCCTCAACGTACAGGATTCTGAAGACTATCCACCTTCGAGATCATCATTTTCTATAGTTTTAGAGTTATCTGCCAATGATAGTGTTTCAGTCACATCATGTATGTCACATAGCCACAGTATATCACCTGTAGCAATAAGAAAAAAAGTCTCCACCATCCAGAAACAACCATAGATAAGTTTGTGATAAGAACCAGCAGATTACAAAAAGAGGTAGTTGATGAAATAATTGCCAGGTTTCTTTATGCAACAAACTCTCCTTTCTGTATGACTGAGAACTCACACTTCATTAGTATGGTTCAGTCATTAAGACCAGGATACAGTCTACCCAACTGAGCAGATGTTGCAGGCAAATTGCTGGATAAAGGGTATGAAAGAGAAATTGAGCAGTGTGCAAAAAGGTCTAGAGGGTAAATATGTTAACCTGAGTCTTGAAGGGTGGAGCTATGTCCACAATGATCCTATTGCATGTGCTTGTGTGACAACAGAAGAAGGGAATGTCTTCCTTACAGAAACAATTGATACATCAGGAAAGACGCACACAGCAGAATACTTACAAGTAGCAGCAGTAAAAGCTATAATAAACTGTAAAAAAAAAATTCAAATGGTCTAGTATGCAGCTTGGTCACAGACAATGTTGCAAATGTATCCAAGATGAGAAGAGATTATTTAGAAGAGAGTCCCAAGCTAATAACATACGGTTGCAGTCTCATTTGACGTACCTCCTAGCCAAAGACTTCAGTGTTCCAGAAATAAAGGCTAGTGTTGTTGAAATTGCAAAATACTTCTGTAACAACCGCTTTGCAGCAGCTGCTCTGAAAAAAGTGGGAGGAACCAAGCTAACTCTCCCACAAGACGTGCGATGGAACTCAGTAGTGGACTGTTTTGAGCACTATATCAAGAAGTGGCCTAATCTGATGACAGTTTGTGAACAAAATAGATGGCACTGTCACAGCCAAAGTTCTCAACATTGGGCTTAAGAGAAATGTTGAACACATGCTGAGTACCCTGAAGCCTATTTCTTTAGCTTTGAACAAAATGCAGGGAAATAGCTGTTTTATTGCTGACGCTGCTGAAATTTGGAAGGAACTGAGTGACATCTTAAAAAGAGAAATATGCAATGACAGAGTTAAATTCCAAGCATTAAAAAAAAAACAAATGGGACAAGCATTATCTCCAGCTCATTTTCTTACAAATATACTCAGTGCCTGGTACCAGGGTCAAACCTTAATTGCTGAAGAAGAGGAGTTGGCTATGACATGGACATCCAGCAATCATCCCTCCATAATGCCAACTATAATAAACTTCAGAGCTAAGGGTGAACCATTCAAAAAGTATATGTCTGCGGATGATGTTTTAAAGAAAGTCACACCAATGAACTGGTGGAAGTCATTTAAGCACTTGGATTCAGAGACTGTTGAAGTGATAATCTCACTTTTAACAGCAGTAGCTTCTTCTGCTGGCGTAGACAGAATATTTTCTTCCTTTGGATTAATTCATTCCAAATTGAGAAATTGTTTGAGACCTGAAAAAGCAGGAAAGCTTGTTTTTCTTTTCCAGATTATGAACAAACAGGAAAATGAAGGTGAAGATAACTGAGTTAACTGCAGAAGCCAATATTTTAAGTTTCTCATGTTGACCTGGCTGACACAGTCGATTTTATTTTTGTTTGTTTTTTTTTTAAATATTTCATTTAACTATTTTAGTTAAAAACAATTTTAACAAAAACAAACCTGATTTTAAAAAACGTGAATGTTTAACTAAATTCAGAAATTCATATGCTTGTTTTGTTAAAATATTATATATTTGCTGTTGAAGAAAAAAATCCAGAATACATAGCATTGTTTTAGTTAAATAAAACAATTTAAATGTCTGTCTGGTGATGTTCTCCTCCAAATACAGAATGGAAAGAAAATCCTCCAAATATTAATGATTAACCTGTTGAATTGGGGATATTTATGAAGTCACTGGGAGGTGAAGTATCTGCTTCAATTACCTTTGGTAAATGAAATAACCAAACAATCATTCATTTTCTGATATAGCTGTAAAACTAATCTGAAAAATTTTCAAAATAAATCACTTAAAAAATTTATAGTGTGTACCTTCTAAAAATGAAACCTACATCTATCTCGGAGTTATTAAGGTTATGTATTAAGATTGTATATGTATTAAGGTTTACAAAAATGCACTTCTATGTAGAAATCTATGATTAAATCCAGTCTTCCTGACTAGTGATTTAAATCATGATTTAAATCAAATCTACCCTGATGAAGATCAACATTCAAAACATTTTAATGCCATTATCAGAATACTTTAGCCACACTTGGAAAGATACTACTGTATCATGTAGCTGGTGTCTACACTGCTGCTACATTTGTCTAGAACGACCTAATCATAAGCGTCTTCATGTATCCATCCTCAGTCTACAGGGACAAGTGTCAGGAAACACAAAGATATTCACGCAATCTGATCAGTATAAACAAACATTTATTTTATAAAAGAAAACAGCTATACTGAGCAACAAGCAGGAACTAGAGGAGTCAGATTTTCTTTCAACTATATTTAAAAAGAGTAATTATTTTCATATACTGAACTGGGATTTCATAATGCAGGAGTGGCCAACCTGTGGCTCCAGAGCCACATGCAGCTCTTCAGAAGTTAATACGTTGCTCCTTGTATAGGCACCAACTCCAGGGCTGGAGCTACAGGCGCCAACTTTCCAATGTGCTGGGGGGTGCTCAACCCCTGGCTCTGCCACAGGCCCTGCCCCCACTCCACCCCCTCCTGCCCCCTCCCCGAGCCTGCCGTGCCCTCACTCCCCCCCCCCCGAGCCTCCTGCATGCCACAAAACAGCTGATTGGGAGGTGCGGGGAGGGAGGGGGAGGCGCTGATTGGCAGGGCTGCCGGTCGGCACTGGGAGCTGATGGGGGCTGCTGATGTATTACTGTAGTTCTTTGGCAATGTACATTGGTAAATTCTGGCTCCTTCTCAGGATCAGGTTGGCCACCCCTGTCATAGTGGCATAAGATTGTGACTTTTCCCCTCGCTCATTCCAATAAAAATATCAGTTTTTCAGTAAAAACACATTTCTTATGAAAAAACTGTTCATCATTACCAAATGTAGAGAGTTTGAAATACTCACTCCACACTTTTATTAACAAGACCCTCTGAGGTGTTTGTAATTAAAAACTGAAATCTAAGGTATTTCAAATATTGCCCTACAAGCAACTTCCATTTAATTTAAGTTTTGAATTGAAATATTTTTAAATCTCATGTTCTAATTTTTGCACGAGAATATTTTAATTTTGCAAGACAAGACCTAACATAGGCTTCAGAGGCCATACTTGTTAATCAGAAGGAAAATCCTTGTTTTGTTATTTAAATCCTTTACTTGGCAACAAAGTATCCTTTAGTCAAAATTAAAACAGGTTATTTTTATAGTGTTATGGGTGTGTATGGTTTGACTTCATTTTACTACTGCTCCTGGAAATTCTACCGCTAACACACATTTTTCCCCTCAACCAAAAAGATTATAGCTCTGCAGGGATTTATTTACATCCATCTTAACACACATCAGCTTTTATCACAGACTGGGCCTGCGATTGTCACCACTTCATTCTCCTTGATCAATATTTAATCACTGCACAGTTATATAGAAGCGAATGAAAAATTTCATCTCAAGGTAACACAACTTTAATATGAAAAACCATTAATTTACATTTCTGTGGTGCAGTAACTGGTTTTTATTTTAAAATCACCAAATTAAAAATATAATATAGAAATTAAAATTACTCAGTATGTTTTTTTTTTAAATACAGCAACTTGTATAGATGCCATAAGCATAAGACACTAAAGCTTATTGAGTGTCTCCAAACATCTCGTTGAGTAGTCCCATTTATTTCAATGGGATTGCTCAGATAAGGGTCTGAAAACTCAAGGCGCTATTTTGTACTTTAGAAACCTTATATATTCTTAAAGAGGGCTTAATCATCATATAGCAAAATGTTTGGCTCAAATTTGGGTCTCTGCTAGGTAGCCTGCACTGGATATGAAAGGGACAGTTTGTTTTTCCCTTCTATATTTTCCTTGTTTTTGCAGGGGAAAAAGAAAATTTCAAGTACTTTTCCCAAATAAGGACATTCAGAAGATACTTCAGGTGAGAAGTAAACGTTTCCGTTTTTCTTCATTCTAGGATTTCACTGAGAAGTTAAATTTAAGAGGGGGAAACAATACTGCTGATGGAGATCCTGACACAACTAGTGGTCTCTGCAATCTCAGCTGACAAACATTAAATGATTCCATTGTAACAAACTATTCCTCTAACGATGTGGTATTCTGACTGTCTGCTTACTTTTATCATTTTAACAAGGGCTGAAATGTACCACATGGGAAGTTCATTATTTTAGTAAACTGAAGGGGGAAAAAGTTATATTTTTTATGCAGGTACTTTCTCCCTCTCACATACACAGAAGACAATGGCTCAGGAGGAGAACAATTTAAAATGTGCAGCCCAGAGGAAACAAAATTTATTGCTTCTTGTGTTCTATCAAGAAAAAATTTATAAAACAAAAAACCCTTCTGTTGTGAATACAAGTGTTACACAAGTGTTCACGTCACTCATGTTAGCAATGGTGGGAATTTTTTGTAAAATCATCTTAGACATGACTGATAGACTAGACAGTCTCCATGGGGCTTCCCTCAATGACAAAGTTTGCACTAGAAAATTGTGTATCCCTTTTCCAGCAATGGTAGAGCTGCACTAGAGACAGCAATGACATAATCATTAGTGTTCACAGGGCTCAGGAGGAAAAATGAAAATAAAAGTCTCTAATGTAAATAAGGCGAATGAGTAAAATATCTCTCACGGATAGCTGACATGCAGCACGTATCCCATCTCATGAGAAACTCCAACTGATGCCATTATGGCCCACCCTTCGCAAATATACTACTCTTGGGGAAAATTCTGCACCAATGCACATGCGAAGAATTCATGTCCCCCGCAGATTTTTTTTCTCTGCAGAATATAGATTCTGCTGGAGAGGCATCGAAGTCACATTTTTCACGCACCAGGGACTGCTGTGGTGCCAAGGAGAGGGCAGCCAGCCGGAGAGGCTGCATTCCTTACAGCAGGGCCAGGTGAGGTGACACCAGGTGGTCAGAGTGGGGCACATGCGAGGGATCACAGACTGAAGTTCAGAAGGACTAGTGGGAGAGACAGACTGGGGTGCAGGCTCAGTAACTAGTGCAGCAAATGCAGTAACAGCATTGAGCCAGGGGCTGAATGGAAGGGAGGGTGCAGGGACACACGGGGACGGGGGCAGATATACCTGACTGAATGGGAGAGGCTAGAGGTCACTCCGGATCTGCATGGGGGAGGCTCCCCAACTTCCTAACCATCTCTCCCTCCCCCCGAAAAAAACCAACTTTGATCCATACTTCTCCCACCCACACCTAACAACCCTCCAGGTTCACTCCCAGCTACTTCCCTCTCCCTCAGCTCCTCCATTACCCCGATCCCCCCAAGCCTTTGCACTTCGGAGGAGTAAGGAAATATGTTTCTGCATTGTAGTTTAAATGAATTATGCAAAGTTCTGTATTAAATATGCCTAGTAAGGAATCTATTTGTGAAATACACATTTTGTGAATTTTTTTTGTCTTTATTGCTACAGACATACTTGCTGACAGGTATTTTGAAATAAATTACCAAAATAATTGAAACTGACATGATTATATTGTGTTACTTTGACAAATAAAATATGGAGTATTTTAAAATATTGTGTGCAGAATTTTTCATTTTGTTGGTGCAGACTTCCCCCAAGAGTAATATATGAAATAAAGTGTGGAACAGTATTGTGCTGCATTTGCCAATAAGAGCTTTCTTAGTGGATCTTATTAATATTATTGCATTATTATGGGCCAATCAACATTGATACATTCATTCCAGATTTAGGCCCCTATTGCAGTAGCTCTCAAATTTGCTGAGCCTGGAACCCTCCCACTCCTTTAGCCATATTTCCCAAAATTTTAGGACCTCTTGATCAAATATTTTTATTAATTCTAATCAAGGTGGGGTTCTTTACTTGGTTCAGTCCTACAGACCTACAGCAGTCCTAATAACTGTAAGTAACATATTTACAGAGGAAGTTCTTAAAAGCAGCTAAAAGTACAGAATAAGGTGACTTACACCCAAGCTCATCTGAAAAGTATCCTTTCCTTGAGTAATAAGGTCCACTGATCCATTGTACGGCATACTTCGTCTTGCTTGCAGAACCAGAGCTGTCAGTCACTGGCAATCCCTAAGAATTCCCTGCCCCATTAGAGTTAATTCCAGGTGCAAAAGCTTCCAGGATAATTCCATCCTTCTTTCCTAAATAAGAGATTGAGTTAACTAAACTTTTGGGGGGGGACAGGGGGGAATAAACAATGTTTTCCTATTGCACAGCATAGGGATAATTTTCCCTAACAAAATAAACCTGAATCTTTGGATGTCAAGATCCATCTCTGACTCTGAATTACCCCTTTATTTCCAGGGTGGCTGGATCTGTGGACCTTATTATTTGAAGAAAGGAAGTTTTCAGGTAAGTTTCAATGCATTTTTCTATGTCTCATTATACTGAGGTCCCCAGCTTTGTTACACTGAGATTTTCACAGAAGTGTGCTTCCAGGGTGGGAAGTAGGATAATCCTTTAAATATGGATATCCAAAACAAGGTGAGTTATATATCCTCTGTGTTCCCCTTATTAGAGTATGACAGCAGGAAGATGATTGCTGCAGAAAAATAGAATTGGCTGAAGACTGAAAACCAATTTGGTGAATTGATGGCCACATGGACCTCCTAACTTCTCTCAACGTAGAGTACCATAGCACTTGTCCAGTGCTTCTAAAGAAATCTGAGAGATGGAATAGCATTTCTTGACTCCTGTGATAAAAAATTAAGTTTACTGGGCAATGAAAGCTGACAAGACACCTGTGAGGATGAGAATAAAAAGTATAATAGTGGGCCTCAGAGAAAGCTCTGAACTTCAAAATCCCACCTGATAGGAAATAGTGGCTATTGGGAAGACTACTTTAACAGACTGGAAGTATGACACTTTCAGAACTACTCCAATTGAACGCTTACAGGAAGATCCAGAATGAGGTTCCAAAGTTGTGTTCTGGGACTGAATCATGGGAGTTGCCATAAGGAAGTATTTAATATCAGAATTTGTAGACAATTTAAGTTTCCTGAATCGGCGGAGAACATGATAGTGCTGAGACAACCTTTTAGCCTGGACACTCCAATACACCCATAATTCAGTATTCTGGGAGAAACACAAGACTTGTAACATGGTAGATAAACCACAGACTTTGAATCAGCTGCTAGAACTAAATTCCGTTAGCTGGCTTCTTTCTAGGGTCGATAAGAGTGGAAATCACCTAATCCAAGTTTTGAACTTGTCTGGGATGCAGAATACGTCTTTGCTACAGCAGAGCTCGTCCATGAGGTAAAGGCTTTGGGAGGTTGAATGTTAGGTTCATCAGTCTTGAGAACCACAGTCTCTTTAGTCAGAATAGTTTAAACATTATCATTGCTGCTCTCTCCTTCCTGTCTTTGTATAGTCCGGGGGAGCAGTGGAAAGTTCTCTCAGACACAGGATCCATACAGGCCATATGAGGCTGCATTTCCCCTGGAAGCCTCAGCCTGCAATATCAGTAGGAAAGCCTTGGGAGGCCTATTAACTGGGGGGGAGACAACTGGGCCTGAAAGCCCATACAGCTCTTTCTGCTGTTGGCAGTGTCCAAAGCCCACTTCCCACCCCTCACTTCATGGCCTGAGGCAAAGCAGAGAGCGAGGAGGAAGCTGAGCTCTGTAATCAAGGACATGCTGGGGGCTCTAAGGACTCACTACTAAGCCTTGATCCACTGGGTTCTGAAACAAGTGGGGCAGTAGCACAAACTCCCAAATACTGCTCTGGGGATCTGTGGGATTTGCAGTGGCCTCAGCATTTTTACACCTTTTGCCAGCTTTTCCAATCCTACTTGCCTCCTTTTCTGCCCTTTCTGCATGGGAGGCAGACGGAGGCAACCCCACCCATGCAGGACTTCCAAGACATCTTGCCCATCACAGCCAGCCTCTCCAGTCATGCCTGGTTCTTATCCTACCCAGTGGGGGGCAGTGGCACTGGAGCAGTTTTTGTAGTGGGGGTGCTGAGATGCATCCCTCTTGCCGGTCTGTGCCCCTCACCACCCCCTTGAGCTGGGGCCGGGAGCAGCGCTGTGGATCTGGGAGGTGGGGGCGTGGACATGGGTAAGGCAGAGGAGGCTGGGGCCACAGCTAGGAGTGGGTGCGGAGCTCCGGGCATGGGGCTGGCAGCTGGGACCCCACATGCGGGGCCAGCAGCGGAACCCCTGGGTGCTGGTAGCGGAGCCACCGGTGCCCCAGCAGCTGGACAGGACCCTGAGCCAGCAGCCAGGACCCCGCATGCAGGGCCGGCAGCCGAGCAGGACCCGCAGCTGAGCAGGACCTGGGGCCAGTGGCCAAGTGGGACCCAGGGCTGCCAGGGGAGCCCCTGGGCAGCAGCAAGGCCAGCAGCTGGGACCCCTTGCAGCAGGGACACAGGGCTGGCAGCTGGGACACCGGGTGCAAAACCTGGGGGTGCTGCAGCACCCCCCAAACCTCTACTTCCTGCGCCTACAGTGGTGAGTGGGCTGATGGAGGGAAAACCACCATTTGCCCACAGAGATGGCCAAGATTCCCAATAAGTAAGGGGCTGGAGCAGGAGACAGCCTTTTCCTTATGCTTTTGGCTTCCGTGGCCTACCTCTTTCCCTGAAGCCTGCATGGGCATTAGCTACAGCAGCATCTGAGAAGGGGAAGCGGAGTTGAGGGGCGAAACTCCCCAAAAGGCATATGCAGCCCTAGGACATGACTGGGATTTCCCTCAGAAAAGCTCTGCAGCAGGAAGCCCTGGCTGAGCCACCCGATGCTAAGGAGGTGGTGAAAACTGGCTGGAACTTCAGGTGGCAAAGCATTCCCTTGCTGCCAGTGCCCAGCAGATCTAGTCCCCAAGCAGGCAGAAATACGCATTGTAACAGCTCTGTGACCTTCATGTGATGAAGAATAAATGTTTTTGTTCCTTTGATGTCACACACAAAAACTCTCAACAAAAATACTATTGCAATATTTTCTGGTAGTTAGAAGAAAGAGAAACTGAGAAATAAAAACATCTGTTCAACTCAGAAAACTAATACATACATTTGATTTTTGACCTTGTTTCTAACCAAACCTTGAAAATAATCACTATACAAGCCTTGCTCTTTATTTTTTCTAACTAGCAGAAATAGATCACCAGAAGCATCAGTTACTGAATTTAAATCAGCTTTGTAGTAACAAGAGAAAAATAAAATCATTGTTTTTGCTTTGCTGTTGTCATTCTAACTGATACCATATATGTTAAGCTTTTCAGTCTTACTAATACCATTTTAAAAAGAACCTGTCTATCTGAGGAACTGTCTACCTGCCCTAAATTCTGTTGCTGTGGCAGCAATGAGTGACTTGTTTCGGATTCGATGACCGTCCTGTTCTGGAGTGTTGAAGAGAGCAGGGCCTTCTCCACTTGCTTTCCTTCTGGATATATGCCAGACCAACTCTGTACCATCATTCTCCTTGAGGCTCATTCTCTCTCTCTTCTTTTTTTTTTTTAATTTGGTGGGAGGCTGTTATTTCTTGTTTAATACAGTTGGAGGGAGATTATGAATTTACGTTTTGGCCCCGTTTAGTATCTTCTAATTGCACTCGGGCCAAATTCCTTTTTGTCTGCAATATTTATTGTATTATATACACGGAAGACTTTGGGCATGGAAAATCTTATATTTATTATTGACAACCTTTGTTAGCAGCAAACTCATTTGCCCTGGTCATGTGATTTTATCTGGTATGGACCGAGCCTGGAATCTGGAAAGTTCCTTCCTCAGTTCAGAAGATGTTTTATGCTACCTTGAATAAACAGACCTTTCTTTTAATACTTTTCAATACTATCCTCAGTTTACAAAATAGCTTTTATAAGATAACTATCTTAGATTCTATATTCTAATTTTCTATAATGCAAGGTGTTACATTTCCCATACTATTTTGCTGAAAGGCAGAAAGTTAATATTTCTTTTTCACACCAAATGTTTCCCTTCAACGCTAAAAATAATGGTTATATGCAGCATGTGTCAGTTGTGAGTATTAAAATCCCTAACTTTCATTTATTGTAGCTGACTTTCAAGTGCCAGATGCATAAATATTATCATCTCAAGTGTATATTTTTTCTTCCTACTGCTGTCCCAACAAAAGATACTTGCTTACATTTAAGTGAAAGTTGAAAAAAACATTGAAGTGTTTCCCCGCCCCTAAGATAGTAGACTATAAAACATCTTGGTTCCAAAAATTACAACAAAGAAAGTACACTTCTGAAGTAGGCTTTTCCCTGACACAAAATAGAGTCTGCTTTGGTGAAATTAACTGTTAGATTTGTTTTTAGAATACATTTTACTATTTTCTTTTTTAGAATACAAGATTTTAGTATGCTGCTAATTTCTATACCAAGTATAAATACTTGAACTCAGTTACTTTCCTTCCCATTATTTCAACTATAAGAGTAGCAGTTTCCCGACCACAAACAAGCATATTAAAATAGACATTTATTGTTAGCTAAACTCACAGTCTGCACAAACTCTATCAATTCATTTTAATTAACTCTATATGCTGTACGAAATATTCACTTACCCAACGATTATGAAATGCAGCCAACTTATTTGTATCCATAATATATGTGTTGAGTACTCACATACAGAACAGCCATTTATCAAAACTTTTTGCTATCCCACATACATTTTCTTTAATGAAAGCCTCTGTAATGGCAACAAAACTTTGAGCTGAACTGAGTAACTATAGTGATCTTCCTGAACTACTGTCAGAAAAAACATCCTTTGGATCTATGGAATTCGAAATGGTCTTCAAGAAACTTTACATCGCATATTAGAGCGTTTTCTTAGCTAAATGACAATGCACTTTCTAGTCAAATTATGAATACCTTGCCAGCCTCATCTAACCTTTGAGCTGGGTGGAAAGTGGCCAAAGTACACGGTCACTTTGCCACATTATGCTGCGAATGAATCAATGATGTATCAACCATTACATCTCATCACATCAGTTATTAAAACCAATTACATCTGTAAAATAAGCCATGCAAAGCAAGCAACCTATTGTTTGGTTAAAGACATAATATTTTTTCAGGCTAATGAAAATATTCATTTTTGCTGTCAACTAAGACAAAACAAATATTGACTGTACTCTGTGAAGCTCTCTTGCCAAGATAATCATTTTCACGGCTCAAAACTGCTCATTAAATCAATTTTTGAAAAGTTAAATGATTAAATTAATTAATTAAATGAAATGAAATGATAGCCCCTATAAAAGTGATCAGATGAAGGGAGACAGTCATTCAATATTCATCCTGTTGTGCTCTTAAGTTTCAGGGGCAATATAGGTAGAAAGACACAGCTCAGTATTTTAAACCAGATGCTCATTTTCAAAATGAACTTGTCTACTGGTAAAGGTGGAGGAAAGAGCATGTTGTGTTAAGTTTTCCTGGGCAAAAACTGACAAGAGCACACTTTATAAGCCTGGAAGAGTCCAGCATGTTGTTCCCATGCTTCCAAACTATTAAATGTTCCTCCCTCCAAGCAGAGAGCAAACAAACCATTAATAGCAGAACAACTCAACCTCCCAGAGAGCATAGAGACTTCTTGTTTAGAGTCAAAGATCTGTCACTGCACATGTGCACAAGTCAAGTGTTACTGTGTGCATAATATGGACAACCTCCCCAGATTAAATTGAAGCTTTCCCCCCATTGCAGTAACATTGCGTTATGTAACTGAGCTAGGTGGACAAATAAAATTCCAACTTCCACTTTCTCTCCCCAGCAGAAAGGGCTGCTGGTCCACCCAGCACTTTCTGATACCCTGACTGTAAAGTATGAAAAAAGAACAGGAGTACTTGTGGCACCTTAGAGACTAACAAATTTAATAGTTAGTCTCTAAGGTGCCACAAGTACTCCTGTTCTTTTTGCGGATACAGACTAACACGGCTGCTACTCTGAAACCTGTAAAGTATGAAGGCACCCTTGCTCATCCCTTTCACACATGCCTAATTATTCCCTTATTTGCTCCTGGCAATCTTGTATGTGTGCAGGTACTCCTCTGTGCACCCGCTATGCCTAAAGTCTCCTTTCAGAGCCAGTCTGCCTCTCCTTAAAACCCACTACTTCCCCAACTCAAAACTGGGTGACTGGGGGCATCAAAATGAATTAGCTGTTACCACTCAGGAAAGAGCTCTTGGAGTCATTGTGAATAGCTCTCAGAAAAGATCTGCTCAAGATCTGAAGTAGAAGTCCAAAATTCTATCAAAGTTAAGAACCATTAGGGAAGGGATAGATAAGAAGACAGAAAATATAACACCACTATATAAATCCCTGGTACACTATCACCTTGAATACTGCATGCAGTTCTGGTTGCCCCATCTCAAAAAAAGATATTAGAATTACAAAATAACAGAGAAGGACAACAAAAATGATTAGGGGTGTGGAACAGCTTCTGTATGAGGAGAGATTAAAAAGACTGACTGTTCAGGTTAGAAAAGAGACTAATAAGGGGGGATATGATGGAGGTCTACAAAATTATGAATGGTGTGGAGAAAGTGAATAAGGAAGTGGTATTTTACCCCTTCACACAACACAAGAACCAGAAGTCACCCAATGAAATTAAGCAGCAGGTTTAAACAAACGTAAGGAAATTCTTCTTCACACAATGCACAGGCAACCTGTGGAACTCAATGCCATGGGATGGTGTGAAAGCCAAAAGTATAACTGGGTTAAAAAACGAATTAGGTAAATTCCTGGAGGATAGGTCCATCAATGGCAATTAGCCAAGATGGTTAGGGATGTAACCCCATGCTCTGCGTGTCTCTAAGCCTCTGAATGCCAGATGCTGGGACTGGATGACAGGAGATGGATCTCTAGATAATAGCCCTGTTCTGTTCATTCCCTTGGAAGAATCTGGCATTAGCCACTGTCAGAAGACAGGATACCGTACTAGATGGACTGGTCTGACCCAGTATGGCCATTCTTATGTTCAAATCCTGCTAAATTAAGTAGTAACCAAATTGTTATTGTCTGAAGATTACTCAGTGGTCTGCATGGAGTTAACTGGTGTGTTTCAGTTTAGTTTGTAGTGAACAAGTATATTTACATCACAAAGCGCTATATCCAGCATTCTTCCTGACAGTGTACATAAGAAGAGTTGAAAGGCTGAGTAGATGAAAAGGGGCATGGAGAATGCAGCACCCTCTTAAGCCCTACAGGAAGCTACTGCAGATCTGCATTGAGGAACAGTCGGAGGGGCTGAAAAGATAAGCTTGTGTTACCATTGCCCACTGTAAATCTGTTCCATGGACACCAGAATTCATTTTCTAGTGCCATCAATCCAGCAATCACCACAAGCGCAAGAGTCATTTTTAAAAGGTAAAAGTCATCTTGCTAAGTCAATTTACTAGTTTTTTCAGGCTTTTAGAGACTATGAAATACACATTGTATCAGTTTCAGAAAATACGCTCTTGATCGTAGCTATTGTTCAGAGAGACATGATGAAAAAACGGTATTAAGCCCATTAATGCTAATTCTGTAAGAACCATTACTGAGGCTGCAAATAGAAGGGGATTGCTTCCTATTCACAAAAGAAGGTTGTAATACAACAGATACTAAGTACCATAAATCATGTCATGACATGTTTGGTATTCTTTCTAATGCAGCTAAGACTCAGTAATTGAAAAGAGAGTAAAGAAGAAATATTGGCAGCAGATTTCCAGCACCTGGATGATGAGATTAGTCCAAAATAGTTGTAAAGGAATGTTCTGAGCATTAAGTATCTTCTGAAAAGATGTAATTTCTTTATCAGATGAAGGTCTAAGACGCTTAAGAAGTGTCTAAAGCAACCCATAAATCCAAAGCATGATCTAGGCAAGTTAGAATTGGTTTACAGAAGGGCAGTCTCTCTTCAATATGGAATTAATGCTGCAGTTAGAAGAGCTGTCCCCAAAAGAAACAAATGAATGTGAGGAGTTTGCCAACTTAACACTTTCACATGCATCCCCAACCTAGCAAAATGTTATGAAAAATTTGAGACAGCGCAACTTTCAAGTCAGTAGCAGCTGACGAAATTATTCAACACACTGTGCAAGTCTGAGAGAGATTAAAGTTTTAAAGGAATTTAAATTTCTCCAAGGGATCCAAAAAGTCCTAGAAATACTCCCTTACTCCAGGACGTCGGACCCCACCACCTGTACTTGTATCCTCATAACTCAGGTGACTGGTAAGATGACACATGTCCAACCTCAGAGCTGCTAGTTTAAATACAGCCCACATCAGAAGAGTATGTGTATAAGCATATTTTTTATTTAAAAAATGATCTAACAAATTATATGATATTGCTCCCTTGGAGAACAATGGAGCTTTATTTTAAAGCTCCTTTGACAATCATCAGCACATAAAATACAGTCAGCACAGTTTTAGGATGTGTCTACACTAGTAATTTGTCCTGTAATTTCCCACTGCTGCTGCTCGTGCTGCTGCTATCTGTTCAAGTCTACCAGTGGTCTGTCTATTATAAACAAGACAGAAGAGGCTGCAGGCATTTTAACAATTGTGTTCAGACCAAGTCTAGACACAAGGCTGGATATTAGTTGTGCAAGAGTGCCTAGGGGGCCCTGGTCTGTGACTGGGGCTCACTAGGCTAGATATTATGGCTATCAAGCAATTTAAAAAATTAATAGCGATTAATCGCACAGTTAAACAATAATATAATACTATTTATTTAAATATTTTTGGAAGTTTTCTACATTTTCAGATATATTGATTTCAATCACAAAACAGAATACAAAGTGTACAGTGCTCGCTTCATATTTATTTTTGATTACAAGTATTTGCACTATAAAAAAAGAAATAGAATTTTTCAAATCACCTCATACAAGTACTATAGTGCAAACTCTTTACCATGAAAGTTGAATTTACAAAATGTAGAATTACGTTAAAAAAACCTGCATTCAAAAATAAAACAATATTAAACATTAGAGCCTACAAGTCCACTCAGTCCTACTTCTTATAAAGCCAATTGCTCAGACAAACAAGTTCGTTTACATTTGCAGGAGATAATGCTGCCTGCTTCCTGAATACAACATCACCTGAAAGTGAGAACAGGCATTCTCATGGCACTGTTGTAGCCAGCGTCACAAGATATTTATGTGCCAGATGCGCTAAGGATTCATATGTCCCTTTATGATTCAACCACCATTCCAGGGGAGATGCGTCCATGCTGATGACGGGTTCTGCTCGATAACAATTCAAAGCAGTGCGGACTGACGCATATTCATTTTCATTATCTGAGTCAGATGCCAACAGCAGAAGATTGATTTTCTTTTTTGGTGGTTCGGGTTCTGTAGTTTCTGCATCGGAGTGTTGCTCTTTTAAGACTTCTGAAAGCATGCTCTGTCTACACCTCATTCCTCTCAGATTTTGGAAGGCACTTCAGATTCTTAAACCTTTTGTCGACTGTCGTAGCTATCTTTAGAAATCTCTGATTGGTACCTTCTTTGCGTTTTGTCAAATCTGCAGTGAAAGTGTTCTTAAAATGAACAACAAATGCTGGGTCATCATCCGAGACTGCTATAACATAAGATATATGGCAAAATGCAGGTAACACAGAGCAGGGGACATACAATTCCCCCCAAGGGAGTTCAGTCACAAATTCAATTAACACATTATTTTTTTACCGAGCATCATCAGCATGGAAGCATGTCCTCTGGAATGGTGGCTAAAGCATGAAGGGGCATATGAATATTTAGCATATTTGGCACGTAAATACCTTGCAATGCCAGTTACAAAAGTGCCATGCGAACGGCCTGTTCTCACTTTCTGGTGACACTGTAAATAAGAAGAGGGCAGCATTAGCTGTGTAAATGTAAACAAACTTGTTTGTCTGAACGACTGGCTGAACAAGAAGTAGGACTGAGTGGACTTGTAAGCTCTAAAGTTTTACATTGTTTTGTTTTTGAGTGCAGATATGTAACAAACAAAAAAAATCTACATTTGTAAATTGCACTTCTACAACAGAGATTGCACTACATGACTTGTATGAGGTGAATTGAAAAATATTTTTGTTTATCACTTTTACAGTGCAAATATTTGTAAGCAAAAATAATATACATTTTTATTTCAATTATAACACAGAACACAATAAATATGAAAATGTAGAACATCATCCAAAATATTTAATGTCAATTGGTATTCTATTATTCAACAGTACAATTAAAACTGTGATTAATCCCGATTAATTTTTTTAATCCTGATTAATTTTTTTGAGTTAATCGCATGAGTTAACTGTGATTAATCGACAGCCTACTAGATATGATACAAACACAATGAAAAGATGATCTTTGTTCCACAGAGTTTACAATCTAAGATGACTAACAGAAGGCAAACAGGAGGATATAACAGACAGGGGGAGCAAAAGGAAACAATGATGCAATTAGTGCTTCCACTGTTGCTGCTACAGGGAGAAACAACAATGGGAAATTTCAGGGTGGTGGTGGGGAGTAAGCGTAGATAAGGGCAAAGCATTCAGTGTGGATAGGAAACATTTTCTGAATAATTATTAGCAGAAATCATGCCATACACTAACCTCCTATAGCATGGCTTTAACATAGTTCTTAACACAACTGTAACTTTTTTTTATTAGTGCAAACCATATTACAGTAGAGTCTGGTCAGAGTTGTTCCTGAAATCTGGTTTCAAACACATGAGTATTAAAGTGACCAGGACCACTAGATCAGAGCTGATGATGCAATCTCAAATTAGTCAACAAAACTCTGAAAGAGGAAGATGACCTACTATAAACTGGAGTATTTGGGAGAGTAAGGACCTGAAATATTGAATGAACAATTAGATAAAGTGAATTTGTCACTCATCCAATACTCAGGTCATAAGGCAGCCAGAGTATTAACTAATACTTAAGTATTGGGCGTTGGTAGAATCTTCTCTTGGAAAATGCTAAGGAGAATTTAAAAATAAATACTAATTCCAAAAGAATTCTGAATTTCCCCAATTCGTAATCAGGATCATGCTGATGGTTCTTTTGATAACATCTCACAGAATCTGCAGGGGAATCTCATTAGTATTCACTACTAGAAGGACCACTGTCAATCAAAACTAAAACCTCCACACACACGCCTGTTACCAACACTATTTTAGATTAGTGCAACTAAAATAATTTTTAAAATCTAATATCTTTTTGCATTTCACTCAACTTTAGCAGTAGAAATAAACTAGCTAGTTTCAGTTTTCAGTCAGTTATGTATAAACCAGTTTCAAACTGTGATACTCATGGTCAAAGAAAATATCTGAGTTTTCACCAATGCAAGGAATATTTATATATTTTTTAAAAAACCACACAAACCCTGTCAATTCACGAAGAAACAATGAAAACGTTTCTGTTTCTATCTGGGTTTACAAAACTCTCTTAAGGAGTGAGTCACCTAAAATTAGCCAATAATGCCTTAGCACAGGGGCTCTCAAACTGGGGGTCATGACCCCTCAGGGGCTCGTGAGGTTATTATGTAGGGGGTCGCAAGCTGTCAGCCTCCACCCCCAAAGCCCACTTCACCTCCAGCATTTATAATAGTGTTAAGTATATTTGAAAAGTGTTAATTTATAAGGGGGTCACACTCAGAGGCTTGCTGTGTGAAAGGGGTCACTACTACAGACATTTGAGAACCACTGCCTTAGAAGCTGACCCCAGCAGTCAAATCAGGCATCCTAACTCTATCTGAATCCTTCTAAGACTTCATATTTTACTTAGTATTATTATACCTGAAGTTCCTGTCATAGGTTTCTGCAAGTAACCTAGAAAAAATTTTGTAATATTTCATAAAGAAAAGGGTATAGTCTTGCGTACATGGCACTAGACTGGACTCAGAAAACCTGGATTTAATTCCCAGTTCTGCCACATGCTTCCTGTATGACTGTGAACAAGCAACTTGATCTCTGTGTGTCTCAATTCCTCACCTGCAGCAGCAGCTCTGGCCTAAAAAGAAGGATCTGCAGCTTTCTCAAATTGCACCAGACTGAAAGGTGAAGAAGGGGCATTTGTGTTCTGCTATGCCTGCTCCCCCATACTCTAAGAAAACCTGGGAAAATTTGGGAGAAATTCACTTCAAACTAGACAGATAAGGACATGAAGTCTCTTTGAGTCTCCCACTCCCTCTGCCTTCTCAGTCCGAAAAAGCCTGACAGCCAAGAAGATGTATGCAAGGAGAAATACCTCGAACATCAGGTTGGATGAATGACTGTTCATGTCCATCATGGGGAGGCTGAAGAGAACCCTCAATATCAAGAAACAGCAGGGGAAGAAGCGCATGGTCTCCCCGGCTCAAAGGGCAACTCTAAACTGTAATTATACAACCAACGCTGGCCTGTGCCAGCAGAAGTGGGCTCACGGGGCTCAAGCTCGCAGCGCTGTTTAATTGTACTGTAGATGTTCCAGCTCCACCTGCAATCCAAGTTCTGGGACCCTCCCACCTCAAAGAGTCCTAAAGCCTGAGCTCCAGCCCAAGCTCAAATATCTACTGCGCAATAAACGATCCCTTAGCCAAAGCCCTGCAAACCTGAGTAGCTGTCATGGGCTAGCCCCAGGTTTTTAACTGTTGTGTAGACATGCCCCAAGAAATAAGGGAAAACCCTTCCTGAAGACAGAATAGAGCTGAGTGAATGGAGGTTAGAGAGAATGTTACTGCAGGAGAGCACAGCAAAATAGTTATTGTTAAACTGGCCTTGATAGCAGAGATCCCCCACTTCCCCACTATTTACTCACCCTGACCTTCTCTATTATAGAAAGTGAGGATCAGTAAAAACCATGAGTCTATCTGCACTTCAAGCAGTCTAATACAGTGTACTTACCTGTCCTAAACTATGCCCATAAGGCACAGATGCTAATTAGAAGGAACAGATCCATGACTGAGATAACAGAAATGAGATCCCTGCAGTAGCTTAGTGGTTTTGATGGATTCACAGAACTGAGGCATATAAGCCAAATAAATGTTCAAATACATAAATATAAATATGCATGGAAAAAGAGAAAGGCTGCCACAACGAGCTACACACATTGTTGTTCCCACGGGTGCTGGAAAATTGCAGGGGGGGAAATTGGTTACAATTATCAGGAATTCTTCCAGTACCTCACATACCATAAAACTGATACATGTATAAAAATAGGAAATGCCAACTATGGGCTTAAGCTGACAGGCAGCTCAGCAATGAGAAAGAGAGAAAGAAGATGTGCATGTGCTGTGTCTCTGGAGATGCAAGCCCAGTCTCCTTAGCCTGATCTGATCTACAGAAAGCAGTGCTACTGCAATACTTACAAGGAGTGCAGCGTGTCTGTGTGAGACAGTACGGCACCCAAAGTGCAACTTCCAACATTGGAACAACAGTGCAATTCTGTAGCACAGATTAGGCTTCCATGGAATCCCTTGCATAGTGATCAATGTTTGTAGCAGCTAAACAAAGAGGAGCTATGTGCCCATCCTCCAGGCGGGAGGCAAGGTGCTACGCCAAGTATAGGTAGTGTAATGGGAGGAGTCTGGTTTGGGAGAAAGCGTGGTCAAAGCACTAATACCAGATAAAGGGGAAGAGTAGGTCCAAGACAGATAATATTTGTTTGTTTTTTTAGGGCATTGGCTCCAATTAACATTTTTTCTTAAATGTAAGTGCTAAAATTATTACAAATGGCAATGATCCAAAAATCTTTCAGGGTAACACCTCACTTAAGCAAGCACCCAACTAGAAAGAAAGAGTTCCTATATTTGCTGCAGCTGCTTAATTAGAGATGGTTTTCTGTAAGCTTGAGTGACCAAAAGTAAGAGTACATCAGTTTACATTGCTAAGATCATCATCATAACAATAAAGGAGAGAAACAACTTAAAAAAAAAAAAAAGCTTAGTTTCTGAATAAGCCACTAGCAACTACAAGACCACCTAAAAAGTCCTGGGATTAGTGATTTTAATTCCCACACCCTCTACATGCTGCTGTTATTAGCTCACCCTTAGTTCCAAGTCTGGTCTTTTAAAAATACACTGTGTGGTGGCTGTCATTCTACAAGACTGTACTAATTACAATATCTAATAACTATAAGATTTTTCAAAAATCATTTGTAATATTCAACGAATGATTCATTCAAAGTCATTTCAAAACATAGTCAGTAAGTATGATACAAAGTCCTAGATGCCTAACTAGAAGGCCAATGCTGCAAGTAGTCAGCACCCTCTCTTCAGCTGATATCAGTAAGAAGTGAGGTTGCAGAGCACCCTACAGAATCAAGCCCTAGGAAAGTGAAGTTATAAAGTGGAGGTTAACAGAGGATACATCAGTCTTACTGTCTATCATAAAGCAGTGTTTGACTGTACCTTCAATGGTTTTAGAGAAAAGTTTAGGGAATGTCAGACCATCCTTTAATTTACATATTATAAAAACGATTCTTAATTAATGGGATTTCATATCTCCCTGAACAGAATGCTGTACACCCAAACCACCATTGACACCTGCTTATTGGAGAGTAAATATGTGCGTTTCTTTTTCTTCCAGAAAGATTCGAAAATTATTACTTTGTATACTAAATCATATAATATGAGATTTCACAATATACTGTATTTGTCCTTCCAAATAGTTATATAATATAAGTAGTTTCCACCTTGACTGTGGTTCCTAAATCTCTGGAGTACTGGGTTCCAATTCTGGGTCAGGTTACAAGTGAAAACGTGTTTGATGTTTTCATTCTGGCTGTTAGGGGATTTTGTTCAGCTCTCACACAAAAATAAATAAAATAAAATAAATTGCCATTACTCTGTGTGACAGTCTCTGCTCAACAGCAGCCCAGGACTGGAATACCACTGCTCTGGCCAGTTAGGAGTGTAGTTCATTGGCAGAGCTGTATAGGGAAGCCAACGCCATTTAATCCCTCAAAAAATAGGCACCTAAATTCACACACATAAAGACAACTTTCACAGAATATATAAAATCCTCAACAAGGCTAGGTCATACTTAAAATAAAATGACATCAGCATCTCTTATTGCTGAAACTAAAAGCCATTGTATTATTTTGTTACGGTTGCAACAACAATAGAATACAAGCAAAATGTTGTTCTTTAGCTTCATACTTTCTAAAATCTGTTCAAAATAAAATATAGACATTAAGACAGTTACCAGGAGATGTTTTTTCCTAACACTGTAATAACTTTGTGTCTAGCAATGATAATTTTTGGTTGCTGCTTAAAGATATTTGCTGAATGCTGATGAAAAGAATAGCTATGAAAATCTGCTATACAGCAGTGATTAAAGGAAACACATTTGAAACACAAAGTGGGGGTCTTATAACCAGGTTCTACAAGGCAAAGAAAGCATCCTCTTCCTTCTTTTAGTATTAGCAATCCCAATTACTCTGAGAAACGCTGTTACTTGTCCTCATGCTCTAAAGTCAAAGTGCAGGCATCCAATTTCCAGTAGCCTGAGGCCCTGTATACTCAAACCACACCCCAAGGCAAGGTACCAAATGACAAGCATGGTGTAATGTTGCCACATACTTTAGCTAAGTTAAAGTATGCAATCCTTCTTGGCTAAGGTACAGATTTAAATGCTTGGGTTGAAATTGTTGCTATACCTCAAAATAAAGCAAACAGGAAACCACCCTTCAAAAAGAAGATACTGACTCTTTTCACTGGGCCAGGTCCATATTGGGGAGTATGGTTGGCAGCTGACCAAAAGGATCAATGGGGAAAGAAGATACTTTCATATCTGGGGCGGCGGGGCTTTGTTTGTGCATTGTCTTGGGAAGCAGAGAAGCACCAAGTCAGAAAACTCCTTCTCCTATAAAACCATCCTAAAGTGAGTCTCAATATTGCAAAAAGAGTAAGTAAATAAGGCAGAGCGCGTTATTTTTGTTTTTAACTTGTGAATTTTCCCTGTGCTAACACGGAGGTTTATCCCTGTTTTTTGTAACTTTAAAGTTTTGCCTAGAGGGGAATCCTCTGTGTTTTGAATCTGATTACCCTGTAAAGTTACATTCCCATCCTGATTTTACAGAGGTGCTTTACTTTTATTTTCTTTATAATAAAGTTCTGTTTTTTTAAGAATCTGGTTTACCTATTTGGTTGGTATATTATTCTCAAGGAAAAGGGTGTAGGTCTTAGGGGGATATTTTGGGGGAATAGGAATTGCAAGTGGTCCTTTCCCTGATTCTTTGTCTAAATCACTTGGTGGTGGCAGCGTACCGTCCAAGGACAAAGGATTTGTGCCTTAGGGAAGTTTTTAACCTAAGCTGGTAGAAATAAGTTTAGGGGGCTTTCCTGCAGGTCCCCACATCTGTATCTTAGCGTTCAGAGTGGGGAGGGAACCCTGACATCAGTGGTTCTCAACAGGTGTCCGGGGGGTCCACAAGCAGGTTTTGGGGGGCCGCCAAGCACCGCCAGCATTAGACTTGTTGAGGCCCAGGATAGAAAGCTGAAGCCCCACTGTATGGGGCTGAAGCCCTGAATCCAAACCCGCCACCTGGGGCTGAAGCCTGAGCAACTTAGCTTTGCAGGGCCCCTGTGGCGTGGGGCTCAGGCAATTATTTGGCTTGTTACCCCCTAACGCCAGCTCTGGCTTTTATATACAGAAAACCAGTTACTGTGGCACGGGCGGGGCGTGGAGTTTTTATAAAAAAGGGTTGAGAACCCTTGTACTAGATGGCCTAAGGCTCCTGCTTATGTTAATTCCACCCACTCCCGCTCCTGATGCCACCCACATTGTCTAGCTTTCCTGTACCCAGCCAGGTGCCCGTCTGATAAGAAACAGGAAGTGCCACTGAGCCCCACCAAAATCTCAGCAATCACAATATGTTACAAATGGTCACTGAGTCACCAGCTTGATCTGTTCCACAGAGACACCCCTGACTCCCTGATCCTCAGGCCAGGGGCGGGCAGATCAGAGGCAAGCTATTCCTTCCACCGCTGAACAAACGAAAGAGGCTGGAGAAAGACAGAAATTCTTTGCAGATCTGCAAGAAAGGGGACAGATCTAGATTCACACACAATGAAGCTTCTTACCAGCAACAATGCTGCATTCAGTAAGTTGCCCTCCCAGGTCGGAAGGATGAAAAAACCCGTCACAATTAAAGGGCAACAGCGATTTGCTCAATTACCATCTATGGCAATGCTCCGTACGGATCTCTGCGAGGGACGTGTGACTCACTGCCTAGTAACATATCTTGTCACCATAAGTAATTCCCTTTACTCTGACTCGCCTTCCCTCGCTCCCTCCCCAAAGCCACAGACCTTGCAGATAACGGGGACCAACTTACTGAGGTGTAGTTTGTTTTCTGGCTCTGGTTTCGTACCTCCTGTTCCTGAAACTGTAACCCCGCCAGGTGTTTCTCCAAAGCCTCCCAGTCCATAGTCGGGAGCTGGGGCTCCTGCTCTTTCAGCCACGTGCCCCCCGTGGAGCTGTCCAAGGGGTGCCCGGGGGCGACCCCCCCTCCACCGCGGAGCCTCCCCACAGCCGGCTGGGCTTTCTGGAGATGGGCTCTGCGCCCGCCCGCCCCGCGGTGCCCCGTCCTGCGGCCGGGGGGCACCACGTTGCCGTTCTGCCGGAGGTCCCGGGGCGGGAGCGGGCGGTGGGGCGGGGGGTTGCCGTTGGGGGCGGGGGGCGGCATGGTGGGGTTGGAGCCGCTGGTGCTTCTCACATCCTCCAGCTCCTCCGCCAAACTCCTTCGCTTGGCAGCCGTGGCATCGCAGCCGGCGGTGCAGCGCCGGTCCTCCTCCCACGCGGCAGTGCCCTTCCTTCCGTACCCCAGGTAACCCTCCTCCTCCTCCGAGTCCTCCAGGGCCGCCAAGTCCAGGCTGCTGGGGGAGGGGGAGGATTTGCACTCCGAGCAAGGGGTGACTTTGCTGGAGCCGGACTCGGAGCTGGAGCGGCTGCTGCACGCGTCGCTTCCTAAATCCATCCCATCCTCGCGGTAATCCTGAGGGGGAGAGAAGGAAACACGCAGCGGATTAGAGAGCAGGAACCAGCCGCCTCCTGTCTGGCCGCCGCCCGCGGGAAGCGCATCGCCTGCGGGCACAGAAAGCCCGGCCGCGGATGTGCCTCCCCAGCGAGCGCCGCGTCCCGATTTGCACCGGGGGCGGGGGGCTGCTCTGGGGGCTCTCGCCTCGCGCGCCCCCCTCCTCCCCGGGCCAGGGGCTTCCCCGACTCTCCCAAAGTTTCCTGCCACCTCCCCCGCGCTCCGGCCGGGGAAGCATCTGCGCCCGCTTTGGGGGAGCGGATCTCCGGACCCCGGCGCTCACCCCCAGGCAGAGGAGGGGCAGACGCCTTCGCTAGGGCTCCATGGTGTGGTCAGGAAGCGGCTGGCCCCATAGCGCGGCGGCTGCAACTTCCCGGCTGCCGCGTCCAGCTGCTGAGCCGGGGGCCCGCCGGCAGCGCAGCGCAGCCAAACGGGGGGTGCGGGAGGGAGCTCGGCCAGCAGCCGTGGCATGAAGTCCCGTCCCCACGCTGCCGGCGTAAGAAGCAACGGGGAGGCTGGTGCTCACACCGCCCCCTGCGGTACAGCTGGGCAAGACGCAGAGCTGCAGCTCATGCGGGGACTGGGGAGGGGGAGCCCCTGTGGAATGGCTGTTTCTCTTTTTACTGCCCCTTCCCAAGCAGAGCCCGTGAGGGCTGCACCCTCTCCCCTCTAACACTGTGCCCACGAGAGCCTGGCCCGCCAACAATAAGCTGCACTCAGGTAAGGCACGGTCACAAATTCCTTTCTTGTCCTTTTTTTTTTTTTTTTTTTTGTGCAAGAAGAAACACATTGTGATCCTATGAACTTTGGAGCAGCTTCTGCTATATAGACTGCGAGCTGGCAGGAATCCAACCACCCCTTCAGCTCTCATTCATTTGCTTTCTTTTTCGGGCCCTCCAGCATGCACAGTTTGAACTGCCTGCAGCCATGAAATTAAGTCTATTATTACAAAAGCCACACAAAGAGTTTGCAGCAAATGAGGACTAAGGCCATATCATACCAGTCTCTACCTGTACCAACCTGTGCAAGTAGCTCAGCACACTTTGCAATCACACCTCTGTCTCAGATGTACAAGGTTTCTTTGAGTAATTTTAAGGAATGTTTTGAAGCAATTATTGCCTGACTTACATTATTACACGCTACTATGTAACACAGAAGCTGTACCTTAGTACACCCACCTAAGCAATGTCATATTATTATTATTTTCAACTCTCTTGGCTTTTTAACTAAGACCAAGTAGAGAGAGCCTGGTTCAGCATGGACACTGGATGTGGAATCAGACCTGGGTTCTAGGCCCAGCTCAGCCAGAGGTTCACTACCCAGTCTGCTTCCCCAGATGTGACTCAGTTTCACTACTTACCCTCTTCTGTACTTTGAGTTCTGGGGGTGAAGAGTGCTCAAGAACACAATAAATGTAGTACAAATATAGTAACAGTTTAGTAGTTGATACCTTCTCCCAGAGAACTATATTCTGCTCAGGGGGACAGTAAGGTTCCTGTTCACTGTACAAGACATATCCATATTATAAAATTTCTCTCCTAGTGTAAAAATACAGGCTAAAAATGTCAAAAGTGCTTAAGTCACTTAGCAGCCTAAATCCTATATACAAAATCACCTAAAAACACTCAGGTGCCAGTCCCATTGAAATTCAAAATAAAATAGCTTATATTGTGAAGATTCTTTATTTTGATTCATACAAATCAACTAAAACACAAACTCACCTCCTCTCCTGGGCTCTAGGCACCTTGCCAATATTTTGTGGGAAAGACAATAGCACAAGAATAAGTCCAGCAGATAACTCAGCCCCCATACTACTAAGACTCCTGAAACAAAGTATTTATTTCAGACTCTTCCCAGAAAGATATCCAACGCAGGCAACTCAACTGTTCCTCAAAAGCCTGAATTAATAGATGGGCTTAGCAGTATGCCCCAAAATGCCCAGACTCAAACTACTTACAAATCAAGGGAGCTACAGCTAGGATACCTCTGCTGATCTCAGCTGCACCTGAATCACAAGAGATGTAGTAACTCGGGTAGTTAAATTACAAACACCTTAAAATCATAGGTCAAATCCAACACCTTAAACTCCACCAGAAACCAGTTGCTGACAGGTACAGAATCTGGTATGATATGTTTGTGACAGTTGTGGAACTGCTGTTATAATCTAAGAATACTGAGTGTGATAATTTTATGAACATTGTATGTAACCTTGTCCGTGAGGGGAAGTTACTGTAACTATAGCAGGTGGCGGCTCCCCCGTCAACTCCGCTTACTCCTGCCGAGGTGGAGTACAGGCGTTGATTCGGGGATCGATTTATTGCGTCTAGATGATAAATTTATCATCGCGTCTAGATGAGACGCAATAAATCGATCCCCGATAGATAGATCACTACCCGCTGATCTGGGGGGTAGTGAAGACGTACCCTTTGAGGAGAAAGTCTGAAGGAGTTATGCCTTCCCAGATCCAGCAAATGGTAAGACTTAGGGAAAAGTAGACGTGTGTATAGTCTGGTTTATTATTTTGAACGTGTTTTCTCTGAAGTATTTTTGTTCTAATAAATTTAATAAAGCCTTTGTTTTAAGAATGCTGTTTGGTCACTGGTCATTGCTCCCAGAGGGAACAGAATTGCTCCTGCTGAAGTAATCACAGTTGATCACAGAGGCCTGCAGGCTGGGCATGATCAGATTTGGAGAATCATGTAATTCCACTCTGAGCCAGGTGACAGCTTGAGGGGGAAGGGAGCTGGAGGGGCACAAGGTGGGGGCAGGGAGCTGGGGGGGGCGCTGGGGCTGTGGAGGGGGAGGAAGGCCGGGGCTGGGGGAAGGGAGCTGGGGGGGGGCGCTGGGGCTGTGGGGGGGGAGGAAGGCCAGGGCTGGGGGGGGTGCTCGGGCTGTGGGGGGGGGGGAGCTGGCGGGGCGCTAGGGCTGTGGGGGGGAGGAAGGCGAGGGGAGGGGGAAGGGAGCTGGGGGGCGCTGGGGGGCGCTGGGGCTGTGGGGGGGGGAGAAAGGGGGGACAGGGAGCTGGGGGGGTGCTGACACCGGGTGGGATCAGAGGTACGGAAAGCCCACTAACCATGACAGTGTTCCTGAAGAGATGCCTCACTCAAAAAATGGGCTGCTGTATTCTCCACTACCTTTAGCCTATAAGTAGATCTTGCATGCAACATAGACATGGGTCCTGGTAGCAAGGTCTGCCTCAAAAAGAAATGACTACAACCTCTGACAAGATGCAAAATGAAAACACCTGCATTACTCATTGCTGCTATGTGACCATCTAACAGAAGCAGAGGATCTAACATTAAGTTGTGAACACTGGTGACAAATGGGGCTGATATTTTCTCTATACATACCATCATCACTCTAATCTAATCCAGTTTTAATCAACTGCTCCAATCTCAAACAAACGCTGGGGAAGATGCTGCACCAGCTGGTGAAATAATAGAAAAAAGTTAGGTGTTGTCAGCATACTGAAAGAAAAGGAGTACTTGTGGCACCTTAGAGACTATCAAATTTATTTGAGCATAAGCTTTCGTGAGCTACAGCTCACTTCATCGGATGCATTCAGTGGAAAATACAGTGGGGAGATTTATATCCATAGAGAACAGTAAACAATGGGTGTTACCAGACACACTGTAACCAGAGTGATCACTTAAGGTGAGCTATTACCAGCAGGAGAGCCGGGGGTGGAGGGGGTCCAGTTTGACCAATGTACATTGGACAGTCTCTACGTAAAAGAATAAATGGACACAAATCAGACGTCAAGAAATATAACATTCAAAAACCACTCGGAGAACTCTTCAATCTCTCTGGTCACTCGATTACAGACCTAAAAGTGGCAATACTTCAACAAAAAAATTTCAAAAACAGACTCCAACGAGAGACTGCTGAATTGGAATTAATTTGCAAACTGGATACAATTAACTTAGGCTTGAATAGAGACTGGGAGTGGATGGGTCATTACACAAAGTAAAACTTTCCCCATATTATCCCCATGGGTTTATCTCCCTCCCCTACTGTTCCTCAGATGTTCTTGTCAACTGCTGGAAATGGCCCACCTTGATTATCACTACAAAAGGTTCCCCGCCCTCCGCTCTTCTGCTGGTAATAGCTCACCTTAAGTGATCACTCTGGTGACAGTGTGTATGGTAACACCCATTGTTTACTGTTCTCTATGGATATAAATCTCCCCCCTGTATTTTCCACTGAATGCATCCGATGAAGTGAGCTGTAGCTTACGAAAGCTTATGCTCAAATAAATTTGTTAGTCTCTAAGATGCCACAAGTACTCCGTTTCTTTTTGCGAATACAGACTAACACGGCTGCTACTCTGAAATCAGCATACTGAAGGCATTTCAGCTCATGTCTCCTCATTAACCATCCTAATGGCCCCATACATACATTGAATAAAAGATAATAAAATATACTCTGCAGAAACCCTACATGAGTCTGCTTTTGCAGCAGAATAGCAATATCCAATCCCAGATGGATCTCTCCAAAAGAGCAAAGATGCTCCATCTATTTATAATCTGATCTGTCCATGAGTCAGTAATAAAGCATAATTAACTGTGTCAAAGGCAGATGACAGATTTATAATTTAGGTTGTGTATCTGATCTTCATCCATTGCTACAAAGAGGTCATCGACCAAAACTACCTCTGTATGAGATTGAACAGAGACAGCTAGATACTGTGAATGTTTTGTCATAATCTTCTAGGTAAAGTTGATAAATGGAAAGACAAACCCAAACGATAACCTCAAAAAAAGCAACAACCACCTCTCTCTCTATTTAATCTTAAATTTTGGATCTTAATTATGGGTACTCAAATGTGGACTGTTAACTATTTTATGGCAGAATGGTATATCCACCCTTCCCCACTCTCTCTCTCTCTCTCTCTCTCTCTCACTCACACACACACACCCTATATTAAAAGCACATTATTAAGGTTGTAAAATCAAACACTCAGAAATTAGGAAATGCCAGAATTACGGTTGTCCATTGGAACCTTATTTCTGCACCCTTGCGCATATGCGTATGCATAATGATACCATCTCTGATCACAGCATCACACAGTATTTTGGGACCCCTGCCTCATTCAGTAATATCCTCTATGTGGACCACCACAAGGATGATGAGACACACATTTTGCCAATGAGTTTCACAGATATTTGCTGATAGCAGAGAAATGGTGAGACTCAGGAATTCTTGGCTTTTCAACTAATCTGTCTCCCCCATTCCTGTCTCCCAGTCTCTTTTTCCCGCCACCCCTGCCTCCCCTCCTTACCCCTGGCTCACATTCCCAGACTCCTTTCCGAGCCTGTACCAGTTATTTTTCCTTCCCTCTTTTTTTAATTTCTAAGAACCCGTAAAATAAAATCCCTAAAAACCACCACCACCAACAAAACAGACAAGCACACTGGAGAGTTTGATACTCGCTTGGTAGTCTAATGTGAAAACTAAGACACTAAGCTCCTATTCATAACCTTTAATTTAGGTTTAACAGCTATATTATTCAAACAGTTATGGAATTTAACACACATGTATTACATTAATAACTTATACACTTGGTGGACTTTTAAAAATGCCTTTTTATAAAAAAAACTGTTAAATTATACATAATAAGAAAAAGTAGGGATTTTTTAAAACCAAGATGACATCTCTGCAGGTTTTGCCATTGGTTTGATGGCAGATTTAGACTGCCTGTAGTTTAGAGGATTAAATTTAACTGTAATTATAATGCTACTAGTGGTCAGCACCAAGTGCAGTGGAGTATGTAAATAGATAATTCCATATAATTATGAGTTTTCACCAACTCTCTCTAATTAATCTATTTTTTTAAAACTAGAGTAACTAATTACTGGTAGTTCTAGAAATAACTCTCTTAAAGACTAATAAATTTTATTATATTCTAGCTCATTGAAGCCAACTGTAACATGCAAAGTTGCTGACTCCAAAAATAGCATTAAAAAGGACTTCCGTATACTGTACGTTTAATTAATGTTCTCAATATCATCCCTAGTTGCACCTTCAAAATTACATTTGCAAAAATACAGTAACTGACCATGCTGGACTTGAGACTTTGCTTTATGGTGTTTTGGGTAATGATGATGGTTACTGTAGTACAGCAAAGGATTCCACACTAAGTGAGGATGTAGGAAACATTTCTTACAAAGCCTCGGGATTGATCAGAGTAGAGATCTGTACAGTGTCCTTAAATTTAATCTATTATTCAGTTTAATTAATTAGATCAGGTATGGAACTCTTAATGAGTAGTATGAATATATTAATGACAAATAAGTACATTAATACAAATTAAGGATGAATATTTAATGTCACAAAATTCCAGCAATGCAAAAGTTAAGATTCCAACAGAGGTAGTTGTGGTGCATATGCTTTGAGTTGCATGGCATTAGGACACACAATAATATATATTTAAGCACAAAATGAGAAATAGGAAAAATATGTGCAAGGTGATTGAGTTAACATTGCTGGTAGGTCCTTAACTTCTGCATTTGCTGCCTTTATTTTAACCATGCAACTTTCACATGTGCACTAAATTTCCTAGGTTTCTTGTTCATTTGTTTAAACAGGGTACAGGAAAAGGGAAAGAACTAAAAGGAAAAGTCAGCAGTTATCCGGCTCACATGACTTTTAAGCTCCTTGCTACGCAGCTATTCATCTTGAGAAGATTACAGGCTCTGTCTGGGGATCTTATAAGTACCCTAAAGAAAAAAAGGATGTACACACTTAGGCCTTGATCCTGCAAACACTTACGTAGGTGCAGAATTTTATGCACATGAGTTGTCTGATTTAAGGCAGGTGCATAAAGTATACTCACATATGTGTAGCAAATCTATATGTAAATGTGCACCTGTAGATTGATTCATATTCTACTGAGCATGCTCAGTATACAATATTCAAACTATCATAAGAATCATGTTTAGACCAATCAAAAAACCCCACGCACAGTAAGAATTATTTATATCAATCTTCAAATGTTACCTATATTTTTCATAGCCCTGCTCCCAAAAAAGTTTGTTTTTCAATGGGGAAAGTATCTTTCCTCCTCCTTTCCCATAATTTAAAAAAGCCAAAAAAATTTGCTGAAACCTTCCAGAAGAAAAACAAAAACAAAAAAACAATCATCTTCAATTAGAGACCAAACATGGTGATTTTTCTGCCACTGAAGCAAATGTTTTAGAAAGTTCAGTTTGTGAAAGCAGACATTTCTGCAGTGAAACTGTTTTGAAATGTTAGCAGACCCTAGCAGAGTATGATATAGAAGCAGAGTTCAATAAAATGTGGGAAAAGGAGTGGATAGTGTAATGCTGTTGCATGAACAGCAAGCATAAAATGCAATTCAAATACAGGAATACCACACATGAGGCTCTAAAGGGTTCTATGCTGTCACTACTCCTATTCAGATTGTGTGCTATGAGCAGAGTTAGTGAACAGATATCGCAAAGGTGTTCTACAGAAGGGCTCCAATGTTGGATTTGTCTCCTTAGGTCCAAAGTAAACCAAATATGTTGACCTTCTGGATATGCTACAAAACCTGTCTTTTTTAGTAGATATTTGGGGATGCTTTTGTTCGAAATCTGAGGGGTAGAAGGACTTTATTGAGAAATATGTTCTTGTGGACTGATTGGCAGTAGAGATATGCTGTTATTTTGGTCCACATTGATTTTAGTGCACACTGACTTCATTGTTAATTGTGGACAAGGGCTCCTGGAGCCTTGGATAGGCTTTACTTTTATGATTGTTTAATTATAATAAATAAAATTTTCACTACAGAGTAAATTAGTAGTCATTTTGGGGATATCAGGCTGTAATTACATGATAATTTTTGTCTTTTTGTAGTATGCATAGCAATACATAGCTACTGAGATGAACAGTCAGAAAAAGACTGAAGTGTTTAATCAATCTTAGACCATTTATTCTAAGAAACAGAGATTATTACTACTATACGGCAAACAAGAATATTCAAAGAAGGCCTCACTTGTTGCTTCTTCTTCTTTTTTTTTTTTAAGTTCTCAGTATCATTTGGCAAGGAGAGAGGGGTTAAGATGAATGACCATATGTTACTGGTTAATAAAAACAATAACTATTGAAAGAAAGTTTTTAAAGTGAATTATATTTCCAGGGCATAGCCACTGTGGGGGAAAAAAGAGTATCACAGGTGGATATATCACATATTGGTGATGACTTCGGCTTGGATTTTCAAAGAGCCAAAGGGAATTAAGTGTCAAAATCCCTTAGGCCTTGCCTTGTATACACTACATAGGCTCTGCCAACAGCTACCCCAGTATAACTATACCGGCAGAACCCCCTAGTGTAGACGCAGCATATACCAACAGAAGGAGGAGTTCTGTGGGTGTAATAAACACTGCCTCCCTGAATGACATCAGCTAGGCCAACGGAAGCCTTCTGTTGCATCTACACTGGGAGATTTGCTGGCATAGGTATATTGATTAGGTGTGTGTGGTTTTTTTTCACATCCCCGACTGACAACTATCCTAACAAAACACTGAAGAGTAGAGCTGGCCTAAGACGCGTTTGAAATTCTTAGCCTTCATAGGTATTTGTGAGGGAATAGTGCTTGGTGTTTCTAACTGGCTTTAATTCTTCTCTTGTGGTATATTATTATCACCTTAAGAAACAAGTACCAGTTTAATAAAGCAAAGTTGCAGTATGGTTGATTATGAACTGATAGACACAGATTGCATAAAAGAAATCTTAAAAATCAATCATTACACATAGTTAATAAAGCTTTCTGTAACTGGGTATAATGATAACACTGTTCTACAGATAAGAGAACTCCTATAATGCGTGGAACATTTAATTAAACAATACAGTGCTTGTTTTATAATCCATAGAGATGGCATAATAAAAGTTAGGCCTTTTATCCTTCTGCAGTCGATGACATTACTCAGTGGCCATGTTCAGTTGCAATAATGTCCATGTCCCATAAAATGATAGTATTATAGGAGGTACAGCAAGGGCTCAATTCAATAAGAAAAGGATTCTATGGATACAGCCATATGAAGCTCAGGAGGTCCTTTAGGTGGTACGTCTCAGCATGAAGGCTTATCTGGATTCTCTTCAGATCCACATTTCAGCATCTATAGAGAGCCTAAGTAGCTGGCATTTAGTGCCATCCTGTCTTGCACCCAGCCCCACAGACTCCAAGGGCAAACTGGACTCTCCAGCATGACATCAGGAGAAGGGAACAACACAGATGTCGTGTCTTACTAGGAAATTTGTTCCTTCCCTCACTGGCATAGGAATGAGCATAAATCAGGAAGAAGAAGAAGAAGAAGAAGAAGAAAAAAAAAAGAAGAAGAAGAAGAGGAAAACTGATCCCATGCATATTTCAGAAAGAAATGACAGACCTGTTTGGCATAACTTCTAATTTGAAGTGTAGCTTGTAACGGTATGTCTACACTATGAAATTAGATCGAATTTATAGAAGTCGGTTTTGTAGAAAGCGTTTTTATACAGTTGATTGTGTGTCCCCCCACACAAATGCTCTAAGTGCATGTAGTCGGCGGAGTGTGTCCACAGTACCGAGGCAACCGTCGACTTCCGGAGCGTTGCACTGTGGGTGGCTATCCCATAGTTCCCGCAGTCTCCGCCGCCCATTTAAATTCTGGGTAGAAATCCCAGTGCCTGATGGGGCTAAAACATTGTCACGGGTGGTTCTGGGTACATATCATCAGGCCCCCGTTCCCTCCCTCCTTCCGTGAAAGCAGGGGCAGACAATCGTTTTGCACCTTTTTTCTTGAGTTACCTGTGCAGACGCCATACCATGGCAAGCATGGAGCCCACTCAGCTAACTGTCACCGTATGTCTCCTGGGTGCTGGCAGACGTGGTACTGCATTGCTCCACAGCAGCAGTTTATTGCCTTTTGGCAGCAGACAGTGCAGTATGACTGGTAGCTGTCATTGATGTAGTCCTGGGTGCTCTTTTAACCGGGCGCCTGGGCAAACATGGGAGTGACTCAACCAGATCATTTCCCTTGTTTCATCTTGTGGCGATTCAGTCCAACACTGTCTTTTAATCTGCAGCTAGCAGAAGATGATGGCCAGCAGTCATACCGCACCGTCTTCTGCTGAGCACCCAGGTGTTGACGATGGTTAGCAGTCGTACTGCACAGTCTGCTGTCAGCAAGATGTATAAAGATAGATGAAGTGGCTCAAAACAAGAAATAGACCAGATTTGTTTGTATTCATTTTCTCCTCCCTCCCTCCCTCTGTGAAATCAACAGCCTGCTAAACCCAGTTTTGAGTTCTATCCTTGAGTTTTGAGATCTATCCTTGAGGGGCCATTCAGTTTCTCGCAAAGCCACCCCCTTTGTGGATTTTAATTCCCTGTAAGCCATGTTGTCAGTTGCCCCTCCCTCCGTCAGGGCAACGGCAGACAATCGTTCCGCGCCTTTTTTCTGTGCAGACGCCACACCACGGCAAGCATGGAGCCCGCTCAGATCACTTTGGCAATTAGAAGCACATTAAACACCACACGCATTATCCAGCAGTATATGCAGCACCAGAACCTGGCAAAGTGATACCTGGCGAGTAGGCGACATCAGCGCGGTGACGTGAGTGATGAGGACATGGACACAGACCTTCTCTCAAAGGCCGGGCTCTGGCAATGTGGGCATCATGGTGCCTAATGGGGCAGGTTCATGCATTGGAACGCCGATTCTGGGATTGGGAAACAAGCACAGACTGGTGGACCGCATAGTGTTGCAGGTCTGGGACAATTCCAGTGGCTGCGAAACTTTCGCATGCGAAAGGGCACTTTCATGGAACTTTGTGACTTGCTTTCCCCTGCCCTGAGGCGCAAGAATACCAAGATGAGAGCAGCCCTCACAGTTGAGAAGCGAGTGGCAATAGCTCTGTGGAAGCTTGCAATGCCAGACAATCAATTTGGAGTGGGCAAATCTATTGTGGGAGCTGCTGTGATCCAAGTAGCCAACGCAATCAAAGATCTGCTGATATCAAGGGTAGTGACCCTGGGAAATGTGCAGATCATAGTGGATGGCTTTGCTGCAATGGGATTCCCTAACTGTGGTGGGGCCATAGGACCGAACCCATATCCCTATCTTGGCACCAGAGCACCAAGCCAGCGAGTACATAAACCGCAAGGGGTTACTTTTCAATAGTGCTGCAAGCACTGGTGGATCACAAGGGATGTTTCATCAACATCAGCGTGGGATGGCCGGGAAAGGTACATGATGCTCGCATCTTCAGGAACTCTGGTCTGTTTCAAAAGCTGCAGGAAGGGACTTTATTCCCAGACCAGAAAATAACCTTTGGGGATGTTGAAATGCCTATAGTTATCCTTGGGGACCCAGCCTACCACTTAATGTCATGGCTCATGAAGCCATACACAGGCAGCCTGGACAGTAGTCAGGAGCTGTTCAACTACAGGTTGAGCAAGTGCAGAATGGTGGTAGAATGTGCATTTGGACGTTTAAAAGCGCGCTGGCGCAGTCTACTGACTCGGTTAGACGTCAGCGAAACCAATATTCCCACTGTTATTACTGCTTGCTGTGCGCTCCACAATATCTGTGAGAGTAAGGGGGAGACATTTATGGCGGGGTGGGAGGTTGAGGCAAATCGCCTGGCTGCTGGTTACGCACAGCCAGACACCAGGGCGGTTAGAAGAGCACAGGAGGGTGCGGTGTGCATCAGAGAAGCTTTGAAAACCAGTTTCATGACTGGACCAGGCTACGGTGTGAAAGTTCTGTTTGTTTCTCCTTGATGAAACCCCCCGCCCCTTGGTTCACTCTACTTCCCTGTAAGCTAACCACCCTCCCTACCTTCCTTTGATCACCACTTGCAGAGGCAATAAAGTCATTGTTGCTTCACATTCATGCATTCTTTATTCATTCATCACACAAATAGGGGGATAACTACCAAGGTAGCCCAGGAGGGGTGGTGGAGGCGGGAAGGACAAGGCCACACAGCACTTTAAAAGTTTAAAACTTTAAAACTTATTGAATGCCAGCCTTCTGTTGCTTGGGCAATCCTCTGGGGTGGAGTGGCTGGGTGGCCGGAGGGCCCCCCACCGCGTTCTTGGGCATCTGGGTGAGGAGGCTATGGAACTTGGGGAGGAGGGCGGTAGGTTACACAGGGGCTGTAGCGGCGGTCTGTGCTCCTGCTGCCTTTCCTGCAGCTCAACCATACGCTGGAGCATATTGGTTTGATCCTCCAGCAGCCTCAGCATTGAATCCTGCCTCCTCTCATCACGCTGCTGGCACCTTTCAGCTTCAGCCCTCTCTTCAGCCTGCCACTTACTCTCTTCAGCCCGCCACCTCTCCTCCCGGTCATTTTGTGCTTTCCTGCACTCTGACATTGTCTGCCTCCACGCATTTGTCTGTGCTCTGTCAGTGTGGGAGGACAGTATGAGCTCAGAGAACATTTCATCACGCGTGCGTTTTTTCGCCTTCTAATCTTCGCTAGCCTCTGGGAAGGAGAAGATCCTGTGATCCTTGAAACACATGCAGCTGGTGGAGGAAAAAAAAAGGGACAGTGGTATTTAAAAAGACACATTTTATAGAAAAATGGGTACACTCTTTCACGGTAAACCTTGCTGTTAACATTACATACATAGCGCATGTGCTTTCGTTACAAGGTCGCATTTTCCCTCCCCACAGCGCGTGGCTAGCCCCTCACTCATCCCCCACCCCCCGTGGCTAACAGCGGGGAACATTTCTGTTCAGCCGCAGGCAAACAGCCCAGCAGGAACGGGCACCTCTGAGTGTCCCCTTAAGAAAAGCACCCTATTTCAACCAGGTGACCATGAATGATATCACTCTCCTGAGGATAACACAGAGAGATAAAGAACGGATGTAGTTTGAACGCCAGCAAACATACACTGCAATGCTTTGTTCTACAATGATTCCTGAGTACGTGCTACTGGCCTGGAGTGGTAAAGTGTCCTACCATGGTGGATGGAATAAGGCTGCCCTCCCCAGAAACCTTTTGCAAAGGCTTTGGGAGTATATCCAGGAGAGCCAAGAATGCCAGGGCAAATTAATCATTAAACATGCTTGCTTTTAAACCATGTATAGTATTTTAAAAGGTATACTCACCAGAGGTCCCTTCTCCGCCTGGCGGGTCTGGGAGGCAGCCTTGGGTGGGTTCGGGGGGTACTGGCTCCAGGTCCAGGGTGAGAAATGGTTCCTGGCTGTCGGGAAAAATGGTTTCTCCGCTTGCTTGCTGTGAACTATCTACAACCTCATCATCATCATCTTCCATGTCCCCAAAACCTGCTTCCGTGTTGCCTCCATCTCCATTGAAGGAGTCAAACAACACGGCTGGGGTAGTGGTGGCTGACCCCCCTAAAATGGCATGCAGCTCATCATAGAAGCGGCATGTTTGGGGCTCGGACCCGGAGCGACCGCTCGCCTCTCTGGTTTTCTGGTAGGCTTGCCTCAGCTCCTTAAGTTTCACGCAGCACTGCTTCGGTTCCCTGTTATGGCCTCTGTCCTTCATGCCCTGGGAGATTTTGACAAATGTTTTGGCATTTTGAAAACTGGAACGGAGTTCTGATAGCACGGATTCCTCTCCCCATACAGCAATCAGATCCCGTACCTCCCATTCAGTCCATGCTGGAGCTCTTTTGCGATTCTGGGATTCCATCATGGTCACCTCTGCTGATGAGCTCTGCATTGGTCACCTGCAAGCTTGCCACGCTGGCCAAACAGGAAATTGAAATTCAAAAGTTCGCGGGCCTTTTCCTGTCTACCTGGCCAGTGCATCTGAGTTGAGAGTCCTGTCCAGAGTGGTCACAATGGAGCACTCTGGGATAGCTCCCAGAGGCCAATACCGTCTAATTGTGTCCACAATACCCCAAATTTGACCCAGCAAGGCCGATTTCAACGCTAATCCCCTTGTCGGGGGTGGAGTAAGGAAATCGATTTTAAGAGCCCTTTAAGTCGAAAAAAGGGCTTAGTCATGTGGACGGGTGCAGGGTTAAATCGATTTAACGCTGCTAAATTCGACTTCAACTCCTAGTGTAGACCAGGGCTTAACAACACTTGTATAACGACAAGTATAAGGTAAAATGAACAATGGTTCATTTTCAAGGTTTCAAGCTCCATTCATCAGATTAGAAGAAATAACTGCCCTGTTTCAGAGGTCAACCAAAGAGACATTTATGTCAATCTGCCAGTGTAGACAAATAAAAGCAAGAACCAGATATGTGTTATGAAACCCCCTTCCTACACTTCCCCCACCCAAAACCCCTCAAAACAAAAAAGTAGTCATCTGTATGCAACACTATCTTCTCCATCCAACATAACTCTTTCATATTAAAAGAAAGCTTCCACTGTACCTGGTGTATTTCTTCCACAACTAATTAAATGCTTACATTATGGTAATGAAGACACATGTATTTTCCAATCTTTATTTGTTTTCTGTTAAAATGAAGGGTGGATACTCAGTCTTATTTAATCACGTGGTTAGCACTCTACTTTTTTAATTTTATTATATTTATATAGTATATTTCCCCTCGACTCTTCACAAGAAGAGACCAGATATTGTTAAAAAGAATATGTAATTTATCTCTTTTTACAAGTCAAATATGTTGCCTTTCCAAAGCCATGAACAACTTAAAAGGCACAGGAATTTTAAAGGGTGAAGAGTGTGAACACAAATCCTTGTAGATAAAAAGAACATGCTTTCCAGTAATTTTATACAGTGCAACAAAGAGACTTTAATGCCCACAAAGTGAGTCAAGTTTTTTTCTGAAATTAAAAGACACATGAGTAAAATACAATATTGTATTTAGGACTTTTGTCAAATTAATACATGGCCATTTAAAAAGTTAACAGCTTGTAATGATAAGCAAGCTGTTTCATTTATTTCATTACCATTTTAGCTTCACATACAATGTCTTGGAAATACATGTTAGACGGAAGTTATAATGAAGCTAAAATGGTAATGTAATAAATGCATTAACTTGTAATAATAATCAAGCTCACCTTTTAAAGAGACAGAGAGAAGGGAGACAGACAATACACACATTTTTAATTTAAGAAAGTTGCATAAAATGCAGAGTTAAGAAGTCCTAAGCAACCTTAACTCTGTTCATGCCCCTTGATATACCTTCCATGTATAGGGTTGCCAACTGTCTAATCACACAAACCCAAATACTCTGGCCCTGCCCTGCCTCGCTCCTGTCCTGCCTCTTCTCCAAGGCTGTACCCTGTTGACTCCATCCCCCCCGTCCATGCTCGCTGTCCCCCACCCTCACTCACTTTCACTAGGCTGGGGCAGGGGGTTGGGGTACGGGAGAGGGTGTGGGCTCTGGGCTAGGGCCGAGGGGTTCAGGGTGTGGGAGGGGGCTCTGGGCTGGGGCCGAGGGGTTCAGGGTGTGGGAGGGGGCTCTGGGCTGAGCCTGGGGCAGGGGGTTGGGATGCAAGCTCTGGGAGGGTGTTTGGGTGTGGGAGGGGGCTCAGGGCTGGGGCAGGGAGTTGGGGTGTAGGAGAGGGTGAGGGGTGCAGGCTCTGGGAGGGAGTTTGGGTGTGGGAGGGGGCTCAGGGCACGGACAGGGGGTTGGGGTATAGGAGAGGGCAAGGGGTGCGGGCTCCAGCCAGGCGGTGCTTACCTCAGGAGGGTCCCAGTTGGTGGCGCAGCGGGGCTAAGGCAGGCTCCCTGCCTGCCCTGGTCCCACGCCACTCCCGGAAACAGCCAGCTCATCCTTGTGGACCCTGGTGGGGAGGGCGCTCAGGGGGCTCCGCACACTGCCCCCCACCCTGAGCGCTAACTCCGCAGCTCCCATTGGCCGCAGTTCCTAGCCAATGGAAGCTGTGGAGTCAGCGCTTAGGGTGGGGGCAGCATGCCGGGACCCCCTGCAGCCTCCAGGGGCCGCAAGGACATGCTTGCCATTTCCGGAGCAGCGCGGGGCCAGGGCAGGCAGGGAGCCTGCCTTAGCCCTGGTGTTCTGCCGGACTTTTAGCGGCCTAAACTCTGTCGAATTGGTTTCCATAGCCTCCAGGAGATGGCGCCTGATTCCAGGAGATGCCCGGCGAAACCAGGAGGGTTGGCAACCCTATCCATGTAAGACATCCCTATGGAAGTCTTTGACAAGTATTACAATATCTGAGCTTCCTCTCCTTCCTGCCGCTCAGAGCCCTTCCTGCCCCCTTCATAGCCCCACCCGTTGTGCAATGTGGAACCCGATTTCCTACACCAGAACTCACTGATATGAAAACATTTGCAGGCTGCCATCTGCAAACACTGTAATATATGTATGAAATCTCACTGAGATATTACAATATGAGCAGGAGACCTCATGAGCTCTCTGAAGCCTCCCATAAAAATAGATAGGCTAGCTTACAATATTACCCATTCAAGTCTTTGAAAAAATACCTAAAGGCACCAGTCCTCACTGTGGACAACAATATTATCTCGATTTGGAATTTTTAAGCCAAATTGTTTTAAGATATGACATTTTTAAAAAGTTCTCTCATGAACAACTTGTTCAGTTACCCTAAATCTTTCCCAAAATAAAAACACCATAGATGAGAAATTTAGGTGGTTTAGTTCAGTTTCGGCTAAGCTGTGAAGTGAGCAAAGCAGACAATATTGCACTTTTATAGAAAGCTGGACAACTTTTACTCAAGAGAGACTGCCGTTTTTCCACAGTTATCATGTTTGAAGCTGTTTATTGTTCAACCCACAGATTTATGCAGAAACTATTAACAAAGACAACAGTCCGTGTACATTTAAAGTCATCCAGGGGCTTCCAATAAGCTCACTGTTTAATATGATCAGAACAGTTGAATTCCATGATTATCATGTTAATATGATCGAGACTAACAAGCCAAATCCCCAGGCCACTGTTTCATGAAGTGATGCAAATCTCACTATCCTAGGATGTTACAGGAATGCTCTATTTCACATGAACACAAGTCACAATTATGGCAACTTTTTGAAAAGGAGAAGCTGCCTCATATATTTTCCCTCTTCCAGATACATTTATTCCTACACTGAATAATAAAGCAGGCTCTGTGTTTAATTAATAGGAATATATGTTGATATTTACATGTCCATGAGAGAGAATCTCCATTACCTCATCTGAAATACCTAGTCAGCATCTGTACAGATAACACTGGTATACTGACAACATTAGTGATACTGAATGTCATGTAGAGTCCAAGTTCAGAGACTTCACTGAAAGATCTGCTAATGCAATTGCAGTTGCCTGGTCTAGGGGCCGGTTATCTCAGAGACCTTCCTGCCTATCTCCAGTCACCCATATACTGTGACAACTGCATTCATCATCATGCACTCAGAAATAATACTTCAGCTATTTGACCCAGAGAAGGTAAATCTCACAAGAACCAGGACCAGAACACATTCAGTGGTGGGTCCATGCCTCTGGAATCTGATCCCAGTACATAACATAAGAACAGCCATACTGGATCAGACCAAAGTTCAATCTAGACCAGTACCCTGTCTTCCAATAGAAGCCATTCCCAGGTGCTTCAGAGGGAATGAACAGAACAAGTAACCTTCAAGTGATCCATCTCCATCACCCATTCCCAGCTTCTGGCAAACAGAGGCTAGGGACACCATCCGTATCCATTCTGCCTAATAGCCATTAATGGACCTACCTCTATGAACTTACCTAGTTCTTTTTTTAATCCTCTGATAGTCTTTGCCTTCACAACATTGTCTGGCAAAGAGTTCCACAGGTTGATATGTGCCAGATCCCAAACCTATCCACTTTTAGTAAGCTGTAAGACAGTTTTTTTTTAAAGGTTTTCTGCCTATTGGAGGTATGGCCCCATGTACTCCATAATTCCACATCTGCCAAGTTTGCTATGGGGAATTGTGCTCCAGAACCTAAGCTTTCATTTACAAAGAATAATTTTCTTGCTTTCATGGTTATTAAACTAACCCTGGAAATGTAAGCCAAGTGTAACAGCTGCAATCTCTTCTTCCCAAGTCTGCAGATAGCTGGAAACAACAGCTCTGAGAAGGATGAACTGCCCCTTTCATATCAGTGGGTTAACTCTGAAACAAAGAGACGACTATTTAAATGCCAGCTTTGTTAAATATTTCTTTGCTGATCAATTCAGCAGAAATATCCAGTTAATGTGTTTATCCATCATTCACAAACTGACTCCCTCATTTTCCCAGGTACCTAAAGACCAAACTGTTCCCCATCGTGCTATCAGAATTTTGGGTTTCCTTCCTGACAAGTTCTGTGACAAAGTTATCAGTACAAAAAAACCCAACTGTGAATATTGAAGACTAAACATGTAGAGCCAGCGTAAAGTAAACAACACGGGGCTACTGGAGTGATTGTATTATCTTTTCATTTAAATCACCTAGCACAAAATCTAGGGACCCTGATATAGAACTGTAGCAACCTTGGACCTTGCCAACCAATGTGGCATAGAATACACGAGCTCCTTACTACAATTCTTTTCTCTCAATTTCCTAGAGAGACAAGGTTGGGCGAGGTAATATCGTTTATTGGACCAACTTCTATTGATGAGAGAGGCAAGCTGTCAAGCTTATATAGAGTCTTCTTTCAGGTATAGGAAACTTAGGCCATGTCTACACTATCATTTATGTCAGCAAAACTTATGTTGCTCAAGGAGTGTGAAAAAAATAGATATAGAGTGATTGTTTTGTGAAAAGTGTTCACCCACAGGTGATGGGTGTTTTTGTCTGTTATCGTTTTCCTGTGTGAGTTCATTCAAGAGCACAGTGATTGTCTGGTTTCACCACCATAGTTGCTACTGGGGCATTTAGTGCACTGACTGAAGAACACCACATCATAGGCACGTGTAGCACCCATAAATCGTGAAAGGTGTGTTGCGCGAGGGGGGTGAGGGAGGGAAAGTGTTGATTTCTGACACTCTGCTGGCTGCTAGTCACCATTAAAGATCTTACCAGACACAGGTCACAGATACGGCAAAGGATCACAAAATATATGCTCTCTAATTTGGATAGCGTGTTATTTGGGTCTGTTTTAAATGTATGTAAAGTGAAAACAGATACCATGTGATGGATGTCTTAAAATACTTGTAATAAACAAAATCAGTTAGGGCTTTGCAAATTTATATTTTAAGTCCAAATTTCAAGTATGAACAACATGTGCCTGGCATCAGTTGCCTAGGATTACTGCCATTAGTACAGTTTGCCAGATCAAAAACTACAGTCACTATAACACAGCCCTTATAGGCCTGGCTAGAAAAAAATACTAAACAAAACTCTCGTGATTGGCCACACTGGTAGCTATGCAGACCTGTCCCCATGTGTACTGCCTATCTAAATTTTACTGTGCTGTATGGGCCTCGTGTAAGCCTCCAACATTCCCACTGAGTGTACATGCCTGAGATATGAGGTAAAAAATTCAGGGCATCCAGCCAAATGGGATACCCTGGGACTAGAAGTCCAAGGTAAGAGTATGTGACCTGTAACATCATGAAGGTTTTGGTATTTTTCTGTATAGGTGTGGCTGTAATTAGCCCTATGGAGCTATTTTAGTAGGAGAGAGGCAGCTGATACTCAAAATTTGTCCTAAGTACAACTGAAATTGTCTATTTGTTTCCCAAGACTATTTTACACATATTTGAGGGTACAGCCGAGGGACAAACCCCTATAAAAGTGAAAATCTATTGGGGGAAAGAAGCATACTTGAGTGCCAAGAACATGCTTGAGTGCCAAGAAAGAGAGAGCCCTTAGAAAGGTGGCCAATGTTGGTGGCAATCTAGGCAAAATTCGTTTATAAATCCTAAAAAAGTGCAAATTTCTGCATATGAATGTACTCCTTATATACAAGAGCAATGCAGATTTGTCTTTTCCTTAATGTCTTAATTTTACCTATGGAGGTTGGTGGAATCTTACTTTTGAGATTTTCTAGCTCATGGGACTGGGATTTATGTATTTTTGACAGCAGTCATTACTATACTTAACACACCTTTTTTCATTCAGTTTGTCACAGAATGAAGAAAAAGAGACCCTAGAGCTTTACTTATCCTTAAACTACAAAGAGAGATGTGAATATTTTGCTCAGTCCCTCAGTTTTAGTGACTTTATGAGGCACAATTTAAGTCCTATGTGACCTGTGGGGCTAGGAGCTTACATTCCTGTTCAGTCAGTACATAAAACAAACAAAATTAAATTGCTTTGGTTTGCAGAGCAGTGGTGGGGGGAGAATTTCACAATAAATGTGCTTGTAAAAACAGTTTTCTGTTTCACAGATCAGTACAGAGTATTTGTTATCTAAAATAAATATTCCTTTAAAATAAATATAACTTCAGACAGAAAAATATTTTTAAAAGGATTGGAGAATGTAGAGACTTTTAATACCGACGTACAGTTCACTCCCCTGCATAACAACTGCAGAGAAATGGTTCAGCTCTAAATGATTTATGACACCTGAATGCCATGGAAAATGACAAGGAGGATCCATGAAAAATGTAAACATCTCTTTTTGTGTTTGAGTTACTGCATTTTTCTTGGCTTCTTAACTGTTTAAAACAAGGCTTAAAGGCCATTTATATATGAACATGTACATATTTGTATACTGAATACAGCATATATGGGCATTGCATCTGCATGTTTCCATGTGTGACATGCTATGTTTACATGCATACATTTACTACTACTATCAACATTCTCTACTAAATAAAAACTACTTTCAGTATAGCCTCAACAGCCATGGAAATGGCTTCATTTTGGGTCTGCAGGAAGGCAACTGGCATAAAACATCTATTTAAAAAAACGTTGTTGGTTCTGGCAGTGCCAAGTAAAACAGAGAGGGGGAAAACAAATTGGAGGGTAACATGAATTTGTGTGTCCTAGTCACTTGAACTGCACAAGTCCACCCTTTCTCCATCATCAGTGACTGTACACAGAGTTTGTTTGCCTGGAGAGTGTATTCTCCCTGCAATGGAAGATACAGGCCATGCTGAGTTTCCAAATACAGTGCCCAATCCTGCTTTCATTGGAGTCACTGGAAGCTTTGTCATTGACTTCAAGGGGATAGGGACTGGACCCAGGGTTTGTCGTCCTCTCCTCCCCACGAAGCAATATATTGGCATGTAGATAGGGGCATGCAGTGCCAACCTGCAAACAAGCAAGATTCCAGCACTGGTTCTGCCTGCCTGCAAACTTCCCTAGGACCGTTTTCATTTCTTTTCATGGTCACACAAACAATTTCTTATAGCTAACGTTCTTGCAAAACTTTTTTAAAGCTTGCAAAGCATAATGTCCTTGCATGCCTGCAGACTCTCCGCATTTCATTTAAACTTGCACTGCATCTGATATGTGAAATGATCTCTCATTTATTACTGCTTATTCTTACATAACAGGTTTCAGAGTAACAGCCGTGTTAGTCTGTATTCGCAAAAAGAAAAGGAGTACTTGTGGCACCTTAGAGACTAACCAATTTATTGGTTAGTCTCTAAGGTGCCACAAGTACTCCTTTTCTTTTACATAAAAGGGGCTCTCTGGTCTAAAATTGCACATTAAATTATTACGATTAGTCTATGCTATTAGTCTCTAAAATTCTTGGGTTACAAATGCTGTAATATTGATAATTTTACATAGTAAGTTAGAAACGCATGCTTGCTGCATTGCTACACATTTTACTCTCAGCCCTTTTTCTTCTCATTACAATTTAGACTCCAGCAACAAAAAGAATATTTACCACTACTGGAATGTGGAAACACAAAATCTTACCATTTCTCTTTTAAAATTAACAACACATAATATGACATATTAGAATAAAAAAGCACAGGAGCCTACCTGCAAACAAGCAAGAATCAAGATATTTAGATGTATCTGCAAACTTCACTGGGAATATCTGCATCTTAAATCTCCTGATTTTAAAGGTACAGGCCCCTTTTCAACATAGAATGAAGAAAAGGGGCAGTTCATATTACTGCAATCAAATCATCTTGCAAAAAAAGGTGGTGAGTGTTTCCTTTTGGGGCTGATAGGTTTAAACTTTTAAGTGTAGCAATTTAATCCTGTGCTTAAGAAGGCTGGGAGTGGGGACCAGCACATGGAAACCTGAGTCTACGTGATTAAAGTTTCTTTATATCTTATATCTGTAGAGACAAAGAGGAAGGGATGGAGAAGAGGGAAAACTGTCTTTCACCTTTTAATTTTTGACCATTTTCTTGATTCTCTTAAGCCAGTGGTTCCCAGCCTTTTCCATACTGTCATTCCATTTTACAGCAGCAAAAGGTTTCATAGTTTTGGGATCCCCCTTTCACCTACCCTTAAGAAAAAGAAGAGTGGAACCCAGGCTTTAGACCTTTTGAGTAGTGACTCAATGGACAGAGAGTCCTCATTCGTTTCAGATAGGAGTAAGCTGATTCAACATAGCAGCAGAGTGCATGTTAGCAGTACCATGTACAAACGTAAGTTTCAGTCAATGTTAATATTGACAGAATTGTACTTTTATAGGCAAGGTATCCTAAAGGTGAGTTACAAAGATTAAACATAATTGGTCTCATGATCTTTTTTTTGCTTCTCTATGATAGATGAAGGCAGCCTGAAATATTTGTTTGATTTACTCAATATCCTTTTTTGGCTTGTTTTTTACAAATAAATTCAGAATCCTATCTACAGTCTGGAGGACTCTGTGATGACTGGAAACTATTAAAATGGCCACATTACAAAAACCAAGTAAGTGAGAAGGGAATTATTTAATTAGTTGGTATTAAGCACCTGTTTGTTGGTTTTTGTTAGTATGTATTTAACTTCATGGCTAATTAACATTTTGGAGAAAGAGAGTCCTTCTTAAAGATACAACACCCTTTCAGTTAAGGCATGAGAAATAACAATATTGATTATCTGAGAACTTCCTGACAAGACCTCCACAGCTAACCAAGGCAGATGAGAGTGTTGCTATTCTAAATATTTCTAAGGGGGAAAATCAGGAAAAAAAACTTTTAAAATGCACACAACCCTTTTAGGCTCCCAATGAATGATAAAGGAAGGAACACACCCAATGATATTAAAATTCATTCAAGGTTACCTTTAACATAGTAGAGCAGAGAAGATGGGTCTGCTGCTTGAAACCTTTGGGACCATGTCATTCAGGAGAACAAACTGGCCAGTTAAGATGGGTGATTTATTCACAAACATTGTAAAATATGCTGAGACAGACATCAGAAGGTTATTGCTGCTTCAGTGAGGTAGGGATTAGCACTTGGATATATTTAAACTAAAATTCCACTTAAATCAGTAGAGAGCAAATGCTACCTCATTGATTTAACAAAAGTACATTAAAGGCAATTATCAAAAAATTAGACTTCAATAAGTAAATAGATTTTAATTAAGTTATTAGCAGTCTAGTATCAGCATCTCTCGAAGGAGTCCTCTGGCACTGGTTATCTACACAAGAAGAGTCTAGTTTTGCTTAACAATCTCTCTCTCTCTCTCTCTTTTTCCCTCATCAAGATCAACACTCTTTACATCTTAAAAGCATAAAAGTATCATGCACCAACAGAAATAAATAATACAGAACACTGATAATGGTGTTTCTTTTAACCAATGCACATGTTTATGAGTTCCTTTTGCATAACTGTTCATAGAATCATAGAATATCAGGGTTGGAAGGGACCTCAGGAGGTCATCTAGTCCAACCCCCTGCTCAAAGCAGGACCAATCCCCAATTCTTGCCCCAGATCCCTAAATGGCCCCCTCAAGGATTGAACTCACAACCCGAGGTTTAGCAGGCCAGTGCTCAAATCACTGAGCTATCCCTCCCCATGTTTCCCGTATACAGCTTTCTGAATCATTCGTTGTGCCACTTCCTCCTCCTTTCACATGCCTTATTTTCTCTACTCTGAATCCTTGCTCATCTGTGTATTCCCTCTGCCTAGTCTCCTTCCCTTGTCTCCTGCTTGATATTCTCAACTGCCTGTTTTACGCCAACCATTTATTATCATCAATCTATACCCAGCCATTTCCTACCTCTCCCTGGACACTATCACCCCGGAAACCCCACCATTCTTTCTTCCTTAGCAATCCTACCCCTTTCCCCTGCATTCCTTCCAGTGTCCATCTCTTCCTTCACACTGCACTCCTGCTCATCTCTCATGGCCATTTCTCTTCTCTTCACTTTCCCCTTCCTCCCTCAGTCATGTTAGCAATGTGGGAGTGTGCTCTCATAATGGTGGGCCACTCCTCTTCCTCTCTGGTGCCTTATTCCATTCCTACTCTATCTAATGTAAATGTATTTGGGGGAATGGGAAGCCAGATCATCTCCCCTACTCTATATTCTGTCCTTGTGCTACAGTGAGTAAAGAAGAGGATCAGAGAGAAGGGAGAAGGCTAGCAGTGTAGAAGCTGCCTGGTTAGTTCTTCTGTGCCATCAGACGAGAGGGTACTCAAGAACAGTGGGCACTCTTAACATAAATGGTTTAGAGTGCCACTCTGCCTTCAGAAAACCCCCCCTCCAGTCCTGCTGTACTCCTAAGTGCCTCAGAAAAAATCTCGGTCTTGTGTTTTAGAGGTATTCCATACACCCTGGGACACAACTAACCAGCAAGTCTGAATGATAAGCAGCTCCTGCCAAAGGAACGCACAGATTTGCAGAGTTCCACAGCTGGATGAGGAGGTAGGAGATATACAAGGTGAGTGCAGGCTCCAAGAAGAGGTCATAGGGGGCAGGGGAGGAATAAATGTGATATTTGCTGAAAAGACTCAGACTCAGTTTAAAACATTTGAACCCTTGAATGCTCCACCCAAATGTAAGCAGAAAATTGGCCATTACTAAACTCTCCTCAAATCAACACGGATTTGCAGAGGTTTATCCAAACTCACTGGGCTTGTGAATTCATTTTTCATTTGTTTTCCATTTGGCTAGGCTTCCTTTCCTATTCAATGCCAGCTCTCATTTGTCAGACACAAGTAGAATAATTAAAAACTCTAACACTTAGAAAGAGTAAATAAGCTTGGTAAACAAAAGGCAGGATCAATAAGTCTCAGCAAAACATTTGTCAGAATCTTAGGACAGTTCCTCTACCCTCGCAAAAGACTTGTGGAATTTTGTGCAATTATCATTGCTTTGAAACGAGGCAACTTTATAAACTGGTCTCACAGGCACAATTGTGAGGAATGTAAGTATGGAAATAGCTGAAATATTTTGAAATACATGAATCCACAAACAGTGCTATACATCGTCTTAATATTTATTCTGGCTATTTACTGGCCAAAGGTATTAACTCATGAATTTTGATAATGTTAAAAAATGTGCATTGTACCACAGGGCAGCAATATTAAGGAAATAATTCTGCCCTTGGTCATTTGTGCATGGCTCCCACTGATGTCATTAAGAGCCATGCTTACAGACCCAGGAGCAAAAAGAAAAGGAGTACTTGTGGCACCTTAGAGACTAACAAATGTAACTGAGCATAAGCTTTCGTGAGCTACAGCTCACTTCATCGGATGTTAGTCTCTAAGGTGCCACAAGTACTCCTTTTCTTTTTGCGAATACAAACTAACACGGTTGCTACTCTGAAACCTGACCCAGGAGCAGAATTTAGCCAGCTGAGAATTAGAAGATAAAGCTCTGCTTTCCCCTGTCCCTGACATTCACCCTATGCTAGGTTCGGGGGTGTGACTCCTCCACCGCAGGGACCTCTGGGCAGGACAGCTGCAGCAAGATTCTGTCTCCTTTACAAGGTTCAGGCAGCACAAAAGAGGCTGCTGGAACAGGGGGGAAATAATCTGGCCCTCAATTAAGTTTCAGTGAAGAGCACTGGGTCTCTCTCTCTCTCTGTCATAAGCTTTACATGATCAAAAATGTGTGCTGAAGTTAACTATTAATGACAATGGGGGAGAGCGACACTTTGAATGGTAACAGTATATTTCAGTCTGGCTGGCAGCAAAGCAAACAAGACAACAGTGCATTGATTTCAGGGACAGCTTGAGGCATTTGTAATGCAACTGACTGCTAGGCAATGTTCCCTCTAATTTTTGACAGGCTGTGTGCACAAAAAATTTCTTCTGTGCAAATTGTTGTGCTTCTGTGCAAATTTTTGTGCGCGGGGTTTAGGATCTGTGTGTGCGTGCACATGCGCACAGCTTAGAGGGAACAGTGCTGCTAGGGTGCTGTGGTTTAGAGTCTATACAGTCCTATATTCACTGTGCAACTCAGAGGCAGGGAAAAAATTAATTACCAGATTAAACTATGGTCCTGGCTGCAGAACTGGATGGGGAGGCATTTGTTAAGATCACCTCATTAGCCTGTGTTTGGAATTGATTTATATAAACTCATTTTGCATCTAAAAGGGACAGGGTTTTTTGTTGTTGTTGTTGTTTTTTTTTTTAAGAAAACACTTAGATTCTGAGAAGTACAGCAACATCTGTAGAAAGACCCTACATCCATGGATTTCTATTGTCCCTGTCTCTCTTACTGAACAATGGTTACAAACTTGAGAGATGAAGGCATCTCTATTTAAAATGCTTTAAAAAAGCTGCACATACATCATGAATTGTGCTGTGAAATACCACTGTTCAATTATAATGTTCAGCTATAACTGGAGAGGAAAAACATTCTCAGGAAGGCCCACGTGTGAAACCATTTTAGGGCCAAATTTACAAGAGATAGATAAATGGCTGGATATTCTACCGTCTTGTGATGTATACTGATCAGACAATTTATCTTATAATAATCATGGGTGGTCCAGGGAAAAATGGCTGCTAAATGTATGATTTTACATTACTGGAAAATTACATCTCCTCTTATACTGAATCTTTTCCAACCTCAGCTTCTAAACTTATATAGAACAATTGAGACTGGTTGGATAAATATCAGCATATTCTGAACCCTATTCTGCAACCTCTAGAAATGCATGTATATGTAGAACTATCATTCCCTTTTGACCTTTCTTTTATTTGAACAGGCTGATCAGGGATGGATTCAGGTTAAATGCAGAATCCACTTTCATACAAATATGCCTCCCCCCAAAACAGTAACATTCTCTGGGTGCATAGGTGCTACTGGAAAACAAGATCTATGGACTCGGGGAAAAAATGGGAGGGCATGACCATTGGTGAAAAAGATACTTTTGTAGGCATCCTTCAAAGCATTGGACAAGGATACATCAGTCTATTTCATTACAGTTTAAATTTGTAACTGCGACTGTTGCTGATTCCTAGTCTCCATTCAAGGGCAACTGTCATTTTCACAGAGTGGTATTCATAAGTCTGTCTGTCTCTGCATCTTTAGAAGACGTTCTACATTTATATGCAATCCAGGTTTTACAGGAGTACATATTACTGCTTTTCTTTTCCCCAGTGATTTATTAAGTGTGTAATAAAGCCTTTCTGTGAAATGCAGTATTAACATTCCAGTGCACTAAACTGGCTGAGAATATACTGTATTTTGTTTGGTTTTGTTCTAATTGACAGTGACAGAATTGAACTTCCTAAGCAGCATTCCTTTATTATTATTTTAGTAAATGTGATGCCTATGAAAGATACTGGCTGGATAGCTCTGTAGACCAAAGACATAGGTTCACTCACAAAGCACATATCGCACACAGGGCAGGCCTCCTTGCCCTGTCCCAACAACACACTTCAACCCTACTATGGAGGGACCATCCCTACTGTGAAAGGGAGGGTCTGTCTCCATGCATATTTTCCCTTCTTGTTCCCTCTGCTCAGACTGACAACCAGAGTACCATTTGTGGGGACGATTGACTGAGACTAACTCATTTCATGTGGCTACCAAACAATCTCCAGATGGCAGCAGCTTTCACTCAACACTGGCCTGGGCACTGATCCTGCACTCTGCTGTAGGTAGCCCCAGAATGGAGCTCATTGCAGGACTGGGGCCTTGGGCTTACTCTGAACCAGGAACCTACAGTCAGAAAAATACAAAAGGAGTACTTGTGGCACCTTAGAGATTAACCAATTTATTTGAGCATAAGCTTTCGTGAGCTACAGCTCACTTCATCGGATGCTGTAGCTCACGAAAGCTTATGCTCAAATAAATTGGTTAGTCTCTAAGGTGCCACAAGTACTCCTTTTCTTTTTGCGAATACAGACTAACACGGCTGTTGCGTATTTTTCTGACAGGTTTCAGAGTATCTCTTAACCCCAGGGTCATCCAGCTCCCCTCCCCTCATTGACTATTTAAACCAAAGAGCATTCAAATGGCTTGACATGAGCAGTCTGCTATGTCCTGCATATCTGACCATGTTTGAGCTACCTGGGTGGGGCTGAGCTAGGGAAAGATAACATTCAAAAGGAGGCAGCAATTGTAAATTAAAACCAAAACCAAAACAACAACAACAAGAAGAACATGTAGCTTGCCCATTCACACAGTTCAGCCACACAGGCAGCTGTGAAGGCAATCTGTATTACGCATGCCTTTCTTCAAACACAAAAGGATACACTTTTCTAAAATGTATGTGCATAAATAAGAGCTGCCTGGGGGCAAATTTAGGTTCAAAAACTTTCCCTCATTCATCCCTTTGTGTCATTGAACAGTAAACAGATTGCAAATACGGCAAGGCAATGAAAACATTATCTATTATCACACCTAATAGCTGTGCAGTCATTCCAAGGATGATTGCTATCTTTTTCACCTGCTTTGTTTTACAAATCTTCAATATACAATGGAAGGATTTTTAAAAATAAATTACCAGATTAAGATTCAATCTAATTATTACTGAAGACAAGTTTGCTATTAATCCTGTATAAAAACAAGAAGTTGCATGATAATAAAACAGACATGTCATACAAAGTTTAGAAAAACAAAATACATAATTACAGCACATATATTTATATGTGTGAGTGGAAAAAAAAATCTCTTTCCTAATGCTGAATTATACTTTGATTGTAACAGATGCATCTTTTTATATTTGTTTTCTGCATAAATCTACATATTAGTCTGAAAGCTACTGTATGTGCTTTGTGTTGTCTCAGTTACATCAATCATTCCCTTTTCTGGTTGATAGTTTTTTGAGTTTAGGGCTTGATACTGTAATTCTTATTTACACATGTAATCCTTACTTATATGAGTAGTCCTCCTGAATAGTTTTTACAGCATCATAAGTTTGCATAGCATTTTACAAGGGTTCTCTGATCCTGCAAACCTTGAAGTAGTTCCATCAGAATGAATGGCATGGTGCAACTAATCTCATGACATTACCACCACAAAGCTCTTTACTGAGGTTTAACAACAGTTAAAATACTGTCCTACCTTTAAATCTTGGCTTTCTGTATACATTGACACAGTGTTCTAATGTTCTAAAAGCTACTTTATGTACATATTGCAGAACCTGTACATTATCTTCTTTCTTCATATTAATTGTATATGGATCCATCCAAAATAATATTTTAGTTGCCTCTGGGACCATGTAAAAAGAAGAGCAGGTGTTTCCCCTGACCATATTTACGCAGCTGTTCTGATTACTGAGCAGTCAGTGCTGCTAATTAGTACCAGTTATGGCACTGAACTTGACTCAGACCTCAGTTCTATTCCTCGCTCCGCAGCTGGTCTGCTGTGTGACCTTGGGCAAACCGCTTCACCCCTCTATGCTTTTATTCCCCAACCTTTGTCTATCTTGTCTATTTACACTGTAAGGTTGTTGGGGCAGGGCCTGTCTCACCCTATATGTTTGTACCGTGTTTAGCTCAAAGAGGCCCAAATTGAGATAAGAGTTGTGACGTTGCACTCTGTATGATTTTATGAAAATATGCTAATGAGTGTGAATATAATGTAACTGGAATATGCTTCATGCAAAAGGCCTCTTATAAGGTATCATTATAAAACTTATAATCCACTGAGTGTGGTTATCCTATTTGTATAAATGTATCACTCTTGTGTCTGAAACTAGAAATATGAAATACAACTCTGAGGGCCTATTGTAATTATGCAAAGTGTGGGCCATTAATGGTGGCTTGGAATCTTGATGGCTCCCATCAACCAGGACAACTGACTGTGGATGGCTCTGTTTGCAGGCAGGCCTTCCTGTGAGTCAGGCTGGGAGGAATGAAGGCTTGGGGTCTCACAGGACATGTGACCATGTCACCTGGTACTGAAATCCATCTTAAACCTAGTGCTTTTCCACTGGGGGGGAGAGGGGGGGAACTGACCCAGAGAGAGAAAAGATTCTCGCCTTGTGCCAAAGCCATATAAGGGCATGGAACAGAACAAAGGGGGTGCAATCATGAGAAATCCCCTAGCTACCACCTGAGCTGGAACAAGGGCTGTACCGGGGAAAGCATTGTGCCCAGACTAGGAAGGCATCCAGTCTGTGATAGAAGCTTACTGAAACGTATGAGGGTGAGGTTTTAGCTGTATTCAGTTTTCTTACTGTATTAGGCATAGACTTCCGTGTTTTATTTTATTTTGCTTGGTAATTCACTTTGTTCTATCTGCCATTACTTGGGACCACTTAAATCCTACTTTTTGTATTTAATAAAATCACTTTTTACTTATTAATTAACCCAGAGTATGTATTAATATCTGGGGGGTGGAGTGGGGGGAACAGCTGAGCATATCTCTCTATCAGTGCTATAGAGGGTGAACAATTTATGAGTTTACCCTACAAAAGCTTTATACAGCGTAAAACGGATTTATTTGGGGTTTGTACCCCATTGGGAATTGGGCATATGAGTGCTAGAGACAGGAACACTTCTCAAGCTGCTTTCAGTTAAGTCTGCAGCTGTTGGGGGAACGTGGTTCAGATCTGGGTCTGGGTTTGCAGCAGACTAGCATGTCTGGCTCAAACCTGAACCCCCAAGCTGTCAGGGAAAGCAGGATCAGGGGTAGTCTCAGCACATCAGTTGGCAGTCCCAAGGGGGTTTCTGCGATCCAACCCGTCACACTAGTAATAGATGCTATCATAACACAAATAATATATAATACCAGAGCAGGACCTTGAGCTAGTGTAAAACCAACAGACCCTGGTCGTTGGCAGGCAGGATTGAACCTGGGCCGTAAGTGCATGAGCCTCTACTGCATGAGATAAAAACCATATGCCTGTTAGCTAAAGCTGTAGAGCAGACTCATTAATCTCTCTCTAAGTGGTCTCGGTGCCACTAGATGGGACAGAACACAACACCCAGAAGGTGTGTGGATTACACTAGCTCAGCACTAGCATTGTAGTCCTGTCAGGCATGTCCCTTCCATGCCTTTCACTGCTGCTTCACATGAGATCCACTGGAGAGGTGGAGTCAGTAACGGGTCCAGAAATATCCTTGGCAGCTGATCAGCTGGTGGGACACCTGACTGCCTTGCCTTGCCCCCTTGAATCTGGCTTCATGTCGGGGAGAAATCCCTTCTCACATCACCATTTCGTCAGTCTGAACCTGGCTCCTGCTTCCCCTTCCCTCAGTGAGCCAGCAACTGCTGACAAGTGAGGCCAACTAAATGAGAAACGTTAATATATATATTAAATTGCAGTTTTAGCAGAACCAGATCAAACTCCCCACATTTTACTCCTTGTTTGTGCCCTAACCACAAGTATTACTGGAGCTACTAACTCTGCCCCTCAGTAGCTGTCAAATGGAGGTCAGCTGACTCAGGCTCCAGGGGCTTGAGCCATGGAGCTAAAAATGGCTGTGTAGTCACTCGGGATTAGGCTGGAGCCTGAGCTCTGGGACCCTCCCACCCCACAGGGTCCTAGAGCCCGGTCCCCAGCTCAAGCCCAGAAGTCTACACAGCAATGAAATAACCCAGCAATCTGAGCCCTGCGAGCCCAAGTTGGCTGGTTTTTCTTTGCTGCATAGAAATAGTCTAAATAGCTCCAATCAAGAGGGAGGTTGTTTCTTTTTAGACCAGAGAGACCTAGGACAAAGAGTCATGCATGAAAACCCTGGGAACAGTCAAACTCAGGAAGGAAGCTAAGGCCAGGGATGCTAGAATTTTTTTTTTTTTAATAGTGCAGGTGCTGAGAGCCATTGAACCAAACTGTAAACCTGTATATGAGGGAAACCACTTCACGCCAGGGATGCAGGAGCACACCTCAGTACCCCTAGTTCCAGCACCTATGGCTGAGGCTGGTGTTTATATTGTGTTATTGGTTTTGAATTGCTAATAATACCAAATCCCAAGCAGCAGGCAAAATTATACACTAACTCGGGGCATATGTGCTTTGCTGGGCTTGTGGCAGGGATTCAGCTGGGTCAGAGTCCCATTGTGATTTGAGTTACTCTCTATGTATAAAGTATGATGTGGGCTAGATTGTGGATGGCTCAAAAATTCTTCTTAGAAGTTGGTGTGCCACCTTGCAAATAAGCCTGGGGAGAGCAGGATAACAGACCATGGAAGTCAACAGGAAGCTTTCCATTCATTTCAATGGGCTATGGATCAGACCCCAAGTCTCCTGGATGCCTACGTGCCTGCAGAACAGATCAACATAGCTATTTACTTGAAGTGTGAGGCATGAGGGTAATATTTTGCAATTTAAACCAGAAAAAATTAAAAGTATAGGTATTGAATATAATTATGTTATTGAACTGTGAATGTCTCTCTTCCACTTTTTATACTCTCATTTAATGGTATTGGTGTCAAGTTAAATTATTTTTAATTGCTTTTATGAAAACTATCTGATATGCTAATGTTTTTTTTCAAAAGTAGCTGTTGGAACATCATTCTGGGAAAGAATTTCTTTTTTTTTTTCACTAAAGAGTTTTAGTTAATGTATGTGTATGGCAAATTGAAATGACTAAGCTAGTAATTGCTGCATATTATCACTGAAGAAGGCAGACATGTCCCGTTACAATAATGATCTTCCTCTGCTTTTTTTGTTGGGCACAGCATTGGTGTTTAAGTTTAATACTATGTTCCTCCTACTACTCCATATATGTCCCCAGAGGTCCATAAATAGGACAGAGAACAATATACTTGCCTGATAATGAGACTCCTAAACTTTCTCACCATTGATTCTTTTGAGCACAATTGGGAGTACATGCTGCATGACTGTTGTATCCATTTTAACAGCGATCCATCTATTTGCCCAGCCATTAGAGTTGCTTGTGTACAGGGCAGCTCCAGTATATGCTTTCTGCTTCTGCCTACTACATCTACAGAGCACTATAGCAATTCAGAACTAGTATTTAACTTTATCCTGAAACTGTGGGAATAGTTCCAGTATGTGTCTTCTTCTTGGAAGACTACCTCTATTCTTTCTTGTACTGCATAGTTTTCCAGTTAGCAGCAAAATGCACTTCCACTAGCCTTTCAGGAACTGTACTTCCTGGCTTGACTATTACAGATATCCGTTTGTCATAAAATATAGTGAAATGACTTTTGTGTGAAATAGACCTTGTTATTTCGGCCCAGCAACTGCAGTTTGAGGCAAACAAAATTAACAATTCCATACAGAAAAGTAATTTGGCATATTTCACTGATGAACAGGAAGAAATTTCAACTTGAAGTCAACTGTCCTCCCAAGATTAGAAAGAGTCAGACTCCAGCTGGCCTGATGGAATTTTTGGTCACATCAATGTATCAGTTACCAATGGTATCCTGCTAGGATCTCATTACCAAAAAAGCCCCCTCTATTTATTTCAAATAACAGGAGAGGGTGATAAGGAAAGTTTAGGTGTGGCTGGGTCAGAAGTGGAGGAAAAGTTTGTTTTAAACTAAACTACTCTTCCTTCCATAAAACCAGCAACCCTTTAGGCTGAAACACTTGTAACGAATTTTGTACTGTAACGTACTTGTACATTTCAGGAACTATTCAGTGTAGTTATATAATGAAGAGTGTGTTGAAAGTGACCAGAAAGTTGAAGACAGGTGAGGTCACAAACTGTTGCTCAACGGGCATCCAAAGTCATGAGGTTTAGGAGAGGGAGAAGAGGCTTAGAGGGAAGAATTTTTGAGTGCTTGGGACCCAACAATTTAAATTAACCTCAGTGCATTGTATGTGAATCACACTGTACTCCTGGGGGAATTCTGTGCCACTGCAATGCAGAATTTTGCAGAAATTAATGTGCATGCAGAATTTCCTTTCCCTAGCCGCCACTAGGGGCACTGGACTTGGCAGAGCCCAGCTTGCACATAGAAGACACTACTGTGGGGAGAGAGAGGGAGCTAGAGGGTTCCTGGCAGCTGCAGTTCCCAGCATGCCCTGCGGAAAGGAGAGGGTGGCGCACAGGAAACTGTGCAAGCCTGGGACTGAGCATCAGTGCTGTTCTCCCTCTGGATCCCCTGGGCTCTCTGGGTTGGAGGGGGATGGGTGTCTGGGCAAAGGGAGCCCCCCGCAGCTGGGCTCTGCGGGAGGGAGGGGATGTGGGTATCTGGGTTGGGTGGGGCCCACAGCTGGGCTCCTGGGGGTGGGGGGAGGAGAGATACAGGGTGTGAGTATCTGGGCTGGGGGGGTCACAGTTGGGCTCTCTGGGGAGGAGAGGGTTCGGGTATCGGCTGGGGGGCTGCATGTGGGCTCTCGGGGGGAGGGATTGTGGGTGTCTGACTCCTCGTCTGGGCTCTGGAGGAAGGCACGGGAGGGAACAGAGAAACAGGAACTGGGTTGTCATAGGGGTTTCTTTAACTCTCTACTCCCAGGGGAATTTGTGTGTGTGTCTGCATTGTTACAGATATACTTGCTGACAGGTATTTTGAAATAAATTACCAAAATAATTGAAACTAGCATGATTATGTAGTGTTATTTTGACAAAATTTGCAGAATTTTAAAATATTGTGCACAGAATTTTTAAATTTTTGGCACAGAATGCCCCTAGGAGTAACACTGACTATGTTCAATAAATAAAGAACACACAGAAAAAGCATACAAAAATGTAACAAACAGTGGAAATAGTAGAGAAGCTGTATTTAAAAAAATTCCCTATATTCTCTTACCCTGCTCTCTCCTGTGAAACTATATTTCATAGTGGAAATATGTACACCAACTCTTAGAAAACTGGATTTTTCAACAGATTTAAAACAATTCAGGAGCCAAATTCCAATAAAAATAAGCCATGCCAAGAGTGTGAATTAGTGAATGACTGGTGCATTTCTGTGCTTTCAGCCTTCAACCTCAGAACACACTCTTGTTGTGCACCAAATTGCTAACAAACACACACCCTGCTGTGGCTTATTGCTATACTAAATCACAAAAACTAAAAAACAACAACACAGAACTACAGTGAAACCATGAGTGTTATTGTATTTCAATGCACTACCATTTTATGCCCCAGATGGCCGTGAAAGACACAAGTGGACAATTCTGCCAACCCTAATACTCACAGTGTAAAATACCATTCAATGTGAGAAAGGGTTGCTCAATCTGTTCCTAAATTGGGAGTGTAGTGGCTATATATACACACATCATAGTGCACCACCATCTGGAAGTGGGCCATGGGGAGCGGCTAATGAATTCAAACTCTGAGAGGAGAATTGCACTGTCTCAGTTCAACAGTTCTTGCTGACTGAGGCTAGGTTATAGCATGTAGCTAAACAGAATACTTTGTGAAACACCATTTACTGTCTGACTGGGTGATTGCAGCCTTCAATAGACACCAAAAAGCTTCTAAAAATTCAAGAGTACTAAATCACAGAATTCCTGCTTGGGTCAGAAGCGGCTCTTGAAGTATACTTGTATTAATTATTTCACACCATTTTCAGCAGAAAAGTGATTTTTTAAAAAAATCTAAAGTTCATTTGAAGGATTTCTTGGGGAATATTCAAAATACTAAAAAATAAAACTACCCATCTCAACAAACTTAACACTGAGTGGAATTGTGTGACTACACTCCATAACTCTCTTATTAGAGGTTATTATATATTTTGTCATGGCTAGAGTGATGTTTCCCCAAAGGACATTTTTCTACACCTTTTATTTTTGCTGTGAATTTTCTTTGTGATTCACAAACACCAGATCCAGCATGTCCGCTTCTAAATGGTTGCATTTTAAAATATCTTCACAAGAATGTTAATTAGCTGTGAACACGTGTTAAGCCAGTTCTGTAGGAAAGAGCATGACATTTTCAGACACCGGTGAGTTTCCAAGTGCGGGGGGAGGGAGGAAGGAAATTTCTGTGTTTTATGAAATCAGGATGATCTCTGTCCTGCACTGTATCATGGAACATAAGTCTATGGCCTCCCAACATTTTTACTCCATACGGCTAAATGCAGTGCCTTGCATAATGACAGGTTTCAGAGTAGCAGCCGTGTTAGTCTGTATTGACATCCGATGAAGTGAGCTGTAGCTCACGAAAGCTTATGCTCAAATAAATTGGTTAGTCTCCAAGGTGCCACAAGTACTCCTTTTCTTTTTGCGAATTCAGACTAACACGGCTGCTACTCTGAAACCAACATTTTTAGTGTCCACTGTCCAGTAATGCTGCTGCTGCCTTGGGTGGCCAGGTGACTGGTTTTTGACCGGAAAGTCCGGTCAAAAAGGGGACCTGACAGTGTCCGGTCAGATCTACTGACCATACACCCAAAGTCCAAGTTACTGTGAGCAAGGAGGCTGGGAGGTGCTGGGTCATTATCTGCATCAGCCCTACTAAGCTGGGGCTGCCTCCTGCCTGCATCAGGTGGGTGCAGCTCCCAGCCCTGGCTCCTCAGGCAAGTCCTTTCCAACCCGGGCGGCGGGTGGATGGGAGCGGAAAAGCAGTGAGCGACGGGGGGAGGGGAGAAGAGGAGTGGACAGCGGGTGGAGCCTTGGGGGAAGAGGCAGGGCAGGGGATGTTCGGGCACTCCTGCTGGAGTGTCCAGTTTTTAAATATAACCAAATTGGCAACCCTAGTGTCACCCCCTTGGCACTAATAAATAATAATATATCATTTTCTGTAAAGAGTGCTTTATATGCTCCAACACTAATTAGCCTTGTGAAGTAAGTGTTATCCCCACTTTACAGATGGGGAAACTGAGGCTGAGAAGTGAAGTTACTTGGCCAAAGCCATAAACAGTAGCAGAGATGGGAAAAGATCTCAGGAGCTCCTGACGCCTAACCCATTAACTGTTCTTTACTCTGGATCATACTGCTTCTCAACGACAATCTCAGAATTTGATCCAAAATCCACTGAAGTTAACAAAAAAGACTCCAATTTACTTCATTGATCTTTGGATCAGGCTCAGGGTCTTGTAACAGGAGACAATATCCATGAGTGGTCACCATGCCACTGCAGGTAATCTCTCACACAGTCAGGCTCGCCGGGGATTAAAAGCACAACATATCTTATCACTGGCAAGAGGGAAACGTATAGCACTGTATTCAGTGTGTTCTCTTCATAAAGAGAAGGCTACCCCCATATAGTAACTTATTTACAGCACAGCAGACAAGGTAAATAGGTAACAGAGAATACCAAAACTAAAGAAACCCTGATGAACTCCTCCTCACCAACAGCATCTTTACCAAATATTTCTCATGTTCTTCTTTCAGTGAGTGCTATTAACATAACTGGGGCACATTAAAGGCAAATCAAGAGAAAATATCTTACAGTTCCATAAGACCAAATCCTTCACCAATAAGTTTTTTTTGGGCTGGGAGCCAAGGAATCCTATTCTCTGCCACCCAAGTTGCTTCTGTATCTGGGCTAGAGCAGACCTGCTTTGTTTGTGTTCTTCCTTACAGGGACAGGGAAGCAGCAGACCCACTACACTCTCTTCAGTCCCATCCCCATTTATGGATACACAAGAAGCTACAACGGAATATGGAGTAGGTGTGCAGCCTTTTCTCAACTCTTGCTTGGCAGCAGATCAGAATCAGTTCCACTGCAAGAGGGTCACCTCCATATTTGAGGATGAAAGGGTGAAGTTTTTCCCCTGGATGAACAAAATTCAAAGGGACCCACTTAAAAATTTAAAAACTAGTTACCATAACAATAGACCATAGGAATAGTAGTGAACTCAGCATCTGGACTCCAGGATAGGACAGTGAAAAGTAGAACGTAGGCTGCCATGATCTATTATTGCAGAAAGGAGGTCTATTTCTAATACATGCACTATTTAAATGGAGAGATTTCTAGCTAATCTTAAACCATAACCTGCTTTACTCAGGCAAATTCTCATGCATAAAACAATGTAATTATTAGCTTTTAATTGCATATTCACTGGTAAAATACAACAGATGATGGGACAGAACAGAATAGGAACTACATGCAATAACTCTGATGCTACTCTATGGTGACCATAAAAAGCTGAGTTATTGATGGATGGTGAAAAGATCCAGTTAGATTGTAAATGGAGGTATGGCTTCGAGGTTGAATCAAAGCTAAGGTTTTGGCTGAGATCTGTCAGTGCTGACATCTCACAAGCTGCTCTTGTGAGATTTCAATTAATTCAAACCCCAATGAGAGGCCCTTTCCAATCCTGGATACAACCCAGAACTAAACCCTGTATTGGAGGGCTTGGGTCTGGAGATTCAAATGCAAACCCTCTCACAAACAACAGAAAAAAACTTTAGCGAAAAAATAAGTGGGGCACGCGAGAGAAATTCCAATTCCTCCAAGGTTAAACTGAATTGTTCTGACAAGAAATTAATGATATTAAAGACACAGCAGAGAGATGAACAGAGAAAATAGTGGCCAGGACCTCATCAGCGTAACAAAGCTGTCTTAAAAGGACAGTGTGGGCCAACTGCAGAACAGAGCAACTAGAATATCTGGTCAGAGCTAAAACATTCTGGAATTCTGGGTATTCAAGATGACGAAAAGTTTAAAGATTCTATCGGAGCCTGTGAAAAAAAATCCGTAGGCTAAAAACTCAGTCTGAATATTAGGGAAGATCCAGTATATCTTGAACAATGTGTTGTCTTGTACATAAGACACCACAACAGGCGATACAGTAATTGTTACATTATCTGAGTGGTGGGAGCCAAAACAAAGACTCCGGTTTACAGGTACGAAAAAAGATAATCACTGACAAACTCAGTTAATGTTCCCAGACATAAACCTGGTGGCACAACAAAGAAGAAAAGCACTCAACACTATAAAGAGAGATTTTATTGATGAAGGTCTCTACCTCAGTCCTATTCCCAGAAAATCTTCAAGTAATGTACTCAGAAAAGACTATTTATTTGGGATGTTGTCTCAGCAATGCAGTAATGAAAGAAAGCCAGAGAGGAAAACATCTTGGAAGTGGATGGATCTGACATTACAATGAAAACTTGGAACAAAATCAAAACTAAAGAAACTGAAGAATTTTGCATGGTCGGTAACTCAGTAAAATAAAATGCCTTGAATAAGAACATCTTAGAGGTCAATTTTGCAAACACTTAGGCCTGATTCATGGTTACCTTACACTACAGGCTCTTTGCCCAGACACTGCTGCACTGGCCCTCAAGGCAACACCTCTAGCTCAAGAAGCCCTCACGTGAACCTGCTCCGTGACCCTTTCTCTCTCCATCTTAGAGGTGTCCAGAGCAGGCTGAGATTGTGGGAAGGGAAATTCTTAAACCCTTTGAAATTCTGTATCCATTTCCTGGGAAACTTCCCCACCAAGAACATGACTAACTTAAAGGTAAGGTTACTAGACTGAATTTTCCACCAACACAAATGATAAAAAACAAACAGGAAATAAGCAACTCTGGTGTTCAACACCCCCTCTACTTCTCAGCCTCAGCTAATATGCAGCCTTCATCCTGCTCAGCCAATATGCATCCTTAACTGAGACCATAACTCTAACACAAGCACAACACACAAATGCAGCTTTAAATACTGCTTAAAAATTCATACCCACTTTGAACAATACCTAACATGGACGGCCCATTCACATACACCTTCCAAAACATTACAGAACAAATCACAGCCAGCATTTACTATTTGACCATATCTCACCAGCACACAACAAAAAACTATGGACAGCGTAGTTTATGAAAGCTGCATAAACCCTACATTAATACACTGAAACAGAGGACCACATCATCAGTAAATGTGGTCAGAATTCAAGAGTGCCCACTGGTTGTTCAGGATGAGGGTGGAGATATGTTGAGGGTGAGGTCCTTGTTTTTACAGTTTGTGTTGGTAAGGCATGCTACTGAATACCTTTGCTCAAAGTTAAAGTTTTCTGTGTCCTCCTCTAATGCACTATCAACATCCTAACTGTAATAACAGTGAAATTAAAACCATACTGCAGATTATCTAATTCTTTCATTACTGCTTTGACTACTGCATTTTTCTGATATTTTCTGATATTTGCTCTTTTGCTTTCTTCAGGTGGGCAGCAGCAGGTATGTTCTCCAAAGCTGAATTGCCCATGTTCTAGTTTTAGACCAGCTGTTGCCACAAGGAAGTTTAAAAAGCTTCTCCGTATCAGCAGCAGTGATATATTAAGAGCATTGCTAGATTGGTATTACAAACTCAAACTCATTCTCCTCCAGACATTCCAGGATAAGATCTTGAATAAACCAGCTCTATCTATTTAAATGCCTTAATAATCAGCATACCAATAATCAGCAGTTCAATTATATAAGGATTGGTACAAATTTAATCCAGCTCTTAATAGCTTTATCTCTTTGGTTTACACAGCTGTTTCAAGGCAGGAACTTCATCTTTCAATACTCCCAAACTGCAAAGTAAGCAGATTTCACATTTTTGAATGTGCTGTAAGAAAGTGTGATGTCAAAATTTGCATTGCTTTGTAAGGAAACTGTTTAGTATAGATTGGCACAAAATTATACTTTAATAATGCTCGATCTTGTGTTATATGAAAAGATTACTGACGTAATCATTTATGATCTGTCAAGGCCATAACACGAATGGTTCGTACAAAAGTAAGAGTACAGCACAACTATAACAGCTTTCAGAAGTGAATTATGTATAAGATGTACCTGATCTAGATTTGCTTGAGGGAAAAAATCATAGCACCTATTTACATACTTTCTGTATGCAATGTACAAGATTTTTTTCTCTCATTCTTTCTTCAGAAAACATATTCATAACATCACTGTTGCTCACTTTGAAATTGTCACTGAACTGAAATCCATACAACCACACGGAGAATGTCTATACCTTCATAAGTCTGTAGTCTCAAGCAATAAATTAAGAGTCTGATTCTCAGACATCACAGCATCTACAGCTCCCATTGACTTCATAATGGAAATGTGGATGTTCAGCATCTCAAAAAGCAGGTCTTAATGTATACATAATTTTCAGAGTGGGGGAAAAAGATGCTTGAGGGAATTTTTAACAGAACATGGATCCTTTCCAATGACTGTTGTGGCTGAATTCAGTCCAGATTAGTAACAGCTGAAGAATTTTGCCATCTCTTGGCCTATGTGAAAGGAATGAAACGCCTATGTGAAAGTCCAGCTCCTGGAGGATCAGAAGCCAAATAATAAGATCAGCCTCACGACTGCCATTTCTGTTGGCAGTCTTAGCAGAGAAGTCAACAGGAGAAAGGATATGAAGGCTGAAATGCTTCTCATCCCTAGAGGTAGTTCCTGCACTGCAATCATTGGCTAGTACTTATAATCACTTAAAATCTATCTTTCTCTAGTTAATAACTTGTTCTATCTAACCAGTGTGTTTGATTAAAGTGTTTGGGTTGTGTTGCCATTTCCAGTGCTTGTTCTGTGGAGAGCTCTTGAGACTGAAATCATCTACCCATCTAGAACTTTCAGCAGCAATACATTCACAAAAATTAAATATTGACAATATTATTTTTCTTTAACACACATTACTGCCTAGGTATTACTTCCAAAATATTTTTTTTAAAACAACATAAGACATATATAACCTCATTCATGGAACTCACTGCCACGGGCTTGAGGCAAAGAGTTCTGCAGGATTTCAGAAATGATTAGATATTTATATGATTAGTAAATAAATCCCCCAGTTACATTACAGATGATAAAAATCTATAAGGGTTTTAAACCCTTATGCTTCCCCGGACATAAAACCAAGTACTAAGTGTCTGGACTGTGGAAGAAATTCTTCCTAGGCCTAGTATTGGATGGGCATTTATAACATGGAGCGTGTGTCTTGCTGTGAAGCATCTGATATTGTCATTGTCAGAGATCGGTCTTGTGTTGGACCACTGATGTGATCTAGAATAGCAATTACAAGATCTCTGAAATCACAGAATAATTGCAGCATTCTAGCAGTTAGTACTTTAAGTGCTTGGCTGAAGTGGGACATTAAACACATGCTTAAATCCCATTTAATGTAACTTAAGCATATACTTAACAGCTTGGTTGAGTTGCGACCTAAAATATCTAGTCACAATAACTGGAGTTAAGGTTAAAATAAGAAGCCTTATACATATCAAAGCAGCTGAACACAATAATGTTTAAGACAGTATATCTATATAGCAATGGTTTTCTCCTCATCTGAAAATATAGATAGAGGTTTTTGAAAGTTATCAGAAAATTTCATCTTCCCTGGGTCTTTGATAACGGCATTCTGTCTTTTTAATGAACAAATAGAACTGGTTTGCCTAGTTAGTCTGGGTATATTTATATCTTAAAAGTAGGATGAAGCTCTAGCTGCCCAGTCTATCTTAAAATAACAGGGACAGCTGGATCTTAAGTACTACTTGTTACCAGGAGACTGAGCTATTGTATTAGATGTAAGATCTAGTTATATGATTGCTAGTTTCTAACAGAACTCTTTTGACATGAAATTCTTAAACAAAAATGCTGTGAAACTGTTTTTGATTGCAAACACTATTCCATGTGTGTAGTTTGTGTGCACAAACACTGAAATGCACAATCAAGATTTTCACATCAAGAAAAGCCTTTAATTCGAATGAGACAAGTGGTTATAAGTAATATAGTTTATTGGATCAACTTCTGCAGGTGAAAGAGACAAGCTTTTGAGCTACACGGAGCTCTTCTTGCTTGAAAGCTTTCACGAACAGAAATTGGTCCAATAAAAGATATTACCTCATTCACTTTCTCTCTCTAATATTCTGGGACCAACACCGCTCCAACACCACTGCAAACAACAAAGGAAGATATTTAATTTTAATGGAAGTTTGTGTCTAAATCTCCTGAAATGCTTTGAACATCTCATCAGTAATGTCTATACAAATATACAAACTGTGTTTATATGTAACTCTTTGATTATTATTGAGGTTACATTAGGAAGGACACATTTTCGGTGGACCAAGCTGAATCTTTAAGAACTATGCATCATGATCAGAGACGAGATACTAGATATTATATCTGCAGTCAAATCAACTGTGAGAACAGTGGTTTCCAGTTTAGACACTTCTTCAATGCAAACAAAAAATGAGGTGTTTTTACATTAAGACACTACACCACAAACACATTCTCCCAAATATGAATGTTTATACAGACAGAAGATATAGGGGTGGCAACAGTGTATTATATCCAAATGCATTCTCTCTCATCTCTTGTTTATTTATGAGGTGTCCCTAGTCTACACCTCACAGAATCATGTGAGCCTCTAAGTCAATAGTATTTCCACCAGTAAAAGCAATAGACATCTTAGCTAAATGTAAAGGAGAAATTTCCTAAGATGTTTACAATTTCTGTTTCTCCTCTGTATTTTGAATTTTGTAATTATCCAGAATATGGTTGGCTTGACTTTCGTCTGGTGCCTTTGAGAAGGTTTACAGTTATGGGGACTTCTACAATATTTTGGTTTAGTTTGACTGAAAAACTGAGAAAGCAGCAGAAGTACAAGGAGGAATTGTGCTTACAGTGTGTGGGGAATAAGACTCAATGTCTCAAATACCGAGTATTTTTGCCTTAAATGTGATCCTTCTTCAGAGTTATTCTGTGTTGAGATTCTCCGTTGTAAGCCACAGGGTCATATGAACATGTCTTATTGATCAGCATGGAGGGAACTGTGAGGAACTGTTTAGGGCACAGTTCCCTAACTCAGCACACAGGAATTTTTGCAGCCTAAGGCTATTAGTTATGTATCAACACAGCCTTATAAATAGCAGGTGTTTAGAACCTTATATTTTACAGTCTCCAGTCCCACAATTACTTGTAGTGCATCAGGGTTGGGAGGATTCTAGTGTTAACCGCCTGAACTAAACTATAATAGGTTAATGCTGCAGTTTCACACTAAACTGAAAGCCAGCTAATTAAGAAGTGACTGCTCCTCTCATCAGGTCTGAAGGAGGTTCAGATAGTCTTCTGCCCTGCCTCTAATTAAAGTGAATAGTGAAGCCTTTTGATATTAATGTATGTGAGAAGTGGAGAATTGATCATGATTTGTGGAAGGTTGTACTTTAGCTAACAGAGGAGTTGTGCTAAAATTACTTGAAGTGTTATCCTGTAGCTCTTGAAACACCTGGAAGTAGTGCTGACTATGCTAATCCATGTCATTATCAGTGTAATAAAAAAGACTTACTGCTATGGCCACCACTTGCTTCTCTGTTTCTGCCTGCACCCAAATGCTACAAACTGATACAAACATGTTCCCGATAACTTCATTGGTCTAACTGTTCTGTTTCTGGCAGGCTCCAACAAATCTATTGGGCAGGGTTTTAAACCTTGCCTGAGCAAGCTGCTTTCTTCAAGTCTCTGGTAGCCTCTTCCGAGGTAAATCAGAGATTTTCTTATGCACTTGAACCAAACTACTGACAGCCAAAGGCTGCCTTTCAGTACTAACAGCGACAGTCCCTTCTGGAACTATATTCTTACATTACTTAGATTCAGTATAGCTCCTCTGTTGTTTCAATGCTCGCATTTGAAGGAGATCATTGAATCAGAGGAGATGCAAGGGAACAGACACAGTGGCACATGTGTTCTTAAATTATTTTATTATTATTAAATAGTTGGAAACAATTTTTACTGTAAAATGAAAGCTACTTGATTTTTCTTATAATTTCTCATGACGAGAAACTTCATGTTAAACTACAGTAATTTGACAGGACTTTTGCTTTGAAACTATGATGATGACTTCTGCACTTTTTACCAGGACCCAGCTCTGAGTGTTCCCCTGTGCTAAGGTGCAGCCACAATGGGGTTATGTGCCAGGATCTGCTCATAGGGAGAAACTTGCTGAATTGGGTTTTCGGCATCCTGTGTTAGAGGAAAGGAATTTTCTGTTCAACGATCTCATCTTAAGTGTCAGCAGCATTTTGGAATTAGCCATTTCAAAATTAATGTTCTGTTGGTCCAAAGTACAAATGCTGTGTACAGCACAACCACTTAACTGACAGCAGATTTAACAAACAATAGGGTCATTTTATACAGAAGCCACGATCAATAAAGTAACAAAGTGATTGAAGGTAAAAGATCCATTACAATCTACATACCACACAGAGTATGCTGACAGATTGTGCCACACACTCTCAAAGAAACTGCGGAACCACCTGTAGCCAGACAGCCAGCCCCCCCGCCCCCCCAGACCAGCATTGCTGGGAACACAAGGGAGCCAAAACAACAGGGCACTTAACATAAATTCCAGCACAGCCTTTGAAGCTGTGAGAAGCACAGGTGTGCTGCTACAATGTGCCTCTGGGAACATATACAACGATTAGGCTCACAGCAGACAGAGAAGCTGTGACAGACATGGCTCTTAGCCCCTACTAAATAGCGTGATGCACACACCCCAACATCCTAGGTGGGAAAATATTTACCCTAATAAAGGGAATGTCCAGTAGTCGAAACTTATTGTTTCTCTCCCTTGCAAGTGTAAACTACTCTTGCGAGAGCTGGCGTCGCCCAGACAGACCAGCCCCAATTGGCATAAGAAAGGAGAAAGAGAATAAAGGAGTACAGAGGTATAAGTATGGGACCTACAGCACCATGATTTTTGAGTGCTTTTCACTATCTATCTGCTGGTTAGATAAGTGACAGCCTCCCAAGGCTTCTGCAGCTAAGAGGGTCCCTAAGCCTTGTCCCTTATTCGTCTTTCCGCGGAATTGAGTGACCGATCCTGGCTTGGCACCGCTGGAATCGAGAGATGCAAGGAGGGTAAGAAGCACCCACACCTGATCTCCTATCTTTATTGTACACATATTTTGAAATAGAGCTCTATACTTTGTTTTCTTTCTTTGGGATTGTGGCTTCAGTTTTGTAACTTGTTTGTGTGTGTAACATCTCTACATTTAAATAAGTAGGCACTAGCAATTTTGTAACCACATGATTAGAATCTAGTTTAATAAATTTTGGTAACCATTTGTGCATAAGCCTGACTTGTTTCTCTGGTTTACTGTAAAGCAGCCAACACAATTAAAGAACCTCAGCCGTTTTGGCTATAAAGCCTGGCCATTAGGTGAGAGTACTAAGAGCCTAGCGTTGAGTTGTGCCGCCTCCACGGGGCAAACTCTTGGGGCGCCTGTCAGTCAATCCTGACTGCCCGCTGCGAAGGAGCTCTGAGCTCTAGCAGTTAAAGTCACGGGTGTGGAGAGGCTCTTAGTGCTGCCATTGGGGCACCTGTCAGTCAGTGTTGACTGCCCGCTGCGAAGGAGCTCTGAGCTCTAGCAGTTAAAGTCACAGGTGTGGAGAGGCTCTTAGTGCTGCCATTGGGGCACCTGTCAGTCAGTGTTGACTGCCCACCGCGAAGGAGCTCTGAGCTCTAGCAGTTAAAGTCACGGGTGTTTAGGACCTTGGGGCATCCGTCAGCCTATCCCGGGCTGCCCACCGCGAAGGGACAGTGCGTCCTAGCGGTTAAAGTCACGGATGGTATAAAACGGGCATAGCTGGCACCTCACCAAACATCCTTGGCCATCGGCTAACACCACCTGATCAACATCCTACACAGCAAACAGGGAAAGATTAAGAATGATCTCTCAAAACTGGATACTCTCATAAAAAACCAACCTTCCACACAAACTTCCTCGTAGCTGGACTTTACAAAAACTAGACAAGCCATTTACAACACACACTTTGCTTCTCTACAAAGGAAAAAGGACACTAAACTATCTAAACTACTACATGCCACAAGGGGCCACAACAGTGGTTCCCTTAACCCACCCAACAATATTGCTAATCTATCCTGCTATAATCTTAGCCCAGCAGAAGAATCTGTCCTATCTCAGGGTCTCCCCTTCTGCCCTTCCACCCCCACGAACATGATACAGTTCTGTGGTGACCTAGAATCCTATTTTCGACATCTCTGACTCAAAGAATATTTCCAACACACCTCTGAACAGCATACTAATCCACAGAGACCTTCCTACCAACACTACAAAAAGAAGGATTCTGGGTGGACTCCTCCTGAAGGTCGAAACAACAGACTGGACTTCTACATAGAGTGCTTCCACTGACGTGCATGGGCTGAAATTGTGGAAAAGCAGCATCACTTGCCCCATAACCTCAGACATGCAGAACACAATGTCATCCACAGCCTCAGAAACAACTCTGACATCATAATCAAAAAGGCTGACAAAGGAGGTGCTGTCGCCATCATGAATAAGTTGGAATATGAACGAGGGGCTGCTAGGCAGCTCTCTAACACCACATTCTACAAGCCATTACCCTCTGATCCCACTGAGGGTTATCAAAACAAATTACACCATCTGCTCAAGAAACTCCCTGAAAAAGCACAGGAACAAATCTGCACAGAAACACCCCCAGAACCCGGACCAGGGTTATTCTATCTGTTACCCAAGATCCATAAACCTGGAAATCCTGGACGCCCCATCATCTCAGGCATGGCACCCTAACAGCAGGATTGTCTGGCTATGTAGACTCCCTCCTCAGGCCCCACGCTACCATCACTCCCAGCTATCTTCAAGACACCCCTGACTTCCTGAGGAAACTACAATCCAGAAAACACCATCCTGGCCACCATGGATGTAGAAGCCCTCTACACCAACATTCCACACAAAGATGGACTACAAGCCGTCAGGAACAGTATCCCTGATAATGTCACAGCACACTTGGTGGCTGAACTTTGTGACTTTGTCCTCACCCACAACTATTTCACATTTGGGGACAATGTATACCTTCAAGTCAGCGGCACGGCTATGGGTACCCGCATGGCCCCACAGTATGCCCACATTTTTATGGCTGACTTAGAACAACCCTTCCTCAGCTCTCGTCCCCTAATGCCCCTACTCTACTTGCGCTATATTGATGACATCTTCATCATCTGGACCCATGGAAAAGAAGCCCTTGAGGAATTCCACCATGATTTCAACAATTTCCATCCCACCATCACCCTCAGCCTGGACCAGCCCACACAAGAGATCCACTTCCTGGACACTACGGTGCTAATAAGCAATAGTCACATAAACACCACCCCATACTGGAAACCTGCTGACCGCTATACTTACCTACATGCCTCCAGCTTTCATTCAGACCACAGCACACAATCCATTGTCTACAGCCAAGCTCTAAGATACAACCGCATTTGCTCTAACCCCTCAGACAGAGAGAAACACCTACAAGATCTCTATTAAGCGTTCTTACAGCTACAATACCCACCTGCTGAAGTGAAGAAACAGATTGACAGAGCCCAGAAAAGTACTCAGAAGTCACCTACTACAGGACAGGCCCAACAAAGAAAGTAACAGAACGCCCCTAGCTGTCACCTTCAGCCCCCAAATAAAACCTCTCCAGCCCATCATCAAGGATCTACAACCTATCCTGAAGGACGATCCCTCACTCTCACAGATCTTGGGAGACAGGCCAGTCCTTGCTTACAGACAGCCCCCCAACCTGAAGCAAATACTCACCAGCAACCACACACCAAAAACACTAACCCAGGAACCTATCCCTGCAACAAAGCCCGTTGCCAACTCTGTCCTCATATCTATTCAGGGGACACCATCATAGGACCTAATCACATCAGCCACACTATCAGAGGCTCGTTCGCCTACACATCTACCAATGTGATATATGCCATCATGTGCCAGCAATGCCCCTCTACCACGTACATTGGCCAAACCGGACAGTCTCTACGTAAAAGAATAAATGGACACAAATCAGACGTCAAGAATTACAGCATTCAAAAACCAGTCCGAGAACACTTCAGTCTCCCTGGTCACTCAATTACAGACCTAAAAGTCACAATTCTTCAACAAAAAAAACTTCAAAAACAGACTCCAAGGAGAGACTGCTGAATTGGAATTAATTTGCAAACTGGACACCATTAAATTAGGCTTGAATAAAGACTGGAAGTGGATGTGTCATTACACAAAGTAAAACTATTTCGCCATGATTATTTTCCTCCCTACTGTTACTCACACCTTCTTGTCAACTCTTTGAAATGGCCCATCCTGATTATCACTGCAAAAGGTTTTTTTCTCCTGCTGATAATAGCTCACCTTAGTTGATTAGTCTTGTTAGAGTTGGTTTGGCAACACCCATTTTTTCATGTTCTCTGTGTATATATATATCTTCCTACTGTATTTTCCACTGCATGCATCCGATGAAGTGGGTTTTAGCCCACAAAAGTTTATGCTCAAATAAATTTGTTAGTCTCTAAGGTGCCACAAGTACTCCTTATTCTTTTTGCTGATACAGACTAACACAGCTACCATTCTGTAACGTTTACTGTATTTCAAGAGCCTGATAGAAACTTAGGGCATGATCTTGCTAAACTTAACATGTGTGAATAGATTTTAGATGCGTGAACAGTTCCAAGGCAGTTGGGGCTCAACTCCACTAGCTGCTGAATAGCCTCAACTCTCAGGGGCAGATCCTCAGGTGGTGTAAATAGTCATAAACTCCATAACAGAGCTATGACTATTTACACAGTTGAGGGTCACCTGCCTCCTTCTCCCTCAGCCCGAGGGTGCTCAGCACTTTGCGGGCCCAGGCCTCAATAGAAGTTTAAAGGATTGGGCCCTTTCCCCTTATGGTGCATATCTTAAATATTCATGGAAGAAAAAATTTGGGGGGAAGTGAGGGGAGGGAAACTTTTTATGAAAAGAAGAAAAACTGAAAAGACAACCTTTTCAAAGCACTTAACTTACATATTTATATATTTCAGCACCATTCCCTAAGTGCCTGATCAGCTAGTTTTCTTTATGGCATGAGCGAGAATAGAAAAGTGCTAACTGCCTCAGGGGTATAATCTTATCTCCAAAAAGCACAGGGATTTATGTGTGTAACTGCAGCACACCAAGATGAGAATATGCTCATGAGAGTTTTTTGAAATCATATCCAGGACACTAGAAAATTACCTTATTTTCAGAGATAATTGCTCACTAGTTGATTTAGGAGCCTATCTTGTTTAGGCCCTTTTGAAAATCCTAGTGGGTGCCTAACTGCATCTTTAGGCATATAAATACCTTTGAAAATCTGGCCCTTAGCTGCTTTTGAAATTTTTACCCTTCATCTAAATGATGAAGCACCAACTGTCTGGGTTTTATATTAATTTAGTTGCATACATTCTACCTATTCCTCAGTGACAAAAGTAATGTGTAATAGAGTCCATAGAAATGAAAATAAACAATGAAAAACAGGTAATGTTTACATGCAGTGTTAAATATCTACTTCTACAACACAATGGAAAAGCACTGCCAAGCTCCTGAGAGCTACACAAGTGCCTTACAAATTCATTAGAAAGAGTGTTGTTCCCCTGAAGTGGGATATATTAGCATGAAGTGGAACTAAGCTTTAATTTTACCTTTATGTCTACACTAGAGAGCTTACAGCAGCATAGGTTTACCAGTGCAGCTCCTAAAGCTCTCCTGTAGACATAATTAAACCATCTCCAACGAGCGGCGGTAGCTATGTTGGCAGGAGAGAGTCTCCCACCGACATAGCATTGTCCAAGCCAACACTTCTGTCCATGTAACGTACGTCACTGGGGTGCGGGTGGGTGGGTGTTTTTTTCACATTGTGTGACATAAGTTATACTCACAAAAGTGCTAGTGCAGACATAGCCTAAGTCACTCTTCAGTTCCTAATGGTGACCGCCCCCTAAATATAGTTCAAGCAGTACTTTTAATTTGATGAGATTTCTAAAACAGGAGAAGACTATTTTAATCTTCTCAAGAGTTTTAAACTTATTCTATATTTATTTTTCACAAGAGATTTTTGTAAAGTAAGTTTGTGTGAAATACAGTCCTGGGGCCTTAACATTCTACTTGTCCTGCAGGAGGGAAATTTTTTTTCTCCTTAACCAAGAATTCAGCATTTTCAAATGGCTTTTATCCTGGCGGGTACATGACACCTCCCATAAAACAGGTGGAAGTTTAAGACTCCAAAAGTGGAATCTATTCAAAACATGCTCTTCTTTCCTCCATCCCCAATCACCATCACCCACCTAGACAAATGGACACTGGACAATTGTAATTTATGCACTAACCCAGATCCTAACTTGCACACCTATAGCAATGGTCCAGACATTCAGATAATTACAATTTTTGAAAGTTTACTGCATATTTCAAATATTGCACAAAGGGTGCTTACAGAGTTTATGGCTTTTCATTTTAGCAACACAAAAACCTAACTAATGACATTCTTTTTACAGAATTATAATAAAATCACATGATAGTAGGAGCTGCACTGCACAGGGAGCAGCTGCTATATGTACAAAAATAAGATTTTTAATTGCTCGATCAGAGACGTATTATGTGCTTATGTCATTGAAAGGACACACAACTTCAAAAAATAACCATTCTTCCATCTGAATTGTTTCCAAACCACCCACCAAAGACAAAAGGGATTAGATGGGAGGAAAAAAAAGATCTCTCTCTACATGTTCCTGGTTATTTTGTGCATTTCACAAGACTTCAGGCCTTATCCAAGACCCATTGAATGGCACTGACTTCAATGAGCTTTGGAACAACCCCTTTGAGCAGTTTCACTCATTCCCCTGTAAAGTCAGCCAGTTTTGTTTGTTTGTTTTCACAGAGAAAAATAGGAGGAAAATATATATTACAAAACCCAAGCAAGTGTAACTGTAAAACCACAAAAATGGGCAAGGGCACTGATGGGCTGGTGCAGTGCCTGATAGTACTTTTAGCTCTTGATTTTTAAATCGATGTCCTTTTAAAAACTGTATTGTACAAACATATCACGATGGGGCTGAATTTCAGTGCTACCTTAACGTGAGCATTTAATGACTTGAGTCCTTCACCATAAACCCTTAATGTTCTATTAAGATAGGGTTTCCCCCCCTTATGGAATAGATATTTGCTGTCCAGGTATTTGGGGGAGAACTGATGTTAATGGAATACTTAAAATTACGTTTTCAAAAAGGACACTTTCAAGGTAATGTTCACCATTTATATAATTTTTCTCTCCTTGCTGTTTGTAATAATCTTTTGGTAAATTTGGGCCTGATCCAAAGCACACTGAAGTCAATGGGAATATTTCCATTGCCTACAAAGAGCATTCTGTGAGGCCCTTAAAACAGAACTGTTTTCTCCAGAAATCAGTTTTCCTACATTGCACCTGCACACAGACTTCATTATGGTCGGGTGCTCCTGAATGCTAGGCTGCAAGCATTCAGAGAGAGGATGGAAAAACACACAAGTATGCTGTAGACTTACAAACAGATAAGAAATCAAGGCAGGTCAAATATGGGGCTTATCCACATTGGCAGTATTCCCTCTATGATTATCAACTATGGTTAAACAGAAAGCATGCAATTATTACATTCCTATACAACTGAAAAGAGATTAGCCTCAGAACAAGATTACAAAAATCTATTAATTGAACTGGAATTAAAAGGCACACACAGCTCTTGGATGGGGAGGGTTAGAGGGAGCGATAATATTTCGGGGAGGGGGCAGGAGAGGGAGGGAGAAAAACTGGGTGGCACTGACATTGAACTCTACAGACAGCACAACACATACAGATCCTTTACACTTCAAACCCACAAGCCTATGAACACAGCTACACATCGTGTGCCACACATCAGTCTTTTTTTTTCTTTTCTTTTTTCGACACCATATTAACAAGGACAAAGACAGAGACTGACAGTAATAGCTGCCTACAGATCCAATGAGAACAGGACTCTCATATCTGTCTCCTTTTAATTCTTGGCTTGTTTGTTAATGTCTCTAGACAGATCGAGTCTGTATGAATTGGAATGATAGATATGCAACACATATCTTCTGCCTAGCCCCAGAATATACTTCAGTTAGAATTTGAGTCACATTAAAGCAATGTGATCTACTTTCTGGGCAGCTAGGGAGTAGTTCATTTTCTACTAACCTAGGCCACAGAAGGGAACTGGAGTCCTCCCTATCCATGCTAGGCATGAGATATTAAAAAATAGCAGCAGAGGGTGTCATATTACTGCATTTAGAGGCCTCCCTTAATTGTATATTCTATACAAATCTTGCAGCTATTTAATAAATGTTTAACCACTGCTTCTAATTCCCGGAACAAAAAAGGTTACAATACAATGCAGGTAGAGAATACTTTACTGTAGCAGGGCCAGAGCAGAATGACAGATAAATACGTGCTGAATGCTCGTACACCACCTCTGGGGAGGGTTCCATTGCAGCAGGGTCTCATTGAACCTAAACCAACACCAATAAGGCAAAAGTCTCGAGCTGCACATTCCTTCTAGGCAGTAAGCTCACAAAGTACAATAAACAAGTGGCCCTGCTTTCAGGCTAGCACAACTCCCTTGTTTGTCTTCTAGCAGAATTTTTAAAGGTGCTGACCCCATATAGATTTAGTTGCACCTAATTAGCTCCCAGCTACTACGGCCTTCTGGAACTGCTTCCAAACTAGAGCTGGTAAAACAATTTCTGACAGAATAGTTTTCCATCAGAAAATGCTGATTTGATGGAATTGTCATATTCCGTGTGAATGTGTTGATTCCATTGAAACTGTCAACAAAAAACAGGCAGGCACGCAGGCCAGCCAGCCAGCCAGCCAGGTTTTCTATGAGTCCACCCTGCTTCCTGGTTCCCCTGACAGCCCACCTGATGGGCTGCCATGGTGCCAGGCTCCTCAGGGAGATGGGTAGCTAGCTCCCTGTTTGGCCAGGTTCCTAAGGAGCATATTTCATTTTGGAAAAACTAAAACACTCCCAATGTGGGAATATTTCTGTGTTTCCAAAACTAAATCTTGGAGAATTTCTATCTTGCAAAAAAACCAATCAACCAAACAAAAAACCCTTGTCATGTTGATTCGGGACAATTAAAGAAAACCAAACCACCACCAAAAAAGCAACTTTCTTTTAACTCAGTTTTTTGCAGGATGAAAATTCTGTTTCCTGGCCAGCTCTACTCTGAATCCTAGCTGGGATTGACCCCTCCCAATTCCATGTTGTTGGGTAGCTTGGCAGAGAGTGCTCTTAAGGAGTCCACTAAGGTGGGTTGTTGTAGGACAGGGGTAGTCAATTATTTATTACCAAAGTCCAAATTTACTGGTCAAGGTATAGTCAAGGTCCAGACTCCAGAGAAACTGATAATAATAAAAAATATAGGCAGCCAACCTGCTACCTTTGAAGGTGTGAACACCTGGGCCATGGTGGCCCCGCCTACGCTCCACCCCGTGGCCCCACCTGGACTCCACCTCTTCCCATCCCTGTTCTGCCCCTCCCCCAAGGTGCTTGCCACTCACCGCTTGCCAACTCCCTCCTCTCCTTCTTCCCCCTCCCCTGAGGTGCCTGCAGCTCGCTGAATCCCTCCCTTCTTCCACGGTTGGAGAGGATGGATACGGTGAGTGGCAGGAGTCTCGAGGGAGGGTGGTGGAGCGACTCAGCGAGCAGTGAGCCTTGGGGGCGGGGGAGTGGAGGAGAGGAGAGGGGGGATGCAGCAAGTGGTGGGTGTCTCAGGTGGGTGGAGTGACTCAATGAGAGGTGGGTGGAGGGAGCTTTGGGGGTGGGGGATGGCAAAGAGGAGGGTTTCAGTGAGCAGCAGGCAGTGGGGGGTCTCAGGACTGGGGTGGAATGACTTAGCGAGTGGCAGGTGAGGGGGCTGAGCATGAGTGGGGCCTGGAGTGGAGTGCAGGTGGAGCAGGGGGTGGGACCACAGTCCGGGGGAGCTTCTGGTGCTCAGGCCAGCTTCCTCAAATGCCAGAGCCAAGCACCACCCATGATAAAAAAAGAAAATAAAAAGATTTCAGGGTCTGTTCAAAAGTGTCTGGTGGTCCAGATTTGGCCTGCGGTCCACCAATTGACTTCCCCTGTTGTGGGGCTTTGTGTTACTCTCCAGGGAGCACCGATGACCTGCACTGCCCATCACAATTTCCCTTTTAAAATGTTAACCTGAAGTTATTCGTGTACGGACAGTTAAGCATTAAAACTGCAGCCAATTCACTGTCTTCCTAGACTTTTAAGCCCTGTATAATGTAGCTCTTGACTGCATCTCTGCTCTCATCTTCCTTCCCCCATCTCCAAGATGGACAACTACCTGCCCCTTCGTGTTCTTTTCTCACTTGTGTTTCTGAGCCTTCTTCATGCAGCCTTATAAGCCTGGAACCTCTCTCTGAACTGGTCTGCCAAGTCTCCATCCATTTCTGATGGGGCTTTGTGAGGATGCAAGGGTCACCTGCATTGCTCCCAGTGCAATCAGGACTTTAGATTCCAAATATGCTTTAGCACTGGAGTAATTGAGCAGTTCTATAATGCTTTACATCTTGAAAGTGCATTACAAACATTAATTAATCCTCCCAACACCTCTGGTAGGTTTTATCCCCTTTTTAGGAGAAATTGAGTCAGAGAGGAATGCCATTTGGCCAGGGTTAGAACTCATCTTTCTGTCTTCCAGTCCTGTGAGTATTGCACAAATATAACCAACAAGATTCCTTGTTTTTCCCAACATCCTGTGGGTGACTAACTGCACTCATTTCCCTGCTATCACACCACTCAATTCAGGAGACTGTAAAAAGTCAGAGAATGAATATGCTCATTAATGTTTGTAAAGTGCTTTGATATCCTCAGATGAAAGGATCTATGTAACTGCAAATTATTAATACTACAATTTCTCCAACATGCAGGCACTCTGATGCCATCATTTCCGCAACACATTTCAGATCTCAGCAACTTGTTGAATTCTAGTTCACCAAAGTGCACAATGCTACATACTTAGTCTTATCTCTGAAAAAGGAATATTAAGAAATTACTTCTGCTGTGACAGCCAAATAAACTGTCTTTGCACACATGGAATTATTGCTACAACAATATCCTATAAAATAGAGGCACTGTCACTTAGTCTCACATAGTTTTTAGTCTCTCACATGGGGCCTGGGACGAAATGGGAGAGGCTCATATGAGCTGTATAAATCCTAATCTCTTGCAATGCTTCCAGTGCCCCCACCCAGCCCAAACTCGTGCCTACATTCAATTTTTAAAAACTTAAATGTTGCATGTAGTTTCATGACTACAGTTGCAGACTTTTAGAATACAGTTTTCAAGTTGGCAACAGCTTTTTAAGAGCGAGCCAGCCTACCAAATTCAAGACAACCATTATCATTTGCAAAAGGAAAATGCTGAACTGAGCAGAGATCTGTATTCTAATATCCTTTTCTTCATCTTCCATTTGGCATTATCCTAAGAAACATCCTCTGCTACTAAAATGAGTAAATAATTCACACAAACGGTGAATCTGACAGTTTTAACCTTTTGGTTCTGACAGAATATTCATGAGACTATCCATAATTTCCTCAACTCTGTTCGTTATTTGAACATGCCTAAACAAGAGATATTCCCATAACAGAAGAGCACTGTTTACAACAGGAAACAATCAACTGGTGAGGAGTAAGAGGGACATATTGTGAAAAAACCCTCTCTCTTAGGTAAACAGCAGCAATAAAGACTTTATTAACTATCATTTTTATTTGAGATGAATTAATGCCAAAATAGCAGATGGAAAGACAAAGGCATAAAACTTCTGAAATATAATCACCATCAGAAAGGGCTGACAGCTCTCTCCTTTCAGGGCCGCTTGGGAGAAAGTCTACTGGAGATCTCTTATGAAGGGGGAAGATAGAGAAAGAAACAGTATTTTGCTTCTCTTGTACCATATGTAGACAAACAGGCAGCAGATTGGCTCTGCTTTCAAATTCCTTGGAACTGACTGAGGAACTTCTCTTTTGCTAATATTCTGCACAAGAACACATACCAATTTGCTGGACATATCTAAGCCAGATCATCATTTAATGGTTGCAACTCAGCATGTAAGTGGTTTTTTACTTCCTTCATTGGCTTTTTCCTCCCATCCAGTAGACAACAGTCCCTCCCTGTTTCTTGTGTTTGCTTTGTTCCCTGCTCAGGACTGCACTGCCAAAGGATCACACAACAGTGAGTGAAGGACCATCTCCTCCAGCTCTTCCTAGATATAGAAGTATTAATGTTGAGCAACAATGACCAGAGGAGCAGGAGCTACTCACCTGGCTTAAGAGGCAGGAAATTAGTCACTTGAAAGCATATCCCCATCTGGCACACAAGCTGTTCTTTGGCCCTGCTGTACTTTTACATGCTCATCAAAATTCTGTGCATTAGTCTGAGATGCCTGCTTTTCCACATGGGAAGGCTGCTCATTTGAAGGAGACGGCATGTCACACTGATATAAAGCAATAGAGTGCTGGAAAGAGGAAGGGTTTTGGAATTAGAAAGCGGAAAGCTTTCTGTTTCACTGATCTCTCTATTCTGTTCCTTGTTGCATGTACAGATTCTGTTGCCCCCCTCTCTAATATCTGTAAAGTGCAGAGCAATGTCCTCAGAAAGCACCAACACACTGAGACTATTCAGAGACATTTTGACACTTTTTTCAGGGTTTATTAATTTCATTTTGGGGGATTTATTTTTAGCAAATTTTTGATAGATGTCCAAACATATGGGTTTTTCCAGGCTCTCTCTCTCTCTGTATGTACACATAGTACTGTTTCAAACAACATTACATTAAAGCACTCTAGAGTACCTTTAGTGCATACCAAAAGGGTCCACATGGACCAGTTAATGCTTACTGTGCTTTAGACCTCACACCCCTATGGCTACATTACACTCCATGAAGATAAGCCCTTACGTACAAGCCAGGGAGCAGGGACGTCATCTCTATAAACAAACTGCACTGGGAAAGGGGTGAAGTCAATGTGAATTGAGTAACCATTTCTGATGTTTTTCCGGAGTTTATTGGATAAACACGGGTTGTTGTTGCTTTTAAATCGGGGGTGTTTTATTGGTTAAAAACCAAAATCAGAAGCCCTAAGTATAGCTCTGGCTAAGAAGAAGAGGATCTCTTCCCTCAAACGTGATTCTGTCAACAGTATTATTAAGTGAATCACAGCACCATCGTTCCTTCCTGCAACATTTTTCTTGTGTGAGTGAGGTCATGTGAATGGATGGCTTTTCTCAAGTTGTTGCGTACCATCATTGGCTTTCTCCCATATTGCTTTCAGTCATGCTCTTAAGATCTCTGTATTTGTACTTGTATTTTCATAGGTCTCTTACAAAAACCAAAAGATTATCTGGTTGGCTAAAGATGATCAGGTTTTACATAGGATTCTCACTTACAGAGTTTTCTAATGCTAGAAGGTTATACACTCCATTATTGCAGGTGGGGCTAGTAGAGTCCCTTATTATTGTCCCTCTGAACAACATACTAATCCACAAAGACCTTCCTACCAACACTACAAAAAGAAGGTTCTAGGTAGACTCCTCTTGAAGGTCGAAACAGCAGACTGGACTTCTACATAGAGTGCTTCCGCCGACATGCACGGGCTGAAATTGTGGAAAAGCAGCATCACTTGCCCCATAACCTCAGCCGTGCAGAACACAATGCCATCGACAGCCTCAGAAACAACTGTGACATCATAATCAAAAAGGCTGACAAAGGAGGTGCTGAATATGAACAAGAGGCTGCTTGGCAGCTCTCCAACACCACTTTCTACAAGCCATTACCCTCTGATCCCACTGAGGGTTATCAAAACAAACTACACCATTTGCTCAAGAAACTCCCTGAAAAAGCACAAGAACAAATCCACACAGATACACCCCTGGAACTCCGACCTGGGGTATTCCATCTGCTACCCAAGATCCATAAACCTGGAAATCCTGGACGCCCATCATCTCAGGCATTGGAGCCCTGACAGCAGGATTGTCTGGCTATGTAGACTCCCTCCTCAGGCCCCACGCTACCATCACTCCCAGCTATCTTCGAGACACCACTGACTTCCTGAGGAAACTACAGTCCATCGGTGATCTTCCTGAAAACACCATCCTGGCCACTATGGATGTAGAAGCCCTCTACACCAACATTCCACACAAAGATGGACTACAAGCCATCAGGAACACTATCCCCGATAATGTCACGGCAAACCTGATGGCTGAACTTTGTGACTTTGTCCTCACCCATTAACTATTTCATATTTGGGGACAATGTATACCTTCAAATCAGCGGCACTGCTATGGGTACCCGCATGGCCTCACAGTATGCCCACATTTTTATGGCTGACTCAGAACAACGCTTCCTCGGCTCTCGTCCCCTAATGCCCCTACTCTACTTGCGCTATATTGATGACATCTTCATCATCTGGACCCATGGAAAAGAAGCCCTTGAGGAATTCCACCATGATTTCAACAATTTCCATCCCACCATCAACCTCAGCCTAGACCAGTCCACACAAGAGATCCACTTCCTGGACACTACGGTGCTAATAAGCGATGGTCACATAAACACCACCCTATACCGGAAACCTACTGACCGCTATTCCTACCTACATGCCTCCAGCTTTCACCCAGACCACACCACACGATCCATTGTCTACAGCCAAGCTCTATGATACAACCGCATTTGCTCCAACCCCTCAGACAGAGACAAACACCTACAAGATCTCTATCAAGCATTCTTAAAACTACAGTACCCACTGCTGAAGTGAAGAAACAGATTGACAGAGCCAGAAGAGTACCCAGAAGTCACCTACTACAGGACAGGCCCAACAAAGAAAATAACAGAACGCCACTAGCCGTCACCTTCAGCCCCCAACTAAAACCTTTCCAACTCATTATCAAGGATCTACAACCTATCCTGAAGGACGACGCATCACTCTCACAAATCTTGGGAGACAGGCCAGTCCTTGCCTACAGACAGCCCCCCAACCTGAAGCAAATACTCACCAGCAACCACACACCACACAACAGAACCACTAATCCAGGAACCTATCCTTGCAACAAAGCCCGTTGCCAACTCTGTCCTCATATCTATTCAGGGGACACCATCATAGGACCTAATCACATCAGCCACACTATCAGAGGCTCGTTCACCTGCACATCTACCAATGTGATATATGCCATCATGTGCCAGCAATGCCCCTCTGCCATGTACATTGGTCAAACTGGACAGTCTCTACGTAAAAGAATAAATGGACACAAATCAGATGTCAAGAATTATAACATTCATAAACCAGTCGGAGAACACTTCAATCTCTCTGGTCACTCGATTTCTGACCTCAAAGTGACTATCCTTCAACAAAAAAACTTCGAAAACAGACTCCAACGAGAGACTGCTGAATTGGAATTAATTTGCAAATTGGATACAATTAACTTAGGGTTGAATAGAGACTGGGAGTGGCTGAGTCATTATACTAATTGAAACTATTTCCCCTTGTTTATTCCCCTCCCCCCCCGCCCCACTGTTCCTCAGACGTTCTTGTTAACTCCTGGAAATGTGCTGGAAATGGCCCACCTTGATTATCACTTCAAAGGTTTTCTCTCCCCCCACCCCACTCTCCTGCTGGTAATAGCTCATCTTAAGTGATCACTCTCCTTACAATGTATATTTTTTCATGGTCTGCGTGTATATAAAATCTCCTCACTGTACTTTCCACTTTATGCATCCGATGAAGTGAGCTGTAGCTCACGAAAGCTTATGCTCAAATAAATTGGTTCGTCTCTAAGGTGCCACAAGTACTCCTTTTCTTTTTCCTTATTATTAAGGTTGCTCAACACTTCCCATTATAAGATTCTATTTTCAGTTGCTTATAACTTTGCCAGACTTTAACCATTTGGATTAAGGAAACTATCTCAGGGCTTTTTTCCCCCTTTGAGAAGCTCTAGTACCCTCATGCTTTGGAGCAAGCACTTCAAATTTGCCAGGTTGGGGCCTTTATGTCAGGGATGTGCATTTCACCATCCCTGTGAAAATCTCCCCAAATTTGGCCAAGTTATAAGTGTTTAAAAATTTCAGTTTGCACATGCTCAGTGGAGACTTGCTAGAGCTTTGCATCTAAATTCTTTAAAGATTCTGTCTACACTGAGCATGATCCAATCCAGGGCTGAGCAGGACTTCTCCTGCAATTGCTCTTTTGGGTTGGTACAGGGGTAGGCATTAGAACTGAGAGCAGAAAGGTTGTCTCTCCTATGCTCTCCAGGATCCCTCTGCTGATGCCTAGGCAGCCTGAATGAGGAAACTGCCTGATTCAAATGCTGAGAAGACAAGAGCTAGATTTGGGGGCAGGGGGAAGGCAGAGGGATAAGGTGATAAGGAGCCTGGGAGGGAGCCTGGGAGGGGATTGGGACTGGTTGAGTAAGGAAATTAGGAGCTGGGGGACAGAGCCTGGGAACCAGTGGGATTGGGAGGAAGGTGGAGGGAAGGGAGACATCTGAAAGGGATGGTATGGGGAGAGAACTCAGAATGATTGGATAAAGAGATTAGGATGAGAAGCCTGAGGAGTGGAGACTGGGACCGGCTAAGTGAGATGAATGGGCCTGGAATGAAAGGCCAGATGTAAGGAAGATATAGGACCACGATAGGGAAAGGTTGGAGGAAACATAAGAGGTCAACTTTGGGGGGAATGGATAGAAGAATCTGTGCTCACTGGTGTACACTCCCTGCAGAGCCTGGAATGGAACCCAAGTTTTCTGAGTGTCACCATTCTTCTGCTGTCAGCAAATACCTGTGAAATACACTAGCAAAGTGTGGGTCTCATTCCTGTTAGTACCAGTCCATGGAGAGGATGACATCCTACTACTGCTATCAGTTACTCCATTAGCTCAAGTGGCAGAGGTCTGTGAGGTAGAGCTAAGGTTCAGCCCGGCTGATGACCCAGATGGATCTCAATATGATGCCACATGATGGAATTTCTGTTTCTTCAATTCTTTTTTAAAGAACATTATTAAGGTTTCAAAGTGAAGTACTCAAAAGTTAGGAAATGCTAGCGTTAAGGTGGCCTCTGCGATATAAGTTTGCCCCCTTTGTGTGTATGTGTTATAGTCTTTAATTACATGATCAGATGCTACTTTTTCCACAGGACCCTGCTTCCTTCAGTGCACAGAATGGACCTGCTCTGGGGATGAAACAGGGTGGTGTAGTGAATGAGACTTGTTCGAAGAACCCCATTTCATTTGTTGCAGATGTTGGAAGATGTGTAGTGAATGAGGCAAGAAACAGCAGAAAGAAAAAGGATGGTTTCATGGCTAAGACAGTTTAATGCTGCCCTGAAGAATAGGATTCTATCCCTGCCTCTGCCGCTACATGATTCTGGGCAAGTCACTTAAACCATTCTTTTTACAGGTGGTCACTTCATTTTCTAGGTGCCCAAATTTATTCTATTCTATTCTATGTAGGTTCTTATATGGTGGTTATCACTGTAGTATCTGAGCACCTTCCAGTAGTCCAGTAGGTCTGGGATCTGATTTGCAGAAGTGCAAATCTATGTAATCAGTGCAACTGAAGTCAATGGAAGCTTTGCTTCAATATATACAGTGCTATATAATCCTAAATACTCTGAAAAATCAGACCCTAGGCATCTCAAACTGGGCACCTAAAATTTGTAGATACGCCTGGATCTTAATCTCTCTGTGCCTCAAATCACTGTCTGTAAAATGAGGATAATACCAATTCCTCATCTCACAGGAGTCTTGTAAAAATAAATTAATGTTTGTGAAGCATTCTGATACTAGAATGATGAGCACCACCCAAGAGCCCATGAAGAACTTAATTCTGTATTCCAAGCAGGGTTTGAATAGTAAGCACTAAGTAAGGCCTGGGGCCATATATTGAATAATGAGAAACAAAATATTTAATACCTGCTCATTAAGTCAGCACCATGCATTCTGTGCCCTGAATAAGTCAGGAAATAATAATATGTGATCATGTAATTAAAGAGACTGTATCATAATCATATGCACAAGGGGGCTGAATTAAGGTTGCCCAGGCAACCTTAGTTCTGGCATTTCCTAATTCCTTGAGTGCTTGACTTTGCAACCTTAATAATGCTCTTTTAACATAGATTATTTTTTGAGTAGTATATACATACTACAGTACACACGCACACACCACTCACCTCTACCCCTTCCCGTCAGGTAGGAGGTTGTAGTGCTTGATGTACATATTCTTTTTGTTATGGCAGAATACTGACTTTCCAGCTCTTAACTACAGAGGAGTCTGGAGCTGTCCTTAAACTGCAACAGAAAAATGTAGCCAACATCACTTCCCAGTCATCAGAAAATGAACAGAAACCAGAACACCTCCATGCAATGGAGGAGGAAATCTTTCAGAGTAAGATCCTGAATTTTCCATCTTGACTTTTGCATTTGGTTTATGTTTATCAGTTGCAGAATGCACATGCAGAGCTGTATCTTGATCAACAACAGGTGAAAAGCAGCATTTTTACTGATCATGAGATCTACTTTAAATTAAACTAATCTCTGCATAACAGTTATAACTGTGGCAATCAGTTATTTCATTATCAGAATATGATCATCATAAGTGAATCTTTGTGCCACGTAAACCATGAACCATATTAGTACAAGCAAGCACAAAGGAACAGATTTTTAAAACCTGATTTTCCTTTCCCCCCTACAAATTGTAGTTGGAATTTTGTACATGCAGGCACAATTTAATTCATTTATCTGTCTGACTGACTGCAATGAGGCTATGATGAGGCAGTTGGAGATCTAAACAGAATTTGCACTCACAACTAATAACAGGTGATAACTGCACCCAGGAGTCTTTCCCCTTGCAAAACTGTGGGTGCAAGAAAGAAAAGCCAGTTTAAGGTCAGCCTGGAAATCAAGCCCAAAAGGTCTCTATTGAGCTTTTGAAATCTTATTTAGAAAAACCATGTATGAAAAATAGATAAAATAAATCCAGTAAATTTAAATACGTTTTTTTAGAATTCATTAGGATTCACCCCAAAATACAGTCTGTACATTTTGTTTTATCTAATGAGTTTGCACAAATTGTATCTAATTTTTAGATCTTCCTATTCTAACACTGTCTTGCTTAACATAATTAGCAGTTGCACTTACAAACATTGATGCTGCAGGCTGCTGAATCTCAGCTTGAAAGTTGCAACGCATATTGATTGCGAGCAACACTATATAATTCTGCTGTTTCCCTCTAACATCTTTGCAAGCTACTGAAAAGCAACATAGGGTATGATTTATGCTGGGCCAAATGATTCTGAAATTATAACAAATAAATTTTATTATTATATTAAACTACAATAAGAGAACTTAGAAATACAGTTAGATCTGCAATACATTCGTGATTTTCAGACTTATTCCCTTGCATACAGATTACATTCAGCAGAGTTCAAACCCTGGGCTTCCCAACACCTTTTAAACAAAAAGACACATGCACACTCTTAAAAATTACAGTAATCCATGCACTGTTGAAATAACTGGTCTCCTGGACTGTGTTTCTTGTGATGTGCTTAAACAGTTTCAGAAAAAGAAAATAACCAATATTAAAGCAGACCATGTGTTGAAAGCATTTTTCTCTTGGTGTACTCACATTCATCTTCTACAAACAGTACTTCCCTTTCAAGCCATTTTGTAAGGAATTCCAATAATTTGTATCGATTGCCTAGGGTATTGTTCATTGGTTTCCTTTCTCTTTAGTAACCATTCCTTCAGGATGTGGAAGTTGAGTTCAAAAATAGACTTTAATTCATTTGGCATCAAACATTCAGGCTTAACTCTTCTCAGCAGCTGTCAGGCTCCGACCGAACTAAATGTGGTGCCAATAGATTTCAATATAATCTTCTCTCAGAACGACTAGATAGTGTTCTGTGTTGCTTGATCTTGTCTTAACCTTCCAGATGATGGAGATCTCTCAACAATGCTGAAAGAATAGGAGCTGCTCTTTCCAAAAGCCTTCCCCTTTTACATTCATCGACCTTGCAAGGCAAATTCTGTCTCATTTGAATTATTCATGATACTTACTGTTCTCCCAGTTCCAGCATACATTTTAAATCATTAATATGTCATGATTTTTTCATTTTTATCTTTTTTTCTGCATGACTTCCATCTTTAAAAGTACCATAACTTGTGTATTAATTAGTATTATCTGATTTATTTAAAAGTGTTACCATCTTTAATGTGCATCCTTCACTATACTGATATCACTGTAACCATGTTGGTGATTAGAAAAAGAGATACTGCTTGAATACATGATTCTGATGGGTTTTATTTGAGAGAGACAAGGTAGGTAAGGTAGTATTTTTTATTGGACCAGTTTCTGTTGGTGAGAGAGACAAGCTTTTGAGCTTACATAGAGTTCTTCTTCAGGTCTGGTTATATTTAAGGCAATGCAGAACGTGTCTGGGAAAACCTGGGATCTCACTTTTTTGTAATGCTCTCAAAGCTTGTAAGTCTGTTTAATAGAGAAAAATGGGACAGACTCTTAGGGTAATAAGAAAAAAAACATGTTAACTGTGTTGTGAACTCTCTAATAGAGCTTATTCTCACCCTTCCTAAATAAAGCCAGTGACAAACCACATATTCTGTAGTCAGATTACCAACACTGTGCATATCTATCACACAGTGTTTGCCAGCTAGCCACCTAGAAGGCAGATTGCCACACTTGGATAGAAGCTCACCAGCACTAATACATCAGTGATCATCCTATACAAACTTAAGGCTAAGTGCTTGGACCACAGCCACTACTTACAATTTCCTAGGCCATGTCTACACTACAAAATTAGGTCAACCTAATTTACGTCGGCATACAGCCACCTCAGTTATTAAATCGCTTGTGTGCATGCACACATGGCTCCTTGTGCCAGCGGTGTGTATCATCATCAGGAGTGCTCATATTGATTGTATTGTCAGTGTGGGACATTGTGGGATGGCTCCTGAAAGCCAATCCCAGTGAACTAAGCAATGCAGTGTCTACACTGACACTACGTCAACCTAATTACAATGGCCATGACTCTATGGTGCTTGGGGAGGTGGTGTTACTCAATCTGTATAGAGAGGCACTTATGTTGTTGGGAGCCAAATTTATGTGAAGACACTTTCAAAGGTAGGCCAACATAAGGCAGCTTACATCATCGTAACCATGTAGTGTAGACCAGGTCCTAGCCATTTACACAACAGGTTTAAAGGGGTGTGGCAGCATTTGTAAATTCTGTAGGGCACAACTTCATAAGTTCCTGGTCTTGGTTAACTGGTTCAGGCATAACAATGACAAAGGTGCAAAGAGCTCCTGGTGGTGTTAGCAGTTCCACTAACTTTCATAGATTGTCAGCCATCACACATATAATGGCACTGTTTTTAGATCGTTTCTTAGAGCAGAAAAACTGCTACAATGGCTTAAAGGCTTGTACAGGCTTCATTACAAAAACAACCAACCAAGCTAACATTTTTCTCTCATGTGAGATATAGTTTTCCTTTGAAAGATCATTACTTTTCACAGCACCAAGTTCTGCTCTTCAGCCCATGAAACTAAGTTGTATCTGTGTAACAGAGCAAAATTTAGCCCATCAAATCTTGACAGGTGTTTTGGCTTTATCTAGTTATATCCCCAGTCCGAGCACAGGGGCTGAACCAGTCACTGAATGTGGATGGAAGTAGAATATCCTGGTTCAGCCCTCAAGAAACCTGACCTCTATCTCTTGGAGAATAAAACTGTCACCATAGTAACTGCATCCACATAATAAAGCTCCCCGTGCCTCTCAAGTCCTATAAGTTTGTTCTCTTACATAGATGGCACTTATTAATTTAAAATCAGATATAACAATTAGCTTGTCTACAGGAGGCTAATGCCTCTTTCAGTCCCTGCTGTTCAACTCATGACTAGAAGATTTGAAATCTCTGTCCTGTTATCTGAAGGGCTAAATGATATTTCACCAGCAGGAAATTCCTACCAATAAAATCACAGCCTGAACTCATAGCTTTTTATTATTGCTTACATTATTTTCTACACTTGATGTGGATTTATTGATAAGTTTGGGTTGTATACATGAGAGGAGATTCAGATTTAGTCATGTATGTATGCCTAGCTATCAGTGCTAGACAGAATTGCAACACAAGTCTCTTCTGCACAGTCCAATCCAAGAACTTTCTAAGTCTAGTATACATTCATTTGTGATAATCTATTTAGCTATGATTTAAATAAATGAAGTACTGTATGCAAGACACATGGCTAATAGGAACCACACAACTTTTGAGGACAGAATTTGGTCCATGTGGTTGATACAAGCTGTGGTTGCTCTCCTTTTCTCCCCCCAAGTCTCAAGATATCTACTTTATACTCTACCTGCACTGGTCAGAGTATTAATCAGAAATGGACTTGAATTAGGATTTGAGTCACAAATCACTGGCCTGAATAACCCTGAACTTTGGGAAAGTTAGGATACAGTTCTGAACTCTGCAGTTCAGGCCTATCTTTAACATTAATGGCACTGCCTGAACCTATCATGACAGCATTTTATGTCAGTATTTGTTCCCTTTTAGTAATTATGGTTATTTATGCCTATTGGTACTTTTGCAAATATAGGACTATGTCATTCTCTCTTGCAAAAAACTTGTAGGAGAGGCCAAGTTACTTGGAAAATTCTAAGTATGACACTCGGAGATCCTGCTTCATCAGCCCCTCTGGGGAAAAAAAAAATAGGTGTGAAACCTTCACTCACAGGGTATGTAATCCCCTGGCCATAAAGAATATCCTGTGGATCTCAGGGAACATACAGACTGTCCCTACCTGCTGTTGGCCAAATCTCACATCCCTTGATAACATGGTTCCCTCAGGAACTGTGATGCCCTTGCCTTCCCTCCCTGCACCCAAATGTGGTAGGGTAGAGATGGTCACTACAGAATGGAATCTGCAAGATTTAGTGCAAACGGGGCCAGTGTTAACTCCTGTTCAGATTTCATCATGGGATTCCAGTGGGGCAATGCCACTTTAGCATTCCTCTTACTCTGCCAGTTTTCAAGCCTGTGCAGTTATGTTTCTGCTCCTTCTGGACAAAAGAGAAGGAATGGAAGCATCTGGAAAGTGAACTGCCTTCTAAATAGTAGGACATTGATGCCCCCCTTGCGCAATATCTCTTGTTCACCCCCTCCCCCCAATGGATGCACTTTTCAAGGCAGGTCCACAGCAGGGGCACCATATCCCACAAGTGTGTGAATACACAGAGGTCCCCAAAGAACAATGGAGTTAGACCAATATAAAACTGGAGTAACACAGTGAGGAATCAGATCCTGTGAGTTAATGAGGGAGGATAACGTAACATATGAACTGGAAATAGCTACATGAAGAAAAGTGATAACTGACATTTAAAAACAAACATTTGTTGCTGGGAAGAAGCTATGGTGTTCCCAGCTGTTAAAACATTATTGGTTTGCAGACATGTGTGTTATGTTGATGATGGCGAAGTTTTACCTGAGTTCTCTTTTCATCTTTTTGTTTTCAATTTAATGTTACCATGTTTTGTGTAGCATGGAGGATAAGCACTAGGTAGTGCACGTGTGGCGGGGCAGATAACTATTATCTCTATGTATGCATGTGTCTACGTATGTATATGTTATAGGTGTATAGCATGTGTTAAAATATTAATAAAGACTTAAAGGCCAGATTCTGGCCCTGCATCTGGCTTCTTTGCTTTGCTCCAGGAGCACAAGACAACCAAAAAGTCAGTTTAACTGGTTAGCTGACAATTCCCCCAATAGGAGGGAGTCCATAGCTAGCATACTTTACTATCCTCATTTATCTATTTTTTTAAAAAAGCTAATAGTAAAAAAGTACTGTAAATTCTCAAAATAAATTAAGATGCAAATTAGTTCAGTATAATGGTTTAAAATTTGCCCTTTATATGACAGTTGCTCATTAGAATGTTATGAACAGCAAATAGAACAAACCTTAAATGAACTTAAATGCATGTTAATGCAATTGAAGCAATACCCTAAAACCTGAATTGGTGATGAGTGTGGTAATAGAAAGTTCACTTTTTAATGAAATTTGCATTCCATGTGATTTGGCCTAGCCATAACCATAAAAACTGTATTAGAGTAGTGACAACCTGATATTTGGCTGGATAGGCCTTATCTCTTCCCTTCCTTTGCTGGCACACTCTAATGACATGGTGTTACTATCCTGAGAAGCTAGGATTGGCTATTGAGAAAGAAGATTCAAACTGCTCAGACAGTGAACTTGATAAAGAAACCAAATCAATAACAAAACAAGAAATAGATTTATAGCTCCCCAAAGGTTTGAGAACACTTAGCATTTTTTCTGACCCCTGAGAATGTGCTTGAATTTGGGCCAGACCAATCTGTTCAGCATTCCCTTGGGCCCACCTTAAGGCACTTGTTTGGACTTTGATAGACAATTGACCTCAGGTTCCTGCGATCACTGTCTCTCCACTGAGCTGCTTTATGCCACTGGTTGACTTCTCCTGCCTCGTAGCATGGTCATTGGAGTTGCCAATGATCCAGATATTAGCTAGCCAGCTCCCAACAACCTATACTAACTAATATTTTGGTTTAAAATGTTAATACATTTTTAAACGCTGGTGTACACTTAGAAGAACACCTCCCAGAAAAAACGAATTCATTAATCCCTTGCCCAACTGACCTCCAACCCAGTGTAGACAGCTTCTACTTCAGTCACAGATCTAACCTACCAATTCTGACTTTGAAATTCCTTTGTCTGTGTATTTTAAACAGATACCAACATTGGTCTCATAATGGAAATACAGTTGGGACCTTAACTGTACATCAGCTTCCATCACTCCATAATTCCAAAAGTTTACTTCCCCACAGCCATTTTACTTCACACAAAGGTTTATAAAACTAATTTAAGACCTCAGTTTAGTGCAACTGTATTTTCTTTTCTAGCTAACAACCTACAACTAACTTTTTTTATGCAGCCTAGAGTACAGGAAATTGTATAGCACCAAACCATTACATTAGAGCTGGCTAGCCTGCTGGGTAAAAATGCTCACAAATGTCATAACATTAGACATAATAGCTTCCCCAGGCAAAATTCTAATGACTGCAGAGGCATGCAACTAACGATGTTATTTACTGTGACTGATACAGCTGGCCAGAACTTAATACAGTCACAGAACCACCAAAAGCATATTATGATTTTTCTTAAGAAAAATCTGTTTTTAAAATTAGAAACAAGTTTGCTGGTTTACGTTTATCATCTAAGATACTAAGAAGCATGTGGTGTCCCATGCAGTCTAAAACAAGGCACAAAGGTTATAAATCATGGTCTTCGGTTCTTAGTATTGCTTCCTCTTTCAAGATGTGTATGCTTCGGTGTTAGAGCTGCAGGCCAGACAGGATAGCATAAAGCACAGTGAATTATGAACACACTAATATTCATTTTGTTCTTGCCAAAGGATGCTTTTGGCATGCCATGGAACTATGAGACAAATAAATTATATTACCAGGGGCTTTGTGTGTTTTAATGACTTCAGTTCTGTCATTTGCTCCAGGGTTCATTGCTGAATGTGCCGGGCATAGTATTAGATTAGTTTCAGAATCAGAACTGAAATGCAAGTAAGGAAAATATAAAAAAAAAAAACAAACTGTATGGCTCCAATCCTCAGCAGGTGTTAACTGGCATAGGTGTAAACAATCATTTATACTGGTCAAAGATTGGGGCCTGGATGTTGGTTCTGGCATTAAAAAGAATCCAGAATACTAATGGTAACAGAGGTCAGAACAAGTCACTTTAATAGGTGAGAGAAGGAAGAAATGTGACTAACTTGTAAAGTCACAAAAAAAATTATTTTGGTTAAGTTTGATAGACACTCAACAATCCATGGACCTTTGTCTACAGTCTTGGCTCATGCAGCATTAAATAGCTGTGCTCACTTGTTTATTGATCTATTGCAAATGAAAGCAGCTTGTTTGGTTATCTAAACTAGAGCTGAATGAATAGTTTGCAATGAATAATTTATTAGCTGAATTCAGCCTCCTTTTCTTCTAGTGGAATATCCAGGAGCAGATTGTCATTTCCTCACATTTATTCATAACGAAAGTTTAGTCAACTAATATTTGTCAATTTTATTTTCCTCTGTGGAGTGATTGCAAATATTTACAATTTTGAACTGTGTTATTTACTTGTGATTGCTCAGCTAAGTCACATGGTATTGCTTTTGTTCCCTGATTGGATGAGCATGCAAGCATTTCAAACAGGAATACTGCAGCAAACTGAAAAGGAGTACTTGGGGCACCTTAGAGACTAACAAATTTATTTGAGCATAAGCTTTCGTGAGCTACAGCTCACTTCATCGGATGCATTCAGTGGAAAATACAGTGGGGAGATTTATATACATAGAGAACAGTAAACAATGGGTGTTACCATACACACTGTAACCAGAGTGATCACTTAAGGTGAGCTATTACCAGCAGGAGAGCGGGGGGGAACCTTTTGCAGTGATAATCAAGGTGGGCCATTTCCAGCAGTTGACAAGAACATCTGAGGAACAGTGGGGAGTGGGATGGGGGATAAACATGGGGAAATAGTTTTACTTTGTGTAATGACCCATCCACTCCCAGTCTCTATTCAAGCCTAAGTTAATTGTATCCAGTTTGCAAATTAATTCCAATTAAGCAGTCTCTCGTTGGAAACTGTTTTGGGCCCTATGATGGTGTCCCCTGAATAGATATGTGGACACAGTTGGCAACGGGCTTTGTTGCAAGGATAGGTCCAGGAACCATCATAGGGCCTAATCACATCAGCCACAATATCAGAGGCTCGTTCAGCTGCACATCTACCAGTGTGATATATGCCATCATGTGCCAGCAATGCCCCTCTGCCATGTACATTGGTCAAACTGGACAGTCTCTATGTAAAACAATAAATGGACACAAATCAGACATCAAGAATTATAACATTCAAAAACCAGTTGGAGAACACTTCAATCTCTCTGGTCACTCAATTACAGACCTAAAAGTGGCAATACTTCAACAAAAAAACTTCAAAAACAGACTCTAACGAGAGACTGCTTAATTGGAATTAATTTGCAAACTGGATACAATTAACTTAGGCTTGAATAGAGACTGGGAGTGGATGGGTCATTACACAAAGTAAAACTGTTTCCCCATGTTTATCCCCCACTCCACCCCCCACTGTTACTCAGATGTTCTTGTCAACTGCTGGAAATGGCCCACCTTGATTATCACTGCAAAAGGTCCCCCTCCCCCCCCAGCCCAGCTCTCCTGCTGGTAATAGCTCACCTTAAGTGATTACTCTGGTTACACCCATTGTTTCATGTTCTCTGTGTATATAAATCTCCCACTGTATTTTCCACTGAATGCATCCGATGAAGTGAGCTGTAGCTCACGAAAGCTTATGCTCAAATAAATTGGTTAGTCTCTAAGGTGCCACAAGAACTCCTTTTCTTTTTGCAAATACAGACTAACACGGCTGCTACTCTGAAACCTTGCAGCGAACTGTTTGCATTAGTTGCCCAGCTCTAAATCAGTCCCCATGTGATCAATTGTGCATAGCAAAAATTACTTGGATATCTTTCCATACAGATGATCAAGAATGAATAAGGATGATGGAAGATTAATATTTATATTTAATCACGGTTACAAACAGTCTATACCAAACAAGGCAACAATGCCTTGGCAGCCATTTCTTTTGTAGAGGTTTGCCTTTTACAGTACTGTAGATACAGAGGATTAGATCATTGGTCTGCTAAGAGCAGCGCAGAGGGGACTTTAAGCTGAGAATTCACCCAGCATGTAGCCAATCTTTGGCTGACATAGAGCCGGGGTTACTATCTCTACATTACCCTCCATCCATGATTATAAGGGTCCTGTTGGAGCAGGAAGAAATATGGCCAGAATGTGCCCTCCTGGCATAATGACCCCTAAAGGCTACTACTAGCCAGTGAAACAGAGTAGCTCTGAGGCTCTGCTAAGCTGCACTCAAGGGTCAAAGTGGTCCCTGGCTGCCCCCAGAATTGGGTGGTGATGGAAAGCCATCTTAGGCTCCTCACCGGGTATGCCAGAGCAGAAAGTTTCAATCTAATGAATTCAGAATGTGTAATCTGAAAACTTGGATGTGAATTTTTAGACATGCTGATCCTTGGTCTGAGCAAGAGCTGCCTCCCAGATTGGATATTTTGTAGAAATATAATCAAATACTATGCTTTATAATTTCATATAGGATTTCTAGAACCATTAATTCTTAGCCTGCAGTTCAATTTAAATCAATACAACATAAATGAATTGCATCCAGCTTTGTGTTCTAGTGAGTAGAGCAGGAGTCTGAAAATCACCCAAGTCCTGTCAATGACTGTGTGAACTTGGAAAAGTCAGCATTTCCCTTTATCTCAGATTTCCCATCTTTTCAAAGTGGGGAGAATGCACCCCTGCCTCATGGGGATGTTATGAGTGTTAATAAATTAAATGTTTCTATAGAGCTATGAGATCAAGATGAATGATGCAATAAAAGTGCAAAGTTTTGTTTTTCCCCCCACCATCTCCATTATTTGTGCTTGAGGCTACAAATTACAACGTTTTGCTGAGTTTCAAGTGTTACATATAAATACAACAAAGCAAGTTCCCCCTGCCAACCTTTTTTAAACATGATTTCTTCCATCTAACTTCAAGGTAGATCACTTATAATTGTGCTTGCACTTATATTTTTTCTTGACAATTACTACAAATTTCTCCTTACCTGATAGTTGATCTGTTAGATACTTAATATATTTAAGTATTTTCTAGTGTCCTGCTCCTTTATTTCACTGCATACAACATGACTTGAATAAATTATAAAAACATAGTAACAAAGGCAAACTAAATAAAACTAACTTTTAATATTCTTTATTTGCAATTTTGTTGAAATCCATTATGGAAAACTGCACCACGCAGACTGAAGGATTTTACTGTAACTTCTACACGAAACACACTGTCTACCTAACATTTATCCAGAAAAATAATTTAAACTCAGCCTTTTGAACTGAGGATCTAAAAATATAGCAACCAGGTATTGACCAACGTGCAGATGGGAAATACGTTTTTAAAGCATCACTTTGCTATGCGGATATGATAAGTAAACATGAAGAATACTACCAAACAATTAACACTCAAATAATTGCTCCCTAGTCACGCAAAGTTGTTTTACACCTAGATATCACATTAAGGTCAGGCTGCAGCCTATCCATGAGTCTTCACAGGAAAATAAGGGACATATGGTCCCCCTGTATGTTCCTGCACTGGCTAGACCAACCATAAGGGATATGCAATGTCTGCAGAGCTGCTACCCCACATCCTGCTCAGGTAGGTGGGGAATAGGCAAGGAAAGGCATGGCATGGGCTCCATCCAGAAAGGGAGTCTTGGCTCCATTTTTGCAATGCACCAGCTAGTGCCAAGAGACGTATGCTGTGGCTGCTGCGGAGAATCACAGAATCATAGAAACGTAGGGCTGAAAGGGACCTTGCAAGGTCATACAGTCTAATCCCCTGTGCTGAAGCAGAACTATCCCTGACAGGTGTTTGTCTAACCCGTTCTTAAAAACTTCTAGTGATGGGGTTCCACCACCTTCCTTGAAAGTGCTTAACTACCCTTAAGTTTTTCCTAATATCTCACCTAAATCTCCTTTGCTGCAGATTAAGCCCATTTCTTCTTCTCCTACCTTCAGAGGACATGGAGAACAGTTCTGTTCATAACAGCCCTTAGATATATTTGAAGACTGTCATCAGGTCCTTTCTCAGTCTTTTCTGAAGAATAAATATGCTCAGTTTTTTTAAAACTTTCATTATAGGTCTAAACCTTTTATCATTTATGTTGCTCTCCTTGGACTCTCTGCAGTTAGTCCACCACCTTCCTAATGTGTGGAACAGAGCAGAACACTCCAGCTAAGGCCTCATCAATGCAGAGCTGAGCTGCACAATTAGCTCCCGCATTTTATACACATGATATTACTGTTAATACACTCCAGAATGATACTAGCCTTTTTTGCAATTGCATCACATTGTTGATTCATTTAATTTGTGATCCATTATAGCACCTAGATCCTTTTCCGCAACTACCACCTAGCCAGTTAATCCCAATTTTGTACTTGTGCATTTGATTTTTTCTTCCCAACTACTTTGCACTTATCTTTTTTGAAGCGCACCTTGTTTATTTCAGACCAACTCCCCAATTTGTCAAGGTTGTTTTCAATTCTAATCCTGTCCTCCAAAGTGCTTGTAACCTCTCCCAAAGCTTGGTGTCATTACAAATTTTATAAGCACTCTAGTATACAATCATTAATGAAAACACTGAATAATACTGGACCGAGAACTGACCCTGGCAGGACCCTACTAGATACATCCCCCCATTTTGACAGTGAACCATTGATGACACTGTCTCTTCTTCCCAGGACCTGGGAAGAAACCAGGGGGCAGATTGTGACTGCATCACAATTTGCTTCTGGTTCTCTTCTGCGGCAATGCAACAATGCACTTCATCAGACAGAAGGCTTGTTGCATAGCCATAATTTAGCCCTTGAGGGATGTACTGCAAATGTGCAAGAGAGACAAATATGTTTGGTATTATCCTAATCTATTTAAAATACACTAAGGCCCTGTTCCTCTTACCACTGACTTACGCAGTGAGGGATCATTGTGGACGATTCTCGGATAATAGACATTAAAAATACTTGATATTAGGACAACAGGATTATACAAGAAACAAGTGGTATTATTAAAGCATAAAAAGCTGGTGTATACTTATCTCTGCTGATATGGAAATATGTTGATATACTCTCCTTGAAATAGAACTAATCAAATCAGATTAAGAATCATGCTTCATATATAAACTAGGCATTCCTCTGGGGATTTCAGCCATAATGTCTATATATATATATATGGTAATATATACAACTCATCATGGAAGATGGGCAATTAATTTGGAGAAAACCTGTTGCTAATTACCATAGAAATTACAGATGACAAAGATGTATTAGATCATACAGCCCCTGCTCCTGCCCATGAAGGATTAGGGACTTTTACTCCTTTGGAGAGTATTATGCAAAACATAGATTTTAATGTCAAGAAGCTTTTCCTGATATGCCCTGCAGTTTTCCTCCTAATGTCATCCTAGTACTTCTCACGACATCCCTTTGGAGCACTTAAATGGATCATTCCTAAACAATTTTGGGTTTTATAGGTCAAAAACAGCTCCTTAAACTCTACCCAGAAATCCACGAGCAACCAGTACAGATCACAAAGCACTCTTTAAATATGCTTGCAGTGAGATATTCCACTTATCCACTGGGCTGTTGCATTGTGCTTTAGCTTTAGTTTTTAGATAATTTTAAATTGAAGCCCCAGGTAAAGCATAGTACACTAGCTAAGCAATCTGGAGGTAGCAAAGGCATGGCTGACAGTTGTAAGATCTGTATCTGAAAGGAACAGTTACATTCTTCTGGCTGTACGTCAATAATAAATACTAGGGCTGTCAAACGATTAAAAAATAATCACAATTAATCGTGAGATTAAAAAATAGTAGCAATTAATCACAGTTTTATTCTCTGTTAAATAATAACAGAATACCGATTTAAATGTATTATACATTTTTTGGATCTTTTTATACATTTTCAGATATATTGTTTTCAATTACAAACATAGAATACAAAGTGTACAGAGCTCACTTTATATTATTATTTTTATTACAAATATTTTCATTGCAAAAGAGATAAACAAAAGAAATAGTATTTTTCAACTCACCTCATACAAGTACTGTAGTGCAATCTCTTTATCGTGAAAGTGCAACTTACAAATATATACTTTTTTTTATAACACTGCACTCAAAAACACAACATAAAACTTTAGAGCCCGCAAGTCCACCCAGTCCTACTTCTTGTTCAGCCAATCGCTAATATAAACAAGTTTGTTTATATTTATGGGAGATAATGCTGCCCACTTTTTATTTACAATGTCACCTGAAGGTGAGAAATGTAGCCGGCATTGCAAGGTATTTACGTGCCAGATATGCTAAACATTCATATGCCCCTTCATGCTTCGACCACCATTCCCGGGAACATGCTTCCATGCTGATGACGCTCATTAAAAATATGTGTTTACTAAATTTGTAACCGAGCTCCTTGGTCGAGAACTGTGTAGTGACATTTGTAGCCACGCTTTTGCTACCTTTCACGATAGAGATTGCACTACAGGACTGATCTGAGGTGAACTGAAAAATACTATTTCTTTTGTTTATCTTTTTTGCAGGGCAAATATTTGTAATAAAAATAATAATATAAAGTGAGCACTGTACATGTTGTATTCTGTGTTGTAACTGAAAATAATATATTTGAAAATGTATAAAAAACATTCAAAAATATTTATAATAAATTTAAATTGGTGTTATTATTTAACAGTGCAATTAAAACTGTAATTAATCACAACTTTTAAAAATTTAGTTAACTTGTTTTGCATTAATCGCTTGAATTAACTGTGATTGACAGCTCTAATAACTACCGATCCTGGATGTTGCTGCTACCTCTTGTTCTAGCAGCATCTAGGAGTCCAACCTGATCCATAAATTACAAACATGAACAACAAATGATGGAGACACAGTTGAAGAGTCAGGTATTACTCTCCCCATATCTTCCAACCAGCACCACCACCTGAGATCCTGTCTTACAACAGTGAGTAAATTTATGGGCTCCACTTTCTAACTGTGGCGTGGATGATCTTGGAGTTGAGAATTTATGCCTACTTTTAGGAGGACTGTATGTTGCCTCTGAGGAACACAAGCCATGCTGTTCATAGAATGATTGCTGAGTCCAGTCAAGAAATTTTGTAGGCATGAGCAGAAGAAACTGTTTATCCTGATACACGAAAGCCTGGTGGGAGATGCAGACAAAAGTTGAGTATAAAGTAGATTAGGAGAATATGACACTAAGAATTAAGAACTAGAGTAGGCAGAAGACAACAATGCAGTCTCTCTCTCTCTACACCCCCCCCCCCCCCCCACGCATGCATGCACCTCCCCCCGCACATTTATATCAAGAGACTTTGAAGCTAGTGCTTTTTGTGCTCACTACAGGTATTGGCAGTGAGAATCCTCTACTGGGAGGTGGGTTGCAGAGGAGGATGCTTCCTTTGAATGTTAAGGATTCTTAATTTAATCTTATAGTGTAAAATAAATTATGACTGGGCTGTGGTAAAGCACAAATTATTTTCATAGCCTTAGAATGAAAAAGCCATCAACCAATGTCATAGAGTCTGTCATACAGTAGATTAGTTATAGTAATTCACTCCTACAGCCATGTGGTTATGCAGAATAAACCAGTCAGAGGTTTATGAAGATGTACAGCGACAGCAATGGCTGCATATTAGTAAATTATAAATCTCTGAACATCTATACTTTGCTTAGGGAATTCAGTGCAATTACCTTTGTTTCCTATACATCTGATTAGCCACAACATCAACACACACAGAAATATACACGGAGAGTATGCTTATTTTGGCCCCAGTCTGTGCTTTGAAATCAATTTAATATGGTGCTGTTTCCATTACATTAGTGCCTATAGTTCAAAAGGAATTATTGCTTCAATATACTAGAATTCTCCCTTTTGTCCAGAGAAGCACTGCTACAGTATACTTCTTAAATGTAGGCCTTTGATAAATGTCTTTCATGTCAATCTCTTTTCAGAATTGTTTCTTAACATAAAAGTAAGTCTTGTTTTGCCTTTTTTAAAAAATGTAATGCAGAACATTGGGGATCCATATGCAGAACACTGTTAGATGCATGCCTGAGAGAGACTGCAGCTACAGTACTCAGCCTTAATTTGAAAGGGAATAAATAGCTGTAGATGTACAATTCAAGGGACACTCTCATGGGTAAAAAAAAAAAATCACATAGAAAAAACCTCACTAATTCTTTACTTTGGTAACCTGAATTCTTCAGACACAATTCTCTACCACAAATAAACAAACTAAGCATGTCTCAGTCAAGAAGAAACTCCAAATTGCTATATTGATGGTCTCCTGTTTGTAAGACTTCATTACTTTTACAAAATAATCTACAGTACATTCACTAGTGTACTATGAAGCATTCTGTTCAATAATTAAAACTAAACTGCACTTATTTAACTGAATTAACAAAGCTTGGCTTGTGTGATGTGATATCCTTTTACACTGAGTTTGTTTAAATATCCACAGATAGGAATCTATGATCACAGGGGATACTCTAGCAGTTCTGCTGTGCAAGGAGTAGGATTCTGGGCTGAACATAGCTTCAGTTCTTGGGTGTCCACTGCATACCAGATACATGCCAGAGGACAGATTTGGGGTGGGCTGTTGTAGAGCTGAGGATGGAATCAGAAGATCCACTGATATGGAGTTGGATCTGTGGAAGCTGCTGCATCCTCAGGGCAACAGTAGTGACTGTGAAATGCATCTGCAGATGCCGTGCAGCCTGGAGTACAAGGGGGAGATCCATCTTCCCTTGGACTTCATGTGGACTGGACTGCAGAGTGCCTACTCAGTTCAATACTTGTGCTGCATGTTGGGTACAGGGCCTAAGGGTCTGATCCTGCAAGGTACAGAATGCCCTCAACTCCAGTTGCAGTCAGTGCTGAGGGCAATGCTCAGGATCCAGCCATAACTCACACAATTAGGTGAATCTGCAGTTGGTCTCCCCTTGAGCGTTAGTGAGGTTCAGCTGTATGTGGGGAAAACATACTCTTCCTCATGCCACTGCCACCAGCATAGCTCACAGAAACAGAAGGTATTTAAATCCCCTCATCATTACCCTTTTACTCTTTGTGATGATTATTTACTTTTTGCACAACTATATTTACTTTTGTTGATTTGGGCAATGAAACAAGACTGGCCAGTTTCTAGTCCAATTTACTGGCTGTTTTTCATGCACTGGCACAATACTGTTATGTTTGGGTTCCCACGGCAATGAAGGGGAACATTTAAATAAAAACAGTTGATTTTTTCCATGCAATTTTAAAAAAAAGTTATTAAAACATTCCTATTCTTGTGAGATTTTGTAATTTTTGTATTGAAAGAAAACCTAAATTTTGGTCCTAGTTAACAGCATTTCTCTTTTAAATTAAACTACCCTGGTGAGATTTTACATTTATTCCCTACTGTTAAAAGCTTAAGTTATGTGCTGGGCTTGCACATTACCAGAATTGCTTGTGTATTTCTATATGGGGGCTGCAGTGTTTCAGAAGTAGGGACAGAAGTGTAGTTCCTTTGTGTAACACAATTTCATCCTTGTGTTGTTAAATTTGCATATGAACTGCTATTAACCACTAGAAGAATGAGGAATTTTAAAAAAATCTGGAAAATCAAAAGAAAGGAGTGAGAATATGAAAGTAACCCAAAGAATGGTTTAAAATGTAATGATTATGCATGACTGTAAAATGCCTCATTCACATCTAATGTATGCTTCCTGGAAGCAAGAAAATGCTGTATAAACACCATCATTTAAAATGTTCAACGTAGAGCACAAATTAGGGATTGAAGGCTAGTTGCAACATACACAAGATTGACTATGACAGAAACTCACTGAAATTCTAGTTTGAAAACAAATATGTAGCCAAGGGTGACAAGTTTATAATGGAAACCATGACTTTCAATGGATAATACAAACACATACACAGAACTGTACAATGAGTCTGTAGTTCCTCCATTCAAGCATATGTAGAGAGAAGGTTTTGTTAGAAAACTTACAAGCTACCAGAGAAAGATTGGGAACAGAACAGTGGCTGGGCCCACCAGGCTAGAATCTGGTCCACACACACTAGGCCCTACAACAGTATCTAAAAAGAGTAGGGATTTGAGGGAGAAGGGCATGATTGGATGATCCAAGGCAATCAGCTCCCCATGAACTGGTGAGATGTGGCCAAAGTCTATGGGGTAATGTGCTCCCAGGGCACTCCACTGGAGATTTCTATTGTCAAGATAGCCGTAGTGAAGTAGGCTTTGATGAAATATCACAGGATGCAACTCCTAAGTAACTAGGTGAGGAACACTTATAGTCAGATTCCTGGCATTCCAGAAGATAAAGAAACTTGATTAGCCTGGTGAGAAACAAAATATTCACCCAGTACTGTACATGCTGAGCACTGTAACAAATCACACAGCAAGGTAAGCGGGGGTCAAGATATAATGTTAACTGCAATGCTTTCTAGCGTCCCTGACTGCAATCTTATTTAGCGGCACCTCTGAATAAGAGTTCTGACAGCTCAGAGGTGTAAATTCATTATCTTCACTGCCCTGAGTCAGATAACAAAACAGAGGAGTACATGTTGTACCACTGAACAAGGCTTATTGGATAAGTTGTCTCTGTTCTTGTTTTATATCAAGCAAAACATAGGAGATTTATTCTGACAAAACGAGAAAATATGTGGTAGATGAAAACTCTCCACTGGAAGCTTGGATATGGACTGACGATTAGACTATCTATTCTCTATATTTTCTAATTATTATTATTTGTATTACAGTAGCATCTAGAGAGAGATCCACCCCAAGTGAGAGGGAGGCCCCACTGGGTTAGGCACTATACATACACATGGTAAGAGACAGTCCCTGCCCCCAAATAATTTACAGTCTAAATAGACAAGACAGCCAAAGAATGAGAAGGGAGCCGCCATGGGTACAGAGAGGTGAAGCGACTTGTCCAACATCACAAAGTGGCAGAGACAGAAACAAAACCCCAGTCCCCTGACTCCCAGTCCAGTGACCAGTCCACTGAGGTTATGTGGAATTTTGTCTTTAATTCTTGTGCTTTCTGTGCTCTCCCTTTTTTCTCTTGTTCCATGATGGGATTTAGCCAGCGAAATGTATGAAAGGTTACAACTCCCCTAGAATAAAGGGCTTGGTTCTGTGAAGTGTTCTGAGGATAAATGATTGTAATACACCAAATGTTAAAGATCAGTAACATATTTCTCACTCCTCTGCCCTGTAGGTCAGGCACCCTTAAATGATGTCAAGTGTATCAAGTACACTGTGATATTCCACTGAATGGAATGCCTGGGCTGGAATCCTGGGCCCGAAGATGTCAATGGAAGAAAGAGAGACTTGCACCCCAGTGTTAGGGCACTAACTTGTAAAAGGAACTAACTGCTCTGATTTAGAGTAGGGATCCTAGATCTCCATCTCGGGGGAGTACCCTAACCATTGAGCTATTGGCTCTTCTCGGGTGGATCTCTCTCTTTCTCGCTCTCTCATTTTTCACAAAAAAATTCGAAAGGTCTCAGTTTCATCCTGATGCAGAATTAAACCAAATGCCAAAAGCTCAAATTTTTTTTCACAAAAATGGAATTCTTGTTCTCTGGCCAGCCCTGGTGAAAACGTACATAATGCAGACTAACTATAGAACATCAAAGCTCCCAGCTATTCTGTTCTTTTGGAGCTCTCTGGGAAATGGTTGTGTTTCAAGAACATAGCTCACTGGGTTTCAGACAGTAGTCCCCACCCCAACTGAGAAGCTCTAAGGGTTCAAGAGGAAGTGAAGATGCAGCCTCTACCATGTATCACTTTAAATAATGGAGATACTCCCAGGATGGGGACGCCAGATTTTGCAGGCTCCCATGCGAACTTGCTTTTCAAATTGGAGGCAACAGCTCCACAAAAGCAAAAATTTGCACTATTTTTCTTAAAAGCTAACTCCCCCTACCCCAGTGCCTGGGTTCAATTATTCATTCACAGGCTCTCAGATGGAGCACCATCAAGATGGCTGCAGCAGCTTTTAAGGATCAAGCAGAGTGAACAACACAAACAAGATGGCTTCCGATATAAAGAAGGGACCAAGAAGGGGATAGTGTCTTAGTTTCAACTATCCTTTTACATTTAAATAAATAAATATATTCCATTTAAATAGGTGAATACATCCAATCCTGTGAGGACACTGTCATCTTGAAAACTCCAGCATCCACATAGGTGCCACATTTCTGCCACAAATTGGAAAGAGCTATGCCTGTGGGAACTGATCGGTGGGGGCAGGACAGCCAGCGGAGCACCACAGAGCCATACAAACCAACAAGCTGACATTTAAGATAAGATGCACTAATTTAATTTATTGTTGGAACATTTTTGGGGGGTGGCAATGAGAGAAAAGAACGGGGTGATATGCAAAAACCAGAGACTTGTGTCTAGAAGAGACAGTTGAAGAAAAGGAAATACATTTTAAGAGACTGAGTCAGTAAGGGTACTTTGTTGATTTTGCCTGAGAATTCTCACTGGTATGTTTTCCCATATAAGGTCTGTGTCCTGCCTGTGAACTGAGCTCCTGTGAGATGCTAAGTGTCTTCTGCAAAGTTCTCAGTGCTCTCAGGTCAGCACCTTGAAAGTTCAGATCTTGCAGGTGAGGAGATTAGGCATCAGACTGTTCTTTTCAGAAAGCATTTCTATGTACAATATAATTACATGAGATCATGCGCTGACATATGCTGTGATTTACTAATTGGATCCAACCCCTTTGCCTATCCAAGAGATGCAATGGGTCCAGAAACTGGCTAGCAGAGAATTCCCGTCAGAGGGATGCACCCAAATGGCACAAGTATGCTGGTTCCTTTGAAGGTTACCTTTGAAGGAAGAATGATATGATGGATTGAATAGTGTGTGTGCCTTCTACAGGATGAAATTTATCAAACCATCTTATATTGCATGCACTGCAGTATCCCTGAGTGGTGGGAGATAGCGAAACAGTTATGAGTTTGGAAATGAAGGATAAATATTCACAACTCTACACGTGCTCAACCAATGACTGTGACATCTACTGAACTGCTCAAAGATTGTTATGGTAGATTAGATCCAAAATTCAATCTATATTTTTTCATTACATCTCTCTGCAAAACAAACATGATTTATATCTTTAAAAAGACTTCCACACTTCTCTAGTAGCTTCTCTTTCATAAGCATTTCTAGAACAGGCCAGCAGACATACAAGGTAATAAGATGAAACTGTTAAGCAAACACTTTAATGTCCAGCTTCCTAGGGGCTGCTAAAACATCAATGGAGGGGGGAACCCCCTACTCCGCCCCCCAAAACTGATGAAACATGACATAGCAGAGTCCTTGTTGTTAAAAATATTGCGCAGTTCTCCTGTGTATAGTTATGTAAGCAGAGCCAGGATGGGCTCCACCCTGACATCTGGTGGTGAGGTGTGGCAAGTTGTGGAAAAGAACTTCAGGGGCTGATCTCAATTTGCATAGGCACACCCACCCCGCCTAGAATGAGGCCATAACTGCCCAAATGGTCACTTTGGCTGTTGTGGGATCCCCAGTGTCTTTGTTATTGGGGCGGGAAGAGTAAATTGTTATTACCCTGATTATGGGAACTGTGCTTGGAACTGTACTTGGCCTTTTGTTATGATGGAGGGACTCACCATCAACTGAGTAGCACTCGCTAGGCAAGGGACATGGGTTCCAAAACTCTGTGAGGGGAGAGAGACTTGAGACAGGTATTAGTACCTGGTGGTGTGGGCCCCTTTGTGAGGGCCTGAAGCACCAATTGCACCTCTGTCTCTCTCCGCTGTGGAATGTCAGAGCTAATTTTGGGTCTATTAAGAGTCTTGCTACAGGTACTGTGCTGCATTCACTTTGGTGCACCTCATGGTGCACCAGCACTAAGGCTCCCACTACTATGAGCTGAAATCACTGAGAGCTGAAATCACTGAGAGCTGTGTCAAGTAGTGGGGAGCCGGAAGATCTAGAGTGCAGTGGTGCTGTTCGTGGATAGGCTGGCAGAGTGTTCGTGAGACAGCGAGCTGAGCAGAGTGGAGCAGGTCGTGGTGGAGCGGAGCCGTCCGTGAGACAGCGGTGTGTTCATGAGACGGCGAGCTGAGCAGAGCTGTTCGTGAGACAGCGAGCTGTGCAGAGCGGAGCCGATCATGGTGGAGCGGAGCCGTTCGTGAGACAGCGGCGTGTTCGTGAGACGGCGAGCTGTGCAGAGTGGAGCCAGTCGTGAGGCAGCAGTGTGTCCGTGAGACGGCGAGCTGAGCAGAGCTGTTCGTGAGACGGCGAGCTGCGCAGAGTGGAGCCGTTCGTGAGACAGCGAGCTGTGCAGAGCTGTTCGTGAGACAGTGAGCTGTGCAGAGCGGAACCGGTCGTGGTGGAGCGGAGCCGTTTGTGAGACAGCGGTGTGTCCGTGAGACGGCGAGCTCAGCAGAGCCGTTCGTGAGACGGCGAGCTGAGCAGAGCCGTTCGTGAGACGGCGAGCTGTGCAGAGCGGAGCCGTTCGTGAGACGGCGAGCTGTGCAGAGCGGAGCCGTTCGTGAGACGGCGAGCTGTGCAGAGCGGAGCCGGTCGTGGTGGAGCGGAGCCGTTCGTGAGACAGCGGTGTGTCCGTGAGACGGCGAGCTGAGCAGAGCTGTTCGTGAGACAGCGAGCTGTGCAGAGCGGAGCCGGTCGTGGTGGAGCGGAGCCGTTCATGAGACAGCGGTGTGTTCATGAGACGGCGAGCTGAGCAGAGCTGTTCGTGAGACGGCGAGCTGTGCAGAGCGGAGCCGGTCGTGGTGGAGCAGAGCCGTTCGTGAGACAGCGTAGCAGAGCAGAGCCATGTGGGGCAGTCAGCTTCAGGACACGTAAGGTGCCCCTTACCCCTTTCCCCCACACACAGGCACATTTTAGCCAGACTGGGGAGTAACACTAGGCAGATGAACTTTTGAACTCTGGGGCTGGACTTTTTTGGACTTTGGGTCATTTGTGGATTGCTGGACTCAAGAGACGTTTGGGTTCTGGGACTCAAGAACCAGAGGGAAAGGATGTGGCCCAATTTTCTGGGGTGGGTCTTTGCTCATGGTTTGGTTAATGAACACTAGTTGTGGTGTTTCCCCAATTTAATGCTGATGTCGTTTACCCCATGTTATTAAAGATTCTCTACTACACCGAGACTCTGTGCTTGCGAGAGGGGAAGTATTGCCTCTTTGAGGTGCACAAGGGGCGTGTAAGATTTCCCAGGTCACTGGGTGGGGGCTCAAGCCAGTTTTGTATTTGCTTTGATGAGAGGGAACCCCTGTTGTACTGAACCCGGCCCTTGCTGCTATCAACTTGGCCTGGCAGAAGGGTTACAGTTATATTGTACATAATGTTGTTGTTGTAACCATGTTGGTCCCAGGATATTAGAGAGACAAGGTAGGTGAGGGAATATCTTTTATTGGACCAACTTCTGTTGGTGATGGAGACAAGCTCTGTGTAGCTCGAAAACTTCTCTCTCTCACCAAGAGAAGCTGGTTCAATAAAAGATATTCCCTCACCCACCTTGTCTCTCTATACTCATACTGGGCATGTAGCTCTACCAGGCACTGCAACTTGTGTCCTTTTTATTGCACTGCACACGGAACATTCACTCCTTGCATCCCTGTTTGTCAGGGAACAGAAATGAAGAAATGTGTTTGCATGGCCATTCTGCAATATCTAGTCATACAAGGAAAAATGGAAAGAGATTGGATTTCACTACATCACCAACTGTACTTACACAGCAAAGTAGTCCTGTCCATAGCACATAATTAAGAAGTGCTACAATTTTTTTGCTTGGAAGATAGTTGTGACTAGTCATATTGCACATGTTGCTTGCGTGCACCTGGTTTCTGTATGCTACATCAGAAATAAGCCACCACTGTCTTATTGTTATATCTCACTGGTTTCCTTTTGCTATTTTTCTTGTGTGTCTGAAGATCTTAACAGCCCAATGCAATAAACTTTGGTTCTAGTCTGGAACAAAAGTCAAAGTTTCAGAACTGTCAAACATAATGAAAAGTGAAAAAGCACAAAGGATAAAATGGTACAGATATTGTTCTCTGTCCTAAGCTCCATAGACCTTCTTGATTTAATCAGGCCCAGGTTAAAAGACCAAGTCAGCTCAGACTGCATTTATGCCAGCCACTGTAATGGCATAGATGGTACTATATGCGACTGGCCGATGCCAGGTACTGAGTGTCATTCAGGTTGCTTGGCAAATCTCAGGAAGCGCTAACAGCTTCTGATGGATGAGTTCCTGTGGAGTAGAGTGGGATTCCGAAGAGTAAACCAGCAGCCACAAACCATAGGGAAGGCAACAGGAAACCACTCTCTGTACTTTCTCCCGTCGGAACCACAATGATAGAACAAAGGCAAAGCATTGATCCATGTGTGGCACTGGATGGTGAGATCCCAAGGCCAGAAGGCATGATAAATTATACTGGGAAGGAGGTTCCTGCCATTAAGAGTACAGACTGTGGTTGTGATGCTGCTGTTCCTACTCCTTCGGGAAGTATAGCACCTGGATGTTTGCACCAAGGAAAAGAATGACCTGACCCTTCATAAATGAATCATCAGAATAAGAACAAGGACTGTGAGGAGCATGTATTAAGGGAAGCTCACTATTGTGACCCAATAATTGAACATATGTAAGAGAGATATATGTGGTATCTCAGAGCTGTGACTGAATGGTAGGCGTCATTTGAGGGCAATGGATCGATATGCAGTGTACTGCTCACACTCTGAGAAAATGACAGATTAGGGGTTGTATTTTTCTTATCCAAGGAGACATCATAGTGTATGCCTGTATATAACCAAATTAGCGATAGAACCATCATGATTTACTTTCAAGTGAAGCCAGTCAATATGTCGATCATACAGGTTTACAGTACTATGGCAGCAGTTGAGGACAAGGTGACTGATGAGTTTATGAATGGCTTGAAGAGACATCATTAAAATACCAAGGAAAGATATCACCCTTGTAATCAGGGGCATGAATGCAAAAATGGGAAGTGTAAGCTGTCATAAACAAGTAATTGGTAACAATGATTGGGTTTACATGAGAGAGGATGGCATTGAGCTGAATTCTGCTGCTCTAATCACCTGGTCATTACAAACACCATTTTCATTCAACATCCTAGATGTTTATATAAATGGAGGTCACCTGATGGAATGACAAAGAACTGAACTGACTATATAATGATTCAGCAACACTGGAGATCGAGTGTGCAATGGACAAAGACTTTCCCATATGCAGATTGGGGATGTCAAGGCTAATTCCCCACTCTGGCACTTCAAGTGCAGAAGGTGGGGCCCGCAAGAATTCTAAAAATTAATACTGGCCACTCCAAGCTTGTATTAAACTCCAAAGGTTACAGCTTTTCTCTGACTTTGGATTGGTAGATGCTGCCACCACCCAAGTGCAGAACCCCTTTGAGAGTCCAGGAAGGTGCACTTGGGAATTCCTTCCTGTGGGGTACCCTCAAGCCCTTTCACCCCCACTCTGGGGAAGAGCTGAGAAAGAAAAGAAAAAAGGAAATCAGCTGTTGCCACCAGCTAATTAAACAACCTGTGCACAAACCTCTTAAGACACAAAAATCCAATTCTGTTCTTAAAAAAGGTAAATTTTATTAATAAAAAAAATAAAGAAAATACATCTGGGAACTCAGGCTATTGCGAGATTTTAAAAGAGCAACTACAAGGATTAAGCACCAAGAATAGCTTTCCTGAGGTCCAGCTTAAAGGTTACAAGCAAAACAAAAGCACCTGGGGTTAGCACAGAGGAATCCACAAGCCATAAAGAAATAAAAGGGATAAACCTAATCGGGTCTTCCTAGACATTTCCTGATCTGCTTACATATCTGGGGTTTCAAAGGAGTAGTTTCTAGGTATGATACTGATGATTTTTCATACCTGGCCCAACCTTCTTACAGCATAGCTGCTGCCTTGCCTGCCTCTCCCCGGGACAGCAACAGACCAACAAAAGGGTCTCTCCTCAAATTTTAAGAAGTTCTAGCCTTCCCATTGGCTCTTTTGGCCAGGTGCCCACTCACTTCCTTTTACCTATGCATAGCAGTGAGACGTTTTAACCATTTACAGGTACAGCAATTAGAGAACAGCTATTAAGGGCTTGGCTACACTTGCGAGTTAGTGCGCATTAAAGCAGCCCCGGGTGCCCTACCTCATGACGCGTCCACACTGGCAAGGCACGTAGAGCGCTCTGTCTCCGCGGCTACAGCGCTGCTGGTACTCCACCTCGGCGAGTGGAATAACGTTTTGTGCACCCCTGCTGGAGCGCTGCAACACCAGTGTGGATGCCCTGGTCTGTTAGTGTGCTCTGATCGGCCTCCAGACGTGACCCACAATGCCTGTTCTAGCCACTCTGGTCATCACTTTGAACTCTACTGCCCTGCCCTCAGGTGACCAACCATCAGACCTTTAAATTCTCTTGGAATTTTGAAAATCCCCTTCCTGTTTGCTCAGCCAGGAGTGGAGTGCTCTCAGCAAACCTTTCCAGGTGACCATGCCTCCACGCACCGGGCGATCCACAGTATGGAGCAATGGCGAGGTGCTCGACCTCATCAGTGTTTGCGGGGAGGAAGCTGTCCAGTCCCAGCTGAGCTCCAGCCGTAGGAATTACAATACCTTCGGGCAGATATCAAGGGACATGACGGAAAGGGGCCATGACCAGGATGCAATGCAGTGCAGGGTTAAAGTGAAGGAGCTGTGGAATGCCTACCGCAAAGCCCGCGAGGCAAACAGCCAGTCCTGTGCTGGGCCCACGACCTGCTGTTTCTACAAAGAGCTGGACGAAATACTTGGGGCAATCCCATCTCTCCACTCTTGAGTATCAGCATGGACACTTCAGAGCCCAGTTCAACAAGGCAGGAGGAGGAGGAAAGTGGGAGCGAGGGTGCTAAGGAGGAGGGACAGACCCCGGCATACCTAGATGCATGCAGCCAGGAGCTGTTCTCAAGCCAGGAGGAAGGTAGCCAGTCACAGCGGCCAATGCTTGGGGAAGGACAAACACCAGAGGAGGTTCCTGGTAAGTGGCTTTTATTTTGAGAATGAAGTTGTTCGGTGCGGGCTCTTGGGGCGAGGAGGGTTAGGGCTGCATGCATGCTTAGATGCGGAATAGGGCGTTGATGTGCTCTCTCACATCGCGGTAATCGGCCTCAGTGATCTCTTCAAAGATCTCATCCAGAAGTTGGGCAATGTGCGTGTGCAGGTTTCTTGGGAGAGCCACTGTGGTCCTTGTCCCAGTCAGGCTAACGTGTCCGTGCCACCGTGCCGTGAGGGGCGGGGGGACCATTGCTGCACACAGGCAAGCTGCATATGGGCCAGGGCAGAAGCATTGTATTAGAAGACCCTCCCTTGCTTCCCAGGTCACCCTCAGCAGCGAGATATCTTCCAGGACGAACTCCTATGGAAAATGTGGGGAGAGTGTTCAGTATAGGGGTCCCTTGCAGCTGTTGGCTCTCCCCAAGGCACAGAAACCCTAGAGGACAGAATGGCCGTGAAACAATCAGTCCCCCTTGACCCAGTGCTTACTCACCATTTTGAGGCTCCCGTGGGTTACGTGCGCTCGCTTTGGGATGGCCAAATTATGTGATTGTGTAGACTGTGCTTGCTCTTAAGTACGGGGTAATCATTGCTCTGTCTGGTGTGAACAATGATGACTCTGTTAAGTGTTGCATTTTGCCTTTACAGATGCAATCTTGAGATCTCAGCCGTCCGTGTTATCACCGGCTGAAAAACTTCAACGAATTAGGAAGAGGCCACGTAAAAGCAAAGAAGACATGCTACATGAAGTTATGCAGCAGTCCCTTAACGAGAATCAAAAATTGGAGGAATGGAGGGAGAGTGAAAGGAGGATCCGCCAGCACAATGAGGAGCGCCGGCACAAAAGCGCGGAGCTCTGGCAGCAAAGCACGGAGCAGCTGATAAGCATCATGGAGCGCCAAGCGGACTCGACCCAGGCGCTCGTAGCCATGAAGGTGGAGCACTACCACGCCTGCCCCCCGCTGAAGCCCTTGTCCCAAAACTCTTTCTCTTGTGCCCCCATGTCACCTCTAACCCACTATCCCCAACATCCAGGTTCTTATCGCCACCAGCTGCCTCCAACACCTGTAGCTTCACCACACAGCCCTGAAAACTACAACCCTTACCTGCTGCACTCAACCCCCATCACCATGCATTATAGCCATCCTGAAGTGCAGCTCTCATTGCACAGCACTCCACACAAGAAGACTGAGTATGATAACAGGACATATGCATATCCGTGATTGTACCGTTTCCCACCCCACCCCCTTGCCCTTTCCATTTCCCAAGCAGTTGTGTTTCTTTTCAATAAATACATTTTATTTTCAATAAATGGATTTTTTGGCTTTGAAAACATTCTTTATTATTAACTGCATAAAGTAAAAGATACCTTAGCCCAGGAAAGAAACAGGCACTGCAAGTCAGCGTAGCAAACACAGATTCCTACTAACATTGGAACCACTGCACTTCACTCCTGTGCAGGACACCAAACATTACTGGTGGCTTTCAGCCCCAAATTGCTCCCTCAAGGCATCCCTAATCCTTGAAGCCCTGTGCTGGGCCCCTCTAATACTCCTGCTCTCTGGCTGTTCAAATTCAGCCTCCAGGTGTTGACCCTCTGAGTTCCATGCCTGAGTGAATCTTTCACCCTTCCCCTCACAAATGTTATGGAGGGTACAGCACGCGGATATAACCACGGGGATGCTGTCATCGGCCAGGTCCAGCTTCCCATTCAGAGAGCGCCAGCGGCCCTTTAAATTGTCAAAAGTACACTCCACAGTCATTCTGCACTGGCTCAGCCTGTTGTTGAACTGTTCCTTGCTGCTGTCAAGGCTCCCTGTGTAGGGTTTCATGAGCTACGGCATTAAAGGGTAAGCGGGGTCTCCGAGGATCAAAATGGGCATTTAGACTTCCCTACGGTGATCTTCTGGTCTGGGAAAAAAGTCCGGGCTTGCAGCTTCCTGAACAGGCCAGTGTTCCAAAAGATGCGTGCGGCATGCACCTTTCCAGGCCAGCCTGCGTTTTTGTCAATGAAACGCCCACGGTGATCCACAAGTGCCTGGAGAACCATAGAGAAATACACCTTCCTATTAATGTACTCGGAGGCTAGGTGGGCTGGTGCAAGAATTGGAATATGCGTCCCATCTATCGCCCCTCTGCAGTTAGGGAAACCCATTTGTGCAAAGCCAGCCGCAATGTCATGCACGTTACTCAGAGTCACGGTTCTTCTAAGCAGGATGCGATTAATAGCCCTGCAAACTTACATCAACATGATTCCAATGGTTGATTTTCCCACTCCAAACTGGTTAGCGACCGATCAGTAGCTGTCTGGAGTTGCCAGCTTCCAGACTGCAATAGCCACTCGCTTCTCCACCACCAGGGCAGCTCTCAATCTCGTGTCCTTGCACCACAGGGTGGGGGTGAGCTCGTCACACAGTCCCATGAAAGTGGCTTTCCTCATCCGAAAGTTCTGCCGCCACTGCTCGTCGTCCCAGACTTGCATGACGATGTGATCCCACCACTCGGGGCTTGTTTCCCGAGCCCAAAAGCGGCGTTCTACAGTGGTGAGCATGTCTGTGAATGCCACAAGCAATCTCGCGTCGTATGCGTTACTCGAATCAATATCATTGTCGGAGTCCTCACTGTTAGTTTGGATCTTAAGGAGTAATTTGACTGCCAAAGATGACATGCTGGCGAGACTCGTCAGCATATTCCTCAGCGGTTCGGGCTCCATTCTCGCAGACTGAAAGGGAAGACAGAGCGCGCAGTACAAAAAACGTTGAAAGATGGCGCCAACTGTGGACGGAAGCAGAGGGATTGCTGGGATGCGAACCGATGCATCACGGGGCGTTGGGACAGGACCCAATAATGCCCCGCCCCCTTCCCACAAGCCACAGCACCAGAATGGGAAGAGGTGCTCTGTGGGATAGCTGCCCATAATTCACCGCTCCCAGTGCTGCTGCAAGTGTTGCAAATGTGGCCACGCCAGTGTGCGTGTTGCTGTCAGTGTGGACAGACTGCAGTGCTTTCCCTACTGCGCTCTCCGAGGGCTGGTTTAACTCAAAGTGCTCTACATCTGCAAGTGTAGTCATCCCCTAAGAGGGATTTTATAGCTACTAGCTGGCTGGGTGTCCATAAAAGGGAGGTAGCCTCCCCCCCTTCATTTATCACAGTGGGGTCAGACCATCAATTGTTAGCCTCAAACATAAAACTAAAACTTAAAAAGATAAGACATTTGGCAGGCCCACTGAGCCTGGACTTGTCCAGAATCAGTGAAAACTACATAGCTTCTGTTCATTATGGGTTCGAGGCACCATCACAGGTAAAAGAGGAGAACAGCCTGAATGAACTTTGGAATAAAATTAAAACTATCATGGTCAAAGCCACCAGGGTACACATTCCAAAAAACATGCAACATGGTTAAATGAGAAGTGTTTCAACTGGCAAAATTAACAATCCAGAGTAAAATATAATGGCTTGGATACTGAAGAACTCAGGAGACAGTAAAAGAAACTGAACAGACATTCAAAGGCAGACTAGATGAGACACGAGTGAATACATAAGGGAAAAATGCACAGAACTTGAGAATGGCAAAGACAGCAATAATACAAAAGGCATGTTCATTGAGGTCAAGACTTTTTACCAGATGTTTTTCCCATAACCCTAATGTAATAAGAGATCACGATGGCAGAGTCCTCACTGAAGGAAATGATATAAAATGCTACTAGACAGACAGACTACTGTGTCAATCTATATGCCACATTAGAGCCACTTACCATACAGGATGACAGAAAGGAGAGTTCAGAGCTGGAGCCATCATTCCTGCGAGAGGAAGTACTGTAAACTATTATGAAAATGAAGTCTGAGAAAGCACCAGGGATAGATAATGTACAAACAAAATTGTTAAAAGTGATTGGTGATCACAGTATTGAACTCCTGTGGAAAATTTGCAGCTACGTATGGATGACTAGAATTTGGCTGGGTGACTGGATGAAGGCAATCTTTCTATCTTTACCAAAGAAAGGAGATATAACGGAGTGTAGTAATAATCATATTATCTCCCTGATACTGCATGTGAGCACAGTTCTGCTCTACATAATCCAGGATTGCATGAAGTGAATGATAGAAGCAGAAGTACCAATAAGCTGGTTTCAGAGACATACGATCAAATCGTGAACATCAGTCACTTCACTGAAAAATGGAGGGAGTATAATCACCCATTGATGATGTGTTTCACTGACTACTCAAAAGCAATCGATATATCTGATGTGACCATCTTTGGCAGACCCTGGCAGACATGGGGATTCCAAAGCATTTAACTGAACTCATTGCAAGCCTCTGCCATCAACCACAGACCACGGTGCGAACAGCAGCAGGTGACAGCAAGTGATTTTCCACTGGGCAGAGTGTGAGATAAAGGTGTATTCTGACACCCAGGCTTGTACTCGGAATTTGTTATGAGACAAACCCTGGAAGGTTTAGGCAAACTGGATAGAGCTGGGATTTTCATACACAGACATTTTTTAGCTGACCTCAGATACACTGATAACATGATGCTCTTTGCTACAACCACTGATGCAATGCAACAAAAGTTGGAGTTTGTTAAAGCAATTAGTGAGGAATTATGGACTATCCAGGAATGAGGTAAAAAGAAAATGCACGCACATTGACATAATTAACCAAAAGAAGATGCAAGCCGATATACAACGGTCAAGTTGTAGAGGCAGTAGGTGAATTCAGTTATTTGCAATTGTACGTATCCAACCAAGGAGGCTGTTCCTCAGAAATTGGAAGAAGACTAGGACTAGCTCACTCAGCTATGGCATCCATTATGAAAGTTTGAAAAAATATGGCATCTCAAAGTGTACAAAGGTTCGATTGGTGAAAAGCCTTAATTCTTTTCATAGCAACTTATGGATATGAATAGTCGGAAATTAATGTTGCTGACAAGAAAAAAATTAAAGCCTTTGAGATGTGGTGCCGGTGAAGACTCTTGCATATCTTGGACAGAGAAGACAGATGCTTATGTTAGAAATATTATTGGAAAAAAGCAGACCTTGCTGTTGGAAATCAACGGGTAGAAATGTATGTATTTTGGTTACATCAGGAGTAGAGATGGAAATAACCTCAAGAAAGTTGGTAAGAATGGTAGCAAGGGATGACCAGTGAGGAGATGAATAGATGGTGTGTGGCGCATCACTGAGAGATCTGCTGAATACTTGAAGCTACGGATGGATTGAGAAGGCTTCTGAAAATTCAGCTATGATGTTACCAATGTTCAGACATGAATACATGGATTTCACTTAATTAAGTTAGAGGACATGCTACCTCCACACCTATGTGTTTCTTTGTACACTGTGATTGGTGTACCAGCCATAAAACCTGGTTTCACAGCCCAGGGAAAACTGTATTACCACCACCAAAGAAACACTACCCCTCCACCTTTCATAGATTAACCTGAATGGATTTACAGTGCATGCCGAAGTAAAAGCTGTTACCTCCTGTGAGAGTGTGCTTGGCAACAGCAGCTGAGCCAGTACTCTGGTCACTATAGCTCTAATTAATTACTCCCAAGCAGACTTCATTAAGAAGAGTGGTACCTAATTGATGGGTCGAGAAGAACTAAGAAGCTAATTAGGCCATTAGGCAGATAATATAGGAAGGAACTAGGGTGGAGGGCAGCAGATAGAGAGAGGGAGAAAGATTGCTCTTCCCTAGCCTCAGAAGCTGAGGGCTTAGGATTGTAGGTGTAAGGCTGTAGAGTGTATAAGGGTGGTGGAAACCAATATTATAAACAAAATGCATGGGTGTTGCACCAGCAAAAAGGTCTCTGAGCTGGACTGGAGCAGAGGCAGGAGTGGGCAGGCCCTGCAACACCTACCAAATCTTTTATCTTCAGCCAAGCACTCAGACACCACAGAATATGCTTTTAGGAGAAAGTCTAGGAGATACACCTTAACACACTCAAAACTGTCTTCAAACAAGGACACTTCACCAGAGAAGTAGGTGACAACATGGAATGGGTCACCCAAATACCCTCAGAGAATGTGCTTCAATATAGAAATAAAACCCCCTCCAACTGCACACCCCTACTTGTCACCTATCACTCTATACTAGAGCCCATACAGAGTCTCATCAAACTACAACCCACGGTCAATAGGGACCTATCCTGAAAGAAATCTTTCCTGAACCCCGCTTCTGGCCTTCAAACAACTCCCCAACCTTTCCAAGCTCCCCACAGACCAAGACACACCAACTCAAAGCAGATTCATTTCTGAACAGTACAAATTGACCTGTGTTCCCTACAGAAGATTTCTGCTAGCCCCAAGGCTTTCACTTGCGCTCCACTGAAGTTTTTTGATCACTGTTATCGATGTTGTGGAAAACTTCATGGCCTCTGGGTGTGCACAGCAGGCGCCACTCAAGGGATTATGAAGCCTTTTTTCATTCTTCTTCCTGCGTTTCATCATCTTTGTGTTCTTTCATGTAGTTTTTCAGACAGCAGGCTGTATGATTACCTGATTACTATGCGTATTTTTCTGTAACATGTAGATACTGAGGCTGGCCTGGCTATGTCGATATCCGTGAAGCTGAAACAAACAGAGGTCTTCTAATCTTCAGTGAATGGTTCTGAGTTCAGCCTCAGCAAAAAACCTATCTCTGGCAGCCTTGTTCTAAAAATGGTTTTGTCCTGGTCACAGTGACTTGAAGGTTTACATATAATCTTATAGTAGGCAAGCAAGACCAATACGGTTGTACTGTAAATTCCAATCTTGAGAGTTCTAGCCTCATGAGTACAGACATTATGGATCATATTCATCTCAGGGCATGAGGATTTCCTTGAATAACTCTGTGGACTGAGTGGAAGATACACTGCTGAATTTACACCTAAAAGCTTACTGGACTCACATTTGTTCAGTAGCAAAGCAGCCATTACTGATGTACTGCTATGCTGGACAGAGTTTTGTTTGGTCCCATTACTCTGTACCCCAGAAGGCAGCTGAGGGAGCAGCAGGAGAATTGTCCCCCAGAACCACCTATAGGGGAGAAGGCTAAATTTGACTTGGAATTTGTAAAATTATCATTTTTAAAAAAAGTAGTAGTAAACTGATTGGGATCCCTCAGGCTGTTCACAGTGTGAACCTATGTAACCGTGTGATTGCATTACTCTTACCTTCACCTACATTCCCATTGTTTGTCACATGGATCAGTTATAACTTGTCTTAAATGACTGTAAACTCTGACAGCAGGGGGTGTGCATTCCCATGTTTTTGTATAGTGCCTAGCACAATGGACTCTATTGTCTGATTGGGGTCACAGCGTGGTACTAATAAATATAAATAATAATTAACTGCTTGTTTAAAAATCTATGATTCTACCAATCAGAGAGTCCAGAAATAATTATGCAAATCCAGAAACACTTTTTAAGGGAACTACTTTTGTTTGGTTTTGACCTCTTTCTTGTGATGTTTCAAACCAGGTTATGAAATCAGTGTTTGTAAAATTTAGTTGAAAGTTTTAAAAAGCAAAATTCATTTTGAATTAAATAAAGTGTGGCAGCTGCTCATGAGGCTTCTATTTAGCAGAAATGGTATGCATATCTATGTGAATGGGGCTTAGTCCTCAAAAATGTCTCTCTCTCAGAACTATTAGCCAATCTCTTAAACTCCTTCAGGGGAGACAAGAAAGGACATAGGCACTGACTTCCTCTCTACACAGGGTGTGCTCGACACCCCCTCCATCCCAGGCCTGCCCCCATTCCACCCCTTTCTCCAAGCCCTCACCCCTGCCCTGCCTCTTCCTACCCCTGCTCCATCCCCTCCCCACTCCAAGACCCCACCCCACCCTGCCTCTTCCTGCCCCTGCTCTGCCCCCTCCCCCAAGCATGCTCTGTCCCCGCTCCTCCCCCTCTCTTCCTAGTGGTACATCATTCTAGCCTACACCAATTATGAATCTCTAAACATAAACACTCACCTTATAGAACAACAACAGCTTCTGCTGTATTTTCAAAGTGTGATTCCAGTTCTGAAATGGCATATCCTCCTGGCCAGAAATGAGGAAATTTGGACACCTGTTTTGATACCTTATCCTTTATCACTCACAATAAATGCATTTACATGATCATTTGGCTGGCTACATTCTTGTTCATGTGTTAAAATGGCATTTTGCTTGACCACAAGGTGTTAAGTCAATTTTACTAGGGCACAAGTGCCAAAAATGGGCAACCTGTGCACTGGTGAAAATGTCATCTTTTCTGCAGAAACCCCATCCTTTGTGAAAGTATTGCCTTAGAGATATCCTATCTCTTTACACTTGTTTGTGGTCCTTAGGTACTACCACAACAGAAGTAAAAACAGTTATGAGCAGCTACCATTGCAATTTTTGGCTTTAGTCTCTCTGTGTCATAGTTCCCTAATTGAAAACACTTACCCTATTCCACTGGGGTGTTGTGAGGATAAATTCATTGAAGTAGGTGATATTTCCAGATACTACAGTGACAGGCACAATAGAAAGCCAATAAATAAATAGTGTTTGTCTGCTTGAAAACAATGGGAAATAGAGACATATCATGAAAATATTGACTGGCTTTCGAATACAGCAGCTATGGTTATATTTATATGATATGATACAAGATGGTACAAAACATTAAGATATCCACTCCAAATGCATCACCAAACTCATCCATTTCACCCTCACCCATGACAATTTTACATTCAATGACAAACACTTTGTCCAAACCATGGGAACAGCTAAGCAGATATCAAACCTGCAGCCATATCTCCACTGCTATGATGATCAACACCCTCACAACACACCTTTCAAAATTCATAGGTCCTACACATGCCTATCACAACATGTGGTGTACCTCATTCAGTGCACTAAATGCCCCAATAACAACTGTGTGGGTGAAATGAGACCATCACTATACTTTTGAATGAACTCGCATAGAAAAATGAAGAAAGACAAAAGTACTATATCACATGTGGATGAACAATCACTCCATATCTGACCTATCAGTCCATCTTCAAAGGAAACCTGCACACCTTCAAGACAACTTAAATTCATGACTCTGCTAAACTCATGGATTTAATAAAGACACTGGATTTATGGCTTGTTACAACGATCTGTAACTCACTAAAACCTCCTTTGTCCTATGACTGTAGAGATCAGGGCTGACTGTAGGCCCAAATGTTAACCTTAGTCCTGGGCTCTCACTTCACTTCATTCTTATACCTCACTGACTGACTGGTGATGCCCCGCCCCTTATATACCCAGGAGGGCATGACTGACAACATTCTAGAAAGTTCTAGGAAAATTTAGTTCTCAGAAAGTCTGGGAGGTTCCACGAGATTCTACCTAGGTCCAGAACATTCTTGAAGGTTATGAAAAATGAATCCACATATGGAATACCTGAAACTTCAAATGTTCTATTTTCCCTTTTTTCGCTAACAACAAAAGCAGCACCTTGACCCCAGTGCCCCCCCAAACCCGGCACCCCAGGTAGTCATCTGGGTCGCGAGCCCTAAATCCAGCCCTGGAGAGATGTTAACTCTCCATTTCACCTTGAATGGCCTCTTGCAACATATGTTAACTCCTTATCTGTTCCAACTCAGAATACCTTTCCCCGACTTGAAAAACTCTGTGCAAGTTCAAAAGCTTGTCTTTTTCACCAGCAGAAGTTGGCTCAATAAAAGATATTACCTCACCCACTTTGTCTCTCTATATTTTCTTTTGTAGCTTTTAAGCTGTAACTTTTCTGTCACTTCCATTATTAATTCTGATGATGAAATGCCAGACATTTTCTTTGTATTACCTGTTTTTTAAAAGGTTAGTTTCTTGAGTTGTTTTAAATGTTGAGGAGGAAAAAATGATGACTAGGGGGCTGGATTGTGCCACCCAGACTCATAATGAATAATAAACCTTACCCCACATATAGTCCTATTGATCTCAATGGAACCATGTGTGGAGTAAGGTACCAGTTAGCATAAATAGAGGTGGCAGAATATCGCCCTAGGTATTAAATAGCTGATATATAAAGTGAGGCTCTTTGCAAGTAAACATTGCTTGATGATTCACTTATGAACAACCTTTTCTTTAAATGCCAACCTGGATTAAAACTCAGTCAAGAAACACTGCAAGAAAAATTAGTTTTGTGGGCTGAAGCAAGCCTCCAGCAAACAAAGGTACAGTTATAACTTGTCTTAAATGACTGTAAACTCTGATAGCAGGGGCTGTGCATTCCTATGTTTTTGTGTAGTGCCTAGCACAATGGACTCTATTGTCTGATTGGGATCAAAGATTATACGAACAGGAAGACAGAATTATATTTTTACTCTAAAAGAGATGGTCTGAGTCCTCTGGTTAGTTTGAAGGACATTGGCTTAACAGTGCCAATTGCAGGCAAGTTGCACACAGATTGTCAGCTAAAGACAGCTTTTCAGTCTCCAATATTGTCAATCCCTCACTTTTCATAAGCAGTAAGGAAAAAAAGAAAAAAGATGGCGGAGTTCCAATATGCAGCATAATGTTTGACTATCAAGCATGCGCCACTGCAGTAAAAAGTACAGAATAGCACCCATCGGATCGGTCCACGCTTATAGTGGTACTGAAATGTGGAATTGACTCTTGCTCAGATGGTTGATGTGCCGTGCTTTCCACAGTATTTATATCTGTATATACCTATATTACACACAAAGTCAAATTTAAAAGCCAAAAAAGCAAACAAAATCCAACACAACAGTTCACTCAAAGATCATCCCTGAATGAAACATACAATGTGTTGCAGGTTTCTTTAATTGACGGTCTTTGCAGCATTGACCTGTCATAAATAGATAGCTCAGCCTGTTTGCTCTGAAGTAATCTGCATACATATTTTATCAAGTCACCTTTAACACTGCTGAAACTTCTATGTTTAAACTGTTGAAATAAATGCTGTGAAGAAGCAGGGTGAGAGTGTGTGAAAGTGTTAAAACATTGAAACCTCATACAAAAATGTCGGTGTTTATTTGACTCATTTGTTCATTCACAATAACAAAAATTAGAGTTCTGCTATAAACTACTCAGTGATTCCCTCAATTGGTCAATATCTGAAGTGCAGCGGAGCTCGGACCTGTTTTGAGAGCAAACAGCTGACCTCATTGTAAGAGACACAAATCCAATGAAACAAAATAAATACCTTTAAGAGGTTATATACCTGCTTTTTTTCTCCACTTGCTGTCTAAGTATTTGACTTACTTGTGCTTTTGCTATTTGTAAGTTAATAAACAAAATCAACCAGTGGGAAAGTCACAAATTTAATCTTTAGAACTCACAGAGAACTCTGTTTTGGGCCCCCAAACCAAATACATATTTAGGGGAGATTTTCAAAGGCCCAAGGACAGGCACAATTCCCATTGGCTTTTAACAAGAGTTAGGCACCTAATTGCCAGTTATGCCTTTGAAAAGCTGTCTCCCTTCATCTTTTAAGTATTTAAATCAAGCATAACTGTTTAGACCAAGTATAGCACCATTTAATATCTGCTATGACCTAACTGAAGGATTAAATTATGGCTTTTCAGGGGATGGACTCAGTGTAACAGATCACTTTCAGTACTACACAAAAATATTTCGGTATCATACTGAGACAATTTGGGGAATCTATGTATAACTTATGAATTCCAGTTTGATTTTATGAACTGTCTGTATCCTTATGTCTAATGGCTGTCTTTTACTATATTCTTAGCTCACACGCCTTGTGCTAAGGGGTAGGGCATGGCACCGGGGCATCTGTCTATGAATAGGTTAGTCATTAATGACTATCAGTACCAGAATAGATCATGCCAGGACACCCTAGATAAAACTAGTTTTTTTCAACTTCTCTGCAGATGGCTAGGGTTTGAAGAAATGGAATTTCCCCAGGAAAGGGAACAAAAGATGAGATATTGGTCCAGCCCTTTGAAAAAAAGAGAAGACTGGGTGGGTGAGAGAACCAAAGGAAGCTTGAGGCAGGAAAAAGGCACAGAGGGACAGAGTTTTGGAGAAAGAGAGGACTTTGACCCCTGGCTCTGGTAATTGCCAGTTGACTCTTGTGCTGACCGTTGGCTTCGTTCCCCTACCTGGTTGTCTCCTCCACCCATTAGAGCTGACTCCTGCTCTGACTACTAGGCCAGACTGCCTAGATCTCAGTCCGTAACACTAGGTTTTTGCACTGACTCATTACTGTGGCATCTGAGCATGTGTATATTTAGTATAATATTTTAGACACAAGCAAGTTCTACTAATTTAGTTTATCCATGTAAATGTATACATTTTCAATCAACTCCACAAACAAATGTGATACCTTTGTTATGTGTTACCTATATGGAGATCATTAATATCTTATGGGGTTAAAGTCATAGGCTAAATTCAAGACCTTTTTGCAAATCTGGAGGAAATTATCTTTCTGCTGAGACATGAGATGACCTTCAAGTCCTATTAGTCCTAGAGGAGTTCAAGGGTGAGCATTTTTGCATTCAGAACACCCAAATTTTATTGATTTATGACACCTCTCCAGCAAACATCAGAGTGCCGTAAAAACTCCACATACTGTGCACTTGATTCACTTCAAGTGCCAGAAGCTGTATTTTTACTCTGTGTATGGAAGGAATCCAATATTTGCAATACTACTTCCTTCAATTAACTTTATGTTTAATCCTTGTAGACGAACACGTCTTATTGTTACTCAATGTCAGAAGACAATTAGCCCATCAATATGTAATAGATATTCAACAACAAAAAGAGTAACCCCAGAAAAAGTTCCTTAGCTATTTCTTTCTTTTAATCCATTTCCTAACTGCCAAGCCTAATTCTTGTTTTTCTTTGTGCATTTTTATATCCCTTTGTCGATTCATTTGTTCTGCCAAGATAAAAAGCAAACAAATTAATTCCAGAAAATATATTACTTACAATCTAGCCAGACATATGAAAAACCCAGCATCTGAGGTCTCAGTTATCTTTGGAAAGTATTTCTGGTTTTTCTTGGCTCCCTGCCAGGAGCTGGGCTGCCCCCTCCTCAGCTCCCTGCTGGGAATGGGGCAGCTGCACTGGGCTTCTTGGCTCCCTGCTGGGAATGGGGCAGTCAACTGGACTACCTGCTGGGAGCCTGGCTGCCCCACTGGGCTCTCGGCTCTCCACTGGGAGCATAGCAGCTGACTAGACTCTGGGTACGGAGCTCCCCACTGTATGCGCCTATGCTCTCTGTGGGGAGCTGAGAGCCCGGGGGGGCGGGGGGGGGAAGGAGGGGGAAAGCAGTTGGGCTGTTGGCATGGAAATCCGTGCCCAGAGTCCAGAAAGAAACAGACACCTGTGTTAGAAACACTGGCCATGAAATCCAATTAATAGCTAAGTTCGTGACCTTCAAGAGAAACGTTCACAAAAGAAAAACTGTGAAATAAGAATGCTAACAGAGGAGAGCAAAATATGCAATTTCTTTCTTTCCATATGTATTTATTATTAGTGCTGCAGTACTGCCTAGGGGCCTGAATCCAGGATCAGGGTCCTACTGTACTAGATACTGAACAAACACACAGTCCCTGTCCTGAACAGCTTATTTTCTAAGTCGTGTATACAATCTATATAGTCCATAGAATTACCACTAAGAACTGTACTATTACATAGTATTCAGAACATACATAGTGTGAAACATAAGGGATTAAATGAGTTTGAAGAGTGTATGGTATACACTGGTACTTTTCTGACAAAATACACTAAAGCCATGATGGTCTCTTTTATAGAGAATTCAGATTTGAGTAACTATATATTTAAAAGTGTTTCCTTAGCTGAAGCCTAGCCTCTTCATGGTATATAATGGGTTTTATATTAATCTAAGGGTGAAATTCACTCCTATACTGAGGCCAGCAAAAGGCCTATGTGCCATTTAAGTCCCAAGCGGTACATAGGTCTTGAGCTAGCCCTACATGCAGGGGTGGATTTCATACTCAGTGCATATTTGGTTATTGTGTTGATTCAAGAACATGCATTACTTATGCTTCCCCTTTGGCGTATTTTCTTTTTGCTAAAATAGACTGGTTTTCCTGGGGTACTGAACCCTGTCTGGCTTTATTGTTTTAATTTTGCACAGAGTCCCAAAATGCTGGGAGAGAGCACTTTAGAAAATACTATTTGCTATATATAATTTGCTTATTTTAAGTGCTGATTAATGGTTTATTAAGGTGTTTTAAAAAATGTTTTGATACAGTACACCAGTTTTTGGGAATGTGAATTAAGCTTGTTCCGATCCTGAAATATGTGGGCCTGCATAATTGTATGTCTTGTTAATTCAGCTACCGTACAGGCCCATGGTGGTTCCGACAAACTGTGAAACCTGCAGCAGCAGCAGGAGGTCCCCCCTATAAAAGTTCACCACACACAGCTCAAGGAGAAGGAGCTGTGTGTGCACCTTGGGTAGTGGAAATGCTTATGAGAGGGTGCTGCAGGGCCATACATCAAGCATGCTCAGATACCTCAGGTTAGTTTCATCTCCAATCCAAAGAAATAGGTCAGCAATACTGAACTCAATGCATGAGAATATATGAGTTGGAATTCACTTGAGAGTCATATTCTACTACGGAGCTAGGTTGAGGTGCCAGGGTGATGTGACCAAAAGAGCGTCCTACCTTATCTGCTCTTTGTCTCAGCCTAGAGATGAGGTCAAGGTCTGAAGAACCCCTTCTGCTGTCTGTCAGACTGGCAGGCTGGAGAGGGGTCTGTCAGCTCTCCTTCCTAGGAGAGAATATGGAAACCCATGGCTTGGAATGAATGTGTCACTACGGGGCTGCTGGTGAGTGTTAAATATGTGCCCTTGATGCCAACAAGCCATTTGCTGTTGCTGAGGTGCCTCTCTTGTCATCCACAGGGCCAGGAAATAGTGGTGACTGAGACAGGAGTTATGATGGTGACTTTTAGCCTCTCTGTTGGTGGGTCAGAGTACAATGTCAGCACTGCCATTCAGGCAGTAACTGCAACTCATTCATTTTAATTAGACTACAATAAGTTGCTGGGTAGCAGTCACCTCCAAGAGACGAGCCTTATTTCATAACCTTCCTTTCGGATTGTCCCTTCCTTTGGTTCTATGCAAAGAGAGGATTAATCTAATGCCTCAAGTGTATACTATTTTAGGGATTTGTTCAGAACCTTCACATGCCGGAATCAGATCAATCAGGAACTTGGTTTTCAAAATTTTTATCGGAAAGAAACACAATTTTATCTCCTAAGGAAGAATGAGGGGGCTGAGCTGGTGGGCTGCTAGCGTTCAAACCTATGGTAGCAGGAGTACCAGACATTACAAACCTGACACTTCAACCACTAAACTATCCCCTCTGGCAAATCTTACAGATTTGAACATCGATGGCTCAATATCCTGACTGGTGTATCAAAAAATAGTCCAGGAAGACTTTGTTTTCTTGATGGTTCTTTGTTAAACAAATCATATCAACTAATCACATCATAGGAAACAGTTTAGTCCTTCAAACAGTGGTCTTTCAGAATTACAACAGAGGAAGGAAGAACTAGATTAAGTGAAATATGTAGTAGACCGTTGTATCCATATTTGCTCAGTGAATCATTTTGTGTTCAGTTCTATCATGGACTTTGATCTGGGTCTAATCCAATTATAAAATCCATGCTAAAACCTTGCATTTATGCACCACTGAGGTTGAGAAATGCCATGCGTGTATATGATTGCATAAGAAATTCCATTTTGCATATCATCCACTGTTTTATTATTTCATTCAATCTTGATGTATCAAATTTCCAGTCTTCTGAGTTCTAAATTTCTCACCCCTAGAATGTGGGGCTTTCATACTCAAATAACTAAAATATGGCTGTACTGATTTAGTAAAACATTTTTAAAAAATCATGTTTGTGCTAAGATCACCCAGAGAAAATTTCATCCCCTTAGGAATTTGTCTGAGCAAGTTATGGGCAACTGAGAAAGGGGAGGTAGAACAGTTATCAGAACACAACCTCACTTACAGGGCACATAGTTCATGCTCATTATAACGTGTTATAAGGTATCAAACAAATCACTCCCACTGGCCTATCTAACCTCTAAAATCGAGTAAAAGAGAGAGACTGAGTGCTGGTCTATTCAAAAATCAGCACTTTGGCCCAGATTCTCAGATGCTCTGCAGTCGCTTTGTGCTCTACACCTGACATAATCTAGCTCTCAAGCAGGTTTAACTGGACCAGCAGAACCACCCTGTTGGAAAGGTTGTCCTCTGATGATGCAGAACTGACATAAGTGCTCCTATCTCCTGATTGTCAATATGGTAGAGGAATGGGTGTGTGGCCAGTCTGCCAATGTGCTGTATGTTGATCCTTGGTTGTTTTCTGCTTCTTGTAGTCACTGCAGCCTGGTATAAATCAGAGCCAATCTTAAGCTGCTTTAACTCAGCACAGGGGGGCTGACCTGCATGGTGGTGCAGTGGCATCAGGACAGTGTAAGGGAGCGCGTTAAGACAGATTTGCACACAAACCACTCACTTGTGCTTTGTGCAGTTTTAGCTACACCCCAGGTTCTAGCTCTTTATCTGCCTATAAAAACAGAATTTGTGCTGTTCTTTGATACTAACTCACACTCTGTGCCCTTTGAAGGATAATGCTAAGCAGCACTAAAAGCCTTTCTGTGGGGCAGATAATTGGGTAGACTTATTACCTTAAAGAAAGCAAACAGATCAGTTTATGTCTCTAGAGGGAGAGATTTAAAACCTGGAAAGCTATAAAATATCCTCATCAAAGAGGATAAATTAAAGGAAAGGGGGGAAAATCACCAGTGCTTCTATATACCATGCTGAAAGCTTTTTTTTTTTTTTTTTCCAACTTGAAGTACCATTTGTTAGAACAAAATAAGTATTTGTTGCCAACGGCAGGAGAATAGAACAATATATACATTTGAGAGCAAGAGCTAGATAACAGTATCAGTACAATAATAGTTAACACAGTGGTTTGGAATTATGCTCATCATATTTTACTTTCAGGTTAGTTCAACTTTGACCTATGCTATTGGGCAGGGGACAATTGTAAGTTATATATGTCTAGATTAGAGGGTAGTAGCATTTCCTCCTATGGGAGGAGGCAGTTCTCAGAGCATTGTAAATAGAAGTGTGCATATTTTTTCAACCAAAATATTTTTGGAGAAAAAAAATGCAGATTTGGTGACACTGAGCAAATTTGGAAATCCATCTCAGTTTTGCTGAAATGTTCATTTAGAATAAAAACATTCTAAATTTTTTTTAATGTTTCATTTTGGCATTTTTAAACAAAAGGTTTCAAATTTTTGTTCAAAATGATGTTTCATTTTGAAATTTCTTTTAATTTAATTTAAAAAACCCAAAATATTTAAAAATACTCAAAATCAAAACATTTAGTTTGAACCAAAACATTTCCTCCCCTTTTCGATTAGCTGAAAATTCTGAAAATTTTTGTATTTGGTCCAACCCAAAATTAATGATTTTTTTTTTTTACTTTTCAAAATTGCCAATGGACTGAAAAACTCATTCTTCACCCAGTTCTAAGTACAAATATAAACAGTGATATGCTCTCTTTATAAAAATGATGTTTGGGTTTCTGTCAGAACAATGATAAGGAACATCCTAAAACTGATGTAATCCTCTACTAGCAAAACACCCCTACCTATCTCATAGAAACATACAGAGCCAAAAGCATACAAGGATGCTGAATACAAATGCTGTGGGGTTAAGCATGTTAAGGCCTTGGGAGATTCACTTATAAAGCTGCGGTTTATTTCTCTGAGCAATTCTCAAGCTGTTTTCAAAATGTATGTGTCACTTCATTTTCTCTTCTTTGTACGGCTTTGGGCTCTGCGATATCTCCTATTCCAGCTGAACTTGAGCTTATAGTAAGCCATCAATTTTAGCTAAACTCACTCCCAGAATTAATGCCAAGAATACTTAGCTAACATGGTCTTCATCAAAAGAGATCATTGAGAATGATCCTAATAATTCTTTTTCCTTTGTAGAGGTATTAGGATATAAAAGTATTAAATAGCAATTACCACATTATCCAGGATGTAAATTGCTGCAATTTTAATTTATGAATAGGGTACATTTTTAATATGGCAAAAACATATAGCCCCTTTAATTGAGCAAGTATTATAAATTGCTTGGGATTGTATGGTTTTTAAATGTTATTACAGAGAACTTAAATATTTGGAATTTCAGCAGAGACTGCCAGAAGGGTGACATTTTTAAAGCACGACACAGAATTTTAGAATTATGATTCCTCAACATTTTAAAGGGAGGTGGGTGGCTTATTGGTTACTGTTGGAAGCTGAGGATGGCTCTTGTTTACATGCAAAATTTATAATAGATTATATTAGATTATCAACTACACCAAAGCAAAATATTGATTTGCAGGACATAGCAAATGCTACCATGTAGCCTGAATCAGCAAAACCTCTCAGGAGTAACTTCATACATATGTCTGTTTTCCTAACAGCCCTAACTTTTGAAATTATTTGCTCACTGACCATTTTCTTTGTAACAATCTGAGATACTGATATAGACATATAATAATCAAATCAGAGTACACTGCAATATGCAGATTCCCATTGACTTCAATGAGCTTTGGGGCAGACCCATAGTGAATTTGATACCCCATGCTAGCAATATGCAATTCCTGTAGCATGGCAAGATCCTTGCTCAATCCTTTATCATCTCTTCCTGCATGGAGAACAATTTTTACATATGTTTGTTATATACTTCATAAACTTTATTGACTATGGACTTTTTTCTACTTTTAATTTACTGAGAAAATTCCCCTTTAGTGTTGACAGCATTTCCACATTTGGAAAGAAGTCTAGAATATATCTGTATAATAAGCACTACATATTAAATATTGTCTGTTTAAAATACACCAGCATTTTTAATGAATTGAAATGTACATGAGATAGACAGTATGTTTTACCAGATGGTTTAATTAAGATAAAAGCCAAGCAGTTGTGCTCTTCAAAAAATTGTATCATCAGGGCTTGAAAAATGCATCAAACTCCTACTAACCAGGGTACTAAAGCCTCTAATCAGACTCTAATACAAGAGGAGAGGGAGGCTCACACCAGAGAAATTTTGGGGGAGAACTATGGTGAGTTACCCACTCTCAGCACCAGATGCTAGAAAAGAGTTCTGTTACTGAGCTTTGCTTGAGGACTCCATCTCTCCTATCAGCCTCATACATTGTCTGATACATTGCAAGCCCTCTCCAATTAAAGGAAAGGAGAAGGAGCTGTGTCTTCCAATCCCATAGTTATGTGATGGGGGGGAGGAGGAAATCTACTTCTCTCCAACCTCCATGATTGAGGTCATCCTCCCCTCTAAATTCCTCTTCTGCTGCTCATCACTTTCTCAAGCATCCGCAACATGACAACTGACAAGATTATTAGATTAGTGACGGTTCAAAGTTTTGGTGACTTCACTCAGCTGCTGCCTGGAAAAGCTATGAGAAGTTATACTGCATGTACCTAGAACTCCTTGTTGGCTTACTTACAAAATTTTGACATTGGCTCAGGAGAGAAACGCTTTTCTGTGTTCCTGCTGGCTGCCTTAAAGGCAAAATGGTAAACAAGAATTTTAAAAATGACATTACAGAACGGTGATACCAAGATACTTAGTAATGGTTCTTGCCAAGTGAGGAAAAACAAACACAATTATCTCACTCTTTAGTACAGAGGCAAATTTGATGAGCAGTTCAGGCTATATGGTCATGGTACCTCCAATGCCTGGAAGTATATTTCCTGCTAGACTTCTGAATAGAAAACATGTGCAATACAATTATTTCTACCATGGCATTGCTTTCAAAAAATCTCAGGCATGGTTGAACTGAATGGAGTTATTGGACTACAAAATGTGAAATACAAATGCATCGTTATATTCTTCATGACCACTGGTAGGGATTAACAGAGTTCATTTACAAAGCAACCCTGAAACTAAAATTAGATTAACTAAATGTATATTAAGGAAAGGGGAGGGGAAGAGAGAGTGAGAGAGCTGGACAAGTTACAAAAAGCTTCAGCATTTGAGTTCTGTTCAGATACACACTGAAAACTTATCCAAACATCCACAGGCTACAAATGCAAAACTAGCATGGAAATCTCATGAGAACAATCTCTCTGTCACTATTTCTGGTACTTTGGCTTATGGTCCCAGGTCCCAAAAATCCCATGTGAACTGCCTCCTCAGGGGTATTTTTAGCACTTATGATTCTGCCTGGAACCCAGAAATAGAAAACATTTTACTGAAGCATTTTAAAACCTTGACAATTGTTCAGTTCAGCTATGATTGTAGAAATCATAGTTTTGTAGTCAAGGAACTATGATGTGATTGGAATAACAGAGACTTGGTGGGGTAACTCACATGACTGGAGCTCTGTCATGGATGGGTATAAACTGTTCAGGAAGGACAGGCTGGGGAGAAAAGGTGGAGGAGTTGTACTGTATGTAAGAGAGCAGATTGATTGCTCAGTATGAAACTGGAGAAAAGCCTGTTGAGTCTTTGGGTTAAGTTTAGAGGTGAGAGCAACAAGGGTGATGTCATGGTGGGCATCTGCTATAGACCACCAGACCAGGTGGATGAGGTAGATGAGGCTTTCTTCGGACAGCTAACAGATGTTTCCAGATCACAAGCCCTGGTTCTCATGAGGGACTTCAATCACCCTGACATCTGCTGGGAGAGCAATACAGCAGTGCATAGACAATCCAGGACGTTTTTGGAGAGTGTTGGGGACAACTTCCTGGTGCAAGTGCTGGAGGAATCAATTAGGGGCCATGTTCCTCTTGACCTGTGCTCACAAACAGGGAAGAATTGGTAGGGGAAGCAGAAGTGGGTGGCAACCTGGGTAGTAGTGACCATGAGAGGCTGAGTTCAGGATCTTGACAAAAGGAAGAAAGGAGAGCAGCAGAATACGGTCCCTGGACTTCAGAAAAGCAGACTTTGATTTCCTCAGGGAACTGATGGGCAGGATCCCCTGGGAGGCTAATATAATGGGGAAAGGAGTCCAGGAGAGCTGGCTGTATTTTAAAGAAGCTTTATTGAGGGCACAGGAACAAACCACCTCGATGTACAGAAAGAATAACAAATATGGCAGGTGACCAGCTTGGCTTAGCAGAGAAATCTTCGATGAGCTTAAACACAAAAAAGAAGTGGAAACTTGGACAGATGACTAGGGAGGAGTATAAAAATATTGCTCGAGCATGCAGGGGTATAATCAGGAAGGCCAAAGAACAACTGGAGTTGCAACTAGCAAGGGATGTGAAGGGTAACTAGAAGGGTTTCTATAGATATGTTAACAACAGGAAGGTGGTCAGGGAAAGTGTGGGACCTAACTGAATGAGGGAGGCAACCTAGTGACAGATGATGTGGAAAAAGCTGACGTACTCAATGCTTTTTTTGCCTCTTTCTTCACAGACAAGGTCAGCTCCCAGACTGCTGCATTGGGCAGCACAGCATGGAGATGAGGTGAGTAGCCCTGAGTGGTGAAAGAGCAAGTTAAGGACTATTTAGAAAAGCTGGACATGCACACGTCCAATGCAGCTGAGGGTGCTGAGGAAGTTGGCTGATGTGATTGCAGAGCCATTGGCGATTATCTTTGAAAACTCGTGGTGATCAGGGGAGGTCTGAGACAATTGGAATAAGGCAAATATAGTGCCCATCTTTAAAAAAGGGAAGAAGGAGAATCTGGGGAACGACAGATTGGTCAGCCTCACCTCAGTCTCCAGAAAAATCATGGAGCAGGTCCTCAAGGAATCAATTCTGAAGCACTTAGAGGAGAGGACAGTGATCAGGAACAGTCAACAGGGAAGTCACGCCTGACCAACCTGATTGCCTTCTATGATGAGATAACTGGCTCTGTGGATATGGGGAAAGTGGTTTGACTTTAGCAAAGCTTTTGATGTGGTCTCCCACAGTATTCTTGCCAGCAAGTGAAAGAAATATGGATTGGATGAATGGACTATAAGGTGGATAGAAAGCTGGCTAGATTGTCGGATTCAACGGCTTCATGTCTAGTTGGCAGCCAGTATCAAGCAGAGTGCCCCAGGGGTCGGTCCTGGGGCCGGTTTTGTTCAACATCTTCATTAATGATCTGGATGATGGGGTGAATTGCACCCTCAGAAAATTTTACGGAGGACACTAAGCTGCTGGGAGAGGTAGATATGCTGGAAGGTAGGGATAGGGTCCACAGTGACCTAGATAAATTGGAGGATTGGGCCAAAAGAAATCAGAGGAGGTTCAACAAGGACAAGTGCAGAGTCATGCACTTAGGATGGAAGAATCCTATGCACTGCTACAGGCTGGGGACCGACTGGCTAAGCAGCAGTTCTGCAGAAAGGTACCTGGGAATTACTGTGGACGAGAAGCTGGATATGAGTCAGCAGTGTGCCCTTGTTGCCAAGAAGGCCAACGGCATATTGGGCTGTATTAGGACCATTGCCAGCAGATCGAGGGAAGTGATTATTCCCCTCTATTCAGGTTTCAGAGTAGCAGCCGTGTTAGTCTGTATTGGCAAAAAGAAAAGGAGTACTTGTGGCACCTTAGAGACTAACACATTTATGTGAGCATAAGCTTTCGTGAGCTATAGCTCACTTCATCGGATGCATTCAGTGGAAAACCCTCTATTCGGCACTGGTGAGGCCACAGAGAATTATAGAATATCAGGGTTGGAAGGGACCTAAGGAGGTCATCTAGTCCAACCCCCTGCTCAAAGCAGGATCATCTAGAGTGCTGCATCCAGTTTTGGGCCCTACACTACAGAAAGGATGTGGACAAATTGGAGGGAGTCCAGCAGAGGGCAACGTAAACAATTAGAGTGCTGGGGCACATGACTTATGAGGGGACGCTGAAGGAACTGGACTTATTTAGTCTGCAGAAGAGAAGAGTGCGGGGGGGATTTGATATCAGCCTTCCACTACCTGAAGGGGGATTCCAAAGAGGATGGAGCTAGACCGGGGGTGGGAAATAATTTTTGCCGGGGGGCCACTCCAAGAATTTTGGTAAGTCGTCATGGGCCGCACATTTCTACTATATTAATGGAGGTGGTGTGGAGTCTGTGAGAGAGTTTGAGTGCAGGAGGGGGTTCTGACCTGGGGCAGGAGGTTGGGGTGCGGAAGGGGGTGCGAGGTGCAGGATCTAGCCGGGAGGAGCTTATCACAGGTGGCTCTCAGCTGGCGGTGCAGTAGGGCTCAGGCAGGCTGCCTGCGTGCCATAGCCCCAAGCTGCTCCTGGAAGTGGCTGCGGCTGCCTGCTGCTGGCACATTTCTGCATGCCCCTTGGAGGAGGGGGACAGTGGGTCTCAGTGCGCTGCCCGTGCCCACAAGCACTGCCTCCACAGCTCTCATTGGCCAGTTTCCGGCCAATGGGAGCTGTGAGGATGGCGCTGGGGATGGGGACAGCGCGCGTAGCTGCCTCCCCCGCCAGGGGCCGCAGAGACGTGCCAGCAGCCAGCCACTTCTGGGAGCAGCGTGGGGCCATGGCAGGCAGGCAGCTTGCCTGAGCGCCCCGCTGTACCACAGGACTGTTAGCGGCCCGGAGTTCGCGAGGGGGCAGCCAAAGAGCCTGGTGGGCCAGACAGAAATGTTAGATGGGCCGTATTTTGCCCACCCCAAGCTATGTTCTTCTCAGGGGTGGCAGATGACAGAACAAGGAGCAATGGTCTCAAGTTGCAGTGGGGAGATCTAGGTTGGATATTAAGAAAACACTATTTCACTAGGAGAGCAGTAAAGCACTGGAACGGAATGGAAGCACTAGGGAGGAGGTGGAATCTCCATCCTTAGAGGTTTTGAAGGTCCGGCTTGACAAAGCCCTGGCTGGGATGATTTAGTTGGGGTTGGTCCTGCTTTGAGCAGAGAGTTGGACTAGATGGCCTCCTGAGGTCTCTTCCAACTCTAATCTTCTGTGATTCTATGAAATGGGCCCAGTAGTGAGAAGGGTTCTTACTTGATCCTGAGTGGAGCTTGGGAAGAGAAGGCATCTTACTTTTTTCCAAACTGGCTCAACTCATCCCTAATTAAAAGTTTTCAAAGACTAATTTGCTTCCGTTTCACAACAGTTAGGGGGTCTGTTCTTCTCTCCAAACTCATGTAATTGGTGTTAGTGTCAGAGAGAGTTATGCACAATGTGGCGCGAGAAGAATAGACCCCTAAATAGATCGTTTAACAAATATCCACCATCTGTGACCACAACTATTGAGTCCACTGGTGCATCACTATTATGATTAAAAACTATGTTCTTAATAACAATGGAGCATCACTCTACTGCAATTAGCTTTCTATATATTCATCATAGAATATCAGGGTTGGAAGGGACCTCAGGAGGTCATTTAGTCCAACCCCCTGCTCAAAGCAGGACCAATACCCAACTAAATCATCCCAGCCAGGGCTTTGTCAAGCCTGACCTTAAAAACCTCTAAGGAGGTGGGCGGCCAAATGCTAAGCATCTTCTGCACCAGAGTAGCATGACTATAACTCCATATGATGTCCTGGAGTGTGTTAAATATACCAATTGTCCCATTAGGTTTTGCTTGTTTTTATTTTTAATAAAATGTGCTTCCTCGTTTGCCAAATGGAGGATACCTCTCTCCTTTGAAGAGGAATGCCCACAACCCCTTTGGATGTAAACATGTTTTGGATTTTAAATGCCTCTGCTCATGGAGAATGCTCTTCCTCAGTTAAAATGAAACGTTTAAAGCTTCAAACATAAGCTGCTGGAATACTCTCCTCAGCTACAGGAAATTCAAGATGGCACCTGGAAGAGAGGGAGAAATTTCCCACAGAACCATATGTGATACTTTAAGAGCTCTCTCCGCCCCCAAGATCCCTTAGAGATATTTTAAAGTCAAAAGGGAAAAATCTAAAGTTTCAGAAGAGCCTGAAAACTTATTACTATCTACTATTGTGGATGTCTGCTCCCTACAGTAGCAAACGGTAGCAAACAAAACCTAGACAGCATTTCCTCCAAAGTGATACAGCTGATATTTATGATGTCCCCATAAACACTGTAATGGGGTGGTCATCCCGCTCTGGTTTGAAAGGGGTTAAAACCAGTGCTGGGAAAGGGCTGCCCCAAGGAGCCCATCAGGCGAAGGCAGGTAGCTACCAATCCAGGCCCAGTAGGGCTGGTATAAAAAGGGCTGTGAGCTAGGAGGCAGGCAGTCTCACTCCAGCCTGGGGGTGGGAAGGACCGGGCTGTCTGGGAGCACAGGGTACCTTCAGTAGAGCAGTGCTGTGGAAGGGGCAGGCTGAGCTGGGGAGCTCAGACTGGCGACCTCCCAGGCTGAGGCCTGACAGGAAGGCCTAAGGAGGTACTGGGGCTGCAGGGAAAGGCAGCAGGTCTCACCCCCTAGCCAATGATGAGTGGCCACTGCAGACTGAAGTTTGCCCCTGAGGGATGGGGCTAGATGAAGACTGGCAGTGGCTCACTGAGGCGAGGTGGGCTCACGGGAGTGGGGTTCCCTGGCTGAGGGGCAACACCCCAAGGTAAGAGGACATGGGGCCTATACGTGGTGGAGATAAAGGGACTGCAGAGGGGTAGGTAACAGAAGGCGAGACACCGGCCCATAGAGGACACTCTAGGGCTGAGAGACCTAATTCCCGGACAACCAGCAGGAGGTGCCGTGCCAGTGAGTCAGCAATCTGTTACAAACACAAGGATGTGAACTAAAGCCTTCTTTGGTTTCTGCTCCACAGGAAACAGGAAAAACTCCCACAAAACCTCCCCATGTTTGCCAGGCAAGAAAGGGGAAAAAATCACTTAAAGAAATGTTATTTTCAAGGATCAAAATATATCTTGGTGACTGCAAGATGAGCTAAAAACAAACTGCAGTTGAACACCAGAGTTAAATGTTCTAGGTCCATCTGTTGTTGAAAATATCATGTGAATATCATGAAAACATGTTGGTTTCAAAATATTTCCAACATGGACCACTAGCAGGAAACACCATTAAGGAAAATGCAAGAGAAATGAAAAACAGGCAGAAGAAAGTAATAAGTGTGATAGCTGAGTGGAAGTAAAAAGGGACAGATAAGTGTGTGAGATGAGAGAAAGAATGTGAAAATCAGAGAAAGAGGAAGGAAACAGAAAAAGGTTATAAAGAAAGAGGAAAGAGACAGATTGTAGTACAAGGACTGACATGTAGCGGAAAAGGAAAATCTATACATTCTGCAGACTATGAGAATAAAAAGCAAATACAAAAAAAATGGACCAAACGTAAGAATGTACTCTAAAGAGACAAGAAACACCAGAGAAAACAAACATTGGGAAAGAGCAAGAACACAGTAAAAAAGTGAGGACAAGAAATTCCAACATTAGAAAATTCATTTTTCAATGGAGCATTAACAGGACAGATATGATTCCCCACCCCACACATGCTGTATTGGCAATGGTTAAACCTGGATAAAGTCCACAATACCTCTGAGTCATAGAATCATAGAATATCAGGGTTGGAAGGGACCTCAGGAGGTCATCTAGTCCAACCCCCTGCTCAAAGCAGGACCAATCCCCAATTTTTGTCCCAGATCCCTAAATGGCCCCCTCAAGGATTGAACTCACAACCCTGGGTCCTTGCCAGACAGGTCCAAACCTCTTCGTGTTTCCCACCTTTGTCTAAGAAGTTGTTCTAAAAACTGGAGAAAAACCCCATCCATCAAATGCCCTTGCCCCAGATTGTTAAAATACTCCACAACTTTGGGGTCCTCTAGTGCTCCATACTGCACTTGGATACCCTAATAAGCACAGAGATTGCACTTGAGCCTACCATAATCAAATTTGGCCACGATGATGCACACTTTGTAACATTTCAACTCAACTGTCCCAACATTATATATCTATAAAAAGGAAGCCCAATTCCCTAAGGTCAGGTCTACCATACGGGGGAAAGTCGATATAAGCTACGCAATTTGAGTTACATTAGTAGCGTAACTCAAGTCGACGTAGTTTAGATCTACTTACCGCAGGGTCCACACTATGCTATGTCAATGGGAGACACTCTCCCGTCGACTTCCCTTACTCTTCTAGTTCCGTTGGAGTACCGGAGTAGATGGGAGAGCGATCTGCGGTCGATTTAGCAGGTCTTCACTAGACCCGCTAAATCAACCCCTGGTGGATCGATCGCTCTCCACCGGTAAGTGGAAACAAGCCCTAAGAAAGACTTCCTGTTCAGCAATAGGGTCATTGGGATCGTAATACGCTATTCCTGCATTGGCTCTTCATTGAGCAGAGTCCACTTCAAGATCTGGATTTTCAAATCCCTGTGTGGTTATTAGCCCTGGCTTTCTGGGAAACTCACTCTCTCTCCAACCACAACCTCACACAGTGGCTACATTCCATTAGAACAATGAAACCAGGGATTTCCCCACACCCCCTCTAAGGGGGCGACTACACACCCCCTGAATTTCCCCAACACCCCCCGCCCAGTTTTGTGAACTAGTTACATGCAGTGTTGCCTGGTCAGTGATTGTTTGAATTGAAGTTGAAACAGTAATACACACTTTAAAAGCATATACAGTGTATGATAAAATATGTGAATCTGAAAAACTATAATAGATTTGAAAAGTATAAACATAGACTAGCTGCCTTAAAGAGCTGTTGTTTTTTATGACAATGTCAGTGCATTCATTTCAGTGATGTTGGCCAACCTAATAATTTCAAATTATGATTTGTAAGCAAAGTCTAAATCATCTCTCCCTTACAGTGAGTGATGAGCTAGGGGCTGGGGGGACAGGCTTCAGGACCAGATTGTATTTACATTCACACCTAATCTACTAGGTATCCAGCAAACTGAGCTGTGTTGCCCAAGTGATAGATTTTGGCTGGGGCTGGGTTACAAATCACTTGAATGTGTGTGGTGGGGAGGATAATGAAATGTTATTCTTATTGTATGAGTAAAGGGCAGTAGAACTGTACTTAGCCTGTGCTGATTGAGGGCATCAAGAGAGAGGGTGTGGACAGGTGTTTTGCTTGACGGGCTGCCTGAGTCACAAGTACTATTTGACCTGCCCCTCTCCACTGTTTAAAGACAGAGCTGATTAGGCTCCATAGAGAGTCTTTTGTTTTGTTAAGTGACCACTACAGCTGAAATCACTGATAATCAGGTCTAAGTGCCTAGACCTACTGTGGGACAGTGTTTCTGTGGAAGAGATGGCCCAGTCTGCACGAGCAGCACGGTTCCTCCACTGAGAGCTCAGGTGAAATCACTGAGAGCTGGGTGGAACCTCAAGAGACCAACTCGCAGAGGGCACAGTGGCAGGTGGCAGCAGAAGGTGACAGCGCAGGGCCATTGGCAACAGAGCGATGGAGTGAATAGTGGCACAACGAACAACAGTGGCCAGAGCGAACAGTGAGCAGCTGGAGGAACAAGCAAGGTGCCTTCTTGCCCCCCACCTGGGACATGAACTCATGTGAAAGCACCTCTGAACTCTGACTCTCCAATGACCAAGGACAACTTGGTGAGTGTTAATGAGGCTGTTAAGAATGCTGGAGACACAACACAGTTCATGCGAACAAACATGGCTGTGGCATTATACTTTCAATTTAAGCAAGAGATACCACACACTACAAACTGGAGGCCAATGTTAAGTGCATTGTCACTTGTTCACCCTGAAGTTGAACACTGGTTCTGAACAGGACCAGCAAATGCTCACTATCTTGGCACCTCCTGCTAAGGTTCTGGCTGCACTTCTCCCCACACTTATTCATCTTTGCACACCCTATCCATGGCCCCACTGAGTCACGAGACCTCCTCATCAACCTGCTCCTGACACTAGCCAAAGTAGCCATTTAAACCACCAGGAAAAGGATGGTAGACAAGGGGGTGCTCTGTGACTGTGGGGCCTACTTCTGTTCCTCCCTGGTCTCACACATCCTGGCAGAGTTCCTCTGGGCGGCATCCGCTGGCTCCCTTGATGCCTTCAAGGAGCAGTGGGCGCTGTCCGGGGTTCTCTGTGTGGTGTCCCTGTCCGGTTCCCTTCGTTTAGCCCTGTGACCTCGCTCCTGTCCCTGTTATATCTTTAGTTGTTCCCCGTACTTAATTGAGATCCTGGACCTTGTGGATCCACCCCTTAGGCTGGGGGGGTCCTTTAGTAGTGGGCGGGCTCTGCCTGCCCATCACCAGGATCCCAACAGACTCAGGGTCAGAGCCTGCTTCACACAGCCCTATGTCTCCAAGCCCGGGATGCAGCAACAGCGAGCGAGAGGGACAGAGTGAGCCTCTCTCACCTGTTCGCATGCAGGCAGGCAGGCGCCCAGCCCGACCACCTTAATGTCTCTCCACGGACACACACAAGCGCCCCCGGCCTCTCTCCCCCCCCGCGGTGATCTGCTCCCAGCAGACGTGCCCGGGCTGCCAGGAAGGGGCAGGTGTTCCCCCACAGATTTCTTTGCTCCCCCATTTTCCTGTGGGGGAGCCAAGAAATCTGTGGAAGGTATAAATTATGCAGAAGCACAGAATTCACCCAGGAGTAATTTATCCTCCCTGCATCGCTGAGATAGGACTACTGTCTCCATTTTACAGCTGGGGACCTGAGCAAAGAGTTGCTGAGTTGTTCACACTGGAAGTCTATGGCAAAGCAGGGACTTGAACCCAGGTCTCGCAAGAGCAACATTAGTGCCCCAGCCACTGGATCTGCCTTCCTCTTTGTGTGAGAGCTGCGTAAGTGCTCTGGTGATGCTTGAAAGTACCACCAAAGATAAAGGTAATTCTTTATTTAATGTTGGGTGAAAAAGTAAAAACTGAAAGAGGTGTTGGATAATTAAAAATAATAAAATGAAATTGTGCAAAGGAAGAGGTTGAGAGGGATGATGGATACTAAAAAAGCAAGAAGAGGCTCTTAAAGTCAGTAAATAATTAATATTTTATTTCAATTATTCATGCTCCTCTATGTTAGTGCATGTTTTTGAGAAAAAGGAACTTTACGTAGGACAGAACATAGTCCTGAAGAGAAGGGGTGGAAGGAGAGAGATTAATAAGCCATTCTCAGCACTGGTGAGTAGGAATAGGATAATACTATTGCTTTCTCCATCCATCCCCACTCCAAACACTGCAAGAGAGATATAACTTCAATGGAAGGTTTTCACATTATTGTGCCTTGATCCTCATTTATAACAAAAATGGAATCTCTGGGGTTGATTCTATGCCTGGTGTAAGTGCACTGCCTTTAATGGAGTTATTTGTGGTGTAAGAGGACAATCAGGCACTCCTCACAGCTTTTCAAGCATGAACAGCACACACTCTGATTCTCCCTGCCCCAGACTATTAGATGTGTATGAGCAAGTGGGGAAGATGAGTTATGAAGGACAATGATCCTCTTTATACTCATTCGTCTCCAATAATTAGCCATTTAGTAATGTTACATTTGCTTGATTTTGAGCCAAATGTTTCTAAAGTTTGACTGAGTACAAAGGTTCATCATTAAAATCATTACCTGCATAAATCTATGGCAAGAATAAAATAATAACTTTACATGGAAAATGATTCTGCACAGAAAATGTACTCTAATGCAAGAGAGAGTCCAGACAATTAACTAGTCATGTGCCAGAGATGCAGATAGTCTTGTAATTAAGGCAGTGCATGGACTGTGACTCGGAAGATCTGGGTTAAGTTTCTAGCTCCACCACAGACTTCTTGTGTGACTTCAGGCAAATCACTTAACCTCTCTCTGTTTCAGCTCTCAGCTGAGAAATAGGGATAATATATACTTCCCTTCCCTACTCATTTATGGGAAGCTCAAGAACTATGGGGATGTGGCTATTTAAGTACCTAGAAACATACTCATCAGTGTCATGAGCTTCACAACTACAGAGACTATTTTATAGGCTTAGGGGGAAATTTCCATTCTCAAGCAATTTAAAGGGCCTATTGAAGCATTCTGAACTGCCCCTCCTCAGGGCCTGACTCCATCCAGACTGATTGCCATTGGAAACCTATGGCTATCTGCCATTTAAAAATTATATTGGGCAGAACATTAACAGCTGGGGAAGAAATATAAATGGGACATAGCCTTAAGAAACTGTGCTTTTGCTTAGCTCGAATAAGCCAGAGGCAGCACACAAGGAGCTACCTGGTGCGATAAGTCACCTTACTAGCGCCTTTGCTATACTGCTGAATGAATTTTGCTTGTCATGTGGCTACAAGTGAAAGAAGGTTTCCAGAAACAGAAGCTTGTTGCATGATATGCCAGGAATCTGCTTCCACAAGTCCCCTGCCTGCAGCTCTCTGCAAGAACAAGTTTAGGCTTCGTCAGAGGTAGTGGTATGTATATTGTTGGTGCCCCCACACTGCTCAGACCATGGATATCATCTGAGTTTCCTCCTCCCCCACTTCCTGTCATTTGTCTTTATTCTGAATTTGAGCTTTATTCTGAATTGACAAAAATGAATTTTCATTGTGGTCAGAAATTTTCTACAAAGTAGAAAAAAGGAAAATTCCAAACCTGAAAATGTTTGGCAATCAAACCCTCAAAAATCGACTTAAAATTTTCAGTTTCAGTTTTCGGCTGCCAAAACAAAAAGAACTGAAAAACATGAAACAGCAATTTCCCTGAGACATCTCAGTTTTGACAAAAAAAGCCAAACATTTTGAATTAAGATTTCAAGACTTAAGATTACTTAGAAACATAAGCTTTAATGCCAATCTTCTTCCTGAGCAGGCTCATTAGGATTTCTTTTTGTAGGATTTACTGTCCTTTTGCTCTAGCTCTTTCTTACCTGAGAGAGGCTCTCAGAATAAAATCCTGGCCCCACTGAAGTCAGTGGAAGCTTTGCCGTTGACTTCAGTGGGGCCAGGATTTCACCTTCAGCCTTTTATGTTCTTGAGTGGCACTAATGAGACATCCCCTGCCCCATCCAGCTACCAGACTGAGTTGTCTGAATAGCTCTGCATGAACATACAGGGTCTGACAGCTCAACAACCAGCTACAAGGCATTTCTCAGAGTAAGTTAAGTCTTCCGTAGAGCCAGTACTTGCAGCCTTCAGAATTTGTATGGTTCAGATAAGGAAATGTTTCCTGTTGGATCGGCATCCTGGGTTTGTGGTTTTATTTCTAGAATGATCTGGCATATTGTAATGAATCAAATGGTTCAGTGAGTGATTGCTATGTTCCAAGTTGCAACTAGGTAAACAATGCCACCTCCACATGGACTCATTTTCTGTTCTAAAAACTAAAAGAAAAAGTAAGGCAAAAACCTACAATAAAGCTAATAACAGTACAAAAACATAAAACACAAAGGACAATCACAATTCAATCATAGTGTGTAATTCAGGCTTTGAATACACCTCATTTTATTTTCATTAACTCCCTTCAGCAGTCAGGCCCTTAAGTGACATCAATGCCTAAGCCACATTCTGTACAACAGCAGCTTTTGTGGACCATAAGATTTGATTTAATGGATTAAGGGGAAGGTTATTAACATGGCTCCCATTCCCTCTATTGTCCCTTTTGCTCCTCCAAAGCTGTCTAGCAGTTTTTAATTACCAAAAGCAGAGTAAGCCATGGCTTGCTGTGTGGACATATGTCCATAAAAATGTGATGGGCGGGGAAGGGGTAAGAGGGTCTGATAACAGTCCACACTCATATCTTTTTTTTAATTGGTTCCAGTTCAGCTACTTTGCTGGAAGACGTCTGAGAAACATTCATGTCTTTATGGATAGTCTACATATATGTAGACTATGTATAAGAGCTTGCACCAATTTACAAGGAACAAATTTGGGATGGCGTGTCACTTCAAACTCCTTTGTCTTTCTCAGTTGAGTGCTACCCTGACTGTCACTCTAGCACACACTACACTATGCTGCTTTCATTTTTTTTTAGAATTTGAAAAATGCCACATAAGCAGTATATATGAACCTCACCATAACAGACCAGAGTGACGCCCATTGTGCCAATTCACATTAGGACCTTTCAAGATGCAGATTATGTTAAATATGTTTTTAGGAACTTTTAACGTGGTTCTCCCCAAACTTCAGAGAGCCAGATTCAGACCTGGTATGAGAGGTCTTACTCTCAATTAAAGTCAGCTATCAGTACAGTGATGTTGCACCTGCTTACACTAAGTCTGTCTGAGCTACAGATCTATGATTTAAATATAATAGCAAATAGATACTTGCACCTTGATTTAGCACTTAAAAAATCCCAGACCCAAAACCTGTGTATGCACTAGGAATTACTCGAATATCATAGTAAAGAACTTTCATGCACTCAATCAAAACTCAAGGAGAGCACAGAAAATTTTCCTTCCACACACAAGATCCACAAACTCTCTTTTCTGCAATAGATCCATTGGGCTGCTGGTACCAAGGCATGGGACCTTTGGGGCAAAAAGTCCACCAAGTCAAGCCACCTTCAACTTCCAGTCCACTGGGATTCCTATAACAGACTATAGCAGACCTCAAAGGGCATGCAGCCAGCTGGGATAGGTGGGGCCAAGACAGCCAGGAGCTGCATTGATTCCGTACCTCCTCCAACCAGTGTTTGTCAGTGAAGCTCCAGCCGAGCACCAGCCAAAATTTAAAGATACCCTTCCTCAGCAGAATCCCTAAAAGGCTGCAGCAGTCTACCACCACCTGCTCTTGCTCAGGGTGAATCCCCCTCTGGCGTTGCTACCTGTCTGAACATACACTGCAAACCCTGCCCCTCTTTACAAGTAGCTACTTTGCTGCTCAGAATGCACCTAAAAGTGGGAGAGCGTCACGTTTATAAAAGCTCAAGAAGGAAGGAATCTTACCCAGTGAAGTGGGCAGACAGATGAGAGCAATGTGCTTGCTAGTCTGTTGTAGCTTTTGGGTGGTTTGTGATTGGAGCTGGGTCAGAAATTTTCCAGTGGAATGTTTTCAGTCTATAATGCTGATTCATCAAAGTCAAAACATTCTGCAGAAATGTGTTGACTTTGCCATAACTTTCAATGGAAACTGCAGGTTTCCCACGGAAATCTGTTTTATTTCCTGCACGCGCGCTTCCCTGGGCTCCCCTACAGACTGCCTGCTTGGCAGCCCATCTGGAGCGGAGCTTGGGAGCCAGGGCTTCCTTGGTAGCTTGGCTGGTGGGCTACTGAGGAGACCAGGCTCCCAGGCTCCCATGGCTTCTAGGTTCCTTGCCACTAGTGCAAACCCACCTGGCAGGCTGCCCTACTCTCCAGGCAGGTGGTGCTCTAATTCTGATTAGAGGTTTTTTTCCAAACACTCTAAAATTTTTTGGTGGGAGAAATACTGTTTTCCAGCCAGCTATATTTATGGTACTTGTCTACATGATGAGTATTTCATCCCATAATTAAGTTGAACTTTTGGAACCAGAGAGTTCTTGACAATAAAAAGGCAGAACAAAATGAGCTGCAAGAGATAAAAATCAGCAGAACTACAGCATTTTACACTTCATTCTACAGCATTTAAGTCAATGGGAGTGTTGCCACCGATTTCATTGGAAGGAAGATCTAGCTCTTATAGCACCATGTTTCTGTCATTATATTGAAAGGAACATTTTATAAAAAAGTTTTTAAAGCTCTAAAGTGCCTTAGATCTTTATTGTACAGACTTATTATCCTTTTTTGTTCTCTTTCTTCTGACTAAACTAAAGAAAGAGAAACTACTTTGTGGAATCCATTGACCATAATTTTCTGGCTTTATCTCAAAGCTTTTAATAATTCTCTAAACTTTGTTTTAGGAATAATGTATTTTTCTCGCACACATTTAACAGGCATAATCAGCAAAGCAGAGTCTTTCGGTCTCCTAATTTGCAATGTGATAGGATGGCACTATTTGACAATAACTGAAGTGATCTACAGCCATAAGGAGATAGTCCCCCAGTGAGAGAAGAGATTTATGATCCTGGTTATAACAGATATTTTACTCTTCAGCAGCAATAAAGGCATGGCTGAGAGCCCCACAAAATCAAAATAAATGCAGAGAATGAGGTGGCTTGTCAGGTAATAAAGGAAGTTCTTCAAATCAATGGTAAGGTTAACAGTAAGGTGACTGAAGTTTTAGAACAAGAATTACATAAGCCTAATAGTATCGTACAATTTGCTTCCAGTGCTATATACTTAAACCTTCCTCAGTGTGTGTTTGGGGCAGGCTTGTACCTGTTTTATAAGAACATTTACAGATTTTAGCTTCTGTAAGATAATTTTACAGGATACATTTATATAATTCCATAGATCTTTATTTATGTTTATGCCAGTGGAGATATCTGGGCAAGATCCTCAGCTGGTGTAAATTGACATTGCTCCACTGACATCAAATGACTCAAAAATCATGACAGCAGTCTTGTAATCTCTGTACACTGAATACTCTTGTTAACATGGAATTAGGTGTACATTTAATAAGTAATAGAGCTCAAAGCACTGTACAAACATTAATTAATCCTTCTCACCTACAACAGGCAAGTAGTTAACTTGCCACCTCAACTCAACCACACCACTTTCTCCCACATTTTTCAATTGCTCCCAGTTTCTGTTAATAACCCCCATTGTCCTCTGAAGCCCTCACACCTTGTAATCCCCTCCACACCTTCTTCTAAATATCTCATCCTCTTAACCTCTTCACGTTTACCATCTAAATTCCATTTCCTGCTAACAACCATCCACTTGCTCCTAAACCTTCCCCACTCCTTTGTAGTCTTTTCCTGTCCCCCACCCCTTCTCCTTAAATTCCCATACCAAGGAATTGATGGGGTTTGGAGGGGAAGGAGCTATTTTCCTCTGTTCTAGAATTCACAATAGATGCTGATTAGAAAACTCAAGGACACTTTAACTGATCTCGAAGCCACTGTCCAGGAAAGTTTCTCATTAAAATGCAATGGCTGCCTGAGGGAATATTTGTTCTAATGACATTACTCTATAATGAGCAAATGCAAACTAGCTAATTCCATATTTCCTCTTCTGTGTATCAGAAAATGTCTGGCCCAAAGACTAATTTTGTAACTAAATCCCTACCATCAGGTTACAATAAAACCACAACAGAAATTCTCTATTGTAACATCCTCAATTCACCTCTTTGGAATGATGCTTTCTAAACCAAGAATAATGGAAGCCTATCAGCTCAGGAGTAGCTCCCAACAAATTTTTAATGTGAGTTGGTAAATTCTCTGTGGCCTCATCTACAATAGGGACATTCTGGAAAAAAATCCCATTAGAAAAACTGGTTCATTGGGTCTGGTGTCAATAACATAAAGAGCCCTAATGTAGGTGGGCTGCTTGCTGCTGACATTGCTTTCAGCATTGTGTCATCTAACGTTGCTGAAAACAAGTCTAATTGACATAGTGTTGAATATAGTGTTGACAGCTGCAGGCTGTCTCTCTCTTGGTTTTTATATAAATTTGAAAAACAAAACAAGCCTTTCTATTTTATTCATGTTGTTATACTGCCCTCATCATCATACCATCTGCATGCCTTAGTAGAACCACCAAGATATGTGCACATGCCTTCACTTGAGCAAACATGATATTTTTGCTATAGCCCTAATTTTTCCTCACCACATCCCTTCCTACTCTTTGTAACCCTCACTGGCTCTCTCACATCTACTGGTTAGATTGTTAGCTCTTTAGGCAGGTGAGTAGTCCCATTGACTTCAATGTAAAGTTAAGAGCATCTATATTTGAAAGACTGGGGCCGCTGGCAAGAAAATTATCTGCAAGTTCACTAAAGAAAAAAATTAAGCCAAATTAAAAATGGAGGGCAGCATAAACATGAAGCAAAGAATATTTCAGGTGCCATTGAACTTTTAACTTTTTCACCATTTACACATCTAGTTCATTATAAAGCTTTGATGGCAATACTAACTGTAATGCTGTCTAGAGTGGAAGGTGACTGTCTACACTAATATGCTCACCACTTGTACAAAATTGTGATAACTCTCGTACAAAGTATGCTTTGTGAGGTACCACTGGAAAACTTATAATCTGCTGAGTATTATCATCTTGTTGTAATGTGTGTATTAACATTGTGTGTGGAGTTATGAAATTTTGCTGTATGTTTTGTGGAACGTTGTGAGCCTGAGAAATGCCGACAGGTTAGCTCTTCAGGAATAACAAAAGAACTGTAAACAAAAGCCTCTGCATGTCATTCCTGAAGACGTCTCCAATGGCACGTACGCAGAAGGTGCAAGCAAAAAATTGCAATTAATATAAAGGACTGATGGGCAAAGCATGTACACCATGGAACTGCCTGACCCCATGACACAGCAAGGATTATTCCAGCCAAAAGGGTCAAGAAATGAAAAGGGATAACATAGGCCTCTGGCCACCTCTTTCCTACCCCATTTCTGGACTGGTGAATTCGGACAGGAAATTTTGAACAAAAGGATTGAGATCCCCAAAACCTATTTGGGCAACCCAGAGAGAGTTATAGAAAGTTAGCAGATCTAACATCCCTTCTATAATTTTGGACTTGCAAACTCTAATTCACCTGTAACTTATTTTACCTACTTTAACCTCTAAATAGCTCTCACTTCTTTTCCTTAGCCTAATTATTGTAATATGCACTAACTGTCAAAAGAGCTGTTAGCTATGTATTTCAGGATATATTCTGGGGTAATTTTCTGGGATGTTACATGTTTCATTTCATGACAAAATTTGTATTTTTAAAGCATACATTTTCCTTGAATTGAAATACAATATGTATATATTTTAAATATTACAAAAAGTTTTTGAAAACTAAACTGGACCCACATAACTTTTCTTTTCAAGTGTAAATTGAAACAGTGTTTGAATTTCTTCAGTCTAAGCATAACTAAAAAGTTAGTTTCCTTCAACATCCTCACGTGAATTCTGTAAACATCTGACTTATCTCTGTAGATAAGTTGCCCTTCTTTGTTGGGTATCTGCATCATAGTTAAGATTATAAATTGTTATGTATCCCTCTTTTGGAGGTTTGTTCGTTGGTTATGATTCACCTAAATATCAGATCTGACACTGAGATGTTTTTCTTCTTAATATAGCAAAGACAACTGCACTGGCTGTTTATAATAATGCTTTCCATTTCTAGGACTTCAGAGCATTTTACAAACATTAATTCAGCATCACAAAGCCGCTGTAAGAAGCAGTAGATATAATCATTTTAGAGATAGGTAATGTAGGCACAGAAAGATTAAGTGACTTAATGCATAAAGACTCATTGACAAAGTTGAGGGTAGAACTCAGGAGTCATAATTCCCAGTGCCCTCCTTCAGACACTAAATCAAACTGCCTATAACATCTTTAAGCTGTGCAGAAAAGTAAAATAGAAATTAGGGACTATAATACATGGAAGCTCAGGAAGAAGCAGTGATTGTCCATCATGTCCATGATATGCAAGCTAATTAGTCCCTACAGAGACTGTGACCCAAGGGTAATTTTTTTTACCTGTTTAGTTTCTCCATGTTTTCCTATGCCAGCCCTGATAAATCCCTTCCAAAAGTCAAATACAGCTGTGCTGTTGTCACTCTTGCCTAAGGTGGCAAGCCTGCTGCTGTAATTCAGCTGTTTGCACTTCAAAATAATTGAGAGGGATCTAAACAGCAAAACTTAACCAGCCATACAGGAGGAGTCTCTGCACTGCTGCAGGAGACTGAAATAAAACAATAGGTAAGAAACACCACTCTTTTCCAGCATTTGTCTTATGGAAGTGCAGACAAAAATGGGACTTCCTGGCAATGTGTGGAGGAAGGATGGTCTAGAGGCTAGGGCCATTAGTTTCAAATCCATGCTCCACCACAGACTTCTTGTGTAACTTTTGGTAAGTTACTTAGCCTCTCTGTGACTTAGTTTCACATCTGCAAAATGGAGATAATAGCACTTTCCTATCTCAGAGGGATGTTGTGAGAGTAAACACATTAACGAGTGTGAGATGCTCACATACTACAGTATTGGGGGCCACCTAAATACATAAAATAGACAAACAGAATATCTGGACAAAAATAAATGACAGGAAGCACCTGAAAAATGGATACCTGTGGCACTCTGTCCCCAAAAGCTGCATCCAAAGATGCCACTACAACTAATCTGTAGTTACTTGAGAAGTAATCTAGGGGATCAAATGGCCTCTTTGCTTGCTTGGGCCAATAAGCAGCGACTACTGTAATGGAATAAAACTTTAGGCCAGCCAGGGGTTCACTATAAGTGACACAAGTAGATTGTCAGAATACTGTTCTTGATACAGTCCCCTCAAAAGACTATAGTCCCTTCTTCTTACTAAAAAAAGAAGAATAAAATTTCCTGAACTCTGTATATGAGGTAAATGGCACAAGGCCCTTTTCTCATTTTAGAAGTAGTAAAGCCTCTTTTTCTTGTTACTAGCAACAGGACGTAGAAGGATTAAGGAGGCTTTCTGAATGAAGTGAAAAGAAAACAAATCTTAGCTAAGAAACATTCTGCCTTGACAAAGTTTGATTACCACTTTCTCAAGGCAGAATGACAGGTAGGGCTACACAGTAATACCAGTAACTTCTCCACTCTTCTAGACAAACAAGAAGTCATTAAATAAACCTAGGATCAAGAGATGCAAGTGAACCTTCTCAAGGTGCTCAAAAGGTGGTTCCATTAATGTATTTATTACCAGAATCAGATCAGATAGGACTTGAGGGTATACCATGCTTCTTCACCCTAAGTGGTCTTTATCCAGTGGAAAATATCCCTGGCTTTTCAAGCATTGGAAAGCTATTAATATTGGCTTTTATGAGAGCTGGTCTGCTTTGGAAGCCCGCTATTAAGAAAATTTCTGATACTATCCAAGAGTTACAGTTGTGGCAGGAAGGCAGCAAGCTCAGACAAATGAACTCCTTGCCTTCCACACTGCAACAATCCCAATTCTGAAAATCTCCTCAACATACTTAATGAATCTCTAGGCTAGCTAGGATAACTCTCGTGTGTTATACTGGAAGGGGGCTTGAGACAAAGGAGACCTTGGGCTTTGATATTAGGCTTTTTTTTAAAAACAAACACATATCAATTCAACTCAAGTCCTGGGATCTTTCTTTCAATTGCCAGCATCTCCCTTGTTTCTGAAGACTGCTAACTGAAGTGGGGAAGAGACACCCGAAATCACATGTGTAGAAATTTGGTTATAGTGTTTAAGAAAACTGGATTTACACCATAAAATATAAATCTGTAGGAATATAAATCATGGGGAAAGACATGTATATACCATGAACTATAATGCATCAGTGTAAACAAATACATAATCCATCAAATATTTATACAGTAGAACTCTATACAGGCACATCTATCATTGGCTTTTCAACAACATAGAACAAAACAAACAAAAAGGTGAAAGTCAGTACCAAATTGCGGGGGGGGGGGGGGGGGGGGGGCAGAAAGGAGGGAATCAAAAGACTGCACAAGTGGGCTACATTGCCCCACCTACCTCTCTCTCTGTCTGACCTCCAGAATGGAGCTATGATCCAAGTAGAACCCAGCATATTCTAGATGTGCCTCCTTAAAAAGCTGCTTCCCTGTCTGATAGATACTTATTCACCTAGTGGTAAACCTGCCCCCAGTGAATCATCTGATGTTATTCCCAAGAACCTAATTGCCATATGTGTCTACAAATAGAGGATTAGAATACACCATTCATCATTTGTGCTTTTAAGAAGTACAGTGTGAAAATAGCAGATACTAAATCTTACATCTGCATATTCTTTATGTCATTTATACTGCAAAAATACCAAAATGGGCATATTATATGTATATAAACACATTATCGTGCCATGCAATACATGGTGATGGATTTTAATATGATGCAGTTTAAGTTAAAACAAGGTAAAATGCACACCAATAAGATGAGGACACCACAAACTGTTCAGCCTGACAGAAATACAGAGATTAGAGGAGAAAGGCAGTGCTCCTGAGAAGTAAGATTAAAGTGTTCTCAAACTATAACAAAATCTAGTTTGCCAAGCTGCAATATTGCATATGTATCTGTATAAATTGTGAGCTGATAGATACTTAAGAATTTCAGCTCTGAAATTACAGATAGTTTTTTTTTTATTATGCTCATGTTTTCCTCCTCCTCAACATGGACCATATCATAGCAAAGTTTATTAATCCTTACCAATGAGACAATCGGGCATGTTCACTAGCCATACTTTAGACAAGAGAGTTTGTACACATCCTCTTAAATACTCTCCCTTTAACTAAACAAGACACTACAGACATCTTTGGGTTTTCTATAGTGACCATCATCACTCTCTCTAAGTGCTTCCCAATTCATGATGCATCTCGATAGATCTGATCACCAACCACTCAATACACACACTTCACATTCACTAACCCATTTTCGCATTCCATTATGCAAAACAAGTGAGACAATTAAAAAAAATCTTGTTTTTCAAAAATAGTGTGTATACATTAGATGTTCAAAGAAAGGGATAATGTCCTAGCCAAATGCTTTCATAGCACCTGGATCCTGAAATCCAACTCCCTGCTATTCCCTCTTCTGAGACTGCATATTTGCATAGTGTGTGGTAGTTTTGTGGTATACAAGGCCGAATAAAGGATGGTCTTGTGTTTAAAGAAAAGGAGTGGGAGGACAGGAGCTATTCCCAGCTCCACCACAGATTGTGTATGCAACTTGAGCAAAATTACATTTCACTGTGGTTCAGGTTACACCATTTTTAAGATGGAGAATAAAAATATTTACCTATCTTTCAGGGGAGATGAGATCATTATTGCACTGGTTGTGAAGTACTTTGAGATTCTTGGAGAGCGGGTACTACAGAAATGCAAAATATTATTTCTTATATAGTGGACTGCAAGGATCAGACAACTTTCTGAGAAATGTGCTTTCACTTTTTGGTAGAGAGGGGCTCAAGTTAAAGTTTGTATCCAATTCCAATCCATACGCTCTCTCTCTCTCACACACACACACACACACACACACGCCTGCCTTGAACGACAGCTGTACGGTTCAGTCTGGATCTGATTTTCCCCAAGGTGTTTTGAATTCAAGATTTTAGTCTCTGCTCGCGTTTATTATTGAAGTGAAGTGTCAGGATTATTACAACCAGGGACTAGGAGTTAGCAGAGATGGTTTCTGTTCTCACTTCTGCTATTAGGTTGCTATGTGAACTTTGGCAAGTCACATAACCTCTCTGTGCCTCAGTTTCCACTTCTGGAAACCTCTTGGAGATCCTTAGAGAAGATGCACCATGCAAGTGCAAAGTATTATTATTACCTTAACTAACTAGGACCTGAAGAAGAAATGACAAGCTAGTACTCAATTTTGCTGTTAAGCCCTTAAAAATGCAAGACAAACTGAAGCTGTGGAAGTGTCATTATTAAGGATTTATCCTATATAAATGGATGCACCTCAGTTTGCACATTTTTTCCTTATTGATATTTTTGAAAAGCATTTTATTTTTCTGGCAGAGCCCTAAAGTGCAACTCCTCCAGCTGACCAGCGGGGTCACTAGAGAGGTGACATGCTCCCTCCTTCCTTACAATAATGCTAACTGCGCCTGTCAACTTTGAGTGTAAAGGATCAAATCCAGATCCTGAACCCCTGTGTGATAATGTGTTAAGATGCTCTTTGGTCACTGGACCATCACCCTGCTTCCTTTATTGTTTTTGTTTGGATGCCTGATTTTAAACAAACACTATTACTTAGCTTAATTTCAAACACGTTTGTTAAATATTTTTGTAGAATGTGTTCATCAAAATTCAGTTTATTTATTTTAGAGTTAGAATTCATGAGGCTTCTATAAAACTGTCATCAGCAACAGTAACAATTCAGTCCTTAGGATTAATCTTCTGTTGATATCTTCATTACGGAGCTCTTCATGTATAAAACTCAGGATTGGATATTCTGCTTCATATACAGCCTGTTACAGTAATGAGTTCAGAGACAATATTTTATGAAAGCAACGTGTCAGGGCCTTTCTGTTATTGCTTCTTGTTTTGAAGTGTTAGTGTTAGTTATTAAAGAAGAGCATGCATTTTTTCCCCTTGACGGGAAATGTTCCTATCAGTAATAGGAACTAGAATATGAACAGCTGGTGTAAATTTAATGATGCATTGTTGCATTGTTAACGTAAAGCTGTTACATGCCTTGATAAACATATAATAGGCCTTGAGAAATTAAGAGAAAATTAAAGTGTAAATGTTTATACAAGACATATTCGCCCCCCTCCCTGCCATTTTTAGATAATAAACAAGCTTACACCTGCAATCTACGTGTAAATAAAATGCAAGGTTTGTACAATAAAACACTAGCTTTAGATTATTTGAGTTTCAGTGGCTATACAGTTTTAAGAACTGACTTCTCAACAACCTCCCAGTATTGGTGATGTATATGAGGCAAAATGATACCCATATGGTCCTGTTAAAGTACATTGTATGCTGTCTTTGAAATTAAATATACAACTTTAATGAGGCATTACCCCTTGCTGTATGTTACACCTTGACACATACAGGGATAAGGATCTGCTCATGAGAATGCAATTATGACAGGCACTCCTGACTGAATTTTTGGATAATTAACAGTGGAGATGGTTGAAATGTGTTGTCCCCGATTAAGGAACAGCACTTTACAGGAAAGGTGCAATATATTACACGCTTTCCTCCAGTTAAAAGCCAATGTACTCCAGCCTTGTTCACGTAGATGACTTATTAAATTTGCACTTATTGCATTAATTGGAGCCCGAGTTGCCATATATGAGAAGGAAACAGAATGCCAAAAGGACCAGTCTCTGGTTTATTATGTATTTAAATGTTTATAGTGAAAAAGAAAGGCCAACGTTTTTTTTCCCTGTTGTGTTGATTTTTGCTCCCACCACCTCTTTATTAAGAGGAGTCATAAATTATTGCTGCCCCGGGGCTGACAGACTGACAATCTACACAGTTTTTCTTAATGCGATTTCACAATTCACACGCACAAAAACAAGCATAGTTGCCTTAGCAACCTCTACAACACATGAGATTTTGCCAGTCTGAGTTGCACAGCAATTTCCGAATGAAATACAAATCAAAATGTAGGTTGGGGAACAGGGTAAATTAATTTAGATACACAGAGTGATGTACTAATCATATATATTTCCTCCTATATTCAAAAAAGTTTTGCATAACTTTTTAAAAAATACAACATATTTTGGCTAATTTGTTTCTTTTTTGAAATATAATATTATATTATGGTTATAAATCTGTGGCCATCAAGCACTTCCTGGTTACCAATACGCTGCATACCATAATCACTAAGAATGTCTGATCTTCCTGCTCCAAAAGTACAGGCCTCTACCACTCTAGCTACCTATAGACAGTACACCGTCTATAACACACACTGAAGCAGTTCTAATTTTATCCAGTAGAAAGCAATTCTAATTCTCTCTGGGTAATGACTAGGCAGGTAGCCAGTTAGTGATACATTAATACCTCTTTTTCATTTACCTTATTTTAAAATCATCAACTATGAAGGCTTGAAATTGTGCACTTAGCTAAAATATTATATCTTGTGTTTCTAGTACTATCTCCCCACCCCCCTCTCCTCCTCTCTTGTATTCTACATGAAAATATCATGTCTTATTCCTGTTTCATTCCCATCCATTGGAGCTACATGGACAGACACTTCTACCTGTACAGAGCCCCACTGACTTCCGTCAGATTCTGTGCAGGCGTAAGTGTCTGCTGACATGGATCTGTTAGCAGGATCAGGGACATAGATATCAAACTTCTTGGCACAGCATGTCCAGCACACTGAGGTCTAATCCTGACTGGGGTCCTTGGAAATACTGTATGTCAAGCTGCCCTGCAGTGACTCAAAGGCACGAGTACCCAATCTCAGGGCAGACTTAAGAACCAGGGCACAAACCCCCAAATTGGTTGCGAGTTTAATAGTTAGATTTCAACAACCAATTATCAAGTGTCAACAGGCACTAGAACAGCCTTCCCACGGAGTCACAGATAGTCCCCTTGGTACTCCGGATCTGTCTTGCCACCTAGATAAGCCTGCCTTTGTGATAAATGGCTCCTTAGACCAAGGTTCACAGCAATATTCAGGTTACTCCCAGTCCCAAAATACCAGCCGCTTATTCCAGGTGAATTGAACCTTAGATCTCACATCAAAGACAATACTTGTAGCCAATCCTAGAATAAACTACCGAAAGATTCGTTAAATAGGTAAAGGAAACAAGAGTTATTGACAAGGTTAAAGTAGGTAAATATATATACACAAATGAATTACAATCTTAAATTTCAAAAGGTAATAGAAGCTTTTATTCTAAGCAAGCTCTATATGTCCTTTAGGGCTAACCCAGGCTAAGCAGCTAGGGATCCCTTGCTTATGCCTAGAAACCATGCTCTCCCCTCCAAGTGCAAGCAGAACAGAGATATATTTCCTTCTTGTTAGGGGTTTGTATTCCCTTCCCCCCATGTGCTCTGAGCTGCAAACTCATCTTCATGGGTGGGGTCGGGGGTGGGAAAGAACAGAGCAGCAAAGTTTTTTGTCCTGTTTAATGTTCCACAATAGTCCATATGGTATTGATAGGCCTTCCTTGTTGGCCAGGACATAACATCTTCTGTTGGAAACCAGCACTTTACACTAGTTAATGTCCCTCTCTTGTCAGGTGATTTACAATATCACAGAGGCTTACAATACAAATGTTTAAGTATTACCTTACAAGATGGGATACAGATACTATAAGTGTGATTAATGCAGGCAGCAACTCACAAGCATTCAATAAAGTCCAAATTCTAAACACATTTTTATAGTTCTAATACCTATTTTAATGATACTAACCCACAGGTGAGTCAGACTGATTCTAGTGTTCAGTTGAAACATGGGGACTGTGGCATGAGCTGGAACCTGGTCTGCCAGCATCATACTGTACAAAAACTATAATATGGTAATGGGATATAAATGCACTAGTCAGCTCATTGCTATTTTTTCTTACAAGGAGGATGGCATTAAAACAAGTAGAGGGTTCTCACCAGAAGGGTCCAGTGTGAGATTATCTGTTGGTCTGGGTTGAATACTGATGATATCCGCCTCTATCACTCTCTTTATATTGGTTAAAGACTCAAGCTGCAAGTTCAGATGGCTTATGTGAGATGCAACATTGCTACCCACGACCAGCTTTATGCCAGCTTGCCTCAGCATGAGTGTGTATATATATATATATAGAGAGAGAGAGAGACAGAGAGAGACAGAGACAATCTGCCACTAGCTGAAACCCTTATTCATATTGGAAAGCACCTTACTTCATGAGTTGTCCCACTGACTTCAATAAGACTATTTATGGAGTAAGATATGATTAATTATGTGTAAAGGTATCGGAATGTGGCCCTTAGACAACATCTCTTTTACTGTCCAGACTGTTATAGCAAAGTGGGTGATACACTTTTTGCAGTTCTGTCACCTAATGGTTGTTGTTATAAATTTAGGGGTGGGCAAACTTTTTGGCCCGAGGGCCACATCTGGGTGGGGATATTGCATGGCGGGCCGTGAATGTAAGGCTGGGGCAGGGGGTTGAGGTGCGGGAGGAGGTGTGGTATGCAGGAAGGGGCTCAGGCAAGGAGCTGGGGTGCAGGAGAGGGTGCGGAGTGCAGGAGGGGGCTCAGGGAAGGGGGTTGAGGTATAGGAGGGGTGTACGAGGAAGCGGCTGGCACCATGTCCCTGCGGCCCCTGGGAGAGGAGGGGCAGAGGGCTCAGCACGCTGCCCTCACCTGTGGGTACCTACCCCAAAGGTTCCCAATTCCAGGCCAACGGGAGCTGCGGGGGGAGGCACCGACAGGCAAGGGCAGCGCGCAGAGCCCTCTGCCTCCCCTGGCCCAGGGGCCATAGGGACATGGTGCTGGCTGCTTCCGGGAGCGGCATGGGGCCCGCGGCACCACAGGGGTGGCAATCCTGCGGGCCGGATCCAAAGCCCTGAGGGGCTGGATTTGGCTGCGGGCCGTAGTTTGCCCACCCCTGTTATAAACTGTTAGAGTTGAGTGGATAGTGGAAAATATTTCCCACAAACATTTGTTCAAATGCATCAGTGAATTTTGATTGAAGAGTTTACAATCCTTTTATGTTCACTTTCTGTGAAGATTTCCCTTATGTAAACCCTCACATTTTTCTCATGTGGTTATTTACAAATAACTACATTTAAACTTGAATTCTCAGTCATTGAGATGATGATTTAAGTATTGCTAATTTCTTGGTTATGTCGCACTACTATATGGACTATCAAGTAAAACACTAAACAGGCTTGAACTAGAGGCAGAAAAAAAATCATTCCTCGGAGGCTCTTTTACTTGGATATATTTTTCAGACTGTATCTTTAAAATTACATGTTTACATTAGTTTCCCATTAGCTGTGTTATAATTTCAAGGTATAGTCAGACAGAATGGGCCAGCTGTGCTGCTTGACACATTAAATCCTGACATTCCTTTGATTTCAATGGAGTATTAATGAACAATGGCCTCACAACACGTATAATGGACCAGCAGAAAGACAGCTGAATTTGAAAGTGCATACAGAATATTTTTGTTGTCTTTAAAGTTTTATCTATGCCACAAAGAAATAGCTGTTCCCCTAAATATTCTTTGTAGATGCGGAAAGGAATATTCCTATAGCCAAGAGTTTCTTGTGAATCCTTAAGAAGATAATAACATCCCCGTGATGTTCCAGCAAAGAGATACACTGCATTATACTGTCCTTGAAAACACCTTCAGGTACCACATGGGGATCATTATCACTCAAGAGGTGGAAAGGGTCACTGTGAGGTTAAGAAAGAAGATACCTAAATGATGGGCCCTTATCTTGAACTTGTATAGGACTTGTGTATGACAAATACACTCTCTTGTTAGAAAACGTGCAATCCACGCAAGGAAATACTCATTAGTCTTGGATCCTCATTCTGAGGTCATCACTGAGAGCAACGAGATCGCAGTGTATGACACCAACTGTATAAGAGACTACTTTATCTCTTACTTATTTGGAGCCCTCAGACACCTTCCTCCCCCTTGAGGAGGAGAGCAGATATGGGAGCCTCAGGACTTCTACATTCAAACCTGTCCTGAAAGTTAAGTTCCATTTTCAGCCTTGCCTCAGCTCCATGAACTAAGCATCTCTACACCATTCGAGAAATCATCTGTTCAGGGGGAATCTACCCCTGGCTGGATCTACCAGTTTAGGGCAGCTTTGTACAAGAAGAAAAGTTTAATGTTGCCCGAAAGCACCAGAGATGTTAGGCGCACAACTTTTATTTTCAACCTTCTGCAATACAGTCAAAAGTAACATTTAAAAATGAGACAAGGAACTAAATTAATTTCTGGAGCATAAATGAATAAACAGATATGTCTGTAACAACAAACTCCCAAACACACGAGTTTAAGCTGTTGGACCCTAAGTATTATATTGTACATTTTTTATAATATCGAATAGAGTCAAGTGTAAAGCTATTTAATACATCTTTGCGTCTAAGCAGTAAATTATTGAGGCTGACATAAACTGCATCTGAATGCCTAACTGTAACTTACAGGCTACAGTTCAAGTTTTCCAAACAACAATGTTTTCCAAGTATTTAATAAAATCAATATCTCTGGGAAAGGTAGACATCTAATCAGCAGCTGGGCGTATCTACAACTACGAAAGGCTTAATGCAACATGTACATATTAAGTGGCAAGAGCCGATCCCTCAACTATATTTGCCTTTTACTATTTTGATTAGTGATCTCTATAATTATGCAAATAAAGACACTTCCCCCCCATGAAGGTAAGGCAAATCTTAAGCTTTACTAAAAGCAGCCATTCTGATATGACAAGCCTTTTACTTTTTTAAATCCAGAAGGTCTTTCAGGTGTAACACTTATAATTACGAGTAAATTATGTGTTATGCTTTCATAAATTTTCTTTTGAACAAGAATGCCTAATTCTTTTGCACAGTAACATGGATAATCTCCCTTGATCCATGACAGGATGTGGATCAGATCACAAAAAGGATAATGTTTAATAATTTGTCTCAGGAGGTAAATGAGTTTTTCCTGTTGGCATTTGTACTCCACATCACTTTAATACAATATGCTGTGAATTGCCTTAATTCAATACATTGATTCATTTTGGTTAGTAAACTTTGATACTTAAAACTGATAATCAGTAATTCCTTCTAAATCCCTTGTGAATGTTCTCTGTGGTTACAATAAGAAACTTTAAATTTTAGGGCTAAAGCTCAGTCTATATTTTTGTGCCTCATTTTCCTGTGCATATCAGATTTGCCAATTTCAACCTATGGTTCTTCACATTACAGTTTAAATTCAGTGGCCCTCATGGGTGTAATAGGGTGACCAGATAGCAAGTGTGAAAAATCGGGACAGTGGGTGGAGGATAATAGGAGCCTATATAAGACGAAGTCCAAATATCGGGACTGTCCCAATAAATCGGGACATCTGGTTACCCTCGGATGTCCCTATAAATTGGAACAACTGGCTACTTAATCTCAGCATCTTGTCATCACAGTCACCTTCAATCTAGTATTCTAAGTTATTGGAATGAGCACAGTAGTCATTTTTGGTTTGCTCTAAAGCATAACTTGTTATGAAAACTACTGTGTGCCACTCTTCAGTTAAGATACTAGAGATCAGGAATTCTCAATCTCTCTCTTTCTGAGGCCCCCCGAACATGCTATAAAACTCCCCAGCCCACCTGTGCCACAACAACTGGTTTTCTGCATATAAAAGCCAGGACCAGCGTGAGGGGCTAGCAAGCTAAAATGCTAAACCCCATGCCACAGCTAAATTGCTCAGGCTTCAGCTCCAGGTGGCAGGGCTTGGGGCCCTGGACATTAGCCCCATGTGGTGGAACTTCAGCTTTCTGCCCTGCGCCCCAGTGGGTCTGATGCTGGGCCGGCTTGGTGGCCCCCAGAAACCTGCGCATGGCCCCCCAGAGGTCCTGGACCCCTGGTTGAGAACCACTGCTATAGATAGTATTTACTGTAGCAGATTAGCCTGCATAACTCCAATGCAATCAATATGTTGCTCAATTTATATTTACTATAAAAAAATCTACTCTAGCTCCAGAATACAATAAAGTGATTTTGCACTGACATTTAATAATAAGATTTTATAGTTATTTAGTGCCTTTGATCCCCAAAGATCACACACACACACACACACAGAGATGTGTAATTTCACCTATAGCTGAAATGTAATGATGCTTGTGGGCACAGCCTATTTAACAAGGCATAGCAACACTACACAATAGATTAGGCTAGGAAAGGAAGTGGAATAATGTCTGCAAATGAAACTTCAGAGGCAATTTACATAGACAATGTACAGCAATTATCCAAATTTGAGTTTGGCTATGGTACTTAAATAGCATGTCCTCTGCAAAGGTGACCAAAAGATTAATGTGGACTGGGGAAATAACCAGATCTAGTTTTAATGAGCACAATTCACTTTCTGCCATTAAACACAAATTGCATTCATTTTAACCTTGTTGTACTCCTCTCTGACCAAACTAAACACACTTCTAATGCCCCAAGCAAAAATGAATTTTCACTGAGCACAGTCAGAAGATGAAATCATGGAAATCCTTAGAAGATTCATCTTTTCAGTTGAAATGTGTACCTCAACTAAAACATTTTTTGTGGCCCCTGCTCAACAATGGGTGAAATATGTCAACAACGGATTGCTTATTACACTGTCGAGATTGCACTGGAATGACAAACAGTAAAGTGTCCAAACTCAAAGTGCTTTATACAGTCAATGGGCGATACGCATTTTACTTTCACATTTTTAGGATAAAGAAATTTAGAAAACAATGGCATCCTCTAACCTCTGAGACCTTTGGGAAGCTGCCAAACCCATTCTCACTAAAATTTACTTTAAAGTAACAAGTGAGGAACAGCATATAACTAGAGCCTTCAATTGCTTTAGTGTCAATTATCAAGTAATGGGAGTTACAGGATGGGAATTTAGCCTAAGGAGAGAGAAAGTAGTCACCAGATTATCAAAAATGGAAATCAATTTACATTATTTTCCCCCCTTACTCCAAGACCAATGCTGCTTTACCCTAAATCTATTTTCCCAGGAGCATAAACTGCAATAACATTATACAGATGGCTCTGCATAGATCATATTGTAAATTTACATTTGTTATTGTTTCATGAGACAACTTATTTCAGGGAGATGTCAAATAAGAAAAATACTGAACAGAAAGATTGGAATGCTTCATGTTGAACTGGCATGTGGTGAAGAAACTGCACCACATGGGACCAGAGTTTGATTGCTGTTCTTATCTTTCACTCGATTGGCTAGCAAGAGATTAGAATGCCATAGAGGCAACGGTATCAACTCCTTGAGCAAGGGAATGTTCAGTGACATGCTACCATGATGATCTTCAATGGCTGGTAGAGTGAGAAGCTGATATGAAGGAGGCTTACTTCCTGCTCATTCTCCTTTCAGCACCCAAAAATTACTTAATTCTCCTTGGAAAAAAATGCCCATTCTAGCTTTTGACTTTATCATTGTTTACTTTTTGTAATGATGTGTAAAATGTAAAATACATTGTGACATTCATTCTCTGCCTCCTGCACCAATGAACAAGAGGTTAGCCAACAATAAATAAGATATTCTTTTATTAAACATTGGAGAGGAATTATCAGAATTACACATTGTATTGCATTTCATCCCATGTAAATACAGGTCCCCCATTGTCACAGTAGTGTTGACACAATTAATGGACAGCCACTTACCTAGTTTTATCTTGATGTTGAAGGTGAACATCCAAAAGTAAATGAATTAGAGAAATATTTGCTTTCATCTGAACAATGTTAAGTTTAGTTCCAAGCTCAAAATAGTTATAACTATTTGGTTATAACTGATATATTTCTGAAATAATAAATTTCTGCATAAAGCAGTTAACATATAAACTATGCATTTTTTCCAACAGATGTATCAAGACTGACTTAAAAACAGGGGTCCCACAATTATTCTGAAATCCACTGAAAGTGGTCATCTTTTTACTACAGTCATTACTTTACATCAGTATCACTTATTTTAATTCAGGCCTCTAATCAGTTTAAATAGGATTAGCAATGCAACATTGCTAATTTCATACACATTGTATTAAGGACACTACATATGAAACATTTATTTCCCTACATTACAGGAGTGTTGTGAGGCTTAACTCATTAATGGTTGTGAGGTGCTTAGATATTACAACGATGAATCACCATGGAAACTTCATAAATAAAATAAGTAAAGGGAAGGGGTGTCAGAAGGTTCTTCCTCCTTCTGACCTCACAGTGGGAACTGAAAGCTCAAACTCCACCAGGTATTGGCAGAGTGCCAACCACCAATTTGCTTGCTCTGCTTAGTGTATTGTGTTTCCAATAGTACTTTATCTGAAATCCTTGTATTTGTACTGAAATATGGTTTGGTCCTCACTTGGAGTTAAATTGGTTAACTTTTATTTAACAGAGTTTCCTAAGCAGCAGTCTAATGAGGTGGAAAGACAGGTCACTTCTCCAACAACAATCTGTTCAGTTCCAGACCGTTCAGTTCCATCTGCCCTCTGCACAGCCAGACTAATTAAACACAAGCGCAAGCCACAACAACCGTCACAACAATAGATATATTCCCATTAATTTTTTTTCATTTATAAAATGAACCTAGTATCAAAGCCCTTTTGATGCACATATATTTTTAGATGTCTTATTTGCCAAGATCAACAGAGGCTTTCTGAGCCAAACAGCTATGCCCCATACAAAGGTAATTCCACCCACAAAAAAAAAAAAAAAAAAGTGTTGCAGAACATGAGGGAGAAAACCTACAGATTTCTATACAACCCGGGGAGTGGAGGGGGGAGGGTGGGAGGGAAAGAGGGGAAGCTACACTGCTTCCTGCAGGCAGAAGAGCAATCCTGGAGAGCACTAAATAAATATCCTGTGGAGGAACATGACCTGGTTCTCCCCATGGAGAAAACACTGCCCTTGAAGAATGAGATGTTAGTGGGAAAGTAAATTCCTATTCCTGCTAGGAGTTGGATTCCCTAATATAAAAGACCTATCCAGCAAGATCCTATTTAAGGTGATAAGTCTATAAAAATGCCTCTTAGTACTGGAAGGATTCTGCTCTGGAGACATAACAACAGAAGCCAACATTTCCAAACGTGGATATCTAAAATCAAACACCTAAATAAGTGATCTTAATAATCAGAAGTGCTAAGCACCTACAACTCCCATGGAAGTCAATGCAAACTATAGGTGCTCAGCACCTCGGAAAAGCAGGCCACTTACATTGTGGATATATGTGGCTTTAGGTACTTATAGTTGAAAATTCTAGACAGAAGCTTTATCAAAATTGACCACAGCCAGATACTGACCAAACTTGCAACAGATTCCATTCTTTGAGACACATAAAAACACAAAGGATCAAATTTCCAGAAACGGTTCTAACCTGAATATTAGGGAGGAAACTTCCATCAGATATTCCAGGATGGTTACAGTGAACGAGGAGCTGGCATGAGACCTCCCGGAGAGAGAAAACTGCAAGTTCCTTCCCTTTTTACACATGCTATTGGTTGCTAGGATCTTTGCAGGATTACAGGATCTGAAGGATTTTTGTGAAAACTCCTCTCTCCTCATAATCTACCTCTCGACAGCTTTCCAAATTACTTTCCAAGAATGATGAATATGTTTGGATCATTTGCCAGAGGAGTGGAACGATGGCTGTTAGCAGGACAAGTCAGTGCTTCTTTAGCTATTGGGTACAATCAGGCTCCGTCAGTTGAGCTCAAATGTAAGTTTCTGCAGCAGTCTGAGAAGCAACAGAATCAATGATAAGGTAGGGATTTAGGACTAGATTTATAAAGATTTTTAGGTACCTAAAGATGCAGATAAATACCTACTTATTTACAATGGCACGAAGCAGGCTAGGCATCTAACTACTACTGAAATCAATGGGACTTAGGTGTCTAACTTGCTTGAGGCTTTTGTAAATTCCATGAGGCCCCATCTGCATTTTTAGGCACCTAAATATCTTCGTAAATCAGTAGAAACCTGTTCTTTGTACTTGTTTGTACAATGGTTAGGGCAATGGCACACCCATAACTACTACTAGCTATGACACAGAGTAGCTCGTGCTGAGTCATGAACATGATTGAACCCAATGATATGAACCACTGCACCTTCCACCTTGTTTCAAGGAGGAGCAAAGTGATCTATCACCCAAGTCCCTCAAATGTAAACATTCAATGTACCACGCTTTCTAATACCATTGGCTGGAAACTCATGATGCAGTTCTGCTGATCATCTTGTTCCCATGTGCTCATATTTTTGACCTCTGGAAAATAACTAATCATCATTAAATGAACACTGGGTCTTATGAAGTGCCCAGATTCTTACTGCCTCCTGCCCAGTGGCTCACTCCCATATACTCATTTGTCCCTATCAACATGTTCCGAGCAATACTGTCCAGCTGGCTGTTGGAGGGGCCCAATAATCAGCCAGCAGTCAGAAAGGGGTTATTAAGTCCTGCATGAGTTTGTTAAGGACCCCACAGCTAGGAGTCTCTCTCTCACACTAACAGCATTCCAGCCAGACAGGAAGATGTCTGCACTTACCACAGATTGCATATCTCTTGGTCACAAGGGAAATCATGAAGACAGTTTTTGGTGTACCATTCTGTTTGTCAGGCAGAGAGGTAGGCCAATGGATACTATATTTGGATCATGGATCAGTGACTTTCCAGTGGAAACTGGAACTAGACTCATTTGGAGTCAGGCAAAATAAAACCTACCAAAGCTACAACTCTCAACAGACTGACAAAGGTGCACGCAACAGCGCCAAAACCAAACCTTGTGTTGTGGAAAAACTGTCCTTTGGTATGTGGGTAACCCATGCCTCACTGAATCAGCCCTGTCCTATGTGGAATGAGGTCTGAAAAACTCCTGATTAACAGCATGGTGTGTGCTATGCTTTAAGGGTTACTGCTTCTGCGAACACCAAATACACAGTTGTCCAGGCTGCACATACAAGCACTTTCTCAAACGCTGTCTATGATGTGAGAGACATGCTCACACTAATGCTCTGTAGCAGGGTGCTAGTGCAGAAGAACCTAATTAGACCTGTCCAGTCAGCTCCAATCAAGGGAAGCAGATTGGGGCTGATGGAAAAGGCCTGATGCTGGCCTGAGGATTGGCAACATCTGCTGGCCTGACAAGCCAAGGGCTATAAAGGCTGGGAGGGAGCCAGAAGGAAGGGACGCTGCAAGGGAGAAGTCAGTCAGGGAGAGAGCTGGAGGTCTCCGAGCAGGAGGCTGACTATGCCTGTAAGGGAAATAACCAAACCTGTAAAGCTTGTATATAGATGGACTGATGGTGGGACAATGATAAGTAAATAAAGACATGGGTGTTGCACAACCATGAAGCCTCTCCGGGCCTTACTGGGGAGGGCAAGCAGGCCCCAGGAAGAGGGGCGGGTCGTGAACCCTGTTACATGCTACCATTGTCCTGTGCAATGCCCCACACAAGAGCTGGTTCCAAATCCATCTCTTGACAGCAGGCATTAGTGGCAGCATAACCCTTCCTGAACCCATAACAACTTGAGAGACTGGAGCTGTGGTCGCCAGCTGGTTGATCTTGAAGGCTACTTGTTCCAATGGACACATACCTCTGGAACTCCCCTTCCTCCTGGGACCTGGGGAGGACAAGTCCCTGGAACTCTTGGAAGCAGGAATTAAGTAGCCTATAGCAGTGGAAAATTCAATCTGTCATGACACAAGGGAGAAAGCACTTACAGGGTTATCCTCCTGGCTTTCTTCACTGTTTACAAACAATTATATTCTCTGAAGAGCTCTTGCACATTTTACATTTTTGTGATGCTCTTCTGCAAGCAAGAATCATTGTGCACAAAGAGCAACCTGGACAAAAAGTACAAACCAGGTACTACACCCTCCTACTTCCTGAGAGGAATCAGACCTTGGAGAATTAGCGCTGGAATGTTCCCATAGGCCCGGACTAGTCCATTTAGACAGAGGAAGAGATGCATACAGTGAACAACAGCATATCAGTGCTCTGGACTTTTAAAAGCATGTAACATTCTGAGAAATGAGAGTACAGGTGAGGAAAAGGGTAAGATTAGCCATTGCCTGCTCAGACCAGAACCGCAAACTCCATTTTATTGATTACAGTCATGGAAAAGATTTGAAAAAGAATCTGAAAAGCTCAGGAACTGGTTTTTGTACTTCATTTTGAATTTTTTAAAAAAAGCCCCTTTGTAGAAAATCTCATTTAATTTTATAGGGCTTTTTGGCTTTGAAATAAAATCAGAAATGTATTTAAAAATTTGAAACATGAAATTGCATTTAACCAAAAATAATTTGGTCTTGAAAACTGCAAAAATTTGAATTCTACATGTTCTTGGTGAAAAAGGCTAATTTACAGAAATTTCATGAAAAAATATGCAGGAAGTAGTGACAATATTTTGCATGAAATTTTAAGGGGGAGAAAGTTTCACTCTCCTGTTTACACTAATTAAAATAGTTTAGTTTCACTCTGTGCTGGCACCTCCATTTCAGACCATATCTCTGTTGTACAAGCTTCTAGTGGAAAAGTCATTTTTAATTTCTGACAAGCTTCATCACGTTTGGCAACATAGTTTTATCTTGTTATTTGTAAAAATATAATGTAGCCCAATGCCACTCATTAGAACTCTAATAGAGGACCTTAGAACATGCAAGCAAATCAGGTAAGCATAAAAGGATCATTTAATTCTCAGTGATTGCTTTTTCATGAGCCCATGAATTTCTCTTCTATAATTTACTGGCTAAAGGAGTATTTCAAAGACTTTGGTATACCTGCATTTGACAAATCATGTCTGCTCCCACAGTTTTTGGAACATTTCAATGTCATTGTATTCTGGTCAGGTACAAAGCCCTCTAAGGATCTTAAATGCGTTTAGAGAGGAGCTTCAGTGCATGTGTTTCCTGATTTAAGCTTAGAAGTGGGCATGAAGGCCAAGTGAAACGAACACATCAGGCACATAATATTTCATGTATTAAACAATTTTTGATGTTTGATGTCTCTAATGTATTTTATATTGCACAGTATAATAGGTACAGTCAGTTTTATATTTAAATGAATATAGAGAAAAAGACAAAGACCTTTTAAACCATACACCTCTCTTCTTATCATACAAATCAATATAGACATACAGAGAAGGTTATGAAAGAGACAAGCCACACACCCTGAACTTTTTGGGTATCTATATTTTTCTATAGCTTAGTATGAATTGTCAATATGCATGTAAGCAATATGCATCAGTTTAAAAAAAATAGTGCAAGTCCCATTTCCTCTAATAAAGGTGTGTGTTTGTTTCTGCCACTGTGATTTGTGCTGCTTCCCTGAAAGAGTTTTTACAGTCTTTATTCTGCATGAGTTTATGTCACAATAAAAATGACACTCAGAACACCTAAATATTTCATGTTGCTGTTTTAGCTTCAACACAAAACCTTCTAGCTAACTGGGAGGATTCTATCCCAATGAACAGATATTTTGTTACCCAAATGCCTTTCTGATTCTAATGGATTGCATGCTATTCCTTCCACGGGCAGGTGGCAAACAAGATATTTGGGGGTTAATTATCTATTACTTCTTAAGTATGTATATTACTTTGCTTGGGTAGATTTTTCATTTTAATATACAACTCAGAAATGCTTTTAAATTGATTGCAGTGTACGAGATAAGCAACTGCTTTAATTCCAAGGCTTTCATTCCATTAACAGCTTTTGGCAACACCATAAACCAAGAGATTGGAGGTTAAATAGGTAATTATCAGAATCCAAAATGAAATTTCCAAATACTGCTTTATTTTCTTATATACTGCAAATCAGCGAACTATCCAGCACTCACAGTGCAAGGCACATCAGCATTCTCAGATGTAGCTTTTGGTTATCATCTTGTAAACAGCTCCCCTGAAAGCATGTAATTCCAGAGAGACAGATGTGGGAGCCCTTATAAAACATACAGATTCTCCCGTATCTAAGCCTCTTTGCCCCTAGCAACCACCTCTGTTGTAGCTCTGCCCCTAGGCTTCCTATCCATTCATTTTTCAATGATTAACTGTTCTCTTTAACCATCTGCGTACAAAGGACCATCCTGACATCACTGTTATTGAACACCTGTTAACCTTCCAGAAAGAAAATAAAGGGAAGTGTAGAGGGTCAGGTTCGGGGAGAGGGTTTAACCTTTCCTCATCCAGAAGCTGGGGAAATTTACACAAGCTTTTGTTCATTTTTTCCTCTTTTACAGGAAAAAGCCCATGCATTAAATGGACCTTTTAATTGGACGCTGAAAATTATGACGAAAGCCAGCCTTTTACAACATTAAAAAAAAAAACCTTTGCACGGCTGAATGGATTTTTCCTTTTCTTTCCCTTTTCATATCCTTCTCTTTTTCATTTGCATCTTGAGGGCTCTTCTCTTTTCAGTGTCTGTTTTCACTCTCATCTCATTTTTCATCATGCTTAGCTGTTTGTCTTTTTCTCCCCCTGAAATCCTGTTCTCTCTGTAATTTGCACTATTCATAACTCTGGGGATCTTGAGTAGTTAAACAGCAATTCTGTTTTGTTTTTAAATCCTAGAAAATATCATTTGGTTTATTTTTTTGTTCCCCCCTAAGGGGGCCCTTGTGCAGACTACACCTACGAGTGGTAACGTAGGAGGGGGATCCACTTCACACAGCAAGCAGATGGGGGTTCTGCCGATGGTCTTTTGAATTCTACCTCTTCCAAAGAGAGATCTAGGACTATGAGAAGTTGGCAGGGCTGGGGAAGCCACTACTAGTAAGCACAGAGGCTACTCCTGCTGCATTAGAGGAGGGGACCTGAAGACATACTTCACTGGTCAAGTGGCCCTGTTATTTGATATATGGGAGAGGGAAGGAACTGAAGGCAGTATGATTTGACTCTGTAGCAGGACAGAGACTTGGAAAGAGACGACCTCGGAACAGAGACTTGAGAGAGCTGCTGTATGGACTAAGGCAGTATTGAGTGGGAGGTGGCCACGGAGAAGTGACTGATGTTTCAGGTTGGGGTGTTTGTGTATGCTGTGGAAACTATTTGTGGAACCAGGAGGGAGCCGAGAAAGCCACCCTGATCAGGAAGAAACTACATGGGGCCAAAGGCCTTTTAATTTAGTAGCTAGAACAAAATGCAGCTGTGCTGCAAGATGAATTCAGAGCAGGGAAAGAGGGTGCAGCAGACTAGACCAATCCCCACAGCTCCTAGAGCAAAAGGTCTCCATCAAGCCCCAACTGGTTCCAGTTACTCAGCATAGCTTTGTCTCTACCATCAGCGCCCTCACTCAGCAGCCTCTAGCTGTCCTTTAGTTTGGCCCCAGATCCCTCAATTCATCTGCCTTCCTCGTATCCATCTCCCTCCTCTGCTGATTAAATTGTTTATTTTTAAGGGGGTGCCTAATAAATCCTGTCATTGTATTTTAATCATGTTTTATGTGTGAGGATGGCAGGAGGGAAGAAGAGAGGAAAGAATGCATTATAAATAAAGACTATTATATTTTAGTCTCAGTGACAATATCTGGACGATAAGGGAATACTGCAATGAGTAGCAACCTTGATATGGACTTAAAGAATTTGTTTTCCATGGAACAAAACACAAAGGTTGATTTAGTAATACAAAGGTATTCTTTTGAGGAAAAAAATATTCTCTAAACCAATACAGTGCCTAGTATGATGGGTCCCTGTTCTTAAGTAGCCCCTCAGCATAACAAACACACATGATAAACAACAATAACAACTTATTCATGTTCTGTGGTAAAATCGTGCTTTGTTTAAAGTCACTCTTATTTTCTGGCATTTTTTTACAATGATATCTGTAGAAATAATATGATCTGAAATAGTTCCTGACAGGATTTATGAGAAAAGGATGGTTTATTCTCCTTAACCAGTTCCCCTCCATGTAAAACGATTTGAATTGCAATCTGAAAAATGTTAAGAGATTTTAAAAAGCAACACCAGTTTGTAGATGTTTTTAAAAAACCCTACATTACCTATAACTTATTGATTGTAACATTATTGTTAAGCTTAGGTAACTTTTTCATACTAGAGTTTCATCTGGGCCCAAGTAATTCAGAGCACCATATTAACACCGGGTGGTCATTTACTTCTTAGCAGTTATTCAGGTTTGGCTCAGAAAGTGAAACAGCAGTTTATGGTCCTGATCTTGCAAACAGTTAAGTGAACATCACTTTATTCATGAGTAATCACTTTGATTTCAATGGGATTGTTCTTATAAATTATGCCTGTGCTTAAGTGCCTGCAGAATCAGAACCTTAATTAGATGAAGGGCCCAGTCCGCAAAACATCTTGAAGTTAGTAACAGTTGAAGGTAAACACCACCTTTCAGGATTGAAAGTTTTTAGTTTGGTGTTGAAGTTTCATAGATAAACACACATGGTGAAAGATACTGTGGTTACCATTAAAATACAACAATTATTATATCCTGGTATCTGAAATACATTATTTTCCTATACTTAGAGCACTGTAAAATGTTACATTAGTTTCATCATGCAAGGCATATATCCTATTAACTAGGACCACCAGAATGCTTGATTAAAATTCCTACTTCAATCAATGTGAAGCCATTCTTCTTATGGTCATAAGAGGGTGGTTAAAGATATTAAAAACTGCAGAAAAGATCAATTTTAAGCCAGACCAAAGAAGACAAATGTCTGAATTTACCATCTGCTATGACATTTATTCTTGCTGCTGCTGCCAACAGGGTCAGTGTAATTGTGTCTGGTCACAGGAAATTCTTGGAGGCATTTGTTTCTGCTGAAGTTCGGACATATGTAAAGTGACCTGATTGTAGTAATGTGATTTTTAAAGAAACATTAAAAATGCAATGAGGAAGTCTGGTATGAGTAGAACAGAAATACACCTGTCATAGCACCATATTGTCATATTACAGCAGGCTAGTGCAAGTCAGAATCCCACAGGTTCTTTTGCATGAAAAGAGAAGACAATTTACCTCAAATTATTCTGCATAAGCAGCTATTTTTCACACTAAAATGTAGTAAGATCTGTGAAGATGTTGACTTATACAGATTACTTATTTCTAGACACAAAACAAGACTTTCAGATTCTAGCGATATTTATGGTTCCGATAGAACTGAACCCAAGAAACTCCTCAATCTGAACTATTGATGCACTGTGTCCTCAAAGCTGGAACAACAACTTTACAGAGGTTATGTGACCAGTATCTGGAATAGGTCAGCTTTACCTCCTCCCTATTGTACAACCTTTGTTCAACCCAATCAATCACTTGTGTAGGGGCAGAGAAAAGCAGAACAACATGTGGTATAGCTAAATGCAGGAGCTCAGAGCTTTTCCATGCCCTTTCCATAGGGGTACCTTGGCTTCTTCACACAACAGAAGTATGGGTCTTGGAAGGGAGTGGAGCCACAGGTTGTGTCTGTCCAATCCTCTGTAATCCTCTGGCTAAGCTTCTCTCAGGGTGGCGATTCATGTCCCTACTATGTACTACCCTGAGAGAGAGAGAGAGACTAAGGTGAGAGGAAGTTTTTTTTTGAGGGGGGGGGGAAGGGGGCGGAAGGGCGGGGCAGCGGGGGACTTTCAGGCTCATACATGATGTGAGGGGATCATACATGCTTGCCAAGCACTGATCCTAGACCACACAAAGTGGGGGGGGGGGGGGGGGACGACCTCATTGCTGGACATTTCTGCCTTTGCTATAAATTGAAATAACTAGTATATTAGACAACTGTGTTCCTCTAAAAGAAGAACTGACAGTGAATTGTGGGTAATATCAAAACTGGTGGCATTTTAAGGGCAGGATGATATCTTTGTACATAATTTAAATGACCTTTACGAATAGTACATCTGACCTAACTACTGTAGGGAAAGGAAAGGAAAGGAAAGGAAAGGAAAGGAAAGGAAGAATGTTTTGCTCCTTAGGTTTCCACATTAATAATATGTTTGTACAATAAATGCTTTTGTTATTGTACTTGGGGAGCGGGGGTGGTACAATGAAGAAGACAGACATCATATATTTAACTAGTGCAATCGTTGATTACTGCTTGTGGCTAGTCTGTACTTTTTTAAACACCTATTTCTAATCTTCCAATGTAAGCTGAATTTCTAGGACTGCAGGTAGGATCAGAAAAGCAAAGCAAAGCAAAGCAACTTGGATTATTTAAAGCCTGTACATAATGAGTACATAAAAAAACACTGAGCCATGAAAAGGCTATTTAGGCCAATAATAGCCTGTTTCCTTATTGAGCAGAACCTGGTTACCAATACTCAAACAGCACTGCAGGGAAAGATTTTTTTAGACTGAGTATTCTGAAAAAGAGAGAGGCAGATTTTCTAAGTGTTATATAGCTGTGTAGTTCTGTTATATAGCTGTGATGTTGATGGGCATCTTATGGCTAAATCCCCTCACATCACTTAGAAAATTTAACTCATCTTTTAGTGATCAGTAACAAGAAATTGTGAGATAGGGTCATTTTAAAAAAAGTTAATCAGTTACACAAGAACAACAATGAACATATACAAATACATTGCTAGAGATTCTCTATAGTCAAAGGTTTCAGAGTGGTAGCCGTGTCAGTCTATCGTCATCATGAATAGGTTGGAATATGAACGAGAGGCTGGTAGGCAGCTCTCTAACACCACATTCTAGAGGCTATTACCCTATGATCCCACTGAGGGTTATCAAAAGAAACTACACCATCTGCTCAAGAAATTCCCTGAAAAAGCACAGGAACAAATCTGCACAGACACACCCCTAGAACCCTGACCAGGGGTATTTTATCTACTACCCAAGATCCATAAACCTGGAAATCCTGGACACCCCATCATCTCAGGCATTGGCACCCTAACAGCAGGATTGTCTGGCTATGTAGACTCTCTCCTCAGGCCCTACACTGCCAGCACTCCCAGCTGTCTTTGAGACACTACTGACTTCCTGAGGAAACTACAATCCATTGGTGATCTTCCAGAAAACACCATCTTGGCCATTATGGATGTACAAGCCCTCTACACCAATGTTCCACACAAAGATGGACTACAAACTGTCAGGAACAGTATCGCCGATAATGTGACGGCAAACCTGGTGGCTGAACTTTGTGACTTTGTCCTCACCCACAACTATTTCACATTTGGGGACAATGTATACCTTCAAGTCAGCGGCACTGCTATGGGTACCCGCATGGCCCCACATTTTTATGCCAACATTTTTATGGCTGACTTAAAACAACACTTCCTCAGCTCTCATACCCTAATGCCTCTACTCTACTTGCGCTACATGGATGACATCTTCATCATCTGGACCCATGGAAAAGAAGCCCTTGAGGAATTCCACCATGATTTCAACAATTTCCATCCCACCATCAACCTCAGCCTGGACCGGTCCACACTAGCAATCCACTTCCTGGACACTACAGTGCTAATAAGTGATGGTCACATAAACACCACCCTGTAGAAACCTACTGACTGCTATACTTACCTACATGCCTCCAGCTTTCATCCAGACCACATCACACCATCCATTGTCTACAGCCAAGCTCTACGATACAACCGCATTTGCTCCAATCCCTCAGACAGAGACAAACACCTACAAGATCTCTATCTAGTTTTCTTAAAACTACAGTACCTACCTGCTGAAATGAAGAAACAGATTGACAGAGACAAAAGAGTACCCAGAAGTCACCTACTACAGGACAGGCCCAACAAAGAAAATAACAGAACGCCACTAGATGTCACCTTCAGCCCCCAACTAAAACCTCTCCAGCGCATCATCAAGGATCTACAACCTATCCTGACGGACGATTCCTCACTCTCACAGATCTTGGGAGACAGGCCAGTCCTCGCTTACAGACAACCCCCCAATCTGAAGCAAATACTCACCAGCAACCACACACCACACAACAAAAGCACTAATCCAGGAACCTATCCTTGCAACAAAGCCCGTTGCCAACTCTGTCCACATATCTATTCAAGTGACACCATCATAGGACCTAATCACATCAGCCACGCCATCAGGGGCTTGTTCACCTGCACATCTACCAATGTGATATATGCCATCATGTGCCAGCCCCTCTGCCATGTACATTGGCCAAACCGGACAGTTTCTATGTAAAAGAATAAATGGACACAAATCAGACGTCAAGAATTATAACATTCAAAAACCTGTCGGAGAATGCTTCAACCTCCCTGGACACTCAATTACAGACCTAAAAGTCACAATTCTTCAACAAAAAAACTTCAAAAACAGACTCCAACGAGAAACTGCAGAACGAGAATTAATTTGCAAACTGGACACCATTAAATTAGACTTGAATAAAGACTGGGAGTGGATGGGTCATTACACAAAGTAAAAATTATTTCCCCATGCTAATTTTTCCCCCCTACACCTTCTTGTCAACTGTTTGAAATGGGCCATCCTGATTATCACTACAAACGTTTTTTTTTCTCTGCTGATAATAGCCCACTTTAATTGATTAGTTTCATTAGAGTTGGTATGGCAACACCCATTTTTTCATGTTCTCTCTATATATCTATCTATCTTCCTACTGTATTTTCCACTCTATGCATCTGATGAAGTGCATTTTAGCCCATGAAAGCTTATGCCCAAAAAAATTTGTTAGTCTCTAAGGTGCCACAAGTACTCCTCGTTTTTTTTGCTGATACAGACTAACACAGCTACCACTCTGAAACCTGTCTATAGTCAAAACGGTTTGTGGTCTGAGTAGTGGTGTGATGCCACAGATGACATCGAAGGATTAGATGCTTCAATGATCCAACATTTTAGTGATGATACAATTTTGATGTCAAACTAGAATTTATTCTACAATCTTTCTTGTAATAATCAGGATAATTAACCAGAAAAATCTGTATTTAGTTGGCGCTAATCTAATCACTAAAATCATTTTACTTTAATAAAATGATAATCATGTAATATACAGCAGGGAGAAAAGACATATTTTTAAATGCATATACCCCTCGGCTCTTATGCTAAACAGTCTATTTTTAGGTATGATCAGATACATATTCATATTTAATTTGCCTGGGAGTTTAGATCTCTAGTTCATGGTGGGCTCATTTCATTTATGAAAGTCAGAGTCAGCAAATATCTTAATTTTCAGTCCTTATCTTTAACTAACATTACTCAGCAGTATCAAGAAGAGCTAACATTTTCATTCATGAATATTTGATAACCGCTAATAGAAAGTTATAATAGTATCCTGGGGTATTAACAATGCCATTTGCATTTAATGTACTTATTGCATTGTGCAAGATTGCTATGTGAAAGTCGTAGCGTGCCTGGTTCAAAGCCTGCTGGAGTCAGGGAAAAGACTCTTGTTGACTTCAATGGGCTTTACATCAAGCCCAGGGAGAATGTTAAACTTGAGCAAAGAGCAGACTCTAGTTGGAATATATTGTTCAGAGAAGTACCAATATATAATACATTAATCATAAAGCTAATTTCCAAAACACAAGTAAATTGCACAGACTAAACAGCTGCATGCCACATACTGATTGTGCCAGTATAACCGATCAGTAGCTAAATCATATAAACATCTCTATAGTATTATCAACGTGTACCATAGCATTGTCATTGGAGTATCTTAAAGTGTTCCATAACAAAGTTTTATCCCGTATATTGTGTGAACCAGGCTAACGGCTTGATGGATGCATTTTCCAAGGATAAAAATGCTACACTTTGCCTTGACAGCACTAATCCAAGCAGGAAACAAATGCAGTGAAAATGGATTTGAGTCTTAATCACTATCTGTTGTTTGCTGGATCCAAATGCTATAGAGGAATGGCCAGGAACATCAACGAGTGTAAATCAGCCTAGCTCTAATATAGTTAGGACTTGTCTAACAGTATGGCAAAGCACACGGGAGTGTGCTTTACAAATCACACCCCTAACTAGCTGCACTCTAACTGTCCCATGTAGACCTTGCTGGAGTCCCCTGATCCTGTGCTAGAAGGTACCTAGTTCACATTAGCATAGTAATGTTTGAAACAGGAGTGCTTAAAACGTTAGTTCATTTTTCAAGTCACACTCCTCTGGTGCACTTCACCAGCACTGCATAGACAAGCCTGTAGTGTTATTATAGGCAGACAGTTCCTTCAAGGGAAGGCTAAGAGTGTTCCTTACCCCATCCCACTGACATTTCTGGCCATTTAATAATTGGTATTGATGGATTCTGAACGGAGTCCTGTCTTCCAGAATTTTGCTTAGGAGAGGCCCACATTACCAGCCCAGCTGCCCCTATTTGGCTAGCGTTGTGACCCGGTGCATACAGTCGCAACACCACTCAAATGTGGCTCAGCCTCCCCTCCATCATGCCAGCAGGGAAGGGGCTTTGCTGTTATGCCATCTAGCAGTGGTCAAGGGCCACATGGGGAGGAGGGGGCTTGGAACCCCGGGCCTTCCACACACACCATTCTACTCCTGCTGTCTGCTCGTCCTCAATCTCAGATACGATGGAGCATCATAGCACTGAGGAGGTTTAAAAAATGGGAGAGCATCAGCACTCAGACAGGGATGGAGAAACAAAACAAAGAACCATTCCTCCAACAACGGATAGGAAATAAAAAGAGATAAAAAGGGGTTGACAATGGAAGTGCTAGCACAACCCTAGCTATGGGTGTGCCTATACTATCATCGATAGTGTGATTGCAGCTCAGATTAGCTTTTACGTAGCTAGCGTAGCCAAACATACCATTGAAGCCATCACAGCACGGGCTGTAGCACAGCTACACAAGCCCACATGGAAGCCTGGGTACGTATTCATGTCTGTAGCCCACACTGAAGCCCATTCTGCCACATCTTCACTGCTATTTTTAACCATGCTTGGTAGATTAAAGCTAGCACAAGTATGTCTACCGGAACTGAAATTACACCTTCAGCTGCAGTTTTACCTTCAGCAGACATATTCCATAATGTTGCAAATGCGCTGCTATAACAACATGAAGGGCCATGTTCCACAGTCCTTATTAAAGCAAAATAATATCCAACAAAAGCAGTGGGAATTTGGCTCAATATAGTATTGCAGAATTTGGCCCATATTATTCAGAACTATTTAATGTTTCTCTCAAGGAAAGTGGTTACTACACTTTTAGTTTATCATTATCACCTTCTGCCCATCTAAGGCTACTATCCTTTAAGGTAGAAAAAATTAACGGGGTATTCTCCTTTTGCTTTTTATTTATACTCATGGGTAGAATATTACTGCCTTTTCATCAAGACAATTATTCATTAAAAGCCAGAAATTGGTTTACTTTCCCTATGGTTCTGAAATAATTATCGAAACAAAATTTTAAGATACAAGTGAGAAAACAACAGCATAGCAGAAGCTGTAGGTAAAGTTAATTGCTTGATCTGTTTATGTAAATCTAATTTAGAACACCAATTGAACCTTTGGAATTTCCACTAATAAATAATCCTCAAAGAAAATAAGCATACTATATGTAATTTTAATGTGCAGTATACATTTTGTTGCCCACCCCCACAGAGGGCCTGATTCTATTACTCATGTATGTGCTACTCATTATGCACAAGAGGTTGCATAAATTCCTGACTGCATGGTTTAATTGTAAATGATTGACCCTGTAATGCATTTTTTCATGTATTTTATGTCATATTTGGGCTTTCATTTTTCAAATGTATTAAAAACAAGCTATTAAAATGCAATTATATATTACAGATAGAAAGACAGACAAACTATCTATAATTTTTGTTTGATTAATTCTCCATCATTAAAAGGATGCTTCTAAATAATATCCTCTTTTTGAGAACTGTAACCATTTACACTGATGTGAAATGTTTGTATCTTTGTAGTGCAGCTGTGTTTAGCATCATCGCCCTTGTGCTCTAATTCTGGCAGAACAAGAAACTTGATGTCTTGTGTGAGCTTGTTTCCTGTGCAGCAGGATACAATATTGCCTATACAAAACTTATTGAAATTGTAAGCCATTTTTAGTTTGTATGTTGATTTATAACAGAGTAACAGGCTGGCAGCTTTTGCCTGAAACACACCATCCTGTTAGCAGGTGTTGAGCATTGTAGGAAAGGGTTAAATGGATTCTGGTGACTTACTAGGGCAGGTGGCTCCCATCTAGATACAAAGAGAGATGGAAGGAACTCTCTAGAAAAATCTAGAGAGGATCTAGAATATGGGCTGAGCAACCCAGAGGGAGGAGCCTTAGAACACCTATGCTTGGGGAAAAGGTTTTACCTGACTTCATGTTTATCTCATTATTGATTTCTGTGTTAATAAAACCAAGTCTCATGTAAGGTATGAGTTTGGAGCCTACAGTTTGTGGACTGTATTTGGGAGCAGGTTGGACAAGGCAACTGCTAATTATTAGTTTAACAGTTTTGTCATCAAGGGACCTTAAATTTAAAGTACCATCAAAAACATAACTGGTTGCTAAAGTTGTTTAAATTTTTTACCTTTTTAGGTAATTTTCTGGAATAAATGCCAAATTCTAGCCTCGCATTTGCATACACTATATGTGAAATTCATTGGTCACCATCAAAAAGCCAGTATTTCCCAACAGATACCACACAATGGTATCGAAGACATCATGGTTCATCATTCTTTTCACTGGCAATCACTTCAGTTGACATCATCACATACACAGGTCATTTAATACTCTTTTCAAAATTGTACATAGTCTCTGACTTATTATACATGTATTAATGTCCAACATATAGATAAAGTTGTGCCTTCTTTGGTGGATAAAAATCAAACATATTTACAGCTTTTGCTTTAGATTATTTTCATATGCTGATTTTTAACTACATATCAAGGTTTTTTCCCCCCACACATGGCAAATATGATGAAATATTTTGGATGGTTTATCTTATTAGATGCATTTATGAAATGCCCATCACAATATGTACCTGATGGACAATTATATATAGTTCACATACAAAAGGAATGCCTCCAAACTTCTTACACAGAATATTAGAATATATAAGTACAGCACGATTAAAATAAAATATGGGCTGAATTTTCATACATCTTAATCAAACTGTAAAATTAATCCGTGTTATGGCTCACTCTATACTTCTGCATACAAAGGAGCAAGTCCAATTAAAACATTACATTAGCTCAACAATTATGAATTTGGGCAATAAACATGTACAAAAAAGACCCTTGAGATATATGGCTGGGTTCAGAATTGCCGTTTTATTCAAGATGAGTTTTATTATCTTGGGAATGAGAAGAACAGTAGCAAAGCTATCACAGTCAGGCTAATGACTTTAACAAGACCTGTTTTATTTAAAAATAAATGAAAACACAGGCACTTTGATCAGGCCTTGTAGCAATGTTTATCCTTTACATGGCATTCTCTCTTCTCAACAGCTTTACACAGATCTGTTTATTTCCTATTGAACTTCCTTAAAACAAAAAATGAAAACATTCTCCCTTGATAGAAATAAGGCTACTTTTCTTAATTTCCATGTATCACTGCTGTGTGAAGGTTTTTCATATTTATGGCTATGTTCTGACTATTTTAAGTTTTGGCTGAGGTGATATTTGAATTCAGATTTCGTTTTTGACATGGAATTCCTTTTTATTATTCTTTATATACTGTCATAGAATATGAGTCCCATAACCAGTAATGAAACATGGCTTTATTCTGGACCTTCACTGTTTGTTTGACCTAGTATTTACAGGTCCAGCTACTTTTTAAAAATACCTTCACTGCTCTAAATCCTATTTTTTCTCTTCTTTTTCTCTCTCTCCTGTTTCCTAGTACTGATGAGGCCTCTATATTACAAATGTATATTGGTATAACTACATCACTCAGGGGTGTGAAAAATCCACACTCCTGAGCAATGTAGTTATACTGACCTAACCCCTGGTATAGATAGTGCTATGTCAATGGGAGAACATCTCCCGTTGACATAGCCAAGGTGCAGGGCTCTTGGGGAGGTGGATTATCTCCTGTCAGCATAGCAGCATCTTCCCTATTAAAAATTCTATGCTTTTGATTTTTCCTTTTTCTCAGTTTCTCCTCTGTTAATTTCTCCTCTTTTTTCCCCTACCATCCTTCAGTCTACTCCCTTTTCCTCCCATCTTTGCTTTACTCAACCCTGTCGTTAGTTGAAATGTTAATTTGTTCAAAGGCAATGAAATCTGACACAAAGGTGGGGTTTTTTTTTTTTTACATTACACACAGTTGTTGTTGCTAGATAATACCAGAACAGAGTCAATGAAATTATAATGTGAAATGAGTGTGTCTGGATAATTGATTATGGGTTTTCAAGGCTTCTGGTGAGTCTGCAGAATTGTTATAACAACAGACCAGAGTTGTCTTAAGATGAGAGGACGTGCCCATATATGGATTATCGGACTTTGTTTTGATTGCACAATTTTGCTGGCACAGTGTTGCCATCTCTTTTGAGCATTTGTTTTCAAGGGAGCACAAGACACCTTACTGGAGGAAATACCGGAACAGCAGCAGCAATAGCCGCATCCCTCAGAGTAACTGCTAGGTGCCAGGTGCTAGGATCCAAATATTTACCATCAGATCAGTGAGCAATCCCTTCCCTGATCAGACATGGCGAGGGAAGCAGATGATGATATTGCCATCTTCAAAATCTACAGTAAAGGTCCTCATTTACATAAAATTGGTTTCCTAACACATCATTTGATTTTTTTCGGATTAGAAAAAAAAAATTAAAGGAAAAAACAAACCAACAAAAACCCTGAATTACACCCAGGTTCATAATGCAAGACTGTTGCAAAGGTTTTAAATGACTAGTTAACAAAAACCCTAGATGCCAGATTACTGATTAGTGTAGCACGGAGGAAAAAAAGGTTGTGAGCCATCTTCAAATTATTTTTACACTGACTGTCTAAGAGGTAGCTATGTAGAAACACTGGATAGTATTTTTTAAATTAAGATAAATTCTGCGTCAAGAATTTCTTCTTTAAAAATATGATTCAATAGATCTTTTGAAGTCCATTTTCTAGTAAAGTATTTTGTGAGAAATGTACACAGCATAAAATGAAATGGGTAAATGCACTAATGTAACAGTCACAGATTAATAAAAACTAGGAAACGTAAGAAAGCGTCCAGCTATGTGGTATATTTAATGACACTGCCTCTAATTTCCTAGGTATTTTGTGCATTGAATGGGTAGGTGTCATGTTGCATCCTAACAGCTCTGCCCCACAGCTCCTTACCCAAAATGTGCACTGGGGTGGATACATCATGCACCTCAGTTTTACACACAATGTGATTATGGTGGCCATACTCCTTTCTTTTCCTGTGCTGGAAGCTGGACTCTTGCTTAAAGAAACAGGAAGGCAGAAGCCTACAGGCTTTGTGGTATTAGCCCCATTACCCCAGATTCAAGGGGAATTAAAAAACAAAACAAAACAAAACTGCATCAGGACACCACGACCCTGCAAGATCACAAAGGTTGGCTTGGAGTGCAGACGTACTCTGAAAAGAGTGACTTTGTAAGAGCAGCATTGGGGGCTTCCATATTTATTGTATCTCAATCACTGTCAAAATAAATTGGCTCAGTTCACAGGTGAAAAAAATCCTTCTTTTGCTAACTGCCCAACAACTAAGACTGTAATCAGAATTTATTCAATAGCTTTTCAACCCCAGAATTAAATTGAGCTCCATCTCCCATATCTATTTTGGCTGTGTTGAGTTAACAAGATTAACAAATAGGAAAAATGTTTCTTGGTCAGTAATGTCATCAGTTATTATTTGGAATACATGTATCGGGCAGATCCACTGAGGAAAGAGGTGCCATTTCTACATAATAATTTTTCAGAGAGGAGCCACCTTTTAATCTCAGCCTATTCATTATTCACTCGGATTTCAATAGTATATTTCCATAGGCATGGTAGATCCCCTCAGAGGCAGAATGGAAAAATATATAGCCATGTACCATTGACACAATCATTACAATGAAGAGCATCAATGTCCAAACAGACCTCTAGGAGACACCGCATGATTTTCATACAGGTGACTTATTTACCTAGCATGACCTATAGGTATTGCTCTCTCAGGCTTAGGTGAAATCATTCCAGTTGTCTGTCAGGTGTCATAGCAGGATTTATTGATCTACCTCATTACAAATCACCCCACTAGTTGTATTACTCAAATTTCGCTACAGATTTCCATTAACCACCATTTTCTTTAAAGATATGGGAACATGTCCCTCCTGCAAAAACAATTTGGTTATATGAAGATCAGCATTTGATATTCCAACAAGAACTTTGTCAGGCAAGGATTAAAACTGCAGGAGTTAGGAGAAAGCTCAGATGGGCTCACTTCATCATTAATTCAACCCTTTGTGTCTACATATTGGAGGGGGAGGGGGTAAAAAATCCTTAACATTTCACACCAACTTTGCACTATTGTAAATTAATATGTAAGGTGCAGGGCACTGGAGAATCAGGTGAGCTTGATTTCAACGAGAGCAGGGTGGGGACTTTAGCCTGTGATCCTAGAGTGATGCTGGAAAGTATTTTAGAATATAACTGTTTCTGGAAATCAGCTATTTAGAAAACTCAAATGAGAACATTAATGGGAGTTAAGCATGGGCTCAGCTGTAGTAAGAGCTTAAATTTGTTGGGAAAAGTCACAGCCTATGGAATAGGTTTATGTGAAAGCAAAGCCCTCCATGGGTGCATTAGGGGGCATGGTGCCTCAGTTCAGGGTGCAACATGCTTCCCCTTTGTGGGGGGGGACAGCTCTATAGGCCAGGAGAGGAGGGGTGAGTGGAGGCTGGCATTACTTTAAGGGAGAATCCATTGTATTACATTGAAGTTTTCACTCATTCCAAAGAGATTTCCAAGAAGCGAGTATCTTCCTGTGAGCAGGCTGTTTGGCCATGCCAAAGAAATATGATTATTTTACGTTGCTGACAACAGAGCATGTCAGCTTAACAGTAACAAGTTACTGTGTAGGGAGTCTATTTACTAAATAAAGTGACTTAAGTGCAATAAATGGTATCTCTAGTATCATAGTAACATGCATTTACAAGGGGCATTTTCCTGGACTGCCTTTTGTTGATAACTATTACATTAAACAAACAAAAATAACCAGCTATATCCTGTTGTAAAGAGAAGAATTTAATTGAAGCATCTTCAAAGTAAACCATGTATCCTGAAATTAAACATATTTATATGTGTCTGGGAGGTGTTCACTAAGAAGGTACAAAGCAATTCATTTCTCCTCTTTTGTGAATCAGTCGCTTATTTTTTTTTTACAGAGATGTAATTAAGCCTTTGTTGAGTTTGAATTATTTACAAAGATAATTTTACATGTTAATTAATCTATCATATTGAAAAAAGCTGCAATTAAAACACACATTCAAACTGTTTAGACTGTAAATTCTTTGGGGGGAGGGGGGCAGGCAAGGGCTCTCTTTTTGTTTATACAGGGCCCAGCACAATGGAGTCCAATGCTGATGGAGGCCTGTGAGTACTACTGTATTACAACTAATAAATGATCATAATAGAACTGTAAACACATACTTTCTTCCATATGAACACCAGCTACTTCAACTTCATTAAGCCCCCTTTTAGAATTTCTCCCTACAAGTTAATAACACCAATGACATCTGCTAAGTTCATTGTTCTCTATTACATACAGTAGTACAACCTGCTTCATTTCTTTTTATTCATATATTGGAAAATATGCAGAGTGACATGTAGGTAAAGAACATTGCTTGAGACTATGGACTCTACTCCCTATTCTTGCTCACACTATCCATTTGTATATTATTTTTTAGGAAGTAAAATAGCAACACAACTGAAATATATCTAAAACCAGGTATAGCTGGATTTTCCAGAAGCACCGGTACAAAAAGTATGTGTGCCATTAACTGTTTTGAACAAACGTGAGAAGCTTCAGTTCTGGGGTGGATTCCCATTTCTAAATTGCTTAGTACTCATCTGAATTTGATGCAACAATTTCTGCTACTTACACTTGTTTCACTGGAAAGTCTGTAGAAAGGTAACTAATTTCAAAATATTTCTAAAATTATTAATTGAAAATAACCAGTTCAGCTTTGGTTCAGATCTTCTCATATTTATCCAATGTTTAGACATCTTTCTCAGCTTACTCAAAGCCACAATTACTTAGAATAGTCAATGCATTCTTATTGTAACATTCCACCAAGTGGAATGGTTTTATCATCTGTAGTTATCAAGCTAATACCACAAAAGGATTAAAATCCATGTATTATATTATGCAAAAGCATAAGTGAGACCATAGTGAAGGTTCTGTCATGGTTTTCAAAATAATATATATATGAATGTTGTCTGCCTATCCACTTTGTCTGTGTATACTACCTGGTGTATCTCACTCTATTCTGATGTAACAATGGTACCATGCACTCTCTCTTGCCTGTAAAGCAGGGGTGGGCAAACTATGGCCCAGGGGCTGCATCCGGCCCTTCAGATGTTTTAATATGGCCCTCGAGCTCTTGCCGGGTAGTGGGTTCCGGGGCTTGCCCCACTCCCACGCTCCAGCCAGGGAGCGGGGTCAGGGGCTTGCCCCTCTCCATGCATGCCATGTCTCTGCGTGGCTCCCGAAAGCAGCGACATGTCCCCCCTCCTGCTCCTATGTTGAGGGGTAGCCCCCGCCCCAAGTGCCACCCCCGAAGCTCCCATTGGCCAGGAACCATGGCCAATGGGAGCTGCAGGGGCAGTACCTGTGGCAGGGCAGGGTACAGAGCCGCCTGGCCGTGCCTCCACATAGGAGCTGGGGGGGGACATGCTGCTGCTTCCGGGAGCTGCTTGAAGTAAGCACCGTCCGGAGCCTGCACCCCTGACCCTCTTCCGCGCCCCAACCCCTGCCCGAGCCCTGATCCCCCTCCTGCCCTCTGAATCCCTTGGTCCCAGCCTGGAGCACCCTCTTGCACCCCCAACCCCTCATCCCCAGCCCCACCCCAGAGCCTGCACCCCCAGCCAGAGCCCTCACCCCCTCCGGCACACCAACCCCCAATTTCATGAGCATTCACGGCCCACCATACAATTTCCATACCCAGATCTGGCCCTCAGGCCAAAAGGTTTGCCCATCCCTGCTGTAAAGTCATGTATTTACCTGTTTTGTCACAGCTAGAGATAGACCAACTTATTTTTCCAGATATTTGCTTATGGGGAAGTGTGACGGGTTCGGTCACAGAGATCCCCTTGAGGTTGTAACCTGACATGCTGGAATGACCTCTGAGCTCGTTTTCCACTGCCAGCTTGGGACTCCAGAACCCTGCCTTGTTGAGCTAGACATGCTAATCTGCTGCAACACAGACCCAGGTCTGGTCCATGACCCCAAAGCATCCCACTTTAACCAAAAACTGCTCAACAAGTACTCCTGTCTCCAGCATCCAGACACCCATTTCCCAATGGGATCCAAACCCCGAATAAATCTGTTTTGCTCTATATAAAGCTTATACAGGGTAAACTCATAAACTGTCTGCTCTCTATAACACTGATGGAGAGAGATGCACAGCTGTTTGCTCCCTCCAGGTATTAACCACTTACTGTGGGTTAATTAATAAACAGAAGTGATTTTATTAAGTATAAAAAGTAGGATTTAAGTGGTTTTAAGTAACAACAGACAGAACAAAGTAAGTTACCAAACAAAATAAAACAAGACAAAGAGTCTGTTAGTCCTTATAGACTAAACAGACAAAAGCTTATGCTCCAATACGTCCGTTAGTCTATAAGGTGCCACAGGACTCTTTGCCGCTTTTGCAGATCCAGACTAACACGGCTACCCCTCTGATACTTGACAAAATAAAACAAAACACACAAGTATAAGCCTAATACACTAAGAAACTGATTACAGATAAAATCTCACCCTCAGAGATGTTCCAATAAGCTTCGTTCACAGACTAGATTCCTTCCTAGTCTGGGCCCAATACTTTCCCCAGTACAGTCCTTGTTAGTTTCAGCTCAGGGGTTAACTAGTTTTTTTTTTTAAATGACTGCAGCCCCCTTTGTTCTGTTCCACCCCCTTTTATAGCTTTGGCACAAGGTGGGAATCCTTTGTCTCTCTCTGGGTTTCCACCCTTCCTTCTAAATGGAAAAGCACCAGGTTTAAGATGGATTCCAGTATCATGTGACATGTTCACATGTCCTGTGAGACTTCATTACTCACTGGCTGGCACCCACTATACAGGAAGGCTTACAAGTAAACAGAGCCATTTACAACCAATTGTCCTAGTTAATGGGAGCCATCAAGATTCCAAGCCACCATTAATGATTCCAAACCATCAAGATTCCAAACCACACTTTTCATAGTTACAATAGGACTTCAGAGTAATACTTCATATTTCTAGCTTCAGATACAAGAATGATACAAATAGGATGAACACACTTAGTAGATTATAAGCTTTGTAACAATACCTTACAAGAGACCTCTTGCATAAAGCATATTCCAGTTACATCATATTCACGCTTATAAACATATTTTTATAAAGCATATGGAGTGCAACGTCACAGGAAGCTCTGGGGCTCCCAGGACCAACTTGTTAAAATTCTATCACCAAAATGAGGAGAACATTGGGGTGATTTTCTGGCCTATGACAGAGTCACCCTATCTCTTGATTCTGCTTGATTACCCTGCCGGAGATTAATTAGCCCCAGGGCTTGTAAAAATACTAATGAGCTAATTTTCAGGACCAGCTACCAGGAAATGGCAGGTGTTTTCACAAAATTTCCTAGGACAGTATACTCAGGAAATCTCTACCAAGTCTTCATCCCACTTTCATTTCAAGTCATACAGGCTGAATGCTATGATATCAATTACTCTGCACAGTTTTTAGGAATAAAAGTATAAACATTTCCTTAGGCCATATCTATATTAAGAGTGCTTTGTTGATAGAAATACCAGATTATTATATCAACAAAGTGCTCCTAGTGTGAGGCAGTTATAAGAGCAAAACTGCGCTTTGTACCGATATAGTAACACCACCCCTATGAGCGAAACAAGCTATGCTGGTAAAAGATATACTGGCAAAACTGCACTATGTCTACACTAGGGACTTGTGTGAGAACAGCTGTACTGGTCAGAGATTACACCTCTTTACATCCATGACCAAGACAGCTGTGTCTGCGGAAGTCTGTAATGCTTCAGTCTTGTTTATGAAGCAGTTCTGCCTCCTTACTTGGTTTCTGATCCTACATACACTTAAGCCTGTGCTTTAATTTAAGCACATGAGTACTCCCATTGACTTCAATGTGACTAGTCACATGTTTAAACTAAAGTGTATGCATAAGCACTTGCAGGGGCAGGACCTTGGTTCTGAGACAGCATTTTCTTTAAATGGATAAACAAAGAAGTAGGTTCCCAAATTCCTCAACCATCTTCGAACAGATGTTTCTGGGCTATGTGAGACTTATAACAGGCCAGGAGGGGGAAATATTGTGGGAGCCTCATTCAAGGTATTAGCAGATGTCATGGCCTGATTTTGCATCCATTAGCATTGTGAGTTTGAAACTTCAGCATGAACCCAAGCATTAGTCCAGTTAGGAGAAACTGCAGGAAGGGGGAAGAACAAATATTAAAACCAAAAAGATAGCATCTTGCCAGCCTAGCTTTTGAGGCACTCGGTCCCTCAGTCATTGCTGATGTTTCCTTTAAAGTAGAAAACATGTATGCTTTTCCCCCTTTCCATTTAATTTCTCTTGGAAATAGACATCAGTGTAAAATGACAATAAAAAAGGCCTACAAACAAAAAAACAACCAAACTAGCTCAAGATATTCAAAAAAATCTTGAATTCCATGAAATTCATCCACTCTTTGCCTCAATCCTATGAGTCATCAACAAGCTGTCTATATAAGAGCAGCAGCAGCAGAGGAGGGAGAAGCAAGGTACCACCGATGTTGCTGGAATTAACATTTTCATGTGAATTTTCCATGTATCCCTGCTAATGAAGTGACTAATAGGCTTCAAAATAGATCAATCTATTTGTTAACAGCTCTGGGCATATAAAGTATTGCTGCCCTTCTTGGACGCCAAATAGTTAGTCAGAAAGTGCCATCTTGCTCCATATTTTGGAAGACAACTAGCTATACTGATACCAATGTGGAGAAAATCACTATGTAAAATAATTATTGACAATAAAATAAACTAATTCCTGCAGCGGATCAAACAGTAACTGCACTTACTTTCTAATGAATGTTTGACTAATTTCCGTATAATTTATATTAATATTTTCTAAGGGGTAATGTTAAACGAATAGTGCTTGCCAGGGAACCCAACTCCTATGTTTGTCAAAAGACAAAACATGGCTCTCTATGGCAGTTACAGAAAAAGTAAATGTACATGATGTAGTGTAACTGCTTTAAAATATTAATATTTTATTATTAATAAAAATAATAATAAATAAAAACTGAATTCCAAAAGATTCTGCCGAACAAAATCCCTGTGATCAACATTCATAGCTTGACGTGATTCTAGGATTTCTTTCATTCATTTTTAGTATCTGAGTTTCTATCCCTGTTTCCTGCAGGATAACATATTATATGAATCATAGGCTTCTCTGTAAATCAGCAACTTACCCTACATTTAAAGTACAGTAAGACAATACAATGGGTAGTGGTGTGTTTTATAAGTTTATACAACATAAGCATTTTTCCTGTTACTGTATAACAAATCAAACAAGGTTCTTCTATTTACAAAAGAAACTCCTTTAGAAACGCAAAACGATCTATAGATAACAAAGGGACTATTTAATCCACAATTCAAACAGAGCTAATTCTGGGGTGACTTGTGATTGTTTAAAATCTGATTGGGTTCCAGAGGAGACCTGCTGTAAAAGACCCCTCAGGAGATGTCCTAAACCTTTATCTGGGTGGCTCAGTCCCTCCCACTTTCTTGACTGTACTGGCTGGCTCTGAGACTTTTTCCAGAGGAATTTCCACTGTGAGGGCCTGTCTGCACTCCACTTGCCCACTGTTAAACTGGTTCTCTGTACATGTTAAACTGTTCAGCCTCATGGCAGCTAGGGAAATCGATTTATTGTGAACTTGTGAAGAACTGTATCTCACCAGACCAGGTGACTGTGCTGTTTTTATGTATTTTTACTAGTAATTCTAATAAGGCAAAATTATTAGACGCACCATACAGGTTTCTCTCTCTATTCTAGTGATAGCTTGATCAGGAGTGATTTAAGTCCAAGAAACCTAGGTTTGTGCTTTTGAAAGTCAAGTGAAATCCAGTACTTAGCAGGAGGAAGCAGACTGATGCATTTACATACACAACTACAACTCTCAGCTTCCAGTAGCCAGACTAATACAATCTGTTTTCCCCAAAAGGTTCTTAACCTAATAGACTTGAAAGGAATGGATGCTAAAAGTAAATATAGAGTATTTATAAAATGTTACAAGGCCACAATTAGATCCTGTGGTTTTACCTCTCTGTATGGATGCTTCTAGGCTTTGTGATGACAGAGGTCACCATAATATCAATCTTATTTAGAAATGTTGTAACATATTTACTCATTGCTTCATTTGCAGAGGTTGCAAATGGTTTACATGACTCTTAGCTAAATTAGCATAGATAGTTAATATTTGCCCTCTAAAGACAGAAACCTTTTCTAACCAGTTAAAACAAAGAAAATGCAAATAAATCTGAATCACATACGTAAGGCCAATAAAATACTGTCAGGGCAGAGAACCCTAGTCCCAGAGTCCCTCACTCTTAAGGGCCAGAATGTGGCCATCCCTTCTGTGGATGTGCAATGGGAGGGCACAAACAGCTTCCCTTATGTAGAGGCGAGGCACAAGTGCAGTCCCTAGGCTCAGTACAGAGAAAGAACTTCTCCATCCCTTCTCCCTGTGACCAAACAAGATTGGGGAGATGGAAGGAAGTCGTGGGGAGAGTAAGAAGTACCCCATAGGAGGTCCAGCAGTGGCTGCACACCCCTATGTGCTGGAGAGCTCCCAGGCATCAGGCAGCTCTGCATCATCCCCTGAATAGGGCACACTGAACACTAAGCATTTTTCTGAAAAGTCTGTTCTGCACAAAGATGAGGGCATTTGAGTAGCAAGCCCTTCAGTATAGTAATTTATACTTTTGTCTAGGTCCTAAGGGCCAAATTCTGCCTCTGGTGTGTCATGTACATAAGGGCAGATTTGGCTACAGCTAAAAGACAAGAGAATATAATCTGTCAGAGGAGGGCACACCTGACAAACAATTCAAAGCTGCTCACTGTATTAGTAGGTGTAACCAATGTGTCCTGCTAAAGCCAGCCACAGGGAAAACAGCAGCAAGATTTATTGTGATAATAAAGATCAACCATTTGTTTACAAATTTACAATTCCTCTGCAGAGCAGTCACCTCCTGGCTACTGTGTAGGTGGAGCATATTAGCTGCTTCTAAACATGATCAGGACTGAGGCTCACCTTGTTTAAACTCAGCTGAATTCTATAGTCTTTTTCATTTAAAGGGGAATGTTAAAACTAGTTTGGCCAAATGTCTTCTACATAAAAACATTTTTATTTAGCTTGTACCAACCTCCTAGAATACAACTGTCTGAAAAGTACAACTGAATAAAAAAAGTCAAAATGAGAAGGTACGTTTTCAGCCATATTTATAAGCAGGCCCAATGAAATGATATTATTATTAATTTGTATTACATTATGGTAGCACCCACAGACCCCAAAGAAGATCAGAGTCCCATTGTGCTAGGCAATATCCATACACTTAGAAAGAAGGAGATGGTTCCTGCTTCAAAGAGCTTACAGTCATATAGAAGACAGTAAGGAAGTATCTATTACTCCCATATTAAAGATGGGGAAATGAAGACCAGAAAGACTAAGTGACTTTCCCAAGATCACACAGGTAGTCTGTGGCACAGCTGGAAACTGAAACAAGATCTCCTGAGTCACAATCCAGTGCCTTAACCCCCAGACCACCCTTTTGATCCAGTATAGGTCTAGGAGATCATCAGAGATCATCATTTTAAGAGACTGTTCTGTAATTATGAAATACTGGATGGGTAAGATGTATTTGCAATCAGCTGTGCAATGCAGAATTATAACTTTTTTTTGAAAGTGTCCAGTACCATATTTATATATCTGAGATATTTCAGATAATGTTGTAAAGTTAGATCAATAGTTTTCAATAAATACCAACTGTGACACCCTGACACCCCAATATTCATCACTGTCATGTAATTAGGATATGTTTTGTACAAAGTATGTCTTGTGAGGTATTGTTAGCCGATGGCCAGGGATGTTTGGTAAGGTGCCAGCTATGCCCGTTTTATACCATCCGTGACTTTAACCGCTAGGACGCACTGTCCCTTTGCGGCGGGCAGCCCGGGCTAGGCTGACGGATGCCCCAAGGTCCTAACCACCAGTGACTTTAACTGCTAGAGCTCAGAGCTCCTTCGCAGCGGGCAGTCAACACTGACTGACAGGTGCCCCAATGGCAGCACTAAGAGCCTCTCCACACCCGTGACTTTAACTGCTAGAGCTCAGAGCTCCTTCGCAGCGGGCAGTCAGGATTGACTGACAGGTGCCCCAAGAGTTTGCCCCGTGGAGGCGGCACAACTCAACGCTAGGCTCTTAGTACTCTCACCTAATGGCCAGGCTTTATAGCCAAAACGGCTGAGGTTCTTTAATTGTGTTGGCTGCTTTACAGTAAACCAGAGAAACAAAGTCAGGCTTATGCACAATGGTTACCAAAATTTATTAAACTAGATTCTAATCATGTGGTTACAAAATTGCTAGTGCCTACTTACTTAAATGTAGAGATGTTACACACACAAACAAGTTACAAAACTGAAGCCACAATCCCAAAGAAAGAAAACAAAGTATAGAGCTCTATTTCAAAATATGTGTACACTAAAGATAGGAGATCAGGAGTGGGTGCTTCTTACCCTCCCTGCATCTCTCGATTCCAGCGGTGCCAAGCCAGGATCGGTCACTCAATTCCGCGGAAAGACGAATAAGGGACAAGGCTTAGGGACCCTCTTAGCTGCAGAAGCCTTGGGAGGCTGTCACTTATCTGACCAGCAGATAGATAGTGAAAAGCACTCAAAAATCATGGTGCTGTAGGTCCCCTACTTATACCTCTGTACTCCTTTATTCTCTTTCTCCTTTCTATGCCAAATTGGGGCTGGTCTGTCGGGGTGACGCCAGCTCTCGCAAGAGTAGTTCACACTTGCAAGGGAGAAACAATAAGTTTCGACTACTGGACATTTCTTTTATCAGGGTAAATATTTTCCCACCTAGGATGTTGGTGTGTGTGCATCATGCTGTTTTAGTAGGGGCTAAGAGCCATGTCTGTCACAGCGCCTCTGCCTGCTGTGAGCGTAATCGTTGTATGTGTTCCCAGAGGCACATTGTAGCAGCACACCTGTGCTTCTCACAGCTTCAAAGGCTGTGCTGGAGTGCCCTGGTGTTTTGGCTCCCGTGTGTTTCCAGCAATGCTGGTCTGGGGGGGGGGGGGCTGGCTGTCTGGCTACAGGTATCACTCTAAAAGTCTTGATCTGCTGGACAGTAATATCTCGTTGGATTGTATGTGCTATCATCGTATGTGAAGTTATGAAGTTTGACTATGTATGTATTACTAAAATATGTTCTCAGGTTGAAAACACCCACAAGCAGCCATTCAGGTAAAACAGTAAAAAGGCCAAACAATGCTAATGGCTTATTGAGGAAATGCACACAAGCACAAGGATTACCCCAGGAACTGTGTACAACAGAAACTTCTCAGAGACAGCACTACACAATGGGAACTGTTTGACCCAGGTAACAGCAAAAGAGCTTTCCATCAAGTGGGAAGAAGATATAAAAAGGGGGACAATGACATCATGGGGGGACCTCACTCTCCCTGCAACAACACACCTAGAAACACTTGAAGGGCAAGGACTGAACTGTGGAAAGTGATGATCTCAGGCTAGAAGGATCTTTAGCTTGTGTATGAAAACCTAGGAAAGCCAAGGCAACTTGTGCTTTAAGAGTCTGCCAGCTTGTTTATCACTCAGGGTGAGAATTTGCTAATTTATATCCTACCAATCTAGTGTATTAAGCTCAGTTTGTGGTTTTTCTTTATTTACTATGGTAATCTGCTTTGATCTGTTTGCTATCCCTTATAATCACTTAAAATCTACCTCTTGTACTTAATAAACTTGTTTTTGTTTTAAGCCCAGCTTGTGTAATTCATAACTGGGCAGAGGGGAGAGGAGAAGTATCTCTCTCCACAGTGAAGGAGAGGGCAAATTTCAATTAGCTTACGCTGTACAGTTCACAGTGCAGCGCAAGACAATACAATTTTGGGTTTACTCTCCAGAGGGGGAGTGCCTTGAGTGCCGGGCAATTCCTTAGCTGAAAGCCTTCCCATGCAGTGTTGATTTCAGTGTCTGTGTCTTTCTGCAGCTGGGTGTGTCCCTACCTGGTGTGTACTAGAGCAGGTTCGAGGCCCTGACTTAGCAGGACAGGATGAGGGAGCCCAGTCTGGTGGAATAGGTGGGCTCAGTGGTATCCCAGAACATCAGATGGAACCCCGGAAAGGGGGGGGGGGGGCAACCTGTCACACCAACTACTAAACGATATAAAAATATATTAAACAAAACCACTAGAAAAAAAGGTGACAGACTTAACATTGAAAAATCTAGATTAAAAACTGAATTTCTAAATTTTTGGTCAACCTTTTTCATTTCTGTATATATTCTGTAACTTTTATCTCATTTGCACCATACATATTCAGGTAGATAAAGAAAGCTAACCCACATTAGCACAGCTATTATATGTGCAGTGGTCCTATAGCTGAACATGCAACGAAGTAAACAGATGAGCTTAGATAAATGAAAATCAATAAACTAGCAAAGGCCTCTCTCACTCAATTGATCCAGCCCTGCGGGTAATAGGAGCACAAGAATGTGAAATGTTGTTAATATGGCAAAGTGTAAATTCCATTTATCGGGAATACAGTAACCAAAACGAATAGTTACACAAATGCAATTCAGAACATCATTGATCTTTAAATATTAGATGAAAGCATGAAATAATTTAATGAACAATGAAGAACTTTTAATTGCCACAGCCCATTGTTATAAACTTTTTGATATGGCTTTTTTTTTTTATCACTTTACCATTTGAAACTGCATCATGCAGTATCTTTCATTATTCAGTGTGTATATAAACCCATGGTTTGATCTATAAACTATATTTGGGCTTATAAATTCTTTTAGTATTTTCATAGTAAATTTAAAGTTATTTTTACGTGAGATCAGTGGTGAACTAGCCACTGGGCAGACGAGGCCCGTGCCCAGGGGCCCTGGCCAATTGGGGGCCCCCCCGGAAAAATGGGCACCTCCATACCCTGACCCACTCCACCCGCCCGGCACTCCTGCTGGGGAGCAGGGTCGGGGTGCAGGGGCTTGTCCTGCTTCACCTGCCTGGCACTCCCGCACCCCGTCCCCATTCCCCCAGCAGGAATTTCTTATTGCTGGAATTTCTTTAATAAACAGCAGACATTGCAATATTGTTCAGTCAGATCTACATATGCTCACCATTAAAAGTAACATAAGTGATGTCTCTTGTAGACCTAAAACAATGATTCATGGGTAAAAATTTAATTTTAAATTGACAAAATTATGGACAGATAAAAACATTCTGTCTGGTATCAAAGTAAAAATTTATGAAGTCAATATACTAACAGTACTCGTTTATGGTCTGGAAGCAGCTGCATTACATGGAACAGACATCAGAAGGATAGAAGCAGTAGAGATGAGAATATTTCAAAAGATGGCAAGTGTAAAGTGGAATGATTTTCAGACAACTGAAGAAGTCAGGAGGGTAGGATGTGAAATCAGGGTACTGGACTGGGTAAAATCAAAAAGATTACTGTGGTGGGAACATGGCAGAATACAAAGAGATGAGAAGATATCAAAGAAATTAATAGAGACACAGCCAAGGTCAGTCCAACCTAGAGGCTGGCCACTGACTAGATGGCAGGACATTGTACGCAGGGACATGACCAGGCTGGGCTAACCTGCGAAACAAAGCCATTGACAGAAATGAATGATAATGCTGTATTGCTCCTTCGTTTGGAAAGATGCTCCAGGATGAAAGAGAGACTGCATTTCAGACACCGGTTCCCCAAAGAGAGGGTCCTAAATGTGCCAACTGTTGCATTTTAGACACCTGAATAAGAGCACAGCAATAAGGAGGCTAGCCTAAAAAAAAGCATCCACATATTTTGGAATCTGATCCTGCTCCCAATCAAAAAAAAAAAAAAAAAAGAAAAAGAAAAAAAAAGAAAAAAGATTGGGCCTTAAGTATGCAACAATATTAATGTTATGAGGCACCTACACACAATTATTTAAGGTCCAACATCATTGGATTCTGAACTTATTCTGAATGGTTATCTTTTATAGTTTTACAAATCTTAAAAAGCCACCCCATGAAACACACACTAAAAGTACTTAAATACACAAAGTACTGAAGGTCTGGGGGGCTCTCCTTTTGCACACAAATTATATGAAGTGTAGGAAATGAGACATGATGAGCGTAGGGAAGAACAAAGTAGTTTAGGGTGAAATTCTGACAAAGGTGACTAGATGTTCTGATATTAGGGGCTTTATTTTATATATGCAACTATACCCCCCCCCTTCTCCCCCCCCAAAAAAGTTTCCCAGTTTTTTACATGTGCTATCTGGTCACCCCTAATCCTAACTCAAATGAAGTCAGTGGCAAAACCGCCATCCAATGGGGCCAAGATTTCACCCTGTATCAGAATATAAAGAATAGAAATAGAAAGATATAGGGTGAAATCCTGGCCCCTTGGTTGGCAGTTTTGCCACTAACTTTGTTCAAGTCAGGATTAGATTAGAAAAGGTTAATCCAAGAATTGTATACACCAATCATTCTAGATTACAAAGATTTTACACAAAATTTGTGCACATCTAAATGCCTATTACTCCCAAAATGGTGTTGAGTTTTGATGATGGCACAGAATATGCAGCACAGAGTTAATTTTAAAAACAGCCAGCAATGAACTGCTGAGGAATGCAAACTATCCAAGTCATCAACCAGCTTTCTCTCTTCATTTGTTGAATTAAGATACTGGATGAGATCCTCAGTTGGTTTAAATCAGCACAGCTTCATTGAATTTATACCAGCTAAGGATCTGACTCAGTGTTTCACTAATGGAAGTACATTTTACAATTGAAACATTGCAGTCATCTGGAATGATGCACATGAAAATAAAAATATTTCTCTTACAATGGAGTTTTGGGGAATGCATAGTTAATATTTCCCTCTGCATGTCAGTGCCAAATAAAATATTCTTCTTCTTTCATTTATAAAAACATAATGATTTCTAAATATAAGTTGTATTTACTCTTATCATTCCATTCCTAAAAAGCCCATTAAGAGGTTTGTAGAGTTGTACAGATTTAATTTTCTGACTTCAACTACCTTACATCCTTTACCATTTTCTATAAAAGACATGATCATCTTTACATAGTGAAGGCTGCTTTTCTTTCTAGCAAAAATGAAAATGATGATAAAATAAAACACATACTGTAAGCTTATAATGAGAAGCCAAAAATAGTAAAAAGGGGGCAAAATGAACATGCATTTCATTAACATTTTTTGATTAGCAATTTCTGAGCCATAACCTAAAATGGTGGTAATTAAATCACTGAGCTCTAATACAGGCATTATAAAATCACAGACGTGCACTGGGGACTAAATACCTAGGATAGCAACATTCCTATGCAGCTGGAATTGTTAAGATGTTGTAAAGAACATCAAGGAACAATAAACATGATTGAATGGCTTGTTTGCAGGAACTGTTAAAATACTCTCACCATACTGTGAACAACAAAAAGGGAAAACTGACTTAATTGTCTTCATTATGACCATCAGACAGACTAGCTACTCAATAAAACATATAGTATTTTGTAAATTTCCAGTAAAATGTTGAAATAGCCTCGTTCTGCTTTAGTTTCCAATTGTTATTTTAAGAAAAGATGTGTTCATAGTCCTAGCAAACATATATTTTAATACAGCAATTCCATTTTGTGCCACTCAGATGTACCCATTTAATCCTTGGGGTATGAGCTCTTAATTCCTTAGTGACAGGTTTCAGAGTGGTAGCCATGTTAGTCTGTATCAGCAAAAAAAACCGAGGCGTACTTGTGGCACCTTAGAGACTAACAAATTTATTTGGGCATAAGCTTTCATGAGCTACAGCTCACTTCATCGGATGCATGCAGTGGAAAATACAGCAGGTAGATTATATATATATATATATATACACATACACACACACACACACACATACACATACACAGAGAACATGGAAAAATGGGTGTTGCCATACCAACTCTAACCAGACTAATCAATTAAGGTGGGCTCTGATCAGCAGGAGAAACAAAACTTTCATAGTGATAATCAGGATGGCCCATTTCAAACAGTTGACAAGAAGGTGTAGGAGGAAAAATTAGCATGGGGAAATAGTTTTTACTTTGTGTAATGACCCATCTACTCCCAGTCTTTATTCAAGTCTAATTTAATGGTGTCCAGTTTGCAAATTAATTCTCGTTCTGCAGTTTCTCGTTGGAGTCTGTTTTTGAAGTTTTTTTGTTGAAGAATTGCGACTGTTAGGTCTGTAATTGAGTGACCAGGGAGATTGAAGTGTTCTCGGACTGGTTTTTGAATGTCATAATTCTTGATGTCTGATTTGTGATCATTTATTCTTTTGCGTAGAGACTGTCCAGTTTGACCAATGTACATGGCAGAGGGGCATTGCTGGCACATGATGGCATATATCACATTGGTAGATGTGCAGGTGAACGAGCCTCTGATGGTGTGGCTGATGTGATTAGGTCCTATGATGGTGTCCCTTGAACAGATATGTGGACAGAGTTGGCAACGGGCTTTGATGAACAAATGGACACAAATCAGACGTCAAGAATTACAACATTCAAATACACTCAATTACAGACCTAAAAGTCGCAATTCTTCAACAAAAAAACTTCAAAAACAGACTCCAGCGAGAAACTGCAGAACTGAAATTAATTTGCGAACTGGACACCATTAAATTAGGCTTGACTAAAGACTGGGAGTGGATGGGTCATTACACAAAGTAAAAACTATTTCCCCATGCTAATTTTTCCCCCCTACACCTTCTTGTCAACTGTTTGAAATGGGCCATCCTGATTATCACTATAAAAGTTTTTTTCTCCTGCTGATCAGAGCCCACCTTAATTGATTAGTCTCATTAGAGTTAGTATGGCAACACCCATTTTTTCATATTATCTGTGTATACAGATCTTCCTAATGTATTTTCCACTGGATGCATCTGATGAAGTGGGTTTTAGCCCATGAAAACTTATGCCCAAATAAATGTGTTAGTCTCTAAGGTGCCACAAGTACTCCTCGTTCTTTTTGCTAATTCCTTAGTGTAATCCCTCCCCTAAGAACTTTTAACTTTCATTATCCAGCAGGATAATGGCAGCATTTCAGTGCCTTATCTCTAAATTTTTCCAATTTGTATAAATTGGAGCCAAGCCCCTTATATTATTTCACTAAAAGTTTTTGGACACAAATATAGTGAACTGTATTCTTCCAGAAATAATAAAGAATGCTTTAGTAAATTGCTGTTCTGCAGTCTATTCCACTGGAACATATTCAGGGTTCTGCAAGTTCATCACAAAGCTCTTTTACATCTTATTATATATTAGTGAACATTTGGATAGAACAAAGCAGTGTGCATCCAATTATGAACCAAATTCTAAAATCCTAACTCAGTTTTTGCCTATCCTGATTCAGGTAAAACACCAAATAAATTCAGTGTTTTGACCTCTGAGAATTCTGCTCGAATAAAAACTGAGAAAGGACTCTAGGACTGAATCATAATGAATTTAAGAGGCTACAATTTTTCCCATTTTTAAAGGCAACTGAGCATCAAACTTTGCCTCATTTGGCCTGCCTATCCTGATGTACCAACCAACAGCATGGAACCATTACTTCAGTTTGGTTGACCAGAGTAAGCACAGAGACGCATAGGAGAAAGTCATTGAAGTACCAACCCCCATAAACATCATCTGTATGCCAAATTCTTACTGAAGTCAGAGGGAGTGGAGTGTGCAGACAGATGGCAATATATGGTAGGGGTTGCATACCATACCCCATAGTCCACAGAAGAGTAGAGAAGAGTGAGGGGGAACATGATATCAGTCTTCACCTACATTAAGAGCTGTTATAAAAAGAATGGTGATCACTTGTTCTCCATGTCCACCAAAGGCAGGACAAGAAGCAATCAGCTTAGTTTGCAAAAAGGGAGATTTAAGTTAGTTATTAGGAAAAAGTTTCTAACTATAACAATAGTTAAGCATAGGTTACATAAGGATGTTTTAGAATCCTGACATTGGTGATTTTTAGTAACAGATTAGACAAACATCTGTCATGGATGGTGCAGATATACTTAGTTCTGCTTCAGTGCAGGAGGATGGACCAGATGATCTCTTGAGATAGCTTCTAGCCCTGCATTTCTATCATACTATATGTGATATATATATTTAGTATTCTGGTCTTCATCTTTTTGTCATATTACTTTTACTTCAGGATACTGTCTCAAAGTTGCAAGTCAACCACCGTGTCAACATAGTGAAATTAAGTGTAACTCATTCTTTCTGTCTCATAGATAAAATGATATTTTGTTGGTGATAAATTTTGTGACATGCTTTCCCAATTCATTAAAATAATTACTGTATGCTTTACTTACCTTCCTAATCTAAATGTTGCATTTTATCATGAAATTATTTAAAATGATTGCTGAGGCAAAACAACTGAAATGGTTCATTCTCTCAAGTTATTTTATTTCTCCAAGCACAGAGCAAAACTCTTCTCTCCTATGATGTGATTTCAAAATTGCTTTAGCTTGATTTTTTTCATGGCAGAGTAGAAAGGATTCATTGGCTTTAGGATTCTTGCTGTCCTCACTGAAGTATTTCAGAGTCATTTCAATACTTACTGTCTGTAATTCATTCTCCCACAAAGTTGTACAAAATTCAGGGGGGACTTAATCTAAAAATAAATGGGCTACCTGGACTGTCACTATATACAAGATAGAAAACTGAAGACCCAACTACTATAATTAAAGAGGCCATAGCCCTTTTACAGTGGTTGTGTATTAATGCTGGTATCCTGTCCCGAGTATAACATTATGTTAGTATTAGAGTGCACTCACTGGCAAACTTCTGGGCCTGTGTATTCTCAATAACCACCATCTATAAAACATATGGTGTAGGACTTTCAAAAGCACTTGAGTTAGGTTCCCTGCTCCTGCTGAAAGTCATTGGGACTTAGGCACTTAATACTCCTAGGCCCCTTTGAAAATCTTTTCCAGTGACAAATGTAAACTAAAATAAACTCTCACAAACACAACTGCAGCTCAACCCACTCAGTCACAACCTCATGCCTGGCAAAAGCCTGACTAAGGAATAAGCCTTGTACCGAGCCCTTAAAGTCAACAGAAAATGACTGGTATCGTCTTTTTTTATCATGGGTAACCTAGTGTGATTATGGATTAAGACGTTGCATTAGTTCAGGACTTTTTTGGAGCGCTATCTTCACAGCGTGAATCCTCTGGCTCACCTTCATTATTTTCTACTTTGAGCTTGTCTACACTACCGAAGTAAGTTGACCTAAGTTACGCTACAGTACCAGAGTTGACCAGAGCGCGCTCTGTGGTCGATTTAGTGGGTCCTCACTAGACCCGCTAAATCAAGCCCTGCTACATCAATCACAGCAGCATCGATCCCCCGTAAGTGTAGACACAGCCCTAATGAAAAAAAAGTCACCTAAATTCTGCTGCACACAAAATGAGCACCTTTCAGCATGATCCCACTGACTACTTCCCTGAACCTAGATAGATTTCATAGTAAGCATAATGATAAGTGAGAGACTGAAAAACAATAAATACAACATGTATGATTCTAAAAGGTAATTATACAGGGATTCAAAGGAAGCCCTGATCTGATGAGTTTCCTCAACTCCCCCTGAAGTTAATGGCAGTTCATAGCATTCAGTGATTCAGTTACTTTCCTCTCTGTTCCTGCTTTCACCTGACTAGGTACAGAAAATGCACTTTTGAACAACGTGATTTATATATATATATATAAAAACTATCCCCAAGATTTCCAGTATGAAGCCTTTATTTTTGGAGGTGGTAAAGTGTATGTCCTATTTCAACCTCCTTGTTATTTTCAAGGAAAGTTACAAATTTAGGCTCTGATCTCAAGAACTTTTGAACCGTGCAGTACTCATGGATAGCACCTCTCAGTATCAAATTTAAGCAGGATTATTCTTATACAAGAATCAAAGATACTATTTGCAGTACATTTAACATCAGAGCACCAATCAGCATCTTCATATCCATTATTGAATTATCATAGAGGTGAGGGGGTGTGTATAACATCAGAGGGGATCAGCCTAGAATTCTTCCCAGTAAATCCAAAGTGCTACTCTGTTAGACAGAAAACAATTGCCACTAGGGCCTTACAAATGAAATACATCAAGGGCTCCATATTAAAGGGAGTATGCTACTAATTATTATGCCAATTAATGTCCCGATATGTGGTCACATTCAGCATTTAGTATTTCTGCTCCTTTTTAGTTTTATCACCAATAGTGTTCGTATTAAACATAATTACATGTCTACTGATTAAAAGGTAGCTGCATATACTGTATAAGAAGGCATCTCCTGAAAGTCCCACTATTACATCCACATAAAGAAGCTAGCACTAAATGGAAAAAAACAAGCAAAACAAAACAAAGCAGAAACTGATCCAGGATGTCAGGATTCTCATTCCATCCACACCAGAAGCCTTGACTCCTGTATTAACAATTCCTACAATTATGGTACTATCACTATTGACAACATTCAACAAAAGGCACGTTAAACAGTTTGTTTCTTATGTCTATAAAAATGAATCAGTCAGTTCTACGGGTTTGATCTCTAGTTGAATAGAGCACTTGACTGGGACTCCAGAGACCTGGATTCTATTCCCAGCTCTGTCACTGGTTTACTGGGTGACCCTTGGCAAGTTATCTTACCTCCTTGTGCAGTTGTGGGCAACCTGCGGCTCGCGGGCCACATGCAGCCTATCAGAGTAATCTGATTGCGGGCCACAAGATAGTTTGCTGACATTGACTGTCCACAGGCACAGCTTCCCCACAGCTCCCAGTAGCTGCAGTTTGCTGTTCCCACAGCTCCCATTGGCCAAGAATGGCAAACTGCAGCCATTGGGAGCTGCGGGGGGCCGTGCCTGCGGATGGTCAAAGGCAGCAAAATGTCTTGCGGCCTGCAGTCAGATTACCCTGATACTGTATGTTTTATTGGGCTGCAGGTTGCCCATCACTGTCCTTTATTTAATCAAACTTTTTCAGCAAATTTTTAATGCAGCAGAATGGAAATTTTGCAGCTGCTTCATTTAAAACTTGGTGTTTAATGCATAAGAAAATTAACAGTTAAATCAGTAAAGTAGCCCCCAGTGTTATTTTGATCTTTAATTCCTCACCTGTGGAAGTGTGGGAGGCAATCTGGGATTGGGATAAACACATTTGCTGGATGTGTCTTCTAAAATAATAAGCAGTGAAATAGTTAGCAGTACTGACATTTAAACTGTCATGTCTAGGTTCCAGAGATAACCCAATGAGAAAGCACATCTCTGTGAGCTATAGCTGCAGGCTTCCTGCAGCCTCAGAAAGACAACAGAGCACCAGTTTACATTTGGGTCACATTATCAAGGTTTCCTTCACAAGCGTGAGGAGACACTTTTGTGGGGGAGGGGATGTATGTAATGAAAGCTTAGATTCTGGACCATAATTCTGTGGGAAAAGGTGGATTCTGCAGCAAGTTCTGTAGCTTTGAAGTCTCAGACTATACTGAAAGCTATCTGTAGTTCTTTTTTACACTGTATTGGCCCCATGCTCATAGAGGACTATATAGGTGAGAAAATCCATTCATTTGGATCAGTGGAGTTGGTGAGGAGAAAAGAACATTAAAAGAGATATTAAAATATTCAGAATTTTTTTTTTTTTAAAAAAAAACCATTATTGGTTATTTACTTTTTGCAATGTACTCAGCATGGAAAACTAGGACCAGTTTGTTCTGCTTCTTTTGTTCCACTCTCAGAGTCACTAGCACAATTCTTCAGTGGTTGGGTTGCAAATGCTACAGGAGAATGGCAGAATCAAAACAAAACATTATTTTTACTGCAGTAGCATTAAAACATTAAAAAAATTACAAGACCTAAGTTCACCTGTAAACTAAGCTTAAATTTGGACCTAATTAACCTGATTTAGAGAATCCCTTCAAACACAGAAGAATTGTATATTATACTTGAAGGGGAAAAATCATCTCACGAATCATGCTAAAGGGAAAATATATCAGTGTAACTGTCTCAAGATTAATATAATAGGAATGTACAATGAGGGTCAATTAAAGAACAGCCCATAACTTTATAATTGACCTGCTTTTCCAGTTTAACCTAAAATGGCAAAGTAAATATTGACAGATGCTCACAGGAGCATAGAGGATGCAAACATTAATAGCACTATATTGCATATAGGCAAACAGCAAATTTTCAATTTTCCTTTCCTTTAACCCATAATTTGGTTTTATAAAGGGTATTTACCGCTCAGTAAATTTGTTATTAACATAGGGCCATATATGTGCATGGAGATGTATAGATAATAAAGACAAAGGGTTAAATCCCAGCTCCACTGAAGTCACTGGCAAAACTCCCTTTGACTTCAATGGAACCAGTATTTTATCTAAGGTCCCTGCCCTAAGAAGCTTGTACCCTAAGGCTCCAGTTTTGCAAATACTTATGCACATGCTTAACTGTATGCACGTTAAGTATGCAAAGTTAAATACATCCACAAGTCTTTGCAGATCAGGGCTAACTTATACAGTAAAACTGATGAGGATAATGGGATGCCACACAGATGCATCAATCCACAGTCAGCTGCAGGATTGAGGCCTATGTATTTACCAATATGTTCATAAACTACTCTAATGTTTCATAACAAATCTGTATCAGATATCTGCCTGCTCACTTAGCTGAACTAATTGGTTTAGAAAAGTAAAAAATTTGTATATAATGTAAGAACCTAAGATACAAAAAACAAAACAAACAAAATCAAGTAAAAATAGCCATTCTGAGAAATACTTAATGACATGAAGGAATTTTATATCAATACAGGGGTCCCTGGTATACATTGGGGTTGCGTTCTTGAAAAGGGTGAAGGATACCAAAACTACAGATACCGGGGACTTTTTCCCCATAAGAAATAATGGCCCGCCCTGTCTCCTCCCACCCCCCCTCAACCTCCTCCCCGCCTCTTCCTGCCCAGTTCCACCCCTCCTCCGAGCACGCCCCACCCCCACTCCTGAACGCCAGGGGAAGCACCCACAGAAAAGCCACGCAAAATGTGAAGCAATAGATATTTGGATCGGGACCGATGTGAATCGGAACATGTTCCCCTGTTGATGAGTGATGGATTTGTGAAACGACGGATAAGGGGGAGACATATACTGGGGACCCCCTATATAAACAACATTTAGAGTTACAGTATATCTAAATTCAATTCATCTGATACTCATAGCTGGAGCTTCCATAACCCACATTTTCAGTTACTTTACAATGAAAAATATTAAGATATATCTAACACCCATCCTCAAAGCAGAACTCATTTGGAGAACTCTGGCACTCTGCTTCATTTAGCAGCTGTCCAACAGATAAGTCAACATGAATGCTGTTCAAATGTTCATAGCAGTTAGTGACATTTTATCACGTTTCCAATTGGCAATTCACATCACTGATGCAGCATTAAAGATCTCTCATGCCTAACTCTTGATAGCAGTGCAATGAATGAGGCTGGCATTCTCCAGTGGTATGGATGGTTGTTTTAGGCTTAGGGGAAGAAGTAGAATTCTCCACAGATGCTGACCTCATTACACAAAATGATTGATGCTCAATCAGTGACTTAACAAGTAGACAAAGGGAATGAATTTCTCCACCATCTATCACAGGAAGAAAAACTATAAGGGCTTTCTGTCTCTGTTTGAATGCAACATGTAAACAAGTTCTCATCAATATGTAGATATTCTATTTTAATCAGGACACATTCTTAATCCAGATTTGGTACGCAACATTTTGTGTGTGCAGAACGTGTTGATTTATAGCTTGTTCCCTTAAGGAGAGTTAATATTGTACCTAAAGTGGTTTCAGGTCTTGTTTAGACTGAGGAATACATCTTAAATCAATTAGCTAAGTATTGACATACTTTGTGCAGTTTGTTGCTTTCAGATTATCGTGAACTGACTTAATTAGGAATTCACACTAAAAAATCTTTACTGACATTTTAATGTTCAACCATTAGAAGTGTTGATTGAAAACATGGTCATGGGCCATGGCAATTTAATGTGCAGTAAAATAAAGTTACAGTATGGAGACATTAAAAAAAAGTCCTAGTAGTTTTAGTGGTATTTTTTAAAAATAAATACCACCATTCACTTACAAAGATATTGCACAGTGTAAGGATCTGCATGAGTAGAACCTCAGGCTGCAGAGCCTGGGACAGTTGATGTTCCCACATAGCCATCAGGAGGCCACGCAGAAGCACATCCAAGGAGCATGGTGGAGATTAGGCACTGTAGAAAGTACTACACGAAAGGTCCAGAGACAGCACCCCGTGGCCTTCTGATTAGCCATGTTCGTTATTTAACCCTGGAGAGTGCCCCAGGAAGTTGTTTGGGCAACCATGCAGATTTCTGACTTACTACCACTCCAGACTTCACCTCAGTTTCTGATCTCCGACCTTGGCCTGACTTCTGACCTGACTCTTGCCTGTTGATCCTGGTTCTAGTGATTACTCTGAACCCTGCTCGCTTATTTACCACTTTGTGACTGTCCTTGACTTGTGGACACCAGCCAGCCAGACTGCCTAGGCCCATCCCTTACAGTCTTTCATCCAAGAATTTTAACGTTCTTTACAATCAGATATTTAAGCCTCAACATCTCTTTTCAGTAGATGGCATTATATTCATTTCACAGATCAGTTAACTGAGGAAGGGAAGTTAAACTCCTTATTCAAGACCAAATAGCAAGGCTCTGTCAGAGTTGGAATTAGATTCCGGGGGTCCTGGTTTTCAGACCCCAACATAACCATTAGGCAAGTATTTCCTCTCTCGTAACAGTGTTGCTCTAATGATGTAATTATCGTATTAGTCACATTAAAGGGGGGATTGTATCCTTTGTGGAGCCTGAAAACTAAAAGATGCTAGAAATTTCCAACCCACTGACTGAGAAGCAGCACACTACTTAGGGTGACCAGATGTCCTGATTTTACAGGGACAATCACGATAGTTGGGGCTTTGTCTTAAATAGGCACCTATTAAGGCACCTTTGTCTTATATAGGCACCTCCCTGCCCCCCCGATTTTTCACACTTGTTCTCTGGTCACCCTAACTACTGCAGCTGCAAACTACAACATGGTCTGTTTAGGAGCAATGAAAGAAATCAAGAGTGCTGCTTTTGTACTGTAAATCTGTCTCTTCTCAAGCTTTGGTGGAAAGGAGGGGGTGAAGATCAAGCTGCTTGTGATACTATTCCTAATCAAGTGGCTGGTTACAATGACTCATTGAGCAGGGGCCTATAGTATCCATTTGAACAAAACTGTCGGTCCTCTGCTTGAGATATCTGCTCACATGGATCTAGTACCTTAGGCAACAGTGAGAGAACTGGAAAGAACAGAAAATCATTGTACTTTCTTTATTGACTGCTTCTGGAAGAAACGGGACCGGGGAGTGCCGAACTGAGCCCCCTTACAAAGTAGCTTGGCCTCGATTTCCCCAGGTCCCTGCATTGCAAATGTGTGCCAGCTCTCAGGGTTGGCTCATCTTTTCACTGGCAATTATGCAGTAATTGTTTTCCACTTATAATACACAGTTGACTTACATTTGTTTCTTCCTACTGTTCAGCATGCCATATGACAAAAGTCAACCATATTGAATCCAAACCCAAAACACCTGCAAGTACTGCAATGTGGCTTAGATTGCAATTAAAAACCCCCACAATGATTAATCTTTTTTGCCTACTGATCCTAATTTCCTTCTCAATTTTTATAAAAAAGCCATGTCTTTCTTTCAGCAGAAATTCTGTTCAGCACTTTCAGTCTAATGTAATCATTAGATGTATTTTAATACATTTTGTGGCTTACATTGTCAAAATGCAAGCCAGTTTGCAAATGCTGCTTCTTGGTGCAGTAGGTGGGGAGAAGGGGACATACAACAAATTCAACCTTGCTTTTAGCAATGATAAGGAATTTACAGTATCACCACCATTTATTCATAAATGTATGTGTTCAAGTCAAAATACATCTTATTTCATATAAAGATCTTAAAGATGAAGTGTAAATGTGACCCAGCATCTTTTAAGTTTCTCTGGAAAGCTGCACTGTCTCTTATCAAACCCTTTGATTTAGAACTTTCCACAAATTAATTTATGTTTCTCTGCAAAGAGGAACACAAATATTGCCATTTGCAAGAGGTTTTCGTGCAGCTGCAAGCAGACTGCACATGTGTTCTAACAGAGTCTCTTTTGACAGAGATGAGAAGTTATTTGAGTGACTGAACAGATAGAATATTTCAAAACAGAAGATGTGTACAGCAATCCCCAAACCCACCCTAAAAACAAGTATAAAGAAAATGCATCTTATGCTGCTCCTGAAGATGCACGATCAAGAAGCTTTCGACGCAACCTTTCAGAATGGTTCTACTTTTAGTGGCAGTAGTGGGAGAAAATAGAACAAAATTTCCTGGAGTACACCATTCTGTGTGGGTGTGTGTAATGTGTAGCCAAAGTGCTAAAAGAGTCAGGGCTCATTAGACCCATGAGATGTCCAGGATAAACAAGAATAATCCCCTTTGTCCATGACCCCCCACAGTGAGTGAGAAACACGCTATTAATCTGTTCCCCAGGTCCCTCAGATGTTGAGAATCTTTTAATAGGATTCTGATCTTAAACATGGACTAGTGCCTTCAGAATTAGACAGGTTTCATAGTAGCAGCCGTGTTAGTCTGTTTCCGTAAAAAGAAAAGGAGTACTTGTGGCACCTTACAGACGAACAAATTTATTAGAGCATAAGCTTTCGTGAGCTACAGCTCACTTCATCGGATGCATACAGTGGAAAATATAGCGGGGAGATTTTATCTCCCCAAATCTCCCCGCTATATTTTCCACTGTATGCATCCAATGAAGTGAGCTGTAGCTCACGAAAGCTTATGCTCTAATAAATTTGTTCTTCTAAGGTGCCACAAGTACTCCTTTTCTTTTTCCAGAATTAGAAAGACTCTGACCATCACCACTAATGGCGGTTAACAATTAGTCTTTTGGAAACAAAACTCTCATCTTGTTCAACAGTTATACACAAGGATACATCCTTTGGAACCATTCTGGGAACTTTTGGAGGAAGGAAAGGTAGTATGTTTGAAAGAAGGGACTACCCTAAGCTTATTCTCAGCCTGCTTTTCTTCTGCTCACTCCACCAGCCAGAGGTCTTTTAGCATAAAGAGACCTAGTTATTGACTTCTTTCCCCCTTCCTCTTGACAGTTCCACTTGCCAATTTAATAAAGATGGGCACTGAATGGCTATTTCTAAATAGGGTCTCCTCTCTGGCAAGGCTTCTGTCACTAAATCAGTCTTTATTATGTAGTCATCTCAGATATTCAATGTAAAACATGGGAAATTAGCTAACCAATGCTAATTAACATATATTTTTGCTCCTCTTTAATGAAATGTACTACACAGGTAAGCCATACTCATACATATTGGAAACATACAGTTTTCATGTACTTAAAGCTAGAGAGTTTTCCCCTCACACCTTGCAGAACTATACAGAGTTACTGTAGGCTGATAGCCCATTTCTCCCTGATAGATCATGGAAAAGCAAAACTGCCTTTCCCCATTGCTGTAACCTGTGAAGTTCAACAGGCCTCAATCCTATCCCCAAATTCTTAACATCTACCTAAAACCAGTGGAGATTTTAGTGAGATGCCCTGGATCAAAGCCTCAAAAATATGTTCCCAGTGCTCAGTTTTATGTTTAATAACCCCTTCATGTATGGACAATATATTCTCCCAGCTGTCCCAATGATTAGGGGAAATTGGAGCCTAAATGACAAGCTGATAGTCCAGTTACTTTGCATCTTCCGTGTCCTATTCAGTTGGATTCATTGCTGCTCCTGGACTTCCACACAGCTATAGTGGCTAAAAACACTTTCTTTCATCTTATTTCTGAAAAGTGCCCTTACTCACATAAGGCACACCTGGCCACAATGATTCACGCCTTAATCAATTCCCGACTAGACCACTGCAAACATTCTCTCCCTGAACCTTGCCATAAAGGCTACATGGAAGATGCAACTGACCTATCAGTAGCTTGACAGTTAAGTGAGATACACTAGCCAAAGCACACTGGCGCTTCACACATTGCACCAGTTCCCTACACAATTCCAAATCTAGTCCAAGGTGCAGACTGGAAAACCAGTATTTAATTGTCTTACTGTTCCTTGAAGCTATTCAGAATGTGTCCACAGTGCTTACATTAAGCCCTCTACACTTTTAGATGATATTTTCTCAGGGGGTCCTCCAAATCCCTGTCAGATCCCTCCATTTCCTCTTTCCCGCCACCACTGGTATAAATCCTTCCTGAGGCTTTACTTCCTCGTTTAGGAGTGGAAAGGACCTCTTTGGATTCTATTAACTCACTCTTTAGTCATTGAGATGGTTCCTGTGGGGTGACACATGAGATTCCCAATTTCCTAAAGCGAACATGCTCCCAGCCACAGCAGCACTTCTAGATCCTGCCATCACAGAATGGTAACAAAATGTAGGTCTCCCACAAGTCAGTACCATCGTAGGCACAAAAAATGTAACACAAAAATTAAAGAACCCAGTCATTTCTAAATGGAGTATTGCTTTAAAAACAGGTTTCAGAGTAACAGCCGTGTTAGTCTGTATTCGCAAAAAGAAAAGGAGTACTTGTGGCACCTTAGAGACTAACCAATTTATTTGAGCATAAGCTTTCGTGAAGTGAGCTGTAGCTCACGAAAGCTTATGCTCAAATAAATTGGTTAGTCTCTAAGGTGCCACAAGTACTCCTTTTCTTTTTGCTTTAAAAACAGCCCACTTTTAAAATGTGAATAGGAGACTGCAATGGCAGGATTTTACCTTAAGACAGAGACACCTATCTTCACTTTGCAATTCTCACACCATGAGGACGTGTAAAGTGGTACTATTGATCTTGCAAAGGATGCTGAGGACAGTCCATTTATATACAAACATGCAATTTATAGGCCATTTTACAATAAACCTTTGCTGAGTGTGTGGGGCACATTCTCATCAGAATAGTTAAATGAATTGGATGGGGAAAGTCAAATGCATTCTACTCTTCTTGCTTCAAGTTACAATTATTAAAGCTCTCAACGTATGAATAAGTTTCATGATTCCAGAGAATGGTTTCTGCAAATGCATTTCTATCATTTATGTGATAAACAAAACTAGATAACAATATATTTGAGGATTACCCTAAGCACCATATCGTTAACTGTGAAAGTTATGTAATAAGAAACTCAGTAAAAGAAGTAATATCTGATCAGAAAGACAAATGTTCTTCATAGTAATGACATTTTTTAATCATCAGACAAAGAACAATGTACTTTGCCAGCTTCCATTTCTTTCTCTACTGTCAGACAAAATAGCAGCCACAGAAAACCCTTTCAAGTGAAAGATGGCAGGTTTATGGAAAATTACTCAAATGCATTTGAGTAGAGTCCAGTGTACCTTGTTTTATATTATTCATGGTAAGCATAATTTGCAGCTCTCATATTGTCAGATTTTTCTATTAATTGTTAATGAAACAGCCAGATCTCTTAGGGGAGGTGTTATTTTATCATTTTTAGGTCAAGAATATTGTAATAATTCTTCATTAAACAATACTCTTCTTGTCAAGTAAATACTATATAATTTAAGGTTTTAAATAACGATTTTAGCAAAACTATCAGACTGATTTTAATGTACGTTCTCCATCTAAACAAAACTAATAATCCCAAAAGAAAAGCCAAGTGGTATGAAAACCCAAGATAGATGGCTTTAGAGATGAAAAGGTGTCAACTTCCCATATGTGCTAAGATACTTTCTTACAATTTCTTACAAAGTTAAACACCCTGGTCCTTCTGGAACGAACTCCTGAACTCCGCTTAACACCTCTTTTCATGCTAATTCAGTTTCACGAAATGGAAGGCAGGTGATATTAATTTACAGGTGATCTTTTTGAATCAAGATATTTTAAATCCTTTGAGCAACTCAAGATGCAGTTTCTTCCTCCCTATACAAGTTTTTATCATCATGCATAAGTGTGGCAGTGAGTCATTTTCATTAAGAGGGCTAGACTGTCCCTTCACAGGCATACGTCTCAGCAAGAGTTGGTGCATAAACTGCACCAGACCAGGAGCAGCCCCAGGAGGCATTATGACAGACAGACCTCTGAATCTCAGTCCCCTCAGCGGGGAGGGGATTACTGGCACAAAGTGCCTGTTGCTCCTGTCTGCTTGGACCCAAAGTCTGGGCGGCCTGGCCGGGGATATCAGGAAGAGGCATTTTTTGCTGCCATACGCATATGTGTGGTCTGAGTCACAATCTAACTTAAGAGATTGCCAAGTATAGTACTCTTCTCTAATGGGACAGAATCATCAAGATGTTGCTGGCACACTCATTTCAAGACAGACATTTTTAAAAAACAGTATTTAAGTACATTGGGTAACTGGTTCCTTAAAAAAAGTTTTACCTTTGGACATGGGCCTGCCAAGCCTAGATGCCTACAAGGCCTATGTATCACAATTGTCTGCCAGGTTGAAAAGGCTCTTTTACAGTCAGATGCGTAGCTTTGTAAATTTGCAATTCCCCTCCTCCATGACATTTATTTAAATAATAAAATAATCATAATCTCAGCTTTCATTTTGAGTGCAACATTTTTTGTGAGTCTAATGTTACTTCCTGGCATTCATACTTTATTCATACCAAGTGTGTTCACATGGGTTAGTTGGCATTCTCACCATTATGCAAGAAAGTCTTAGGTTCATGTCCCAGACAGAAGGCTGGCATAATTGCCATGAGAATTCTCTACACAGGGCAAAGGGAAAAATCCCCTCTTCCTGTGATAATAATTACAAAAATATACTGATGCTGCCTGTATGCACCCAATTTAAAAACACCCAGGAAAGTAGAATTTTGCAAAGCTATACAATTGCATGGTTTGGATTTATACCGAAACACAGAAACAACAGAGCACCCTGGATTGTAAGAGATGGACATCCAGGTGAATTTAAAAATCCCATGGCATTGTGTGGGGTTGGGAGGAACAAGAGTATGATGCAAGCATCCTAGCCGACATCACTCTCACTAAAATATTTGGAATTCTTGAGCTGTATGCCACTGCTGCTGAGAACATAATGGATTTTCATTTGCCTCTCAGTCAGTATACTTTAGTACTGAACTCATTTTGAAGATTGCTTTGACACATCTTGATATTAGAAGGCACCAGATACAGTGGCTTCCATTAAATCCTTTGCAATTTTGCCTGTTGCCTAATTCATGTGCAAATGGCAATTGTAAATGTTTGAATGACAACTGCTGTAAAAGCAAATTCTATTTTATAACTGGCAAAATACTTTGTTAACAGCATCAGCTAAATTATTGCATCCTGTTTATTAGTTTTGTCTAGATTTGCCTTGTACAAACATGTATTATTCCAAACCTTTAGTGGAAAATGGCTAGCACATTAATACCATAAAAACCCCAAACTTTTCTAGATTCACAAAATCCTTTTTGTTTGTAAACATTTCAGGTAAGTAATGGTTATACATAACAATGCAAATATTGATTAACCCCTTTAAAATAATATATGGCTACTTTAAGTGAACATATAACATTCTGAATGCTTCTCAGTTCTTTCATTTTATATTAGTTTTCTACTGAAGCTTTCAGCTTGGCTGTCAGATCATATCACTTAAGGAACACTCTTAGGAGGCCCTTATCATGCAAACAGGAATAATCTGCTTTACCTCTGTTTAGCTCAGCTGGCTGTATATATCCCACCAGAATGGTATGCTTCAGTAAACCTGGTTCTTATGAAAATTGAGTCTGATTATAGAAAATTATTTCTCCCCCAATATCTCTAAGGATTCAAATTAAGTACTTAAAAAACCAGCAAAACATTCCTTATATTTGATGCTGTTTTCTCCAACTGTTATTTTATTCTTAAAGAAAAAATTGTATTGTATTTCTTTTAAAAGTTAATATTTATGAGAAGATAAATGCAATCTTTAAGTGAGTATAATTAAATGATAAACAGGGAGCTCCCTCAAGTTATGAGGCAATGAGCATGTCTTCCTCTAAATCAACAGTTCTCAACCTGCGGCCCGCAAGCCACATGCGGCCCAATTAGCACACAGCTTCGGCCCAGTTCAGCTGTGTGCTAAAGACCGCCCACTGTGTGGGGTCTGCAGGGTTCCCAGCTGCCCTGCCGCCCAGCACAGCGGTGTCAGGATTGCCAGTGAGCCAAAGGGGTGGGGAGGACGGCTGGCGAGCCTGGGAGGGTCAGGGATCTGGGGCTCCTGGCTGGACCTTCAGGGTCCGGGGCAGCTGCCCAGCCCTGTGTGGCAGGGGATGGGGCAACCACCTAGCCCCACGAGCTCCAGGTTCGGGGCAGGCAGCCTGCCCATTCAGTGGGGGTTGGGGCTGCCCTACCACCCGGCCCCTGTGGCCCACAATGTGTAATCAGGTGAGAACCACTGCTCTAAATGAACTCCGAGACTGAAGAACAAAGGGGTTTTAGCACAGGATTCGGTTACTACCGAGTTTATAGTGAATGCTATCAATTAGAACTGGTCAGGAAGCTTTCAATAAAATGTTTTTTTAATCAGAAAATGCTGATTCATTAAAACTGACAAAAACTTTCATTGAGAAAGTTTCTCAGCTCCAGGATGGAACTTCTGGAGGTGGGGAGAAAAGGAAGAAGGAGAAGTCGGGGAGGAGGAGGAGACGACCCATTCTTTCCAAAAGAGAATAATAGCCTGGTGGTTACGGCACTTATCTGGAATGTGGAAGACCTAGGTTCAAGTTCCTGCTCTGTCTAATTCAGGAGACTTGCCCTAACCAGTGGGCTATTGGCTATTCCGGGGAGGCTCTCTCTTTCTCTCAATTTTTCATTAAAAATTTGGAAACGTCTTGTTTACAACTGCAAAATTGCAAGTGGAATTCTTGTTTTCTGGCCAGGCTACCCTCAAGTTATTACATTGAAAAGTGCTCTCCTCTCTCTCATATGATACTTCCCATCTAAATGCTAACAACAAACGTGACCACATCAATTTATAACTTCTTCTCCAACCTAACCAACTGTGTTTTCATTATTGCCCAGCCCTATAGTCTGCTTGACAACTTCGCTTTGTTCCCTCTGGACACGCTCAAGAGTGATTCCGTTTTAAATGAAATGCCATTTAATATCTTAGATTAGGCATGATGAAGGTTTAGGGAAGGCTTCAAAAGTGATGGTGGGTATATATGCTGTGAGCTTGTTTATTGGGAGTTTTGAGGATGTGGTCTCTCAGAGTGGAGGGATATAATATAGCCAATCAGGGCAGAGAGAGTTGCATTACCAATGATGCATTCACAGAGAAATATGTGATTATGCAAACCCCTGCATTCTGACTGGCTAGGGCCATTTTAAGTCAGTTTAGGAACAGGAATATGCACACTCATATGGCTGAGGAATAAACAGAATGAAATCCTTCCCCAACTAAGTCAATAAGAGTTTTGCCATTGACTTTCATGGGGCCAGAATTTCATTCATAATCCTTTTGCAAATCAGAACTCCCCCTATCCCAAGCCAGAGGTCAGGGGATTTCATAACAGAGAATTATTTTAACTCACTTTGTCAATTCATTATTTTTAATTAAAAATGAAATCACATAATTTTTGAACTTTCATATATTATATTATATATATAGCTTCATTTGTAGAAAGAGAAATTCATAGAACTTTTCAAAAAGCTCATGTGAACATGCTATAGAGGTGGATAGAGTAAAATAGCATGTCATATTTAATACATACAAATAACAATAGACTGCCCTTTGATATCAATGCATTACATCTACAGTCTGATAAACGAAGAGCAGTAATGAGTCTCCAGAACCAGAAAGAAAATATTTCAGATGTGAATGCTATAATGAATTTCAAAGGCATTGGCATTAGGCTGTACTGAAAACAGCTTAGAGATGCTTTCAAGAGAATGGATCTGATTTTACAAGAATTTCTTGGTTTCCTAAAAAGCAGTTATTGATCAAAAGTGTTTTAAACCAGTTCAGCTTCAACAACTGCGATGTTAGCATCACTGGAGAAGGTTAGAACACATCATTTTGATGTAAAGCCAACATTCCACTGACACACTGGCTCAGTGCACTTACTGTATGCCTTGCTTTTCATGTCTTTCTTGCTAGACTTTTAGTCTGTTTACAAGTTCTATAAACACCAATTTTTCCAGATGAGGATTCAAAACCTGGAGTAGGTCTACAGAGAAATATTACATCCCAGTAAAAGCGTGGCATCTGGATATGACATTCTAGGGTGCAATCCAGACCAGTGAGATGTGCCTTGCAACCTGGGGTGCCTACAATGCTTTGCTGCTGTAGCATCCAACCTGGGCTCCCCACAAACACACACAGGTCACACCCTGAGCGTCTGAGTACAGCTGCAGCCTGCTAGCACACTCCAGTCACACTCTGGCTTCCACCAGTCTTGGTTACTACTTGCTGGGTGACCCCCCCCCCCCCAACACACTTCCAATCCTGAATTTTTCCCCAAAACATTTATTCTGCACTGTCCAGATCTTTCTGTGTATACAAATATAAGGCATTAAAGATAGAAATGGTTAACAAGAAAAATAAAGATAAATGCGTTGTAGTACTAAAACTTAAACTAGACTTGGTTCAAGATAATATTCTTACCACATGCTCCCAGCAACAGGGTTGAACAAATTTCAGGTCAGGATCTCTCCCAAAGTCAAATGGCTGTTTCCTTTGTCTTCTTAGGTGAAACAGATAGACAGGCAGATAGATAGGAAGAGATAACTTGGGGTGTTTTTGCCCCTGTACATTTTCCTGAGGGTTACCCGTAGATAAAGTTAATTCCCACTATGAGGTTGGAATCATGGAGTATTGTGGTGAATATGCTGTTATTTGCTACAGTGTAGATCCATCTGTCACTGCCCCCTTTCTTTCCCAAAGATTGGCACTTGACAGGTGATTGCCTATCAACTTTGATGATACCTAGTTAGAGGAGCCAGCTTGTCTTTTGTCTTTGAGAAACAGGTTTATCCCTTCCCCAGACTTGTTTGGTAATCATGTCTCAGTCATGATGTCAGTTTATGTTCATAACATTACATATAATGTTGCTACATACATTTCACCCAGATATTGACCAGTGAGTTATTAGTTTTCAAATGATTCCTCAACATGGCATATTTTGTAAAAACATTATCACAATAGTGCGTCGGGTGTGAATACAGCGGTGCACTCAGTCACAGTGGTTCAATCTTATTTCATTTAAAGAACAGGTTGTCTCAAGGAAGGAGTACAGACAAGCTAACAAAATTCTAAAGTAAAAAGCAGGAGATATCAGCACAGAATGGAAAATTAGGTTAGCGATGATATTTAAGGCGAGACCTTTTTCAGGATGTGAAAAAAATCGATATATCAATTCCTTTCCTGTATGGTGGTATGCCTTTTGTACCAAAACGGCCTTTTACTAGCCTTAATCTGTGTGATTCTTCCATTGACATTAATTGGTGTTGTGTATGTGGACTGAGGGTATTAAAAAAGAGAGGTCATACAAAAACTTGATTGGACTCCTGTTTGCTGATTCAAATATCATCTACTATACAAAGATGTGCTGATGTGGTCTAGGAATCCTGGGGGAAATCTGACACACATTTTTGATCCAGTGTAATAAATGTCACATAACATAAGTTGCCAGATGAATCGGAACTATATTTGCTACATGATTTTTCTACAGTTCCTGGGACTAGAAAGTATTAAAATGGTCCACTGTTTCCGTTGCTTGTGAAAGGATATTGATCCTCAGGGGATAAACAAGCTCTGATGTCCCCTTTTTAGAAGGCCGTCATGAAGACATTGCAGAAATTGCTTCATATGAACTTATTTACAAGATTAATGATAAAGTGAAGAATTTTAAGTGTCATGGACAATTCTCTGACCGAAGGAGAATGCTGATTTGCCAATGAAGGATATAAGAAATCACCAGGGAATTTGCTGGGAGGATGAAAAGGTGTGGCAGTCTAGAATCGTGTTAAGTGTTGGCTTGATTTTGGTTGCTTGATCATTTTTTTTTTGTAGTGTTGTTATAGACTGCTTTGTATAACTGTTTTAAAATCACAAGAGGACTTGATTCTCCGCTGGGTCTAAGCCCTGCTCGGTTGTAGTGGAGAGTGGAGCTGTAAGGGAGCTGGTTGCAGTTCCCTCATTTGCAGCTGCTTAGCCTCACTGTAAGTTACAGCTGCTGAAGTGGGGGCAGTTTTAACTTATGCTACGGTCGGGGGGCTCTTTTTTAATCCCAGCAAATAATTTATTTTGATCGTTTTGCTTTCTGTTTCTAATATTTCTAGGCCACTACCTGTTTCAAATGAATACCATGCACCTACTGTAAATTTAATTTACCCTCCCGAAGAGAGTCACATATGAAAATTGGAGTCTTTTTGTGAATACAGACTAACACGGATGTTACTCTGAAACCTGACATATGAAAATTGTTACTATAAACAAATCCAAGCAGAAAACAAGGAGTCTCATAGCTATTGTTCTCTTCATGCTTTCAAGGAGTACCTTAGCCAAACAATAGTTAGGATTTTACCTGGAAAACTCTGGAAATGCCTCTGGAGAATCCATGGTCAAAATTTTCCACAGTAGGAGTCTCAAGTTATGCACCTAAATAAAAGTGATCTGATTTTCCAAAGTGCTCCTGGATGTTCCACTCCCATTGACACTGGATGTAGGAATCTACATTTAGCCTTCTAGTTTTGAAAACCTAATGAAAACAGCCATGAATTTACTGACATACTTATAGAGAAGGAGGACACAATTCTTGGCCAGGTTTTTGTGTGTTTGCTTGTTCTCAGTGGCAGCCATTTGAAGTTCTTCAGGGCTTTGGAATGTTAGAAGTCCTAGTGGAGGTTAGCAGGCACAGTGAAAGTGAGGTGATCAAAGATACAATGCAGTTTATCACATGAAGATCACCTCCACATGTAAATACTACATACACATATGTACTAATTATGTGTGTATGCATATGATCTGTATTAGTGTACACACACACACTGTATTCAAATATCCTCTGTACATCTTAGAACTGATATTCTATTACGTAAGTGAAACCCTATAAATTAATTTCTATATGCAACTACCTTAAAAAGGACACTACTAAAAAACAAAGAACCCAATTCAGAAAATATTTGTGAGTTCTTCCATATAAAACTTCCTTTCCACTCCCTCTCTTTAATTTTTAGCTTTTATTTTTCTTAAGAATCTCATATCAATAATGTTTTTTCTCAAAGCTCTTTCATGGCTTACTTTACAACTATCACACCATTTATATCTGTGAACAGCTTAATGGCCATTTTAACAAGCTAGTCTGAAAGTCAAATTTACCACTGATATTTGGCAAACTCTTTGGCCTTTTGGGCTACTGTATACGATATATTCAAATCAACTTGAAATGTTGCAGCAGTCTTGTATTGCAATTGATCAAATGCTATTTCAGTGTGTGTTTGATTTTTTTTTTAAACTACTGGACTGAGTAACCTGCTCTAATCTACTTTTATGTCTTAATGGAAGTAGTAATTGGAAATACCAACTATTTTCCTCTTTCCTTCTCTCCTCTCTCTGGAAGTACATGCTGTAATGACTTATTCAGAGATATATCTGAACTGTACAATTCTTTCCCAACTATGGATTTTAATACAATAGCTCTAGAAATGTATCCAGGGGCCTCACGAGAAGAGGGCTTACAAATTAATGCTTTAAACCAAGTCAGTCTTATTTCTGTTAAATAATGAAACACAGATGAGCAACCACATCAGAGCTATAAATATTACATCTCTTTCTAGATAACACAGTTTAGTTTAGGTTGATGTACATGCAGGTTCTCTTTGAACACATTATCTGGGAATCTGACAGAGAGCAGAAATACTATTAGAGCTTCAGATTTTGTAGGATTATAAAACCTACTCCAAAAGCATTTTTAAATGTCAGTTGAGGTTTAAAGGAAGTGGGGTTTGTTTGTTTGTTTTTAAAATAAAGCATGTGTTTTAAAGTTTATTTTGAGCCATAACCTGCAGAAATGTTGTAACGGGTAAACTAATCCTAGCCTCAGGGACTCATGAGCCTTAGTTACCAAACAGCCAGTTTGATGTATTTGCAAATAGGCTCTTACACATTACTGGAAATACTGTAGTCTGTGGTGATAATCAATGGCAAACTTGCTTACCTCATTTACCGTATCTACTCCTGGTCATGCTTCATAGCTGCTATCTTGAATTACAAGATAGACTCAAGTACATAATGAGAAATTTGGGATCAAATTTGAAATCTGCAGACCTATAGATTCAGCAATAGCACAAAAATGCATGAGGTAGATGGTGACTTGGAAAGACAGGGAATATCTTTATGGTCAGAAAAATCCTAGCAAGCTTGAAAGACGTCTAGAAAGCCATGGGCCAGCAGTTTACATTTGAGGATCTCTCAAAGCACTTTATCAACATTAAAAAAGTACATTTCACGACACCCATGTGAGGGAGGCAAATGTTATCTCCATTTCACAGATGAGAAAACTGAGACATGATAAATATTACCTACTCAGGGTCACAGAGGAAGTTTGTGACAGAACTTGGAATAAAATGTAAGTCTCTTGGTTCCCAGTCATGTCCTCCAATAAGATTAACCTGGTTTCCATCCTTCCTTTGTAACTTCACCTTCATTGCTTTGTACCCCAGTTACTGAAATTCCCACCTCCATGTATTCTTATTTTTTCTACAAATCCATGTTTCCCAATTACAATGGTATTTGTTCACCAAAATATTTCACTTGTTCACTTAGTTCAGTAGCTCCACTTTCTACCCACCAATTTCTGAGAGGCTGAACTAGTCATGTGATGTTAAATGTGCAAGACTTGCATCATACATCTGAATCCTTTCCTAGGAACTTAGTGTAAGTCACTACTGACTGAACCTAATAACAGCTGCTGTCCCAGTTTACAGATGCACCACATATGCTTAAATTGGGCTGGAAATTTCATTAAAAAGTTTATTCAAAAGTTCTGTTCTCTCAGCTTCCATTCTGGTTGGAAATTCCACTTTGCGTAGAAATCTGGCACTCCAGCTTTTGATTCAGGCTGGAGTCAGGACCCTCAGAGATGAGCTAAAGTGAAAAATGAGTTTTAAAAGATGTCCTGAACTCTTTCAAGTCTCAGTGAAGATTGGATTTGAGAGACAAATAAGTTGGTTCTTATTTTATCTGGACCAGTTCACCCATCAGAATCAGATTCCCCTTTATTTCCCAAAGAACCCATACCGTGCTAATGCAGAACGTTAACCTGCAGAGACGTCTGTATTAAACTGAGCTCCAAATCTTTAACTTGCTTAATTCAGCTTGTCATCTTATTAAAACTTAAATCCAACTCTGGAAATGCATTATACGTTCTGCCACAGACAGCATACAAATTATAAATTTAAACAAATACATCAATTAAAACTACTGCAAAAACAGCATACATATGCAACCACTTAATGCTATCAAGTAATGAATTCACGTAGTTTCTATTTGTTAGAGGAATGGTGTAATTTAAAATGTTCACTGTGCTTCTCTTGAAATCTTTTGTTAATTGGAAGCAAGCCAGGGCACATCAAAATGGCTGAGAGCTATAGTTTTGCATCTTCATTTCTATAGACTCCTATCACAAACCAAATGAGGGTGGCGGGGGGGGGGGGGGGTAAAAAAAACCAATCTTGCTAGAATATAATTGCTGTACCAGGGTTTACTGAGAGTGAACTTCTCACACTAATACTTTCCGTTTTTTAAATTTTATTTCAGTTTATATTATACCTTCACTTCAGTGGCAGATATTTGATCAAAATTTGCATAGCAATAATTTTAGCATAGTTTATAACTTTTACTATGCTATATGGATATATATAGATCTATCTATCTATCTTGCAGTGCTCTTTCCCGACAACCAAACATTAAGATTTTCTTTACTGGGTCTTTTAACAATGCAACAAATCTATCCAACAACCAATCCATATACAGTGTTAGAGTACAGTTGACAAAGGCAACAGGATAACTACATGATGATGATGTAGCAAAGAGTTGCATGGCGTTGCAGCATTTTATCATTATCACCGGAAGAGGAGATAGATTGACACAGTTTACACTTTTATGGAAAAATTGCTCAAAGAACTCAGTGCAAATACTGGAAATTTCTGTCAGAAGATTCCAGACTAGAAGTCTTTTTATAGGTGGTAGGGAAACAAAGGTTGAACAAACCAATTTTTCTCCCAATTATAAACAATTAGAAGTCAACATTTTTCAAAGGTTATCACAGATACCTCCTATTCTAAATAAAGTGGGCATCTAAGGTATCTCTGATACATGTGGGAATGGCTGGCAAAAGCTGATTTTTAATAGTGACCACTGTAGATTAAAAAATAAGGTTTCCAATATATCGCCAAACCACAGCACTCGGGGGTAGGAGCAGCCACAAGAGAACTAAGGAACTTGGCAACTCATTGTCTCATGTGTAATTAAACTAGTTTAATGCTTAACATCCATCCATGACCTGAATTAGGCTTTGCTTTGTTTTATACCAGATGGAGAAGGAGGAGGAGGAAGTGTTTTCTTCTCCAAAGACCATCTGTATACATATGTTGAAACACTGTCGCAAGAATCATGTTGAAACATCAGCTGAGATGGGCTCCCTACCTGATTTGTAACGTTTTTAAAAAAATGGTTTGTACCCTTCCTTTCATTCCTGTCCACAATGGTTAGGGAAATTACATTAAGACATGAACTGTGTTTAAAACAACACAGTTATAGTAGCAATATAGACAGACCCTAACTTCCTCAGGTTACTCCCTATACCATCAGGAGTATAACTGCTATTGTTTATTGTTTGTATTATGCGAACATCCAGAGGCCTCAACCAAAAGGTCTAGGAACTCACTCCGAAACCTGGTGTTCCTGCAAGCTTCTGTAGGGGTGAATCTCTGTCTTTGCTGGCCTGGACCCTTCCTCAAATCTACATGGTCAGGGGAGGCAGGGCCGCATGGGGGCATTATCTGATATATAGTTTCTGATTTAAAAGTAATAAAGGGCTCATTCCTGTTTCCATCTGTTCTGGCAAAGTTCTATATTTAATTTAATAGAAGATAACCTTGTGACTCAATCTCTCTGAGAATTTAATAGAAAATTATATCCCTGCTATAGAATTCTACAGGATGGTTCAATAAACCTATAGAAAAGATACCCTTCTCTATTAAATCCATTAGAGTAATTTCTAAAGAATCCTATCGGTTTCATTCCTTTTAAATTTAATAGGAATTTTCTATAAATGAACTGAAACCATTGGCAAAATTCCTATCAACTTAAATGGAAGCAGGTTGGACACCAAAAAAGGAAGTAAAATGTCCTGTATTTTGCAATATCAGTTCATGAAATTCATGTGTGAAGCTCCTATCAATGCTAACAGAAAAGGTTATTTGAGGCAAAGTTTATACACATCTTCATATTTTACAGTGGCCAAACAGCTACTTCAACCACTGTAAGAATTATTACCACATATCTGATCCATATGATATCTTCAAAGCCCTGCTCAAGCTGTTGCTAACTCATTTCCTTAAGAAGACCTTTTAACAAGCCAAGTAGAGCATGTATTATAATACTGCACAAAGGTATGGAAAACAAAGATATACCAACTGAAAGCAAATTTGAGAACATGCAGTATTTTTATAAAAACCTCATTTCATTCATAAAATAAAATATTTAGTGCAAGAAGTACCGAAATAGCAAAAATAATTCCTTAAAGAGGATACCTGCCCTTTTAAAACTGATTTTTTATTAGTAGAGAAGGAGAGCATGGCCACCCTAATGGAACAATTTAAATGCATAACGGTTAAAACAAACTCTTTAAACTATTCTCGACATGTTCTAACATTCATCATGCTGACTACTGAGACATCACTTTTTAATAAAATACTGTGTAACTGAAAGAGAGACATTTAAAGGAGAGAAAAAAATTAAACTGTCTGTTACTGGCTGGTCTATAAAGATTTCTGCATTTAAAAGGATGATTGATTGCATGCAAGGTAGAAGCAAACAGCACTTCACACAGTTTTACAGATTTAGGTCTCTATTCTTATTTTTTTTCTTATGAATATGTAGCCTTCTCTTTCAAGGTAATTCTGCAGGGGAGGATAAGCCAGTTAGGTCATGGCAAAAAGAGCAAAAAAGTGCTCTGGCTTGGGGCTGTAAGTACAACTATACATTTCTATTTCCCCCCCCCTCTCTCTCATATATATATATGAGGGGGGGGGGGAAATAGAAATGTGTATATATATATATATATATATACACACACACACACACACACACACATACATACATACACACACACACAAATACACATCTTAAATATTGTACCCATTTATTTCTATGTTGAAAACTGTAGGAGGCCAATTAGTATCATTTTTAAACATGAACTGAAGGTCTCACCATACTGAACTAAGTTTGAGTCAGGAAGCGTAGAAAACTGCACCAACGTATTCTATTCCAGTCTGGTCTCTCTGCCCACAAACAACAGAACTACTGCACTAGTCAGTCAGGTATGCTACATGATGAACAGCATGAGCGAGCGGGGGGGTGAGGGCGGTTTGGGGAAAGATGGATCAAGGGACTCAAACTGAGAAGGATGGCTCAGAACTTATTTTGCGTGGGTGGATGAGACTTCTTTAAGAGAGCAAAGGAGACCGTTTGTTCCAAATACAGCAATTTTCAATCATGAAGGCTATTTATTTGCATCTGCAAAAATGTGTCTTGTGTTTTGAAGGAATGAGCAAAAAACCCATAGAGGCCAGTTCTACTTTACGTGCAACAACTGCTGCACAATTTTATTACTCCTTGGGTCCTACCTAAAAGAGCTGAACTTGCAGTTTTGTAAACATTTTGGTATTAATCAAGCTGTCCAGGAGCAGTGCCTCTTCTCTTCTCCCTTCCCCCCCGGTCTGGCACCATACAAAGGCCATTCTTTCTCCCACCCTCGGTACAGCGGTTTGCTGCTGCAACATTCTTCTAACTGCAACATTCTTCCCTCCACCATCCCAGCTTCTACTGTAGACCCTCTGCTGACCCAACTCCTACCTGACTCTCCCCTGATCACAAATATCCCTTTAGCTGCCATGCCACATGTATTTGGCCCATTATTTTCACTCATTTCCCCAGTTGCATTTTGACCATTTCCATGTACTGAACACTTTTACATTCTAAGGTGTGTCAAGGGATCCCATGATCACATACTCCTACTCTGTGCTGGGTAAGAGAATAATATAGTAGCAGGTCTGACTCATATTTTACATTTGTTTTATTAACCAATGCCAAGTCTCATAGAAATATACAAATTAACCCCCCAAAATGGCTCACTTAGGACAAGAACACAAACAACCTACAATAAATTAAACATTTTCTTGTAAATGGTGCTCATGACGTGATCTAAATTGCTTATGTGAAAGCGAGGCTTATTTGGCAAGTTTATAGCCTAACAGTGGCTACAATTTCAATGACTCTAAGCTAGTGAACTGCAGAATGTTTTGCATACTGATACCATCCACAAAGTTCACATGAGGTAATTCTTCCGTTGTTACAGTCAATGCTGCCTCCCAGGAAAAAGTGCAGACAGCTTCAAAAGAGGATGTGTTACTCTCTGCATACTCACAACACTTGTCATGGAGCACAGAAGAACTCCTTTGACATAGCCTTAGGAGTTCAATGTTCTGGAAGCCCACATATTACCAGTGGCTCAGATGAGAAGCAATGACATAAATTGGAAATGTCAGACTAAAAACATCTAAAAATGTCACTGATAAAAAAAACAGGGAACTAACAACTGTTCCTTATTGACTGTGATATGGAACAAGTTAGAAAAAATGAGATGACAGACATCTCCAACTAAATCCTACAGGTAAACAGAAACTTGGTCTCTTTTTATGGAGAAATCTCCTTCCCAGTTTTTTCTCTGGCTTTATTGCTTTCAAATGGACTTTGCAGCAGCAGAGTTGACAACACTTCCAGCTACAGAACTGCTCCACCAACACTTCGGATGATGAAATGCTTTATGATGCTAATTTTTTTTCTTTGGAATAGGCAGGTAAATGAAATAACGGATGCTGACAAGATCAGACATGGTGGGGAGAGCAAAACTCTGAACATAACTCTGCATGAATCAGTTACAGGAAAATGGGGAGATTAAACTGTGTCTGATTAGATGAGGAGCCTCCACTATCAAAGGTTGATCCTTTGGGGACTATGTGATGGTCTTTTAGTGCAGTAGATTATAAACCCCCAATTGCTGACATATCAAAATCAATATGCCATCTTACATAGTTGGTAATTGCTGCTCAAGAAAGAGCCAGGTTTAGGAGAACTGCACTTAAGGATCAGACACGCACAGATACAGATTTGTACCAAGCTTGACCCAAGACTCACTTATATCAGGATCTTAACCTATATTATGTGTAATAGATTAAACGAAACAAAAACCCACCCCAAAGTGAACTCATACACTGCACAGCGCATACAGGAACAAAAAAAGTACTTAATATTTAAGCACTGGGCAATGAGTCAGCTAAGAGTCAGAGTGACAGTTAGGATTCACCTTAGAAATGGTGACTTCAACGCAGAGTATAACTCATAAAAATACAGGATTTCCTACTCTGTTAGCATTTTCAGTTTGTTTATGAATGTAATGCACTTGGTTGGTCTTATGATGAAAGCACCTTTGAACTTCAAATTAAAATTATCTTTCAAAAACTTGCCTGTGAAACTATGGCAGCATGAAAATGAACCTGACCTTGTTTGTGGAGTTACTTCTTCTACCTGCTTCAGGAGAAAGAGGGAAAGGAGACAGATCTTGACAAGGGTGTTTTCCTGCAGCTCCAATATAGATAGTAAAGGTCCGAACATGCATTGATAATGCTTCCAACACAGTTTCTTCATTAGTGGTGCTACTGCCAGCTGACACACATTTGGCTTGAGGCTTTCTCTTTTACATTTTCACGTTCCTTAAAATATCACCAGGTCTAGATGAGAGAACTACGTTTCTACAACCACTCTGGCCAGGGACTAGCGGGGACAAAGAGACTCGTTCAGCAAAAGAAGAAAACATAGCCCATTCCCCATCATTCGTATCAGTGCAGTGGTTAGTACATGATCCACGTCTCTACCATGTCCAGGGGAATGAGACTTTGTTGCTAGCCAGTACTTCGTATACTACTAGTTACCTACATTTCCCTTAGGAAAGGAAAAGGGGACTCTCCCACACACTTCAAACATGCATTTTTCCATTGAAAAACAGTTTTGAGGCAACATTTTTGACTAGCTGTATGACATAACAAAGACTGTGCCTGCCACAAAGATCATACAGTCTTAACTTTGGGACCCCCAGGAAGTTAGTAAGTATATTAAAGGCTACACTTTCCAAAGCCTGTGCCCAGCAACTCATAGCATGTCATTTATTTACAGTATCTCAGATCTCCAGTAATATTTTTAAAAAACTATAGCTGATGGATAGCTACTGTTATAAGATGCATGGGTGGAGGTATGTGGAAAAGTACCTGTGCTGTAGCTTACCTACCTTAATTAAGGGTACCTCCTTTGCATTAGCACTAAATTCACTCAATTTGCCTTACCAAATAGGTTTACTAATAAGAAATGGAATTGTATTATAAACCAGCTGCTTTTGATACTGTTATCCAATCTCACTACTAAATAGCAATCTTCTGAGATACTGAAACTATATAAAAGTAATTGTCAGTCCCAGCACCAGACTCAAGCCCATATAAAGCAAACACTCTTTATCAGTCTTTTAGCCAGTATGGTATTTTGAAACAAATCAGATAAAAGTTAGTCTTAGCCATGATGTATGAGGTTTACTAAATAAATAACAACATTACTCCAAAGCCATAGCCCAACCTGAACTCCCATATTGTTGCCAATATGTCATTTCAGAACAGATACTTATATTAGTACTTAGGTCACTGCTAATCCTAATGTAGAAATGTGGAAAGCCAGTTTACAAGCAGTGACATTGCTAACATGTCCTTATACTACTTTGACTTGCTCAGAACAAATGAGGGGTTCAGATCTGAAAGTTTGAAAACTTGGCTCCAAAACTTCCTCTCCATGGTACTGCAGACGACATGTTTTACACAGGTGGCAAATGGCCATTTTAGGTGCCTCCATTTTGGGTGCCCAACTTGGAATACCTTAAAGCAGCCTGATTTTCAGAAAGTGCTAGATGCCTCACCGTCTAAAAACCAGGGCCCTTTAAGATGTCTCAAGTTGGATACCCAAAACAACAACAAAAAGTAAGGCCTCCCTAAACTGGGAGTCATTTAAAAAAATCTAGGCATAGCGTGTCTAACACAAGATCTCCCACTCAACGAACAAAACTTCAACTGTCCCGTCTTCATGCACAACTACCATGCACAACTAAAGAAATTCTAGGCACTGCACTTCATTCCCTTCTGAGAAGGGAGGCCCACAGGAGTTTCTTGCCAAGACAGTTGTTTAAACTTGTGGAATGTTGCCAATGTACGCTCTTTGTCTCACTACTTTACATTTAACAGTCTGTCACCATCTTCTCCATTTGCACTGTGGCCAGACAGTAAACACACTCATCAATATTATAAATAGTAATTGACTTTGCTTTTGGTTTCCCACATAGTTTTAAATTTTATTAATAGAGGCACTTCTTTCCACACTCCCCTTTCTATTTCCCTGCACGTTGGCTCTTTCTTTTGCATTTTGAAGCAAGGGCTAGAAGTTTATGTTAGCCTTCCTTCCTTATAACTAATATCTCACCAGCCCCACTGATCCATACTTGGGGAGTACATGAAATCCCTGGGATGAACCTTTCATGAGGGTCAGTTCACGTAACACCTGAGTGGGTAAAAGGTGTGGATGTGGGTGAGTATAAAGCTCATACTCTTTATTCCCCTGTAGCACAGAACAAGTTGCTTCTAGTTCCTGATGGCTCAATAGATGGAAAGAAGATTCTAGGAGAGCGAGACCCCTGCTGCACAGTGTTGCTCTCTGCCTCCAAGCCACCTGTACTGTCTCATTGCCACGCAGATCACAAGCTTTAGTGCATCTTTTCTACAGACCTGATATCCCAATTCCCTTTTCACAGGCACAAATGTCCCACACAGACCTACATTTACTCAGTACCCTCCCTGCACTCTCTATTCTATTAAAAAAAGTCATCCATCTTGTGAGCCATCAGCCGGCTTAACAGGAGAGGTATTTCTCATTTTTAAAAGTGTTTTTTACTCCTCCACTATTTATAAGCAGAAATCTGACTCCTGGCTGAATGGATTTTCCCTCCCTCATGTGCACACACACACACTCTGGCTTGATGCAATCGGGCTGCTGGTGACTGTCATTCTCATTACTTGCTACAGTAACGAAGCTCCATCGTGCTAGGCCCTGTGTGCAAATGTACAGTGAGAGAGTTCCGGCCCCAAAGGAGCTTCTAGGAAAAATGTATGTTCCCTTTGTTCTTTCCTTTTTATTGGGTTCAGTGTCCTAAACTTTGGAAAGTGCAGGGTGAGATTGCAGAACTTCTGTAACATTCCCATATGGTCAGTTCAGATGGAGGCACTACTTGGCTGGGGGGACCGCAATGAAAGGCCCAAAAGGTAGCATTGTATTTGTATGATGCACCGAGTCTATAACTGTGGTTGATATTTTGAAGAAGTGAGATATGGCAATCCCAGCAATGTAATGGATACCCCAGCAGGCTGAGGCTGGCATCTTATTGTGACAGTGACAACACCTCAGTGTGAAGGTCACAGATATGGGTAACTCATTTCTTTAGCATGTCTAAAGTCTTCCTGATTCAACATTACTAGACTTCATACTTTACAGCATTAAACAGAAAAGATTCTAGGTCTGTGTGGGATGAAAGTGAACTTGGATGGAAAGAGAAGGATACCTTCCAAGATGTAGTTGAAACACGGTAAACACAACAGACAAGATCCAAGTCAAATATTTATTGTACCCAGTATTTATTAATTTGTACTGTGGTAGCACCCAAAGACCCCCAAATCAGGACGGGAGCATCATAGTACTAGACACTGTACAAACAGATATGAAAAAAAGAGCCCCGAACAGCTTACTCTCCCTTACATGTAGAATACCCTCCTAGAACTGACCTGTGTGGCCACTACCCTTTCTTAAAATCCCTCCATAAGTCCTCTCTTTGATGCCTACATATAAGGGTGCTGTGGAAGAAAGCACAGAGATGGCTGTGGGAGAAGAGGGCAAATGGGTCTTCAAGATTGGTAGAGTAGAGCGCGACAGTGGAGTGATGTGATAAAAGACAAAAAACAAACATTTAAGCTCAAAAAAGTATCTATTTTATACAATATGCAGCTTCTAAGCATACATGAGACTCAAGGGAAACTGGACCAGTAATGAACAGAGACTGCTGATCAAAACACTGACAAAATTACTTTAATATTAGATCATGCTGAATGTAATTAAAGTGTAATTGGCTTTTATGTAACCTCCAGTTAAATGAAAGTCAGCCATATCCTCTAAAGTAATGGGCGTCATATATTGCTCCCCTACTTATCCAAGCCCATTTGCAGGAAGTTTCAGATGACTCCCAAACCCATTTGGACAAATATGGGGGCTTTCTGTCTCTGTGGCACGTAAGCTAATAGTGGAAAGATCTAGAGTGTTACAGATTCTGAAAGATTGTATTTCAGCCCACTGGAATCCTACAAATCAGATTAAAACTTTAAATATCTGTTAGAAAATATAAAAGTGGTTATTTTCCAGTAATTACAAATGATATCAGTCAATTTTATGCATGAGCAGTTAAGACACCAAGAGCTATAAAATCATATGATAATGAAAAGAACGATCCTAATGGTTTTATTTATTGCCTCTGCTATCGCTGAAGATCACAACCACTGTTATGAATTGGTAAACAATACCAATGAAGTCTTAATGTGTTTTATCACCAATCTTCATTGACTGGAGCCTACCGAGAGGCAGCTTTGAGCTCAGTGTATTGTGTAATTAAGACCCTTTTGCTGGAAAGCAAAGCTATGACTGATAATTTATGGAGGAAACGAGAAGCATCTAGTGCAGCAATACACAATTCAGTGATAAGGATTTTGTAAATTTTAGATACTCACATTAATTCCTACCATGAGTAACCAGGCAGTCTACTAAAATATAAAACCGCTAGTATCTTGGTGGCAGCTACAACGTGCCATGGCGCTAGACACGTGAATTTTACAGCTGTCTCCAATTACTGGTTTCTTTGGCTGGTATGGCTCAGCCACTTTACACAGATGATGCACATGAGCTCTATGGAATAAGGGACGGGTGCTTGCTGCACAACTGCTCGCCAGCAAATGGTCCATGCTTACACCCATCAAGAACGGAGAGGAGTTGGAGCATGAGCAAGAAAAACTAGTGGGACCCAGAATGAAGAGATGCTCAGAAGCCTCACTACAGCAGTTTCTTTTGGGCCCAAACACCTGTAAGAAATTGGTGTTACTACCAAGGGGAGAAAGGGTGGGAAAGTACCATTAGACACACAAATAAAAAAAAAAGGCATGTCAAGTCTGGCACTGAGCAGGAAGGAACTGCGTGGGAGCAAGGCAGGCTGCAGCATAACCACTCCATGCAGCAGCTGGTGGACTATTTTCTCCTACCTCTCTTTATGTGCTGAGGGAGTAGCCAGCATGATGGTGGTGTAGGGAATGACAGTGTGTCTCCCACGCACTACTAGTGGAGGGTGCAGGAAGGGAGTTGTGAAGCCAAGGCAAGAGCAGGTGAACCTATGGTGGGGGAGCAGCCTACGGGTATGTCTACACTGCAGTTTGACACATGTTGCTGACCTGTGCCAGCTGACTCAGGCTCACAGGGCTTGGGCTAAGGGGCTGTTTAACTGTGGTGTGGACATTCGGGCTTGGGCTGCAGCCCAGGCTCTAGGATCCTGTGAGGTGGGAGAGTCCCAGAGCTCAGGCTGCAGCCCAACCCTGCAATACTGTACAATTAAACAGCCCCCTAGCCCAAGCCCGTTAGCGCAGACCAGCCACAGGTTTTTAATTACAGTGTAGACATGCCCTATGAGAGTGGTCGCTAATTTAGACCCAGAGAGGGCAGGACATTTTTAATATGCAGAAATAGCCATGGCATTTTTGGGTGGGACTGCAAAACAATGTTTTGCTGCACTCCCCCAACCCCAATTAATTGAATCCTGTTGCTTATTATTACACTACTATGCGCATCTGACATCTAATCTAGGGGAATCGGTAGAAAGATGATTCTTTGAGATGCACCCCAAACTTAACTGACTCATTTTAAAGAAAATGTGTGTGTTTGTTGGAGTGGAGGGAAAACAATTAGCCTCCCCCCTTACACACACACACACAGCTGCAGAAATCAAGCCCAGATATTTTTTCCTTTCACCCGAGTGTTTGGTTTATATCAGTTTACTGTTTCAAGGCTATCTGCAAGGAAAAGTATTAGAAACTTATTTGGAGCCAGAAGGCTGGCTCAGTTAATAAGAGACTTGCTCACACAGGCCCCTTCCAGCTCATTACTGCTACAACACACACTTGAAGAGCCTTTACAGAGAAAAAGACAAATGGGTTGCATCTCTATATTTTATCCATGCCAAAGTAGGGTACAATTAGGGGTTACACTTCAGGGAGTTCCTAGAAACCAGATACATCTGTATTGTGCACATGTTCTGTTCCTTTAGGGTATTTTGGATTTTTAAAAAGGAATCACCTTTGTTCAAATAAGTAATTAACCTAGAGAAAGTTTTCAGGCTAAAAAAAAGACTCCAAAAGGAAACCCATTTCACACAATCTCTAAACACTGCAGGAAGTGTTTCAGGCTAAAAATAATTGAATTAATTTGGTTATATATTTTGCTGCTAAACTATAATTATTGCTGCAATGGTGATGAGTCATCACTGGAATTAGTTTGTCTTCAAAATACAGTGTACACTATATTTAATATAGTATGTACTGTAACTAAATCAGTTACTTACAGTCTCTGGCACATTTTTATGATAAAAATAGAGTAATTATCTGCCATCCTATATACAATGCATGGCATAAACACCTTATTTACCCATTTACTCTAAGAACTGTAATAAGTTTTGTCTTACATTTAAGATCTCCATATACTGTAAGTACATGCAAAGATACAATATCTAGGAAAAAGCAACCTAGAAGAAAATCTTTTCTTCCTATTATACATTTGTGAACAAAGATGAACTGTATGTAGCCAAAACAGACAGAGGGGTTTTTTTTTAAATGAACAATCTGTTCTGGTGACCTATGTGAAGGAAATTACTTACACACAGTTCGGCTTTGCTGCAGATATCTTGTAGGATTCTCACTCTAGAGGTCATAGCTTCTTACTGCAAGATTGGCAGAACTCCCCAGCTGTTAAAATGTTTTAATCCTGAAGGCAGCAATAGCAAAGCACAGTGTGAGTCAGGCCCCCTTACTGGCTGTCATGCACCAATCACTGCTAAGTATAAATCCTGCCCACCAAGCATTCCTTCTCGGCATGATTGACTCCCCCTAGGAGACCCGCCTCTTCAGTCTCCATCTCTTCAGGATTCCAGTTCCACTCAGCTACCATTGGCTTCGAGGATCAAAAAAGTTCAGAGCTAGTACAGTTCTGACAGTGTTGTGGTAAGCAACTAAGAAACCAGAATGAGACTCCTGCACAGATGGTAAACAAGTGATTTTTTTAGACAGTCTAGTTTCTTATGGACAGGTTTCCATATCACATAGAACTCCACAGATGTCACTACCACAACTGGCAGCCTTCTGACACTCAGAACAGTGAGCAAAGGCTGAAAATACAGAGACTGAGCTACACTCCCATCCTGAGAGATGATCTTTTCCAGATCAAAATTAAGTGTGAAGTAGTAACTTGCATAGTCATTGTCCACACGGCGCCTGTTCAGTGAATATAGACAGGAGGCTCCAGGACCCAGGGCTAGATAATAGCCCAATTTAAATATATATGCAGTGAGCTCCTCACCCCTGTTCTGGCCCCTTTGCACAGTAAAAGAGCTAGAGCAATATAAAGAGCCCTAAAAGGCCTGCATCCACGAGGGGAAGATTCCCCAGCGCAGGTACTGCAAGGAGAGCTGTAACACTGCCTCTGAAGGACCTCCTTGTAAGCCCTGGCACAGGGGGGCTGCCAAGGGTAATGAGGGGAGCGTCAGGGCAGGGCTGCAACACACACAGCTCTGGAGATATACTGGGAGCTCTCCAGCCCCTAGAGCAGTTCAGGATTGGAAGGGTGCAAAGGTGTCTTAATACCTCCGTAGCACCTTCTCCTTCAGGGCTGTAAATTCTGTACTGCACTTAGAGGGACAGCACAGAATCTCACTCATAGTGTGTTGCTTTAAAACTAATATAGAAACTACCTAGAAAGGAGGTTAACTGGTTAGGAGAATTAAATAAATAAAAAGGACAGATTGAATTTTTACCACTGTGGGCATGGTGCAGTTTTGTATTCCTTCAGTGCAGGGCAGTGCTTTAAGGGCTTTATTTTCAGAGGTGTTGAACACCTATCCTCCAATGGGAGTGAATAGAATCAGGCCCTAAAAGCACAATCTAACCATCAATGTTTTATTAGTGTATTTTCAAAGTTAGTTCCAATTTCCTGGTTTCATTTGCAGATGAAGCTTCTTAATTTAAGCCTCTTCTCTTTTGTTAAATTAGTTTCCATATTCTAATTAACAGTTTGTACACTTGAGAAATATAACCTCTTGTTTTAAGAATAATGACTCTTTCCTACTCCAGGTTCCCACTTAATTTGTTCTCTGCCAAAGAAGTTTGAGATAGTAGCTTTTAATTATAGGAAAAGTTGTATTTTCAGTCTGCACACACCATGCCTTGTTACAGATTTCTTTGAGCAAACTTACCTTTATAGATTGCTACAATGAGACAGTCATAGACCTTCCAACATCCTTAATGTGATAGTCAAGGAATTATGTCCCGTTGTATCTGCATCTTCAAGTATTCTCGCTAAAGGTGGCAATGTCGAATTTCTAGGAAAAGTGCACTGATTTCTTTGATGTCACTTCTTTTTCAAGTATACTGTACAGAGGACAATCAACACACTGGATCGTTCTGGCTTCTACAACAGAGTTGTACATGAATTGCTAAGTGCAATGGAGCACCAACATTCACATGGTCTATGTAGGTTTCACACACACAAGTGATGTGGATTACTTGGTAAAACCACTTTCCCATACCACCGATTACCAATATCACAACATCTGACTAACAGTGCAAGCCTCCCGCTCTTTGGATCCATGACCATAGCATTACTAACTCTCAAACCAAGAAAAGCAGCTGTTGTCATGAGCTTTCTTGTACTTGAAGGACTCTGCTTTATTTCACAGATCAGCTGGGCTGGTTTGATTCTTCAGTGTAATATCTTTGTAGCACACACACACACACACACACACAGTGACAAAGATGTTCTTAAAAAAAAAAAAAGCTTAAGAAATCTATTAAACTCTACACAGCTTGTTCAAAGTGCCTCCCTGCGCAGAGTCATGGACATACTCTTGCCCGACTTTTGTTTTGGTCCACAGATTTGACAATTCCCAGTTTGACAGTTACTGTTTGAACTTTCTCTGAGCACCTTTTCCCAATAGCTTTAATTTTGACTTATCATCACAATCACTGGAAGATAAGAGTTACATTTCCAGCAGAAGCTTGAATTAAAATTGTCAGGGCTTTTTGTTTTTGCACCAAAGCCCTTTGCTTAGTAAAAATCTAGCTGAATAATAATTTGTCACTTTTCAAAATTGCAAACCATCCGGTCCCCATGAGAGAGCAATCATATTTTTATTCCAAAGAGATACCCCCAGCACAAAAGTATGATCTTAAGGTTATGAGGCCATATAGTCAAATTGGTGAAAAAATGCAGATCTGCTCACATCTACAATAGGGTCATTGCACATGTTTCAAAAGAGCAACTGAACAAGTTCAGTGATGTCTTGCCTAATCAGAAATGTATTTGTTTTGTCATATTTTATGGAGAGAAATCCCAGACATCTGTTTATTCTGATCTATCATTTGTTATATCTAGCCTAGCCCATTGTGACACTGCACCCCGTATTCCTCACAGTGATATTATGACATGATTATGGCATAATTATGATGCATTTTGTACAAGTCAGGTCATGTGAGGTGTCATTGGAAAAGTTATGATTTGCTGAATATGATTATCCTATTTGTATGCATGTATCATTTTTATATTTAAAGTTAGGAATATTGACTATGTATCTCTATTTCAAATGTGCTTACTCTGGGTGATACCTACAACTAGCCTTTGTGGTACAACAGTGAAGAAGCCACACAGTGCTGATGGCCCATCAACAAAGACAATGGACCCTGGAAGAATTTAACCTTCCTGTGAATGTTCCAGACAGCCTGTAAGTAATGGCTGCTATGACTCAGCAAGGTATGCAAGGGCATGTAACCAGGCCACATGAATCTGGACTCCATCTTGGGATATCAGTGTTTTTCCAGACTGACCTTGGGACAAAGGGTTCCTGCCATATGTTAAAGCTACATAAGGCAGGGAGTGACATCATCTGTTGTTCTTCACTCCCCACACAAGAAGATTCCTGGAAACACCTGAGAAACAAAGACTGAACCGGGGGAAGTGCTGGATCCAGGCTAAAGGGATTTCAAGCCTGTGAATGAAAAACCTGGGGATTCCAAGCTGCAGAGCAAAGTGTAGCTTGTGCCTTAAGAATCTGCCAGCCTGCTTGTACCATCAGCCAGTGTGAGAATTTTCTAATTCATATCCTACCTTTCCAATCTCTTAGGCTTAGTTTGTGTTTTTGTTTATTTTTGTTTATTGTTCATGCAGGTAATCTGCTTTGATCACTTATAATCACTTAAAATCTGTTTTATTGTAATTAATTTTATGTTTTAATCTAAACCAGTATGTTTGGAGTGAAGTTCTTGGGAATCTTTGCTCAAAGGGCTGTTGCATTTACTCTCCACATTGAGGAGCTTACTCTACAGTTTCCTGTTCAGTGCAAGAAGGTATAATTTTGGGTTTACACTAGGGTTGCCAACTTTCTATTAGCAGAAAACTGAACACCCTTGCCCTGCTCCTTCTCTGAGGACTTCTCTTCCCTCCCTCCTTCACTCACTCTCCCCCACCCTCGCTCACTTTCACTGGGCTGGGGCACGGGGTTGGGGTGCGGGAGGGGGTGAGGGGCTCCAGCTGTGGGTGCGGCTCTGAGGTGGGGACTGGGATGAGGGGTTTGGGGTGCAGGAGAGGGCTCCAGGCTGGGGAAGGGGGTTGGGTTAGGGGGTACGGGCTCTGGGCTGGGGGTGTGGGCTCGGGGTGGGGCCTGACATGAGTTGTTCAGGTTACAGAAGGGGGATCCAGGCTGGGGCAGTAGGTTGGCATGTAGGGAGGAAGGGGGGGGGGATTCCGGCTTGGGGTGTGGGCTCTGGTGTGGGGCCAGGATTCGGGGTGCAGGAGGGGGCTTAGGGATGGGACAAGGGGTTGGGGCATGAGAGAGGGTGCGAGCTCCAGGTGGTGCTTACCTCAGGCGGCTCCTGGGGAGCAGCGCCATCTCCCTCCAGCTCCTGGAGGCACAACTATGTGGCACGACCACGTGGCTCCGCGCGCTTTCCAGGTCTGCAGGCGCCACCCCCTCAGCTCCCACTGGCCGCAGTTCTTGGCCAATAGTGGCTGCTGAGCTGGCGCTGGGGGAGGGAGCAATGCGCAAAACCCCCGTGGCCGTCCCTCCACCTAGGACCCAGAGGGAGATGCCGGCAGCTTCCTATGAGTCACGTGGAGCTGGATAGGGAGCCTGCCTGTGCCGCCAACTAGACTTTTAACAGCGCGGTCAGTGGTGCTGACCAGAGCCACCAGGGTCCCTTTTTGACTGGGCATCTGGTCGAAAACTGGATATCTGGCAATCCTAGTTTATACTCCAGTGCGAGGGTGGGGGTGAGTTTGGGAAGCTGGAGGTTATTTTGGCTGTAGCCTCTCTATTGTTGGTTCATGCAGTGTTTGGACAGAAAGTCTGCATGTAACTGCAGCTGGGTGTGCCCCTACCTGTGTGAATGCTGGAGGAAGTGGAGGACCGGGAGCAGGTCTGCAGCTTGTCACAGCAGCACCGTCAGAGAGAGTACGGGCTGGTGGGTCAGAGGGCTCAGTGGTACCCCAGTTCCAGGTGGCACCCTGGGGGGAACCTGTCATACCCCTGATTTCTGCATTCCCACCTTCAAAAATTAAAGGCATATAATTACATAGATATACAGATTCTTTGTATTCAAAACCTTTGCAAAACCCCTGGCCTCTTAAGAAGATTTATTTATGGCAGATCTACTCCTCAGAGGGAAGTTTACTTTAGTCTTTTTCACTGGTATTGATTTGAGGAATAATCTAAAGCCCCACAACCTATCAATTCAATCTGTTTTCTCTGAGGCTTGTCTCAGTCTCATCAGTTTTCTCAAAAGCCAAAACTAGTACAGGAGCGACATGAGATGACAGATGCCTGCTTGCAGTACTACCTGCATGGAGTACTACCGACTTCAACATTTAGAGTCTTATTTGGAATTCTGTCCAGGAAAGAAGGTCCTAGATTGCAGATCTATTTGCAGAATTGGACCCTAACAATGGAAGGCATGCATTGCATGAATGAGCAAAAATGTCTATCCAGTCTCAACATTTATTATAGGGCATAGATTCATACCCTCTCCAGATTAGATCTGTACATGCATCCAATTTCAGAAAAATGTGGAATCACTTAAACAATGACCTGCTACAAGTATTGATTCCAGAAAGGCTAAGGTTAAAATATGGTTTATTAGTGACTCTCTCTAGAATTTTAATATTCATTGTCCAGCGGTAGCTATAACACTTTCCTTTTTTTTTTTTTTTTTTAAATTTAGTGTGGATGAAGTTTAACAGCACATTCGTTATCAGATACGCTATGTAGCTCCTGTTTTCAAACCAGAGGTTGCTATAAATTATTCGCTATTTCATACAGTGAGAGACATTTTAGAAATCAAAATAAATAAATAATAAATACAAAGTGCGTGGCATGTCTTACTATCAACACTTGTAACGGGCATCAGACAAAATATTACACCAAGTCCTTGGTATCTAATGATAGTAGATCTATCACATCATTAATTTATGTTCCCAAGCAAAAAATCTGTAATACACAGTTAAGATAGTAAATAGATTAATCCATCGTTAGACTATATGCTGTTTGGGGTAGGGGCTGTGTGTGTGAACAGTGCTTAGTGCATTTCGAGTGCTAACAGAATAACAAAATACAAACCAAACATGTGAAAGCCTGGAAACTGAAAGTTAAGATTCTACATTAAGGTTAGTTTTCACCTCTATGGCAGTTTTTCAAGGGGCCTCAAAGTGGTAGTAAATAAGAATAGAATAAGTAAGAACCAGGCCCTTTGATTTTTAGTGGAATAGCAAAGAAGAAATGGTTCTGTAAAATATATAGAGAGATAAGAGGCAAGATGTTAACGTTTCATGCATCAACTGGTATTGGAAGTGGAGAAGCATCTGCACATAGGGTCAGGTTTCAGATTCTACAGTACAGTAGTTGGTGTTATTTTTAGTAAAGATAGACTGCTAAATGTATATTTACCCAACTAAATAAGTAGTCTGATTTTCCAATCTGCTGAGCACTCAGCAGCTTCTTTTGGAGAATTGTGTCCTACTGTACACCTAATTTGGGGGAGACCGCATACTCCATGTGCGGCTTGCTGTGAGTAATCTTCTCAAAGTGACATGTAGAGTTGAATAAGAATTTAGCAGAATAGCAGGCAGGGCAGGGAAGCTTCCATTTCTGCTGTAATTTGGTAGCAGTTAGAAGAGACCAGAGTGGGAGGCTAGTCTGGATTTTAAACATCTTTGGAAGTCAATGTACCAAAGATTTTTATGCAGATGAGACCAGCAACTGGGCCTAAGGATGGAAGGACAACACAATTTAATTAAAAAAAAATCACTTGGGACAACTATGTTTTCTTGTCAAATATAGTTGATATACAGCTTATCCTGTGTATTGTGCAGTAAATGACCCAAGCCACAAGTGTGAATGATTTCCCTAGCTTATGTAACCCCAACTTATCGGAAAATAATTTGCCAGAGACTCTATGAAGTCCACTAGGGGCCCTGGTATTGCTATTGATTTTTCATGGCAGGAACTCAGATATGGTGATGGGTGGCAGTATAAAATTCTGAGATAGATTGAACTTAGGGACCCATCCTTCTTTCACTGATGTCAGTGACAAAACTCCCATGGACTTCAGTGGTGTAGGAGCAGAACCCTAAATGACCAATTGAACAATCTGGAGCTGTGCTTAGATTTGCAAAAAAATCTCATCCATTATCTAATTTACTATTTTGTCCAGTCTCCTGTATGGTCTAATTCACATTGTGGCAGGCAAGAACCAACAAAGAATAACATCAGTTTGCTGGACGTATGAAAAAGACAAGAGATTGCAACTTAAGTAAACTGAACTTTACATTTACAGGCAAGACGCCCTATCAGCTTGATAAAGGTAGTGGTGGAGCTGAGACAGAAGCAGTTGCAATAGTAGAGAGACTGTTTCCGCCCTTGTATGGCTGACCCTAAACCACCCATCAGCCAACCACAGGACCCAACACAGATATCAGAACTGACCAATGGCAACCACCCTAAGAAAGCAGATTGCTATTTGCTGGTGGCATGGCAACAGTCTTCTGGCCCATTTCCACTTTCCATAGCTGCAATGTCCATCATCCTTTCCATTTTTACCAAGGTTTTGTTCACACTGCATTACACAGGCATTTGTCTTGCTTCTAAATGATCTTATCAATGCAGACCTTGGATTTTTAAAATGTTTTTATCCTAGTTGATCTCAGTGTGCCATATTTTATACCGTCAATTTTTCCCCCTCTCTAGACTCTACAAAGTACATGCTTAAGTGATGTAATTCGAAACCAGAATCAGTTATATCCATTAGCATAGTTAGTTCTAATATTCCATAAGGCTCTATACTGAGTTTGATATTCAGCATCTATATGTTTAGATAATATTTATCTGTAGCCATAATAGTGTGTTCCAGTATTAGGTCAATCATAGCTAGATTTATCTGTCAGTTAACTGAGCATAGTAAAATCATGCTATTATATTACTCAATTTCTGTCAGATATCAAGTTATAGGTGATTACCAATTTTCTTCTGTTAAACTAAAAAGAGGGGATGATTTGAGCATGGATTGAGACAAATTAATTTTCAGTTTGGCTTTTGTAAAGTAGGCTGTATGTTGTTCACTTATGGCTCTTTGTGGTATTTTTCATTCCAAGTGTCTTTTGAACAGCAGCTTTGACAGGTTATTAAGATTTTAGTATCACTTTAGAAACATTTTTCCCGGCTTCAGCTACACTTGGGTCTAGGATTCAGAGAGGTTGATTTAAGCTTTTCTTTTCTCCATACGAGATTAATATAGTTTCCATCTTGATGGTCTACTAATCTGGCTAGTTTTCAAGCTTCACCCTCTGCACATAAAATAGATTATAAAAACCATCAGTGATTATTTCCAGCCCTAGCTTCCTTGCCCTTGTTACCAATTCACCCTTAAGTTGTTCAGATAGATTTCAGAAGTTCTTTATGGACATCGTAGTGACTTGTGCTGGTGGAATTAATGTTTAAAGATTTAAATTAATCTTCTTTCTGCTTGTGAATTATCTGCAACAGACTTTAAACAATTACAAATGAATAAATTTGTAAAAGCAAAACAATTTGTGAACAAATTTTAGCCTACGGGTTTTTTAAGAACTCTATTTTCATCTATCATTGTTCTTTCACAGAGCATCTCTGCATTCTGACAGAAGACAGGCTTTGTTAACAGAAAAACAATTAATAAAAACTTGATTTTGTTTGTATGTAATTACTCTTGCTGAAAAAGCAAACATCTGTGTGAACAAAAGCCAGGCAGGTTGAGATCCCTGGCCTCACTGAAGTCTACCGAAGTATTGTCATTGATTTCAATGGGGCCAGTGTTTCACTCTCAGTTTTTTGACTCCTCACATATTTTTACTTAGTTTCATTTACCAAATCACCATTACTGAGCACTGAAGCATTATGTCACTGTGATCCTCAATTATAGAAGTGCTACCTTTCTCCATTAGATAAAAGAGACTATTAAAAATCTGGCAACAATTTGTATTCAATTGCTTAAATATCAAATGTTATTTAGATCCATTGCGTATACTGTAGAGTGCATTGATATTTTGGGGCAAGATGCAAATATAGTCAAGGTAACTCCACTGCATGGAGGAAGATAAGCTGTTATACTCATCAGTCTTGCAGAGGCAGATGGTGGTGGTGGAGGCCTTCTTGATGCACAACGAAAGAATAGTTCAATGGAAAATCCCCTACATTTTCCAGAATATTTAATAAAACTGGATTAAATTCAGGCCTAGATTGATCACTGGTGGGAGTAAGAAAGGGAGGAGAGAAGGGAGTAAGATGAGGAGTAACAGATGTGTTAAGGAGAGGAGTGTACAAGAGCATGAGAACATTTCTTCCCTTTGACCCAGAGAAGCACCTCCAAATATTCTATCATGCCGCCTTCTTATCCAGGGCACTCAGGGAAAGGAAATCAAGGGAAAAGGAAAGACTAATGAGATGCTCAATCTTTTGGAGAAGATAGTGGAATTAAACACCTGGAATGCTGGAGGAAGGCAGTATTACCCTACGGCACGTCCAGTTTTAAATAGCTGCTGAGCACAGCAGCGGGGCTGCAAATGCCAAACAATTGCCCTCTCATAGGTCTGTGATAAAGCAGGGGGGAAAAATACTCCTATCACTCACCACACTAACAAAGAAATGGGTGAGCCTCTTCGTGGAGTGACATCTCATTCTTCCACAAGGATAAGTTACACAGTCAATGCAGTGCAGGATTACATAAATAGGCGTAAGAGGAGGAGGTACATTTTTGTATTCTGCACCCATCAGGAAATACAGGAGAAAGCAAGCCCTTCCAGAGAAAGATAAAATAGTTGTGTCGTGAAAGGATTACGTTCCATAGGTACAAAGCCACTGAGCTAATGAAGTTTCCATAGCCTGCGCCCACAGACATCCAATTTCAGATCTCTTAAAAGAGCATTATCTCATCATATGTAACATCACCTGGTTTAGTATTAATGACAAAAGAGATATTTTCTTCTGGTCAGACTGTTGCGATCTAGCAATTTCCAGCTGTCACAGTAATCATGCTGGGCTGCTGAGCAAGAGATACATTCTGCTTTTTGATTTATAATGTCTTTCTCTGATCTGTGCCCTATATTTCAGACTTTTACAAAAGTAGAATGTTGGGCCCCTTTTAATACTCTAGCTAGCCAAGTTTTTTAAAAAAATTTCTAACAACTTTCCGTTTAGTGAAGACATATTTCAACACCCTGAAACTCTACCTGGAGCCTTAAAACATCACATACCAGAAAATGCTGGAGATGAAAATAGATTTTCTAGGACTCTTAGTTTTCTGTTTGAGATCTTTCATAAGCCCTACATCATTATTGCTGATTCATTTTGAAACACGAAAGAAATACAAACTATACACAGTGTTATCACTTCACCCACCCACCATCAAAATGTTGCCATTTCTGGAATGGAATAAGGAGCCATTATAATAGATCAGTTTTACGGACAAGAAGTGAAGTAGTCTATCTTACTCAATTAAGGTGACAGGGAACTTAAGTAGATAGAATGCAATGGCCTATATTAGAAAGAGGCTATATGGCCCTTTTAAGGAGACACGCAGACTATATGGTCCTTTTAAGGAGATCTACATGCCTTACAAAAAAATTTAAAACCCATACAATACAGTGTGCATCAATGGGGCTGCCAAAGCTGTTCCAGTCCTCTTCCACCTACAAGGTGAATATGTTGCAGTGATGGCAGTGGAAGGCTATTTAGATCCACGCTTGATCTGTATATTTCCAGTGTTTCCTATACCTCATTCTAGATTTAAGATTATACTTGTTTCAAAAAGCCTAGATGGGGGAGCAATTCTTGCTCCTTTCCTCTGCTGCAACCATGTATACAAAGAACATTAAAAATGGGGCTACAATTATCTGAAGCAAGTTTTAGTTAGTGCTAGAAGACAAAGGTCACAGCAGTTAATCTAAATGATGGATCCACAATTGATTATTTTAGATATGTCTTTCCAAAAATGTTATAAATCACAGACATGTATTATTCACATGTAGAAATGCAATGATAAGTATTGCAGATTCAGTCTCTAACCAGAGTGGCAAGACGTTACTAATTTAGATTAAGCAAATCTCTGAAACACTACAGCAATTTCCTCTTATATGATAAGCCTGGTACTTTGCTCAGTTTCTCCCACTCCTCTGAAAATATCACTATCCAGTTTTGTGACTGTGAGAGGCAGTATCTCAGATTCATCCCCTGGGGATTTGGCATTCTGCTTCACGTAGGCACCCTTTTGCGAGGTGCAGTTTATTTGCTCCCACCTGTCCTGATTGGCCAGTTAGCTTTGCTGAACAATGTTAAGCCTTTGGAAGGATCAGTGTCCCCACCTCCAGCTCACTCCTTCCCCACCTCTTTGGAGCACCATGTGCCCCAAGAGCCCAGGAGGAACAGGGACAGAGCAGTCCCTGTGCTCCCCAGAGTACAGAATAGAATTCTGGCTAGCACTTACATTGTTCTGTAGAAGGAGTAAGAAAAGCCTTTGCCACTCTTTCCAATTGCACACCTGCCTAGGGACAAACTTTTTCCGGGCCTTAAGTCATTAAAATTTTGTGATTCTTTTCTTTAGCTAAACCATTAAAGAATTTTACTTTGAAATCAGTGTTGGGATCTACTTCTGCTTTAGGGGACTTTGAGCAAACACTGGAGAAGATATGCTATGTCCAAGTAGAATTGTGGGAGAATCCAGTTTTGCTTAACAAAGATTTGTGTGTGAAACCCAACGTTTTCAGTCTGATGTGCATAGTCACAGGGCCGACCCCTGAATATTCACAGATTTTAAGGCCAGAAGGGATAATTGTGATCATAAAGTCTGACCTTCCACAAAACAGAGGCCATAGGAGTTCCCTAAATTAATTCTTGCTTCAAGTCCAGTAGCCGTGTTTGAATTAGCGCATCTCTTTCAGAAAACCATCCGATCTTGATTTAAAGATTTCCAGTGATGGAGAATCTAGCACAACCCTTGGTAAGTTGTTCCAGTGGTTAATTATCCTCACTGTTAAAATTTTGCACCTTATTTTAGTCTGAATTTGTCTAGCTTCAACGTCCAGCCACTGGGTCTTGTTATGTCTTTTGTTTGTTAGATTGAAGAACTCTTCATCATCAAATTTCTGTTCCCCAGGTAGATACTCAGACTGTGATCAAATCACCCCTTAACTTCCTCTTTGATAAGCTAAAAAGATTGAGCTCTTTGAGTATCTCACTATTCATTTTAGAATCTCGTGTGTCTAGTAGCAAATGAGACAACCCATTTTTCTCCATTGCATTTTCTCCACAGGAAGATGTTTGACTCCCTCATAAATTGTCTCCATGATGGCAGCATCCTTCTTGATCATCCTATGATAGGTCATTGTATTTGCAAATCTGTGACAGACTGGTCTGGTCTCTGGGCTCTTTTCATAACAGAAAAGATTTTTATGTGGACAAGTTGTTAGCCTGACTCACAATCACACATCAGGAGGACCAGTGGACTGCCTTTAGTCTGGCTCCTACCCTTTGCCATGCGTGGCTTGAGTGGCCATATCAGGAGTTCTGTCCCCACCAGCTAGGTCTCAGGGTCATTTGAGCACACAAGTCTTCCATCCAGATCAAGGCACAGTCCCTGGGAACTCACTATAAGGCATCTTTCCCTGTCCTTAGTCATGCTCATGGCTTTCCTCTGAACTCTCTCTAATTTTTCAATATCCTTCTTGAAGTTTGGACCCTGGAACTAGACACAGTATTCCAATAGCAGTCACTCTAATATCAAATACAAAGTAATAGAACCTCCCTGCTCCTACACCATATTCCCCTGCACATACACATCCAAGGATCACATTAGCCCTTTTGGCCACAACGTTGCAGCATGAGCTCACATTCAGTTGACTATTCACCATGGCCTCCAAGTCAATTTCAGAGAGTCACTGCTTCCCAGAATAGAGTCCTCCTACACTCTATACTGAAAATCTTTGCGTCATCCATAAATTTAGACTGATGATTTTATGTCTTTTTCCAGGTCACTAATAAAAAAAAATATTAAATAGCATAGGGCCAAGAACTGATCCATGAGGAACCTCACTAAAAACACATCTGCTCAATGATTCCCCATTTACAATTACATTTAGACACCTAACAGCCAGTTTCTAATCAATTTAATGTGTGCCATATTGATTTTGTATTGTTCTAGTTTCTTAATCAAAATGTCATGCAATACAAAGTCAAATGGCTTACAGAGAAAGTATGTTACATCAACATACTATCTTATGAACCAATCTTGTTCTCACCAAAAAATGACATCAAATTAGTTTGATTGAAGCTATTTTCCATAAGCTGACACTGACTGGGAGTATGCAGATACCAAAGTTAGGCATTTAGAAGATTGAACAGCTGTAGCCACTTGGCTAAACACAATGATCTGCATATTGTTCTTGCTATTACTATGAATGTTTCCTTGTCAATATTTGTAGTGCATCCCAGTGACATTTCCTATATTACATTTTAGTGCACTCACCAACAGCTGCTGAAAAAAAGCCACCAGTGAACAAAAGCTCATGCATATTCAGCTATTCATTCATTCATTCAGACTGGAGTAATTATTCTATAAAGAGCAACATGCAGACCTCAGGTTGGTATCCTAAACAAAATATTATAAAATGAACTAAACAACAAGCAACCTGATTAGAACAGAGCAATACCAATACTTGATTTGTATACACTTGAATGGATTATACAGCATGGATTGAGAGGTAGCATGGGCTAGTAGGTACAGCCCTATACTAGGATTCAGGAGATCTGGTTTATCCTAGCTGCCATTGACCCACCATCTGAACTTGGGCAGGCCACTTGAACTCTTTGTGCCTGTTTCCCCTTCCCACCTTTCAGCTGTCCTCTCTATTTAGAGTGTAAGCTCACTTGGCATGTAACTGTCTCATACTGTATGTCTATATGCACCTAGCACGATGGGCCCTGATCTTATCTGGGGCTTCTAGGTGCTACTGTAGTATAAATAATAAATAAATAATAATAATGTACAGTAAAACCTCAGAGTTAAGAACACCAAAGTTACAAACTGACCAGTCAACCACACACCTCATTTTGAACCGGAAATACACAATCAGCAGCAACAGAGACAAATAAAAAAAGCAAATACCGTACAGTACTATGTTAAATGTAAACTACTAAAAAAAAAAAAATGGAAAGTTTAAAAAAAGATTTGACAAGGCAAGGTGCTTGTTTCATTTAAATTAAGATGGTTAATTAAGCATTTTTCTTCTGCATAGTAAAGTTTCAAAGTTGTATTAAGTCAATGTTCAGTTGTAAACTTTTGAAAGAACCACCATAATATTTTGTTCAGAGTTACAAGCATTTCAGAGTTATGAACAACCTCCAATTCCTGAGGTGTTTGTAACTCTGAGGTTTTACTGTAGTTAAGCAACAGGCAAGTAAGTAAATGCCCTGAATACAAGAATGAGTTAGATTCCGAGTGAAACTTTGCTGATTCACAGCAAAGTGGCAGTTTCTCACCTAAGAAGATTGAGGTCAACCTACAGGATAAATCTTCAATTGGAGTAAATCAACATAGCACCACTGACTTCAATGGAGCTGCAACAATGTACATGAGCTGAGGTTCTAGCCCTTTGTGGTTTCAGCTTAAACTGCATTTTCAGCAGCCACACACATTTGTACTCCCAGTCCATGAGCAGAATGAAAAATGAATATATAGTGTTAAGTCCCATGTTATCAGCAGGGACCCTAGAAATCCATTTGCTGCAAAAAAACATGGAATTTGAATTTTTACAGAGAATCTTTAGTTTTTACATTTTGTGAAAAAATAAAAACATACATTAACTATATGCAAACTAGATACCATTAACTTGGGCTTGAATAGAGACTAGGAGTGGCTGGGTCATTACACATATTGAATCTATTTCCCCATGTTAAGTATCCTCACACCTTCTTGTCAACTGTCTAAATGGGCCATCTTGATTATCGCTACAAAAGATTTTTTCTCCTGCTGATAGTAGCTCATCTTAATTAATTAGCCTCTTACTGTTTGTATGGCAACTTCCACTTTTTCATGTTCTCTGTATATATATATATATAATATCTTCTTACTATATGTTCCATTCTATGCATCCAATGAAGTGGGCTGTAGCCCACGAAAGCTTATGCTCAAATAAATTTGTTAGTTTCTAAGGTGCCACAAGTACTCCTGTTCTTTTTATTAACTAAATTTTACTGAAAGTACCAGTGCCACTTATTCAATGCGCGCAACCTCCCCTTCTTGTGGTTGATTTTTGAATGAGCTTTAAATTTGCAGTGGAACTCAGTTTATCTGATCTAATAGGGACCGAGGCCATATCGGATAATCAAAAATTGGCATAATCAGGAGACTTGGAAAAGAGCTTTCTATCCCTTATCTTAAGACTGGGGGAGGAACTCAAGCAGTCAGCCCTGCACAGCACTGACAGACGGAGCCCCAGCCACCCGGGGCTGACTGCCCCAGCCCCACTGCTGTCAGACCTGGGTGGCTGGTGGTTTGGTTAATACAGAAAGCCGGGTAACGGATAATGGATAAACGGGGTTCTACTGTATATCAATAGAACATTGTGGTCAACTGATTATATATATGTATATATGTGTGTGTGTGTGTGTGTGTGTGTGTGTGTGTATTAATTCAGTGAAGGAAGCAAAATTATTTCAACATTCAAAACTGTAGTGGATAGAAGTATACTTTTCAGCCACTCTACAGTGATTTCCTATGGACAGAAAAAAAGAGTAAACATTAAAGTGAAAGACAGTGTAGGGAGCAGTTCCCCAAGACAATTTTGAAATAGCTAAAAAGCAGTAATATAGGGTTGTTTTTTTTAAAAAAATTTTTGCAATAGCACAGTTCCTTTGCTCATTAAATTTTGAAGAAGTTATCAATTTGGAATAGAACGTATAGAGTTTATGTTTCATAATTATACTTTATTGCTGAAATATTTATGCAAATATTCAGGGTAGGAAGAGGTTGCCAGATGGCAATGCAATTGTTGTCGAATTCTTTGTGGCATATTTGACAGAATATACAATACTGAATGGTTTTATGTTAATGCTTTGCACTGAAATACATATTTTATAGCTATTTTGAAAAGTAAATTTAAAAGGTTTGAAAACTTTGGAAACCATGTCCATAAGAAATAAACTAGTATGCAAAGTGGTAGTTAGCTAAGTTAGATATAATGCACAGTTATAGCTAGTATGCCTGGGTAAGAGAGTGACCCTTATAAATTGCAGTCTATAATACTGAAGCATTAAAATTCCACTTGTCTTGTAGGACATTTCTTGCTCACAGGAATGGCAGAATTTTAAGGCTTCAAGACTGTATGTGTAAATAAATACAACATATACAACAATTTTAATACTAAGGCCTCTGTGACAAGTATGACAATTTCCTGAATATCTTTAGGAGACCTAATTTAATTACATTTAAGTATCTTTGGGATACATTGGATTAAATGCAAAAAGTTTATATATTATTGTGGGCCAGGGTTGCTGGTAAACTCTCTAGGGGGAGATGTGATGTGAGGCCTGAGAGCTCAAAGGTCTATATTGAAAATGTGCCAGACAAGAGTGGACTTTTGGGAAAGAAATATGAAGAGGATTTTGTGGGGAATACCTAGGAATAGGTTAATGCAAATTTCCTTACCTCCAGTTATGAAAAAAGCCCAGCCTTTGGAAGCTATGCCATGAGGAGTGGGTCATTGGTCTACTGATTACCTGTTCCTGTAGAGGAGATCAAAGGGCAAGCTGCATAAAGAAACAGGTGATCTGCCAGTCTTTGTTCTCATTCTGATTCTGAGACAGTTATGAACTTGTAACCATGTGGAAACCCAGTTGTGGATTTTGAATGACTGACATGTACCAGCACAGGAGGTTGGAGTTGGGGGTGACCTCTGATAAGCTCTTTAGCATGCATGAAGGCTCTTTTTTATTGTTTTTAAAAAGAGCTCTCTGTGATGCTTTTATCTTAAGAATACGTGTGCTTGCTTAGAAAGAGCTGAGTGGCAGCTTGTTAACTGTGGGCAACCATGCTGTTCATAGCCTTCAGAGAGAAAGCAAAGCACAGATGTTGGCCTGTTTAGGCAGCCTGACTTAGTGGGGCTATCACAGTGTAAGGCAAGGAACTGTGCAGCCTGGAAAAACCCTGTTCGGAGGGGGAAAGATGCAAGAGAGGCGATGGCTGGGAGCCTACGGTGAGTGCCCGTGGTGGATCATGGGAGGGAACTGCAAGTAGAATTGTTCTGAACTGTGACAGCACTGATCCTGAAACTGTCTTCATGTGGGTGCAGAAGTCTGCCCACACCGATGCAGCTGCAGGATCAGGGTCTAACATATTAACTAACTTTCAAATGAACATTGCATCAGTGAATATTTAGCTGTTGACTAGGATAATATCAAGTTTGACTTTTTTTTAAAACAAGCCTCCACCACCCCCAGCCTTCCATATAGTCACGTCCCAAGGCCAAACTGCTCAAGCTAATGTTTTCCTACATATTCAAGTTAAATCAATGACACACTGGCCTTTTAGAAGAGGATAGGAAAACATGATGTGTATATCCGCACTGTAAACAAACACCTGTGGCTGGCTCGAGTCAGCTGACTCGGGCACAGGCTGCAGGTCTGTTTGTGAGCTGTTTGTGCATGGGCTGGAACCCAGGCTCTGGGACCCTCCCCTGTCATGGGCTTCAGCCTGAGACAAAATGTCACATCACAGGTAAACAGCCCCACAGCCTGAACCCCACAAACCTGAGTCACCTAATATGGACCATGAGTGTTTAATTGCAGTGGGGACATATCAAAAGACACTGTATACATTAATTGTTCAGGTTTCAGAGTAGCCGCTGGGTTAGTCTGTATCCACAAAAAGAAAAGGAGTACTTGTGGCACCTTAGAGACTAACCAATTTATTTGAGCATAAGCTTTCGTGAGCTATGATGAAGTGAGCTGTAGCTCACAAATTTATTTGAGCATAAGCTTTTGTGAGCTACAGCTCACTTCATCATAGCTCACGAAAGCTTATGCTCAAATAAATTTGTTAGTCTCTAAGGTGCCACAAGTACTCCTTTTCTTAATTGTTCAGTTTCCATTACCACCTCTATCCAGTTTTTCTTTTCCACTTGTAAAACAATGATTTCTGAATGAATATTGCTGGTTTTACAAGGTAATAATGTAAAGTTATTTAGGATCTAATCCAAAAGCCCACTGAAAATAACAGGAGTCTGCAGTGACTTCAGTGATCTTTGGCTCAGGTCCACAGTGCTTCGTTCTGCTTAGTTTTTATATTGGAATAACTGACTTGTTTAATTGTGAGCTTAGTTGCTTGCTAACGCTTGAGCCAGGAAAAAGAGAATAAAATATTTTTGTGGATCCCACAGAAATGATGCACTTTTTAATTTTTTGGAGGGACATTAATAATTATTTGTTTTTATTAAAAGCTGGTGGCTATAATGCAACACCCCTGGGTGAGTCATTGGCATCAGGGACTGAACTTTCAAACTCTGCTTCTAAAAACATGAGACTCTACTACCTGAGTTAAAATACTCAACTCTCTTAACCAAAAGGTACAACTGACCAACCATCTCGGGCTGCTGGGCCATACTTAGATGACAACAGAACATCACACTGACTAACATAGATTACAGCTAGATTTTCAAAGAAGCTCAGCACCGAACAGCTCCCATTGTTCCCCCTTACCCTCATGAGGTCACCCACATTTTAGGGCTAAAACCTTGATTTTTAAAAATATTCAGTACTAAGCAAGAAGTTGATGTGAAACACCCATGCAAATCTTCCCAGAAAATCCTGGCAAAGTAAAATACATGTTAAAAAGGTGCTGAAGACAATCCAAGATTAAAGAGAATATTTGGATTAATGTTTCAAATGATGTTTTGTAACTACAGTAAATGTGGCAATTTGCAATCTGTTATAGAGCAAAATCCTGATTAGATTCTCAGTTTAATTTATAAATAGGCTTGGAAGGATTAGATTTTTATCAGCATATATTGGTAAACATTGATTTTACCATACACACACAAACTGCCAAAAAAAAGGTCCATCAATAAGAATCAAAGTTTAGTGATAGGCAAAAAGAAGAAAAATGCTTGAGAATTTAGAGTTTGATTTAAGGATATTTATTTCATATATTTTGACATCTGGTGTTTACAATTTGTGTTTTAACAATTATAAAACATTTTGAATCTCAACATCTATTGTCATAAAATAATAGTCTTAACCCCCTCTGAATGAACCACAACTATGAACATTTAAATAAAAATAAAAAAAGCTTAAAATAAACTTTGATATTATCCATCAAAATTATATGAAAAAAAATCAAATTCTGCCACGTCTATTTATAAATGTGTACTGTACTATTTTGAGAGAAGTATTTTACATATTGGAAATCTAAATGCTTATTACGTGCCTTTCTGGTATTTTGTTTTTTATGGGAACAATTACACAGTGTCTGAGTATGGCACTGAGCATGGTTGCCAGCAGTCAGTAAGTTTAGTCTCAGTGAACAACTCAACCACTAGTCAACCAACCAAACAAAAAACGCCAAGAAAATTAAAGCCAATAAGAGAGAGCAAAAACAAAAGAATAACAAAGTGACAAGATCAATTTAAAAAGTTGTCCCTATTCCAGTGTATTTCCCAGTTATATAATCTTTAAGGTTTTTTTGATGCTGAGATGGTGAACTCTGTATGACCATAAACAGAACATGTATGAATTGCTTTGAAACTGTAATTTGCCACCTGATACAAGTCATTTTTCAAATATCTAATCTGGGTTTGTGTTTAGAATTTTGACAGCAAAAAAGTTGAAGTGTCAATTAAATTGGATTATTGTCAGTAAAAATGTTGGCAGAGGAGGGCTGACATTTCCATAACCAACATGTGGGTGGGAGACCGAAAGAAAGTATAGTATTGAACATGCTCAGTGGTGACATGCAGTACACAGCATTGGTGAGGCATTCACAGTGTTCCCATTCACTGAATCAGCAATGGTCATTTTCAGCTCACAGATTCTCATGGGGAGAACGTATGCACAGAATGCCTATTAATGCTTAAGTCTCCCAGATGTCAATGTGAGAAGAGATCCACATGTTCAGATCATAGGGAAGTAGTGATTTGTCAAATTGTTTTTCATAATAAAACCATTACTTTTACATCCGATCAACCTCAGCTAATCAGAAAAGAATCATGTTGCATCCAACACACTTGAGGTAAATTAGGAATCACCATCTGGCAGAAAGCTTCCCTTAAAATTGTTCTCCCTTTTTAATTAAAGTATGTTTTAATTAAAAACAGACATGTCAAGAAGCACTATGCATCAATTATTTTATGGACAATGTTTTTCATTTTTGCTGGAGCATATGCATCTGAAACGGATTTTTCAGTTCCTATATCCTGGGTAATACTATAACAACTCTGGAGAAACACAGAAATAACATGCCTATGCTCACCTGAAGTTTCATTTGCATAATGCAGCACGGAACCAGTGACCATTTTATCAAAACAAAAACTAAACAGAATATTAGGGACATTATATTTATATTTTGGTTTTGAATTTTTGGGTGGGAGGGACTATGTTCTTTATTTCCCTGTTATGATCAATTCTTGCTGCACTCAACCTGGATTTTAAAATGTTGAAACTGTGTGGAAAAATGCATATGCATTTGCATATAAATTGTGTAATGATAATTTTTGTGCACATTCACAGCAACTGAATTAAGCATTTTCATATCCCATTGGTCATTTGCATGCAAAAAGGTTGTTGCTGCACACACATGAACAACATGCAAATTTAGCATGCAAATACACACACATTTTGATGAACATAGTTTTCAGAAAAATCTGTTCCATTCTGCATGTGGCCTTGCAATAAACTACCACATGAAGCTTCAACATGCCAATCCTAAGGAGGGTGGGAGGGGAGGGAAGGAGGAAGAAGAGGGTGGTTGTTCCCCCTCCCCAGCCCCGTCTCTCTTTCTCTCTCTCTCTCTCTCTCTCTCTCTCTCACACACACACACACACACCCAGTGCTAATTCTCATTTCACTTATATGTACAATTAACTCTCACCAAAAAAAAAAAAAAAATTGGTGATGTCACCTTACTTCCCATAAACAAATGAATATAGGGTTTTTTTTATCAGTTTGCTAAATTTTAAACATTTGGGCTTAAAATTTACATGCCATGTGTCTCATCAGGGTCGTGCAGTGAAGGAGACTGTGAAGCACTCATGCTATAGTCATGAGTGCTATGGAAAAGCCCAAAAGGAAATGAATAATTCTGTATTCAGAGCACGGTTTGAATCGTGTGCAGTAAATAAGGCATGGGGCCACATATTAGACAATGAGGATAAAACAAAATATTGAATAGTTAATTAGGTGAGCACTATCCATTCTGTGCACTGAATGAGACAGGGGACCTGTGGAAAAAACAGTATGTGATCACATAATTAAAGACTGTTTCATAAGACATTCACACAAGTGAGGGGAATTAAGGTTGCACAGACAATCCTAAATGCTGAGTGCTTTGCAATCTGAATAATGTTCTTTTAATATAATAAATGTGTGTAATTTAGGATATAAAATATCCAGAGATTGAGAGTAAGGAAGAAGATAAATATTAATTGTTATCCCGATGAACTGTCTTAACACAAGTGATGTAGCAATGGAACCTGTACCACACAAGGGAAGATATCTGTTCCTGATAGCAAATAGTTATAGGAATGGGGTTTTACTGAATATGTATTGATTATGTACACATAGGGATGTATACTATCTAAGGCCCAAGTCCTGCAATGTATGCATAGACAGGTCCCCAATCCAATGCAGAGCATTACTGATTTAAACTGGGTCCACGTATGCAAAATACATAGCAGGACTGGTGTCTAAGTGTTATATTGTGCTTACCATTGTGCTGTCTTAGCAGCCGCCCTCCCTCTGTCCATACGATCAAACTCATTGAGATTAATATGGAGTTCAACAGAAAGGTATATAGTAATTTGAAGCAAAATATATTTTGTAGTGTAGTATACAGATATGTTTATAAAATCTGCCCTGACAGGATCCTTCTGTTCATTGGGTATGTTTTCCTTCCGTTCCTTGTTCTTTGGAAGTGTAGTATAGGCATAAGCAGCTCAGTTATGGATATGTGTAACCCAATCACAGTCTGGGATTGTAACACACTGATTTTAACCCAGGCAGGTAAGACATAGGTATAAAGTAAGGCAGCAATGCAAGAAGCCTATAGGCCTCAAGAATGCCATGGTAACCAATTACCATGATACTACTGCTTTTATATATATTGTTTGGATTGGCTGTGAAATCCTCCTACATATCAGACTTGAAGTAGCAAAATTTGCAACCACTCACCACTGAGATGGGGAAAATACGTGCCACCAAGACAAATACTTTAAATACAACGTTCTGTTTGTTTTAAAATAGTAAAACCCTCAATCAGGCCACTTCATGGGGATTAGCCTTGCCCATTCACTCTTCAAAGTTCTCCATTACCTTTAGGAAATGAATTGTGTCTCAATTTTTACTGCTTAAATACTGTGTTTGATCAGTGCAGCACAATTATGTAAAATACTTCTGATTACCAGTGCAGCAGCCACTGTACCAAAGACGACAAAATGCTTGATCCCTGCCAATATATTTAACCTTACCCTACTACATCAATGGGGCTGTTAAAAATCCATGCATCTTGTTCCCTCTCTCTTTTTTGTGTACACGTTTTGGGGGTGGGAGTGGGGTTGGCTTTTGTTCATTTCTGTGGCAACTTCTATGCAGTATTCTGTGTGTGTTTGTGCAAAGCATCTGGGAGACTTGATGAGTCTGACTAGTGCTGTAAGGGAAAACTGTGATGCAGAATATCATTTTGCAATGACTTCTTTCTTTGTCAACAGTAAGCCAGGTTGCAAGGAACTTTAATAAGATATAAAGATTTCTAGAGCTCCGTTTACCTTCTCTGATGATAACATCCATCTGTGATAGGTACCATTATGTTACATGTGCCATCCATGCCATACTATTTTTAACCCAATAATTTTATGGATAGGATTTCTTTTTAAATGGTAGAGATAAAAGCTGACATTAAGACAATAGGTAAATTAGAATAAATTCAGACATGCCATTTTCACTTGTTTCATCACAGTCTGGGATTGTAACACATTGGTTTTAAGTTTATCCTCAGCATAAAGAATGTTTCAAGTGCTTCAGGATAAAAAAAAATCTTTATACTTTGTTCTCAAACTTCATTGCACCACAATCCCTTTCTGACAACAAAAATTACTATATGACCACGGGAGGCGGGGGAAGTCAAAGCTTGAGCCCTGCTGTCCTTGGGGAGGGGAGGCGGAGGCAAAGCCAAAGCCCAAGGCTTCAGCAACAGGCAGGGGGACTGTAACCTGAGCCCTACCATCCAGGGCTGAAGCACTCAAGCTTCGACCATGGGTGGTGGGGTTCGGGCTTTTTCGCTGGCCCCAGCAAGTCTAATTCCAGCCCTGGCGACCCCATTAAAATGGGATCGTAACCCACTTTGGGGTCCCAACTCACAGTTTGAGAACCGCTGTTGTAGAGTATGTTTCTTTCAAGTCTACACACCTATTTAATCTTTTCCCCAATTACACTCTATGAGCTTAAGTGTCGATTTTTTATATCAACTTGGAAGAAAGTACAATGATCATCTGGAGTGTAAAACATCAAGGATATAACAAAAAACCTGCAACTATTAAGTTATAAATACTAGTATTGCAAATATAATTTTAATTTCACTATCATATGAATAAAGATAAAGGTTATTTCTCAAAAAGGTTCATGCAGATATCATCATCTAAATTAAATTAAACAGAAATACCCAGCTCAAAGCTAGCAACAGATGTTATTTATCAAAATATGTATGAAGAGTTTCCAAAGAATAAACTGGTGCTGATCTTCAGAGCCTCTCTATGGATGTTCAAGTTAAACAATATTCTAGTATCTGAATTCAGAGTACGATGGAGATCTGAGACTGTTGGTGATATATAACAGCTTAATTTTAAAATATGCAGAAGGGAATCAAAGGAACCATCTCTATAAGTTGACCATTATCAGCGAACAGCAAGCAACCAAATATCTAGTCAACAGCACGGCAGCCAACACCAATGGAACAATTAGGAGCTTAAATTGCCAAAAGTGAATGTGTTTCTGAATAGCTACAGTACACACGCTATGAATAATTATAGAGAAGAAAAAAAATTAAAATTATATTTGGAAACAGCCAGCAGGTCCCCTCTTCCCCTCCCCCCGTCTTTTTGCCCTTAAGTTAACAGGAAGAAAGGAAGAAGACAAGGCTAAAGATTACAAATTCCATTTGCATGTGTACATTTGAGGAATTAACATCCACAGTCAGTGAACAGTAAATTTACTAGATTAATAGTCCATTATTTGGAATACACCAAAGAGCTAAAAATATAGCCAATGTTTAAGGGGCTATGGAAATACATACTAGGCCTCTGGTTCAAACCACTCCTGTTTGATGACTAAATATCACAGATGTTAGCATTAGTGGTGTGAGCCTATCACAAAATGGCATTCTTGCCTGCAATTTCAGCATAGAAGCTGAGGACTGGATGTGCATGGGGAGTGAACTCTAGGGGCTGCTTCTCCAGAATCAATGCTAGGGATCCATCTCAATGGTCATTAATCAATAGAACTGGACATGCATTTCCTGGAGGGTGGAAAAATAGGCAGTTCTCCTCAAGATAGATCTAATAGCTGTAGGGGGGAAAAAGCCTACAAACCAGCCACCCCACTATCCATCACACCCTCAAGACCTCTCACGTACCCTACTCAACCTGTCAACCTAGCAAGAGACATATTAGCTAACAAAGATTCAAGAGAAGACAAAAGACAATCATGCTGAAGAAAACCTATAACGATGTAGAGACCAAGAGTGGGATTTTCAAAAGCACTGTAGTGATTTAGGAGTACAAATCCCATTGAAGTCAATGGAAATTTGGTTCTTAAAGCACATTTAGCGAGGGATTTTTCCAAAGTATTTTTTTGCCATGAATGTACTTAGAATTTCAGTTTCCTGATGTAAGTTCACTGTGACAGATATGAGATAACAGGTTTTCATAGACGAGAGGTAAATTTAGGTCTAAAACAAGGGATACTCAAGAAGTATAATCACAAAGACTAAAAAAGTGAAACAACTTCTGTATCAGATACAGTATATGAGAACAAAAGGTCTATACCTACATTAAAGGCTGTGAGGGAAACAAAATCTGAAAGATTTAACTGGAAGAAATTTAAATTGTTTTCCATTGACAAATTGAGATAATTCTTAATGTTCTGGATCATTAAGCACAAAAACCTATTTCTCCAGACTCCCATGAGGTGGGTTAAGAAGATCCTTTGGGACAGTTTTCTGTACCAAGTTGTTTTTGTTTTGGAAGGTGAAAAATACCTAATGACCTGGTGATCTGGTTAGGTTTTGGCACAATTAAGAGTCTGTCTTGAAGCGAGGGTCACAATTAGTATGCAAAACTCCATCTGACTTGCATCATTAAAGGAGAATGAAAGAATTACTGTAGGTAGTCTTACCAATTAAGTAGGGTGACCAGATATCCGTTTTTAAAGGGACAGTCCTGTATTTAAGCCCTCCTGCAGGTGTCCCGACTTTCTTAAAAACGGGCAAATTGTCCCATATTTTATGTCTCCCCCTCTTCAGTACTGGTGGGTCCTGCTGCTAGACAGATCCCCTCTCACCAGTCGCCCACCCACCAGTGTGGGGTGGGGAGGGGTCCAGTGGCTGACAATATGGGTGGCTGTGCAAGGCTAGTGGTGGGGTGAAGATGCAGCATGCAGGGCCGGCTGCTCCCCCTGCCAGTCCATCAGCACAACTCCTGCTGCAGGCTGTCTGTCTGCCAGCAGGGCTCTGCCCCCCGTCCCATCTCTGGCCAGTGCTGGCTGCGCGCTGCAAGCTGCGGCGGCCGGTGAGTGAGGGCCAATTACAGGTCGCCTCTGATGCCCACCCATCAGCCCTTTACATGCTCCCCCTCTCGCTGTCCTCTCCCTGCTTTGCCCCTTCACCCTTCCCAGCCCTGCTGCTCCTCCATATCCCTCCCAGCAGGGCACATCCTCACAGCTGTGGGGAGAACCAGCCCCTGGTCAGAGTGCTCAGCTCACCAACAGCCTGGCCAGGAAGCTCCTTCCTTCCTCCACTGCTTCTGGCTGGGCTGGTGCCCTGGGAAAGCCCAAGACCCTCCAGCCCAGGACACTTGCCAGGAGGAGCCAAGCCTTGCATCTGTCGAAGCCCCACATAGCACTGGCACGGGGAAGCCTCTCCACCCCTCAACTAAGCTCTGGAGTGGCGAGGGGGGAAACAATTTCCAGCCAGTTCACAACCCAGCCCTGCAGGCTCCACAGCAGCCTGCTGGGCAGGAGCTTAGCACCCTCTTCACCAGCTCTGGGGTCCTACCTCCATGAAGCACAGGGCTGCTCCGTCCCAGCTAGGCATCTTCTGCTGCTGAACCATCTCTCTGGCCAGGTTCACTGAAGCCCCTGCAGGTAGGTTCCTTGAGTCCTGGTGCACAATGCGTCCTTAGGGCTTAATCCCTTCCTCCCCGTGCTGTAACCGAGGGACAGGAGGCAGCTGGGTTATGTCAGTGACCAGCAGCATCCTGGTAGTGTTTTCTGCCTTTTGACAATCTGCGGGCAGGAAGGGACAAGTTACTTCCAGCCACAGGGGAGAGATGAGCTCTGCAAAGACACGGGCCAGGTCATCCCTTCCCTCTCCTCCTCATCGTCCCCGGTGGCTGGAAGCAGCTCCCATCCCTTCCCTTGCGCACAATGTCGAAAGGCTGCTGCTGGCCACATTCTGGTGTGAACCCTGGCAGAAATCTGAGAAGGGGGGGAAATGTGACCCTGCGTCCCACCCCACATGTTTTGGGAAGACATAGCACCAGGTACAGGTCCATCCCAGGGGCCCAGCCAGGCATGGAGGGTGGAGAGTGCGAGGCAGGGAGGGTCAGGTTGGTCAGTCACCCTCCTTGTGTGAGAGAGGTGTATGGGACTTTGTATGCGTCACCCCTCCCTGCGTGAACTCTAACACCTTAAAGAAAAGAAGGTAAATTAAAAGAATCCAACTACGCAGTATTTCTTTTTAACGGGGACTCAGTCAACTTGATGTTAATTTGAATGTTTGCACTGCATAGTTCTGATTGATTGCCGTTGAAGTCGCTTGAATACAAGTAATTTTACCAGGTGTCCCATATTCAACATAGAGAAATATGGTCACCCTACAATTAAGTAGCTCATTCAGAAGCAGAGAGTCTGAAAAATGTTACAAAGTGAAAACTCTTTTGTGATCTGAAGCTCTGATTTGTACATGAAAATATAATTCTCCTATGCTTGCAAAGATCAACGTCCCGACTAAGTCTCGCTTGTAGGGATCCAGAAAGCAGAAGAAGGAAAAAGGCAGTCAGCAGCCCAGAACTACCTAATAAAGAGAAGCAGCCTAATCCTGCTCCAAAAATGTTCATCTGAGACTTGGAAATCTGTCTGAACAAAATATAGACAAGACTTTACTGTCACCAAGAGAGGTGTCTGAAATGAAACTGATGCAATGATGTCCAGTAGTAGCAATGGGATTTCTAAGATTTAGGTCTTGTCTAAACCACTTATGCCAGTTTTTAGAAGAGAAATCTAGGCATCATTTCCACACTTGGTGCCTAAATGTTAGGCTCCTAAATAAAATGGTCTAATTTTCAAAGGCACTGAGCATCACATTCCATTTTAACTTGGCCTAAACACACACAGCAATTTAGCTGTATGACTACTCAATTTTTAATTTTGCCCTTAAGCTTTATTTTTCTGTGTTCTGTCCGGGAGTGCAAAATAAACACATGACAAATGATAGCGTATAATGACAGCTCAGAAGCCAAAATTATCAGGATTACATGACCTGGATTTTATATGAGTTTGTGTAAGTTACATTGAGTGTGTTATAGAAGTCTCATGCAATTACCATGTAAAGTGTTATTTCCTACTAACTAATTTACATGTCACCACTATACATAAACACACAACTATGAGAAGTGTTCTGTATATTCTTGCACACAAACCAAGAAAGAACAAGCTCATTAAAGCAAGGGCTGACTTTTTCTGTATTTATCCAGCACCTCGTAGATTGGTGGGGCCACTGGGCATTATCATGATACAGTTAAAATATAGTAGTTCTTATAGGTTCCAAAATAATATTATAGTATTTCTTATAGCTTCCCAAAGTATTAGAGGTCTGCTTCAAAATGCAGTTTTTATGATTTTGAAGATAATTAAACAAAAACATCTTTATTTCACTAACAAATGTAAATGCATCAAGAAAATTCTTGAAATTCCTTGTTATACCTAATACCTGAAAATCTATTTGAAACATACTCTACTGTATTGAATTTTTGTCTGAAATAGCTGATGTACGCAGTAGATAGAGTATGGCAGTTGCCCCATTCATTGTGTTATCACTTTATACAGTCTGTCCATAAAATCCCCAAGAGAAAGATGCACTGTTTATCCATGGAAAATAATCCACTGTCTGTGGCTTATGGAAACAATGATAGAATTTTAAATACCTTGGAAAAAGCAAGACATAACCATTTACATTATTCTAGAAGCACTTTTCTAGATGAATGGCCATATTCAATTGCACAATGAAAAGAGTATTGCAATTAAACAGGCACCATAATGAGGAACTGAGAACACAGGTTTTTATTAGTTTGCTAAACAAAAGCTTCCAAAATTTCAAATAATGAAGTAACATGGCTGTTGCACATGATGTGAAGAATGCATTATGAGACACAGCAGTAAATGTCAAATGTAATATAGTACAGCGATATTTTTCAGTTCAACTATGGCTCTTTAATTTCTTGTTCTTGTGTACCTCCTGCTGTTAACTGTTCATCTCCCATCAATTTTACTCTCATCAGATAGTGCCCTGGCCAGATAGAAAAGCTGTTTTGGTTTAATTAAGTGATTCTTCTAATGAGGCACAGTCAGACAAATTCAGGCATGCCTTAAGCAACAGTAAAACAGGCAGTTACAAACTCCGCGTAACATGTGTGTTCAGTAAGAAAGTTATATTTGACTGGAAGAATCTTTTCAGTGAGGGCGTGACTAAATCAGGAAACAAGAGGGTGACTTAATCTGGCTCTCTACAAAAGGAGTATATGTGTGTGTGTGGTGGGGTGCAAATTAATTAGATATAAGAAAGTAAAAAAGGACCAAACCACCCCAAATCCACCGAACTAGGCCCTAAATCTGAGTAGCCACCAATGGTGACAGCTTTGAAAAAGCATAAAAAAAGGAAAAAGGAGAGAGGTAGGAGATCCTTGGGTCCACACAGCAAAGCAAAGAAAAAAAATCAAAAAAATCCAGTGGCACCAGTCTGTACAACAAGTCAGAAGAGACTGTGCAAGCCTGGAAATGATGAACTCTGAACCCTCACTATTGTGTAAAAGGGCAGCAGGTTAGCACAATGAAATATAAATCCCATTAAAATGTACTGGGCTTGGGAGGAAGAAGTGGCTGGGTTAAAAAGTTCAGTGGCAATCATCTTGGGATGGCCAACTGGAGAGGACACATAGTGGCAGCCATCTTGAGAAGGAGCATACATGCAGTGAGGAAGAGGGGTGGTGACCATCTGGAAAAGGGACTGACAAGCAAGGGAGGTGTTATCTTAACAGAAGCTAGATGTCTGGATAAAGGAAAAAGATGAAGACCTTTCCCCCTCCAAATGAAAAGACTACCATAAAAAAGGGTAACACTTCCTCCAGCGGACAAACTATGGAGGCAGAAAGGGAAGCCTGACCTGAAGGATCCTACTAGTATAGTTACCAGTGTGTTGCAGCTCGAGTCAATCTAGTGGCCAGTTAGATTGAACACGAGTGAGGAGCTGGGCTCTGTCGGTCGTGATCTGATGCTCCGAGGTTTTGGCAGGACTGAACCCAGAGTTTCATGGCCAAACACCCCAGCTTTATACTTGTAAATTCTCATTTGAGTCCATGCATTTTGCAATGTCATCTTGTAATCATTAGTCCTTAAGTGGTGGTAATCTTGGGGTTTTTTGCAGTTATCATTTGATGGTTATTGTCAGGCTTCCCATCATTATCTCCTATTTGTTGTCTTGCCTTTGGGGGTGGTTGCCTCACCTCGGAGGCCGTCAATGCTGCTAATATGTTTAGTATCGGATACAATGGATGTTTTCTGATGTCTCCTGGTTTTTCCAAGTCTCTCACTTTTTCTTGACCATCTGGACATTTGTGATGGCTTTCACACCTTATTTCCTGATGCATGCATTCCTCATTCACACAAACAATCTCTCACAGAGAAGACAGCAGTATTTTATATTCAGCAGAATACATTGTAAATTAAACTTCACTAAACCTTGTGGTCAAAAGAGTTTACATTGTGGCTCAGGCCTTTAACATTCCTTTAATCTAATTAACATAGACACAATACAAGATCCTGTCTTTTACTCACTAAATCTTAAACCAAAGAAATTATTAGAGGGAAGTTTATAATGCATATAGGAAACAAGATCCCAGTCTCAGATGGTCATTCCTTTCTGTTATTCAAAAAGCGTGGCTGGCAGAATTAATTCAAAGTTTACATCAATTTTTATAGTACAATTATAAAATGCTGTCCCTACAGATGAAAGTAAAGCTCCAGCTCAATATTAAGATCACACTTGAAATTAGTGAGATTAATAAAAACAAAACAAAACTAATGGTTAAAAGGATAAATGAGCAATTGAACATTTGTACTGAGAGGGGCCCTATAGATCCCTTTCCCCCCAGGTCCTCAGTAGACTCCTGATCGAGAGATGTGATTATCCATGTACATTTACTACCAACATAAGGGAAAAATATTGAGAGCAATAAGACATATCTGAGCCACTGATGATTCTCAACCAACCCATAAAAGACTTACCAGGTCCTTGTAACCTCAACCCTTAAAAAGCCAAGGGAACTGCATCAGGTAAACACAATTCTTAGGTAAGATAATAAAAATTCAAATGGAAGTTCCCATTTAGACTGTCTTTTAAGTGGAAAGGCAGACGTATGTATTTCAGATCTAAAGGAAGGGAAACAAATGTTATGGGATATGAGAATAGACAAATCAACGAGACCAAAGAGAAAGAACAATCCAAAAAGATGCATCACTCAAGACAACAGAACAAACCTGAAAGCAGAAAAAATAGTTTAGAGTATGGGTGAAGGCATTATTCTAATCAATAGATGTTATATTTTTATAGGCTTGTAACATTCAAGTTAAATGGAAACTGGCCTATACAGCACTCAAGAAACTTCATACGGATATAATACACTTAATGGGTATAAAGTATAGTTCATATTGTGGGTCAGCGGATTTAAAAAATAACATTGATCATGATTAATAGGCTGAGCTTGTCAGAAAATTCTCTGATGGAATGTTTTTCCATTGAAGAACAATAATTCAATCAAAATCTAAATTTTTTATAGAGACTGTTTGATTTTGACAAAGCCCCAATGGAACCCAAATGGGGTCCCATCCTGCTATTCAGGGTTCCATCATAAGCCTGCCTGGTTTCCTGGCAGCTTGCTTGCCCTGCTCTTCAGCAGCCCACTTGACAGGCTGACACAGCCAAGAGTCCAGAAGCCTTCAGAGAGCTGGCTCCCAAGCTTGTGGCCACTCATCAGGCTCCACAGATACAGGACAGGCCACCTGGCAGACCATCCCAGAGCCTGGCATCCATTCTCTCTCATGGAGAATTTCAAAATTTTGGGTTTTCATTCCAAATCAGAACAAAACCAAATTTCAAAATATCAAAATCCCCCATGAAACAGAATTACCTCTCTCTTGTAAAGTAAAGTAATAATTATCAGAGAATCCAGTTCTTATCTAGTGAATTAAGCTTGATTCTACGGTTTTAGATTTTTTGCAATATTCCTTGGAAGAGGCCACTTGCAAAAAATTTAACCCTAAGTGAACTCAAGATCATTTAACAATAAATGCTGTATATAACACAAGAATAACAACAAGACTTGATTTTTCTTAAATTGTAGATCCCCTTTCCACCAGGGAACCAACATACCCTCAGTGGAAGAAAGGAGAGTCCAGGCTCCCACAGATAGCGGGGACCAGACAATAACAGAAGGTGGGGGTCAGATTGGGAACTGAGAATAAGAAAAAGAATCCAATGTTAAATACTGTTATATGTTTTGATAGAGAAGATATCACATCACATATTTGAGCTGCAAATGTAATTCAATATATTGAATGACTTGTAAGATGGAGAACAGAACTCAGTCTTTGCACAAGATGGTGTAACAGGATTAAGAGAGGGAATGACAAAAGGTAACAGTGATAACACTGAAAAAATTAAATGGTCAGACCAAACATTAAAACGTTCACTATTAATGTGTATGGGTTAAACAATCCAAGAAGAAGAATAAAAAAAATAGTAGTAATGATTATCAAATGAAATGACAGATGTATTTATCCAGAAAACTCATTATATAAAATAGTCAAGAATATAAACAAGCACACACCTGGGGTGTGCAATGATTTTTTTCTCCTATAGATTAAAAAAAGAAAACAGCAGCAATTTTAATATCAAAGAACCTTCCCTTCATTAAAAAAGGAATTGGATCAGTTGCAGAATGAAGATTTATATTGATAAGGGATCAACCCATGCCCCTAATTATGGTTAGGAATAGTTTATCAATTTTTGTTAATTTTACAAATTTTTCAATAGTTAAAATCATAATTGGAGAGACCTCAACATCTCATTAAACCCTCTAATGATAAATATTTAAAAAGCCATAAGTATAGGATCAAAAAAGTCAATGAAAAACTCTAGGCTTCATGGCCCTTGAAGGCATCAGCTCCCCTCTTACAGAGATTGTGCCTTCTCCTATCCCGCCCTGCAAATTTATACAGCACATCATCTTTGGTAGTAGATATTATAGATTGAAACATCATACCCCACCTATGGACGGACCACAAAATGGTTGGAACCCTATTTAAAATCTATAATAGTGATTCTGTAGAAAAGACTTGGAGGTTGACTAACTCTCTAATGAAGGAGTCACTTATTTTGGATGCTATCAAAACAGAAACTAAGTTCAATTCTGGTACTAATGATAAAGGTCAACCATTTTAAAAAACTTAGCCAGGAATTAATCTAAAGCAGTAAAGAGAGGGAAATTAATTTGCTTATCATCTCGGGGGGGGGGGGGGGGCGAAAGGGAAGCAGAAAAGGCAAAATTAACAAAGGAGATTGAAAAACTGCAAACTTTGCCTGAAAGAATTGGGTCTAGAAGTATATTAAACACTCTCCTTCCTCAGAGGGCAACCAAATGCCGTATTTCTAGAGAAAACTGAACAAGCCTCAGCTGTCTGAAATAAAGTTATTATGAGGGTGGCAATAAAGCAAATAAGCTCCATGGCTCTAGATCAAGAAAAGAGAAAGAAAATTAAAAAATGCATGAAATAAAATAAACTGCAAACAAGGGAGTAAAATTTAACACCAGAGAGATTATTCAAGAACTCAGGAGGTTTTATACATATAGTTATGTCTCCAACTATAAAGCGCCTATGGAGATAATTACGGAATATATTAACAAAGCTAACATGCCAAGGTTAACTCAAATAGTAGACAGGCTAAGGTCAGTTATAACCCTAGAAACTTTTACCTCTATAGTAAAGTCAGTTGGGGGGTGTGATTTTTGGTGATATTTCTAGACCAGCAAAAGCCCTGGTTTAAATGCAGTTATATTGGCATATCTGATTTCACTTGGGCAACTGGTATAAACTATACTGGTACAAGTCCTTTTTTACCAGTCTATACTGGCCAACCTTTTTGAGTGTAGATCTGGCCTTTGGAAAGCCAATATGCAGGAAGAGAAGATCATAGAGGCAATGAAATCAATGCCAACACAAAAATCCGAAGGACAAGATTGGTTCTCAGATGAGTTGTATAGGATGACATCAGACACCATAGCAAGTAAACTAACTACTCTAAGGATGTTTTAGAGAATAAGGAAAATCCCCATACTGGTTTTGTAGTGTGTACTCCACCTCCTCTCCTACTTGCAATTACATACCTTGCTGTGACAACTACAGCTACACCAGTTGCTTATATGGAACAGTAGTTTTAGGAAAGTAAAGTATTCAGGGCCAAATTCTGAGACTTGTGCTCACTAGCATCTCACTCCCCAAGTAATCCCATTCAGGTTAGTGGGAGGAAAATCTATGGAATAAAGTTCTATTCAATGTAAGAGTATGAGAATCAGTTCTTTAATGTATTTTAAACTGTCTTCTAAAGAAAGTTAGTATCTGAAAACAGGGAGAAAGAACCAGTACAGTGTGACCAGCCAGCTTTCAATCGACTGCCAGCAAGTGCTCCTCACACAATGAGTGATCCATGAACCACAGTTTGGGAACCTCTCTTCTAGACTCCTTTCCTCATTATTTTGAACACCCAGCACCAGCACACTTTATACACATTGACCAAATATAATCCTGATGGCATTTCTATGGGTATGACTACACTTTGAGGAGGAAGTGAAAATTGGATCGAGCTAGCTTGGATTGAGCTAATGGGCTAAAAATAAAAAGTAGCCACAGCAGCCCAAGTATGTATCTAGCATTTCAGACCTTGTGCTGGCTAGCTTTTCCTACCACTTCTACACTATTTTAAACACACTAGCTTGACCAGAGCTAGTGCAGGTATATCTCCTCAAGCTGGAATTTATACCTCCAGCTTGAAATGTAGACATACCCTATATTGCAAATGTAAGCGGGGGAATGGTCCTGCTATTGTGGGGAACTTTTCTGGCTTACACACTACCCTGGTGGAATTGGCTAGCAAAAGGATCTGAGTCCTTGCTCCCACTCCCTTTACCCAGAGGTCTGCCTGACTGCAAGGACGCCCCTTCCACTCTCCTGTGTGGCAGAGTCCTCATAACCCCAACAAGGCTGGGCCCAGGATTTCTGGGGGACTCAATCTCCAGTCTTGTCATGGTCACTTAGGACAGGGGCGAGGGTGTTCCCACTCTGGAGTGCTCCTCCACTCTGAATGCTTCCCTGACCCTGATCACTGCATACAGTTCAAGCAAATACAATTTATTAAACAGCAATCAATTTTTAAAAAATAAGGAAAAAATGGGAAAGGTTAAAGGAAAACATGTAACCCCACCCTGTGGCACGGGGACATTCCAAACACCATCTCTGGCATGTAAGGGAAGTTCACAGTCTGTTTCTCACACATCTCATGCTTCCCTATCAGGCCCTGGCTGATGCTGCGGGTCGGACACTTGCTCTGGCAGTGGCCACACACCTTCAGGCTCTGGGTGGTAGGACCCTTCTTCCCAGCATTGCCCCCACCCCCACCGTCAGAGTTACAATCCCCCTCCAAGTCTGACCTGCAAGTTCTCTTAGCTGGTGGGGTCTCCCAGTGCAGGGCCCTCTGCCTAGTGTGCCCCTCCTTACTCTCCCCCGCTGCTTACCACATCTGGCTCTGGACTGCTCCTGCTTCAGCTCCACTCTGCCTCAGTGCTGCTGCTGATGCTTTGCCTACAGTGCAGCTCCCTGGGCTGCTTCTCTGGGTCTAGTTGCTTCAGCTCTGCTCCCAGCACAGCCCTCTCCTGCTCTCTCTTTAGCTCAGCACTATTTTGGCCGAGGCAGCCCCAGCTCACATGCAGGACAAGTCCCCTGGCCTCTTGACTCCCTCCTTAGCCTGTCCACCCTGTCAATCAGGCTGACCTGGAGTGTTGGCCTCTCCCCATTGCCCTTGGGAACTGTCAGTCTCATGGCCTGGATTTCCTATTAGCCCTTCCCCTTTCTTTTGGTCCTGGGAGCTAGCCAACCAAACCCCCATTAAGTTTTAGTAAGGGGCCAACAGTCCTCTAACACAAAAGTCATATTCATGCCTGGTTTCCGCTAGAGGAAACTGAAACACATGGTCCACGGGAGGCAAAACCATCTTGTTTTGCCAAGCTGCTGAAGCCTTCTCTATACTGCAGGTGTGGCAGGGACAGCACAGCTTCAAATGTTGGTGGCATTTTCTGGAAAGGGTGTATGGATAGGATGTCCTTCACCACTAAAGACTGTCAAAAATTAAAGTTCACCTCATCTAGTGGAAAACCTACATGGTGGCAATGCTGGAGCATGGGGGGAAAACAACCCCATATGATACAAGAGAAGCATCCAGTGCAGAAAAAAATGCTCTGATTTTCAGAGGTGTGGAGCACTCACAACTACCACTGAAGTGAAGTCAAAGGGGACTACTGGTGCTCTAAAAAAGCCAGTTCAGTAGAATTTATATTTCCCTGTGCCAACTTTGGTGAGGCAAGGCCATGTTTCTAACTAACAAATTCATTGATGTTTTGTCCACTCTACTCTGCACTAAGAAGACCTCAAATGGAGTATTTTGTCCAGTTCTGGTGTCACATTTCAAGAAAGATCTGGACAAACTGGAGAAAGTTCAGAGGAGAGCAACAAAAATGACTGAAGGTCTAGAAAACATGACCTATGAGGAAAGATTGAAAAAAATGGGTTTGTTTAGTTTGGAGAAGAGAAGACTGAAGTGGGACATGACAACCTTTTTCAAGTACATAACAGGTTGTTACAAGGAAGGAGAAAAATGGTTCTTAACTTCTGAGAATAGGACAAGAAGCAATGGGCTTAAATTGCAGCAAGGGAGGGTTAGGCTGGACATTGGGAAAAGCTTCTTAATTTGTTCCAGCACTTAAATATGCTGACAGTTGTCTAGGGAGATTATCTAACATGTTCCTAAAAACCTCCATCATTGGAGGTTTCTAGGAATAGGTTCGACAAACACCTCTCAGGAATGGTTTAGTTATTATGTAGTCCTGCCTTAAGTGCAGGGGACAGGACTAGATGACCTAGTGAGGCCCCTTCCAGTCCTACACTTCTATGATTCTATGAAGGAAAAAAAATAACTGAGGACTATGTCATTAGTAGTTCTTCTATTTTTCTTTCAGCAAGGAATGATCCATCACTTTACTATAGTCTATTGCTAAATATTCTGCATAGTTCAAGTGTGTTATGGGTTCTTGTAACTATGGAGTTGGAATCATGAAAAAACCAATCCACATGTTCCATGTAAGCCTGTGGAAGCCTTGAATTTGCATAAATTATTTGTTTTTTCTACTACTTAATCAGTACCTTAGATATACAGTGACAATAAGGTCAATCAAATCTCTTGATGCAGTGTGCTCTGCTTAGAACCTATACTCTGTTTTCATGTGCATGCTAAGCCTTCAATAATTTGAGATTCACTCAGCATGGTTTTCAAAAGAGCTGGAAGTCCACTCACCATAATCTCTAACATAAGAGATATCTACTGAGGATACTCTAGTTCTATTAGTAAGAAGAGATTTATATGCTCAGGAGGATGCAGCTATCAGATGAGTATTCTAGGCATGAGACAAAGGAAGTCAATAGGTTTAAAAAATAAAAGGTGAAATACTGTAAAAAAGCTGGAATACATAGGGTTAAAATACAGCCATTGGAACACTTTACGATACATAAACCCCAACACTGCAGTAGTAAAATATATTAAATTATTATTTACTATGGGCATTAAGGGCCTGAGCCAAAACCCCTTGAGAGTCTCTCCATTAGCTTCAATCAGCTTTCAATACAGCCCATAAACTAATGCAGTCATCTTAGGCTCGGATTTCCAGAGCAACCTACAATTTTGATGCCTAAATCTCATTAAAATTTCAATTGGAGTTATTTTCAAAGGGGCCTAAGAGAGTTAGGAACCTAACAGCCCTCGCATCTGGGCACTCCTCATTATCATGTAAGAAGACCTTTGGTGTTTAGATTATGGACAAATCTTGCAGTGATTGACCATTGAATCGGATGGATATGTATAACTATGATAAACCATGGTAAGCTGTCCCTCTAGTGAGGCCCCCCCATCCCCGGCAATTTCTTTATTCATATTTATAGTGTACCTTCACCCTTGCGCCTGAAGTTATTGCTGCACTTTGGAAATTGAAATTAAAAGACTATTCATCCATTTCTTAGTGTTGCTGTGTAGTCAGAGGTGAAAGTAAGTCGGTACGCTGTGCTGGACTGGACTGGACCAGCTTCCCCAGACTGGTGATTTACAGGGCCCGGGGCTCCCTGCACTGGCCAGAGCCTCGTGCCCTTTAAATCACTTCCAGAGCCCTGCTGCCGGAGCCCCGGCGTAGCAGCAGCAGAGCTCTGGTGGGGATTTAAAGGGCCCGGGGCTCCAGCCGCTGCAGGGGCCCTGGGTCCTTTAAATTGTAGCCCGAGCCCCGCTGCCGGAGCCCTAGGGTAGCGGTGGCAGAGCTCCAGTGGTGATTTACAGGGCCTGGGTCTCCGGCCACTGCTGGGAGTCCCAGGCCCTTTAAATCGTCGCCTGAGCCCTGCTGCCGGAGCCCCGGGGTAGCGGCAGCAGGGCTCCGGCAGTGATTGAAAGGGCCCAGAGCTCTGCTGTGGTAGCGGCAGCTGGAGCGCTGGGCCCTTTAAATGGCCCCTGAGCCCTGGGCTACCAGCCACCTCTGCAGCTGGTAGCTCCAGGGCCTTTAAATCTTGATGTAAAGGGCCTGGGTATTTAAAGGCCCCGCCTCTTCCAGTTGAGGCCACGCCTCTTCCGGTTGAGGCCACGCCTCCTGCTCAGGACTCTGGCATACCGGTAAATCCTTTACCTTACTTTCACCCACGCATGTAGTACATGTTATACATGCGGGGACATGCCATGAGCTACAAGCTTTAAAAGACTGGAACTTTTATTGGAAATCTGATGTACCAGAGTGATATTAAAGCAAAAGGAAAAAGCAACATGAGACAGCGAGAAGTGAGGGAAAAAATGAGGCATGTCTTAGCTGAAACTGCCACCAATGCCGTTGTAGTACCACACTTCCTCCTCTTGATATCTGATCAGACACAGAGACGAGAAGTCCTTAACTAGTAACATACCATTGTAATTTGTCAGAATACTTTATGTAATGTCCTCTCACCCATGCTGAGGTGGTAAGTTAACCTGGTATTGCTCTCTGGTGTTTAAATGCAAGTCCCAAGAGACTTAATACACTTTCCTCCATAGGAATGTGTAAAATCCACCCAGAAGTATGAACATTTTTACTGTATATTTGCCTTCTTGTTCTTCACTGACTAATGGGAAAATGAAAGCTAGGGTTGTCAGGCACTGGAAGAAAATGATTCCTGAGGACCCCAATTCCCTCCTAAAATGGAAGATGCCAAAGAAATGTAGGTTCACCGCCTGATTTGAAGTTTTCTTCTATCTGGAATACAGAATAATGAGATAATAATGCTGCTGTCCAACTGACTGCTAAAAGACATTTGTGCCTGGAAAACTTGCTACATATAACCATACTACCTGCTAGGTCACAATTCCTATTACTCAAAAAATAATTAGAACACGTTCAATTATTAGGACTTTCAACTGAATGCCTCAATATCTTCCATTATCCCTTCAGTGCACACCTGAAAGAAAACACAAAAACAACCCCACAAAAATTATTAGAATGTAATCCCTCAAACATGCATAAGGTTCTGAAGAACACAAGCACACAGATATCCAAATACAGATACAGTTCTGGTGTTTCCTGATGTACATGGTATGGCTATATAGGGCTGAGAAGCATACCGAACAGCTGACATTACTCTTCATCTAGAGAATATTAGATACATTTAGAAAAGGAAAAATTTGGTGAATACCTGTAAGACAGACACTTCAGTGGTCACCACCGGCGCTGGAATCGGAGAGGCCAGGAGGCCATGCCCCCCTTTTTAAATAAACATAAGCGCAGAATTCATGTCCCCTGCAGATTCTTCCCACCCCCACCCTACCCCCGGCAGTATAATAGAGTCTGCCAGGGAAGCACCTTTCTCCCACCAGGGGCTGCTGTGGCACCAGAAGAGAGCAGTTGGCTCACTGCTGGAGCAGCCAGCTGCAGAGAGGGAAGGAACACGTTTGCTGTGGTCCCCACTTCTACAAAGATTCCAGTTCCCTTGATGGTTGCTAGCTAATGTTGAAAAGGAAGATGTCTAATAGCATAACATAGTATCTTGTATGTATATATGTACTTCTGCCATCTACTGTACTGAACTTCAGACTTGATCATTGGTCCATCCTAATAGAGAAGTCAGTGGAGCTCCCATTTCTTTGTCTGAGAAAAGTCTGGTTTTGGAACTAAACTTTGCTCTTTGAAGCGGATATGAAGATAACTTGTAATTATGGAGTAGCCATAGACTATTACAGTATGGGACGTTTGCTAAATTGAGGAATTTGGGGGTGGTTTTTTATGACTTTCAGAAATGTCACTAGTTTATGTCCATGCATCCTGTCCTTAGCTCCCTATGTTCTTTATAGCTGGATAACTGTAATGCTTTATATATTGCCAATGTATATAACAGCAATTTACGACACTCAGGAAAAAAATTTATAAAAATACCTTAACATATTTTTTCTTCTGAAATGTATTCCTTTGGAAGAACTGTTCAGCATGCTCCCCCAGAAAAAAAATATTCTTCTTAATAGTGAACTTTTTGACCTTAAGAAGTTTGAATGTAAGCACTCAACTGGACACAAAAAAATGCATCTATTTAAATAGATTTAAAATCTCATGAAGACCAGGATAGCAATAACAATTTTGTTGCTTAAATTCATAACAAGAGGAGAAGAAGCTAAAAGTGATTAGCGTATGTTCACGTAAACATTTTTTTTCCAGAATATCCCATGCTATCCTAATATGTTTCTTAAGAACAGAAATAAATAGCTCTCTTTTGGGGACAAATGTGAACTGAATGCACTTGAAAAGATGCTCTGTGCTTTTGTAATAGACATTTTCAAAAAGTTGCAACCACATTTCAATGTTGGTATGGTAACTAGCATAATTAGACTGAACCTTCCTTGGATATATATTATACGAAGAAGTATTTTAATAAGCTTTTCCCAAATATTAAAAACTACACAGATTTTATAAATTTAAATCTCGCTGGTCATGTTAACCACCACTACATTTCCTATTTCCTTACCAGATTTTGGGGTGGATTTTTTTTGGTAATTCCAGATTATAATTAATTCCTGCTGATTGACTTAATTACCCCAGGCAAATTGAAATCTGGTCTCAAATCACCTGGAGCTGACAGTGATCTATTATGTGCTCCCTTTCACCACACCCAATAGCTAGAAAAAAGAAATGGTAACAACAGTTGCCACAAAGAAAAAAAGAGTATTCCAAAAGATATTTTTTCTGTGAATAATTTGTAAAAGATTACCCTCTCTCCTCCCACCACTAGAAAAATACCATAAAAGACACCAAGTCTTGGGAGAAAAAACAAAAGAAAATTTAAATTGTACAGTTTGGGAGGACATATGACATACCAGATACCAGGTTATCAGAAAAAAATCTGCACAGCAGCCCACCCCATGTTTCAGCTTTTCCCTTCTTACCAATTTGAAGCCAGTTCTTACTGTCTAGGTTACATGGAGGTTTGTCTTTGCAGCTTTTTGAATATTTAGGCTCTGATTCTGTGTTATACTATCTCTACACTCAGAGCTGGAACGAGGCAGGAAGGACGGAGCAAAAGTTCCTTCACATCACCTTTTGTCCTCTCTATTCTGGCGCAGCTGGGGGCTGCCTTGCCCACAATGGAGTATGGGAATCAGAGAATAAAGCTGGGCAAAAAAAATTTCAGTGAAGAGTAAAATTGCCAAAAAAAATTCAGTTTCAGGAAAACAAACTATTCACAAATTCAGGGTAAATTTGGCCAATACTTTCATCTGAATAAAAAAACAAAAAAAGGGAAAAAAATCAAAATTCAAAGAAGTTGATTCTAAATCAACATTTTGTTCCATACATGTCAATCCATTCAATCTAATCTATTTTTTTTAATTTTTGTATTGGTGAGATGAAAAAAATTAAGTTCAAAATAAAAAATGTTTGGCCATTACACTGAAAAAATCAAGTATTTGCTCAACTCTATCAGAGAAGAACAGGAGTGGATTCTATTCTGGCCATACTCCCCTTTTCTTCTCATCTCTGGCCTGACCATGAAATGCCTCCTACACCAGGAGCTCAGAGCAGGCCCAGAACAGAGTTGCTCCAACAATCCAATACTAGCAGTGGATCCCCTTTACGCAGAGGTGTGAGGACCATGTGAGGTAGGAGGGTCCCAGAGCTCGGACTGCAGCCAAGCCGGAATGTCTACACTGCAATTAAACAGTCCTGCAGCCCAAGCCCCATGAGCCCAAGTCAGCTGGCACAGACCAGCCAGGGGTGTCTAATTGGAGTGTAGACATACACTGTGATGCCTGTGGGGTGGAGGAAGGGGAAAAACTAATCCCAGAAAATTATTTTGACTGAAGAGAAGAGGGGCCCCATAAAGCGTCCATTGCATCTGGGGGCAAGCTGCCAAGCCCAAGTCGATAGGCCTTTGCTGGTGGAGCTCATGCTAGTGAGCTAAAAATAGTTGGGTACACCAGTGGTTCTCAAAGCCGGTCCGCCGTTTGTTCAGGGAAAGCCCCTGGTGGGCCGGACTGGTTTGTTTACCTGCTGCATCCACAGGTTCGGCTGATTGCGGCTCCCACTGGCCGCGGTTGGCCGCTCCAGGCCAATGGGGGCTGCGGGAAGTGGCGCGGGCCAAGGGAACAAGCGGTGGACTGGCTTTGAGAACCACAGAAAGATAGATTTTAAGTTATTATAAGTAGCAAGTGTACAGATCAAAGTTGGTTACTTAAGAAATAAAAATAAATTTGCTAAGTTCTACAAACTAAACAGGATTTGAATCAAGCAGTGTCTCACCCTGACAGATGGTAAATCAGATTACAGATCCTCAATACACAGGCTGGGACCACCCTTCCCCAGTTCAAAGTCTTTGTCCTCCAGATGTTCTTCCAGGAGTTGAGTGGGAGGAGGAGGGAGAGAGGCCAAGTGATGATGTCACTTTCCCTCTTTTATATTTACTTCCAGCTTACTGGAAAGATCCTTGCTGTGACATGGGGCTCAAGCAGTCCCCACTGAATATGTGCTCTCTCCAAGAAGTCTCTGGGAGAGTGGATTCCCCCTAACAGCTCATCAGCACATGACTGGCAAGTCCTTTGTTGCAACTGAATGGTTGGCTCTGGGCATTGTCGGTACCACATGTCAGTACCACTAACACAAGTCTGTGGATCCAGACTGGGAGGATCACTTTCAGCTGCAGTGTAGACATGCTCTTACTGTACTGTAGGCCAGGGTTCTCAACCTTTTTCTTTTTGAGGCTCCTCCCAGCATAAGAACTCCATGGCTCACCTGTGCCACAACAACTCGTTTTCTGCAGATAAAAGCAAGGGCCAGCATTAGAGGTAGCAAGCAAGGCAATTTCTCAGGGCTTTGGTTTTCTGCCCTGGGCCCCAGCAAGTCTAATGCTGGCCCTGCTTGGCAGACCCCCTGAAACCTGCTCGCGGCCCCCCAGCAGCCCCCGGACCTCTGGTTGAGAGCCACTGCTGTAGGCAACAGAACCATGCATACATGGTTATGGCCCTACAACACTTATGGCTGCACTTGAACACAATATCCTACAAACTGTGCCAAACCCTAACTAGGGGCATGTCTACACTGTGATAGAAAACCCACAGCATTGAGTCTCAGGGCCTAGATCAGCAGACTCAGACTTGTGGGGCTCAGGTTGTGGTGCTAAAAACTGCAATGTAAACATTTGGGCTTGGGCAGGAGCCTGGGCTCTGAGACCTTCCTCTCTCTCAGGTTCTTAGAGCCAGGGCTCCAGACCAAGCCCAAACAGCTATATTGCAATTTTATAGCTCCACAGCCCGAGCCCCATGAGCCTGATTCAGCTGACCTGGGCCAGATGCAGTCATGTTGCAGGTCTTTTATCGCAGTGTAGACATACCCACTTTGAAACTTTAGATGTTAAACTCTTTTACTCAAACTGTTATAAACTAAACAGTGTTTTCTGTCATTGTTTTTCTTTGAAGAAACTGGCTTGGTCACGTGGGAGAGATGGAACGCATTAAAAAGCCTTAGGGTTTTCACACTATGAGAAACTAGATACCACATAATCCGTTGCAACATTATAATAATACAAGTTTATAACAGGATATGTAAGAAATACTTGGCTTGATTTTCAGAGGTTCACAGGACGCACATTCAAGTGAAGTCAAAGAGAGCTGCTGAAGCTCAGCACCACTGAAAAATCAGGCCCACCATTCCTAAATATCGCACAACAAAACTATGATGTGTGTTATGGCAGTCACAGGTTACAAAGGCTGGCATCACACTTGAGGCATCTATCCTTTATAGATACAAGGTTTTATTTTTTTACTTTTTTCCCCTCAAGCTACATTCTTTCCAACCCCAATTTCCCCACAAAAGCAATATTTTAAGAGTGCCTTGGTAGTCATATTATCTTTAGTTGAAATCACTTCTAAAAACTGACCTTGGCTTCAGCTGAAATACATTAAATTGACTAACTATATCAATATTCAACATTTACTATATATACAAAGAAAATAATACTGATATATCCTGCTACCAAGACAAAAAGAAAAGAACTGAGATGCTAATTTTGCATTACAGTGTTAAAAAGCCATCTGAGAAGCGATTAGTACAACACACACACGCACACACACAGTCATTACATGTCTAAAATTGTACACAAAACCTTTTTGCATGTAAAAAAGAAAATAGATTGGTTAAGATAACTATTGCTTAACTAACTGGATACCCCACCACATCCACTGATTCCTCACTGCTCCTACATGTAAACAGTCTGACTGAACCCTGCAAACATTTACCTACATACTTAACTTTACATGTGAGGAACCCAAGTTACATCAACAGTACTCGTCACGTGCATAAATGCACATGGCTGGTAGTTACACAAATTAGACTTTCAGTCACTTAAGTGTATTAACTCCAGATCTTCCCTCCAAGCTCTGCCCTGCTCTCTTGCTACATCCCTCCTTTTTATGCAATGTCTGTTATTAGGTTTATAAGCTTCTTGGGTTATGTATTGTGAAGCTGTCAAGGTTCCTTCCCCACTCTGAACTCTAGGGTACAGATGTGGGGACCTGCATGAAAAACCCCCTAAGCTTATTTTTACCAGCTTAGTTTAAAACTTCCCCAAGATACAAACTATTTTACTTTTTGCCCCTGGACTTTATTGCTGCCACCATCAAGTGTCTAACAAATATATAACAGGGAAAGAGCCCATTTAGAAATGTCCCCCCCCCCCCCAAAAAATCCTCCTAAACCCTACACCCCCTTTCCTGGGGAAGGCTGGATAAAAATCCTCACCAATTTGCATAGGTGAACACAGACCCAAACCCTTGGATCTTAAGAACAATGAAAAAGCAATCAGGTTCTTAAAAGAAGAATTTTAATTGAAGTAAAAGAATCACCTCTGTAAAATCAGGATGGCAAATACCTTACAGGGTAATCAGATGCAAAACAGAGAATCCCTCTAGGCAAAACCTTAAGTTACAAAAAGACACAAAAACAGGAATATCCATTCCATTCAGCACAGCTTATTTTCTCAGCCATTTAAACAAACAGAATCTAACGCATATCTAGCTAGATTACCTACTAAGTTCTAAGACTCCATTCCTTTCTGTTCCCAGCAAAAGCATCACACAGCTAGAGAGAGCCTTTGTTTCTCCCCCTCTCCAGCTTTGAAAGTATCTTGTCTCCTCATTGGTCATTTTGGTCAGGTGCCAGCAAGGTTGTCTTAACTTCTTAACCCTTTACAGGTGAAAGGGTTTTCCTCTGGTCAGGAGGGATTTAAAGGTGTTTACCCTTCCCTTTATATTTATGACAGAAGCCCTGAATACTTGTTCATGCTGTTATAAACAGTAATATAATAACTCCTTAGATGTGGGCTTTGAGAGTAAAACAGTGAATTATAGGACTTTTCTGGCACAGATACTGATAATTTTCTGGCAATGTTTGATTCATACAATATATAAAAAGCAATTCTTCCCATTAATATTTTTGAGATACTTACAAATGTGTGTGACTCAGTATAGCATAAACACCAGACAGGTAATGTTTTAAGATCACCATATGAAATAATTTAATTAGTATTCATAATATAATACAATCTTTTGGTAGTCTATAATTCTAATAATTACCTATGCCAGTGGGCTAAAGAGTGAAGACAGCAATGACACACAGAATGTCCAAATCAATGATTCACTCATATAAAACTGAGATAGCGAGGGTCAGTGTTAGAGAAGAGAGCAAAAATGTTACCCCTTCAGCCTTGAACAACCAGTGCAAAAAAGTTGTGAAAAACAAATTTTTTAACATTATTCTCTGGGTTCTGCTTTTGCTTACTTGTAAATCTGCTGTTAATGAAAGTGTCCCTGTAGCGGGGTGGTTACTTTGCTCCCGAAATAAGAGGAGTGAGAACAGCTGGGGGAAGTTGACTGAGTAGCTGACCACAGGTGTGGCCAGCTCAATCAGGGCCCAGCTGGCCCTGATAAGAGGGCTGGAGGCCAGGAGCAACATGCAGTCTCTCTCTAGCTGTGGAGAGAGAAGGACCTAGCTGCTTGGGAGCAGGGCACCAGAGGTAGAGTAGTGCTGGGGAAGGGCAAGAGGAGCTGGGGGGCTCCAACCTGGCAACTCCCCAGGCTGTGGCCTTGCTAAAGGCCTAAAGAAGGTACTGGGGCTACAGAGATGCAGCCCAGGGATAGGCAAAGGCAGCAGGTCTAACCCCTTGCCAATGATGAGTGACCATGACAGATGGCAGTCTGCCCCCAGAGAAAGGGGGCTAGCTGATGACTGGCAGCACCCACTGAGGAAAGGTGGTTTTAGAGGGTTGGGGGTTCCCCTGGGAGGGGAGACCCAGAGAGTGGGGGTACTGCTGGGGCAGAACCCTGAGGTAAAGGGACTGGGGGCTGGGAGGCACATGGGGCCAGTGGCAGGTGAGACACTGGCCTGCAGAGGGTGCTCCATATGCTGTAAAAGGGCTAATTTCCAGATGAGCAGCAGGAGGTGCTGCACCAGTGAGTCATCGCTCTGCTACAGTCCCCTATGGCATCTTTTGAGAGAATACTGTACATGGGAAGTCAATGGCGGGGAATATGAAGCTTCACTGCTGTAACTGGACACCTTCTCTTGAAAAGATATATTTTTAAAAAGTTTGGGGCCATGTCATCTGGAGCTGATGGGAATTAGAATTCATATGAACTATGTAACTACAGCTTGGGAAGACCACCAGTTGCAATGCTGGGACAACCTATCAAGAAGTCAGCGTACAGGACCTACCAAAAATTCTATATAGGAATATACAGTATCACCTGCATTTTTGAAGACTCCTAGTGAAAATGCTTTATTTCAAATTGCTTTAGACCAGGACATACAAAAGCTTTAGTCTTGTGTAGGATTTTCCATCAGTGTGAGGAAAAAAGTAGAGTGCAGTGAGCCATAAAGACATTTCTTCAATCAACTATTTTGATTCACTGAAGGTTTCTTTTAATAGGTATGTGTGCAGGAAGGCAGAAGAAAGATGTTGCTTTTTTAAAACTTCCAGACAACGTGCCAGAAATTTTGTACTTAAGACCACAGCTGGTGAAAAGTTTACAAACTTTCTGTCTTCACTTTGGATGTGAAAATACACACTTTAAAGAAGGGGGGAAAAAAGAAAATCTAGTTGGGCGTTTCTGATGGAGTGAAGGAATATCCCTTTCAAGACTATGGAGATTCTTTTTATTATTATTATTTGTATTGCCTAAGGACTCCAGTCAGATCAGTATCCATTATGCTAGGCACACCAGAAAAAACTGCCACAAAAAAACCAGTCCTTGCTACTTTCACCGTAAGCTCCTCAGAGCAAGTGTGAGTAAGCAGAAATGAGCTATACGTGCCTACTAGTGAGATTAGAGAAAGGTGCAGAAGAAAAAAAATTCAGTGCATCCAGAAGTCAAAGCAAAACAATCAATAAAAATTGAAATAATTGCAGCTATTCCTCATTCTAATGCATTACCTTTGATTTCTTAAGCCTTTAAAGAGAGATTCTCAACTCCCAGTCTGCTTTAAACTCCAGGAGTGAAATCCTGGTCCCATTGAAGTTAAGGAGTTTTGCTCTTGACTTCATGGGAGACAGGAGTTCACCCTAGACCTTGCTTCCTACTTCTAAGTAGTACTGCACTTGCAACACACAAAGCAAAGATCATTATTGCTAATGCAGACAGCTTCTGAATACATGATGTTAGGAAGATTAAATGATTATTTTTAAACTCTAGGGGTGACATACAACAGGTGATACAAATTAAGCACAGAAAATGCATGATGCTGCACAGGACTTTTTAGAAGACCCTAAATTGAACCTTCACACAGCTGAGTGCCGAGGTGCAATCTCAGACAACAGTAGGTGACAAATGTTATATACCTCATTTAAATACATCATCAACATGAATACACGTTTAACTATAACTAATATTAAACAGCTAGCAACACTTGAAAGAGATGTCAACTTTTACCAAAGAGTTAAATAAACTTTCAGGCAGCAGCAGACAATAACATTGTTGACTTTATTTTTGCTTTGTTCCATCTACAAGTCTTTACAGAGTAAAGTAAATGTTCTGAATAGTTGACTTTATATATGAAGATATGCAGCTACACACAGACACATTTTAATGGAAAAGTATACTCATTTTATTCTTAAATTATTCATTATACATAAATTAGTAAATGTATATAGGCAACTAAGCTCGGAATTTTATCCAAAATGTTTAGTATTATAAAACCTGTCGTAAAGGAAACTGAACGCACAAACTGAGTGGTGGGATCTAGCAAGAAAAATTGTATTCACATAACTGTTTTAAATTTTAAAAAAATTAGACAGTTCTAGGGAGGAAAAGGAAACTTCTTGTCATTTTATTCAACTGCTCTACAAATTAACTTTTTTCCAGTTGCTACAAAAACCTTTGCAAATTATTTTGTGACTTCTAAGTAAATGTAATGGATTTACCTGTGCAAAAAGACAGCCGTTACAAAATTGGACATTTGGTCTGATAAGTACTCTGATTATGAATACTCAGAGTTGCATAAATATCTGTGCTATTCTCTGTATCCTCCATTGTGTGGGACCATTGTACCTGACCATTAAGCTATTTTTTCAAAATACTTTCCTCCTAGTTTCTATTTGTTCTATCATCAAACACTGGCTACTATATTTTGTAGTAAGTAACAGTAGTCACATTCTTACTGCCCAGAACAGTTTTATACAAAGAATTAGGAATCATATGTTTACAGAGGCATCTTATGTTACTTTAAAACAGATGCTGTATTTTTAGTTATTTTTGCTAAAAATGTTAGTTACTTCCTGCAACATAAACAAAAGTCAAAGAACTGACGATATTAAAGTTGACAATTACTATGAATCAGAAACTCTTTTCATCTGCTTATAAAGCTATAAACATTAGATTCTATTTTTGCTATTCTCCACTAATTCCATTATTGTATGTATAATGTCTAAGAAATGACCATTCCAAAAAGTGAGTTATTTTTATGTCAACACAAATGTCAGATGAAGCATTATTCTATTGCAGAAAATAGTTAAGTATTTCTAGGCAGTAATGAAGTCACTAACTGGGGATCGCAATCCTATTAAAATGCAGTAAATTGTTAAATTCTGGTTTGTGAACATTTATATTCCTTCTTACAAATAATTACTAAACCCACTGTATCTTATTTCAGAGTTTGAGAGAAATCCTTAATGTCAGATGCTGCAGAAAGTATGGCGTTTTGTTTTGAACTCGTCTGCATATAAACACCCTAGGAAATTTAAACAGGAATATTTTTAAAACGTACATTATAAGAATATTTGTCCTGGCCACACTTCCACATGATTGTAGGCTGTCCAGAGCTGTCCATGGTACTGAAGAATGCAAGCCTTGCCCATTTGAGTAAATAATTGTTTACTCTGATTTTATTTGAGAGAAATCCATAAGCTGCTATTCAGTAGAATTAATTTGTCTGAAGAATCACACACACAAATCAAAAAGGCTACTGTTACCTTTCTGTTCTCAAGAGGTTGTCTGAAAAGGCCTAGAGACTGGAGAGCAGAAATCTTGGAGTGTTTCCAAAAAGGTGGAGACTGGAATGCCTATAGACTGAGTTTTGTCACTTGCCACCCCAGAAACTGAAGAGCAGAGACTTAACTGCTGAGGTGGAACATGAGATTCCAGACAACTAATTTAAAATTATGCACAGAAGAAGCTGCTTCTGCCCAAAGAAGCAAATTTATTTCATTCCTATGCCAGTGCTTCAAATTAAAGTGAAATACAAATAATCCAGGATACCCCAACAATGCTGTGAAAAACTCTGGACACATATGTCTCACACCAGCCATTGATTGGCTATTGAGGATTATCAGAGGAGAGAGAAGGCTCTCCCTGGCTCTGGCAGATTGTGTCTTTCAGGCTAAACCATTTAAAGAGCCACATGACACTAAATGATGTCATCAGTAAAACAGGTCACAACCACAACCATATGTAAAGGAAGGCTTTGTGAGAGCGTTTGGTATTAAAATTTTTCTCAAAGAAAAACTTATAATAGGTTTAGTTTCTCTACGAGCACATTTACTCTTAGAGACCAGCCTCCAGAAGGGTAATTAAAGGTCATTCTAATCTTATTTATCTAGGTAGTTTTTACTTACTGAACTCAAATGGACTGCTCCCAAGAATAAAGTTCACTTGTGCTGCTAAAAGTTGCATTATCAAGCCTCAAGTTTTTAATTGCATGTTAGAATCAGTTGTAAACAAAGTAGCTTTGATATTTACAGATTAGACCACCTACTTCAGGGGAAAATGCAGAATTTTCAGGCGCAAAGCATAGAAAGAAATGGTTTACCTACCCGTTTCTGCAGTGAAGAGAAATGAACTATTTAGATGCAATGCATTATTTTAAAGATAACTGCCCTTTTTACCATACTTTATTTTAATTTGCATTTTGCTGTTAAATATATTTTTTACAATTTGGAAGATTGCTCAAGCATTATCAATATGTTTGCAGTACAATAATCTGTCAGATGTTCAATGGTAGTTCCTATCCAACTAATAAGAAAAAAAAAATCTAGTATTACATCTACATGTTTGGCAATAGCAATTCTTAATCAGAATGCAAATAGATTTACAAGAGAAGAGTCTTAGCAGAAAATCCCACTCTCTCATCCTACTCCCATATCCTGCCTTCAAGCCATCTCCCCAATGTGCCACTTTTCTGCCGAAACCCAGAAAAAAATGGTTTCTAACAGTGACTGGGATTTTCAAATGAGCTCAAGCGAGTTAGGCACTGAATTCCTATCAAATTTCACTGTGACCTGGGTGCATAACTCCCTTAGGATCCTTTGACAATCTCACCCCCTGCATTATTTTAGCATTCAAATCAGTTATGAACTCTTCTGTATCCTATTAAAGTTATTAATTGTATAATGAGCTATAATGAGTTTGTGGCTATAATTCCCAAATGTTACTCATTAATACAAACATTAATGCTAAAAAGATTGTAATTTATAATTATTGAAGTCTTTGAACGTGTCTGCAATCTCTTCTGCAAAACCTGTGGTTTCTTATTAAGAGATTTAATTTCCAGGAAACAAATCTTACATAGATAATTAAAGTAGGGAGAGTCAGAGGCCTTATTGTGGGAGGCCTCTCATGCTTGATCTATTGTTCCCTCTGGCCTTCCTGACCGGTTGTATGGGCTGAATCTTGCTCCACTGAAATCAATGGGAGTTTTGCCACTGGACTTCAGTCAGAACAGGATCAAACCATATGTTGGTGGGGCAAGGTATCTGAGGCAGGTAGAAAAGTACTGGTGATAGTCAGAGCTAGTCTGATCATCCTTTTTTGGAGGAGATTCCCTCCCTTCCCCCCTCCTCCCCCCACACCTGATTAATGGAGTTTTCCACATTCCTGGCAAGATTCACAAGGCAAAAAAAAAATAGCAGCCACCTCCCAAGAATAGGAAGGGTAGCAAAGTGTCAAGGACATGTATGTTGTACTGTATCAGTGCTGTTAATGAGAGTCTATACAGGTAACCTGGAAGGGCTTGATTGGGATCCTCCCACAAGGACTCCTGACCAAAGTTATGATAAAGTCCAAGGTAAGCTTTGGAGAAGGAGGTGGCTAAAAGACAGAAAGAATGTTTTACATATAGGCTGCAACCTTACTACCATGCACAGGCACAACACACCACCATGGATAAAGTAAATAGAATCACATTGGCGTAAGAACAGTGAACAGAGTGCTGATTTAGGCACAAGATTTTTAAAAAGATTTAAAAGAATAAATAAATGTACAAAATTAGATGAAGTTTAACAACAAAAATTTGTTTTAGTTTGTCCACAAAATTCTCAGAAGTGATATCCTGGACTTTAGCACACTTGCAGCAGTACTAAATTTATTGGGGAGTAACTGAAGAATTATATTTGAATTAAGTTTGAATCTGTTATATTAAATGGCAGAAAAGGAGGATGCCTACTATACATTTGAAATCCATATGCAACACTTGCTGCCCAGTTGAATTATGCAGGTGTATAATTTCAGTAGTTTAAGGTTTTTCTTTGAAAAATGCAAATGCATTGTAAAAGTTGAAGCATGCATTGTCCTTATGGAAGTTCTGCTGTAAATACAATGTAATGTTCTGTAAATGCAAAGGATAGAAATGAGCGGAAGTCCAGTGATTACATCACTAAGATCTTAGCTGTGCACTGGAGGTTTTGAAAGGGGTATGATTTTTGAAGAATTCTGAAGTACATTTATTTTCCTACAATAGCTGGAATCAGAACCATGGTAGTCAACCAAAATTACTTGGGATGGCTCAATTTGGTCCTTAATATAGAAACTGCCTAATGGAGAGACCCACTACAGATGGCTTTTCCTCCTAAATAAAATGGCAATCTCAAATTAACAGAATCTATTATAACAGTAAAAGTTGTGATTTGGGGGAGATCACACAGAGCTGCAATAAGGATGACATTGCTGGATCATCTCATGGAGGCTTGTTGCTTGTCCATCTCCAGCTGAGGGGTGCCCCGCTTGGCAGCCCTGGCCTAGCATGTGTGTCACTTGAAGGCATCCCAATTAAATGGAATTATCATTCTATTTAAGCAGCAATCACCACCATTTATCATCATTAGGTTTAAATCAGGCCTGCCAGACACTGTTGTTAGCCCTCAGAACCACCATAATGTTTTTTCTCTCTCTTTCTTTTGGTTGGCGGGGCTGAGGTGGCAATCCTTTTCCTGACAGTCTAAATTATGGAAATTTTTTTTTCAACCCTTCTGATACGTTCCTTTTGGGGGTGTATGGTTGATAGAAGATTATTGTTGCTTTCCACTGTGAAAAGTTTTAAATTCAGGTCTTTTGTGCTGTGTCTAGAGACAAATGGATGCATAGTAAGATTTTAAAATTAAACTTGTAGATTTGATGGGTCCCAATTAAGTAGATTTCTTGATGGGAGAGGGCGTTATACTACAAAGTATACTTCTAAATATAAAAAATTCCAATACATAGGAAGCTGTTCAAAATATTTCTGTATCAAGCCTCATAAATCATTCACACTATATCTGTTGCATAGATCCAAGAACTAAAAGTTAGTTTGTAATTTCACAATCATTGAGTGCCAGAAAATGTTAACATATCCTCTCTTCATAATGCATGTGCACCATTCACATATGTTTTGCATGAAGGAGTAAATAACCTGCAAAGTTTGAAATACATTGCATACACAATTTCATTAAAATGTGCAGTCTTTAATTATAAGAAGTTCAGAAAAGTTGGATTTCTGACTACCTATAATCTTTAGGGTTTAAGAGTTTTAGTCACAAGTAACTTGTGTTAAAATGTAGAGGTAAGCCTTTACTTTCATTAATTGTCATTCTATCCAGCCCTGGTGACAGAAGAAATGAGGACAAACATGGCAGCAGTCCAAAAATATAAATGGGGGCCTTTAGCACTATCTGCTTCTTATAAGCCAGCCAAAAGGAGGAGCGGGCACACCTGGAGGCAATGGTATTGAAATGCCATTGAGACAAGTAGCCCTGGCTCCAGTGGCAAAAGGCCCTATAAACAAAGCCTGCTGACTGGCTTAGAGAGGAGGAAGAGTATTATTTGTTTAACATCGGGGACACAGTGTCTTCTGCACGTATAGCCAGCTCACTGCCCACTGTGGATACTATCTTAAATAATGTAGTTGAAGACAACATGCTAGGTATGAGGGCTGGAGGATGCAGTCAACACACAGAGTTTTTATGTACATTTTTCTCAAACAAAGAAATAAACACTTGTACTGGGAAGAGCAGTGATAATAAAGTTATGTTTCTAACACTTCAAAGATTGTGAGTTTCCTCCTCCGTCTAATAGCTCCCTTTCTATAGCATGAGTTTCACATCAGTGCTTCACTTTAAAAGCAAGAGTTTTTTGAATACATGAATGCAGGTAGCTGGTCTAAAACAAGTACCATTGCATAGAACTAAAGGCATTTTAATCAACGGTTTGTCAAGCTGCTGAGATTCAGAGTGACACAGATTCAGTTCAAAGACAAAATGTAATATGGTTATCTGCAGCAAACTAGTCTAAGCCACAGCTCGCTGAAGCCCTATACATGTGAATAGTGCACAATCAGAATCAAGTTAAGGAGGGTTCACATCACCATAGATCAGTAAGTAGTGATCAAATGATTGATTACGTGTCAGGCACATCATACTGCCCTCAGGGAAATTCGATTTTACTGGCTTTCCTAAGCTTATGAAAATCAAATAACCATTAAAAAAAAAACACCTTATAAAAACCCACTAGAAATGAAAATTGTGATATGATTGACTGAAGAGAATTTCAACCCAGTAAATTAGGGTTGAGGCAGCTGGTTTAGAGGAAGAAATTAATCTGATCATTTTGCCCCAAAATTCCCATAACTTCTTAATGATTATTTTTAATTATTGCTTTATGTTTCTGTATTCCTGGTTCTAACTATGACCAAAAGAAGGAAGTATCACATTTGATGAATTCAGAGAATTCAAATTATAAATTCCAATTACTATCTGAACTTGAGGTTCAAACAGTGTTAGTCATCCTGACTCAGTTTATGCACATTTTGGATATATCACTTTGCAATATGTACTGTGTATATGGGGCAATGCCTGGCCAATCCATCTCAAATGCACATCTCAGGTTCTGACCAGTTGTGTGTGTGGGGCTTCTTTGTTTGGGTTCCCCTTCCCCCCCCCCCCACCACTTAGGTAGCCTTTTCATCAGACTGTTACCCTCCACATTTCAGAGTCCTTTGTATGTTTCTTTTCTGCTTTCTTTCATGTCTGATTTTCAACAGGGGGTGCAAAAAAGGGAAATAGGTAAGATAAGAAAGGGGGAAGTCAAAAATAAACTAATATGTTTTAAAATATAGTGACTGCTCTCAGCCTGGAACTTCCCCTTTCCTTGACAGTTTCTTTAACAGCATTTTATTACCTCATAGGATAACTATATTAAAAGATTGTAAGATGCTCAAATGCTTTGGTAATTGGGTCCTTACAAGTACTGTAGCTAAGATAGACAGCTAGTCCTTCACCTTCAAAAAACAGATTCTGTTTTTTTTAAAGGGAGACAATAGCAGAGTCTTAGCATTATCAAAAGTCAAGGAAAATGACTTCCTCTTTCTTTATTCTAACTTTGGCAAGCTTACTGAGGACTGGAATTCCTGAAGTGAGCATTTCTTTAAAAAAAAAAAAAAAAAAAAAAAAAAAAATCCGCAAAAGCAACCCTAGTGTCCATGCTTTATTTTCCACATAAAATAATAAAACTCAAAATATACTAATTTTGTTGGAAGAAGTGAAAGCAATACAAGTAGTTTTCCAGATTAAGTTACCTCCTTCCACCCCCACTGCAAAATGAATTATCTTTGAAATCACCCAAGCCCTTAAACCACAAAAAATGTTCCTGAGCAGGAGGAGAGAGCCATCTTGTGGTATTTCAGCAAATAGTAAAGCATGATCAAGAAATGGCTATTTAAAATACCCAGTGACATTCTAGTGTCTCACAAACTAGATCTACATTTGTTTTATCTATTAGAGGATAATAACCCATTTTGTGCATATTATATTACATTCAGAATTCAATATTGTAGTATGGGTTCATACTAAGAAAGTGGCCTCTAGGTATGAACAGAAAACATCTAAAAATAAAACAGTAATATTTTATTGAACACTTTCAAGTTTAATATGGCCTAACCCACTATGGTGTCACAGAAGACAATGGCTAGGGGAAACAGTTTATTTAGTTTAAGTTTATCTGGATAATGTAGTTGATGGGCTAAAAAGGGCCCTTCAGAAGAGCTGTGTGCTTAATACTATAGTATTTTGTTATTTCTGTGCAAAAGGTAGCAGATTATACGAAATTCTGTTGCTTGATTTTTAGAGTCTTGGATTCCTGAATGAAAATTGATTTCCAGACTTAAATTTTTACCAAATCGAGTCATGGTTAAACTGACAAGTATCAATTCACATATAAGTATGGCTAAGTATCTTCCATCTACTTGTGATATGCAAGAACAGGTTTTCCAGTCTGTTAGTGAATTTTGAGGTCACCAATTACTGTCCCTATGACCCGATAAGCAATATACAATGTACCTGTCCAATATATACTTTCCACTATTTAGGAGACAATGTTACAGCGAAAAGCTAGAATGCCCCCTGCCTTGATCTATTTGAAAGGCCTGGCATGCCATGATAGCTTCCAAAAACATGCAGGAGATTGTAACCTATTTGTTTTTTTTGTGTTTTCACTCTGAAATAGTTAAGTTATATCAAAATCAATGTAATTGGTCACAGATTTGAAACAGGTTATAGATCAGCATGATCAATTCATTTATTTTTAGACCCAAAGAGTTCCAGAGATAGTCACAATCTTCATAATGTTCCTGAGTGTAGATATTGCATTTGGTTCTCTAATTTACCACATTTTAGAAAAGTGTGTAAAAATCTCCCCTGAAGAGGCACAAATATTCCTTCCAAAGCTAGTTATAATTTATGATCATTAAATTGGCTTATATACCTCTCTTTTAGAGAGCAGCATAGGAATCACATTTATATTGCAGAACAGCACCAAGGTTCCCCACCTTCTCCTGGAGAACACAAACACAAAACTCTGAGGTTATGCTTAACTAAGGATCCATACTTTTTTCAGGAGAACAAAATATCAATGAAAATCTGTCCTCCAGCGGCTGCTATCATCACCTAAAATGCTTAGCAATCAATGTTGTTCCGTGTGGCTCTGGGAAAAATGGTCTGATGCGCAGTTGCAATCTTACTTGTTTAAACACTTTTGCCTTAATGCATGTTTGAGAAACCATGAAAAGTTTTTACTTTATAATTAATTAGTCAAAAGCTTAATCCTAAATTCCCCCCACCGGACTTGACTAGTTCATTTATATCAATGCCTACTGGTGAACCCAGCAAAGAAGTAGTTGTAGAGAGAAACTGTACTTACAGGAGTGCTGCCAACGGAAAAAGTGTTCATGCTGATCGAACTGCTCATCTTGTCAGATGACAAGGAAGGTGGTGAGGGACTGCGCTTCTCCAAGTGGTCCTGGTGCGGCAAATCCTGACGCTGTAGATATTTGCGCCATGCTTGCTGAATACTGATTGTAATTCAAAATACAAGTGAATATGTATAAACAACAGGTTCTCCATCCAGCACAACTTCGTAAAGTTCGAGGAGACTTTCTCTGGGGGGGAAAGCTAGATGCATTTTATTAGCAAAAAGGTATCCAACGTATTTAGTCCTTTTTTGCTTTGTGACTTACTTGTGAACAGATAAGCTTTTACTAATATTATTTATAATTTTTCAACATATATTATGAGAACAGATAACAATCCATAGAGGGTTCTTATATTACCCACTATGTCTGTTGTTTGTGGTGTGCTATTGGCTACCTAAGTCAAATGGTTTCTGCTCCTTGATTGGCTATCTCAAACTTTATAAACAGAGAGGAAACATTCCTGGTGTGAATAGTGGATACTCATATTCATACACAACACACTGTTCACATGGAAGTTCAAGTATTCACACTCAGAACAGCCACTTACAACCCCAAAAAGCATTCAGAAATATGCCCACAGAGAAGCAAACAATAAAAAGATACTAACATGGTTGACCCAAACAACTATTCAATATAGAGCATTTGCATTAGTCACTCAATTCTAACAAAGATATTCGATAGACAAGAAATATTTATGCACTTTAAAAGTGTAACTGGAAACAAGAATTGCTTAGGAATTCTTGGAATTGCAAAAGTGATTAACTCCTTGAAGACTATAATTACATCAACAATTCTAAAACATCTTAAATAGGTTGTAATAAGTAAACATCTGTCTCATCAGAGAAAAGATGGGCTTCAGAAGCTCATTTGTCAATCTTGCTGCCAGCTTATGACACAGACACAATTAGAATATCAGAGGCCAGATCCTGGCCCATACCGAATCCACTTCGTGCTGCTGTAGGAGGACAAAGGGGACTTAAGATTGTCTTAAATAAGCAACTGAGGAGTCATCTGGAATGGGGGCATTTTCAGCTGTCACAGAACTAGAGCTCTATGCCACCCCTTCCATGGAGGGAGCATATTGGGGGCACGCCAGGGCACTCCTGGAACATGCTATGGCTCTGTGATTCTTACAACATGTAACTTCCCATAGCTTTTGTGCAGAAAAGGAAAAATATGACCCTATGTGACTATGAGTTATAGTACATTTCTACCGGATAATTTGTATGATCAGCCTGGGCATTTTCTCATTGCAGTAATTTCTGTTTTTTTTCCCCAACATATACATATCCCACTGTAATTTTACCTAGCCAGGACACCAGCAGGACAGAGTCATACACAACACACCTTAAAAGAACACTAAGGTTCTGATGCAAACTAGCAAAAACTAAAGTCAGAAGTTAAGGCTGAATTGGTCTTGGGAACAGAAGCACCACACTGGCAGACTCCTCCTTCCACAGTTACACAAGGAGCTTTTCATTCCAAATTTTCAGCTTGAAACAAGTTTATAGAGTTCTCATATTAAATTCAGTAATTTATGAGAGTACCATGTAATGTATACTTGATTTTGGGTGCTAAACAAATACAAACAATAAAAAGACTTTGCTTTCTAAGTGAAATTTTATTTTTAGAGCATGATTTCAAATACTCAGATTCCCCATTCCTAATTATATCTCTGTTGCTGTACTTGTCACCAGATGGCAGTGTTATATCAGCTATGCATTTATGGGCGGGAGAAGACAGATTTGTAAGAAATATTAGTCATTACAATATCTAGAATAGTAATAGCTTTAATGTGAAATATTTGAATGTATGCAAGGTATAATCTACGTACTCCGCAAAAAGTCGGTTCTAAAAACTGTTGTAATGCTCCTTATTTATCTGTTGTTCTAGTCTAATAGGCTATTGATAACATCTTTTAGGTTTAAAACAATGGAGGTTTTCATTTAATTGGGTGTGAAAATTAATAAAACAATCGGTAAAATAACCCCCAGATGATTTTGATATTACATTAATTTATTTTATGCTCCCCTCCTTTTTCAGTTTTTGATGTACACCAAAGATTTTTTTTTGATTGACAACATATAAATGCAACAGAGAAGTTGTTAGGGAGAAGGCTGGGGGCTTTAGGTGCTGAGTACAAAGGCAATTAAGATTTTTGGACCTGAGGAGGTGGACATGGGAGGCACGTTGGATTGTGTGATAAGCACATTAGCTGCTTGTGTCTACTAAAATATCCCTTCTATTTCGGCAGGGGAGTGGCCATCCTGGGTGTCTGGTTCAGAGGGAGGGTGTGACCTCTGGTACCTGGGTTCCCTCTCCTTCTCCTTTCCACGTGCCCACAATGCACGTGAGGATCATGCGTGGGTAGGGGTGGGGGAGGCTGGAGTCTCCTCCCCTGGTCACCCACTGGTTAATTCAGTGCATGAAGGAGCTCATTGGCTCTACAAATCTCCCATCCCCTCTGTATTTAAGCATTCCAAGTATCTAGCACCCATTCTTGCCCCTGGATGCTTCCCCACCCACCCTGTCCTGTAGGAGGTATAGGTGTGTCACAGCTGGCTTTCCAGGCTTGCTGGAGGTCTGATGAAAACCCCTGATCCTTCCTTAGGATCAGGAAGGAATTTTTCCCTCTGAGCAAGATTGGTATCGGATGGTGGGTTTTTGTTCTGTTATTATTGATTTTGGCACAGCATCCTGGAAGTGTGGTAGGTGGAGACAAAGGTAAGGGACATCACCTGCAAGGGTAGAGGTAACTGAAAGTCCAAAACAGGTAGGACGTGTCCAGTGTGAGTAATAGGCTTCAGGGGCCCAGCTCTTGTGAAAAACCTGAGCATAGAAGCCAGGAGGTAGTGGTGGGACTGTGAACTCTCCTCATCTGCCCTCATTCCCACTTGCAAGGGGAAGGTGGGGGGATTCAGTAATGCACTGAGCCAAACCCATGACTAAGGTGACCAACCCTAATTCCTTGGTTGAATAGCATGAACCCATTTAACCTCTCACAGGACTCAGTTAATGCCTGGTCAGCCCCCACTTACTGTTAAATTTAATAAATGACAACCTGCTGGTTTAAGTTCATTCTCGTGTCTATGTCTTTGTTCTCTGTCATGCCCTGATCTTTAGGTTTCAGAGTTAACAACCCTTTGAGAAAGATGCCAACAGTTCACCTCTCCCACAGCTATTGTTACCTACAGATTACCTGCAGACTCAGGAAGACATATAAATATTGATTTACATTGGGTTAATATTCTTAAGAATTTATTCACAGGTGTGAGAACTAGAAACAATTTTAAAAAACCAGTGAATACTTAAAAAGAAAAGGAGTACTTGTGGCACCTTAGAGACTAACCAATTTATTTGAGCATAAGCTTTCGTGAGCTACAGCTCACTTCATCGGATGCATACTGTGGAAAGTGTAGAAGAAGATCTTTTATATCTTGATCTTATATGTGATCTTTTAGATCATGCTATACACACAAAGCATGAAAAAATACCTCCTCCCACCCCACTCTCCTGCTGGTAATAGCTTATCTAAAGTGATCACTCTCCTTACAAGGTGTATGATAATCAAGTTGGGCTTTCCGCCCCCCCCTCCCCCCCACAAACCCACTCTCCTGTTGGTAATGGGTTTGTGGGGGGGGGGGGTGGGAAGGGAAGAGAAAACCTGGATTTGTGCTGGAAATGGCCCAACTTGATTATCATACACATTGTAAGGAGAGTCATCACTTTAGATAAGCTATTACCAGCAGGAGAGTGGGGTGGGGGGAGGTATTATTTCATGCTGTGTGTGTATAAAAAGATCTTCTACACTTTCCACAGTATGCATCCAATGAAGTGAGCTGTAGCTCATGAAAGCTTATGCTCAAATAAATTGGTTAGTATCTAAGGTGCCACAAGTACTCCTTTTCTTTTTGCGAATACAGACCAACATGGCTGTTACTCTGAAACCAGTGAATACTTAGATTTCAAAGCACAATTCTGTGGCAAGATCTCTGGACATGGAATCTCAGAACACAGAGTGCACTGGCTATAATTTTGCCTAGATATCAACATTCAGTTCCCCTACAAATCAGTGCCTACAAGAAATAGTGATGATCAGAGGACCAAAGAAATTACTACCATTTCCAGAAAATCCTGATTTTTGTTTGATAACAGGAGAGGCAGAGAGAAGGTAGTATACCATTTCCTTACTGACAATACATCTTTTGCAATGTCTGGAGGAGTTCCTAAGTACCGGACTTCTTAGGTACTAACAAAGGAGCAAAGTGTCTTGTCTACAGTTAGAAAACCAAACAGCTTAATTCCATCCCCATCATGGAATTTTAAAGTGGGAGAAAAATGTGAAGGTGGAAAAATGCACACTAGGCAAAAAACTGTTAGATCCCCATAAAGTTTATTCACCTTTTGCAGCCAGAGTTTTCTATCTTGCATTCCTTTCTCCTGAACTCCACGTTTAGACCCCAGGTCAGCGAAGCACTTAAGCACATGCTAATCTTTAAGCATATGGGAATCCCACTGAAGACAATGGGACTATTCATAATGCTTAAATTTAAGCATATGCTTAAATGCTTTGTTGGATCAGAGCTTTAGATTAGGAGAAGAAAAAAGGCCTACCTTATTTTCTGGCTATTTGTTCAAACCGCACCAGAACCCCCAAAGCAAGATTGCAGACCAAACCTCTCAAACATCCACCTCCAAAGAGCTGAAGTTTATCCCTCCTACCCATTACTTTGCACACTTATCAAGAAACGTGGAAAATATTCACTGGGGAGTAACTAAAAAGGGTACAGGAAGGCAGGGAGGCAGCACTACGTTCCTGTTGTAAATTATTCACAGCCTCACCATACTTTAAATCTCTGTTCCCAGAAACTAAAAAGCAACCACTATATGACTGTGTTTAGAATGTGGGTCAAGGGCGCTACAGACCTTTGCTCACTTTGTTCTGGGAGCATTTCCTTAACTTACCTCTCTTCACCTCTAATGTCACTTCCCCCCACTGCCCAGTTTATATCCAATTGAGAAAAATGTAGGGATAGAAACCACAAGCTATGTGAAATAGCCCTTTTTTTATTGTATTTTATGGAGTACCATGCAGTAATGGGTTGCAGGGACTGGCAAGGAAAGACAGCATTTCCAGGATCTACTTTATCATAACTAGAACTGGGGAAAAAATTTTGATCAAATGTTTTTTGTAAAACCAAACACCATATAATTCAGTGACATATTTAATAAATTCATATAGATTTTATATAATATATAATTCATATAGAATATATGATATTCATATAATATAAATTCATATAGAAATTGTTTTGGTAAAAATATCCACCTAAAATATGGAAAAATTAAAAATTTCATGTTGATATTTTTGAAACAAAATTTTTTGATTTTTCAATTCAAAATATTTTTGTTTTGCAATTTCTTTTCATTTTGTTTTAAAAAAATTTAAAACATTAAAAATGCTTGAAATATAGATTAAATATTTTGTTTTGGGTTGAACAAAGTATTTTGTTTGACCTGAAGCAACATTCCCCCCCCAATTTTTTGGAATTCCCAGAGAACCAAAATATATATATTATTTGCACAGCTTTAGTCGCAGGATTCTTCTTGCCTATGATTGGTTAGTTTGGGGAAATTTTTCCACCTAAAGCAGGCTATAGAATTTATAGAAGAATGCCCTAACCCCAGGAATGAAGCAACCAGCTGGACAAATGCAGCTCTTCAGCCTTCCATGCCAAGACTCCTACCTCCCAAGGACTGCGTGTTCTACCTTCTCCTTTTCATGCTCTTTGGGGTGGGCACTAGTATAGAAGAAAAATGCATGAATGAAAATTAGATATCATCTCACTATACCCAAATAGTACAACTACCAAATTTTGTGCAACTCCATGTGAGATATTTTATGAAAATTTAATGAGCTTGTGATACTTTGTACCTTGGAGGAAACACCTTACACCCTCATTTTCATTTTTATAAAATGATCGTGTGGTATCCAATGCAAAGTTTGTCATGTTGAATGTCTTCAGAAGGCTCATGATGCACTGAGCATGGCTGTTACAGTAATTGTTACAGTAATGTAGTTATGAGGCTGAAAATGTATCCTGTGGCTTAAAATAAGCCCAGGAAAAAACTTTCCAAGAGCAGGGTGTTGCTACCGGGTGTTGGGTTAGGTAGGTGGTTGTCTTGAGTAGCTGGAAGGCTGGATACTATTAGGGTGTGCTGTTGGGAATGGGCTGGAATGGCTGGGGTTGGGGAGGTAGAGTGCTGTACTGGTAGCTGAGGGTCTGATGGCTGTGATCCCTCTGAGGTTGTGGCTGGGGCGTGGTCAGGTGTTTAGGGTACAGCAGGGAGGCAAGGGTCTGGAGTCAGGCAGAGGGTCTGGGGTCTCTCTAGGGCAGTAGGCTGGGGGTTTGGAGGAACCTGGGCCAGTACAGAACCTCCTCTCTTTCTGCACCTCATAGTGAGTCACCGGCCACTCTTCCCCACTCTGGGGCTGTTCTTCCTCCTTCTCTGCTTGGATGCAGCAGGGAGATCAGGCAGGGAGAGGTAGCCATGAAGCCTGACAACTTGAAGTTTGTCTTCACAGTGGCCGCAGATGGACCTGCAGCACTTGCCCTCAGCTCCACCAAATGTATGATATTCAGGCTGAGCGGCAGGCATGAGTGACAGGGCTGCTAAACATGGGAGTGTCACATGAGATGAGTGGTAGCACTGAGAAAGCCATGCAATCATTGCTGACGTGCTTTGGATTATTTCCCAAGACACTGGATGGACTGCTGTGTCACATGCTCAGTATGATACCATGCGTCCATCAGAAAGAATGCATAAATGCCAGAGTTTAGGTTCAGATTCTTCTTATTTACAGAGTAGCAAATATTTAAAGATGCAGTATTATATTCTAGATTTTTGACCATCCACTTGTTCTACAAATTCCATCTGCAATTCTCCCGTACTTCCATATTTATTCATTTTTGTCTGTTTATACACCACCCCAACTTAATATTAAGCCTAGTGTGTCTTCTGTTTATTCTCTTCTTCCCCGAATTGTCCAGGATGTTGCAATTTTCATGGGTCACATTATTTTTCATCTCTACACCTAAGTCAATCTCATCAATTCGTCACTTTCTATAGTCTTCTGTGTTACTCCCCAGTAATCCTTTCCACCACCTAATTCCAGGTGCAAGTCTTAAGATAATGGAGTCCAAATTGTAAAAGAAATGGTTCATTTCAAGAAAAATGTCTTCTAAAAATGAAGACATGCTCATTATTTCTGTAAGAACAAAGAAATCCTCCTGGTCTCATTTGTAACTGGGCGCAGTCACAGATGGGGGGCAGTGACCCAGAACAACAGGCATTTTGAATAATGCATTAACCATGGTGCTAGAGCCTGATAAGTGCCCATTTTAGTCAATGGGCAACTTTCCTTAGAGTCCCAATGTGATACACTGTACTTTAAAGTAGCTCCCTGGAACCCCATATTCACCACTGTGATACAATTATGATATATTCCATACAATGCATGCCTTGTGAGGTATCATATAAGAAGTCTTGATCTGTTGAACCTTAACATCCTGTTGAATTGCATGTGTTATTATTGTATGTGAAGTTTCGAAGTATTGCTATATGTACTTGTGAAGGAGCAGAGAGACTGCAGCCGGGCACAGCAGGGGTTAAAGAACACCTATGGGTTCAACTAGCCCTGCCCCGTTTTACCTGCAGCCAATGCCAGGCCTGGAGGAAGAAAAAAAGGGAGCCTGGCAGAAGTTCTCGGTATGCCTGCCTGAAGGCACAGACCAGCAACCTGCTGCCAGTGCAGCCACTGGAGGCAAGTAAATTTTCGTCTGCCAAGGGGAACCTACAGATAAGCCCCAACTGTGGGGCAACTGGACTAGCAGGGCCATGCCCCAAATGAAAAGGACTTGCATAGGGAGCAGGCCAGGAAAACAGACCCTGAACCCCCACTCACGGCTGGGAGAAAGTCCCATCTCCCCTGTTTAAGGGTTGAGCGATACAGGACCCTGGGCCAGGACCTGAGGGAGAAGGAGGGGGTCAAGTCTCCCTACAGCCCCCCAACCGATGATCTAGCCACTAGGCTACCCGGCCACTGAGGGCCCTATCGGTACTACTGAAATATATTGTGAGGTTGGGAAACACCACAGTCAGCCTTTCAGGAAGGACAAAGGAGCACCTATCACTGGTCAGATGGGTGTTGATGGCCCATCAATAAAACAATCCACTCTCCCAGAAGCTCCTTACAGAAGGCATGTACACAATGGAGGCTGCTTTACCAAAGGGGACTGACTGATCCCTGCGTCACAGCAAGGATCTTTCTAGCAGCTGGAAGAAGGCATAAAAAGAGAGACCGTGACATCATCACTTGGCCTCCTCCCCTCATCTCAACACCTTGAAGAGCATCTGGAAGAAAAAGACTTTGAAGTGGGGAAGCTTGGTCCCAGGTCGGAAGGGCTCCAGTCTGTGCATTGAGGAAACGTAAGCTGCCTGTGCCATTTGTTAGAATGAAACACTGCTTGATTTAAATCTTGCTAAACCTGTTTAAGTTAGAACTTAACAAAAATAAATTGAGTTTAAGTAACCAACTCTGATCTCTATGTCAGCAAGTCATCACTTAAAATCTATCTTTCTGTTGTTAACAAAACTGTGTTATATTTTACCTAAAATTGTGAAGTGCTTGAGGAATCTTAGCTCAGACTACACAGCCTAGTGCAGGGGTCTCAAACTCAAGTGACCATGAGGGCCACATGAGGACTACTGCATTGGCCTGAGGCCCGCATCACTGACACCCTCCATCACTGCCCCCAGCCCCGCCCCCACTCCACCCCTTCCATGAGGCCCCACCTCTTCCCACCCCTTCTCTGCCCCCATTCCAACCCCTTCTCCGAAGTCCCCACCCCAACTCCACCCCCTTCCTGCCTCCCAGGGAGTTGAGGTGCAGGGGGCTGGGGTGCAGGCAGGGGGCTCAGGGCAGGGAGCTGGGGTGCAGGATGCAGGAGGGGCTCGGGGTGCGGACTCCGGCCGGTGCCGCTTACCTAGAGCGGCTCCAGGGTGGCAGCAGTGTGCACTGGGGCCAGGGCAGGATCTGGCCGGCGGGCTCTAGTTTGCCCACTCCTGGCCTGGAGGTAGGCGGGGGGCGGGGGGGGGGGGGGCGGGCAGGCACAGGCTGCTTGGCTGGCCGCAGGAAATAGCATGCAGCCTGCGGGCCGTGTGTTTGAGACCCCGGCCTAGTGTATGTTCATTCCACGCCGACAGAGTGGCAAATGAGCTTATACTGGCCAGGCTTCTGACCAGTGCAAGATGTTGCAGTTCATGGGTGCAAGGGTGGGGAGCGTCGGGGAATTGGCTGAACCTATTGATGGTTCCTGAGTAACTCAGTTGGGTGTGTCCCTGCCTATGGATGGCTGTGTAAGTGCAGTGCCTGCCAGAGGCTTGTGACTTGACATGAGCATCACAGCGTGGGGGACAACCCACGTTGGTGGGTTTGGAGGGCTCAGCAGTCCCACAGTCCAGGTTGCACCCCAGGGAACTTGTGATACCCAGGTCCGGGTTAGGCCCAAAATAGTGTCCATTATGGCATCACGAGTCTGTAGATACTTGGAAGTAAACACCCAAGTACATTTGTTTTGACTTTATACAATGATTTGGAAAATGTTTAGAAAATCTACTAAGACTTCAAAACCTGTGTGTTATTGAAGTAGTTAAAAATTATGATTTCAAACTTGTGACTTCACCCATGAAACATTTATATCTTGTTCACTTCAGTCAGTTTTATGGTTTAGTGCATTACGTTTATATGGAGATGCACTTATCCGTAACACATTTTCCATTTTCAATAAAGGGAGGATATTAAATTTTCCAGACATAACTATCTTCTAGAAAATTCTCTGAAAATATATATATTATTGAATCTAGTCAATATTTGCATCACTAAATGACACTGACTGGATTTTAATTTGAAACCTTATGTCCCATTAATATTTTAATATTGTATTAATATTTTAATATCTTAAAAACATTTCAGCTTTGCTTTCCAGCAGAAAGTGAAATTCAGTGTGAAATGTAGTTATGAATAATGTTCTTTAAGTAAATTTGCATTGTATCTTGGAAGTTGAGTGAGGCTACTTGAGGCAACTTAAACTTAAGCACCTAAGTTTTCTAAGGTTTCAAAAATGCTACAAGGGGCCTTCTTCCCTGTCTCTGTTTTCTGTTTCCCTCTAGGGATGTACAAATTCCCTTTACATAGAGTTATCAGGCAGGTTCTGAAATAGTCCCTCAATTTTACATGGTTAAATACAAAATGGGTGCAACTGTAACAAGTACAGCATTAAGGCCCCAGTTCAGCAGAGCCACTCATGTGCTTAAGTTAGTCATGTGCTTAATTACCTTGCTAAACTGAGGCTTCAGAGATTTTTTCCTATTTAAAGCTACTTAGAAATCCAAGACAAACACTATATAAATTCAGCTCCACAGAAGTTTAACAGTCTCACCTGTATTGCTGAATCATTTAAACATCTTATATTACTTACATTTTCACTTTTGATTCCAGGGGCTGTAAGTTGATAGGATATTTTTCGATATTATTCTCCACATCCATAGCAATCTGATGGCTATAAAAAATGTTTTAATCTATTTCAGCTGACATTTTTATAATCACTATGAAACTACATTCAGACATTTTGACACGTACATAGCAGAGCTACTTATTTAAAAATGCCCCGGGGGAGGGTGGTGGTGGGGGGGGGGGGGACACAGCATCAACCCGACTTAGAAGGGTAACCAAAAATTTTTTTTTGAATTCCAAATTACAATCCCTATCCTGCAACCAGATGCATGCAGACTTCAAGCTTCAACACTAGAACTTTCAGTTTCAGATGCTACAGCACCAGAGACAGATATGCCCGGTGAAGAAACTGATGGACATAAAAACCAGTGACAAGTATAACATATTCCTGCTAATTTAACTTCCATCCCAGAGGCTATACTTGAAAAGCTGGAAAGTAAAATGGAAATACTAGAAACCAAATTAATTACAGTAGCAAAAGTCATGCAAGAATAAGAGAGATTCTTATCAACAGAAGTTGACAAAGGAATTTATGCTGCAAAGTGTGATAAAGTAAGAAAACCATAAAAATGCTGGAAGATAAAACTGAAGATCTCAAGAACAGAGGTGAACTCACACAGTGGGGACATTGGCTGGGATGGGACTAATTGCATGAGTGAGGACACTGGGCATGAGAGTTCACAAGATGAACTCCACAAGTTCATCCATTTTTATTTTGAGACTTTGGCAACCAATTACATCATCTAACCAGCAGAAGTTTTCAGAAGTTATCCTCCCTTAAGTAAAAATCAGCAAATATTTAGGTGTGAGATATAAAGCCATAAAAATTCTTTGGCATCTCTCCAAGTGAAATATAAAACGTGCACACACAAAAACAAAAAACAAACCAACCCTCTGCAAGCATCCCTCAGAAGGCAATACTTATAGCTCAAACTTATAAGAGTGCATATTTAAAGCAAGTGATTACTCTTTGCTATGTCCCCTTTTGTGTTTTGCTATTCTACTTTGTACAGCTCAAACGCCTGCTCCCACTATTGTCAGTCCTGACAAGAGTTGTAGCATGTTGAAACATTATAGTTACTTCTTTCAAACTAGCTTGTCCAGTGCACTAATCGTTATACTAAAAAAAAATATAGCTTGAGTGACAGCGATTTTTTACTATATTATGAGACAATGCTATGCAAACCACTCCAAAATCTTTTCGTACGTACCTTTCAGGTAAATATTTGTCATCAATAACTTGTTCTAAGGTATGCTGCAGCCTTTTGGGTTCTTCCTGCAAGGAAAGAAATAACAGATTTCAACACGCTGACACTATTAATTATTATTATTATTATTAACAAACATTTATATTGCAGCAGTGCCTGAGGCCTCACCCAAATCAGGACCTAGGCACTGTACAAACATATAGTAAACAGCAGTCCCTACCCCAGTCTTTATCTAACCACCTATTCTTAGATTTCTAATCACATTTATTTATCTCAAAATACCTTTCAAAGGAGGTCAGTATCATCATCACTAGCTATCCATGGGGAAACTGAGGCACAGAGGTAAAGTGACTTGCCCAAGGTCACCCAGCTTTGCACACACGAGAACACACATATTTCTATTTACAAATGCATCCAAAGGTACTTCAATAAGTGAGCAAAACAGACAGAACCGCCACCTCCAATGAATTGTATGCCTCAAGGTGTTCCAAAGGCCAAATTCACAACAGCTAAAGGCAGTCGCCCATATATTATCTTAGCCTATACTTCACAATAGCCAACAGCTAGCTACAGAAAGTATCACATACTATAATGGCCAGGGTCACAGAATCAACAGCTCTGATAAATACACATGCCCAAAGCGTGCACAACGTAATGTCAAAACAAAACAAGCCTCCCCACGCACACCTCAATGAAACAGGTTTTCAGAAATCCACTTTAACTCCCTCAAAACTGGAGAATCTTAGTCAGTTTTGAAAGAATTTAAGCTTTAGCAGATATTTCTTGCACAAATTTGAGGGTCCCCCCTCCCCATTTTCTTTTAAAAGCCATCTCTTCCCTCACTTGTTGTGTTTTTATTCTGTACGTATAAAAGAATACTATGACACTGAATGCTCCCTTCATAATCCATTATTTGGGAAACTTTGGGCTTGTTACGTGAGCACCTAATTTAGAGTTAGGCATTTTCCCCCAGCCTGGATGAAACGGTTTAATTACTACTCCAGCACGGTATGTTTTGTAATCCAAAACAAACCCCTAAGGGCAACTGAGAGGAAACCAGTAAATTCTTCAACATGCCCAGGACTTTCCCTGAAAAATAGGTACTGAACCTGCAAAAACCAGTCTGAGGATATGTTCCTATTGTTGCGTACTTATCTTTTCTGATTAAGAAAAAGTAGGTATGAACAAGAAACTGCCAAGAGTTCTCACTTTCAGCCATTTCCTTTTATTCTACCACTGAACAATGCTAAGATCTCATAATTAAGGGAATCACTAGCTGGGAGTTTAAGCCCAACATCTTTACCATGGCGTCAGCATTAGTCCCTGTTTTTCGTAGAGGAAATTCCTTAAAGATTTCTCTTAGTAAAAACATGTCAGGGATTGTTTAAATCCAAACATGGCCCACTCCACCTCCCATTCCAGTTAATAGGGGTTTTCCCAGTGAATTCAATAGGAGTTCAATCTACCCCTTAAATCACAGCACTGAGCTACTGTTTGAGAAGCAGAAACTGAACCTGGTTGACAGGTTTTTATTGTCCAAAAGGTGTGACAAAAGGAAAAAGTCCACTTACATTTTTAAAATTCCTTCGCTTTTAATAAAACCATTAGTAACCCGTGAGAAAATTGGTTTACAAATATGACTCAAAACAGTTTTGTTTTGCTTGAAACATAAATCTAAGTAACAATGAACTGCTGAATAAGGTTTAAGGCAGCGCAGGACAGGGCTATTGGTCACCAAGGTCCCCTAGAAAAGCAATCCAAAGCACCTCTAGGGTCTAGACTGGAATACAGCCATATTCCTTTACTCCACCCTGACAGGGAATGAAATCTCAGAACATACTGCAAAAAGATTCCCTAACACACCAAACACTGCTTTCTCACAATGAAAGGGATACAGAGATGACTATTGGTCAACTTCCATATAGAGATAGATTAACTCTATCTACATCCAATAGTGCATAGAAATTCTAGGGTGCAGCATGGATATTGAGTATTTGTAGTACAGTACAGTACAGACCAAGAGGCCCCAATCAGTGATTTAGGGGGTGGAGTGGAGGAGCGGCTCATTATGCTAGGCACTGTATAGGTGTGTAGTACAAAGAGTCCCTGCTGAAAGAGTTTACAATCTTGGATAATGACAAGATGCTACAGATGGATGAAACAAACAGGGATGTGTGAAAACTAAGACAGACCCGTAGGAGCATGTTTTTATATAGACTAACTTTGTACACAAAACATAGCTCACTACCAGTCTTGCCATTAGTAACCGGCAGGTTTCTGTAGGCTTCGTGGCAGAACTGAGTCTTAACAAGAGATCTGAAGGACAATAAAATGTCAGTTTTACTTTTGTTTTCCTGGGAAATTTTGGTCATAAATGAGGGGTGGACTGTAAAAGTGCGTGGAGTTGTTTGTGGTAGAAGGAGCTAGCCTCTTCTGTTGCTTGTGGTGAAAGGGCTTCACCCAATGCAATTTTTATGTTTCTGAGTGATGGTTCCAGCCATTAGAAGTCATCAGTGGGAACTTCTTAGAGGATACAACTAACGTCATGGGGCTCCCATTTGTCCCTCTTGCAGTGGGTTCTCTGATTCTTTCACTGGGGTGAGTACTTCATGCAACCGTTTGCACACCCCTCTTTGGGGAGATGGATGTGGCCTATTGCCCCCTTTGCATGGTGAGAACTTCTTCCCAGACAGCTAAATGTGAGTAGATCACTGTTTGTGATCTACTTTGGGGAAAGCAAGTTCCAGTGTCCGGAGCCTCTACTGACCTGCTCGTCATTAAACAAACAAATAAATAAAATAATGTATTTTACCCCCATAATATAAAGTTATTAAAAACATGACTATTCAAAAACCGCAGAACTACTCCATCTGCAGCTTCATGTGTCTTGCAGTTTGTTTTTGTGAATTAATCTCTTGATAATCCAATATACATACTGCACTTGAAGGCCATTCAAGAAGTCAACATGTGGTTTCATGTCATCTCTTAACTCATTAATTTCAGAATAAAAAAACTAACTAAAAAAAAAAAAAAAAAAAAGAAGAAGCCAATGAGGGTCAAGCAAGGATTTTAAGTGAATTACCTCTCCTGCTAGCACAGATGATTTTCTCAGTCAGGAAGGTTAAAGTAATTAAAAAGACAAAAATGAGGAAATTTGCATTATATAGACCCCTTCTGTATCTTAGCTGATCTGAGGATAAATTAAACAAACATTTTGATTTGCAGTAAAACCATTGCCATATTTATTAACACAACAGCTCAGCCATCCATATGCTCTACCTTCTCAAATAAAGCCTATATTGTGGAACAGAGGAATTTTAGATGGCACTTTTTAATCTTATACAAGAGTGCCTAGATAGTGTGCTGTATAACATGAAACAAGATCAATCAGTAGCTGATATACAGCTTTCATTTCCTGGTGGCCTTGGAAGCACTATTATGCATAAAACATACTTTTGCAGAAGATTTGTTAAGATGGCAAGTTTTTTGCCCCAAATTTTCCCCCTCTGGATCTCTAATTGTAATAATCACTATTGTTGACATACAGTAACTGCTAAATTGCTGTGCAAGGTTTAGAAAAGTTTACTGTTTCCTACTACTTAGCCAGCAATTTAAACTGGCCCAACCATGAAACGTTTGTTTTATTCTTACCTTCTATTTCTACTCTCCTACAAGATTATCCTTTTCTCATGTGATATAATTAGAAACTCCCTCAAAATTGCCTGTCTCTGAAGTACGATTGAACGTAAAAGATAACCTTTTAGTTTCCTGAATCACTCCACTGGTCATTTTGTTTTCAGTATATCCCAGAGCATCGCAAGGTAATTTAGAATGTGAAAACAATTTGTGATTGACTTTATATATTGCCATGGGTGACAAAACCTGCATTACTTACATAAATCATTTTTGGTGTTTGACATCATTTTATATTAACCTCAGGGTGAAGACAAACTGAAAAAATTGATTGTGACATTTTTGACCATTCAATCATTCAATTAAATATCATTGAACATTCTTTATGGAAGTTGTAATAAGGCAACTACAAAAGGGGCGAGTAATGTTTGTATAATTTGGAAGAGTAGAAGACATAAAATCTATACTAATTTCAGTTTTGTGTCATTAAACATGAAGTATTGATTATTGCTCCTTGCAACAAAATTTATGAAGCTAGCTATGTTGTTGTGTCCACATAAAGTGATTCTGATGTTTTGCCCTCAGACCCCAAGTGCTATAAATGATGGGTTACAGTGACAGCTGGGATGCTGTTGTTCCAATTCACAGCCTGAGGAGATACATTTCATAGATTACACCAGGAGTGACCCAGCTGCAAACTCTAACTTCAGAAAATTAAATTGGAAGAGATCCAGACTTCTGTTGCAATACACTGAGACTTACAATGCCTCTATAAACCTTGTTATAATGTAAATCTACTGTAACATCTACTGTAGCTTTCTCTTTCTTTACTGTTATGCATGGACATTAATAAGTAATCGGGTTTATAAAAAGTTTGCAATGACAGCTAGAAATGCAAGGTTGCTTTTTAGATGAGGTGGCTAAAATAGCTGTATCCTGTCATTTTGTCAATGAGGTTACACATTCTATTTGTGTATTAATGTTTCTGTAGCCTTGTAGATCTGTACATTTAACGAAGGATAATGCCTTGCTATCGCACATAAATTTGGGAACACTGTAACATTCCAATATGGAAAACTATTTCAAGCTGTAGATGTATCACAAGCATGTAATCTGCATAAAAGCAAAGCAGGGCGTAGACGATATTTTCATATCCTACTAGCATATTCAGAATACATTATGAGAACTTGCTTTTACCAGTTACATAGGGTCTCAGTTATAGAACAACAAGGAGTGTGGGTCTTATTTCTTTCTGTGTCTGGGGGATTGCTGGATCCTGCTCTGTACAGCCAAAAGGCCAGTTCTGTGAGGGCCCATATGTAGTGATACAGGCCCTTATCTTGCGAAATTACCCATGTGGAGTTCAGAGTAGCAGCCGTGTTAGTCTGTAGCCGCAAAAAGAAAAGGAGTACTTGTGGCACCTTAGAGACTAACATTTATTTGAGCATAAGCTTCGTGAGCTACAGCTCACTTCATTGGATGCATACAGTGGAAAATACAGTGCGGAGATTTATATACACAGAGAACAGTAAACAATGGGTGTTACCATACACACTGTAACAAGAGTGATCAGGTAAGGTGAGCTATTACCAGCAGGAGAGTGGGGGGGCGGGGGGACCCTTTGTAGTGATAATCAAGGTTGGCCATTTCCAGCAGTTGACAAGAACGTGTGAGGAACAGTGGCGGGGAGGGGGAGGAATAAACATGGGGAAATAGTTTTACTTTGTGTAATGACACATCCACTCCCAGTCTTTATTCAAGCCTAAATTAATTGTATCCAGTTTGCAAATTAATTCCAATTCAGCAGTCTCTCGTTGGAGTCTCTGATATTTCTACCTTGAGCTTTAGTACTAACCAACCGGGGGGGGGGGGATCAGTGTTCACGTCACACTCCCCGTCAGTACCTAGCCCAGGCAAGCTAATGATCTAACCAGTGGACCAAATTCGGTGATGAATTCTGGTCATATGCCACCTGAGGCACATACGCTACGAAGATGACAACTTCTTTGGCCCATCTGACAACATAAGAGGTGTGAATGGGTAATGAATTTAGGGAAAAGCCTAGTAAATATCACATCTGCCACTTCCCTTGGCACATGGTAAATTCAAATCAGTATTATACTGCAAATGTGGACCATAAGGGAGGTATGACTGTGTCCCCATGTGCAATGGCATTACTGAGTCCAGGTTCAAAAATGAGAGATTTTCAGAGAGATTTTGGCTCTTCTGTTACCATATTAAGCTCCACAGCAGTGGAAATATAGAACTCCCAAGAGACTCTGCAACCACAACTGCAGAACCTGTAATATTAAATATACATTTGTACCAAAGCAAACTGTGAAGTTTCTCCATATATATTTAAAACTCTATAACATCTACTTTTTTTTTTTATAGTCTGAGTTCTCTTTTCATCCAGTTTAAGGCACTTAAAGGGTTAACTGTCCCTCATAATAGTGCTGGAGTTGCCATGGTGACAGTTCCTCAATCAGATGGATATATTTCTGAGAATGCATGGGAAGTACCAGAGTTTTGCAGAGATTACTCACGCAGCAAGGTATTTGCAAGAAAGGGGTTTACTTTCACATTAATAAGGAAGTGGGGAGGGAAGGAAGAAAAATAAGCAGCAGCAACAGTAAAAATGTTGAGGGCAAAAAAACTGTACTGATTTCTGGTGAGTTGCATTTAACTTTATACCAGAAACTGTGACAGAAAACTGCCTTTTTATGTTAATTACCAACCAAAACCCAAATGATTTACACTTTGCAATTAAAGGGGACTAAGGGAAGGGTTTTGCACTAATTCAGAACTTACCTCAATGGAGGAAGTGATAGTCTTTGGCATGTGCAGAGAAGAGAGACTTATGTGCAGGAACATTTAGTAAAGAAAACATTTCTTGAATGTTTCTAGGCCAGGGGAAATAAATAGTCCAAAAATCTAAAGGACAATCTAATTTCATTCGGAAATGTCTGTTTTTAAAAGCAGTTATTAGTTTAGGTTAAAGAAAATCTGTAACCAAGATAAATTCTGTCAAGAAGACAGCTTTCTATTGAGTACTAATAGGGAAGCTACTAATTATGTACATTACTTTTTTTTCCATTTTACTTCATTTCATGAAGTCTACTGCACTGAGATAAAATGGCTTTCAAGTTACTGCTGGAGGATACAGAAGAGTGCCAATTCTGGTCCCTGCCTTGGTCCCTATTCACTGCTCTCACAAGGCAAAAGGGGCCCAAAATGGACCAAGGAAGAATTGCCCTACACTGCTGCTGTGCTGAGGGCACTATACTGATAGTAGCCTTACACTGCTCTGTCTCCCTGACCCTGGCATAGTGGGATATGGCAGGAGTGGGGCTGGATCAGGAATGGCAGAGGGAAGGCTGCCCCTTAGTGTTCTACCCTACACTGATTCAGAACTGTGGATGTAGCTCATAAGCATGTGTGTGAAGGCTGCCTAGGTCCACCATTTTGCTCCCCTCAGCATCCCAAAGTCCAGCCCATACAAATGCAACACAGGATCTCTTCCGAAGTATCTAGCAATATCAGATAATCTGTCACCACTGCGCACAATATCACCGTACCTATTGCAGACTTCCCTACACTGAACAAGAGGCTTGAAGTTCAGGCTTTGTGTCTCATGGTACCTGGAAGAGATTTGGTGAGAAAGCATGCAATCCAAGAGAATGGTATGACATCTATCGGTTTCTTTGGCAAAGAATTTAAGAGTTCAGTACATGTGATTTGACTTGAAAATATTAAAGCTTTAATGGACATTTTTCTCACTAACCAAATAGCCATAGCTCTGGGAGGATGCAATCTATGATAATTAGAAATTCATTACAGTAAAATCAATCAGTCACAGGTATGGATTTTTTAATATTGACATGTGCTCATGTAAAATTGTTCGTGTCTTTCCTTTTTGTGTCAGTAAAGCATCTAAAGCCAAAACATGGCTAATCTTGCCTGCCCCTGCAGCTCCCATTAGCTGTGATTCCTGGCCAATGGGAGCTGCAGAGCCGGTGCTGGGGGCAGCGCACAGAGATTACCTGAATGCCCCTCGCCTAGGGACTGCAGGGGCATGCCAGCAAGCCGGCACTCGCAGCTCCACCCCCAGCCCCGTGAATGGGAGGAGGCTCTGAGGCTCAGGGACTGGTGTCCAGCCCATGGCACTGAGGCTTGCCACGGGCTGGATGAAAAGAAGCAGTGGGCCACACCCAGCCTGCGGGGCCCCCCTTTGCCCAAGGCCCTGGGCTGCAGCCCCTAAAGTCCCTGTGTTAATCCGGCCCTGTTCATGAGGTAGGGCTTCAAGAGAACATGGGACATTCAGCTTCTGTACCTAGAGTTCTTAGGTTTGGGGCCCACGTGAGATATGTTTGGTCAGACATCGTCTGTGGTTTTCTCTGGACTCTGAGGACGATTGGGTGTGGGGCAGTAGGAATCCCAGCCAGCTATTCCTGCTTTCAGCTTTGGGGACATGGAGGCTTAAAGCACCATGTGTTGAGCCCTTCATGCTGGTGGCCAGCTGGGAGCAACACGGCAAGAATGGGAGAAGGATCAAGGGAGGGGGTGACCCCAAAGAGGAGACAAACCAGGAGTGCGGGAAGAAACCTGCCTTTCTCCCTTACATGGCTGATGATCCTCCTCTGGCTGTGGGGGAACTGAGAGATTTGACAGTCAGAGCCCTTGGTGCTGGTAGCCATGCTGCTGGTTAGCTAACCCTAAATAAATGTGGGTGTTTGTAAAACTGCCAGAGCAATTTCCCAGGGAAAATGAAAGCAAGTTCTCCCACCAGACACAACTACAACGACAATCTTCTTCACCTGCTAATTTGCATTAAGAGACTTTGTTATACCAATACAGATTGTAAGGTTTTCCTGGTGTCTGTGGCAAGTCATGCAGATGTTTGCTTCTTTAAAGGTTTTTCACACCCTTCCATCCAACTCCTGCCTTCTTAATTCTCTATCCTATTTATTGAGTCGTCGTGTTTATAAAAATCATGTTAGTCTACTCAGTCTTGCTAACTTTAAGGCAAGACTCTGTATATACATATCGATACACCTCCGGATGAGTGTAACCAAGATGCAAAACCAAATTAATAAGTAGATGAGCAAAAATTCTGATTTAGCTGCCATGACTACAGAATGTGGAGTTCCATATAGCTGTCCCTACACAAGAAAGGGTGATGGGGACCCACCCACAGAGCCATGCCTATCTGGAGGTAGGACAGAGGGACAAATGACTGGAAGGATGAACTGTGGAAACTAGCTCTTTTTCTGTCAGGAGCAAAAGTCAATATTAATGGCCAAGACGCAACATTCCTTGCAACCGAAGTTTTGTAGCAGCTGATGTGGTCTATAGTGTTACGTAAATGTGGCCAGGAAGCATGAAGTGATTGCATTGCAGATTTCTTTCCAAGGCGGCCTTTTTGCTTTGGTTCCATGAGGCAGCTAAGGCATGGGAAATATGGCATCTTATCTTGGCACAAATCTTGGCAGGCAGCTCATGTAGCTGTAGAACAGCTTCTTGAATACAGGAATTAATTAACTTCAAAGTCTTGATGCCTTGCTTGATAAGACAGTGACCACATGATCCACACTGGAAGCAGCAAAGCAGGTATCAGAAGAGTCCTAGGCAATTTGTATGTTTGAGGTTTTAAGGAGAGCAGTCATTGGGCCTCAGTCTTCTGACATGAGGAATGGATGGCAAAAGCTTTCTTACCTTCCTTGAAGGTAATACTGTACAGTGAATTCCATGAAAAGAGCAGTTTAGCATCCTCACATAGCAGAGAAGATATTTAAGGTAATCCTAGGCCTCCTGAGAAACGCTGCTAGAGGGTGATGCGTGTATCATCCAAGACAGAATCAGGAGAAGTGGGAAAAGTATAGTCAAGGCATTACTTGAAATGGATGCAAACAAATCTCCAAGGTGTACAGGGGAAAGAGAAACAAGTGCAGGGGAGCCTTATTTGGCTTGAAAGAGAGAGATGAATCACTTTGAGGAAATTCTACCCAGATAGTGAAAAAAACCAGGATTCATTTATCCTTGTTAAGATTGAGGTATAGAATACTGGGTAAAAGGATTCAGATTTCCCTTATTTAATTTGTGGATGAGTTCCTATTCTGCCAATGGACACAATTTCTGGTCTCTAGAAGCTCGCTCTACATTTTCTAGAGAGTTCTGAGCTTGGTCCTGGTTCACATGACCTTGGTCTGCAGTCCAGTGACTGAGATCAGAGTCTAGGGCTGCGTCCAATTTGCCGGGTGGCCAGCTGAGGCAGGGGCACTTCTAGACTGATACAAGGCAGACTAGCACGGAAACAGGCATGAGCTAGAGTAAGGGTGTACGGAGAGACTTCAGCAAACTAGTAAGAACCCCAGGTAACAAGAGGAGCAAGAACACAGGGAGTCTATTAAAATTACTGGCAATGGGAGTGTTCCTGACTAGGTAGTGACACTGAGCAGACAGGAGAGACCATTTCCCTTAGGAGCCTTATACCTGCCTTGGGATTACCAGGGTGGGTCCTCACCTGCAGATAAACCCCACCCCATTCAACCAGGGTTCAGCCAATCACAAAATCTGTGGGTAATTGCCTCTGATGACTCACCCCACAGTCTGGCTCAGGGATGACTCATCAGGCTTAAGCAGGCTCAGAGGTAACTCATCACGACGGGACTAGCGACACCGTCAGAGGACCCAACCACATCAGCCACACCATCAGAGGCTCATTCACCTGCACATCTACTAATGTTATATATGCCATCATGTGCCAGCAATGTCCTTCTGCCACGTACATTGGCCAAACCGGACACTGCCTTCGTAAAAGAATAAATGGACACAAATCAGACATCAGGAATGATAACATACAAAAGCCAGTAGGAGAACACTTCAATCTTCCTGGACATTCTATAGCAGACTTAAAAGTAGCTATACTTGAACAAAAAAACTTCAGAAACAGACTTCAAAGAGAAACAGCAGAAGTAAAATTCATTTGCAAATTTAACACCATTAATCTGGGCTTGAATAGGGACTGGGAGTGGCTGGCTCATTACAAAAGTAGCTTTGCCTCTCCTGGAATTGACACCTCCTCATCTACTATTGGGAGTGGATTACATCCACCCTGATCAACTTGGCCCTGTCTACATTGGTTCTCCACTTATGAGGTAACTCCCTTCTCGTCCTGTGTCATTATATAATGCCTGCATTTGTAATTTTCACTCCACGCATCTGAAGAAGTGGTGTTTTACCCACGAAAGCTTATGCCCAAATAAATCTGTTAGTCTTTAAGGTGCCACCAGACTCCCCATTGTTTTTGTGGATACAGATTAACACGGCTACCCCCTGATACTTGACAAATATCATCCACATTCTATTTTTAATAAGCATAAACTAATAAAGTAGACATCTCCATTATCTCCTCTACCACTCCTACTTCCCCCTCATCCCTCGCCCCCTTCAGTTGTCTTTTGTGGGTCATCATCCTGATTACTGGGATAATCATGTGTCTTTTTAACATTGCTGCCATTTTACTGCATAACAAGATTTTATTCTTTTGTTAGAGGTAATAATATACAGGCTGAATGTTGTGGGTGCTCTCATGCATGCATTTGTCTTTCTAAATAATCAAATAAAAATGTCAATCAAAAACCAAAAGCAGTCTGAAGAGAGGAAATGTCACATTGAACAGAAAATTAGGCCAAGAGCTAGAAACAAAGGGCAGGCATAATTTAAAGCCTTTCAAACTGGAAAGAGGTTACCTGCTAATTAGAATACCACTGGGAAAAGCATTAACCATCTTGGCTGTTTAGTGCAAATGACTAAGTGATGGTACTGCAAGCAAGATTTCTCGAGATCTAACTGATAAGTTGGACACTTATGGGAGCAGTAGCCATTAAGCAATTGATTCATGCTGTGTATTGCTGATGTTTTAACTATTCTAAATCGTGAGAGATGCTTCACTTGGTATGTATTCTTTTAATTTATTAAGGATCAAAGTTATACTTATAGGGCAGTAATGGCCAGGACCAATTTATTTCTTTGAAGATTAGTACCAGGTTGCTTTTCTCCGCTCCCCTAGAATTCTTCATGAATTTTCAAAAACAAAATTATGGTTATTGTAAATATGCTCGCTAATCTCGTTAATGCTCTCAAACACATACCATACAGACCACCTAATTTGTACATGTGCAAGTTGTCTAGCTATTCCCTAACCTACTGTCAGGAACCAGGGCCTGCAGCAGAATCAGTCTGCAAGCTCCAGGCAATCTAATGAACATAGGCAGCCTGTTACAGGCAGGCTAACTGGTTACAATGCCCAACCCCTGCAGTAGCAGTTTAGTGGCCACTCAAAAGCATTCAGCCAGGCTGGGATAGCTCCTGTGCTTGCTTGTTCCCAGCCTTACTCCTGCCCCACCTCAATCTGGGTAACCTGGCTCTGACTCTTAGCTCTGGCATCTGACTCCTGGCTACTGAAGCCTGCTCCAACCACTAGGCTTCACCACTCACACCCTGGTCAGTGACACCTGTTTTGTAATCACTAACTTTATTTAGAAAATATTTAAGGTATCATCAATTTGTCATTTTCATCCCTTATTTATACTATATTGTATGTACTTCAATATATTTCCAGTATAAAAGATATAGAAAAAATGTATTAGACTAGCCAGTCCATCTTGCTACAATATTTCTGTGTGTTTTATACAGTCTAGTTTAAATTTTCTGCCACATCCCTAATAAAACTATTCCACAGCTTAATACATCATCAAGAACCCTTTAGGGACATTCATGCTTAGTTTTGTTTTCAGCCTATTCTTCATTTCAGCCCAGTTCTACTTCTACTACACCCTCATGCACACCTGTGTGATAACTGATTCTTTCCCTTGGTGTTTATACCCTTCAGCTATTCATAGGTCATTATTTTCCCCCATTCTAGTTCATTGCTTAGTTAATGACATGTTATTCATAAGTCTCATCATTTCTGTTGTTCTTCCCAGATGTAAGCTCTTTGGGGTAGAGGCTGTTTTTAATTATAAGACAGCACCTAGCACAATGTATGTACATCACTTAGCACAATAAACTACATCCAGTTGGAGGCCTTTAAGCACTAGCACAAATAATCTCACTCTCATTAGTCATTATTATATCGTGACGGTCAAAGTTGAAATCTCATATGACCAAATGTAAACCAATGATCTGGAAATCTAGCGATCATTTCTCACATGTAGGTATGTATCTCTCTGAGGATGCCCTCCAGAGCTTTGCTCCGTTTTCCATTAAATTAATAAAATAGTGTTCTTTCCTTCCTTCAGCTTTGCTAGCATTGAAAGAAATCTTTATTTTCTTCCCCTAAAGCAGATACCATTGCTCTACTGCTTTACTGCATTATACCAGTGTTTCTCAAACTGCGGTCCACGGACCCCTGAGGGTCCGCGAGGGTACGCCAGGGGATCTGTGGTCCTCGCTGATCAACTCCTCTCCCACCTTCCCTCAACTCCTGCACACCAAGAAACAGCTGTTCCCCAGCTTGCAGGAGGTGCAGGGAGGAGTAGGGACCGGGCGGAATCATGTCCGGGGCCACCAGCCCCACTGATCAACTCCTCCCGCTTCCTCCCAGTGCCTTCTGCACACCACGGAACAGCTATGGGGGAAGGGGTAGCGTGGCAGTGGGACCTAGGGCTGAGTGGAGGGCTTGGGGGTTCACAAAAATTTTTAAATCCAAAATGGGGGTCCTTGGGTTGCTAAAGTTTGAGAACCGCTGCATTATACCATAGTTGCAACAGTTCTGAAAAGCTTGCACAAGAGCGAAGTGTTACTCAGAGCCATGTTAGATTCCTTTTAAAAAAAGGCTTTTTTATGTGTTTCAATAATAGTGTTTCATCTGAGAATACACCAGCTTTTTAACTTTTGCTAAGAAAACCAAACTAAATGAATTCTCTCTATAACTGTGTTTTTCCATAGCTGAAGCACAACTAAAAGTTACAACCCTATGGGCATTGAGGAGAAGGAGTGAAGCAATAACAGAGTTACATAAAGCCTGGTGACAAAGAATACAGTTACAGCATAAAACCAAAGAAAATATTCTTTAAAATTTAGTCTTAGTTACACTATTTTTGAGCTTGATGTCTGAGTTGTAGAATCAAGAGGGGTAAATGAAATATCACTATATGTTCATGAATCATTGATCAATATCCCTTAAACAACTTTAATTATGGCATAGTAAGAAAAATCTCCACTTTACCCATTTAAAAATATTCAAACAATACTTTTGTTTTAAATTGCTGCTACAAAACTGGCTGAGGTTTAAAACTAGAAACTTGGAATGGACAGATTTCAGTGAAGGCTAGTTTGCCTGGAATGAGAGAGTTAGATTTACCTGAATAATGTGAAGACTTCTTAAATTACAATATGTATGTACAATAGAAAAGTGTATACTGAGGACTCAATTAATGCAATAAGCACATGTACACTGTTGTTGTTTGAAAGAGTGTATGTGCTCATATACCATGGAGATATAGGCCATATTAAAAAAAATAGAAGTAAGATTGCATGATCACTCAGTATTCAGGTTACTTTTCCAGGAAACAAACATGAGTGGTCATCTTGCCAAAGAGGTCAATAAGCATTGATGCTGCTGCTGAAGTCTTAATACCCCAAGAAAAACCAATGTAATGCTGCTTTCTTCCTCTACTCAAAACCATAGGTGCTGACTCCATGGGAGCTCCAGCTCTGGAGTACCCATGGAAAAAAAATTAGCAGGTGCTTAGCACCCACCGGCAGCACAGCTGATAACTGTTCCCCTTCCCTCCCAGTTCCTCCTACATGCCGCAGAACAGCTGCTCAGCAGTGTGCAGGAGCTGTGGAGGAGTGGGGATGGGTCATGCTCAGGGGATGGGCGGGAAGAGGCGGGGAGGAGCTGGAGTGGGTGTGGGCCTGGGGCAGAGTGGGGGGGGGTCAAGCACCCCCTCCCCGGTAGAGAGTTGGCGCCTATGCTCCTAACATATGCATAATGTGCCCACCAACAGTGTATGTAGTGCAGGCATTGGAGGAGGTAGAAAGGCAGGAGAAGAAAGCTTGATAAACTTGTCAGTTATTGATAACTGACCTTGTTCTCAAATAAACAATGGGCATCAGTGGACCAAAATCACTGACTAGGGCTGCCAGCCCCAATGGCCTCTGCTAATGCAGATCAGCAAGTATTAAAAACATGCTGCTCAGTAGAATGCATCTTGCCAGACTGACCTAGTGTTCCAAAAGAATCAGTAAGTAATTATCTCGTCCTATTCAAAGGAACAGGTCAGATATAGCAGTAATCACTGTTTTTTCCTTCTGAATTAAGGGGGTCAGCACACTTTACCCAAGTTGAGAAGAAAACTACTTTCTTCACAGTGTCTGGAGCATGTAGGATCACTGTCCCATTTTGGTGTGTGGCCCAATACAGTCAGAGCATGCATCTTACAGTCAAAACATTAATCATGCACTGTAGCTTTTCTAATTTTTTCTGCTGGCTCTAGTACACTCATGTGATTGAAGGACTATCCCGCCTCTAGCCAAATCAGAGACCAAAACAAGATTCAAGCTTTATGACTTGAAATAAATCTTCTGAAATAGACTTTCCACTCAGGAGAACCTCCTCAAATGCAACAATTGTTTATATGATTGAAGCTGTGTCATCAGCTATAATATTAAGCAGTGAAAATGGGTCCTCAAAAGTACATCATCACTTCCCAGCTCATGCAATAGAAGTGCCATCACAATCTGCTCCCACTTTGAAACATTTAAGGCATATCAGCTAACAGGAAATTTAAGTTCCTTAACACAGGATATTACTCATATGAGACAGCTAGGATTACCAACTTTCTAATCGCTCAAAACTGAACACCCCTGCCCTTGCCCCACCCCTTCTCTGAGGCCCTGCCCCTGCTTGCTCCACCCCCCCCCCCCAGTTGCTCGCTCGCTCTCCCCCACCCTCACTCACTTGCATCAGGCTGGGGCAGGGGGTTGGGGTGGGCTCCAGCTAGGGATGCAGGCTCTGGGGTGGGGCTGGAAATGAGAGGTTTGGGGTGTGAGAGAAGGGCTCCAGGCTAGAGCAGGGGGTTGGGGTGAAGAGGGGTATGGGCTGTGGGCTCCGGGTGGGGCCAGAAATGAATGGTTCAGGGTGTGGGAGAGGGTTCCAGGCTAGGGATGGCGTTTGTGAGAGGGTGAGGACTCCAGCTGGGAATGCAGGGTCTAGGGTGGGGCCAGGGATGAGGGGTTTGGTGTGCAGGACGGGGCTCTGGGCTGGGTCTGAGGGGTTTGGAGTGCGAGACGGGGTGTGGGCTCCAGCAGGGGGTTTGAGTGCAGGAGGGGACTCGAGGCTGGGACAGGGGGTTGGGAGAGGACTCCATGCAGGGGGATGGGGTGTGGGATCCCGGCAGCGTTTACCATGGTTCCCAGGAAGTGGCCGCCAGGTCCTTGCAGCCCCTAGACGCATGGGCGGCTGGCGAGGCTCTGCAAACTGCCCTCACACCCACAGGTTCTGCCCTGCAGCTTGCATTAATTGTGGTTCCCAGCCAAAGGGAGCTGCAGAGTCGGCCCTCGGAGCAGGGACAGTGTGTGGGAACCTCCCTGGCTGCCCATGCATATAGGGGCTGCACGGACCTGGCAGCCACTTCTGGGAGCTGCAAGGAGCTAGGGAGCCTGCCTTAGCCCCAGGCCCTTGCTGCGCCACTGACCAGACTTTTAAACGGCCCGGTTGGCGGTGCCAACTGGAGCCGCCAGGCTCCCTTTTCGACCAGGTGTTCTGGTTGAAAACTGGATGCCTGGCAACCCTAAGGACAGCCAATGTTATCAGCAGATTCAAGATCTTATACTTCAGGTACTGCTTGAACAGTTACCTGTCTAGAATGTTAATAGTTCCCCCCTCACCCAGTACAAGATACCCTAAGTGTTCCAAAATCATTATCATCCCCTGTAATTAATTATCTCAGTAAGGTATGCTGCAGCATAGAGGTAGATTTCTGTAGATAAGGGGGAAGGGCAATCTATGTAGGCTGTTTGGTGAGTGAGATTTGGGGAACCCACTCAGGGTATTTAAGATTAACTGAATGAAAAGCAAGGCCTCTGTCAAAGTGAGATACACCAGAACTGATGAAGACCTAAGAGCTCTGTGTGGCTCAAACACTTGTCTCTCTCACCAACAGAAGTTGGTCCAATAAAAAGATATCATCTCACCCACCTTGTCTTTCTAATATACCAGCACTGTTAGTTATCTGCCACCTGGAAATGCTAAAATAGCTAATTGATAAGCCCAGGTGTGAGCAGCTGTCTCTGCATATTTTTAGACTACAGTGGCTCATGTGCATTTGTGTAAATATTTCCTATGTTATATGCTGAACTACTAACCAACCAGTTTTTATTAGAGTCTTAATCTTTATGTATAGTGTAATTTCCACCAAACTGTCTTGTTTACCATCAGCATGAAATACTGCTTCTCCACACAGATAGTAATGAAGACACTCACTCATTCTGATAACTATAGCCATGTAGGCACCCTAAGGACTCAACCCACCACTCATTAATGTCAATCAAGGCTGTGCTTGTTAGAAACGGTAAACACATCTTATGCCTCACTCTTTGTCCCCAGTACATTTCCTGCTTCTCTTGTTCAAATTGGATGATAGTATCTAGGTACATGTAAGAAATGCTTTATACTCTGCATCTAACAACTGTTTAGCCACAGGTATCAGTGCAGCTTCAAACAATTTTAAAGAGATGCTGAAACAGGAACACAGTCCTGCCAAATGGAAAAACCTTATGACACTATCACTGCACTGTGTCTGTTCTGAGTGATGCTGTTCATAATCTGCTTCCAAGACAACATCCTGCAAAGTAGACAATAATGCTTTGCATTTATATAGCACATCTAATCAGAAGGATTTGCCAGTTCATTACAAACAGCTTCCACACTCCTGGGAAGTAGGTTTGCATATCACTTTACAGGCTGACAGAATAAGGCCACACAGCAAATCTGTCACAGGTCACATATCAATAGACTGCAACTCTTAAGTAAACATCAAGTCCTGTTCTCTGATCAGTAGACCACACTATCTAAGGCACCTGGTTACACCAGTGCTAGACTCCTTTATCCAACTCTTATCAATTAGTCAAAGTAATCTTATTCTTGACTGGAAAAATTGAAATTGGAAAATTTTAAATCCCATCTAATATAATTGCCAAAAGAAGGCAATAATAGCAAAAGAAGATTAAATGTCATACGGTAAATAAAAGCAGTTTGATAATGGAAAAAAGAGTGTTCTGGACTCTTATTTAAAAATATTGTTTCTATGGTACCCGAGTATGTGAAGCAGAAGCATTTACAAAGTGAACAATTTCATCAACTGCAAAAGCTGTTTATTCCAAGTGCACAGTAGGTACTGCAAGCCATGACTGGTATTGTGCAATGGAATAAGAGTTTTACCAACCAAAGCCCCTTCTAAGTAGAAATGTTAGTTTGAAGATATGAAATGGCTTTTCACTATTGCCATCGTTTCATAGGGCAGTCTCCAAATAAAAAGGTGTTTTTAGGGGGACTCAAGCAGAACTCTAGTTGCACCGGTTCTCACGCAGATCTGAATAGGAGACAATTAAACTTTTACTTTTATGTAGTGAATAGTTTGCAGGAGTCAACTCTGTAGGATTTTGCAGTGACACGGATATCTAGTATTTAGACTGGATGGCACAGTGAACTACAATCCAAGCAATCCTCTTCGTACAGTGTTTTAGCTTAGCTATGCCATTCCCAGTGACTGGATATTACTATCAGTGTGTGGGACCATGGTGGGTTATTGGCTTTCCCCATTTGTCATAATATACAACTGGAACAGCCAACCACAGCTAATAATCTTTCACATACCTTAATAGCGTGATTTGGGATTAGTTGTTTCCTTCTGTCATATCAGCATCTTACAAAGGGTATATTAACATGAGTAGACAATGAGGGAGTGCATATTATTCTCAAGCATATTCAATTAGAGCTAGATTGTAAATTCATTGAGGCACAGATCTGGTGTTTGGTAAAACACTTTCCAGATAATACAGTGCCCCATAAATAGAACACAGTTAAATGTTTGTCACCTTTGAAACAATTAACACATCAGTTTCATCCCCAAACAATTTGAAATGTCCAACATGCAGAATACAGAATAGGTGATTACAGCAGACATGCTGACAGGCCCTTAACTTTTGCAGCACCGTTGGGGACCACTATAATATGGAACCATACTAATTTCCCATGTGAAACATCTTAACTACATGTCTGTCTCATAGGTGAAATAATCTCATTTTCATAACACTGAATCCATAGTTAATCATTTAATAGTCATTAATATAATTGTTCAATCTACTGTGGTCTCTTTATAATCTGTGTATAATTTAACATGCCATATAAAAAGCTGGCCATAGATTAGTCTCAAAGGCAAATTATAGCAGTATTCACTGCCTTTTTAATATCTAGGCTACAGTTAAATGAATCCTACAGTTATCATGGAAAGTAACAGGTTTAGGAGGAAACATACGCATCTAATCCACCTATCTAATTTTCTGTATAAAAAAATAAATTTAATTGCCAATTGTAGGAGATTCTGTTCAATGAAAAATAAACCATGTGGGCTTTTTCTTCCATTAATAGCAACAAATGACAGTTACAAAATAGCACAAAAGGCATACAAAATGTTTTGATTAATGAAGCTAGGATTTAGCTACTCAGCAGTTTACGCTAAATTTCTACTGCCATTAAATGTTCAGATTATTTCTATTATATAATTTGAGGTGCTGCTAGATCCTAAGCATTCAGTGGTTTCACAGCAGAAGAAATGGTGAAGGTACTGAACCTTGTAAAGATATAATGAAGTAAATTTTAGTCTTTTTGTGCATTCCCACCTTTCAGTATTAGGGTCTAAAATCCATCATGCACACGCCTCAAACCACAAAGTGTCCTGGTTTACCATGCCTAAGGGGCTCACTTTTATTCAAGGCATTTTTAGACTGAGAAATGGCTTTAAAAGGGGGAGGGGAGCAATTTTCACTACTTTTCACACCCAGTACTGGATTTCATTTAAAGCTACACAGTTCTTTAAACATCTCTTTGGGGCAGACCCTGAATTTTCAAATACATTTATAAAGTGCCTTGCACAGTGGGACCCAAATCCTGATTGGATCCTTAGGGAATTTCCAAAATATTTCAGGCAGGTGGGATTTTCACAGGGATCTAAAGTAGTTAGACATCCAACTCCCATTGACTTTCAATATGATTTAGGCACCTAATTCCCTTAGGCACTTTTGAAAATCTTAGCCTTAAAAAAACAAAAACAAAAAACACACAAAAAAACCCCAAAGTACTTCCCAATATAAAAACAATGGGACCCCATCTGTACATTTCTTCTCCTTCCTCATAATCACCACCTCACAATACCAGATGTTTTCCATTTATTTTGGTCTTTAAATAAATTAAATAAACTGACTACCAATGGGGAAAATAAGCATGTCTCAAAATTCAAGAAGTTTTAATATCCTCATGATTTTACTACATTAGTAAAGTTTTGAAATTTGGGGTGGTAAGTGGCTGCGACACTTTATTTCCCTGTAATTTCTCTAACTTTCCTATCCCTGAGGATGAAACCTATTACTTGGAGTCTGGTATTGAAACGGTGTATCTTTAACTCAAGTGAAGGTCCGTACAATTAAATGACTTAAGTCGCCTTCTAAGAAAGCAGACTGATTTGCATTTACTGGGATCCTTGTAACTGTTAGAGAACAGAGCCTGACTGGCACAGTTGTGGTGAGAAAGGAAGGAGTGGTACAAGGCAGTGGTTGTATGGAGATGTAGTTGAGAATTTTAATACCTACACAGGTTTCAGAGTAGCAGCCGTGTTAGTCTGTATTCGCAAAAAGAAAAAGGAGTACTCGTGGCACCTTAGAGACTAACAAATGTATTTGAGCATAAGCTTTCGTGAGCTACAGCTCACTTCATCGGAGCCGATGAAGTGAGCTGTAGCTCACGAAAGCTTATGCTCAAATAAATTGGTTAGTCTCTAAGGGGCCACAAGTACTCTTTTTTTTTTGCGAATACCTACACAGTTATATTGTGAAGTTACTTGTAGTGCTGGAACAAAAAAAAGTGATAAACCTCCTCTGGCAGAGGATCTCTCAGGCCTTTGTTGCTGTTAAGGCCCCTCAGGTGGGGAGCTTTGTCTCTGTGAAATATTTTAGCTACTTAACTCAAAACTGAATATCAGACAAGAGACCATGCTCACTGAAGACAAGCTAGAAATACTACACAATTTACCACCCAGGAAAAATGTATGAATAGTGCAAGGGATTAGGGCTGTACTGAACTTAACTTTCGGATGCAGTGAAACATATGGAGAAGTGGAGAAAGCAATAAATGGTTTACATTTGAGTGTAATAAATACTGTAACAATACTCTAGTCACTTAACCTCGAGCACCCAAACCCCAACATTAGATATTACTTTTGCTTTTGTACTTGCAAAGTACCTTGCTATTATCATAACATACCCCTGAAGTAGTAATTCAGATGGAACTTTTTGATTTCACAGGAATGAACAGAAGTTCTCATACATTTAATAATTTAGGGATTATTCCAATTTAGTAACTGCAGCCTGAGTCCCACAATGAGCTCCAAGCAGGTGTTGGCCCACACAGAGTGCCCTGCAGGATCAGGGTCTAAATCTATTCTCAAAGGACTGTATGAAATCTATTTAGGACCAGCATTTTAATAAGGCTCACTTCTGAGCTCTACAGGACTCAGACTCCTGCATAGTTCCTAAACTCCACAGGAGCGGAGCTTAAACTCTGAAGCTCCTTCTCCCAATCCCACCCCCCACCTTTATTTCTTTAGTAAAAAATCAACAATTTTTCCCACATGCACAAGAGTGGTGTTAGTGTGATCCCCTGAGAACTTGAAAAGCTTTGGTGACAATTCATTATCATGGGGCAAGCATCCTGAAGTCAAAAGTGTCATCTTTGTCCCAGACAGAACTAAAATAGTTTATGGAAGTTTGTGATACTGTTGATAGAAAATAATAGCTAATGGTGGTAGGAGAGATACTGTGACCATTTATATTAGGTTCGTAGGTTGTTCCCGTATGAGTGCCCGAGGAGTTAAATCTAATTTCTCATAAATAAATATCTGCAGATATTTAAAAGGAACTTTTAACTGAAAATTGTTGCCTAGCAACTCCACCCTACATTGCATGTTGCAGCTATGATTTATACCTACAGGAGATAAACATCAATACAACTCTGTAAATCTGAGCAGCAATAAAATTGTTGTCCACCATAACTAAGTCAACCTTCAAGAGTTTATTACAAGTTAGTCTTCCAACATGAACCCCCAAAAGCAAGCAAACTCACTTCTTAGATGAGAAAGCTATTTTCTTTCCAAATGTACTTCAATAAATGAGTTTCTAACCACTGGACCTTGTCAGGAGGAGAAACTTTGACAGGATTTTTTCAGTTGAATTAACATACTTTAATTGAATATACAGAGACACAAAACATTAAACAACTTGGTTTCATGGTCAGATAGTTACCTAAGCCGAGTTATGACAACCTGAAAAGTACCAGAAAGCAAATTTCTAGCACTTGGTGAGACAGGAAAACATTGCTGAGTAATTTCTGTTACTGTACAATGTTTATAAAGATTTCAGTTAAAACAGCTTTAAAATGGTTACCTGGTAAGCTTGTTGTCCTTGTTTTTCTAGAAAAATACTGTAAGCACAAGGATAATCCATGAAAGTCCTGGTATTAACGAGACTGCTCACATGCTTGAAGTTAAGCACATACTTAAGTAATTTGCCCAATAGAGCCAAAGTCTAACTAAATCTTCAAGGCTTGGAAAATGGTCCAATAAAATTGAGTTCCAATTCCTATCAGTGATTAGAACATGAATTGCGGAGTTAATAAAAAAAAAATCTTCTCATTGCATTTCAAGCCCTGATCAAACACACATCAGGGATTTCAAAATACCTTACTGAACAACTGCCTATAAAGCTCCAGGGTATTTTACATTTAAGGGTCTATCAAATGTTTGTGGGAGTCACTGTCTTAAAAGAAAAAGAAAAGCCACCAGAGTTGTTTAGAGAAGGCCTCAGTAGGCAGTGCCTCAAAGATTCTGTGAAGAGAGCAGGCCTCCTGGCCACTACAGGAGACGAGTGGGGAAGCTGCTTAACATCCCCTACGTACTAGAGGAAAGGGCCGGTCAACTACCCAAAAAGGTGAATTAGGGGAACAGAGACTGTCCGGCTCCCTGGACAGGCCAGAGAGGCAGAAAAGGATTGAGAAAGAGTTATTACCTGGGAACATCACTTAATCCTGAAAGGAGGTAGGAGGACTCTGAACCATCTCAGGTCAGAACCTTAAGAGGAAGGTTTGGTCAAAGGATTTTCTAGTTAGCTCTCTGGAGGAAAACTCCTGTGTACCCTGAGACTTATTTAGCTGTGACCTGACTATGGGGTTTCTGAAGCCAAAGATTATTTCTTTGCCATTCTGTTCTTCCCCCTCATTCTCAGTGAGTATGCAACTGACCCAGCATGGATTTGAACTCAGGACCTCCTCCATTTAGGGCCCCAATTCAAGAAAGTCTCTATTCATGATAGCACTTAAGCATCTGCTTAAGTCCCTTGAAGCCAGTAGGACTTAAATACATGTTTAAGTGATATCCTGAATGGAAAGGGATTTACACATAGGCTTAAATCTTTTTTTGAATAGGGCCTCCAAGCATGACTCTTAATTGTTTGAGTGAAAGGACAAACTCTTAGTGTGGGTTGCACCAGCTTTGACCCAACATTTTAAATGGGTCAATGTAAGGTTGTCTGTGTAATCTGCAGAGGCTTATTATTTTGCAATAGTTTCTCAGCATTGTGTTGGGGCTAACAAGATATAAGCGAGCAGTGCTGTGCATTCTGTTCTCACTGCTTTGCGATAATACTGGAATGTGCTTATCAATGTTCTGCTGTGGTTACTGAGCCATTCAAGTCCTATTGCTGTAGTGCTCATTACTGAAAGGTGGACACAGAACATTATTTAGTCTGAGGAGCACCAGAGCTGTTGCCCCACATCCATTCTTCACCTGCAAGATCAATCCTGTTAAATTATGTGCTGTGAATAGCATACAGAATTGAACTGAAGGCTAGTCAGTTTGTTTAGTAGGGCAGCTTCCCAGGTGCCCCAATGGAAGAGCCTTCACTGTTCTCTTACCTAGTTACTAATTCCTCTATTCCCCAGTCTCTCTGAAGTTCTTCATTCTCGTAAAAGCTGGAAGAGAAAATAATTCTAAGGCATGAGGCTGCCCTCTATGCTTCCAGGTCTAAGGAAGCAAAGTGAGGTGAAAGAGAGTAGGGTTGGTGCCTTTACACCAGCTATGTTATTTTTTGCCTCCTAACTTAGAGACAGGTGAGGCCACAACGTCTAATGTAAGGATGATGATGTATGAGGGGGGATTGCAGTAATCTTAAAAAAAGCGAAGTGGAAGGCATTTTCCTTCACTGAAAATAAGGTTGTAAAGAACCATCTTAGCCTTAAATGGAACATCACTAGCCACATGTTAATGCACTGGAATTTTAAAGTTCTATTTAGAATAAACAGGAAAATATTTCACAGAGCATGTAGCCTGGAAGTGGAATTCACTTCTTCAAGCAGTCATCTAATCACAACTCTGTAGCTGGGTAATTGCAACCAACATTTGTCATTATGAATGCTGGAAGGCAATCAACCCTTATGCTTTTGGATGCAAGTTCAGGAAGAAGTTTCCTTCTCTCTTCCCCACTTCCTAATATACTGCATTGCACACTTTAACAACTCTGGGCATGGGGCAAGAGTGGAGAGTTTCAGTTTCCTCTGAAGAGTCACAAATTTGCCAGTGAAAGAGACAGGACACCTAACATGAATCATTGGTCTGATCCACTGTGTTAATGCTGCAAATCATTACAGAGAGATTTTAAATGTCAAGGTGCTGAAGACTCATGTAACGTAGCACCGTGATCTAAAACTAAATGTGTTTTTTCTTAATGCTAGTACTCCAATGTCAAAGCAAAAAATACAAAAATATTTTCAAGGTTTATTAGCTCTTCAGTTACTACATTCCCTGATTTCCCTATTTGCATGGAAAAATCTCAGTATTAAACATAATACAGGTTCTTAATGTCTAATGTTCAGCTGATAGAATGCTATGCAGTATCCAGCAGTGTCTTTGACTAAAAGACATCATATAAAAAAAAAAACCTTAAATGCAAACAAAAAAGCAGCATGTGAAACCACACGATGGAAGCTGGTCGCATTCAATCTCTGAAAGCAAAAAGCTACAGTTTATATGAATAATTCAAAAAACAGCCTCAGACAAATGATCCCAGGTCTATATGGAAATAGTAAAACCTCTAGAGTCTGCAGCTTTTTTTATTATAGCCTGGTTCTTGATGAATGCCATTTTCTCTGGGGTTATTTTCTATTTTATAAATTAGCAGTCAGCTAGACAGCATATGCAGATAACACTTACAGTACACCCTACATAGAAATATTTTAATTTTATATTCATTTCTGACTCGTAAATTATTCATTAACATGGATCAGGCAATTGCGTAAAAATTAACAAATTAGTTTTCATTTGTTTATGTTAATTATTTAGAGTTCTCCCAGTTTATTAGAAAAACACAGGAAGATTAATTTCAGAGGGAGATTAGTCTTGTTCTCAGATTTGTGCTTGCTCCCTAGACATCATACAAATTAGCATTGTAACAGTTACTTTTATAGAAACCTTTTAAAAGTAGAATTCTAGTGGTCAGTTTTTGGCTGAAACACTGTGGTACACAGTAGATTTCTAAATTACGAAAATGCCTTTGGATATTGTTCAGCAGCATTATGAAAAATGGGTTGTAAGTGCTTTATTTACAGAGGAAGTTAGAAGTTTCAATAATTTTTTTTTATCACCCATTAAAAATTCATATGCAGCTCCCAAATGTGTTCCTTATCAATCTTTAATATAGTCTTTAATATAAATTTTGTTTAGTACTCTGAGAACATTTTAACCCACAAAAAGCTTTACCCGTCAAATTAAGATATAGTCATTCTGTTATGTTAAACACTGACTTCAGTTACATGATTTTTCACTTTTTGTTTCAGACTTACTGTAGGGTATAACTATATATGCAAAAGCTTTGAGCATTATTCACTAACACAACATCTATAGCAGAAACCATAAGCATTCAGAGTATACCTAGGCAATACACATAAGCTACATTTGCACATTGTAAAGCCCAGTCCACCATGCACAAGTTTTTCCAATGTCATTTATTGCCCTTTTAAGTCAACTCTCTTTCAAAAGCCAAGAGATATCTTACCATAGATATTAGCTGAGTGTCAGTGTCATAGTTGAGAGCCTGCTATCCCCTCTGGTCTCTCCAAGTATATGCGTGTAGGTGACAGGTCCTGCACCTTCACCTCTCTCATGGTGGAATCCTACAATTCTCCCATTCTTAGAGTGGGTTCCTGGGCTACAGCACCCTGTGTACTAACTGCAGTTATTCAGCAGGCCCAATAGGGTTTGGTTGTCTACAGTTTTCACCCCTTTGGGTGCTGGGACCGGTGCTGAATACTGTGACCCAAAACAGCTTTTTCAAAACAAAAGTATTTTTTAATCACAAAAGAAAATGTTTTTAAAACACAATCAGACATCTGTGTGCATATCTGTCTTCCCTATAGGCGTAGGTGGGCGGAGTTTATCCTAGATACCCCAGCCTCTGGGGATTGGCGTTCGGTCTGCTCCCCAGCAGTCTCACTCTCCCCCTTTTCCTTTAAGGACTTCTTAAATCCACCACAAAGTTCTTTTTCCAGTTTTCCCACTTGCATTCCCCCAATGTCTGACTACAAACTAGTCTGGTGAACTCAGCATGGCCAAAGGTGAAATGTCAAAAGCAAATGACACATGGATTGTCCTTTTAGTACAAGTAAGTGAAGCTATCTAGAACTATTGCCCCTTTCCTGGGTACATGCAAATAGCTCCTGCTTGAATTAACTCCTTGTAATCATATAGCAGTATGGGAGGAAGTATTGCCCAGTGGTTGGGGCAATAGCCTGGGGTGTGGGAATTCAATTTCCTGCTCTGCAATAGGACTTCTTCCACGACCTTTGGCAAGTCACCCTTCCTATGCCTCAGTTCTCCATCTGTAAAATGGGGGCGATCATGAAGTAGGGAATCAGTGAGATGGGCACTTCCCATTGAAACATCATGGACTGATGTCTCTATGACAGTCGGTCAAGGGATATGTCAACAGAGTACCATACAGCAAACACCACAAATAGAAAGGACATGTAGTATTTGTAAAACATTATAAGCATCCACACTCATCATAGTAAACCCTTAACCATTTATATCCCATAATAAAGTTATCTACATTTGAAATGAAATTCATATTCAAAGAAGCATGTGGGGAGAGTTTATTAAAACTTCTGGAGGCATGATCCTCTATGGGAAAAGTCAAGTTGTAGTTTATGCATTAAAGCACTACACTTTTCCTATGCTGTAGGGTCAGACTCATGGTTGCTAAAATTTGTCACAGGAGAAACACTAACAGATCCCTAGTCATTTCGGAAGCAACATGAGAGCTACATGCTGTAACATAGCTCCAACATAGTTGAAAATGGATTAATTAGATAAAAAGAAAAATTGGTGCAAAAAAAGTAAGTAGCACGAGAACCCTAAAGCTGCATATAGATAGTTCTGATATTCTCCCAATTGGTCCCTCACTGCAGGAATGTTCAGAATCCTCTTGGAAAATGACTTCAGCTAATGAGTGCAGGATGAGGACCAAAAGCCCCTCCACAGTTTTGAAGTGAGGTTTTGGTCAGAAGAATAGATACGAGCACTGGGAAGAGTAACTGTCCTATTCACTCTCCCTCATTTTAAAAATAACTGCCCTTTATTTCTAGAAATGGTCTCATTGACATGAGTGCAGCCTCAGTCTTCAAATGGTTTGCATGGGTGTGTAGCTCTCTGAAACTTGATAAATGTAAACAAATTCACTCACTGCTAGGTGCTCCCTCATGTCCAGGGATGAGGCATAGCAGCTCTCTCACTTGGCCAGCACTCCCTGCCAATGGTTGCTCTGGCAGTTCCTCTTCCAGTGACTCAGCCCTCCAACCAGGTCACTATCTTAAGTCCACCAAGTTCACAATTGTCCAAACTGAAAGTCCCCTAAATTCCTAAAATATCTTTAGCACAAACAAAAATTCTTCCCTTTCTGGGGCTCTTCTTCAACCAGTCTTCAGCTCAGCCTATAACCCCCTTGCTAGGCTCAGTAACCATTGTGGGATGCTTATCCAAACCCCTTCCTTAGGGCCAGTAGGGGAACCCAGTCCCACCCTCTAATCTAGATTCTAGCCCTGTCCAGCTAGTTCTGCCCTTTTACCTGTGCTGCATTTTTCCCTGAGCCACTTTCTACCCAGCCTCTTAAGTTCTCTTCTGAGTCCTTCTGTATCTCCTCTGCTTAATCAGGATTTCTCTCAGGCCTTCTTACCTGGAGAGCTTTTCTTACTCTCAACTTACTACCTGGCTCTCTCTCCAACCCCTTCCCCAGCTGGACTTTATCACCACTAAAGCCTGGCTCTCATTCCCATTACTGCAGCCACCTTCTGCTCTTTACAGGGGATTGCTCTCAAGTGGGGCTCATTCTATAATCAGGTTGGTTTAGCAAGCCACTCTGTTACAGTAAATAATTTGACGATTCATAAGGAATAGAATCCAGCTCATTACTTCTTAGCTGCATGAGCTGTACTGGACCCACAGGAGTAAAAAGTAGTAAAAACTCATTCTGTCACTGAAGCAAGCAGCTGAGATTCTGAATACACAGAGTAGGAGGGTGTTATATTCTATGTAACCATCACTCCTCAGAGAAGAGCTGTCATTGTGCTGACTTGAAGCTCTCCCCTTATGAGTAGAAGTGTTATCCTGTGGACTAAAGTTTTTTTATTAATAGAAGTTTCAGAATAATGTTCTTGTTTTGTCTATTCATCTGAATGTAGGTGAATTAGTTTTACTGCAGAAAAGAGTAAATACTGTGATAAATATGCCTTCAAATACAGCATAGATCTGAATGAAAATTTACTTACTAATACTGAAGAATAGAAACCTGTTTTTATTTAGTGAGGCTTTAAAAACAGGTTTTCTTCCTTGATCTATGCCTTAAACAATAGATTAAAGTTACCATAAAAAAACCACCCAAGTGTAAACTTAAATGGTTGATTTATGCTTTGCTTTACATAGTCAGACACAGTGATAAACATATGCCTAGCTACAGTACGCTGGGGGCTTCCCTGCTGAACAAACAAACTGGGTATTACTTACACATGCTTTCCCATTAGTTTAGGAATGCACCACCCTGCAGTTATGTTATTCAGAGTCAGATGACAAATCACAAATTTTCCTTTGAACCTTAATGGAGAGGAACCAGAGGAGCAGGGTAAAAGTTTACTTATTTTCAAGTAAATTATTGTAGCTATTTTTAAGTGAAGATATAGACAAGGAAACTGTTTATCAACCATTTAATTTAGTGGCAATTCTAACACCTACTCCAGGAATCTGAGAGGTCCTGGTATTCTCTCATGTGAAGGACTATTGCAGAGGAATGGTGATTTAAATGGAAAATAGGGTGGATATAAATTCACTATTTACTTCTCTAATACACCATTTTGTTTCTCCTTCTAGAGTGCTGAAATTTACAGACCCTTTTGCCTTAATGACTATTGCAAGCCTCCACTCAAATTCCAGTTGTAAATAAATGATTGTTCCTTTTACATTAAAACATTTGTACATAAGCTGAGTGATCTCAAAGTTGTATGCAATGCTGGTCTCAGGATATTAGAGGCACAAGCCACAGTGGTCCCAGTATATTAGAGACACAAGGTGTGAAAGATCAGACTTTTTATTGGACCAACTTCTGTTTGGTGAGAGAGGCAAACTTTCGAGCTACAAAACAGCTCTTTTTCAGGTCCGGGAAATGCACTCAGTGTCACAGCTCAATACAAGATGGACCAGATGGTGATAAACAATGCTAAACAATCTGTTCCATCTTGTATTGAGCTGTGACACTGAGTGCATTTCCCGGACCTGAAAAAGAGCTGTTTTGTAGCTCGAAAGCTTGTCTCTCTCACCAAACAAAAATTGGTCGAATAAAAAGCATCATCACCTCACCCACCTTGTCTCTCTGATCTCACAATTGTCACACAGGTAGCGATGTCTGTTTTTCACTCTGGTGTTGTTAACTCAGTGTAGCTCTCAGATTTCATGTTATAATTCTATTATAACACAATAACAACACTAATGCAAGTGTATTATGTTGTTATATTTGTATGTTTATGTGGAAGTTCCAGAGTCATGCGAATTCCTCTTCATTCTGTCTAAACCCAGACATATATTAGATTGCAAACTCTTTGGGCCAGGGATCATCTTTTTTGTCATGTTTGTATAACGCATAGCACAACAAGGTCTTGGTCCATGACTGGAGTTCCTCAGCACTACCCCCCTACAAATAAAAGTTATAATAATTAAGGGGTCACATCCCAGAGCACGGCCAGAGCAATTTGGCCATGGTAGGTTCCCCTAGAAATTTCATTCGGGCAGTTCTTTCCCTGCATTTACATTCTAGTACTAACTGCACCCTAACCTCGTTACATACATTTGCCCGTACACACACTGCTTACACCTTGAAATGAAAAGGTGTGCAATAACCCCTGCGGTTGTGATGCTTCTCCATAAACAGTGCTAAAGATCAATGCTACTTATCTCCCTAACTTCCATCCCTCCAAAGACACTATCAGCCCAAGGTCAAAGGCTTTGTCTACACTTAAAAGTTAGATCTACATAGCTACATCAGGCAGGACTGTAAAAAAAGCCACACCCTCGTCCAACATAATTATGGTGACCTAAACCCTGGCATAGATGCAGCTATGTCGATGGAAGAATGCTTTCATCAACGTACCTAGCTTCATTTGGAGAGGTGGTATTCCTACACTAACAGAAAAACCCCTTGCATTGGCGTAGGCTGTGTCTACATTATAGGGTTAGGCAGTCATAGCTATACCAATATAGCCTCCATAGTGTAGACAGAGGCTAAGAGTTTGTTCCAAACCTCTTTTTTCTTAATGGTAACACACTGCGCTACCAGCTGTGTCATTAGGCACGGTTTGCGCTCTGTTCACTTTTAAACTAAATAAGATTCCAGACATTAGCAAGAGAAAAAGATTAGATTTTTTAAAGTATCTAAATAATTATGTTTGGTTGTCAAGATGAATAAGGTTATTAAGATTCTAGAAACAGACTTACAATTTTTAATTAAAAAAAACTTTTTGCACTAAAGCAGAAAGCTGAACTTTCATCTAATTAAAAACATACAAATTAGCTTTTGAGGAAGTCTGAATTCTCAAAGTGTAGACTGCAACATCCAGAAGAGTCAACTAATTTAGGTACTTTAATTTCTTTGCAGTGAAAGCTGTTAAAATATATAACCCATAATATTTCCACTTTAAGTGTCACTTTTGCTTCATATTAATTGCCTTCACGTACATTACTCTGCCTCCATGAGAGTACAGTTGTTTATAAAGCAAGTTCATTCACTGGTAACATTCCAGAATGAAGTAGATTTCCATTTTTAACTCTCAATTTCAGTATAGAAGTTTAGGGTGGAATTTTCAGAAGTGCTCAGTATTGATGTAACTTTGATCCCATTCACTGGGAGCCTTTGAAAATCCCACTCTTATGGGAAAAACTCTTACAAGGAAGAGAGGAGTTGCCATCTTTAAAATAAGCACAGACATCTTTAGAGAAATTCAGTTCACCAAAACCCTGTTCTTCTTTCAACTAAAGAAACGCTCTCCAACCTACTTGCTTTAATCTTGGTGTCCCTTTGCAGGTGAAATTCCTTCTGATGTTAGGGAGTTTGGGCTTGTCAGACTGTTAACCATGTCAATCCTGAGAACCTGGACTTTGTTGTCATAACCCTGGTCAGTATCCGCAAGACACTGGTTTCACTTTGAAATTTAAACTTCCATATCCACCTGAGACCACTTTATGGAAACAAGGGTGACGTAGTTCAGAGATCATGCCTTTTTAGTCAGTTTTGTGGAAATTATTTCCATGTTTGGATCCAAAATTAGGACAGACAAAAAAAATCACACCAACAGTGCATATAATATTCTCAAAGTTACCATATGAGAGATACTAACTCCCATACTCCAAAATAATTTTGTAGTTTCTTGTAACTCGAAGCTGGCCTTTGGGTGGTAAATATTTATGCTGTTCATGAACTAAAAATAATATACTAGATGGGATATATTCTCATCTAGATGCAGATGACACCTGATGAGAGTTTACTGTTTCATTCAACCTGGCTTGATACGAGAAAGTTTTTCATAACCAATATCTTGTACTTGTCTCCCCACATCACCTTCATCTTGTCTCTATCAGCAGTAAGTATCCATAGCAACAATCCAAAATAAATCCATTCAGCTGCTGCTTTCTGGCTGTTACTGCCTTTTTCAGAGGTCAGATTTCAAAGAGGGCTAAAGACTGAGCACCTGTGGGATTATATAGCCTTTATATTTAACCTGACTAATATCAGTGAAGAGAAAAGAATGATCTGAATGTTTGAAGCCTACACTGAAATAGCTGCTAAAATAGCATTCTGATGTTTTGAGAGACCATTAACCACCTGGGCATTTAAAATAAACAACCACCCATATTGCTCTGCAATAAACTAAGAGAATGCATTTTAATTGTGCATGTCCAGATTCTCTTCTCTCAGTATTTCAGATATTAAAAATAGTTCACCCATATTAAGAGTGTTTTTTGTGAAATAAGCAGTTTACAAATATTGGACCTGATCCTCAGCTGATATAATTGACATCTGTTTACATAGCTGAAGATCTTGCCCATAGACCATCTACATTTTGTGAACAAGAAAGAAGAACGTTTTTCAGATGTGCATTTTTTTCAAATCTGATATAACCCCTGAAGGAAAATATATGTTCACTAATAGACACTGATGGTCTCTTGACCTGTAAATCATTCATATTAATTTTAATGAAAGTTTCTCTAATGTTTTAGTCACTTGCAATAGCTGTTCTGAAACTCGTAATCAAGAAAAGCAGAAAAGCAGGTTCCTCTGAGACAAAGATAAAGTTTCATCATGCAGGAGATAAATGCATGGCAGACAGACATGTTTAAAATCAAGATTATGTGTCCATTACGTTTAATATGTAGCAAAATGTGCCTTGCTATTAGGCTGACTGTTTTTAAGGGCATGATCCTGCAGTGTTCTGAGCTCCATTTACTCTCCTTTTCTCCATGCACTCTCCAAAACTGCTCCTCAGCTCCCATCTACAGAGATCCTGACTTTTTACTTTGGCCTTTTATTCAGTCTTTTTCATGGAACGGTTGGCTTCATCAAGAAGCCAATCCATGTGGCCTTCCAGGGTGTGCATGCTCCAGAAAGTTGTATGTGGGCTGCCATTGCAGTTGAGATCAGTCCTAGATTTAATTGTCTGGGGCCCTGAGGCAAGTTGTTCTCAGAGGGTATGGCTCACTGACTGCAGAATTTACACACCAAGCTGATACAAGTGGAGCCAGGGGCTGTTGATTCTTAGGGTATGTCTACACTGCAATGTAAGCCCAGGGTTAGTGGAACTTGAATCAGCTAATACGTGTTAGGGAAACCTGGGCATGAGCATCTACGTTATAGTTTCACCTTAGGTTAAGAAATTACTGACCCTGTGCTTGAAGCAAGGGCTCTGATGTGCACACTGGAGTGCACAGACCAAGTCAAAGTAACTGTATCCCAGAGTCTCTGCTGCCCCGAAATGTGGCTACTCTAGCACTAGGAACATAGTGCACTTTGGGAAAATTTTACTGCCTGCTCTGCATGTTACCAGGAAGCAACTCACTTTGCAAAACGCTTCATCAGTTCGCTCTCCATTGCAAACCTAGGAGGCACTCTGATAATGAGCTTGCAGATCAGTGATCAGAACAGAATGGGTTACTGCTGACCTGAGCTGCTGCCATTTGCGGGGAAGGGCAGGACAGGGCAGACTTCTGTTTTCAATAGAGTGGATTACAGATTGTTGGCATATAGAGGACTAAGGAAGTTGTCCCATGGAACTGTAGGCTTACTTCAGGATGACTCCTGGGGCCCAAGACAAGCGGGGCTGTGGCTACACTGCAAAGCAATAGAGCGCACGCTTGGGGTCCCAGCTTGACTCAAGCTCAGACACTCCAACCCTGCAGGGCTTGGGCACCTGGGTCTGAGTCCTGCAGTGTAAAGGTGTCATAAATATAAAGGGAAGGCTAACCACCTTTAAATCCCTCCTGGCCAGAGGAAAAACCCTTTCACCTGTAAAGGGTTAAGAAGCTTAGATAACCTCGCCAGCATCTGACCAAAATGACCAATGAGGAGACAAGATACTTTCAAAGCTGGAGGGGCGGGGGGGAAACAAAGGGTCCTCTCTGTCCATGTGATTCTTTTGCCGGCACCAGAGCAGGAATGCAGGTCAGAACTCCTGTAAAGTGTTAGTAAGCAATCTAGTTAGATATGCGTTAGATTCTGTTTTGTTTAAATGGCTGATAAAATATGCTGTGCTGAATGGAATGTAGATTCCTGTTTTTGTGTCTTTTTGTAACTTAAGGTTTTGCCTAGAGGGATTCTCTACTTCTTGAATCTGATTACCCTGTAAGGTATTTACCATCCTGATTTTACAGAGGTGATTATTTTACTTTTTCTTTAATTAAAATTCTTTTTTTAAGAACCTGATTGCTTTTTTCATTGTTCCTAAGATCCAAGGGTTTGGGTCTGTGTTCACCTATGCAAATTGGTGAGGATTTTTATCAAGCCTTCCCCAGGAAAGGGGGTGTATTGCTTGGGGGGGATATTTTGAGGGGGAGATGTTTCCAAGTGGACACTTCCCCTGTTCTTTGGGTAACGCTTTGGTGGTGGCAGCTTTTAACCTAAGCTGGTAAGAATAAGCTTAGGGGGTCTTTCATGCAGGTCCCCACATCTGTATCCTAGACTTCAGAATGGAGAAGGAACCTTGACAAAAGGCAAGAGGGGTTGCCTTGAGCCTGGGCCCAGCATGGGTTTACACTGCAGGGTAGACATACCATTAGGGCACAGTACACAAAGTCCTTCTCTTTTTTTAAGTTTTGACTTGAGGGTGGGTTGGGCTGGGTTAGTGTTGCTTTGCACTTTGTTTTTTGTACAAATATTGTATTTTTAGAGGTATGTACAGCACATACATTGTGAGATGAATGCGTTTTCATACATCAGGAAAAAAATCTTTTGGATGGACTGAGGCCATGATCAGCACCAATTGCTAAAATCCTATTTGTAAAATTATTAAATTTTTAAAAAGAAAAGGAGTACTTGTGGCACCTTTAGAGACTAACCAATTTATTTGAGCATAAGCTTTCGTGAGCTACAGCTCACTTCACCACTTCAGCTTATGCTCAAATAAATTGGTTAATCTCTCAGGTGCCACAAGTACTCCTTTTCTTTTTGCGAATACAGACTAACACGGCTGTTACTCTGAAACCTATAAATAATTAAAGAAACAAGTTTTGACTAAAGTTTGATTTATTTAAGAATGTACTTCAGATACTCCAAGATTGTAATGAGGTGAGTTTTATCAATCAAGTCACCTCCACTACAGTGGGATAATTACAAACATTAAATCAATGTTTGTTTTTAATAAGAATTTTAATGTTTTATTATTTGGATTACATCAGAACAATCTTACCTACACTTCTATGTTAGTAAGTCTTAATGCTAAGCAAACTAGCACCACACAGAACTATTCCGTCCATCATATTTACAGTTATGATTGCAAATGGGAAAATCTCATCCTTTCAAAGTTCTTGAGAGTAATTTTGTTATTTAAATAAAAACACTCCTACCCAAGCTCATGAATTTCTATGCAGTAAGTTCTTAAAAATTAATCCCCTAGGGGGGAAATTAGTCTGTAGATCTAGAAATTGTGTCCATGTTATATTTTTAACAAATATTTCCTTAATGAATGCTTACCATGCATCACCTTCACTTAAATACTATTTGTTACTATATTTTTAGTCTTAGCTTGTACATGGCAGGGACAAGATCTGTTGTCTGAAACAAACCGTAATGCTTTATAAAGTCAGAAAGATATAGGGGAACTCTTTGTGAAAGCACGTTTGAGGGAGAAAAAACCAAACCAAACAAAATTTCTTTCCCACAGAACTATAAAAAAGTATTACTTATATAGTGTCACAGTTCAGGGCAATTGCGCCTCTATACCCGCTCTGTGGTCCAGCAAAGGCTCCCAGCTGTCACTTTGTTCAGGTGGAGATCCAAGCCCCTCCCACTCGTGTCTGGGATATTTCTAGAGTGCACAACTCCCTGCCTATACTGTATGCTCCCCAGAAAGTCAGGCTGGCTAAACTGGTCTGCTTTATTTTTCTCCTCAGGAGATGGTAAACAGTATTGCCAAACCACTTTTTCTAAGCAAGCACATTTATTCTTAAGGTGAAAGCATGACAGAAACGCCACATTAAAAACAATAAAAACCTACAGGCATTGTAATAAGTTTACTAGAGATCACCCCACAATTCCAAAAATGGCTGTGGCTGGTGAACAGTCCTACAGACCTCAGGCTATGGTTTTCATATGGTTATAAGTTAGTCAAAGCTTCAGCTCACAACAAGAGCACACTCATGAGTAAGTGAGTTAGTCCTTTATTCAGGTTTCAGAGTAGCAGCCGTGTTAGTCTGTATCCGCAAAAAGGAAAGGAGTACTTGTGGCACCTTAGAGACTAACCAATTTATTTGAGCACAAGCTTTCGTGAGCTACAGCTCACTTCATCGGATGCATGCAGTGGAAAATACAGTGGGGAGATTTATATACACAGAGAACATGAAACAATGGGTGTTACCATACACACTGTAACGAGAGTGATCAGGTAAGATGAGCTATTACCAGCAGGAGAAAAAAAAAGCCTTTTGTAGTGATAATCAAGATTGGCCATTTCCAGCAGTTGACAGGAACATGTGAGGAACAGAAGAGGAGAAAAATAAACATGGGGAAATAGTTTTACTTTGTGTAATGACACGTCCACTCCCAGTCTTCATCATCTGGACCCATGGAAGAGAAGCCCTTGAGGAACTCCACCATGATTTCAACAATTTCCGTCCCACCATCAACCTCAGCCTGGACCAGTCCACACAAGAAATCCACTTCCTGGACACTATAGTGCTAATAAGCAATGGTCACATAAACACTACCCTATACCGGAAACCTACTGACCGCTATACTTACCTATATGCCTCCAGCTTCCATCCAGGACACATCACATGATCCATTGTCTACAGCCAAGCTCTATGATACAACCACATTTGTTCCAACCCCTCAGACAGAGACAAACACCTACAAGATCTCTATCAAGCGTTCTTACAACTATAATACCCACCTGTTGAAGTGAAGAAACAGATTGACAGAGCCAGAAGAGTACCCAGAAGTCACCTACTACAGGACAGGCCCAACAAAGAAAATAACAGAACGCCAGTAGCCAGCACCTTCAGCCCCCAACTAAAACCTCTCCAATGCATCATCAAGGATCTACAACCTATCCTGAAGGACGACCCATCACGCTCACAGATTTTGGGAGACAGACCAGTCCTTCCTTACAGACAGCCCCCCAACCTGAAGCAAATACTCACCAGCAACCACACAACAAAAACACTCACCCAGGAACCTATCCTTGCAACAAAGCCCATTGCCAACTCTGTCCACATATCTATTCAGGGGACACCATCATAGGGCCTAATCACATCAGCCACGCTATCAGAGGCTTGTGCACCTGCACCTCTACCAATGTGATATATGCCATCATGTGCCAGCAATGCCCCTCTGCCATGTACATTGGCCAAACTGGACAGTCTCTACGTAAAACAATAAATGGACACGAATCAGACATCAAGAATTATAACATTCAAAAACCAGTTGGAGAACACTTCAACCTCCCTGGTCACTCAATTACAGACCTAAAAGTCGCAATTCTTCAACAGAAAAAACCAAAAAACAGACTCCAACGAGAGACTGCTGAATTGGAATTAATTTGCAAACTGGAAACCATTAATTTAGGCTTTAATAAAGACTGGGAGTGGATGTGTCATTATACAAAGTAAAACTATTTCCCCATATTTATCTCTCTCCCCCGCCCCCCCGGCCCTACTGTTCCTCACACATTCTTGTCAACTGCTGGAAATGGTCCACCTTGATTATCACTACAAAAGGTGTTTTTTTTTTTCTCCTACTGGTAATAGCACACCTTACCTAATCACTCTCATTACAGTGTGTATGGTAACACCCATTGTTTCATGTCCTTTATACAGTTTTCTTTTGAACTATTCTCATGTAACAGGTGATCAGCAGATGAAAGTCCCCCCCCACCCTGCCCCCTGGGTGGAGCTTCAAAAGCTGAGTCCCTAAATGGAAATTTGCCATTCCCTTCCCCACACACTTCCCAGGAATTCCACTTCACATATATTATCCCAAAAGATTGGGAGTGTCTGCTACATTATACTGAACATAGTCTTTTGAAGCTCACAATACTTTCCAGAGATTTCATTAATCTGGTTTTCCCTCAAAGTAGTCCCCTACAATCCCACCATACATAAATATTTGCAATTTCAATACAATCCGCGCCTAAAATACTTAACTTAATTCAGTCACAGGATATTGCAGGAAATTTTCATAGCTGTTACATATAGAGTCACAGCTTTATAATGTCCAGTATTGGACTGTACCAGTAGTTTCCTGTAATCTGATAAAATAGCCAAATATCAAATGGACTTCAGAGCAGGAATGGGAGATTTAAAAATTCAACACTCAGTGGGCTGCTGTGACTACTCTGCTTATCTCCCAAGTAGCACAGGTCCTTTCCCCTCCTCCCAGTGGTTGGCCTTAGGTCTCTTTGGTGAGCATAGGGCTATTTCTCCATTGCAAATGAAGCTGTGATTTTGAACAGGTAAGCATACCCAGGTTAGTTTTATTGTAGCTAGCACAGGTAACAATAGCAGTGTAGATGTGGCTTTAGCACAGGGTAGCAATGAGAGTGCAAGCCCTCGTAGTGCCCTGGATACAGTCTTCGGTTGCTAGCGCTTGTTGAATCCCATGCTGCTATGTCCTTGCCGCTATTGTTATTTGTGCTAGCTGGATTAAAGACAGCCTGAGTATGCCTACCCATGCTACAATTACACCTTCACTTGCAGCACAGATATACCTAAAGAGCCATTAGGAAAGGAGCACTAAACTACTCCTTTTCTGCAGCCTGCTCCCCTCCAATATAAATTCTGCTTTTGCTGAAAATCAAAAATTTTAACAGGAACTAAACATTTACATATTAAAAGGACAAAGTTAGATAGGGCCCCAAATACAGCTAAAATAAAAATGGAAATATATTTATAAGATATTTTATGTGGCACAAAAGCAAGTTGTTCAAACTAAATTTAAGATTGTGCTATTAACCAATCTGACCCCCCCTTTTTTTTTTTTTTTTGTATATGGGAACGGGGCAGACAATACCTGCATTTTAAAATAATATAATATTGGTAATGCCTATTGCCAAGACAGCTTAGTACTTCAATTATCGTAATTAAAACAAAAAAACAAGATAGAAGTGGTTAAATAAATGCTAAACAAAATAAGTCTTCCATCATACCCTGAAGGCTGTTTGAATTGAACTGAAAGGAGCAAAATTCCAGAGATAAGAACCTCGAAGGAAAAGTCCTACTGATGTATGTGGTGTCTTCAGTCTTATGCATTAAAAAAGCAAGTACTGCCCAGATGATATTAACTGCAGTGAAGAGTATAGGGAGAAAGAAGGCTGTCAAATAACCACATTCAATACCACTTAGGACTTTAAAGAGCACTAGCCAATGACTTCTGAAAGCCAATGCATAGATTTGAACCCTGGCATGTGTTCACACCAACCTACACTACTGAGGAGATGGGCAGCTGCATACTACATAACTAGAATTTCTTGGAGGAGTTCAGGAATCCGGGATTGTAGAGCATATTACTATTTAACATCATTAACATCGGGGTATCATTATTGCAACAAAACAAATCCCAAGCAGCAATTGTACACAGGTTTAGAAAGGCCTCATGTGAGGTTAGGTAACATAATATAGAAGACATTAAGAGAGAACAAATAATATCCCCTCCACAGAAACAAGGTGAGCCACCACACCCATAATCCAGGATTTCATGATTCAAAACTATTTGGTATATGAAAAAGTTATGCAGATGTAGAACATTTATGAAAGTAACTAACAATCACTTAGCCTGTGTGGATTTTCTCTCCTAGAAAACTAACACTGCCCCTTAGTAATGTCAGATTACTTGGTACCGTACTGATTTTTTTTTTAAGCGATGTATTTCCACACTTTTGTCTTTAAAGGCATGTAAGTACCAGCTCTTAACTATATGTGTTACATGTGTATTTCAAGAGAACAGAGGTGTCCATCTAGGCTAACACACAAAGCAGCAATCAGGAATGCAACATATACTGGAAGTTCTGAGGCAAAATCCTGTCCCCACTCACGTCACTGAGTTTTGCCATAGACTTGAGTGGGGACAGGATTTCACCCATGGTTTTTGGATTATGTGCTCCTCAAGGTAATCAGGAGTACAGATAAAAGGATCAGAGAATGGCTGAAACAAAAAAAAAAGGGGGCAGTAATGAAACTCTGATGCTTGCTAAATAACGTGTGTTTAGAACTTTTTTTAATACAATATATTTTTGTCATGTATTTTATTAAAACTCCTTTGATGGAGCAGCTGAGGTTTACCAGCCTCCCACAGATAGTGAGTGTTAGGGAGGCAAGTGAGAAGACAATGGACAGAATCAGTAGGATACTGCACATGGAAGAAGGCAGAGAGATGAAAGCAGGAGACGGACACCATTGCCCTTATTCTGCAACCACTAACACAAATGCTCAACTTGAAGCAATATTGACTTCAGTGGGATTGCTCACATGCTTAAAGTTAACCACATGCAGAAAGTAAAAAGAAAAGGAGTATTTATGGCACATTAGAGACTAACAAATTTATTTGAGCATAAGTTTTCGTGAGCTACAGCTCGCTTCATCGGATGCATGCAGTGGAAAAACACGCATCCGATGAAGTGAGCTGTAGCTCATGAAAACTTATACTCAAATAAATTTGTTAGTCTCTAATGTGCCACAAATACTCCTTTTCTTTTTGCGGATACAGACTAACACGGCTGCTACTCTGAAACACATGCATAAGTGCTTGTCAGATCAGGGTCTAAAGACTCACATTGGGTGGAATGAGAGGGTTATGGTAGCTGTATATATTTGAAGGTTTAGTAAGGAGGAACAAAGGGAAGGTATTGCTTTGATTTAACAACAAAGTGGGAGTGAAATGATGAACCAGCAATCAACAGGAATTGTTACTATAATGAATGTATCATCTTAGCTGGTTTGCTTAAATTTCACATCTAAGGAATAGCTTTACTTCTAACAAAGGGATACTTTATTTTAATGACTTGGTTCAAGATACTGGCAACAGTTGGAACAAATTAGTTGTCTTCCAGAGATGAGTGAAGCTAGTTGAATAAAACATGTCTTTTAGCTGTCGGACCACCAATATGCCTTTAAAAACACTGTTGCTGGTGCAGCAGCAAATACCCAGATATCACAAGGTTTCTCTCTCTCTCTCTCTATATATATATACACACACACTCTCTCTCTCTCTCTCTCTCTCACACACACACACACACACACACACACACACTGCAATAATCCTTGTTACTTATGTCAGGTGATTTCACCTTACTCCAAAAAAATCAAAATTTAAAAAAAAAACCTAACAGATTTACAAATAAATAATCCAAATGATGAAATGCAATAGAGACAGGACCGTTACCCCATAGAGAAGCATCAAGTTCTATTAAAGTATTTTCTATTTTAGTGATCATATGCGTATACTGAATTGGGAAAATATCCCTTCCATTTTGAGGCCAACTTTTGAACCAGGACCATCCTCATTATTTCCCAGTTCAGTTTGGGAAGACATCTGTACCCCCAAAGTGTAATGAAAAATAATGCATGACAACGTTATCTGGTTGGTATAGTTCTGCCTACTGCAAGGAGTTAAACCAAAGAAGGCAGTTGGTGGGGAAACAAAGAAACAAAGCTCATGGCAAAAATAAAGTATGGGCGAGAGAATACCAACAGACTGATGAAACAATGGGGAAACCATTAATTAGGAATATCCCTGCCTGGCTCCAACCAGGCTGGCTAAGTTTAACTCTCCCCACACCTGAGCCTAGGATCAAAGGGCATACTAAAACCTTACAAATCCTGGGCTAGGGAAGAAGGGATAGAAGGCTAAGTGGGTTGTCAGCAGCAGGAGACTTTGGAAGAAAGACAAAAACTGCAGCAACCAGGGTCCCTTCCACTCCAGAGATGGAGGTAACTGGGCTAAATGGAATTTACCAAAGTTTGCAAGGAAAGATTAAGGTTTAGGTTAAAGGGAAATGTGTGTACAGGCCTTTATTTATTTTACCCATTGCTCTGCATGCTGTGTACCTTGGGGTGAATGAAAATGTGTTTTTGAGAAGCTGTTTGAGTGTCTTGAATCAGCTGCTGTCACACGCTCCAGGAGGAAAATGGCTTACAGGTGCCAAACACAGTAGGCGAACAATAGAGCTGCACCCAAGAGTGGTTCCTTCTAGAATGGGGTGATGGTAGCAAAACCTGTCCCCAAAGGGGTGTAAGTAAAGAGGGATGAAAGGGAATTTAAGCACAGCTCTTCCTATAGCAAAGCTCTTCGGAACAAAATGGAAAACCCCAATTCATCATCCTAACCTTGCTCCAGTAATTCCTAAAGAAAATTAAGTAACAAAAACAAAACACCTCCCACCCCCCAAAAAAACAGAATAGGATAGAGTGCTACAGATCATCTTGTGAAAGATACTTAATGTGATGATGGGATAGTAAAAGAACCTACACAAATTAGATAAAATAGAGTGATACAACCTTTCCTATAAAAATTCTAAACCAATAAACAATATAGTGGCAGTAAGCCTAGTAAAATAGCAAATTGATTGGTGATAAAGTATGTAGAATTACTAGTTATATTTGGATCAAACCTAATCTTTTCAAAATAAAATTGTTTTTCTAGGGATAGTCTTACAGTGAAACTACATTTTATAAAAAAAAAAAATCTTTCCTTTGAACCATTTTCATAAAGACACAAAAATATGTAATTTGTCACAAAGTTTAATTTACAAACTGAAAATGTAATGTATTGATTTTATCTATGTTCACAACTACCAGATTCATTCTTATTTTAAATCTGATTCCCAAAGACAGAACAGGACTTTAGCTCTATTAATTTCCACTAATATATTTGAATGAGTACAATCATATGTTTAACTCACTCAACATTTATTTAAGTGAACCAAGTTAGGATTATTAAAACACAGAGCCTCCAAATGCCTTCGAAATCATGCTTCTTAAGCATCTGAATGTTAATGGTGGAGTACTTTCCCATTTTGAGCATGAATAATGAAATTTTAGAAAAGGAAAATGTGGAAATAAATGCAGATTATTTTATTTGTGAAAATGGTAGTTCTGTGCATAAGAAAAATCATTTTTCACAAGGTGAGAGTTGTGTACATCAGATGGGAAGGAAAACTGTATTCTAGCACTGAGTCAATACCAAATATTCAAGAAAACACACAAAGCTGAATATTTACAATTCCGTTGGGAAGGGGTGGAATATCTGTGGGGCAAGTACATTTATTATGTATTTGTACAGCACCTATCACCATGGCTCTAGGCATTACCCTGTAATCATCATTGGGATCAAACAGTAAAACTCCAGGATGAGGCAAATCCCCCTGCTGGCATAAGGTCTAGATCTCAAGGGCCACTGAAAAATGCTTTGGTAAACTGTGGAGGTATAGCTATTTAGGTTTTTATACCATACTGATTAGGTAAGTCTATCAGGCTGTTCATTGAACTCAAACAAAGAAAGCCCAGCAACAAACAAACAAACATTCTCTTAAATTCCACCTTGCCTTCTGTTGTGGATTCCCAAAAATGGCTCAAAAACTGTTCCATTTCATCATAGCACTTGGATTTTTTTAAAATTAAAACAATAAAAAAGAAAATCTAATCTTGACCAGTAGTAAGATACAGGATCAGTCCAAAATCCCTTCATACTCTGAGCCTGCAAAGAACTTTACAAGAGCACAGAGACCCTCATGGGTCCACCTGCACAAAGCAGCTTGCAGAAATGGGGCTTATGCTAAATACATATTATCATGAGTACAATGATCATTTCCCTCCATTCGTGTTACACCTCTTTCCAGACCACAGTCAAATATTTTTCTTGTTTTGTGGTAGGATTCACTGAGACATTGTAACATCTGTTATCAATAGTGAGAAGTGTACTGCAAAATGGCTTATGAACCTTGCAAAATTTTAGCAGGGTTTTATGAAATGATATATCATTAAAGTTCCTTTAAAGCCATTACCATTCATTTCTGCATGATATCAGCACACAGTAAGATTACTCCACATTACACGGTGTGCAGACTGTTAAGCCTTAGCCAAATTCATTAAGAGTTCATATGAACATTTAATGCCTTCTCAAAGTTATAAGAAAATATACATACTTTGGCTTAAAGTGGAATAGGGCTGTCTCTGAAATGAGTAATTGTTTTGATTTTATAAAGACAAACTTTAAATAAGAAAATGGACATGGGAATCAGTCTGGGATCAGAAAAGTTTAAAATGTACTAAAACTGACCTTTATTTTCAAAAGCCATGTGGTCTCCTTCTCTTCTCAGGAAGTAACACTTTTGTCTAACTTTATTACCCTAGATCTGTAACAAGGAAGTAAACACATCTAGTAATACTTGCTGTTATGCTTGAGGCATGGCAGCTCAGTTCAGTGACTGGATCTCTTCTTTCTTGAACTTCCTTTAAATCAGGAAGTCATATAGACAGGGCATCGAAGTATATACTTATTTAATGCTTAGGAACTTTAAATCTATGTTCTACTCAACACTAAAGAAACCTACTTTGGGGGTGGGGGTGGGTACACCATTGTTTATGTGCTGCCACTATCCTAGTAAAATCATAAAGGATAATCTTACCTCCGTGAAAGACCCCCCAGACTGATGGAAAATACAGAAGCACATTCATAATCCAACTCTTCCAATATTTCATAGCTTTAAACTCTCACCTTCTCTTTACCAAGGCAGGATCAATCAAGTAAAATGTCTGATCTCACCACTCCATGTAGTTTGCAATAGGTTATTGCTCTCAGTAATAGATTTAAAAGAAAAATGGGATAATATGACTTGCTGCTTGTTCAGAAGCTTTATAGCAAATAATCAAGTCTAGACACTTTGGTGAGAGAAGATTCTGAGCAGTTCCTGGTAGCCATTTTAACAAAAAAACAATTTCCCTTTGATATTGTGAAAAACTATCAGTTCCTACATCATTGCTTACTGTATTTATTTTCCATCAAATCTAGCTTTGATTTTAGAGGTTGTAATATCTTTCACAAGTTCAGTCAGTCTCAGTGATTGGATAACATCTGTCGTATCTAAGTTGGTTCTTTTTCTCTTAGGAATAGTCACATTCTACTATTTGATCTATTTTGACAATTGCAAATAAGTGTCATTTACAGAAATTCTTGTTCAGATTTTCAGTTCCTTGACAAAGCAAGTCAAAAATTAAAGACTCCTTCTATCCCCAGTTAATGGTAGCAGCAGGTTCAGATTAAGGCAAGGTAGTAAAGGTCCTTATCTAGAGCCCCAGTTCCCTGAGGCACAAGATCAGAATCAGTTTAATTTAAAAAAGTTTCTAGCTTTCATGAATGCAAAGGAAAGCTTGAAAACAAGACTGGAGTGTAACTGATGTAATAGAATCACAGAAATATAGGGCTAGAAGGGACCTTGAGAATTCATCAAGTCCAGACTCCTGTGTGCAGACAGACAGCAACAATAGCTCCAATATGTGCAACCTGCCCCAGGCATCTGAACTCAAACTTGCTGCCACCCTCAAAAAGGGCTATGGCACAGGGGTAGAGCCATGGGAACCCCATGGTGTGCCTACAGCCCTGAATTCCCCTAATTCAGACAGGGCTGTTGCTCTGGCACACTATTTCCACTTGGGCATTCTTGCAATACTGTGTACTAGCTGGAATTACTGCTGAATGACAAGAGCTTCCTGCCCCTTTTCAACTTACTAACAGCAAACATTGTCCTCTGCATCAGTGCACAAAGTGCCATAATTTATATGGACCAATGGCTCCACAAGCAGCTGCCACAGTGGTGGATACAAGGAGACAAGAAGAGTGCTCTTGAATCATCATGTTCCTGGACAGATTTTAAAAGATCTTTCACCAACCTGTATGGGTCTGCAGAAAAGCAACCACGCCTCATTAGCAAATCAGGCAGGCAGACAGGGAACATAGCCTCAGTTTCCACTCATAAACCTCTTCATGTGTGTTATAAAAGAAGCTGGCGAGTAAGGAGAAGAGAGCCTAGAAATCTTTGATGCCGAGAACAATTCAGGATGGTCCATGGGTCAGTTATCAAGGTTTGTTTTAAGATAGAGGTCCCAGCAGCATAATCTGTTGAATTTAGCTGTGAGATACACAATATGGCTGGTGCTTGCAGACTGTGATAATGTTAATTTAAATTTCCAGAAGGCTATAGCTAAACTTCCAGAAATCATCCGTTTAGTTGCACTGATCCTAGCTATCACATAGCTGCATTAAAAATATTAACTCACTCTTATCTTAATGGCCCTTTTTTGGAATTAACAAAACAAAAAACTTTACTCTTCCTGTCAGAAACAAAATCCAGACTGTCTATTAACAAGAGCCAATTTCCACCACATAGCAGAAAATGGGTTATGGGTTCTATATGATTTAGAGCACATTGACTCCCACCTCAGCGTTCCCCATGGCAAGACTGACGACTATTTGATCATACATGTATGAAATGGCTTGCCAAAAAAAAAAAAAAAATCACAGCAAAAGAATTTTCCTTTTTGACTTTTAGATCTAAATCCCTTCCCTCCATCTGACAGTCAAATTACTTTTTGTTAAGTGAAAGAAACATAACAGTAAAAACTGAACTAATAAAAAAAGTTTGGAGTTTCATCTCTATAAAGCAATAAAAGACCATTTTATTTTGCAGGCAAAATTTTATGGTTCTGATTCTGTCTGCTTGTGCATGTGTTGTTCATTGGGTATAATTTGTAAAATTAGGCCAGTTGCACCTAATTTTTTTTGTATGGCTGAGCATAAAAATTACAACAGTTTTACATGCTGTTCCACTGGGTTTAAAACATAGAAACATGAGAAACACTGATAGATAGAACTACTATAAAACTTACAGAAATAAAGTCTACAGAAATAAACTGTATTTCCTCAGAAGCTGAAGAAAAGGTCAAACAATCATATAAAGACACATCCTTCCTTACTGTGTGTGGGGGTGGGAGGCAGGGTTAACATTAAATGTTAAGGTGGAGATGCAGCTTTGATTCTATTCTTTGTAGTCTTGGAGACTGCAGTGGTAACAGGATGCATGTGTCAAAATTTAAGATTCAAGGTAAAAAAAGCTTAGAAATGGGTGTTCATATGCTTCATTCATCATGGATTGTCAGCATGAGGAGGTAAAGGTCAAAATCACTAGTTCTATGGAATGCTCCTTACAAGTAGGTAAACTTTAACCATAAGGAAAGAAAGGTCAAATCAATAATGTTATGTAATGCCTCTCAGAAGCAAGTAAACTTTAATCATGTGAAGGATGTCAAAGATTCTTTTGTTGCTGATGCAGTTAATAAGCATCAGTGGTTACCAGCAGCATAAGGAGTCGGAGCATATCTTATTATCTATTAAGCCTCAAGACATGAATTAGAGGTATTGTATTTGTTCTTCTGATCAGACATCCCTAGGGTCAAATTCTGCCCTGCACATTTTAAAATGAATGGTTCCCAGTCTCTTGCCAGAGCATTTTAGGCTGCTATAAAATGTGCGATCGAAAGTCTCTTTTTAGCACTAAACAGTTGCAAAAAAGCAACTGGTGCTTTTAGAAATGTTTGCCTGCACAAATCTAAATTGCCATGACAAATGTGTAATTTGATCCATTTTATTTTTTGACAGCCATTTGCTATGAACATAACAAAACAACCACAGGGAAATTTCCCCATTTCCTAGCAAGCCAAGTCATTTTTTGCCTGGTAAAAATGGCAGATTCTTATATAGAAGAAAGAGACATTCTGCCCTCTGACCAGAATGCCTTGTCTAGGTAAGTCAAAAGCAGAATGAATTGTTGGGCGCTAACAGTAATACAACACAAAGGAGCACATATTATACGAGTAGCTGAAGTTCTCAAGAATTTGTCCCAAGATTTTTCTTTAAGGTGGCGTTTAAAGAGATGCCCAGGAGCCAAGGTAAGGAATAGCTATTTTATCCTGAAAGCAAACAACAAATAGTATAAGAATTTTCATATACTTCCTAAAATGATAAAAAAAATCCAAGTATTTTCAAATATTTAGTAATCGTGCACTGCAGAATGTACAAATTAAAGACAACATAGATGGATTTAAATTACATCTTGTTTCCCCCATATGAAGAGAAATATATTAAAGCCCCATTTCTCCAACTTCCAAAATGCCATATCTTTAAATTAATTTTTGCCTTCCAGCTTGAAATCACCCAGTAGCTCCCTCTATTACGTGAATCCCGCTTTTCCTAACTGTGTTGGGGACAAACATTCTCCTAATCCTTACTATGGAAATTTGTCTTCATTTCCAACCCAAACTCAGGATCCCTCAGCCCTAGGATGATGGAACTCCATCTCCTTTGCACTTCTGGAGTGTTAGTTACTAATATCCTTGGAAGCAGCAAAGGGGAGAGGGGTGCAGAAAGAGAATCCAAGCCCAGCAGCACAAAGTAGAGGTAGGAATTCCGTGGGGGACCCAAACTCATTAGTTGTAGGAGGTTACTAAAATCCTAACCACCTCTAGAAGCACTATTTCCCCCATTTTAAGGGTAGGAAATGGAAGAAGAAAGGTTAAGTTAATTTGACCAAGGCCGCAGAGTTTCAGTGATGGGATTATAGTACAGAAATCTCTCTCTTTCTCTTGTGTTTAGTCTGCTAGATTATGCAGTCTCTCATGCTGTTTCACCACCCTGCATAATGGTTTAATCGCACTGATTAGACAGCTGCCAGTAGAGAACCCTAGTACCATCAGCTGCAGCCTGGGCATCTGACACAGCCACAAACTGACTTCGGGCCCTCCCAAACATCAAAGGAGTTGTGGCCATGTTTTGCCACAAAACCCAAAGGCCGGAACTGGGAGACTAGGACCTGGCTTCCTCATAACCTGCTTTCCACCCTAGCAGTCACTTAAAGGATATATTTTGCAAGGGGGAAAAAAAACCTATTTGAGAGATAGAACAGTTTCCTTCCCTGAGGTGGGAAATGGAAACTTCTGATCCCACATAAGTCTGGAATAGTGCAGCATCATTTTAAAAAGACTAAAGTCTTTAAGGAGTTATCTGGCTAATATTAAATGCAAAACTTGACCTAATGTTGGTCTTTTACTACTGATTGGTTTGACAGTTGTATGCAATGAGGTAGACAAATATTTGAACCCTGAAAGCTTTCTCTCATGGTTTTCAGGTATGTGGTTAGAGGAAAACAAATGCACTTACCTGGCAGATGAAGGTATTTCAGTCTGTGTACTAAAAATAAAAACCCACAGAGTAGTTTTCATTCAGACCACATACTCTCACTTACATACTAATCCATCTTCTAGTATACAGTACCGGTACTTAGAATAGAGGATCATAAACCCTTTGTTGTTACAAATGGTGCTGGGAAAAACAGTGATGTTTTTACAAAAGATTGACCATTCAGGATGAGCCAACAGAAGTAGGAAGTGGATTGGTACAAGCAATGACATCTTCATTATCACTAAATTTAGCACAGAGCCATGGAGAAAGTAAATGCATTTCTATTTAAATCTTATGTTTTCCCTTCTATGTTCACCTGACAGAGAAGGAGCACAATATATTAAATCAATACTTAGTGTATTTACGGTGGAATCATTGCTATTCTTGCAACAGTACATTAAGTTGCTGAACATTTTAGGACATTAAATTTTAGAAATTTAGTGTGTGAGAGAGATGCCTAAGTGGCAGCCCTATATATATAGTGCAGCATCAAGATGACCGATCCTAGTCATCCAGGTATGACCCTCTTTTCTACTCTGACCTCATTAGCACCCCCTGTTCAAACATTAAAATATAAATTAAAAAATCATGTAAAAGTTATACATAGAACAGGTAAAGCGTATCTAATGACTGCCATCTTGGTCATCACTAGGGATTGAACATGGGAGCCCCAGAGTGAACATCTATTACTTGAGCCAAAGTACTAAGTCCTCTAACTGGTAGCTGTAGCAGACTCATGACAGATTTTTAAGACCAACAGGGACACTTACGATTGCCTAGTCTGACCTCCTGCATAACATAGGCCATAGAGTTCCACTTAGTAATTGTTCCACTTAGTAATTCCTGCATCAAGCCTATAACATCTGTCTGAGCTAAAGCATCTTTTCTAGAAAGACATTTATATTTGAAGACTTCCAAGTAAATCTACTGGAAAAATCTACTGTAGCCCTTGGAACACTTGTCAAATTGTTATTTACCCTCATTGTTGAAATTTCCACCTTATTTCTGGTTTGAATTTTTCTAACCCAGGTCACTGGCCACCTCGAAGATAAAGAATGGGCTCTTGAGCTTGACTTGATATTCTATTGGAAGCCAATGTAGATAGAGGATGACTTGTCTGATAACCTTGCAATAGCCTATGTTGTTGTGAGATGCACGTCCTCTACAACCTGGAGTTTCCCATAGGCAAATGCCTTCCTAACCAGGTGCACTGCATTGCTGCTGAGCTTCAGGAATGCATATGGAGGGGGAGTAAGTTGGTGTGACACACCCCATAATGCTTTATGGAAATATGCTTATGAATGTAAATATGACATAACTGGAACATGTTTTATGCTACATATGCCATGTAACATATTTCTGCAAAGTTTATGATCTACTGAATATATTCATCCTTTTTGTATGCGTGTATCATTTTTGTATTTGAAGTTATGAATATTGGCTGTGTACTTGTTTGATTTTAAGTAGCCTTAGTAAGGCATTTGGGCAGCAAAGGAATTTGCAAGTTAAGTGCCCAGTCAAGAAACACTTAATGGATAATGGATCTTGGAAGGCTCCAATCCACATAAGAAGTCTACCTGAGGACGTTCAAGGTAACATGTGAACAATGGTTGCTACCTGTAAGTTCTGAGTCTTGTATAGACATGTGACTTGCCCATATGACTCCAAAACTCCATCTTGCAGCTGGGATTCTACATAGGGAGGAAGGGGTGTTCACCCACGAGATAAAGTCTATTTTACCACTGGGAGACCCCTCAATTTTGTCTTCAGCTGACTCAAGAGATAGCCTCTCCACCCCAAAAGGATACCTGAAAGAAACTGGAACAAAGGACAGTAACCACGGGCGTGAGAGTGATTGCTGGACCCATACTGGAAGGAGGCTAGTCTATAAAAGAGGCTTATTGGAACATCTCTGAAGGTGAGATTTTATCTGTATTCAGCCTCTTACTGTATTAGGTTTAGACTCGTGTGTTTTATTTTATTTTGCTTGGTAATTCCTAGTAACTTATCTAGTAAATCCTACTTTTTGTATTTAATAAAATCACTTTTTACTTATTAATTAACTCAGAGTATGTATTAATACCTGCGGGGGGGGGGGGGGGGGGGGGGGGACAGCTGTGCATCTCTCTCTCAGTGTTATAGAGGGTGAACAATTTAGGAGTTTACCCTGTATACGCTTTATACAGAATAAAACGGATTTATTTTGGGTTTGGACCCCACTGGGAGCTGGGCATCTGAGTGTTAGAGACAGGAACACTTCTTAAGTGGTTTTCAGTTAAGCCTGCAGCGTTCAGGGGACATGCTTCAGACCTGGGTGTGGGTTTGCAGCAGGCAAGCATGTCTCAAAATCAGGCAGTGTTCTGAAGTCCCAAGCTGGCAGGGGAAACAGTTCAGAGGTAGTCTAAGCACATCAGTTGGCAGTTCCCAAGGGTTTTAGAGTAGCAGCCGTGTTAGTCTGTATCTGCAAAAAGAAAAGGAGTACTTGTGGCACCTTAGAGACTAACAAATTTATTTGAGCATAAACTTTCGTGAGCTACAGCTCACTTCATCGGATGCACATGCTGTAGCTCATGAAAGCTTACGCTCAAATAAATTTGTTAGTCTTTAAGGTGCCACAAGTACTCCTTTTCTAGTTCCCAAGGGGTTTTCTGTGATACAACCTGTCACAGTTGGGTATTTCCATCATTATTTATTTGCTAAACTGTCAGTGTGCCCTGTGATGTAAGTGACAGAAAATGAAGAAATTCCTTGTTCAGAAGAGCAGACCTAAAAAGCAGGTCTCACTGTGAAGCACTGGATTTAAAGACATCAGATGTAATTACTTTGTACTTAGTCAACATCACAAGCAGAACACAGATGATACTGTTGCTGGACTCCTAAAAACATCAGAACAGATGGCCAAGTGATTCTAAACCTACCACCAAGGCACTGATTACAGAATGACAGGTTTCAGAGTAGCAGCCGTGTTAGTCTGTATTCGCAAAAAGAAAAGGAATACCGTTTGTTAGTCTCTAAGGTGCCACAAATACTCCTTTTCTTTTTGTGATTACAGAATCTATTTCTTTGTGCTGGTCTATTCTTTATGGATTGTGCTGTGACTCTTTCATAAAAGATAGTCAGTTGTAAGAGGATTTAGCTACACACCTCCCACTAACCTGCTACATTTTGACTAAGCCTCCCTGGAACCATTTAAAAATGTAAGGGTGCGGGGGGGCAGGGGAGTTTCACACTATGTAGTATAAAGCAATGTACCATTTCCCTCCTATTTTCATCTCAGCCAGGACAGACTTTATTGCTGCATTACCCAAAGCTTCCCACACAGCTGGTCTCAGACGAAAACCCCTGTTACTAGTTGTCATAAATATAAAGGGAAGGGTAAACACCTTTAAAATTCCTCCTGGCCAGAGGAAAAACCCTTTCATCTGTAAAGGGTTAAGAAGCTAGGATAACCTCGCCGGCACCTGACCAAAATGACCAATGAGGAGACAAGTTACTTTTAAAGCTGGAGGGGGGCGGGGGAAACAAAGCCTCTCTCTCTCTCTCTCTCTCTGTCTGTGTGATGCTTTTGCCGGGAACAGAACAGGAATGGAGTATTAGAACTTAGTAAGTAATCTAACTAGATATGCGTTAGATTCTGTTTTCTTTAAATGGCTGAGAAAATAAGCTGTGCTGAATGGAATGTAGATTCCTGTTTTTGTGTCTTTTTGTAACTTAAGGTTTTGCCTAGAGGGATTCTCTATGTTTTGAATCTAATTACCCTGTAAGGTATTTACCATCCTGATTTTACAGAGGTGATTCTTTTACTTCTATTAAAATTCTTCTTTTAAGAACCTGATTGCTTTTTCATTGTTCTTAAGATCCAAGGGTTTGGGTCTGTGTTCACCTGTGCAAATTGGTGAGGATTTTTATCAAGCCTTCCCCAGGGAAGGGGGTGTAGGTTTTGGGGAGGATTTTGGGGGGAAAAGACGTTTCCAAGCGGGCTCTTTCCTGGTTATATATCTGTTAGATGCTTGGTGGTGGCAGCAATAAAGTCAGAGGGAAAACGGAAAATAGTTTGTACCTTGGGGAAGTTTTAACCTAAGCTGGTAAAAATAAGCTTAGGAGGTTTTTATACAGGTCCCCACATCTGTACCCTAGAGTTCAGAGCGGGGAAGGAACCTTAACACTAGTGTATTAGCTCAGTAGCATAGGCACCCAATCCACTAAGCATTTGCTGTGAGGAATAAGCATCTACAAATATTAAGCTGCAGAAATTCTTTTCAGGAATTTTCAATTCTCACCCTGCCCCACATCACAATTGAATTATTGCCTTGAAAAATGATGCTGTTCCCATGACATTAACTCTATGGAAACAGTGACCTGTTCTATACAAGTTTTAATACTCACTGTTATTAAGATACCCTAAGAGCTTAGTTTATTGCAAATACTGCTGATCCATTTCATTAAAAAGGGCTGTTTATTCCATGATAATGTAATGAGACAAGGTGCTCTGAGGTGCTTTGCAAGTTATGAGAATGGCAAGCAACAAATAACTATATGAAGCACTTATCCCTTCATGTCTCAAATAATTAGAAATACTGTAATCATGTGATACTTTTTAACTAGATGACAGTAATAGCTTTGGGAATACAATTCAATGACAATAGTTTAATCATAGTAAATCAGCTCTGTAAGGTTACAGTATGCAGAGTATAAATAGGAAGCATTTGTTTCACTTCTGTGTAGCAGCAGTGTCTGGTGCACATTTTATAGGAGCATCACTGATGGTCTCCCACTGTTATTTTTAAATTAAACACAAGGCCGACTAAGTTAATAAGCATGCAATCAGTAAAATCCTTTCAGAAATTCCTGTAACTGTGTACACAATAGTTTGTAGTAAAAGATAACAAAATTTGACAAACTATTCTGTAATTACTGCTCTGTTTTCTGGGATATTATTAATACATGTAATAAGTCACTTGGTCTAATAAATGATCCATACCTAATAACATCTGGTATTTCGTTAAACAGAAGTCACATAAATGTAACTGAGTACAGTGCACTGTTCCAATTTGTAACACTTAATTTGATTTGCTGAAAGGCCAAGAGCTATTTTTCATTCCATATCTGGTGAAAAAAGCATGACAGTCACACTTTCTCTTGGATATAGATCTTATGATAGTCGTCTTCTGTGCCTTTGTCACCTTAAGATTGGCCACTATAGTATGCTCTACAAGGGGTTAACATTGGGACCTCTTGGGAGCTGAAATTAGTGCAATACTGCCTATTAAGAGGAGCTTTGGCTAGAAAGAAAAGGAGGCACCTCCTTTTCTTTTTGCGAATACAGACTAACATGGCTATTACTTTGGCTAGAAAGCATATTACAATTGAGCCCTGTGATTTGCACTCGCTGCTGATTGGCTTCCACATGGAATTCAAGGTGTTGGGTTTAATGCGAAAGCCTAAATTGTTTTTGATCAAGTCACCAGAAAGATCTCTTCTTTTCCTGTTCAACAGTACACCAGATGTAAGTCAGGAGATATGTTACAGCTGGAGCCCTCTCAGCTTAGTAGCTGGAGCTGTGGGCATGTGGTATGGAGGGTCAGAAATCCTGGAATTCACTCCCCAGTTTGGTCAGGCCAAAAATGATGTTTATTCCTCTCTATTTCTGATGTGAAGGTTCCTGCCTGTGCCATGTGTGTTCAATTGTATTTTAGGGATTATTATTAGTTTTGTATTTTTAATTTTTTATATCACTTAGAGCAATGAAGAGGTGCCCTATAAAATTAAATAAATAGCGAGCGAGATCTGTATGCATTCTAAACAAGCAATAACCCAGAGTGTATATTAGTGAATCTCAGTATAGGTACAGCAAGGCTGTGTTATGCAGAACGATCACTTTAGAGTGTTACAGTACTTATACAAGTCTTGTTTTTTTTAAATAAATCCATTTTGAATAAAGTTCACAAAGCATACGCTCATTACATTTTATGGATATTTTAGAAAATGATTTCTTTAATGTTTCTCCCCAGCAGCAGAATTTGCGTTAAAACTGCATAACAACTAATCCCCTAACTCCCCAAAATAGAAAGCACGTATTTTACCCTTAAATAGATACTCATGTAATGAATGCATTTCACCTCACTAGATTTAAGATTAAGATTACCCGCCTTACCCCAAATGTAGACACTCTTTCTTTGTAAGTCTACAGTGCACACTCAGTTCTGCAAAACCATTATTCTGTTTCCCACTCCCCTCTATATCTATAGACATTTTTCTATGAAGTTTAAAATGGGTTCCACACCTTGTTACAAAAAGAACAGGAGTACTTGTGGCACCTTAGAGACTAACAAATTTATTAGAGCATAAACTTTCATGGGCTACAGCCCACTTCAGATGCATAGAATGGAATATATAGGGACAAAGTTCCTCCTCTGCCTTTGTGGGTCCTGCGCTTGTTGGTGGATTTGCTTGCCTCAGAGGTTCACGGCAGCCCTCAGTTTGGCCACTTTCGTGGCTCAAATCTGCCATTCACTCAGTTAGCCTCATCACTGGCCAGCAGGGGGAAAAGGAAGAACAATCCCTGCAGTCTCTGCTGATCCACCTAGTGGATTGGGGAATAGGCCAGAGACCTTCCCCTCTGGTGGAACCCACAGTCCGGGTCAACTCCCCTGGTATCAAGTAAGGAGTTGGGGGAATGGAGGGAACCTGGGCCAGCCCCCTACTCCACAGTCCCTGTGGGACTGTGGAGTAAAGCTGTTTACAGTGGCTCCTGTAACAGCTGCGTGACAGCTACAACTCCCTGGGCTACTTCCCCATGGCCTCCTCCCAACACCTTCTTTATTCTCACTACAGGACCTTCCTCCTGATGAATGATAATGCTTGTACTTCCAGTAGTACTCCTTCTCACTCTCAGCTTCTTGCACCTCTTGCTCCCAGCTCCTCACACACACACCACAAACTGAAGTGAGCTCCTTTTTAAACCCAGGTGCCCTGATTAGCCTGCCTGTCTTAATTGATTCTGGCAGCTTCTCGATTGGCTGCAGGTGTTCTAATCAGCCTGTCTGCCTTAATTGTTTCCAGAAAGTTCCTGATTGTTCTGGAACCTTCTCTGTTACCTTACCCAGGGAGAAGGGACCTACTTAACCTGGGGCTAATATATCTGCCTTCTATCACTCTTCTGTAGCCATCTGGCCTGACCCTTTCACAATACATACAGATAAGTTGGAAGTTGCCATACAAACTGTGAGAGGCTAATTAGTTAAGATTGTTACAATCACCCAAATATAACCTCTCTGCAAGAGGTCATTGCTAGTTCTGTTTATACAGTTACCCCTTTTAGCCCAAGTGGTTAGCCAATATTTGGCATTCTGCAGATTGGTTCCAATAGGAAGAGAAATGAATGAGGAGGCCAGGTATTTCTTTCATGCAATCCTGTATATTTACAACATATATACAGAAATTCCTGTTTCCTTAAGAACAGTAGCTCAAACAACAGGAGACAGTTTTCTTGCTCGCAATTCCAAGCCTGCCTTTCCAGCCGACATTCTGCCCCAAAAGCTCTCTTGACTTTCTTTCCAGGTGACACTACAAGAGTGTCTCTTGTTGTCTCCTGATTTTCTGCTGCTCTCTGTCAGTTTCCTGCCTGCCCCTCCCTCCCCACATCAATTAATTCCCAGCCCCCGTATTTGCATTCAGACTAGTCTTTGGGCAGCAGTTTCCATTGTTTCAGATATCATTAAACAAAGGGGGATTTGTTTGTTCCCTCATTTAGCCTGAATGGAAAGCAGCTAGTATGCTTGTCAGCTTCAGTGAGGTCTCTGACTGCCCACAGAGGTACAGCTTGCGCTGGGAGCCACCTGACCTTCTACATAACAATATTCATATCCATATGTACTCCCTATTATTTGCAGTGGCACAAGATTATCCTCACAGCAATCATTATAGGCCAGAACATGTCTGCCCTTACATGCATGTTAAGTGGAGGGAAGTGGACATCTCCTTCGTGCATTACCCAACTGAGGCCCAGGCAGAATTAAAGCCCCTGCATTCTGGGAATGCTCCATGCTACTTCCTTTGATTGCCATGTCATGGACAAGGATGCTGGTCAGTGGAGCTTCATACCACACAGGAAGAACAAGGTACAGCCCACAAAGGTGCTTAGTAGCTGTCATAAATATAAAGGGAAGCGTAACCACCTTTCTGTATACAGAACTATAAAATCCCTCCTGGCCAGAGGCAAAACCCTTTCACCTGTAAAGGGTTAAGAAGCTAAGATAACCTCGCTGGCACCTGACCAAAATGACCAATGAGGAGACAAGTTACTTTCAAAGCTGGAGGGGGAAACAAAGGGTCTGTCTGTCTGTGGGATGCTTCTGCTGGGAACAGAACAGGAATGGAGTATTAGAACTTTTTAGTAAGTAATCTAGCTAGAAATGCATTAGACTTCCTTTTGTTTAAATGGCTGGTAAATAAGCTGTGCTTAATGGAATATATATTCCTGTTTTTGTGTCTTTTTGTAACTTAAGGTTTTGCCTAGAGGGATTCTCTATATTTTGAATCTGATTACCCTGTAAGGTATTTGCCATCCTGATTTTACAGAGGTGATTCTTTTACTTTTTCTTGAATTAAAATTCTTCTTTTCCTGATTGCTTTTTCATTGTTCTTAAGATCCAAGGGTTTGGGTCTGTGTTCACCTATGTAAATTGGTGAGGATTTTTATCAAGCCTTCCCCAGGAAAGGGGGTGTAGGGCTTGGGGGGTAGACGTCTCCAAGTGGGCTCTTTCCCTGTTCTTTGTTTAACACGCTTGGTGGTGGCAGCATAGGGTTCAAGGACAAGGCAAAAGTTTGTACCTTGGGGAAGTTTTTAACCTAAGCTGGTCAGAATAAGCTCAGGGGGTCTTTCATGCAGGTCCCCACATCTGTGCCCTAGAGTTCAGAGTGGGGAAGGAACCTTGACAAGCACCATTAATTTATGCTGGCTATTATGGAAGAATAGCTTTGCCATTAGACAGTAGTAGCTGAAATATTTGTTTATAGGGCAAGTTGTTCCTTTATTACATCAAATCTTGCTCCCTTTTCAATGATACTCAGTCCCACATATTGCTCCCACAGATTTTTGTATGTATAATTTCTTCCAGATGGTGGATTCAGTGCAGACAGTAATTTACATAATTTAAATCTGCTTACTCGAATAAATTATACAACACACATGGGGCCAGATTCTTCCCTCAGGTCTATGCACAGGCTCTCACTGAAGTCAATATGAACTGTACGAGCATCTATGGACCAAATGTGGCCCCTAACATGTATGAGAGGGGAAAATTGAGCCCTTCAAGTCTGAACTAAATAAGCCAAGTTCAGCTATCAGCAATATGAGAAATTTCACAGACATAAAGGCAAATTAGGCAAGATTTCCCCAGGATGACATTTCATATTTGAATGTACTCCAGAATGAAGTTTATTGTATCAAACTGAAGTATTTATTACTAAACTTTTTACCCAACAGATACTTTGATGCAAGGAGGATCAATGAGTGTTCACTGAAGTGTTTACTCATCTTGCTTTGTCTTGCATTTTCTTTGTAAGAAGAGTGTTTTCCAAGTAGACTAAAATAAATGAACTCTCTCAGTAATCATCATCATCAGCTTCCTCCTCACTGCTACAGAAAGATTTTTTTAAAACTAAACGGATTGAACATTTTAGCTCTATTTACTGACTAAGAAAGCTTTGTGCACTGCCTGGCAAATTTTGGCACTGAAACCCAACAAGCTAAATTATTCCCTATTAGTTGGATCTGAGTTTGAGTAGTATTAACCTCTATTTTTATTTAGAAAAAAAAAAAACATGTTAGAGCAGAGATTCTCAAATTGGGGGTCGTGACCCGAGCAGTCAGTCTCCACCCCCAAACCCTGCTTTGCCTCCAGGATTTATAATAGTGTTTAATATAAAAAACTGTGTTGAATATAAAAAACTGATTTTAAGGCAGTGATTTGGGCAGGAGGGGGTTTCACACTCAGAGGCTTGCTGTGTGAAAGGGTCACCAATACAAAAGTTTGAGAACCATTGTGTTAGAGTTAGAATGAACAGCAAGGAAAATGTTAAACTACAACTGTGATTTTAAGGCAGTGACCAGATTCTCATTCCAGATGGAGTTCAGATTGAGTGATGAGGAGCCTAGAATATCTAGGTATAAATACAAGAATAATCACCTTACAAAGTACCCAAGTATTCTGGACAGAAAATCTGGATAACTCACCCTCATGTCTCCCAGGTTCAATCACTTCCATGCTAGTTTGAAATCCAGACTGAATAGTGGTGTACCTCAAAAGCCATCAGAGTCCAGCTTGATTGGACAATAAGCAGCAGTTCCAGAGAGGAGAAACCCTGCCGCCCACCCCCACCTCAACTGCAGGCAGGCAAACAAGAATATTCCCACTGAGCATTAAGTTCTATTAACTGGGGAAGTGGCAGTCTCTGGATTACTGAAATCCAAGACCATTTAGGACATCTATAAATATATCACAAATTGCGCAGAAGTGAAGTGAAAGCCAGTGCAGAGCACAGGCATGATACACTCACATTGACCTGCTCTACTTAAGCATGTGGTACCTATTTTGCATGAGCTGAAGCTTAGTGAAGGACAGGTCACCTCAAAAGGTAAATATATGTCTGCAGTTCTTATAATGGCTGTGCAGGGGATGGCCTACATGCTCCATAGTTAAGCATACATTATAGCCCTGCTTTAGATCATCAAGTTTAATAGATCAGGCTGCTTTGTACACTAGAATGGATACAAATTTCTCACATGCTTTTTAAATTGAGTTGTATTGCTCTTTCACACTGTTCTAAAAAACAAGTTTCAGAGTAACAGCCGTGTTAGTCTGTATTCGCAAAAAGAAAAGGAGTACTTGTGGCACCTTAGAGACTAACCAATTTATTTGAGCATAAGCTTTCGTGAGCTACAGCTCACTTCCTCGGATGCATACTGTACATACAGTATGCATCTGAGGAAGTGAGCTGTAGCTCACGAAAGCTTATGCTCAAATAAATTGGTTAGTCTCTAAGGTGCCACAAGTACTCCTTTTCTTTTTGCTAAAAAAAACAAGCCAAGTTTAATGCCAAAGATCCACCAGACCAATGAAGTCCAACAGAGTAAGGTCAGATATCACTAACCAGCAGGGATAAAAACAGCTGCTGTATAAGACTGAAAAGCTGGGAGTGCCTGCAGCGGTTTGCTAAATATCAGACCTTAAATCTATATAATTCTGAGTGACATCTTGCTCTCCCCCTCCCTCCAATTTAACCATCTGCTAGACACGAACACTTAGAAAGGGGAAGTTGTGCAGTAACGACGGTTCTTCGAGATGTGTGTCCCTATGGGTGCTCCACTTTAGGTGTCTGTGTGCCCCTGCACCTCTAATCGGAGATTTTTGGTAGCAGTGTCCCGTTGAGCCCGTGCATGTGCTCTCCCTCCCTTGTGGTCTGCCTCGAGGCTATTTAGCACTGCACGGATGAACCTCCCCCCACCCCCCACTTCCTTCTCTACCACGGAGCCCTATAGAGAACTCCAAAGTAGAGGGGAGGAGGGCAGGTTGTGGAGCACCCATAGGGACACACAGTTTGAAGAACCATCATTACTGCACAAGGTGAGTAACTTCCTCTTCGAGTAGTGTCCCTATGGGTGCTCCACTTTAGATGATTCCGGAGCAGTACCCACCACTTGAGGCCGGGACTTCGGAGCGGAGTCTTTTACTACAGAGTGCTGTGGAGTTGAAGATGGTGTCAGCGGCCAAATCTTCAGTGATCACATAATGTTCTGCGAAAGTATGGACAGAGGCCCCAGTCATTGCTCTATAGATTGGGGAGATAGGGGTATCCCTATGGACTGTAACTGAGGTAGGAACTGATCTCATGGAGTACATATGGATGGAAGCAAGTTGAGCCCTTGCTAAGTGATTAATGCAACTAGAGACCCATTTGGATAGTTTTGGAGGAGATATCACAGAGCTTTTGGATCTTTCTGTGGACGAAAGGAAGAGTTTAGGGGATTTCCTGAAGTCCTTAGTCCTGTCCAAGTAGAATGCTAATGTCCTTCTAATATCTAGCATATGCACAATTGTCTCCCAGTTGTCACAATATGGTTTTGGGAAAAACCAGGGAGATGGATCTGTTGATTCATATGGAAAGTGCAGAAAAGGTAGGGAGAAACTTGGGATATGGCCTTAGATTTATTTTAAAAGACAAAAGGCCGTGAATGATGGGTATGCCATCCGGGCCACTATTTCTCCTATGTGCCTACCTAAGGTGATGGCAATTAGAAATGCTGTCGTCATGGACAGGTGTAAGAGAGAACAAGTTGCCCTGGACTCGGAGGGAGGTCTAGTCCTAACCCTGAGAACTAGATTAAAGTCCCAGGCTGGGGCGGGTGGTGTCACATGGGGAAGAGAGTCCCAATGCCCTTAAAAAGAGTCTAGGCATTAGTGGTTAAGCAAACTCCAAGTGGGAAGCCATTTTCGCCATGAGATGTACCTGAAGGGAGCTGAGTGAGAGTTTAAAATGTAGTGCAAAATCAGAGGAAGGAAAGAGGAAGTTGGGTCTGTCTGGAATGGTACAAACTTGGAGTTGTTTCCATTTTGTAGATAGGTATGTGGAGTGGTCAGCTTGTGGTTGTGTTGCAACATGTGTTTCAGCTTGCCAGAGCATTCTGCTTCTAAGCCTTGGAACAAAGAAAGATCCAAGCCTGGAGGCGGAGGACCCATGGGTTGGGGTGAAGGGTCAGCCCATTGTTTTGAGAGAGCAGGTGAGGAATGAGCTGACGTCAGAGGAACAGGAGGGGCATATTGCCATCTGCATCAGGTAAGGGAGCCAGACTTGTCATAGTCAAGAGGGGCAATCACAATAACTCTTACTTTGTTTTGTTGAATTTTCAACAGAATCTTGGATAGGGTAGGAAACTGGGAAAAGACATACAAGTGGGCCCTGTCCGCTGGGAAGATGAGGGCAACTGCCAGTAAATATTTTCCCAAAGGGTGGCTATATCTTGAAGCACCTGTGAATTCAGTATACACTCATTGTTGTGAGAAAATTCCAGCTGAGACGGTTGGTTATCCTGTTCTGTATCCCTTGTAGACAGACAGCTGAGATGAGCACATTGTGATGGGTGCATCAGTTCCAAAGTTTGAGTGCTGTCTTGCAGAGGGAGGGAGATCTGGCAGCTCCTTGGCAGTTTATACAAAACATACAGGTCACATTAAGTCCATCATAACCTTTGTGTGTTTTTGATGAAAGGCAGAGTTTGTGCACGGGCACTCCTGGCAGCCCCTAACCCCAAAAGAGTGATATGGAAGGTCATTTCTGTGAAAGGCCATTTGTCCTGAATCTTGTTGCTGTGTAGGTGAGTTCCCCAGCATATTTGGGAGACGTGTTCCAGGGTGGTGAATGTGAGTAGTGAGAAGAGTGCTCTTGCTTGTACTGCATCAGGTTGGTGCTGATCAAGTCCAGTCACTGTACCGGGGTTAGTATGTCACTACAATGAAGTGAACCTTGGAGACTACCCTGTGTGGAGCAGTCTGTATCTATAATGATCCTGCCCCAAAGGTAAGCAGTAGGAATTCTCCTGTACGATGGTTATATTGAGATATTGAAGTAGGCATCCCGTAAGTTCAGGGCTAGAAATCAATCTCTTTGCTCTAGAGCTGGTCCTAACTGCTGTGAAGTAAGGTAAGGTGACTTCTGAGTGGTGTCACAGGTGTATAGATGGCAGCTGATGCTGTAAGGTATCATTGTTCAGTTCCCAGACCAGCTCAAAGTGCTTATAAGAGGCAGTTTGAGAGGTCATGGACTGGGATGCATACTGTTCTCACTTTTGAGCCCTGGGCCTCTTACACTGTGGCCCATAACTGCACAGAGATGGTGAGTATTGAGAAGATTGTGATCTGTGGAGTGGTTGAGAGGTATATCTTCTCTTCTGTTCCACAGTGTAGATTCCTAAGGAGTGTTAGTGCAGTCCGAGAATCCTTCACGATGTGGAGAGAAAATCTGTCTTCTCTGCAAAGAGTTTGGCCCTTCAAATGGGAAGTCTGTAGCTCTCTGGGCAATTTAGAGAGGGGTAGTGAACAAAAAACACCCCACAACCCACCTCCGTACCACTGTCATGGAGACTGGGAGGGCAGCTGTAACAGCTACATCCAGTGGTGTCTCTAGGACTGGTCTGGCTATTAACTGACCTTCTCTAAGAATGGTCTGAATCTGTTCTTTTTGCATTTCCAGTAATATTTCAGAAACATCCTGGGTTCTTTTTCAGTTTAAAAAAAAAAAAAAAGGTAAAGAGATGTTCTTCTGCATATTCCTCCCTGCTAGAGGATGACACCCCTGCCCAGGGGCTTGCCTGGCTCTCTCTGCTCCAAGCGGTGCCTCTCCTGCCAGGAATCAGTTCCTGTAATGGCCAGACACTCACTGTGCCTGGGTTTCCCAAGATTACCAAACTGTCATGGCCAAAACAATTTTAACTTACAAAGGGGAATAACAGCCCCACGACTCTTCTATTTAATGTAAGGATCCAGTGTGAGGGAAGAATTGGCTTTAATCCACCACCAGCAAATAGGGAGGAAGGTGGCTTTCCACCTATTTTCCTCAAGCAACCCCCAGACTGTTGAGGGAAGATGAGATGTGCCTTGATCCGTGAAAGACATAAATGCAGCCACTTCTCAACCCAAACAGGGTCTAGCCACAAGTCTCATGGATCCCATTTACCTCAAGAGTTGGCCTCATGATACCTACCAACCCTCCCTCCCACCCCAAAACTAAACTGGGATCCAGCTAAAGTTTGATGATAGACAGCCCTTTTATTCTTAAGGAAACAAAGTCTCTACAGGGGTGGGGGGAGGCAGAAAACCTACATGTCACCAGTCATTTTTGTTTGGTAGGATAATTTCTTCCTGATAATAAAGGAGCAATCCAGTCAGGCCCACAGCATACCCTGAGAGTTACTGTAACTCCTACATCACCCATGGATAGAGTTACCACTTTTGAAATTAAAAAACCAAACAAATCTAAAACCCAGTACCACCCTCCCCCAAGGAAAGCCTGCCATAATCCCAACCCCCAACCACAAGGCAACTCCGCAATCCTCTGCCTTCAACAGCCACTTATCGTATCTGGAGAGATAGCACACATGTATATATATGGTTTATAGCCTCACACGTCTCTTCATTCTTGCGTGACTCAAACCCTCTCTCACACACAGGTGGTGGGCAGACAGCTGCTGTATTTCAACAATTTTGATCTGTTATCACTTAAACTGCGGAAGTGGGAACACTGCAGCATCCATAGCTGGACACAGAAACTTTTAACATTAGATATCCCAGTGTACTGTGATAATAATACAACTCTTTAGACCCACATTTTAAAAAAAAATGGAAAACAGATTAAATTATTTTCCTGGCAACTGGTAAATCCATAAAAACTGCCAGACGGGTCAAAAACTGGCCAGGTGGTAACCCTACCCATGGAAGGGGAATGGGTGTTATGCAGAGTACCAGGATGGTGACCTCAGCCCAGGAGCGGGGTCAAGCTACACAGTCAGATCACCTGTGAACTCCATATCATCCTGAGTCCCTCATGGAAATGGAAGGAGGCAGACATACTTCTTACACTTCAGAATTTCTCAGCACCCAATGGTTGTCAGTGCTCTGCTGGTCCAAACAATACAAGCCACACTGAGATGGGGCATTTGTTGTTGACTAGATATTACAAAGGTTGTAATAAATACATTTATTTCATTTCATGATTTCAAAGAAAAGCAAATGCCACCTACCTCCTTGGTTAGGCATATAGAAGACTATGTAAAGGCCAGACAGAACAAAAGCACTCAAAAACAGCCTTGCTGACAATCATCAAATACAAAATTATTCACCTTCCAAAGAGTCCTATTAAGTACAGAACATTTATTTTGAGTCCCAAAATAAACCAAGTAACCAAACAACAACATACACATTTTGCCCCTCTTTGGGCAATTTAGAAGTGTAATAAATCAGTTTACACAATGAACATATACACTGTATTATGGCTAGACAAGATTTAACATTCTTTTGTTAATTTGGCAGAGGGGAAAGACAATAAGAGAGAACACTACAATTTGCAGCCATCTGTGGTACTGAAAACAGTAATAAACCTGAAAAGTGCTGTTATTATATACTGCTCAGTCCTAACAAGCCATGATTTCAAATATTTATGCCTAAATTAATACCTCAACTTTTGTAGGAAGAGAAATATTTTTACCATTTTACCATTAATCTTGTCCACCGGTCCAAGATCCAATAGTACAATACAGTTTACACAGTCAGAGATCACTGGGTAAGTCATAGTCAATTATAAATGTAGGATGCTAAGTTACTTAATGCTTTTATTTTTTAAACGTATGATTGACACCAGTTGTAATCATTGTCTTAGGTCACTTCATCTTTGTGCACAGAAGAATATTTCTACATAATGAGTTTTATGGGGCATATCTATTGTTGAACTCATTGCTTTGCTTACAAAATTTACAAAATTAAAGGAGAAAAGTCAATATTTTAAATTAAAATTCATGTAAAAATATTCATATACTGCTTAGTGTCAGAAGTTGTCAATAAGGTCTATATATAATTGCTTCTCACCACTTGCCTCCCAATTGAATAGGTTCAGTGTCCTAATGATACACCTAGAAATCTATACTTTGCCAAAGAAAACCTACAGACTTCTCAGTATGCTAGTGTTACAGGGCACATTTATCAACTTCAGGCCTCTGCTTTACTTTTTAATTACAACACTTCACCCAAAGATGTTACTTCAAGTCATAAACTTGGAGGAGAAAACAGACTAATCTGCAGATGGGTAGTTAAATCTTCTGCTTCAATGACATTAATTTGCTGGTGCACTTCTCACTAACCAAAAAAATAATGTTAACTTGCTTCATGATTTAGGTTTATGTGAAAACCTAAGTTTCCTAAATCACAATGTTATGTTGTTCTAAAATTACACTAATCCTTGACCACATGCTTTCTATAGTATCTCATGTTAACTTAAACCATTACTAGAGAATCATTTTCACAGCATAGTGTTTAGGGTTATTGCCTCAAGAACGTGACTGTTGATTTAAATGGCAAAATGATTTGGTTTTGATGGACATTTAAGTGCAAACTTTTTAAAAAAAGAGGATTTTTGTTTGGTTGGGGGGTTGTTGTTTTTTTTAATAAAGAAGCAGATCTTATTTTTGGGAGACCAAAGAAATGAAGAGGCTGATACCAGTCACTAAGTACTAAAGAATGGATCGGGAAAGCACTTGCCTGGATATCATAGGTGCTTGAACTAGGAGTGCAGGGGGTGCTCCAGCATCCCCTGGCTTGAAGTCGTTTCCATTATATACAGGGTTTACAATTTGGTTCAATGGCGCTCAGCACTTCCACTATAAAAGTTGTTCCAGCACCCCTGTTTGATATCCTCCTCCTTTACTTCTTTGCTGAATGTAAAACTCATGAATATTTCTAGCCAAACCTATCTCACCTTACAGGAGAGAGATTTTTCCATTGGGGCTTCACAGTGATTATAAAGCTGCACATTTCTAGATCAATAATTGTCACAATAGGATTTTTGTTCCGTGGCAAGCTACACAGCAGTCATCACTGATCTTGGTAGCTGGTTGTTAGGTCCTCTTTAGAAGAAAAGGCACTGCCACATAGTTTAGGACATATCTTTAGCATTTGTAAGACTGGGCTTTTACAGAACCAAAGTTTTGCTGGGGTGTTTTTGAGGGGGTGGGAAACAGTAAAGTTACACATTCCCCTGAAGTTGTGTGAACCTAAAACAGAATAGCAAAATAGTGTGTAAGGAACAGAAAGCTCCTCTGACTAGCCTATTATTCATTTATATTATGGTAGCACGCAAAGGCCCTGATCAGGATTGAGAGTTTCCTGCACCATTTCACAATTTCCAAGTATACGGTCATGCTGATTTTCTTATTTAAGAGAACAGGAGTAGTGCACATTAGCTTAGCCAGATCAGAGTCTCACTTTTTATCTACCCTTTCCTTGCCTTTTTGTTAGCAAAGACATCCAAGTATGTCAGTATGAGAATTCAACCTCATACACAAGCATCATCCTCATATATAGGGAGTACCTGTTCTTCCTCCTGATGTGGACTCCACCTTTCCCTCTTAACCTTCAAGGTGGCATCCTTTCCCTCTTTGTCCCCTTATTCTCCCATCTCCAGCAGTTTCCCCCAGTTTTATCCACCTTTCCCTGAATACATTTGGAGCCCTACTCGCCCTTCTCCCACCAGATTCCACCTCCTGACACCATAGCCCTGATCAGCTCACTCCACCGCACTACCTGATAGATGCACACTCCCATGCATGCAGCAGTTCAGTTCTACTCCTCACTCCCCGCCAAGAGCTCTTGTGTCCCCCATCCCACTCCCACGTCAGGCTCCGATATTCCCTTCAGGCCTCCTCCTTGGCTCTGTTGTCACACCGCAATGGCCCCCTCCCTCAAGGGGCCCTCTGGGGAAGGCAGATCAGCATTTTATATTGCTAACGCTGTTGCAAGCAGTGCAGGATATTTTGGGAAGGGTCAAAGGTGTGAGGAAGTGTGGAATGGAAGATTTTTTTTGCAGGCTGCAAGAGGCCAAAGGGGGAAGGAGAAAGAGAGCAGAGAACGAGTTAACTCAACACTGTAGCTAGCAAGCTCAGGCCAACGATAAGATGCTGGCTCCAGCCCCAGGATGCTGTTCACAGCCAAGACTTGGCTGACAGCTGAGAAAGACGGGGGCCTGAATGTGCCTGAGCAACCATAAGAAAGAAAAACCCAACTGCAAAGACCTGCAAGGCAGCGAGGCCAGCAAAGAAGAAAACAAGGTCTAAGACTGCAGAGATTGAAAACATCGGCGAGACAGCAAGACGGGGAGCCAAGCCTTGCGTTCCTGGAGCCGGGGTGTTTTGAGAAAACTGAAGACACCATGGAAAGCTGGTTTGGGCTGGCACAGAGGGCACCAAGAGTGGAGGTCCCTGAATGAAGCAACCCCCCACCCCCCGTAGCCTGGGACTTAAACCCCTTCTGAGAGCTGGAGCAACTTGGAGATCACAGCGGATCCTCGGATGACCTGAGCCCAGGACAGAACTCCCGTCCAGCCTTCCCCATCATCTGCTTACGTTACACCCAGGCTTGGCCAGCCTCGGGTAGAGCATGTGTGAGTATGAAAGTGGATTAGGGCTTGGGGCACTAATGCTTTCTTCCTTCCTCTGAGTGATGTGGGAAGCACCCATCACTCTCCACTGTTATCTTATTAATAAAGCTTTAAAACTTAGACACTTGGTGTGTTCCGTTATCTCCTCCCTTAATGATCCTGTGGCCTCAGACTGATCACCTGACGCCTCAGGCAGATTGGTCACAGAAATCTGTCACACTGTCAGTGCCCTGTAGCGCCTGCTCCCCTTCCATGCTCCAGTGAGCCCTCCCCGCAGGCTCCAGAGGCTGCTCCTGTCCACAAGGTAGCACATGTGCTGGGGGCAAGGAAGGAGCTGCCCAGCTAGAATCCTTATGGCCTCCTATCTCAGTGGCTCCGCCCCCTCCATATAGTGCAGAATATTATTGTGGGAGTCTAAGGCTGCTGCTATACACATCAGTGGGCTGGAGGTAGGTGGCAGTTCCTCACTGCTCTGCCTGCTCCACATTCCTGCCCTGATCAGAGCACACTGGGAGCTGGGACACCTGGAAACTGCAGCCAGCTGTAATGGCTCCCCATGTTCTACAAATGATGCAGTAGCCTCTAGTAGAGAAAGCGTGACCTACAGGCAAGTTGGAGCAACCTATGGCTTTATGTAAGATCATGTGCAGTCATAAAAGTCACTCTTGAAATTGCGCTAGTCATGATAGTTTCCATGAGTGCTGTCAACATCAAGACTCTTAGTTTTGCAGACAGAGACATTACATCAGTACATGAGGAAATAAATGGGAACAGAAGAGAGAATATAATGGTATTGGATCATCAAAATGCAGACTTTTTAAAAATGTCTGGTAAGTCTAGACAGTTGTTCTACAATGTGAAGATAGTTTAAAATATAACCCTATTCATCTGCTACATTATACACAAATGACAGACTCCTATGCCCAGTGCCAACTTAAAAGGATGGAAATGGGAAGGAGACAGTGAATAGGAAAAATAAAACTGCCACCTTTCACAGTGATTTCTTTTCTTTATTATTTTTATCTTTGCTTTTTGTTTTCTCTTTGGATTGTTACTGTTTCCCTCTAAGAAAGTTACAAATGAGAAGAATTATATTTAATATAATTTACACATTAATTTCTTTCCTTTTTAAAAAAAAAAAGTTTTTAAAAGTATATTTAAACACCAAAATGTGAAATGGACTATTATAATTTATTAAATTTGATATATTTGGGATAGTATTAGCTCCTAGATTTCAACTACAGTTCATTAGCATTCAAAATGTGAGAGTAATATCCACAAAAGAGTTATGGGACTGAATTAAATATGAGATTTTAAACGAATAAATGTTGGATTCTTTTTATTTGTCTTCTGGTTTTTGAGCCTGCAGGATTCACATTTGCAAGCTCTCCTGGGCAACCATGAGGGTAGAAACTTACTTTATATTAAAAAATGAAAGCAGAGATTCTCACACAATGAGGACTTCGGGAACCAGGGCTTGAAGAAAAACAAATATCAAGAGATGCACAATGTTGCAGGAGTTGGCAACAATACATCTCAAGGGCAAGTTGCAATTTCATGTTGCCAAGAAGCCAAAATATTTTTGGATCATTTTGATTAAACAAGCAACAGTGCTCAATACAGTCCTCAATACAGTCCTGCAATAGAAGCTACATGACCAGACCCTTACATCTCTGCAGAATTCCATTCAAGTCTAGGTACCCCCAGACCCCAACTCGTCCCCACCTTTTTTTTTTTTTTTTTTTTGAATGAATCAGCATTTCAGTGACACCAAGCTCTCATGACCCTCACTATGTAGATCTGATTGCAGGCTCAGGAACGATGTGCTGGTTTGAGAAATGCTCTGGGGACCATTTTATGGCTATAAAACAAAACATTTAGAAGTTGTATTTAAGGGAAACTGTTCGACAAGAAAAAATTATATTTCATGAACAAGTCAAAAAAAGCGTCCCAGAAAAAAAATTCATAACAGTGTCACAGAAGGTTATTGTTTTACGAAAGTACTTGGAGGTCAGATGTATTCTGAACAGGGACAGACTGATTTTTTGCTTTTCATCAGGTACAATTAATTACCTGGGACACAAATAAATGGAACAAACCTATACAGGAAAGTTTAGTACTTCTTATGCAAAACTGAGTCTTCTCTGTCATCACCAGTTACAAGGTTCTGCAGGTCAAATTATGCCTCAAAGACAGTTCTCTATCCCACTATCTCCAAATTATGCCGAGACTGAACTAGGTTATTTCATTGCTTTTAATTAAGTTGACAGTTTTAATGGATGGGAAGCTTGGCCCAAGCAATTAAAATATAGTTAACAATTCTATTAATGATGTGCAAGCCACAACAGACTGCAGATTATTCTCCCAAAGTTTATTATTAATTAAGACTCAATAGTGTGCTAGGTCCTGTACAACAATTATTTTTGTCACCCACAAAATTCAGAAAAACACTAAGTACACAAGGAACAGAGCAATTGAGGGAGAAAGTCATTTTACATAGCTACTTTTCCAACAATATTTCATTGTGTTGTTTTTAAATCAAGTACTAGAGATTAAAGAATCAGATTGCCCAGAACATCAACTTTCAGAGCATTGCACTCAGCTTTTCTAGAGAGTAGCACTTCCCTTTACTAAGTATCAGACGGGTATCTGAAGAAGTGGATTTTTTAACCCACGAAAGCTTATGCCCAAATAAATATGTTAATCTTTAAAGGTGCCAACGGACTCTTCCTTCCCTTTCCTAATGAGTTTAACTGTTGCCTCTTTCTTCCAGGGACGATAGCATTTACTTACAGCACCTGACTAATAACCTTTGTGACTATAGCTTCATTTTAGAGATGAAAGTGAAAAAGGGAAAACCTCTAATACTAGAGGCAGACCGAGCAAAGCAGGTTTGTTCAGTGTGAGTTGCAATCAAATTAGAGCACAAGATTAGTATAACACACTGAGAAATAGCTAAAAGTTCCAACATTCAGACCATGGTAGTTGGTCCAAGAGCCAACTATTCACCTGGAGAAGACAGACAGGGTTATGGTCAGTTTAACCTATCTGTATCAAAAGCAGGTGGAGTTACAGATGCCCTGTGGCACAGTTCCTAAATTCTGAATCTGTGTATGAATAATGTCCTGTTTCTAAAGTATATAAAGAACAGATGGCAAATGCTATCGTCAAAGTCAGCTGCAGAAAGAACATTTTACAACCATAATAGTAAGATGCTTTATCTAGTAGCTCTTTAAAGAGACATCTCAAAGCTCTTTACAAACATTAAGCCTCACACATCCCTTTGAGGAAGGGAAATATGGTTCTTCAAGAATTGTGTCCGCAGCTTCCCACTCTGGGTTGCCTCTTGGTCGGAGCCATCTGGACAGTAGTTACCACTGGAGGCCAGACAACGGTCAGTCGTGTGGTGTAAAGGGAAACGTGGCCCCTACTATGCTTTTCTACTTTCCTGCCACTGTTGTCCCTTTACCTTTCATGCCTCAATCGCTTTCTAGTAATCTGTCCCTTGTGTTTACATCAGGCCACAGTGGTTTTCAAACTGGAGTATACGAGCTCTCATCAGAGGGTACATGAGAAAAATCCTGTAATAGCAGACAACACATTTTATTTAGTACAGAGTTTTTGAAACTGTGGGGCACAGAGGAACATTTGGGGGTCGGGGGAAGCAGCCCTGAATTTTGAGCTGAGCCCCCTCTGAGTTACAATTTTGGTTCTGCTTCCCCCAACCCAGACAGGCAAGGTGGCCTGCTGAAGTGAGTCAGGGGGTTGAGGTGGCAGTTCCTCTCAGAGTCCCGCTGGGCTGGGCTGGCTTGAGCAGCCTGGTGTCGCCCTTCCCACCCACCCCCACCAAACCTCCCTAGGGGAGCGTGCCCCACAGTTTGAAAAGCTCTAGAAGCTGTTGCTAAATGAAAGGCAGAAATTGGGGGTGGGGGCACATGACCCCATGTGCCCACCCATGTCTCCTCTGGGGGTATGTGGTAGACTACATTTGGAAAAGGGTCTGCAGCCTGAAAAGTTTGAAAACCACTGTAATAGGGTAATGCAATGTAGGCACAAGGTACAATAGCTATAATAGATATCCAGGTTACCAATATCCTTGCCCTATTGTTAAGGTTTTCGTGCCGAGTCTGCCCTTTTACAGAGTTGGCCTCTATCATTTCTGGTATTCTCCTGTTTCACCTGCAAGCGTTGAGATAGTAAAGTCCACTAAACAATCAGGTCTTAAACATTGTGCCTCCTGTAGAACAGGGGTATGACTGATCCACATGGTGCTTGAATAGTAACACAGAAATAACTTGCTTAGAAAAATCCTGATTATAAATACTAATGGAGTCAGAGCAAAAAATTGAATATGACAAGTATCCAAATAAAAACATGAACAGTTGGGTTTGTTTCTGTATTTGTATTACTATTTCCAAATTGACATATAAGTTAAACTCATTAGTCCATTTGTTGCGGTGTGGACATTATTTTTTCCATTTCCTGGCAAGACAAGTGTTTGGCAAGTAGCTAGTATAATCAACAGTAATTTCTCTTGAAAGCATTCCAGTCCTCATGTTTCTGCTATTATGCCCAGGATAGCAAGAGAAAGAAAGAAACTCAGTTACCTTCCATGCTACAGAAACTGATGTAAAGACATCTGCCAAAACACGCCTAATTAGGGGCATGACCACAGTAGACAAGTTAACATTCCCTTATTCTTTTAGGCTTACCAAGAATGGGTAAGGTGGCTGAATTTATGCAGCCAACCTGGGATGCACAAATGCAGTTGGAGATGTAATGGAACGCAGGTGAAAGTATCTTCAAAAACATCTTGACCATTTTTGTTCATATTCCAAATTCTATTTTCAGAGTAGCTGGCATATTCTAGTATTAAACATATGTGCTAAAATATTTCTGTCTTCCTACAGCATGTAATTAATACAGCATGTTAGTGTCCTCAAACTCTCATTGTAAAAAAAAACCAAACAAAAACAAAACAAAACAAAAAAACCCATATTCAAATTTCCAGGGAAGGATTCTTAACTTATTAAGAATCAGTAAACCAAACATTGGTATTCCAGTACTTTTCTAGGAGAACAACTTTGATATTTTGTATTAAAATGGGTTCCTGATCCTTTTAAGATCCTACCTGTCCTGCAAGTAGGGATTGGTGTGTTTTTTTGTTTTAAAGCTGGACTCAGTTTCATGCAATTTAATTCATCCTTCAGGACAGATGGAATTTTAAAAGAGACAGACTATTCATCCAAAATGATAACGTATCTTACAAACTGATTTCAAACTATATAACAAAATATAAAGATTACATTATCATACTCTGATATCACCATCATGGAGCCCATAAGAACAGGGCAAATCACCTACTGCTAAAATTCTGCCGCATCTAACCACAGCAATTGTCACACTACGGCAACACTGGACAACAGTTTAGTGCGGAAAATGGATGGATTGTGGGAGACCCTGGGTCCAGTCCGCCTGCTTCAACCACTCATTATTTATCCATAGTGGAACAGCTTCAACAGGAGAGACCAAAGGAGCTGCACATCAGAACATCCCATAGTCCAGTGATTAGAGAGGTGGGAAACCCCTGTTCAAATCCTTTCTGCCAGAGGGGAAGAGAGGGGGAAGTTGAACCTAGGTGTCCCTAACCCCAGATGAGTGCTTTAATCACTCAAAAGTTACACCTCCTCCTCCTCCAGCCAAATTTTGAATGGGACCTAATCTGGTAGGCACACTCAGAAGTGATCCATGAAACAACTTAGGTGCCTGATTCCAGAGTCAGTCCTAAGCCCCCATGAGCTGCTCCACTGCGATCCTTGAAACTCCTGCTTGACTGCCACTAACCCTATAGGTGCCTAAACTCACTCGGCACCTAACTTTCTGCTGTAAAAGTTTCCTAGGTGTCTAAGTTTTAGACCCTCGGGCACATGCACTGCTGCCCAACTCTAGGCATCTGGGACTTAGGCATCCAGAACGATTCACAAACTGGGCAAGATAGGTGTTTCGCCGCCTGAGTCACATGTGGGGCCTGATCAGGTACACAGCTTCTGAGCAAGTCTACTGTATCAGAGCCAGAGAAGGAGGAGGTGCTCACTCTTTGAGATTTGTGTTCCCTAGCCTCTGCCATTTTTCCAAACTATTCATATTGAGCATCTATCTGCTCATAAACGAGTCCTTCCAGTTCTTCATTGTTGCTCTTCTTCTACTGATTGAAATTGGTTGGTTTTCTTAAAGATATTCTCTCAAAATTTATTTTGCAGAAGTTCTAGGACAACTGTCTTCTGGCCCTCGAATCTATGATGCCCAGAAATAAAAGCTACACTTCAAGCATGTTCCTGCAGTGATCATCATTGGAGGGACTATTACCTGCTTCCGAGATGTGTCTATGTATGCAGTACAAAACTGCACTGACAACCTACTGCATTGCAAGCTTCTCTCTAGTTTAGATCTTTCATTTCCAACTTTCTCCCTCCCATATATGTTGTATTACATTCTACCCCGTCCGTCATATTAGTTTGTAGTTTTACCTGCTAAATCTCTCTAGGATCCATTTTATTCTCTCTCCATTTTCAATGGCATCCATACATCACTAAATTTAGTGATCACTGCTGCTACCTACCAAATACCTGTCCTTCCCCAAAACAATTTATTCGTCTTTCAAACTAAGGACTTGATCCTGCAAAATATTAGGTGTCTACAAATACCACTGATGGCAGGGGAAGTGGAGAACACTTCACATATCTCATGATTAAGCTCTAAATAAATTCCAAGAAGTAGTAAGTATGTCATTGTCTTGTGTTGCATTTGAACAATGGTTCAATAATTGCCAGGGATATTTAACATTAAATGGTATGTTTTTAAGATAACATCTACTCAGGTTAGATCTGTTAAAAGTTATACAATGGCAGAATAATTGTATTTCAGGAATCTAATACAATCTGACAAATGACAAATCAAGTATACTGTACCACATTTACTTGGCTAAAAGTATTGCCTAGGACAATATTTAAAACCAAGTTACTCGGTAATGTTCAATTATTTTCAACATACATATTAAAAAGAACGAGGAGTACTTGTGGTACCTTAGAGACTAAAATTTATTTGGGCATAAGCTTTTGTGGGCTAAAACCCACTTCATCAGATGCAAAGCTCTCTTAAAAGCTGTAGCTTTCAGGTGATGAATGTCAGAAGATATTGTTCAGTTTACTGTATCTTGATGGCAGGTCAAACAGTAAGAAACACACTAGTTTTAGGTTCGGTATCTCAGATATTGAATTATGTGAAATAGTTTTTACTAACTACTGAAAACTCATTCACAGATTGCTAACATAGCAGCCTTTGCTACCAGTTGGCCAGATACTACATCTATTGAGTCAATAGGAAAACTCCCATTGACTTCACTAGGAAACAGAAGCACCATCTTTCTAAGTTGCCAGGGAGTACTCGACCCCCGCTGTGCCCCAGACCTCACCCCCACTCCACCTCTTCCCCCAAGGCCCACTCACGCTGTGCCTCTTCCTGGCCCCCATCTTCCCTCCCCTGCTCCTCCACCTCCCCACCCAGTGCCTCCTGCACATTGCTGAAGGAGCTGATCCGCAGCAGGCAGGAGGCGCTGGGGGAAAGAGGGAAGAGCTGATCAGGGGGGCAGGGGCTGCTGGTGGGTGCTGAGTACCCACTATACTATTTTTTTCCCATGGGTGCTCCAACCCTGGAGCACCCTGGGAGTCGATGCCTATGCTAGTAGCAGGTTCAATATGCAGAATGTACCACATGCACTGCAAAACAGCAATATATTTGCTTCTCCTGCTACTGCACAACAAACTGTAAGTTTCTGGGGAACAGAAGAAGTTACTCCAATCCTCTCAAAGTTATTTCCTGTTCAAATCCAACAAGAAGCTAGAGAGTCATCTCTTTTAAAACATTAAGCAAAACTAAGAGTAGCCATACCAGACTGTAAAAACCTAGCATTTATATATTTATAAACAATATGAAGTCACCAACAAAATCAGATTGGCACAAAAACTTTGATAATACAGCTTCCTTGGAGTGAAGTCAAAAGTCACTATAAATGTTGAAGTTTTTGTTAAATTTGGTCTCTTTTCCGTATGTCAGGACTACAGAAAATTTTAATGTGGAAGTTGACTTGATCCTGTGAGCATTAGGCATCTGCATATTTCCATTGATTTCATTTAGATTAGTTGAGTTAATAAACTGCTGGAGTGAGTAAGCATATGCAGGATTGAACCCTCAAATAGCATAAAAATACAAGATAAGATTAGAAAGCAAGATAAGGACTGGTAAAATATCTGTACTTTATAATGGTTAGGATGTGAACAAATTGAGTATTGTAATTCACACAGTGGATATTACTTTTCATATAGCCATACAACAATTTGATTCCATTTTTAAATACTTAAAATTAACTAAGTACTGAGGTAAATTCTTTGTGTTTTTTTTAAAACACTGTCCCAATTATACTGAAAGCAAGCATACCACCTTTAGGTAAGACAGATATTGAAACTTCAACTGGACAATAAAGTCAATATGTCCAACTCTAGATAAATTATTTTCCTCTAATGCATGTTATTTCTTGTTCAGTTTAGCAAGTTCATTTATAATCATCTAATGCAGGGGTTCTCAAACTCCATTGCACCGATTACTATACAACCCCCGGAGAGAGGATCGAAGCCTGAGCCTGCCTCAGCCCTGCCGCCCCAGACTTGGGGGAAGGGTGAGGGGGCAAAGCCAAAGCCTGAGCCTCCTGCCCTGGGTGGGAGGGCAGGGGGGCATATAACCTTAGCCCCGCCACCCACGGCTGAAGCCCTTGGGATTTGACCCCGGATGGTGGGGCTCAGGCTTCGGCCCCGGACCCCAGCAAGTCTAGCACCAGCCCTGGTGACCAAATTAAAACAGGGTCGCAACCCACTTGGGGATCCCGACCCACAGTTTGAGAGCCGCTGATCTAACAAATTGTCCTAGAGAACGTAAAGGCTCATATTAATATTTGCTTCATATAAAATTTGTCATCAAATATTTGTTCTTTCATACCCACACTACAACTACAACCCACATCCTCTAACTATACCACGTCAGATATATCACTGTGTGAAACCAGATCTCTTCCCCCCTGTGCAATTCAAAAGGAGCAAGCCCAAAGTGAAGAAATAGCTAAGTGAGAGCTAGATACTGCCTGCATAGTGTATAAGCCATTTTAATTTGCTTGCTGAGAATCCTAAATTGAAATGTCAGAACTACCATTTGCAATTAGGTTTAATGCCAATTTACTGTCTCCAAAATGTGTTACTTTACAACATCTCTTCTCTTAATTAATAATACTTAGTTTTATATGCAACTTATATATGTTCATTTCAATGTACTGTATTTCAGATTAATAGCTTTTTATTGATGAATACAGTGTTTTAAATGTCCTATATTTTAAGTGGTAGACAATGAGACAAAAAGCCGTATGGATTATTTCTAAAGTCTATTAAAATAATTCATATCGTGCAAGTTATTTTTTACAACACACATGGCACAAAACTGAATATGCTCTACTTTGTGGAGGTATTTTTAAAATGGGTAAGAAAATTTGTTTTCATAATAATGCCTTTCATGTGCAAGGTAGCTAATAAGCACCTCAGAACAAAGTCACTAGGGACAAGAACCACTGAACTATTCTCTTGAGAATGTCAAAAATATGGTTAATTGACTACAGTACAAATAATTTAAAAATCACAGATTCACACTTACAGGATATTCTGTAAGAGTTCATCAAATTAATTTATATATATATAGTGAGTGTGTGTGTGTGTGTGTGTGTGTGTATTCACACATGACCTTGCATATGTTTTTTTACATATTGGCAAATAGATTAACTCTTGGCTACAGAAGTTTTACATTGATCTAATTACTATTCAAGGTCTAGTATTTAAAATAGCTAAACTGCTTGCTGAATACTGAAGCTCAAAGCCCTGTAGGGTTACTATGAAGCGTAGCCACATTTTTCTCCAGTAAAAATAAAAGGCAGTTTAAAAACCCTACAGAAATTCTGCTACCGCAGCTGAATCACCATTCTTTTACAATTTAGTGAATTCCCAGACATTTCTTCAAACCCTGTTTTAATTCTGTTACAATAAACACACATCTCTCATTTCTGTGCTCACAAATATGAGTTTGAATAATATAGTCTTAATTTAAATCTAATAAATTTACTATTGCTTTGTGTACATTATAAATTGCATCTGCTTATCAGTATTTGTAAGCCTGCTTATCTAAAGACAAAAGGTCCCTTTATGAAATCTACCTACACATCTTTGGCTGACAGCTAAAACAAACAGCATCAGTGTTTGCAATAGGCAACCTCCCCAGCATCTTTACATTCAATTAGTTAAAAAACCCAGAACACCAGAGTACCAAAAATACCCACAACGGAAACACCTAAGTGGCTTATTTAGAAAATTAAATACATTACCAGACGCATCCTGGAGTTTCTGAATCACCTGCAGGGAAATCAGACTAAGAATCTGACACGGGAACAGTATTCCTTAGTATTACAGAGCCTGATCTGACTCTTACAGAATATCAGGCAAGTCTGAGGCTGAAAACCTTTGAGTTGAGTTCATTATAGGCATCAGAAAGCCACAAAGAAAAAGAAAGAAAAAAAAAAAAACAAAAGAAAAAAGAAATGCAGCCCACAGACAGCCAGATGAGAAACTTCTGGCACCTCTCCAGCTCAGGAATTAATTCACTGTAATTTGGAGATGTATAGTTTTGGAAATGAAAGGAAACTTGAATTTACGGATGAATTTGTTCCTGCCTTAGTGGCTCTACAGAAACGTGCATGTTACATCTCAGCTCATTTTTAAAATGTTCATCCAGGAACAATACTGAATCAAAAGTCAATGGGGGGGTGGGGAAAAAGTGGGGGGAGAAGCATGTGCACACATACACACCCCTTCCCAAGATGCCAATACAAACTTCAAATGGATCATTCCTTCAGCTATTTGCTGTGAATTTTATTAATCCCAACACAGAGGTAGGGTTGCCAATTCTGGTTGGATGTATTCCTGGAGGCTTCATCATATGACATAATATTTAATTAAACAGTAATCTTTAATTTCTGGAGACTCCAGGACAATCCTGGAGAGTTGGGAACCCTACACATTTAATTCCTTTATTGTATCAAAGTGGATTCATGGCTTTTTACAATGCACTTTGGACAAAGAGATTTTTGTTTTTTGTTGCTTGTGCAATACCAGGCAGCTAAAATACATCATTAAAAAGAGATCATTCACAACTTTTCAAGCAACTGGAAAAAATGTCAGCGTAATTATTTGTTCAAATATTTGTGTTTTCAGGAAATAGTATCAAAAGGATTCAAATCAACAGTTCAAGTGCTAAAGAAGATATCTAGCAACAAACATTGTGTATATAGGTGGAAGAGTCTGTAAAGGCATAAATAACTTCAGTCATTATAAAAACTGCCTCTGCCAATGCAGTCTTTCAAATGCAGTTTGAGCTCTTGATTTTGTTAGCAAAAAGGATAATTTCAATAGTTTGCCTAGAACATTTGCTTCAGATTGTCTAAGGAATACTCTGGTGAATTTTGATATTTCCCACTCATGTAGCGAAGTGCATGTTAGCATGCAAAACATTTTTAAGTACACACTTCAAAACATTATGGTAGATAAGGAACAATAGAATAAGAGGTTTCAGAGTAGCAGCCATGTTAGTGTGTATTCGCAAAACGAAAAGGAGTACTTGTGGCACCTTAGAGACTAACCAATTTATCTGAGCATAAGCTTTCGTGAGCTACAGCTCACTTCATCGGATGCAACCGATTAAGTGAGCTGTAACTCACAAAAGCTTATGCTCAAATAAATTGGTTAGTCTCTAAGGTGCCACAAGTACTTCTTTTCTTTTTAAAAGGATAAGAGTTCAAGAAAGAATGATCATTTTAAATTGCATTTCTTGTGTTAGTTTTACACCTGCATGCACTAATAATTTAGTAACACAAATCTGTTTTAGTTTTAGTAAAAGTCTTGTTTTAATGGTAACTATTACTAAGAAAATAATAATGGCCCTCACCATTAGATGTATGTTAGTTATGTTAAATTCAACTCAAATCTACAGGGACCAAAGATGTTAATAATGAGTCTACCCAGCCTAAATAAATGGAGGGATTCTTGAGTCTGTCGTCTTCTTAACAAATCAGTTCTTTGAAAAAATAATATTAGAAACCCTATTACTAAAACAGGGAAATGCAAAAATCCTTATATTAAAGGGTGCCTAGCGAGGATGGAGAGTCTATAGAGTGTCCCAAAAAGCCAGGCGGTCAGCTATTCACCAACCAGTTTTGGACATGCAAAGCAGAAATATTTAATATTTAGTGAAGCCTCAAAGTTTGGATCTGAAATCAGTCCTCTAAGTTCTGTGGCTTCTGGGTTCTGGAGTTATGGCTCAGATCCCTCTTTTAAAAAATAAATATGACATTAAATTATGGAGTAATTGGAAGGAACCAATTGTGATCAGTTGGGCAGATGACAATTGCAACTATATGCCCTGCCCTTACATTTCAGAAATAATTATGTAGCAAGCACCATGCTCTCAAAGCTTATGATCAGAGATGACTGCAAAAGTTCTCATTTAAACCTGTAAACAATCCATTCTCACCTACAGAAGGCAGTGCCTGTGTTCCATTCACTACCAATTCATATATAGTATTATAGTGATCACTGGTCTCACCCACTCTAATTAAGGTACCATCAGAACTTTCATTACATCTTCCTGTGTTTACTTGCTCATCTGGCCACTAAGTCCTACCTCTCTAGCTCTCACGGTTGTGAAGAAAACCTGCAACCCATGGACTAAGCGTAGCCAATATGTTTATGTCTGCCCAAGTTTTCAGAGAGCCTGAAACAACAGATTTGAGATGTGTGATCTGCTCCTTTAATCTCAATGAATTTTTAACTCAGATAGCCACTGATGATAATGTAAATATTAACTATTTCACTGCCGATCCAAACCAATAAGAAAGGAGAGGGACAATTATAATAAGATCAGCAATATCTTATTGTCACACCACAAGTAGCAGGTGTTTAGAAAAATAGCATCTCTCTCTCCAATCCAGATGAAGCCAAGCTTTTGAGGAACCCAGCAGATCCCATGGTGTAACCACACCCCACTGAGATTAAGCCATATCCAAGGAACTTAACAGAGCACCTGTGATCATATTTTTAACATATACACAGCCCACTCTGAATGGTCTCTCATTCTGGCAACATTATGCAGCTTGGAAGACCACTGATATTTATCCCCAGTTTTGTCCCCTTAGCTCTGCCAAATTTTAAGGATTGGGGGAAAATGCATGATGGGGGAAAGTTTCTCTAAGACAAACAATAAAACAAGGAACCCTAAGAAATATACCTTGTGTATATAATTCTTTAGTACATTTCTCTCAAACAGCTGGTGACTCACTACAATAATAAAGTTATTTTTCAAAAGTGTCTAGTTGGGTCAGATCCTGGAACAACGAAGCTACATCAGAGCAAGCTTCAGTGTTGGCTAGCCCCAGGAGTAATTACCCAGGGTTCCAGATTCACTTGTATAGCTCATTGCTGCCATGGGTTCTCTGCTCCGGGATCTGAACTAGCTAGATTAAAACTAGCTTGGGTATGTTGGCTCAAAGCTGCAATCACACCCATTGACTGCAGTCTAGACATGCCCTTAGTGACTTGGGCTGACATAGGACCAGCTAACATTTACAGAAGAGCAAACACAATATCTCAGACTTACCTATCACTGTTTCCATTATATGTATCCTTCCTTTGTCTTTCTTTACAATGGGAAATATTTTATTTAATGGCACAAGAACCATATCCTCCCTTAGAGTCCTTAAGGGAATTTAGGTGCATTAAAGTTAGTGCTGTGCAGACCTGTTTAGGACTAGGTAAACTATGAGAGCATTATATCCGCTATCATCAACTATTCACCCTAAAGTTTAAATTATTTAGACAAAATGAAAACAAGGACAGCAAGGAAGTGCCGCTAGATTAGTTAATGCTAGCATCATGCAAGCAGTATCTTTTATATGTAAGGAGGTTTAAAACAATTCATTTTTCTAAATGGGACTTCAGAGGTATCATTCCCAAAGACAGCTGTTTGGGTTTTGTTTGTTCGTTCTTTGCCTGTGTCATCCCAGCTGTACTTATCAGAGATTACAGCATTCAAAGTTAAGAATTAGTTTTGACTCAGAAAATTGACCTCTTTGAATTTTTGTAGATATATCGTGACTTTCAACAACAATACCATACTTTTTGATAGCTGAATCTCTCCCATATCAGTTGTAATGTTTACATTTGTAGAACAAGAAAAGTTGGAAAATGAATACTAGAAGTAGCATTAATGTAACATTATTTTGAATTTAAATACTCAAATGTCACAGCGACAAGATTGATCACCTTAACACTGCCCCAGTCCATATATGATCACTTACTATTACATGATCACATATTACTCAAATGCAAAATATTTTTCTTATACCTCTAAATAAGTGTGTAACATTGCAAATTTTGTCATTCTTGTATTCTTGTGCTGAATCATTGTGACAATGAAATAGACTGTCTACACAAACAGATTTATAAAGGTAAGCTTTAATATATTTTATTCTTCAGTTCTGACACCACATACACACAATAAAATAGGATTTTTTCCTTTTTGTAAGATGCCTTTGAACAGTAGCTATTATTGTAGTGAGTCTCCAGCTATTCCAAAGAAATACACTAAGAATTATATAAACAAGATATATTTCTTAAGATTTCATGTTTTAGTATTTGTCTTAGAGAAACTCCCCCCCCACACACACGCCTCCAACCCCATCATGCCTTTTTGGTCCTGGTCCTTTACACTTGGCTGAGCCAAAGAGACAATTTGGCGATAAAAGAAAAACAGAGGTAGTCTTCCATGCTCCTACAAACCAAGTTCTGCCTAAATGTGGCCAGAATGAGATACTACTCAGAATGGGTTATGCAAATGTTCGAAATATCACAGGCACTCTGTTCAGCTCCTTGGACCTGGCTTCTGCTCAGTGGAGTTTGGATACATCATGGGTAATCCTGGGTTCATCAAAAACTTGGCTTTTTCTTGACTGGAGAGAAAATGGGTGATGATAGCATTTCTAAGCACCACCCAGAAAGTGCACCTTCAAGGATGCATTGTGTGCCAAAATTCTTGCAGTGCAGGGGATGTGGACATGGAGATGTAATGCAGTGAAGCAGGGATGGACATGTGGAAAGACTAAAGCTAGCTAGGGTATGTCCATACTGCAATCTAGCTAAGTATGTTGGCTGAGGCAGCCATCAGACCCAGTGATCGCAACCTAGACATTACTGTCCATTCCTCAGAGTCCCTCCACCTTCTGTTTCTGAAATGCCATCCTGAGTCTCCCCAAACATCTACTCCACTGCAAAAACCATTCACCAACATGTAGGAGCAGCTCATCCAATAGATCCATGGCTTTCCCCCTGGTTAGAATGGACAGAAATTAGAAGGATCCAGAGTAGGAAGTACTGGCAGGCTAAAACCATTTCCAAAAATGGGCCCACGGAGAGCAAACAAGTTCCCCCACAGTACACTAGGAAACAATTCCTAGACTTGTTCCAGCTGAAAAGGTCCCAAGAATTCTGAGATATGCCCCTAGAAATCCTAGCACCAGACACCTGGAGCTGCATTGCCTGTGTGGACACATGTATATGGGGTATGGTGCAGCAACGTGGACTCTCAGAGGCAGGATTTGCTAACTCAGCATGGGTACAAGCAGGACACCCAACAAGCCTGCAGCATAGCTCTTTGGCAGTTTTTATGTCTATCTACGATATAGTCCAGTTAGTTCCCTGACTTGAAAGGATGCATCCTAATATGTCAGATCCCATAGATAGTTGTATTTTGGTCTATTACATTTAGAGGTTACTGTATTCTAAAACAGAGGCTTAATGAGCTCCAATGGGTCTCTGACAGGCTACCTCAGCCTCACTCAAAATAGTTATCTTGGTGAGCAGGCTTCTGGTTACCACTCAGCCCTGGAAGAAATCCTGCTGAAACAAAGCCAGTAGCTACAGATGCTTTGTGAAGTGGGTTCTTGATCAGTGTCTGATTAGTGGCAAAAAAATGCATGCAGCTGTAAGGCTAAAGCCTGTCCAAAATATACTAACTAGCTGTTATTACAAATCCTATGTGTTTTTGCTAGAAAAGCAAACAAACACTATGGGTACCCAGTCCAGTTTACAAATTTGACAGTTTGTACAAGCTAAAGAATGTGCATTCAGCTAGATAAGGAAGATCAAGTATTCCAGGGCACTGAAGTAATCCCAGCCAGTTTTTGTTTTCCCAAGATAAAAATGGAAAACTATTCCTTATTTAAGCATTGGGAATAATGTTGCTTGATCCTTTTTCTCATCTAATCAAGTAAAGACAAAATCTACTGCCAAGGAAAAACAAAAACAAAAAACAAACAAAAAAAAAATCTAGTGATTCTTTCTCAAGACAGAAAAAAATTTAAGAAAGGAATACATTAAAGTCAGAATTACAGGCACAAACAAGGCTGGGGAAAAAAAAAACCCAAACCAAACCACTTAACACGATCAACTGAACTCATAGAAAGAACTGTGCCAGCATGGGTGCAGGGGAGAGAAGGGGGGGAAATCACTGCTGATAAAAGTGCTTAAAAAAATAAAGAGGCCTTGGAACCTGATCAAAGAATTTAGAAACAAACGTTCCAGATCCAAACATGTTTAAAATTCACATACTAGCGTGCAGTGGGGCAAATGCAAACAAGAACCAATTTCAGCTGCCCTGTTCTCTGGCCATCTCTATGTTGGCTTCAGTGTCGCTAACAGCAGCTAGGGACAGCTTTAAAATGATGCCAGCAGTGGCCCCAAAGGGCCATCTGCTAGCTGAGAACAGCCAAAGCGCAGCAGCTTCCTGGCCATGCCCCACAGATCAACTGGGAATTTCCCCCTCTAAAGACATTGGCCAATTTCTGGTCCCTTCAAAACACCAGAATGACAAATAAGAGGTCGGAGCAATCCTAACGATCCTTACATCGCACTTTCCATCTGTAGATCTCCAAGTGCTTCACAAAAGTGGGTAAATATCATTATCCTTGTGTTACAAATGAGAAAACTGAGGCACAAAGCTAAAAGGAATTAAGCAACTCTCCCAAGGTCATTAAAAAAAAAAAAAAATCAGTGACATGGCTGGAGATAGGAGACCTGGGTTCCATCTCCTAGTCCTGTAAGCTAGCCACTGGGCCATGTGTCCATCCACCGTTTAGGCCCTTTCGATACATACTGTCCTTCACAAATGAATACTTGCTTCAATTGTGTTGGTTTCTTTTGTGTTTGTTTGTTTTAGAGAAGAGGAGCTTTTTCAAAGTCCTTGAAAACCACAGTGACTTATGCCATGAGAACATCCACACAGGGTCAGACCAATGGACCATCTAGCACAGTATCCTTTCTTTGAACAGTTGCCAGTTCAGAGACTTCAGAGAGAATGAACTGAACAGGGCAATTACTGAGTGATTCATATCCTGTTGTCCAGTCCCAGTTTCTGACAATCAGTGGTTAAGGGACACCCACAGCATGAAGTTGCATTCCTGACCATCTTGACTAAGAGCCTTTGATGGACATATCTTTCGTGAACTTGTCTAGTTCTTTTTTGGGCCCAGTTATGGTTTTGTCCTTCACAACATCTGCTGGCAACAAGTTCCATGGGTTAACTGTGTGTTGTGTGATGAAATACTTCCTTTTATTTGTTTTAAAACCTGCTGCCTATTAATTTCATTGGGTGACCTCTGGTTCTTGTGTTATCTGAAGGAGTAAATAGCACTTTATTCACTGTCTCCATGCCATTCATGATTTTATATACCTAAACTGAACAATCCCAGTCTTTTTAATCTTTCCTCCTATGGAAGCTTTTCCAAACCCAAAATCATTTTTGTTGCCCTTCTCCTACCTTTTCCAGTTCTAATACATGTTTTCTGAGATGGCATGACAAGAACTGCAATATCTTTCTTGAGTTATAAAAGCTAATTTAGACCCCATGATTTTGTATGCATAGTTGGGATGATGTTTTCCAATATGCATCACTTTGCACTTAACACTGAATTTTGTCTACCATTTTGTTGTCTAGTCACTCAGTTTTGTGAGATCCCTTTTAACTCATCACAGTCCACTTTGAACTTAACTATCTTGAGAAATTTAGTATGCTCTACAAATGTTGCCACTTCACTTATGAATTATATTTTTAACTCTACTTGCTAGACTTTATGCTCCTTTCTATTTCCCACAGTAAGATTTCACTTCCAATTGTTTAAGGGTGCCTTTTTGCCTCTAATTGCCTCTTTTACTCTGCTGTTTAGCCAGGGGGGCATTTTTTGGTCCTCTATTTTTTTTAATTACATTAAAAATTAATTTTTTTAACCTTTAATTTTTTAAAATATTCATATAGTTTGAGCCCCTAAGAGGTTTCCATGCAGGTTGCAGGCATTTAACTCATGACTATTCCTTTTTATTTCCATTTAACTATCTTCCTCATTTTTGTGTAACTCCTTTTGAAGTTAAATGATACTGTGGTAGGTTTCTTTGGTATTTTTCCCCCTACCAGGATGTTAAATGTAATTACATTATGGTCGCTATTACTAAGTGGTTCAGCTATATTCCCCTCTTTGAGCGGATCCTAGGCTCCACATACGACTAAATCAAGAATTGCCATAAGAGTTGCTGGACCAGCTCCCAGAAAGTAGTCATTAATGGAGTCTAGAAATTTTCTCTCTGCATCCAGTCCTGGGGTGACATGTTCTCAGTCAATATGGGGATAGCTGAAATCCCCTATTATTGGGTTTTCTGGTTTTGTAGCGTCTCTAATCTCTGAGCATTTCACAATCACCATCTTGTTTAGGTGGTCAGTAATGTATTCCTATTGCTGTACTCTTATTATTCAAGCATGGAATTTCAATCCATAGAGATTTGTGGTACAGATTGATTCATTTAAGATTTTTTAATATATTTGACTATGCTGTCTTTCACACACAGTGCTAGTCCCCCACCATTTGTACTCTATATTGCCATGTCCCATTGCTTATCATTCCACCAAGTTTCTGGGATGCACATTATATCAATATCCTCATTTAATACCAGGCATTCAAGTTCAATCTTAGTATTTAGATTTCTTCCACTTGTGTACAAGCACTTATAGAATTTGTCAATATTTAGTTGTCTGCCTTCATATGATGTAATTGAATGGGACTATTTCATTTAACTGTTTCTCTTCAGTTCCTCCCCATATTTTATCAACTGCTGTTCTTCCTTCTTTACTAGAATATAGAGAATCCCTTTAATAAATCCTACCCTAAGGGATGTGTCTGTCTGACCAGCATACTCTGCACCTGTTGGCTTTCCCTCAGCCCTTGGTTTAAAAATTCCTCTGACTTTTTATTTTACATGCCAGCAATCTGGTTTAGGTGGAGCCTATCCTTCCAAAAGGTTCCCTAGTTCCTAACAAACCTAAATCCCTCTTCCCTGCACCATCGTCTCATCCATGCATTGAGACCCTGAAGTTCTGCCTGTCTAACTGGCCCTGTGCATGGTACTGGAAGCATTCCAGAGAATACCACCTTGGAGGTCCTGGATTTTAATCTCTTACCAAGCAGCCTAAATTTTGCCCCCAAGACCTCTCTCCTACCTTTCCCTATGTCACTGATACCCACATGTACCACAAACACTGGCTCCTCCCCAGTACTGCACATAAGTCTGTCTAGATGTTGTCACAATAAAGTGCCCCCCCCCCCGCCGCTCATGGGGTCCCCTGGGTAAGCACCAGCATTGTATATTCTTAACGGCTTTATTTGCTTTGGGAAGTATCTTGGGAAGGGTTAAAGGTATGAGTGTGGAATGGAAGATTCCTTTGCAGGTTACAAGAGGCCCAAGGGGGAGGAAGGAAGAAAGGAATGGGTTAACTCGACGATCCAGCTAGGCCCGAAGATATGGAATGAAACTGCAGTCCAAGGCCAGCGCACACAAACAAGCTCTCTGCCGCCAAACAGCCAGAAGCCTGTATCTCAATCCCAGCCAGCCGTGAGAAAGGAGAACTGAGCCAGACAGAACTGAAGGGGTTGCAAAACCAGTAAGATTGTGAAGGCCAGTGAGTTGAAAGACAGTCTCATGACTCTGAAACAGGTGTGTTTTGGGGAAACTAAGGGAGCCACGGAAGGCCAGTTTGGACTGGTACTGAGAGCACGGGGGAAGAGGGTCCCTGGACAAACCCTGGGAGGAACCCAGAGCTTAAAAACCCTCCCAAGAGCTGAAGCAATTCGGAGATTTACAGCGGATCCTAGATGACCTGTGCACAGGGCAGAATTCTCGTCTACCCTTCCCTTCTTATATTACACCCAGGCTTGGCCAGCCTTGGGTTGTGGATGTGTGAGTATGAAAGTGGGTTAGGGCTTGGGCACTAACACTTTCTTCCTCACTCTGATCGACATTGGGCGCACCCAGCACTTGTGAAAATTAGGACCGCTGTTATTTGGTTAATAAAGCTTTAAAATTAGTCACTTGGTGTGCTCCTTCATCTCCTCCCCTAAAGATCCTGCGGCCTCAGCCTGGTCATCTGAAGACCCAGGCAGATTGGTAACATAAATCTGTCACAATATCACCATGCAGTTCTCCCAGTCATCACAAACAATTATTTACCTAATAATCAAATCCTCATTACTGTTACCTGTCTCTTCCTAATAACTTGGGTCCCTTCTCCCAGAGGGATATCCCTCAGCGTGAGAGGATACCATGGCGTCATCTGGAAGGAGGGTCCCAACTTTGTTTTCCTTCACTCCAGCCTGATGGTCTCCTTCCCCAAAACTTTCATCATCCTTGACAACACAGAGGCTATCAGACAGGGGTGGGGGTGGAACCACTCTGCTGTGTCCATGGAAATCTTCTCTGTGTACCTGTCTCCCTTAGCTTCTCCAGTTCAGTCATTGTGGTCTCAATAGCACATACTCTGTCTGATGGCCATGGGTTCCTTGCACTGAACATACAGATATGCTATTTGTTCATGAGGCAGGTAATCATACATACTGCATTCAGTGCAATAAATTAGATATCCCCCATTCCACTGCTGGACTTCTACCTGCATTTTAACTCTTGCAGGTTTCTTTATTTGGGGGGGGGGGGGGGGTAGGAACCAAGCATTGGTTTAAGATTAAAGTATTTTGTTAGGTGATATACCTCTCGCACTCCCTCTCTAAACTCCCCTATTCACTAGCTCCTCTTGTTGCTTAGGAGGAGACTTTTTAAACTCCTGTTCTCCCTAAATTGGCCCCACCTACTTCTCAAGGGATCAAAGGATAGCAGGCAGGAGCCTAGTTAGTAAGCTATCAGCCTAGCCTAGTAGTCCACCTGGCTCGAGCACAGCCTACTAAACTGACCACACTATAAAATTCAAGCACACAAAACAAACTCACCTCATATAGTGCTCTTTCTTCACCTGGAGAACTCCCTCACAAAACTCCTGTTTGCTACTCCTGTTCCAAAGACCCTTTTGGGGGGCAAAGCAAAATAATTTCTCTGCAGTTTATCTCCACCTCTGATAAAGGTAAATTTTCTAAATTATAAGCTGTAAACACATTTCCTTTAAGAGCTGTGTTCTTAGCCAAGTGTAAAATCAGACTGGAAAAATTGCTAACATCTTTTCCTTATTGGCTCAGGTCAGAGGGGACAGAGAAGGGCACTGGTTGCTGCATATCCCTCCCTGGCTAATCTTCTAAACCATATCTACTTATTTTTCTGATAAAAACATGTTTTTATTATTCTCACCGCAGAGCCAGGAAAGCTGCAGAAGAGCAAGCTGTATTCCATTCTGCCTCATAAATCAACAAAATTGCCAGCTCACTTCTGGTCCTGGAATCTTTATTGTTGATAATGATGTATGAAGCAGAAAGCAAATTTTATTTTCAGAGCAGATTGAGCTTGCAGTGTTTGGATTTCGAACAATCTTACTTTGACTTGTACACTGAACAGGGCCAATACAAGAATCTGAGAGAATGGCTATTACAACTCACACATACACACACCAAGAAGTCCATGTTTACAATCGCTTCTCTGATAAGCTCATTTTAATACCTGAAGAACTCTATTGCTTACATTATGACCAGCAGCCTTCTGAACATTTAAGCTGTATTAAAACAGGATGTAAGTTAGCAAATATTCCTGTCCGCTGGACAGAAGATGAAGGCACTGAGAATGGTGACATGCTATTAAAGGACAAAATGTGGAAAACAGCCACCATTTAGACTTTGTCCCAGGTTTATAACATGAGTCTGCTTTTATCAAGTGTATTAGAATTAGTTGCTCTGTTTTCTCATTTATCGAGCCTTTCCTTATCTGTGTCTCCTCAGTAATTTCCCATGGAAAGTTGAATGTTTCCTGTTTGTTTCAAATCCCATCTTTCTCTTGTATATTTTCCCCCAGGGAGTCTGTATTCTCTTGTGTTTAGTATTTTCTTTTCTCCATTCATTCTGAGGTAGTTTTATTTTAGCTGTTAATTGGCATCACATATCCAGTATCCCCGTTTTCAATCTTGTAAACCATGAGTCATTCCCCACCCTTTGCTGTGCCTCTCACTCCCTCCAACAATCATTCCACCCAGGCTTGTGAATGTTCCATCTTTCCCTCTTATAGTCCTGGATCCCAAAATACTCCCTTTGCTGCAACCCTTAGAGTTATCCATTTCTACTTCCACTCCCCACAACAACCCAGTCCCTCTTCTGACTTTGAAAGTCCTCCATGGTCTTCCACACTCACAACAGGAACAAGTAGACCAGACAAGTACTGAATCATTGAAGTGTGCATCTCTAGTCTACTTGTTTCTCACTCTGTGCAGCACTGGAGGAACACAGAAGTCCCCAGAGCCAGAGAGAAAAAGAACTTAAACCTTTAACAAATCAATTTCATAATCCATGCAGCTCCCTCACCAGGCAGGTCAAAAAGCATGACAGGGCTTGGAAGTGGCTGGAATCTGTGATTACATGCAGAAATCCAATAGCTGAGAGACTATAAATGGATAAGAAAGGATTGAGAAAGGAGTTAAATTGAAGAGAGACATGAAATGGAATTATATTTAATTTAAAGTATTGTTAGATATTTAATCTGAGGAATAAGTGTGAAGTTCTGTAACAGACTTTGTACATATTAGGTTAAATATATACACAAATATTTGTTTTTATACAATTTGTCTGCTTAGAGTCCATTCCAAGGGACCATCTTCAAGAAACCCCAAAACCCCTAACTCAGATGTTATGGGAATTTTACATACCCCCTACTGAATCTCTGTAACGCATACTGTATAAAATAGCATCAAAAAGCCACATATGTAAATCAGCTTAGTATATTATTCCTGAGGGTATTCTGAGCTAAAAAATAAAGTCTGCATACAATATTTTAAAATTCAGCAAATTTTATTTGTCAAATAAATGTGGAGGCTCCAGCCTGGCATTGGGGAGCACAGGCCACTGGCTGCACAGAGGTGGGAGATCACTGTACAGCTCCCCTGGGACACTGACTCAGTGCTGAGACTCCACCCAACCCTAACACCTCAAGACTGGGCCTGCCCCAGAAACACCACAGGACCCTGCCCCTCTATTCCAGGGGCACCAGGTGTGGGCAGGCAGGCTCAGCAAGGCAGGATCCAAGTGTGGAGGGATCCAGGTGTGGGTTGTGAGGGTTCTGTGTGAGGCAATCTGGGTGCAGGCAGCTCAGTGGGGGATCCAGGTACATGGGGGATCTGGATGCACAGGGGCTTTTTGGGGGGGTTCTGGGTGCAATGGTAATGGGACTCTGCAGGGGAGTTCAGGTGAAGGTGGTTGGGGCTCATCAGGGGGGCATGGGTGTGGGGGGCTCAGTGGGAGGTCCAGATGCAGCTGGTTCAGGCTTGGTGCAGTGGGGATCCAGGTGTGGGTGGCTCATCAGGATGGTCCCAGTTCAGGGGGAGTGCGGCTCATCATGGGTGGAAGGGTTCTGAGTGGGGGGAGAGGGTCAGCAGGAGGGTCTGGGTATGAAGAGGTCTGAATGCATAGGGGTTGGGTGGATGTGGGAGCAGCTCCCTATACAGGGATCCCTCCCCCTGAAGCTGAGGAGTGATGGGTGCAGTAAGAGAGCTTCCTTCAGCTGGGGGAGAAATATGGGGGTGGGTCTGACCCGGCCCCAGGTGCCGTGCAAGGGAAGAGGAAGTCCCATCCTTCCCAGCCAAGCTGGGACTAGAAGCTGAGCCCGATGCAGGATAAGAGCCACCAGCCAGGTCTTCCCCAGTCCCAGCTCCTGCCCTACAGTGATTTACCTCTCTGCCAGCTGCCCTGGACCCCTGAAACATACTCCTGGGGAGGGTTGCATGACTGCTCTTGTGGCTTCCCTTTGTTTCCCCATCAGAAAGTCATTTTTCTGCAGGGAAGCAAAGAAACCTGTAAGGGACATAAATTCTGTGAATGCACAGTGGTGCAGAATTCCCCCAGGAATAGTATACATAGAATGGATAAACATTCAGAAAGTATCTCTGCTCTGAAAAAATATATATGGTTCCTAACTGTGTGCATTTAGAAAGCCTGTCTATATCAACTATATGGCATAGGAAAAGAAATACATACTTTTCTGACAAGGAAGATGCTGAAACTGTCATAATACGTTAGTTATATGCTCTGTGATGCTGTGCATTAAAACAAGAGGTCTTAGAGAACAACTGGTTTCAGAGTAACAGCCGTGTTAGTCTGTATTCGCAAAAAGAAAAGGAGTACTTGTAGCACCTTAGAGACTAACCAATTTATTTGAGCATGAGCTTTCGTGAGCTACAGCTCACTGCATCGGATGCATACTGTGGAAACTGCAGAAGACATTATATACACAGAGACCATGAAACAATACTTCCTCCCACCCCACTCTCCTGCTGGTAATAGCTTATCTAAAGTGATCATCAAGTTGGGCCATTTCCAGCACAAATCCAGGTTTTCTCACCCTCCACCCCCCCACAGACAAACTCACTCTCCTGCTGGTAATAGCCCATCCAAAGTGACCACTCTCTTCACAATGTGTATGATAATCAAGGTGGGCCATTTCCAGCACAAATCCAGGTTCTCTCACCCCCTTACCCCCCTCCAAAAACCACACACACAAACTCACTCTCCTGCTGGTAATAGCCTATCCAAAGTGACCACTCTCCTTACAACGTGCATGAAGATCAAGGTGGGCCATTTCCAGCACAAATACAGGTTTTCTCACCCCCACCCCCTTCCCAAAACACACACACACACAAACTCACTCTCCTGCTGGTAATAGCTTATCCAAAGTGACCACTCTCCCTACAATGTGCATGATTCTTATTAAGAGCATCTGAGTTCTGTCTAAGTTACAACTCACATTTCAAGTGCAGTATGTATAAGTTGTTCAATAGTTTTTTTTTTTAAATTTGTCTTTTGTCTCCCTATGACTGAAGAGAGATCATTACCAATAGGTATGGAAAGTTGTAAAGCTGAGTAAGCGTGTCTTGCTTGAAGCTAATATAGTTTGATTTTTTTTGCTGTTTTTCTATTGGCTATATTACAGCCAACTGTGCACATCACTAATCTGAGTTGATGCATCCCAACAGCTATACCCGAGTGGCCATAATTTATGGCTCCTGCACTTGCCCATTTAGACTGGCATACAATTATTTTTCTTGCAGCAAGATAGAATGTAAGGGACCTTGGAAAGAATGTGTTTTAAGGGCTCTAGGCTCAGGCAAAACGTTATGCATCTTTTCTGCGTTTATCTAAAATAGCTTCTTGTTTAGGTGCTACATTAATTTTGCTTCAAGCCTCATATTATAATGACTGATACCATTGCAAACTGAATGTATAAATAGTCATAAGTAGGCTAGTTTTAGTCACTATTACATATGCTTAGTGAGAGACAAATTAATATGAGCTTATCGTTTCAGGCCAGAAATGTCTTGTGTCACATCCCCTAAGAATTTAGGGTGCTACATGTGCTGAATTACTGCTTTTGGTTTCAGGTATAGCCACTACAAGGCAAAAATTTAAGATCAACTGTATCTGGGGGTTTACTTTTTAGCAATGTTGAAAATTGTTTGCAAAGGGGGGGCAGTTGATGTCAAAGATCTACACACATGCTGGGAGCTCACCACTGTGATAAATGAATGTGGGCCTTCGAAAGACGCTAATTTGACATTTTTCAAGCCAAGCCCTTTTTCTAAAGGAAGCCAAATTCTTCCCTATAAAACCAGTGCGAACCCACAAACTGGATCATTCCTCCAAATCAGTGAAAATCCATAGACTTCATCATAATTTGGGCCAAACAGAATTTTACTCAAAATTCTATGGGCATAATTTGCCTAACTAAAAGAAGTTTTTTAAAAAAGCATATACAGATGAGTGTCACAATATATAGAGAGTGTATGCTATTTCACGGATGACTGCAGAACAACTTGCAAGTAGTATAGTTTGTGCCTTTCCCCTTCCCCATGCTAACTAGAGCAGGTCAAAAGTGGGTTTTCCCCCTTTCAGGGGAGGAAAAAAGGGAATTTGAAATCCTGTCACAGAATGCCTCAAAATGCCACAGAATGCCTGAGCTGTAGGTCAGATGCCTCAAGTTCCCATTCTCCTCTAAGGGTTGGGCTTCTGAGTCAGACTACATCTCTCATGATGCACCATGGTCTCCCCTACTGGAGAGCAGAAGATTGCATCATGGGAGCCCCTGGCCATGGTGCCTCCTGGGAGATGTTAAGTCCAGTCATGGAGCCTGGGCCATGGAGGATAAGAGGGACATGAGACAACTAACCAATAACTCCCATAAGGCACTGTAGCAGCATTTTCAAATCCAAAATATTTTGAACAAAAACAGAAGTTTTGTTTTCTGGCATAAGGTTTTTAGACAAAAATAGAAGTTTCTGCTGAAAGCAGATGCATTTCATGAAACATTATATTAAGCAAAAACCCAATTTTCCATCAAAAACAAACAGTTTTGACAGAAAATTTGATGAGAGCCAATTGCCTCAAATTATAGAGATTCATTTCTATAAAGTTTCCTTTGCAAAGCAAAGGGAGACAAAAATATTTGCCTTACTGATCAACCACATCCATCCCCTTATAGTCACCTGGTCTTTCCCTCCACCCTCAAACTTATCTATTTCACCCCTGCTTGTGTTATGTTTTTCAGATTGTATACTACCTTCAGCATGGTTTGAATTTAACTTGCTTTGTGAGACTTTGCCTAACACTTTTTGGGGGGTTTTTCAATAAATTAGAAGAAACAGGAAGTAATAAAGTCACTGTACTATGGCTACTGTAGCCTAGCTTTTATTTGGCGGGGGGGAACAGGACACCAGTCTCTGCAGTTTAGACACAGATAGGAACTTGCAGCAATCAGGGGTGACTGCAGCACATGTAGTCATACCCAAATTAAATTTAACCTAGCTAGTTCAAAAAATACAGTGAAACCATTTTGGCATAGGCAGCAGCATAGGCTGGCTTCTCAAATATATACCCATGTTGGCATGGCTTCATTGCTATTATTATTGGAGCTACCTAGTTGAAAGCTAGCTTGAGAATATCTACACATGCTATAATCACACCTCTGATTGCGGTGTAGACTGGTGCTATAAGGAGGACTTTGGGATGTTTGGCCGCTGGAAGGCACTCACAGACAACGGACTGTTCTCATGGGGTGGACTTCACCTGAATAGGGAGGGAAAGACTTCTGGGATGGGGGTTGACAACTGATTAAAAATTAGGAATTGGGGGGGGGGCGGGTAGGAGATAGTTGGGAGACATTCAAGTAATCTCCAGGCCTTATTGTAAACATTGAGCAGCAAGAAAATCAAGTGAGAGAGAATACAGCAACAGAAAAAGGAACAGAGGGAAGGAGAATGGACATCAAGAGGAAAAAAGAAAAGGAGTACTTGTGGCACCTTAGAGACTAACAAATTTATTTAAGCATGAAGTACTCCTTTTCTTTTTGCGAATACAGACTAATACGGCTGCTACTCTGAAACCTGTCATCAAGAGGAAAGATTTGTATTGGCACTATGACAGTAACAGTCAGGCAGGAGATACTGGCAGTAGAATTACTGTACCTAATCAGGCGAGGAAGCTGGTCAGAGCCAAGCATAAACAATTAAGATGTCTGTTTACCAATTCACGGATGTCATAACCATACAGCTAAGAGTAGTCTAGAATTCCTCCTTACCTGTAAGGGGTTAGGAAGCTCAAATAACCTGGTTGGCACCTGACCAAAAGGACCAATGGGGAAAAGATACTTTCAAATCTTGGGGGGGAGGGAGGAAGGCTTTGTTGTGTGTGTTCTCTTGGGAAGCAGAGAAGCATCAGGTCAGAAAACTCCTTCTCCTATAAACCATCCTAAAAGGCTCTCATATTAAAAAAATTGTAAGTAAAAGTCAGGCAAGGCATGTTAGATTATCTTTTGTTCTGCTTGTGAATTTTTCCTTTGCTGGAGGGAGGTTTATTTCTGGTTTGTTTGTTTGTTTGTTTTTTTTTGTAACTTTGAAACTAAGCCGAGAAGTTGTTCTGCTGTGTTTTTGAATCTTTTGTTACCCTGTACAGCCATTTTACATCCTGATTTTACAGAGGTGATTTTTATTTTATTTTTTTTAAATCAAATCCTTCTTTTAAGAATCTGACTGATTTCTCTATTGTCCTAAGACGCAGGGGTTTGGGTCTGTTATCACTTTATAACCCAATTGGCTAGGATATTATTCTCAAGCCTCTCCAGGAAAGAGGGTGTAAGGCCTTGGGGGGAATAGGAACTCCAAGTGGTCCTTTCCCTGACTCTTTGTTAAATCACTCTGTGGTGGCAGCCTACCCTCCAACAGCAAAGAATTTGTGCCTTGGGGGAAGTTTAACCTAAGCTGGTAGAAATAAGCTTAGGGGGTCTTTCATGCAGGTCCCCACATCTGTACCCTAGAGTTCAGAGTGGGGAGGGAACCCTGACAGGAGCCTATGTAACAAAATGGAGGAACTAGAACTACTGGTGCAGGAAGTGAAGCCAGATATTATAGGGTTAGCAAACAATGGAATAGTAGTCATACCTGGAGTACAAGTGTTGAGGGGTATGTGCTGTTCAGAAAAGAGAAGTGAAGGTAGTGGAATAGCATTGTAGATTAATGATTAGGTAAAGTAAAGAAACTAGAAGTGATTGAATGGATAAAACTGAACGTTTTGGTCTGTAGCAGAGCAAAGACTCGCCACCGCAGCACCTCCTGCTGGTCGTCTTGGGAATTAGCTCTTTCGAGCCTTCAGCATACCCTCTGCCAGCCTGTGTCTCGCCTGCCTCAGGGCCCCGTGTCCCTCCCAGACCCCAGTACCCTTTACCTCTGGGTTCTGCCCCAGCAGTACCCCACACTCTGGGTCTCCCTTCCCAGGGGAATCCACAACCCTCTAAACACACCTTGCCTCAGTGGCTACTGCCAGTCATCATCTAGCCCCTGCTCACTGGGGCAGACTGCAGTCTAATAGCCACTCATCATTGGCAAGGGGGTAAAACCAGCTGCCTCTGCCTGTTCCCAGGCTACACCTTTGTAGTCCCAGTACCTTTCCTGGCATTTAGCAAGGCCGCAACCTGGGGGTTTACCAGGCTGGAGCTCCCCAGCACTGCTCTACTTTAGATACCTTGCTCCCAAGCAGAGTGAGACTCCTCCAGCTCCTGGCCCACAGCCCTCTTATCAGGGTCAGCTGGGCCCTAACTGAGCTGGCCACACCTGTGGTCAGCTACTCAGGTGCTTTCACTCCTTTTCCCAGCCACAGCCCTCTCCAGGGCTGCTTTTACTATTGGCTCCTCAGGGCAGCCCTCTCCCAGGGCTGTTTTAACCCCTTCAGGTCTGGAGCGGGTCAGGTCCGCTGCAGAGTCAAAAGCATTTTGGGGAAGAAAGTTAACACATGCTCCACTGGGATAGTGCTTGGTGTCTGCTATTGTCCTCCAGGATCCAGTTTGGATATGGATAGAGATCTCTAATATTTTTAATGAAATAAATACTACTGCAAATTGTGTGATTGAGAGACTCATTTCCCCCATATATACTGGAGGAAAAGAGCTACTAACAACAGTAGAGCCCAGATTTTCCTGGATGTGATAGTGGATACATTTCCCCACCACATAGTCACCAAACCAACAAGAGGCAATGCTATTTTAGATTTAGTATTGGTAAGTAGTGAGGACCTTATAGAAGAGCTAGTTGTAGGGGACAACTATAGGGGCAAGGTTGCGGAAGATTGGCGAGGAGCTAAGTGATGGACTGAGTATGTGACTGGAAGTAAGTGGAAGATGCAGGCAGTTTCAATGAACTTTGTCCAGCAGACCCTGCCAAAAGAGATTATAGCATAGCTCAGCATATTTTTGCCTGTAAACAAGTCAGTTTATGTAATAAGCATAAATCGTACATATGTAACCCTTCTGCCCATCAGAGTTGGCAGCAACAAGGGCCGGGTTCAATATCTAGGGGATCCATTCCAATAACAAAATGCAAACCGGCTCGAGCCCCCACCCAGTGACCTGGGACAAATATATACCACCCCCGCTGGGCGCCTCCAAGAGGCAATACTTCCCCTCTCGCAAGCACATAGTCTGAGTGTAGCAAAAAGCCTTTTAATAACAGAGAGAAACAATGTGGCATTATGTTGGGGAAACACCACCAACAGGATTCATAACACAACCCATGAGCAAAAAAAACCCACCCCAAGCAAATTGGGGCATGCCCCTTTCCCTCGGGTTCTTGAGTCCCAGCACCCAAACGTCTCTTGGGTCCAGCAATCCACAAATCACCCAAAGTCCAAAAAGTCCAGCCCCAGAGTTCAAAAGTTCATCTGCAGAGTGTTACTCCCCAGTCTGGCTAAAATGTGCCTGTGTGTGGGGGAAAGGGGTAAGGGGCACCTTACGTGTCCTGAAGCTGACTGCCCCACAGGGCTCTGCTCTGCTACGCTGTCTCACGAACGGCTCTGCTCCACCACGACCGGCTCTGCTCTGCACAGCTCGCCGTCTCACGAACACACCGCTGTCTCACGGATGGCTCCGCTCCACCACGACCGGCTCCACTCCGCACAGCTCGCCGTCTCACGAACAGCTCTGCTCAGCTCGCCGTCTCACGAACACGCCGCTGTCTCACGAACGGCTCCGCTCCACCACGACCGGCTCTGCTCTGCACAGCTCGCTGTCTCACGAACGGCTCCGCTCTGCACAGCTTGCCGTCTCACGAACAGCTCTGCTCAGCTCGCCATCTCACGAACACACCGCTGTCTCACGGACTGCTCCGCTCCACCACGACCGGCTCTGCTCGGCACAGCTCGCTGTCTCACAAACAGCTCTGCTCAGCTCGCCGTCTCACGAACGGCTCCGCTCTGCACAGCTCGCCGTCTCACGAACAGCACCACTGCACGCTAGATCTTCCGGCTCCCCACTACTTGACACAGTGCTCAGTGATTTCAGCTCTCAGTGATTTCAGCTCATAGTAGTGGGGGCCTTAGTGCTGGTGCACCATAAGGCCAACGTGAATGCAGCCCAGTACCTGTAGCAAGACTCTTAATAGACCCAAAATTAGCTCTGACATTCCACAGTGGAGAGAGACAGAGGTGCAATTGGTGCTTCAGGCCCTCACAAAGGGGCCTACACCACCAGGTACTAATACCTGTCTCAAGTCTCTCTCAATTCACACAGTTTTGGAACCCATGACCCTTGCCTAGCGAGTGCTACTCAGTTGATGGTGAGTCCCTCCATCATAACAAAAGGCCAAGTACAGTTCCAAGCACAGTTCCCATAATCAGGGTAATAACAATTTACTCTTCCCGCCCCAATAACAAAGACACTGGGGATCCCACAACAGCTGAAGTGACCATTTGGGCAGCTATGGCCTCAGTCTAGGCGGGGTGGGTGTGCCTATGCAAATGAGATCGGCCCCTGAAGTTTTTTTTCCACAACTTGCCACACCTCACCACCAGATGTCAGGGTGGAGCTCATCCTGACACTGCTTACATCCTCCCCCCAGCCGAGAATTTGTCGTCCCGACAAATCACACGCCCTTTATACCAACTCATTGGTTTCCTCCAAAGGGCCTCAGGAAGCCCACTTTAGCTTCCACAAGCCTGTGTGCTAAATGTATTGGCTCCTCACTAGTCACCCCAGGTGCATCATAAGTTAACCGTTTCACTGGTCTTATCACCCTGTCTCGTCTATTGAGACTCTCTGTTGCCGAGGTAGGGGGAACATCCTCTTGAGTGACGGATGGAGAGGCTTCCCTGGAGGGTCCCTCGGCTACTGGCGTAGGCCCCTGCACTCCTAGTTCTAACGCTGGAGGGTTCAAGGTGCCCAGGGCATCCTCTACCTGTGTGTCTCCACTGTCCAATAACCTGTGTGTGTCATCACAGGGGGGTCTCATCAGCGGCACCGGGGTGTCAGAAAGGGGCCTAAATAATTCCGCCATGGGGTTTAGGGCGGAAGAGGGAAAACTCTCGTTTGGTTCAGCTGATCGAGACTGAAATCTTGTCTCCATCCCAGGATACACCAGGGTTGTGTCTTCCTCCTCAGACTCACTCTCAGATGTGCAGAATAGGGGTAAGTTAGCTGCAGGGGGCCCGCTGTCTGTTTTGGATGGCGGCTTGGGTCTAGCACCTCTGTTCTGCCCGGCTGCCCTGTCGTGGCCCGTCTCATAAGGGATGCTTACCAATTCCCCCACAGGGAGCAAAAGGTTTCTATGCACCGTCTTTATTTGCCCTGGGCCGTCTTCAGGTTTGATCTTGTAGACCGGCAGATCTCCCAGCTTTTCCATCACCAGGTAAGGTATTGCCTTCCATCTGTCAGCTATCTTGTGTTTGCCAGCAATACCCAAATTTCGCAGCAGGACTCTGTCCCCTGGCTGGAGCTCCTGCAAACGCACTCTAGCATCATATCGATGTTTGTTGCGGTCTGCGTTCTTCCGAGCCGCAGCGGTAGCTAAGCGATAAGCATCCTGCAGCTTTTCTCTTAGTCGGGATACATATTGCTGGTGAGTTTCATAGCTATCTCCATCCTCTGATACACCAAAGCACAAGTCTATGGGTAATCTTGGTTCTCGCCCAAACATCAAGAGATATGGGGTGACTCCCGTAGCATCGTTCTTTGTGGCATTGTAGGCATGCACCAGAAATGCGACATGCTGGCTCCAGGTTGCCTTCTGCTCTGGTCGCAAAGTTCCCAACATATCTAATAGGGTTCGGTTGAACCTCTCTGGCTGAGGATCACCTTGGGGGTGATAAGGCGTTGTCCTAGACTTTTTAATTCCTGCTATCTTCAGCACCTCCTTCAGAAGGTGACTCTCAAAATCCCGCCCCTGATCAGAGTGTATCCGAGCCGGGAATCCATAGACTGAGAAATATTTGTCCCACAATACTCGAGCGACGGTGGTGGCCCTCTGATCACGTGTGGGATATGCCTGTGCATACCGCGTAAAATGGTCAGTCACTACTAGAATGTTCCCAACATTCCTCTTGTCTACCTCTACAGACAAGAAATCAATGCATACCAATTCCAAAGGTTTGTTGCTGGTGATGTTCTTGAGATATGCAGCCCTCATGGGCAGAGTTTTCCTTTGAACACATCGAGCGCAAGTCTCACATTTCCTGCGAACATCTTCAGCCATTCGGGGCCAATAGAACCTACTACGAATAAGTTCCAGGGTCCTCTCCATCCCTAAATGCCCAAAGTCATCATGCAGAGCCCTCATGGCCAGGGCTCTGTACTTTTTTGGCAGCACTAGTTGTGCTCGTTGTTTTTGTAAAGGGTCAGTGGTCATTCGGTGTAGCACTCCCTGAATCAGTTTTAGTTTGGTCCATTCTCTCAATAGTAGTTTACCCTCCGGGTTAGGTGGGACAACCGCAGCTGGGCTTCGCCCCTCCCTTTTGGCAAGTAGTGTATCACGAATGTCAATATCTTGCCGCTGGGCTTCTTGCCAGTCCGCCGCATTGAGCATGGGCAAAGGAGATTGGTCCAATGCAATTTAGTTCACTGAAGCAGAAGGCATGCATTCAGGGGGCAGGCCCAAAGCTTCTGCAACACATCCCTGAAGGCTCTCACGGGCCTCTGGCTCTCGGCGACTCACACTGCAAATAGCTCTCACTCCATCTGTGGGTATCACCGCAACTTCTGGAGCCTGTGGACGCCTGGACAATGCATCTGCATCTACATTGCTTCTCCCTGATCGGTACTGAATGCTGAACTCATAGCTAGCCAAGGCGGCTACCCATCTCTGCCCTGTAGCATCCAGCTTAGCACTTGTTAACACATAAGTCAGTGGATTGTTGTCTGTCCACACCTGGAACTGAGCACCATACAAGTAGTCTCGAAATTTCTCAGTGATGGCCCATTTCAGGGCCAAAAATTCCAGCTTGTGGGTGGGATAGCGAGTTTCACTATCAGACAATCCTCGGCTGGCAAAGGCTACAGGTTTACGTTTGCCTTCCACTTCCTGGTACAGGACTGCTCCCAGACCCTCCAAACTGGCATCAGTATGCAGGATAAAGGGTTTGCTTGGGTCAGCAAAAACTAGGACTGGAGCATGAGTTAGGCAAGTAATGATTTCTCGAAAAGCCCTTTCACATCTCTCATCCCACCATGGCCCAAATGGTTCAAATGGGCCATAGTGTCTCTGCACAGGGGGCTTTGGAGACCTCCCCTTATTCTTGGACTTAGATTTGTTCTTGCTGGACTGATGTCCCCTGGTGAGATCGTTCAGAGGCTTTACAATCGTAGCATAGTTTTTCACAAATCTGCGGTAGTAGCCACTAAATCCGAGAAAGGTCTTGAGTTCTCTGTAGTTACTGGGACGTGGCCATGTAGTGAGTGCTTCTATTTTATCAGGATCAGTACTCACACCCTCTTGGGACACGATGTGACCCACATACTTCACTGAGGTTCTGCAGAACTGGCATTTGTCAATTGAAAGCTTCAGACCATAATCCTCCAACCTATCAAGCACTTTAAGAAGTCTTTCTTCATGCTCCTCTAAGGTTCTTCCAAACACAATCAGGTCATCCAAATAAACTAACACTTGCAGTAAATTCATGTCTCCCACAACTTTCTCCATGAGACGTTGAAAGGTGGCAGGTGCTCCAGAAATCCCTTGGGGCATGCGTTCGAACTGATAAAACCCTAATGGGCAGATGAAGGCTGTCTTCTCCTTATCTTCTTCTCCCAGAGGGATCTGGTAGTATCCACTTCGAAGATCCAACACAGAGAACCACTGGCTTCCCAGCAAACAGTCTAAGGCATCTTGCACTCGAGGCATAGTGTACTGGTCAACCACAGTACGGCTGTTTAGGGTGCGGTAGTCAATACACATCCGAATTTTCCCATTCTTTTTACGGACTACCACAATGGGTGAGGCGTATGGGCTGCGGGACTCTGTAATGATGCCATTCGCAGCCAGCTCCTGAAGATGATGTCGCACATCTTCCATCTCAGAGAGAGCAATCTTCCTAGATCTCTCCCTGAAAGGTCGAGAGTCATGGAGTCTGATATTGTGCTCTACTCCTTTTGCACATCCCACATCCCACTCATGCAGTGAGAACACCTTGGATCTTTCACAAAGTTTCTTCCTCAGGCGATCTTTCCAGTCCTCGGACACTGGTGAATCTCCAAAGTCAAACTTTGCTGGGTCTATTGTGGGAACTTGAGTTTCACACTGGGGTTTTACAATCGACTCAGGCTCAAAGAGGTCTGCTATCTTTTGTCCTTGCTTCACAACAACATCACGACTCGTTTCATTAGCAATCAGTATAGTCACCCTTTCCTGGGCTTCAGCAGGTAGGGTTATGACTCCACTGGGGACCAGCACTCCTTCAGGGAGCTCTCCTCCCATCGGCTGCTCTATCATTGCTAACGTCCCTTTACTGCCTTTCAGACAGGTACTCATGACAAGCACTTCTTGCTCCGTCCTTGCAGGCACTACTAAGGGGGTCGTGCCCGCGTACTTCAGTGCCCCAAGCGGTAGCTCAGATGTCTCCCTTTTAGAGCTCTCAATTTTCCTATAGGCTTCAGCACAAAGCGTATGGATCATCAGGGTATTCAGGTACTGGTCCCCAGCCCGCCTTCTGCAGTAATCCGCGAGTACCTTGAAGAGACTGGAGTTGGTCCCTATCAGCACAGACATATCAGAGGTCCCTTTAGGGTCAGGGCATATTAAGGCAGCTGTGTCTACCTCTTCTCTTACCCCAGCAACCTCCTCTGGGAATTCCAGGTGCACTATGACATACCCTTGGTAGGGGTATTCATCCATGCTGAGGCCACACAGGCCAAGGCCAGTCAGTGGCTGTATAGGCAGGTGCCTAAGCATCTGCTGGTAGAATGACTGAAATATAATAGTCACTTGAGATCCAGTGTCAAGCACTGCTTTACACTCCACCCCTTCAATCCTCACTGTGACCTCTGCTCGAGGCCCTATCAGTCCTGCGGGGATCCCAGCTGGACAGTCTTTTCTGGGGGAATCTTCAAATCCTGCAGACCTGGGGGGTCCCCGTCCCCAGACCCTCTGGCAGCTACCGGATCTCTCCCAACTGATCCTCAGCTTTCCATACACCAAGGAGGGGTTTTCTTCATTACGGCACTTGGCAGCACTGTGTCCATCCTGACCACATCGGTAGCAGAAGAATTGACCTTTCCCCCTTCGCCTGGGTGGGATGGTGGCTCTAAGTGCGGGCTTCTCAATTGCCACCGGTTGAGGCTTCTTATTCCTGGAAGTCTTAACTTGGTCAATGGTACTTTGCAGCTCAGCTATCCGTTCCGTCAGGACCTGCATTTGTTGGGCAAGTTCCTCTCTGGTGCTCACCATCAGTACACTGGCCGCTTGCAGTGGTGTTGTGCTGGCTGGATCCGATGTTTGGGCTTCCCAAAACTCACTGGCAGCCTGCCTTTCTTCCTCCTCTCTGACCTCTTTCATCAGCTGGGAGTAACTTGGGGGATGTTCCCGTCGTTCTCTTAGCTGGAGATGAAGTAGAATCGGGTTCTGATACTGAGTTCCTCTTACAATTTGAGCCAGTCTGGTCTGATCCATCTGCTCAGCAGTCACTGCTCCCCTCATGACAGCTCTCTGAAGCAGTCTCTCCAGTCTCTGTATGTAGGCTGAAGCCTTCTCGCCCTTTTGTTGTCGGGAATTAAGGAACTTACAGTAGCTGTCTTCAGGGTCCTCTACGCTCCCAAAGTTGTGTTCAAGGGCCTCTAGGCAGTCCTTCACACTGACCCCAGGGTCAGTGAGCTTCAGGGTGCGAATCACATCTAATGCTGGGCCGCCAAGGCTCTCTATGAGGCATCTTCGCTTTTCTGCATCTGGTACGGCCCACTCTTGCAGCATTTCAGTGGTATGCTCTAACCAGGGTTCAAACTCCTCCTCCCCAGCAAATAATCGTAACTTACGACAAGAGTTTGACGCAGCATGGGACAGCACAACCTTTTCCAATGTTTGCTCCAGAGCTTTTCTCCAATCAGCCGAGGCTGCAGCCTCTGAGCTAGAAGCTGCTGAGCCAGGGCCCAACAAACCTGACAAATTAGCCATTATACAAACAGTAATTTCCTCAAAATATAAGCACAAACAAAAAAATATATAAATTGTTTTCCAATGTAGTGGATCACTCAACAGGTGCTTGCGAGGGGTACTGACCCAGGGATCCCGGACGAGCCCCCAAAAATGTAACCCTTCTGCCCATCAGAGTTGGCAGCAACAAGGGCCGGGTTCAATATCTAGGGGATCCATTCCAATAACAAAATGCAAACCGGCTCGAGCCCCCACCCAGTGACCTGGGACAAATATATACCACCCCCGCTGGGCGCCTCCAAGAGGCAATACTTCCCCTCTCGCAAGCACATAGTCTGAGTGTAGCAAAAAGCCTTTTAATAACAGAGAGAAACAATGTGGCATTATGTTGGGGAAACACCACCAACAGGATTCATAACACAACCCATGAGCAAAAAAAACCCACCCCAAGCAAATTGGGGCATGCCCCTTTCCCTCGGGTTCTTGAGTCCCAGCACCCAAACGTCTCTTGGGTCCAGCAATCCACAAATCACCCAAAGTCCAAAAAGTCCAGCCCCAGAGTTCAAAAGTTCATCTGCAGAGTGTTACTCCCCAGTCTGGCTAAAATGTGCCTGTGTGTGGGGGAAAGGGGTAAGGGGCACCTTACGTGTCCTGAAGCTGACTGCCCCACAGGGCTCTGCTCTGCTACGCTGTCTCACGAACGGCTCTGCTCCACCACGACCGGCTCTGCTCTGCACAGCTCGCCGTCTCACGAACACACCGCTGTCTCACGGATGGCTCCGCTCCACCACGACCGGCTCCACTCCGCACAGCTCGCCGTCTCACGAACAGCTCTGCTCAGCTCGCCGTCTCACGAACACGCCGCTGTCTCACGAACGGCTCCGCTCCACCACGACCGGCTCTGCTCTGCACAGCTCGCTGTCTCACGAACGGCTCCGCTCTGCACAGCTTGCCGTCTCACGAACAGCTCTGCTCAGCTCGCCATCTCACGAACACACCGCTGTCTCACGGACTGCTCCGCTCCACCACGACCGGCTCTGCTCGGCACAGCTCGCTGTCTCACAAACAGCTCTGCTCAGCTCGCCGTCTCACGAACGGCTCCGCTCTGCACAGCTCGCCGTCTCACGAACAGCACCACTGCACGCTAGATCTTCCGGCTCCCCACTACTTGACACAGTGCTCAGTGATTTCAGCTCTCAGTGATTTCAGCTCATAGTAGTGGGGGCCTTAGTGCTGGTGCACCATAAGGCCAACGTGAATGCAGCCCAGTACCTGTAGCAAGACTCTTAATAGACCCAAAATTAGCTCTGACATTCCACAGTGGAGAGAGACAGAGGTGCAATTGGTGCTTCAGGCCCTCACAAAGGGGCCTACACCACCAGGTACTAATACCTGTCTCAAGTCTCTCTCAATTCACACAGTTTTGGAACCCATGACCCTTGCCTAGCGAGTGCTACTCAGTTGATGGTGAGTCCCTCCATCATAACAAAAGGCCAAGTACAGTTCCAAGCACAGTTCCCATAATCAGGGTAATAACAATTTACTCTTCCCGCCCCAATAACAAAGACACTGGGGATCCCACAACAGCTGAAGTGACCATTTGGGCAGCTATGGCCTCAGTCTAGGCGGGGTGGGTGTGCCTATGCAAATGAGATCGGCCCCTGAAGTTTTTTTTCCACAACTTGCCACACCTCACCACCAGATGTCAGGGTGGAGCTCATCCTGACACTGCTTACACATATAAGGATGTAGCCAGCTGTTGACCCCATGTAACCGTGAGATAAGCGCAGAGAATATAGTGCCGCAGAGGACTCTTCCCCACACACACCCCCCCCGGCGGAGTCCTGCCTGGTCAGCTGCCCCAAACGGCCAGAGTCCCCTGCAGCCCCTCCGCGCGTCCTAGGGCTCCCCACGCAGATTGGAGTGTAAGTTCTTCCTTCAATAAAGCATAATTTACTATTGTTAGGCCTGAGTGTCCTCCTTTCGCTGGTCTCTTCTTCCCTCCCCTCCAGCCCTTGCGGGCACAACAACCTTCATTCAAGTGATCATGAGCTAATTCAGTAAATGGAAGGCCTGTAAAAAAGGGACCTTAGAGGGCCAGGAAGCCTAGTGGTTGGAGAGCTTGACTTTGGACTTGAGTGTGTAAGGTGCCTCATTCCTTAAGTCCTCCCACTCCACTGAGGTCCCAGCCCAGGGCCCTGTGACAGTCAACCCCTGAGTAGGGGACTTTCCAGCAGGGAGTCTACAGCCACTGCCCCAAACTATTTCCTATCATTGCTTTTCATTTTGGGCGCATGGCCCCTCTAATTTAAGTTGTTGTGGTGGCATGTCTCTAGTAGCACCCCCTTGTGGACTTTGGGTGGTGTTCTGCTGTGGTCCCAGTTCCTCAGGGTGGGGCAGCTGTAAGTCTGGTGGTAGTGTAAAAAACCACAAGGTCTCTATGCTTTGATCACCCAGTTACCTCTTAGGCTGGATGCTCCTAAATCTCTTTACCAATCACCTTTAGCCAGGGAGATGATGCTTACTTCCTGGTGGCTGCCTTGACTGGCAGGCTAATAACCCTGCCTAGTGCTAGCTTCTGACTCTCTACCAGCCAGCCCTGAACTGAGCCAGGTTCTCTCCCCTCACACCCTGGCATTGGCTGCAGGTATAATAGGGAGGGGCTAGCTGGACCCAAAGGTTCTCTTTAACCCCTTCTGTGCTGGTAGGTGGATCCTCTGCTTTTTCTCAGTCTGCAGTTAGCGTCCTTTATTTCAAAAAGGCAAACCTTAAAGAGTAACAGGAATTAGAGAGGGAAGTGGACTGGACTGAAGAACTCAAGGACCTGGATGTGGAGGAGGCCTGGAATTACTCTAAGTCAAAGTTGCAGAAGCTCTCCGAAACCTGCATCCCAACCAATGGGAAAAAATTCACAGGGAAGGGTTCCAGACCAAAACTTGGATGAGCAAGCATCCAAACATGTTATCAAGAGAAAGCAGAAAGGGTACAATAAACTGAAGATGGGAAGGATCAGCAAGGAAAGCTACCTCTTGGAGGTCAGAGTGAAATTGCCAAAAACCAAGTCACGCTGGAAAGGAAAGGAACTTGCAAAGGAAATAAAAAAGCAATAGTAAACGATTCCATAGCCATATAATTAACCTCCCCTCCATGGAAAAAAACTAGGACCACTAAGCACTGAGGATGGGGTGGGGATTAAAGATAAAGGACCAAGCACCTAAACAAATACTCTGCCTGTTTTTAATAAGGAGCTTTGCAGTAGTGGCAAGGTCTTGGAATAAATTTTGAAAGGAATTTTGAAAGAGAAAGTAGTTAAGGACAGTTAAATGGCAATTGAGATAAAATAGAATACCTTTTTTTACTAAAGGTTTCAGAGTAGCAGCCGTGTTAGTCTGTATCCACAAAAACAAAAGGAGTACTTGCCTAAGGTGCCACAAGTACTCCTTTTGTTTTACAAAAGGTAGATCATGCCAGACCAACCTGATCTTTCTTTGAGAAGATAACTATTTTATAGACAAGAAATCCAGATCTAATCTACCTGGATTTCAAATAAGGCATTTGATACAGTTCCACACTGGAAATTAGTTAAATTGAAGATGGAGATTAATATGAGAACTGGATATGAGGTGGATAAGGAACTGGTTAAGCGGAGACTACAACAGGTCATACTGGAAGGTGAACTGTCAGGCTGGAGGAAGGTTGCTATTGGAGTTCCTCTGGGATTGATTTTGTGACCTAGCTTATTTAATGTCTTCTTCATTCATGACCTTGGCACAAAAAGTGAGAGTTTGCTAATAAAATCTGCGGATGAAAAGTTGGGAGGTGTGGCCAACACAAAGGAGGACCAGAGTGTCATACAAGAAGATCTGGAGGTCTGACAACTGGGCTAATAGAAATGGGATGAAATTTAGTAGCGCAAAGTCATGCACTAGAGACTAACAAAATTTTTTGTCATCAGCTCGGGAAGTATCAGTTGGATGTGACCAAGAAGGAGAAAGACCTTGGTCTATTGTTTGATCACAGGATGACTGAGCCTCCAGTGTGATGTGGTCATGAAAATAGCGAATGCAATCCTAGGATGCATCAAGCAAGGTATTTCCAGTAGAGATAGGGAAGCATTAGTACCATTATACAAGGCACTGCTGAAAAATCCGGGACACTATGTGCAATTCTGTTCTCCCACGTTTAAAAGATGAATTCAAACTAGAACAGCTGCAGAGAAGGGCTACTAGGATGATCAGAGGAATGGAAAACTTACCTTACAAGAGGAGACTTAAGGAACTTGGCTTGTTTAGCCTAATCAAAACAAAAGGTGGAGGGGAGATATACTTGGTCTCTGTAAATACAGAGGGATGAGTTCCAGGGAGGGAGAGCAGTTATTTAACTGAAGTGCCAACACTGACATACGAACAAAATGGATATAAAGTGGCCATCAACAAGTTTAGGCTTGAAATTAGATGAAGTTTCTAACCATCAAGGGAGTGAAGTTCTGGAACAGTCTCCCAAGGGGAGTAGTGGAGGCAAAAAACCTAACTGGCTTCAAGACTAAGCTTCATAAGTTTATGGAGAGGCTGGTATGATGAAGTTGATTACAGTGGCATATGGCCCATCTGCAACGGCTAGTTGCAAATATCCCCAAGGACTGGAGATGGGGCAACAGATAGGGAGGGCTCTGAGTTACCACAGAGAATCCTTTCCCTGGTGTCTGGCAGGTGGAGTCCACATGCTCAGGTTCCCACTGATTGTCGTATCTGGGGTTGGGAAGGAATTTCTCCCCAGGTCAGATTGGCAGAGACCCTGGGGATTGTTTGCCTTCCCCTGCAGCATAGGTTCTTGCTGGTTTAAAGTAGAGTAAATAGTGGATTCTCTGTAAATTGAAGTCTTTAAATCATGATTTGAGGACTTCAGTAACTCTGCCAGAGGTTAGGGGTCTATTATGGGAGGGGGTGGGTAAGGTTCTGTGGCCTGCAACGTGCAGAAGGTCAGACTAGATCAGGGGTTCTCAAACGTCATTGCATCGTGACCCACTTCTGACAAATAAAGTTACTAAACAATCCCAGGAGGGGGCACCTAAGTCTGAGCCTGCCCCAGCCCCACTACCCCACGTGTGTGGGGCAAAGCTCCAGCCTTGCTGCCCTGGAAGGGGGGGGCCTGTAACCTGAACACCATCACCCATGGCCAAAGCCCTTGGGCTTTGGCTTCAGCCCTGGGCCCCGGGCTTAAGCCCTGGGCCCCAGCAAGTCTAAACCCCAGCCCTAGTGACCACATTAAAACAGGGTTGCGACCCCACTTTGGGGTCCCAACCCACAATTTGAGAACCGCTGGACTAGATGATCACAATGGTTCCCCCTTCTGTCCCCATTCATAGACTTTAAGGCCAAGAAGTGTAGCTTTGTCTTGTATCCCACAGGATCTGCAGAAATATTAAACTTCCTTCTTAAAACTATAGCACCATTTTCAGTCTTGGGATTGTGCTGAGTTTGGAGACATCAGCAGTAGGGCTAGGTGAGCCACTCCCATAAACTGCACAAACATTTGATATTTGATTTTTTGGAAAGTGCTTTCTCATAGTTAGCTTGGTACCTAGACACTTCAGTGACTGGTGCCATGTAAGATACTCTGGATATTGAGTTGATACCCAAGTGCACAGGGGCATGTTGTCAAGAGATTTCCAGCCCAGTTTTCCAGACTTCAGACATTTGATAAGCAATTTTACATTTTTTTAAGCTTATGCAAAACAAACATTTTGAAGTTCTCCTTTTGTTAATCTAGAGGCATTGGCTGAATGTCTTTTATATAAAAAGATGAATGTACATTATATGGTCAATATCTGAAATCATTTTCAAATACAAGTACCACCTAATACTAACACAATCGAAGATCTTGATCCTTCAATTTGGATCCCATTGCAGAAGTGGAGCTCAAAAATAAATTTATTTTATCAGTGATATCTGTGGGTAGAAAATATCCACTTTTTGTTTAACCAGGAATTCTAATATCGTGTCGCAGCCTCTGCTGTCTTCTGTTTTCCATCTCAAAAGGATCTTCGGCAACAAAATCCAGTCATATAAAACTAGAAGAAGTTTCTATCATAATCTCCCCTGGAAGAAGTCAAGAAAAAAAAAGGGGGGGACTTTTTCCCCCCTTAAAGAAGCAATTTTAAAATTAGTAAGTTGACTGATTCCATTAAGAAAATAACACATCATTAAAGAATTCAGATATTACTCCATTTTAATAACTAAAATTAACTGAGGTTTAATGTAATTTAAACTAGAATGTTCATAAAATCAGATTAGAAAAAATCAATTTTATATGTACGTACAAGGTCCACTCAGATACAAAACAGACCACCTTCTCTCCCTTCCACTCCCTTTTGTTCTCTGAACCATTCCTAAGCAAACATTCAAGGCCCAAATACTTGATGCATCATTTATGCAAGGGTGGGTTTTTGTTTTTAAAAAGAAAAAACCCACTCTGCATCTTGGCCCCTCTCAGGAGCCAGCCATTTTAAAAACAAAGAAGGAAGACTTCCTTCTATCTATTAACATATGTATATTCTATAAAAGCCCTTTATAATCTCCTTAGCATTCCTGTTTGAATCAGGATATCCATATTCAGATATTCCTATGAATGAAGAATCTGCACTATAGTTTGATATTGAGGTTTTTTTCCTTTTGAAAAAGCACTTTCTTTAAAGAAAATACACCAACATTCCAGAGTATTACTGAAAACTTGATGAATTTTGCAAAGGAAGCCAGAGTGCTGGTGTTCTCATTGCTACACACAGTAACCTGATGGCTAAGAAACTGTTGTAACTATTATCATGCCCTGGTTTTCCTAAACAGAACTGAGAACATTCAGTCCCAAAAGACTTCAGCTTACCAGCAGTTCAGTCCACAGGAAATGAGTGCCTCCAAGAAAACTAGCATATTATGGTATGAATCATAGAATATCAGGGTTGGAAGGGACATCAGGAGGTCATCTAGTCCAACCCCCTACTCAAAACAGGACCAATCCCCAACTAAATCAGATTGTGTAACCCACTGATTAGCATGCTTTTTATATCCTCAGTGCCCAATCCACAGAGGATGAGAGTCTGTTACAGGTCACAACTAGACAGCCTGTCTCTTGAACTCAAACTGTGGAGTCTCATTCATTTAGTTCTAGAGGTCCCTGGTTCAGTCTTCAGTGAGTTAGTCAGGATGGCAGCCATCACAACAGCAGTACTCAGTAGCTTAGCTTGTTTGGAGACATTTGCTTAATATAGAGCCAGAGGTAGGTAGCTCTAAGATCAGCAGAAGCTGACCCCAAGGGCTCACATGGGTGGAAATGGTATTGCCCAGTATTTTCACACACAGCTGCTTATGTTTAGAAACGTAAGTTACCTGATTTTTATCCTGTAGCCCTTCTTTCCCACCAACCCATGCATAAAGATTCTCTCTACCATCCATGATCATTAACGATAACCCTTCATTGGCACAACCAGTCTTCGGGAACACAAACAGCTAAAGAAAGCCTTTATGAGATGAAATTTATCAATTTGAACAGTAGACTAATTGAAAGGATACAGGTCCCAAGTACTGGCTGCTTCCTGTTTTAACAAGGGAAACCTCAAGTTAACCACAGCCATCCCCATTAAGGCTGAAGGTTCAGAAATATGGAGACTAATCTAATCTGAATATTTGGTGTATGTTCATTACCTTACATCAGTGACACATCATGACTACCAGAATTTAATACTAAGAAGGCTGCAGCAAAGAACTAGATTTTAGGAACATAACTGCTATGATCCTGGCTAGCACAGGTATCTCCACAACCAGATGTCCAGATAACTCTGGCTACATCTTATCCTTGACTAGGTGGAGGATTGCAATTGGGTCACCAGCCACTCATGCTGGCTGCTTCTTGCTCTGGGGAAAGAGAGGGATATGGCTGCTCCCTGCTATCAGCTGGGGGATGCTCTGGATGAGCTGCTTGCCCCAAGCTCTAGCTGTTCCTTAATGAGAGAAGGGGGTAAGAAGGCTGCCCTTTGCTCCCAGGCTAGCCAGCTCTGCCCCCAGCCTCTTGCTCCCTGACTATGGGGGTTCTTTCTATGGTTATCAGGTTACTGCCTGCAGCTAGAGATAACTAGCATTGCCCATCAGCCTCTAGCCATAGCTCTGCAGCACAAGCCATAGGTGGGTTGCGCAGGCATGTTTTAGGTTACATCTCTATGGTTAGATTAAACAGAGATTGTGCCTCTCCTCAGAAGCCCAACTCAGGAGAGTAAGTCTTAGGCAGTAGCACTGCAGAAGGTAGCTAAAAACAAGAGCCATAAACAGGCCTGGCCACAAGTCCCATGTTTTCCCTTTCCAAGGCTCTGTAGCCGAACAGGCTGCAATCTCATTCATGTGTTACTTGGGAAAACATGAGGCTATCCAGGAAGGATGAATGTGACAAGTCAAAGAAAACACCCTCCCATCCTCATTCAACACACATACAGGAGATCGACAGGTAGCCATTTCCAGTCATTAAATGAAAAATTTGTCTCAGACCTAACTTGAGTTTACAGGTGAATTTTGGAATCTTAAATCAGCATGACGGTCAGTGCTGGATTTATGATGCTACAGATCATGCATTAAGTCCTGCTAGGCTAATGGAAGTTTATTTACTACTCAGATATTATCTTAGTGGGCATTAGAGCTGGTCAAAACATTTGTGGATTGTTTTCCCCCCTGTTGAAATGGAAAGGTTTTGCGGAAAGGTATCAGAGCTAGACGCACCTGAGAATAGCCAATAGCCTGGTTGTGGGGGAAAACGCATCGGGGGATCCTGTATTCCAAATGAATGCCCTAACCACTGAGCTAATGACTATTTTCATGTTTTTTGCAAAAAGTTTTGAAAGGTTTCATATTCATTCAGCATTGAAATGAAAAATTTCAAACCTTCATAATGTTTCATAAAACGAATCATTTTCTGGCCAGGTTTCCAAGTTTCCCTAGCCTGGGAACTTTTGTCAACGATATTATTTCTGTATTTTGTAGTTTATAGTGTATCACCACTATTGCTGCATCAATACCGGGATAGCTACTCAGCTGATATAAGTCAGGTCAGCTCCACTGATTTCCATTTAGCAGAGGATCTAGCCCACCGCCCGAGGAGCTAGAGCACTTCATTTTTCCTCTCTGTTCTAGAATATATTTGCGAAGTATAACTTTGATATATAGTACTAGCATACGTGAGATTTAAATTAAAAACTTAATGTATCCCTGCAAGTGAATTTGCACACTCTATCCTTGACATTCTGGGATAGGAGGAGAACAGATTACACTTGTATTAACACACAACAGCTTCCTGGGACTATCCTCCTAATGCTGAATTGTTTTGATGCTTTTAAGCCTTAAACCCAACACTATTTTACAATGTAATTTGGCTTAATAAAACCTTGAAAGGATGGCTATAGTGTGCTGATTTTCTTCAGTATACATTGTGTCCTATAAATAGCATATTAATCATTTAAGGCTATCAGCTATGGTTTCTGATTTTAAACAATACACTCCTTGAATATCAATGGAAAGGGAAAGCAAAGCTGCCTCCCTCTGTTCAGAGCTGAAGCCAGAACAAAAATCTCTCACCTCTTGGGAGCTAATTAGTGGAGAAATACTTTGCTGGAAATTTCCAGCAATCTCCTAGCACTGTGTCTATTTGTGATGTCACATCTTAGATAATGCATCAAAACAAGAGCTATTAGACAGCTCTGAGGCCACTTTGTTTCATTATTTTCCAGATGCCAATTTTATACAAGTTAAAGCAGTGTTTACAGAATTCAAACATTTTTCCTACTGAATTAGTGAAAAGAGCATTTGTTAAAAAAAAATTTCCCTATATTGACAAGAGACAGTTTGATTTTACAAATATTTATCCAAATACAAAACAAATAGTGATCTAGCTTTATTTCCTGCTACTATACTGGAATAGATAGAACTTCTCTGAAAATATTCGACTCCAGTTTACACCAGGATAATGCAATTTTCTAAAGTTTATGAAGATTATCCATTTATTGCTATGACAGGCATCACCTGGTGGCACTGTTATAGTCTTCCAATTTTTTTCTTAATGTTCAAGAAAGTTTTGGGTCTTGGGAAGATTTGCTGTGTTAGCTTTGGGCTATGCAAGGTTTTGGTGTAAAGGGAACTTTAGGAGAGAAGAAGCTGGGCTAGCAGCAGGAGAATTTGCCCTCTATCTTGGGCTCTGAGTAGAGTAAATTCTTGAGACAGCTATTATCTGGGAGTGGGCATTGGTGTTCGGAAGAGATTCCTGGAAGAAGGGATACCATTAGACCAGCTCATTTCAGGACTAGTGTAAATAAAACAAGTTACACTTAGATTTCTCCTCCACTGGCAGGTCAGCCAGACACATGCCACCTCTCTGCTGAGCAGTAGCACGGGTGTCAGAAGAGACAATAGCATTAATGAACAGGTAACAGGCAGTATGTAAAGCTAAAGTACCATGGGTCTGTGTACAGACCCACTAGTCTAGTAACATAAATATGGGAATCAAACTAAACCAAATTAAGCCCATTTTCATTCTTAATAAGTGTCCACATAAGGGTTTAATGCAATTTAACTCATCCACTTTAATTTTCCTAGAGCGTCCCTGCATAGAGAAGCCCTTAAATTCCTACCAGGAAGCCCTAAACTCAACATGCATGATAGTTAGGTACTGTAAGTGGGAACTGGTTTCACTCTCCCAGAAGATAATCAGTATTACACAATCACCACATATTTTAGGAACATTGGTACGTAGCCCCCATAGTAATGGGGAATTCCAAGAATTGACTGATGTGAACGTAAAGACCCACGAATGCAATATAAAGAGTAATTGACTAAAGTGAAACTCCACTGCATTTCATGACTTACTGGAATGTTTGAGTTGCTAGAGAAAGTTAATTTTCATGTTTAATAAATGCATAAGTTGAGGAAATCTTACAATTTAATAACATAAGTTATTGTAAATCGCTAAGTAAATGGTGCTAAATTATTCTTGTCATACTGTAACTAATGCAGAACTGGTTTCCCATGGCAATGTTCCCAGTTTAGTTTGCTATACATTTATTGATTCAACTATATTCCTCACATTTGTTTAATATATTGGTACTTTTCAACAGATCAATTCCAGACAAATTCGTAGCACAAAAAGAAATTGCTTAACCCGAGAGCAGAGTATGGTTAATTATAGAAGGAGGGTAATATTTTAAACAGGAAGGTAGACCCCCCTGTAAGTACAATTTCTGTCCTCATTTTCTGTGAAAGGGGATAGAAATAATTGACTCACTCATTTTTCTTATAACTCAGTTCTGTCACTCATATCCTTTATCAACAGTCAATTATAATTAATTAGCACTCTCAAGATCTATTACAACTGCATTCTCCTTCCAGTTTTATTGTGGACCTTGCTTTGTATAAAGTCTACAGTGCTTATTTTCATTAATTACTGCTCTGAGAAGCCTCTTATTTAACTGTGCCTTAATGAAAGATGAGCATTGTAAACTAGTTTGTCTCAAAATGGTCTATTTTAATACTTCTTACAGAGAAATCAAATGTAGGATGCAGTCAAAGTAGAACATTTTGTTCACTGGATATTTTTTATAAAGATGCTATAGGTAATTTAGGGCCCAATCCAAATCCCCTTGACTTCAACAAAAGTTAAACTGGGCCATTACATCATAATAGCTTCTCCACAATAGAAATAAAGCGAACACCTTCAAAATACTGTACACTTGAAATCAATTTAAGTTTTGAAATATTTACAAATCACTTTTAGGCATTCCGTGATTGTTAGAAGTTGAAGCATCTTATATTTATGAGAACAAATAAGCTTTTTAGTTACTGTAGCATTTCCAAATGACAACAAATGTGAACAAGTATTTATTCAGAATAAATAAAAACCTCGACTCTGAGCAGGCAGCCAGCTGCAGGTTCGAGGCCTAACTTGTAAAGACATACTTCCATTTTATACACAAATATGGAAATTATCCTTGCCAACAGACGCCACAATTCAGAAAAATATTTAAGCACATGCTTAAGTCAATCACTATTCAGGATGCAACTTAACCATGTACTTATGTCCCATTGACTGTAGTGCAGCTAACAAACTAAAAGCCTCCATCCTTCTTTGACCAGTTTACCCTAAAAAAAAAATTTTTTTTTAAAGTTAAACATTCACGTTAAAAAAAAAAAAAACCCAAAACAAAAAAAGAGAGTAGACACACTCCCTGGGGAGAAAGAGGAGAACTTCTAGGAGCGATCAGGGTTGTGAAAGCAAAGCTGAGTGGGTACTGAAGGTACTCGATAGAAGCTTGCTGGAAGAAGAGAAACCCTCTCAGAGGCTAAAGACACCCAGAACCCAGATTTCAGAGAGATCTGCAGCCAAAACAAACTGAAAACCACTGAGAGGAAGGAGTACTGAAGGGCTCATTCCTTCACCCCTTATTTACGATGTTATTGATATACTCCGGACGTTAAGAGCCCAGCCTCCTGACTCCCTGAGTCTCTGCTGGCTATTCCTTTACCCTGAATAGTAATCTCTCCAAAACCTGACAACCCAAGCCTCCAGAAGTCTGGCCTTCTCCTCTTCTCCATCTGGTATGGTAAGAGGGAAAGAAATATCCTTTTTTGGCAATTAGCCAGCAGTTTTACCTCACTCCGTATGGTAGACCTCTGAATTCATTCCTTGGGTGGCTCCTTGACAGACTGCTATTGAGGAACCTCCTTAAATAGTCTCCAGCCTCTCTGGCAGCCACCCCACTTTGTTTGAACTTCAGCTTTTTACCTCAGATGTTGCTAGTCGGCCATTTAGTCACAGCTTGGGAAGTAACAGTTCCGTAAATTGACCCCTTCATGGCTGCTACGGTTGGGAGTTTATAACTCCAACGTGATACTGACCATCCCTGTATTAAATCCTACACACTAGTCTAATCTTTGTACAAAATATGCCTTGGGAAGACAGCACGGGGTCTACACCCAACAGGAGAGAAAAGCTTGGTCTGGGTTTTACTTTTCAAAGAATATGTTGAAAGATTTACTGGTCTATAAAGCAAGGGTGGGGATCTAAATTTCAAGTGAAACTATTCAATCAATTGGCTGTATACAATTTTACTGTACTATAAAAGTGCATAGACAGGCATTTTCTAAAAGCTAACACCATTCTGGTGATTAATATCATTGTGAAATGTATATTAAACACAATATAAGGAATTATGGATACTCATTGATTTTAGGCTGTACAGTTTGCCCAGACAAGAAGCAATTTCACAGCTCTCTGCCTATCTTCTATAGAAATTAAGCACAGTGGGATCAGAAACAATGGAAGTCCCTTTTACACAGAAATCAATTGAGGGATGGGGAAGCCCACAGCCCATCCTGCCTCTTGAAACAAGTTCACTGGACTTTTAAAAATATATAAGCAAAGCCAGAAGCCATCTTTGACATCCATCACTAGACCAATACAAGGGACTAGAGCTCTTGTGAGCAGAGAAGAATGAGTCCGTCAACCAAGGGGACAGAGGCTGAAGTCTCTGGGAACTGAATATAGGAGAGAAACCTGCTTATCCAAAGATTGTACCTTTCTAGATTAAGTTTTAGGCTTTTAGAAGCTTGGTTTGTTTTACCTGTAACTTTATCTTCATTCCTTATACTTGAACTCACTTAATCCTATGTATATTTTGTTAAGAAATTTATTTCATTTTTACCATAAGCCAAGTCAGTACTGTGTTAAGGAAAGGGTGTATTTACCTCAGTTAAGTTAATAAGCTGTGATGCGGTTTGGTATCTTTCTAGAAGCAATAAACCTTATTATTTCTCTGAGCTATCCACGAGAGGACTGGATACTTAAGGGCATGGTTTTGGGGAAATCTGGGACTGGGAGTGTGTTGTGGTCTTATTGCTGGTTGTAACCAAGGAATGTGGAAGCCAGAATGTCTCTGGTGTGGTGTTGGTAGGCTGCTGTGGTCAGAGTCTGGTTGACTAGGCCTGCAGCCACACACTCAGGGTGTGACCTGCATGCTAGTAGGCTGGTTATGAGCATCCTAGGCTTGGAGCTACAGCATCAAAGCATTGTGAGGCACCCAGGGTTACAGAGCAAGTGGCAACAGAACCTCTCACGGGTCTGGATTTGCATCTCCTTCCCTCCCCCAAGTCCCAGAACAACCCTCACACCCATCACAGGCACTAAATTGGGATCAACAAAGTATCTATCCCAGAAATTATGTTTTGTTTAAACCTGGATTCTTCTCTACTATGGAACATGGCACCTAATAAGCTCCCAAAGGTGAAGAACTGCATCTGACTTCTACATCTCATTCCCTTTGATACACTCAGCCATATTTTTATTCAAGCATCGTTGGGACAGACTTAGGCATGGAAGAAGTCAGCTCACTTGTGTGCCAGAGAACTTCCAATGTAACAATTAAACTTAGTCATATTTAGTTATTGCCAAATGGACCACAGTGATTTGGCAACTCCTAATGCCAAATTTCTCATCAAGTCCTTACTCTTGGATTGTTGGTCTCTGGGTAATGGATTATTTATCATCTTCGCTAGTAGTTTCCCCCTCAGTTAAGGTGGGATAGAAGTGTGTCCTTCTCTTTCCAGTGCATACTCTCTCACCTTAAGTCATTTCTTTAGCACTTCCAGTCTGGAATATTGCCATGTGCTCTACCTTAAATCCACTCAAGAACTAAACCTACTGCAGAATGTGGCTGTCCACTAGACAAGAATCAAGCTCTGAGCATATTTAACTAGTTCATCATCATCTGCATTGGCTGGCTGGGGGCTTCCAGGGGGAGTTTAAGATACTAGTGTTGAGTAAGAACATCCCACTCCTTGTGTCATGTCATGCTGCTACAGTTAACATCTGTAGAGGCATTGATCTGGACTTCTCAGTATAGAAGAGAGGGGGCTGCTGGCAGGTGTTCACCACAAAAGCCCCTTTCCTTAGGAATACATAACCTTCCCCTACTCTGAAACAGTTTAGATCTCCTTACCATCAAGGAATACCACAAGGTTCATCTGGTTAGGAGAGCTTTGGGAAAAGAAAATGCTGTTTCAGAGGTGGTGCATACTGTGGCTAAGATATATATTTTATCTGACTGTATGATTTGTTTGGGGTGGGTTGTTTTAATACTTTTGCTTATGTTAACTATGATTTTAACATTGTCAGAGGCACCTGGAGCATGATAGATGTTCCTTCTGGATCTAAAAGTGTAAATAAACGCATAAACAAAATAAAAATCCACACACCCCCAACTTCCGTTTTCTCATTAATTGTACAGCTGCATACTATGTACTCTGATCGAGCAGGCTTGGGAGCAAAGGGTTGTAATAGAATGCTGAGAGTCTAACAAGTCTACATTTATGGTGTAAGGATAAAGCATAATTTTGGCAAGGTCACAATGCAAGTGTTAAATTCAAAATCTTTTCTAGCACAGAAGGATGAGAACTTACATGAAAGGTTCCAGGATATGTAGAGAAATAAGGTAGGTATATTTTTATTAGACCCACTTATGTTGGCAAGACACAAGCTTTAAGAAGAAGTTGATCCAAAAAGAGGTGTTACCTCACACACCTTGTTTCTCTAATATCCTGGGATCAACACAGCTACAACACCACTGCATACAGTAAATTAGAGCATACAATTCTAACTTCAGATGTAGTATTGATTCAGAGGCCCCTGAGAATGCATCTTGATTGCTGGCACAATTTTCAAGACCTGCAGGAAGCCCCAGAATTAAGGGCTCTGTTATATCTGCATGCAGCTGGAGCAAATGCCATGGCATCCAGCGTGTGTGTCCAGTAAACAGGTCTCTAACGCAGACTGAAGGAATCAATATCTGGGCTATAGTGCAACACAGATCTGTGTCATCAACATAGCAGTAGGAACCACCATTATTTTTGCAAATCAATTGTCCCAGTAGCAACATGTAACTAAACAGCAAAGGGCCTGCTATAGATTCTTGTGGATTCCAACAGGTAAGATGAATAGAAAGGGAACAAAAAAAGTGTCTCCTGTTGTAGAAGGACAGTGCTGGTCAATAAAGTCTGTTCGAAGCAAAGCAAATTTTAGAATGGTTCACAAAAATTCTGCAAACATAAGTGGCACTTAAATACACCCGACAGACATTGTAAGTCAGACAAAATCAACAAGCAACTAACCTCATCTGAAGTGTTCTTACTGCGGATCTTCAGCTGGTTTAAAATTGGGTAGCTCCGTTGAAGTCAGTAAGTCAGAAAAAAATTTTCTGATGTAACATGGGGTTATGGTATAGGAGAGGTGAAGAACCACTGGTTTAAAACTCGGTAATACCAGTAAATCCAGTAAGCTTGCTATGACAAAGTGACCTAAGCTAATATCTGTGCATTTCTGCACTGTTTTGCAGAATGAAAATATTATGATGGATAAAGATCTAGTTCATGCAGGTAAGAAAACATTGATCACACACAGTTTTCATTAACTGTACTGAAGCCAGCAAATGGGAAAGCTCTTTTCAAAAGATACACGGGGATTTTTCTATTACGTTAACTTCTTTTCCCTTATGAATCAGTGGATGTTAGTATTCCCTCCTGAAGAAACCAAAGACGAGAGTGAAGCAAAGAGAGAGAGATTTAGATATTGTGTATCTGTATGAAATATTACAGTCCCATTATGAACAAGAGCAATTTAAAATATTTTTAACAAAAATATGTGTATGCACCCCACATACTCAACTTTTGCATGCACTTATCAAGGAAGTGAATCTCTAATACAACCATTAATTTCCTGGAGAAGAGCTTATTTTAGATTCCTCTTGTTGTTACTGACCCATCCTTAGCATCATGCTGAATAAAACAAACCCACCCTGCAATTTAGCTAATCGTATCTCATTTGACCAAAAAAGTGTGCGCTTTTTTTAATATAAGATTAAGGTGAGCTGTCAGACTGCATTTCTGGAGACCGACTCTCATTATTATTAAACACATTTTGGTAGCTCCTATATGCCTTAGCCAAGTCAGAGATCCATTGTGCTAGGTTTATTTTATATGTATCATGATACTAGATAGCTAAATAGATAGTGTGGTTAAATATTTTTAAAAAGCAGGCTTCTTTCCTGATTTTACTAACACCTTAGAATATGAAAAGTTAAAATTTAAGCTGAGTATGCTTTTCATATGCTCTGGATCATTGTTGGGACATGCAACATGGGCTGTGTGACCTAGTGGTCAAAGCCAGGAGTAAAGTCAGAGTCATGGTCACAGGTCAAAGCTGGAATCAGGAACTGGGGGAGAGGGCTGGCTCAGGCCAAGAGGGAGGGATGTGGTCTTAGAGGTCTGACAAGCAACAGACCTAGCAACTAGTTGCTCAGACAAGGGATCGGACAGGAACAGGAAGCTTTATACCCAGTGGTATCCAACCAGCAGTCTGTTAGTCTTCTGACGCTCCTGAGTGTCAACAGGTGTAGCTGCTAGTGATGGGGTATAAGCAGCAGTTCCCTTATCAAGCCTTGCACCTTGGTGATGCAGAGGGTAATGCTTCCACTTCCTGGGTTTGGGACCCTTGGTACCAAACTGATAGTTTTCCTCCTTAAATTCTCATGTGTCCATTATCCCTCCATTTTACAGGACTATCTCCTGCACAGCTAACAATTTGAGACTCAGAATCCATGGATGATAATATTGCTGCTCAGGTTGGAACATGATAACTGAACCAGTCTCATCTCCATCCTATGCACTAGCATTCTGAGCCACTATTACTTGTATAGGTTCTCATTTGCCAGGATTGCATGCTCCCTTCAGCTGCAGTCTTCCTGGGTATCAAATGTGGGTTTTGGAGGGAGGATGGACCCTAAAATCACAGTATTATAGAATACAGAGAGCACACCAATGAGAGAGAAAAATGTATTTGCAACTTCACATTCTACACTAGAAATGTTTTATGAAGACTTTCACTAGCAGGGAAAATGACATTTGTAAGACCAAGTTTTCACTAAATTTGAGGCATGCCACTTTAAATGGCAAATAAAATGGTGGCTCTTTTAAATCATTTTGCTACTGTGAGAGTTTGAAAGAATGAGCCTATCAAAATTCAAAAACCTCTCTTGTATTAAAAGCAGGAGGAAGTTGCATTACTTTCCTGTCCACAAAAAGGTTTCTCCTATTTTGTAATAGACTATTTCAGCATCTATTTGCTCTTTACTTTATTAAAGAGCTATTCATTTTTAATGAATATTTGAGAGAGAGAGGCCACACTAGGCTCACATCCAAATGCCTCCACATTTTGGGGGTGTTTGGATTTGGGTAACTGGATCCAAGCTACTTTCTGCATATTTTGATCCATCTCAGATCCAAAGCCCCAAATGGAGTATTTCTGCTTATAGGCGGAGGGGATCTTGCTCTCAGATTGATTTAGTAAGTGTCTCATTTAGCAATAACTCTGCCACTCACAGTGTAAAACTGAGTTGCAGTGGTGCTGGAACACCTTTGATATTACCAAAACAAAAAACCCACCACCACCAAACAACTGCCAACAGGGCAACAGCTCATCTTTTGAGTCATCACGTCTCCTCAGTCTATGACCCCTCCCTTCCACAGCACAATCCCTATTTCAGTCCCCACAAAAAGAATATCCTTCAGTCTCCAGCTGAAAATGAAAACAGACATTTCCAGGCACACAATTTCAAACAGCAGTCTTGTCTTTTGGATGCAAAGATTCTAAACTCCCCCAAACCAGTATATACCTTCAATCACATTTCATAATGCACCATGCTCCCAACCATGAAAAATTTATTCAAATAGGTCACCACAGGATGAAAGTTAACCCTTGTTTTCTCATACCTTTGCCCCTAGAAAATCTTGCTCTTGTATGGATTGTATATTTTTAAAAAAAAAAAAAAACCAGTTGAAGTAACCAAATCCAACTTAGTAGACATACTGTGATTATGGAAATACCACCCCTACTTCCATGCTAAAACACAGGTTCATTCCTTTAGCCCTAATTGCATATATTTTGGAAAGGCATAACAGGTGATCATCTTGACAATAGTTAATCAGTTTTAGATTGGATATATGGATTGAATTTTGTTTCATAGAGAGAGACAGAGAGAATCAATCATAGGAAATCTAATGAACAATAATCACCTAGAGTTATGCGTCAGCTGCCTTGTAAGTTTTTCAGTGCAATACCTATTTGACAAAGTAAGTTTTTCTTCTCGGCATCAAAGAGTGTCAGTGACTTTGTGTGTTCACATGAAAATAAGTGGTGGAGCACTATAAGCAAACTTAACCTTAATCAATAAAAAAGTTACCTTCTGAAAACTGCAAAAGTTTTGCAGGAGACAATCCTTTAAGCATAAGAGGATGCAAAACCCACCAGCTGATTTTGTGGAGCCATTTTTTTTTCTAGCAAGTATCCCTGATTCTCTTGGGGACATTTGAATTCAAGTCTCAGCCTGCAAAGAGAAAGGCAAGATATGCAGTTGCAAAAGTCATTAATTCCTTCATTAACAAAGGAATATTTTGACAGTGTAGGCTGGGGTCCAGGTTGGGGAACAACTCCATCACCTTTGTTTCCAATCAACCTCTGTTCCCAAGCTGGGGGCTCCCACAGGACTATCTACCAGCAAGCCAGAAATTAAAAAGATTTAACTTTCAAGAGCACCAGCCTAGGGAGACAATCTTATTTGTATTGAATTTAAAAAAAAAATTTTTTTTTAGAAGAGCCTTTACAAGACTCCTGTGATAAAGAACACTATATCTTTATAACATTAGCCAATTAAAAATCCTGTCTTTCATCTTGAAGTGCAACGACTTCTACAATAATTCCCCAAGGTGAGGTCAGGACTATAATGCACTGACGGATATATAATAGCTGTCTTATATGTGAAAAGTAAAGATCCATTGATGAAATTTCATCATGCAGGAAGACTAATATGTCTATTAAGGGAAAAATGTGAACTTTGGGGACTCATTTAAATGCAGTTTTACTAAATTAGCTACAGTAAGGGGCCAAAGCAGGAAAGCTAACTGTAAACTCAGATAAAATATTACTTGTCTCGTAATAGCAATTCATATTAAAGGACTCGAGTGGATACCAAGTGAGTAAATTTGTAAACATATTCCTTCACCCTGTGTGCCCTGAAGCAAGCCTAAATTCTGTGCCTGGAACAGATATCTTGCCAAAGTCTTCAGTACTAGGTTTTAAAATCAAACAAGCTATTTATATTAAGATGAGTTTTTTATAGAACACTAGAAAAATTTGCAAATACAAGTAGCTAAAAATAGTCTTGTGCATCATTGGCTAGTGAGTAAATAAGTCACAAAGGATAACCATTATCCTTTTATCAGCACATTGGTTTTTCCACTGCAAGGCCTTTCGCATTACAAGCAATATTTCCACATATTCCTGCTCTTTAGATAGTTTTAGTATTTTATTAACTGAGTTCTGGATCAGTTTTTAGAAATCAGGCTTATTCATGCCTACTTAAACAACAAATATGGGGGTAAATTTGCTGCATTCTCAGCTCCAATAGTATTGGCAAGAATTTTCTGTAGTCCATTTGAAAGTTCATTCCATGAAAATGTGCAAGTCGCTCAATAACTTTGGTTTGCTAAGACTAAGAACTTAGCAAAAAACCGAAACCATCACCACCACATGGCCTATATGTGGAAAAAGTTGAGGGTGGATACAGTTTCAATCATTTGAGAGGGGAGTAACATTTGTTCTTTCTGGGCTGTGGTTGGCTATATTCTATTGTAGAAGAGGAATAGCTACTTGTTACATTTTTGAGAATTTTATTTTCTACTGAAGATATTTATATAACACCTTCAGCTCCATGACTGAGACACTTAGGCAGCTGAACAAAGATTATATTTAAAAGTAAAACTATCAGCGACAGCATTAAATATTTTATATAATAAAAAGATTCAAACAGATTTCCAGGATACAAAGTGAAACCAGACATAGTGGAAGAGATGTAAAGTTGCCTAATCATTTGAAAGACTAGGAAGTTAATTGAAATTACCCTTTTTCCATTATAGGAAGAGTCACGTTTAAAGAGTGCTCTGTGTTTGTATATATGTAAATAGATAGTGGATACATCAATAGATGGCACTCAATATGTAGCATAATTCCTAGGTTTTGTAAGACCAATAAAATTTGTGCACTGCAAATGTCTCCCTCTGGCTGCTCTTTACAAGTGCCACATTTGGGGGCAGAGGGGGCTGAGTAAGTACTTCTGCACTTGCATAGGGTGCTTTGCCAATGGAAATGGCTGTACCTGAGTCAAACTCTCACATGACTGGTCAGTGTCCTGGCTTGACCATTGGGGAAGCTTTTGCAGTGAAACTGGCTAGGCTTGTGTATTTTCCATCTCAGTGTAGAGGCATAATTTTGTCAGGGTGCAGAAAGCAGGATGTGAAAAGGTATCAGGATATTAAGGACAAGAATTCCCAAAATATGGGAAAGACAAGATCCAGAGAAATAAAAAACAAAGTGCAAATGATTGACCATCACTTGGAGATTGTTAGCTATATTGACTCAGATGTACACATTCAAATTAACATTCATGCCCCCATTTCAGATTTCAAAATAGATAACATTTCAGGAAAAATAGGTAAAAATTTTAAAACAATTTCCCCCTTTTTTCCTTTACCAGGTCTTAATTGAAAGGAAGCATTGGTCACATTTCACTTTCCCATTTGTAGTATATGCAATACTAGTTTGTACCATTAAGGCTCCTGTACTTGGTTTTCTGTGCTCAGTCCATTTATATAGCCTGTAACCAGCACCGCCAGTTTTTTCTAGTAAATGGAATATATTGCAATGACTTTATTGGTCTCCATTTCTCTCTCCAACCTTTGCAACCAGATATTTTTAAGTCAGATATTTTTAATACACCTGCCTGTATTCATAGTTCAATCTTCCTAGCTTAGATTTAGTCATAATAGTGTACACTATTAAAGCAGTTCAAACTAGGAGACTTAATATTAATAACCAAGAATGAGGCCCCATTGTGCTAGACACTGTACAATTAGATAAACATAGTATCTAAGTCCCTGCCCTGAGCAATATAGAAACTGAATAGACAAGACAGAGGGTGTATGAGTGAGGGGGAGAATATAACAAGCAGAGTGAACTATGTGATGAAGGCAAATGTCATCTAAGGTTCACAGTTTGGGGGGAGGAAGGAGCATGTGTTTAGAGTTAGGAGAGGATAAGCTAAATGGAAATAAAAGTGAAGGGAGTGGGGAAGGGGAGCAGGTGTGGAGTAAAATTGAGGTGAAGAGACTGATGGAGGGATGGAGTAAACAATCCATCTGCAAGGGGCAGAAAAAAATCCAGTCAAGACAGTAGGAAGTTCTCCAATGGTCCAAAGATCCCTGCTTCTGCAGCTCCTACAACTAGCAGCAGTGTTAAGTGTATAATTCTTTATTCTTCATGATAAAATCAGTACCACCAGATTTTACAACTGACCACAGAAAATCAAGACAATCAGAAAACTACATTTAATCCTTGAAACTCTATAGAATATTCTGACAAGTACAGCCAGGCAATATTACCAGAACCACTACTTGGGAGATGCATACTAAGTTCCAGGGGGGCAAACTTATCCAGGAATCTTTACTGTACTTAGCCAATGATTTTCTGCAATCCCCTTATGTTTGAGGACACTAAAAGTTCTCCCCTTCACACACAAAACACTTTTGGTTTGCATGTAGAACACAACCAACTGTAAAAATGATCAGTTCTCCCATAGTGATGGCAGTGATGGGACAGAGTAGATGACAAGGAAAGTTTTAGTTTAAATAAGGCCATGGAAAATTGTGTCTCAGGACACATTCAGAACATTAGCAAGAAATAAATGTATGATTGTTCACTAATACAAATTTGAGCAGACACCCTGTTACTGAAAAGAACAGCATAGCACAATGTGCTTCATCAGTCATGTCACAGATCCTAGTGAGAACTCCTTGCTGGCCACCATGAGGATTTCTGTGCTCTAGGGGCATGTTAAGCTACTAGAGCCTCAGAAGGCTGCAGTGCTGGTTCCTCCTTTGCCCTCTGGCACATTTCCTGAGTACTGACTGTCAATTATCCCTTCTTAGAAATGGGCCTCCTCTGCCCATCTGCCCCACGCTCCAGGGTCAGTGTGGACTCCCAAGATACCCCAGTTACTTAAACATGCCTGCACCCCCTAGAACTCCATCCAAAAGCTTCTGGTTTACAGTTTAACTCTGAGGGGTACACAGCAGTTGTGAAACATTTAACAGACTGAGCAAAGTGTGTCTCAGTCTAAAACATTAATGCTCTTTTATACTTAATGTGTAAAGCACAAGGGAGTATAGATAATACAAACACTAAACACAGGTCCCCTGCCTCAGTTTCCTCACACTCCATGGCATTATTTGGGCTAGGATCTGAATCCTTGGAGTTGTCCAGAATCCTTGGAACCATCTGGGCTCAAGAAAGCAGGCACTGCAACCCCAAATGCTAGATCTCTCTTCCTCTTGGAGTCCCTTCCCCAATTTCTGTGACCTTACTTTCTCTTGCCCCATTCTTCCAGTCTGATTCCTGTTCTGTGTTTCTTTAAACCCCTCTTGATCATCTGGCCTCTTTTGTTCTACTCCTGGTAGGTTTCCACTGCTCCTGCTTTCACCCTTCCCGAAAAGTTAGCTAAAACTAAATTTCTAATGTTACAGCTCACCCATTGTTCCCTTGCCTAACCCAGGGTTAGGTCAAGCCCTAGGCATCTTCTATTGTGTCTGTTTGGTGTATACATGTCAGCAATGGTGGACATACATGCATACATCCATCCTTTAGTAAGGTTTTTCAATTTCACACGAGCAATCCATCTCAGAAGTGGTTCAGTTAGAGCCCTAATTCACCACAGGTCACCAAGCAATAGCCTGGAAGAAAAGGATATACCTGGATGCCAATCTGGATTCAATTTATTTGAATTGGCTTACTATGAATATTATGCCAAAGCTTTAGAGTGTAAATAGCAAGGAGGGAGAGGAAATTTTAGTGTGATACGTGTGGCACACGTGTGCATGTGGGGGGGGGGGGCAAGGAAATAATTTGAACTAAAGGAATCAAAGGGAAAATTTAGGCTACATATCAGGAAGATTCTCGGTAGGGAAGTGGTAGATGCCTAAATTATTTGGCACTTCTAAATTAGACTGGTCAAAGCACTAGAAAAAAAATGTACTAGAGGGAACAATCCTCCATTGGCAGTGGATCAATTCTTTCTAACTTCTGATTCTGAAATAAAAGTAGGGCCCTTGAACCCTTGTGGACAATAAATGATCCACTTACATTTAGTTTCGCTCTCCACCCAATGAATGAGCTGTACATTAGTTTGTATTGCACAGCCATAACACCCAGGTAGGGCATGAAAATTATATAAGATGGGGTCTTTTCCAAACTATTGATGTAAATCCAATATGCCAAAATCTATTATCTGAAAATATTTCAAGCCATGTGACCACCTGTTAGTATGACCAGACATCTTGATATTATTAGGACTGTCCTGATATTAGGGGCATTGTCTTACATGCCACTGTAACCCCTCACTCCCCCGACTCCCCGGGGAAAAAAAAGCATCCCAATTTTTCACACTTGCTACCTGGTCACTTTACCACCACGCATCTCCATGTATTGGGGATTGTCAAGGCTAATTCCCCACTCTGGCACTTTGAGTGCAGAAGGTGGGGACCTGCACAGATTCTAAAAATTAATACTGGCCGCTCCAGGCTTGAATTAAACTCCCAAGGTTACAGCTTTTCTCTTACCTTGGATTGGTAGATGCTGCCACCACCAAGTGCAGAACTCCTTTGAGAGCCCAGGAAGGTGCACTTGGGAATTCCTTCCTGTGGGGTACCCTCAAGCTCCTTCACCCCCCCCCCTCCCTCCAGGGAAGAGCTGAGGAAAAAAGGAAAATCAGCTGGTGGCAACAGCTAATTAAACATGTGCACAAACCTCTTAAGACACAAAAATCTAATTCTGTTCTTAAAAAAAGATAAATTTTATTAAAAAAAGAAAATACATCTGGGAACTCAGGCTATTGCTAGATTTTAATAGAGCAACTACAAGAATTAAGCACCAAGATTAGCTTTCTTGTGGTCCAGCTTAAAGGTTACAAGCAAAACAAAAGCACCTGGGGTTAGCACAGAGGAATCCAAAAGCTATAACAAAAGAAAAGGGATAAACCTAATCACATCTTCCTAGACATTTCCTGATATACTTACATATCTGGGGTTTTAAATGAGTAGTTTCTAGGTATGATACTGATGATTTTTCATACCTGGCCCAAGCTTCTTACAGCATAGCTGCTGCCTTGCCTGCCTCTCCCCGGGACAGCAACAGACCAACAAAAGGGCAGTCTCTTTTCAAATTTTAAGAAGTTCTAGCCTTCCCATTGGCTCTTTTGGCCAGGTGCCCACTCACTTCCTTTTACCTATGCATAGCAGGGAGACTTTTTAACCCTCTATAAGTAGAGCAATTAGAGAACAGCTACTCAGTGAGATTTTATAGTTACTGGCTGGCTGGGTGTTCATAAAAGGAGGTACCCCCACCCCACTTCATTTATCACAGGGATATAACTAGCATTCATTTCTTTGGCAGAACAGGAAAGAGATTATTTTCTAATCGCTGGACAAAATTCAGATTACTACTAATTTTTCCTTCATATAGTCACTTGTGCATTCTCCAGACTAAGTCAGTCAGTCACATCAGAGGCTGCTCAATTGATCTGCTTTTGTCCACACAAATCTCAACCTCTCAGCTAGCCATTAGGATTATTGGCAGGTTGTGAGGCAGCACTGACCATGCTGGCGATGATCTCTGGCTGATTGCCTTTTTAGTTTGCTTGCCCCAGGGAGCTGTAATGCAGTCTGCTGGCTTCTCATCTCTTTCCTGTCACAAGAATTAAAACTGGCAGCGTAAGGTTTGAATAAAAAAAAAAAATGTTAAACTAACTTAGTAGTAGTTTTGCCTGAAAAAAGTGTCTCTGGTAATTTTAACCAATCTATAAAAAAAAAACGTACCTCCCAAAAATACTGTCGTTAAACTAAAAATCAGTACACTACCCAAGACACGAAACAGAGAAGGATTGGCGAGGCGAGCTGAACTCCCTTTGTCTTTAGGTATGCCTACACTGCGCACTTTTTCTTGGTGTGTAGAGTGCATATACTATATACCCCGCCTTGCCTGGGTATAAATAGCAGTGTAGACAGTGAGGTGCTGCTTGGGCAGATAAAGTAAGGACACACACCTTAACTCTGTGAGTATGAACCCTACTCATCCAAGCAGGGCTCCTCCCAACAGATTTTTTATTATTATTATTAATAATAATTATTACTAAAGACAGTGTAATGTCCCACTGCAGTGAAAGGCTCTAGTAGCAGCAAGCTGCTGACGCCTTTCCTCAATACAGTGAGACTCAGTGCTGCTGCCAGTCATGTGCAGCATAGATGTAGTCTGCAAAATGAGGTTTCGACATTTTTGATGCATGCCTCCCACATGCTCAGCTCTACAGTGAACTGCAAAATAAATGTTTCTCTTTGCATTATTGAACACGGTGTAAAAAACTGCACAGTGCAACCTGTTCAGAGCCCCCACTGGCACTCTCATTTTGGATGCTAGAACGGTGGGCACTGCCATCAGGCCAGCTAGCTCAGCAGCGCTGCTGCATTTTCAGACCTCCCCTCTGATTCCAGTGGAACAGTTTCCCTTCCTAACAGCAACATTAGCAAGTTAGCTTTGATGCAAACTCCAGGGCACATTCACAGTGGCTGGAAATGTGTTTCAGGGTTGTCTGCTTCATATAAGGCAAGTTAATATGATGGAGAGAGGAGACTAGAGAGGTCTCTGACTTTTAATGCAGATGTATACACGTAGTAGGTAACTGCAAATACAGATTTCACTATAACATCCTTGCTGTTAGTTGTATGAACCACAAATTGTTCAAGTGAAGAGAGTTTGTTTGAACTGTTCTTTCCACGAGGCTCAAAGTAACTCATTTTCAGCTCTCCTGAACAGATCTGCCTCAGCTCCCAATGAAGTCCGTTTCAATAATTGCTTCTGGGTATGCACATCAGCATCAAAAAGTCCAGTGAAAGAAGCAGCGCAGATGTGATAGTGCCAAGCCTGAGGCAGTGCTTTGGGCTGCTTGCCCAGAGAGTACAGGGGAGAGAGGAAGAAGGGAAATTAAGGAAGGAACTGGGCTGAAAACAGGCCCAAAGTGTAATTAATGGGATAAGTGTGTCTGGGGAACCCTCCAGCTCTCTGCGTTCTCCTAGATATACTTCACCTGTACATGAAGAAAACAGGCAGCTGAAATGGGTATTTGAAACCCAAACATTTAATGAAATAAATATGTTACATAGGTATGTAATGTACTCATTTGTATCAGAGAGGCTATTTGTGTAGTTTAGGTGAAGTGAGTTTGGTAATCTCAACTCAGTTCCTAATGCTGTTGGCCAATATACGCTGGGTTTTTATTTTTTTAATATTTAAAATTCAGACTACACATTAATATGCATTAAGCACACTATAAATATAACATTATGTATATATTTCTAGGAGTTACATGAACTGAATTGGCCTGTGTCTTTCTATAACCCAGTTCACTTAGGATAAGTATCCAATAACACTTTGCAAAGCTGACTTCAGCTTTGGCATTAGAAAATAGGAAACTTGTCAAACGGCAATACACATTAATGTCCTGCCCTGGTACCAGCTGGGGAAGTACCTTCATGGACCAGTACCTGAAATGCTAGTATTCAAAGCAAAGCTAAGGATGGTACAGAACAAGAAGTTAAAGGAACTGGTCCAAACTGATACAAAGAGTTTTGTAACTTGTAAAATCATCCTATAAATATTCCTAGCCGAAATGTGTAACTTTCCTTGTGCAACATTATTAAATTCATTTTACACACGAGTCAGCTTTCCAGAAACTGGTATCATATCAAGCTTTTTCCTGTATTATTATTATCATCATCATCATCAACTCCCCCACCTCCACCGCCACACCAACAGTGCAAAAGCTGGCCATTGCAAAAAAGCCTCCCACAAGTTGGCCATATTGAGCAGTCATGTTATCACTTGACAGCCCTGTTGTCATGCTACGCTCAATACAAGCGCCAAACACTGAGAGGCGATAGAGAATGAACTATCCTCTCATCCCTAAAGGCAATCCTTCCCAGGATGGAGAGACACAAGAGGTTCAGTTTGGTGAAGCTTGCATTACCTCAACGCCTGGATCTGCCTATGCTGTGGCTAAAGAGAGAACATAACTCAAGAATGGCAGCCCACCTCCTGTGTCAAGCACCAAATTCATAACAATTAATGTGAAAAAAGTAGTTTGTAAAAAACAAAGGGCACCACCACCTGAAGGTGTGAAGTCAATCAGTATTAGACATGGCCTGCATCAGGATCCCTGAGCTGGAGAAACCCATCTGTAACCATTTCAAAAACACCCAGGATTTCATGCTCATCTTTAGTTAATATGCACAAATATCTCATGCTGAGGGATTCAACTTTGCTGAGCAAAACAACTTCACTTTTCTGACTTCTGTGCATTTAACATATAGCTATAATGAAATTACTTTTTCCTTTTAATTTCTTTTTAAAAATTTTCTTCAACTTCTAAAAAAACTTTATGCTTCTCTCCTTTTAATTAAGAGAGAAAATAGTAACAGAGCAAAAGGTTTTTCCAAAAAACACTGAACAATGATTAATGATGATCACTAAAATTGACATTTCAGTATAATTATCTAGTGATAGGGCAATAAAATCCAGAGGCTGAATGGTCTCCAAATTGAACTTCAGGAAAATAAATAAATAAATAAAAAATAAAATAAAATAAAATAAAAACAAACAGTAATTGTAGGAACTCCTCGATATATCCAACTTTTCTTTTTAATGAAATTCCATACAAGATTACATGAGAAAGCTCCTAATCAGTTTTAGCAAACTGAATAAAGAACTTTTGATCCATAACTTCTATACATTTTTACCTATATAATTCCAATACAAGAATCTGTCCAAAGTCTCCTCTCAGTGATCTAAGTGTAAAATCAATACATTAATCCATTGGATTCATCTGGATTAATGCAAGAGACTGCTTGCTCCCATCACATAACTGATAGCTCTTCACAGTGGCAGTAAGTAACTGCATCCTTTCATGCTCAAAAGGCCTTCCATTCAGCTAAATGGTACTGTTTGAAGAGAGCATCTCTGCTTATTTCCATCCTACTTTACATCTATTTCATGGAAAGTATTTAAAATACTTGGGCCCTGATTGTATAGCTGGATCCACATTGGCAGACTATTGTGCCTCCAGAGAGTCATCTGAAGTCAGTGGGTCTCCATGCAGACGCAGGAGCCCAAACACCAATACAACTGGAGGATAAGGGCTTTTTATATAGGATCATCTTCAGAAAATAGATGGATTCATGGCTTATGCCCCTTGTTACACCTTCATAAGTGTGACGCCTGGGCCCACAGAATGGAGGATCTCCCTAAACTCACTCACAATCCACAGATGCTGCTCCAGGGCCCCTTCTGCAGGTAGCGAAACAGAAGTGTCCTTTCTCATATGAATTAGTCCCACATATGGGGTAGGTGGCACCCTAAAAAGAAACAAAGGCCAATACCTGGACAGTCTTCCTGAGGTCATTTTGGGCTATATGTATCTGTCTGTCCAACCAGTCTGTATAAACACAAGGGGGCATGACAGGGTCTTTCTCTGACTTAAAGAAAAGGAGTACTTGTGGCACCTTAGAGACTAACCAATTTATTTGAGCATAAGCTTTCGTGAGCTACAGCTCACTTCATCAGATGCATCCGATGAAGTGAGCTGTAGCTCACGAAAGCTTAGGCTCAAATAAATTGGTTAGTCTCTAAGGTGCCACAAGTACTCCTTTTCTTTTTGCGAATACAGACTAACACGGCTGCTACTCTGAAACCAGTCCAATATAAGGAGAGATTAGAGACCAGGAAAGACTTTCCAGTCTTATCAGTTTCTGAACTGCCATTTTTTATGAATCATTTTTTGAGCTGGGGTAATAAGAACTGAATACATTCCAGGTCAGGCCACACAGACATACACAACAATCTTCAATATGCCATTATAATGCCATTTACCCTCTCCCCTAATACAAAAGCAAGATGAAATCCAGTTAAAATGAAAGACAACACATTAAAAAAAAATACATCATTGTTCTTTCTTTCTCTAATTTCTGTGCTCAAGGACCAGCCAATATAGATCCACGAGAAGGCTTTTTATGGCAATTCCACATTGTTATGCTCCCTTTTCTACACAGCTAGTTATTAGAAGATCCAAATCCATTTGTAATAAGATCCTTGAAAACATTAACAGGGATGGCATACTAAGAAAATGGTAGCTGTAGCTTTCAGCTAAGACGTATGTTTTTGTATTCTTATTGGTTAAGCCACAAAGATTACTTTTCATGAAATAATAATGTACCCTATATGGTACAGGTACGTAATGGTCTTGAATTCTAGCATGTTGAGATAGAGGGCACATATTGGAATCTCAGATATTCTAATCAATCTGAGGGTGCAAGTTCCACCAACTATTTCCACCAGCTTATCCAGATTTAGAGCCTGCCAGTACCATGATTACATATAGGCCTGGTTTTGATGTGTGAATTGAATTACCCTGTGAAGCCATCTTTCATCCCCAAGGTTCTCTGCAGAGGATCATCTGTGTTCATTTCTCTTAAAACAAAAAAACAAACAAAACTCTCCCTCAAGGCTCTTGCATTGCAGCAATCCTCTTTCGGTAAAGGGAGCCTAAATCAATGCTGCTGGATCAATATTACTAGTCATTCAGAGAAATGCATACACAGTACTCCCAGCACAAGGATCTAAGGGCCAGATGCTGATCCCAAGAAATTTGCTGTGGACTTCAATGGGACCAGGATTTGGTTCTAAACGTAGGCATCTAACCAGGATCCCCTTGCATAGCAGTGCATTCCTGACCCAATTAAGGGTACTAGTTTTATTATGATTAAGTGACCAAGCATCACTGCCAGAAGCCAGGATCAGATTCATATAATCTCCAAGCAACTTTCTGAAATGAAGCAGATGGCTTAAGCTCCCATCTAAAACTTTTCCTTTCTCAGTTCGAGGTACTTTCAGTTTAAGTCTCCAGTCACCCTTCTGGTATTTCTTCCACACTCACAAGCACTCAGGAGTTTGAGAATAGGCAGCCATGAATACCTTTGTGGTAAACACCACCGCATGTTTATATAAAAATAAAAGTGGACAAAATCTAAACAATAGCTACCCCACAGGCTCAATTAAGAACTCCCCACCCACCTATACCCTCACTCATGAACCTATTAGACTCAGTAATAGTAAAGCAGGCAGCAAGGCAGGACATCTTTGCTTGACTGGCTTAGACAGGCAAAGTCTGGGATACCAGGTCTGCTCTGATCTGTGGCTGCCTGATCCTGTCTCAAAAGGTCAGCTCTACCAACTCCTCTATTAGCAATGCAGTTCTGAAAGGTCATTCCCACTGCCTGTACAGTCTGACCCAGTTTAGTCCCTCAAGGCCAGCGCTGCACTGGATTCTCAGAGTCTCTAGGTGTGAAACCCAGAGCAAAGTAGGACCCCTACACACAGTCCCTGCCTTGTCAGAGGCTTGCAGTTTGCATTGTTGAATTTAAATTCCCTACCTGACTAGAGTCCACTACTTTGCAGCCCAGGGTATCCAAATTACTTAAGTATGTCTTGCACAATTCATATGTTTTCACTAATACATTTAACATCTTTATGCATAAAATGAAAAACAAAACAAAACTCCACAGAATGCAATACACATTACACATAACTATGGGTGAGCATAATTATACTTTATGTAAATAAAACTCCCCAGCAGCTAGACTTCTCCAATTTCCTACGTGGAGAGCAGAGGGTTCCAACCCTCTAAACTTTCTAGGTCAGGGGCTTACAATTCAGAAAATAGATTAATAGAATTCTGCCACAACACACCTCAAACTTTAGTTCAAATATAGCAGATTATAATATATGATAAACTTGTACCTGAATATCCCCTTTTAATTTTCTATTGGTTAACGTGATTCAAATAGCCTTCCCAGGAACAGATCAGTAGACTGAACTTTTGAGGTTCTGCACTAAGATAGAACACGTAAAAGTGCCATGTTTCTAAATTTTATAATGACATTTTAGGTCAACACAAAAGTGTCACATTGACACTAAATCTGTGTACAGTGAATATAGACATGAACTATTGAGTAGGGCTAGAAAAGCATTAAGATACTATATAAAAAGAAATACCATACACTGGCGACAAGGTTCACAATGCAGACAAGTTCTTCCTTTAAAAGTAAAGTAAGCCCTGAAAAAAGGTCAGGTAGTCGTATACTTTTAAAAGCTTTGCTGTAAATACAAACTTTATCCCACTTTCCAGCCAAAATCTACTGGAAATTTAGTTTTTCCATTTGCTTTCTAGGTGGGACATTCTTCATTTCTGTACAATCAAACTTTTCCATCTTACACCAAGAGCAAGAAGCTGTATGATTATTAATGGTGATCTTTTCTATTCTTACTGAAAGACAGTACTCAGATTTCTGGCTCATGTTAGGATTCTTACACTGAGAGGGTTTTGGGTGGTATTTTTCTCACACATACTGTGATAGAAAGGTCAGTAAGTCTTCTTACACGTTGTATGACTACCAAACATCAGATACATAGTAGTTTTTACTTTATTAATCCTAATTAGCATAATGTAGAAGATGAAAAGTTAATCCATAGTCCAAATGTAGAAAAGATTATAATACACCCTCGACTAATGGCAGGCTTATTGCCAGTGTCCCCATCTGTCTTTCCTGTCTAGTGTAATTAATATTAATTACATTTTCCCCTTCTGAAATGAACTTCACTAAATTACACATGAAGGAGGGGAATAGTGCTTTGTATTATACATCAGAATGTTGTCAGTGACCTACAGTCTAATTCTATATTGTTCAGATGAAATATTTTAAAGCAGGATTTGTTACCATGGTAAAATACAGTATGTCAGAGCAACGGTGCCTAGTGTTATACATCAAAGCAATGGAGCTTTAACATTCTTCACCTTCTCTTTCTATAGAGCTTCTTGAGACAAAAGCTGTTCTATGATTCTATCATTGCATTCTAGTAACATACATCTCTCCCACTGGGTCCACATCTAGTGAACTTTTAATTCATTCTGGGAGAGAAAAACTTCAATATTGATGCAAAAATGATTAACAAAACAGTTATAATAATATTCAGTAAAAACGAAAACAAGTTAACAGCCTAATAAAGTTAAGAAGTAGCTACATGATACATGCATACAACAGGTATGTTATAGACAGGATGCTTGAAAATATAACAGTATATATTATTTTAGTTAGTTATGTTGCAAAACGTCCAAGCTAGTCAAGGGAATTCCAAGAGGTTTCTACCTCAAGCACCTAAGGATAAAACAAATATCAGGAAAGGTAAACATGGCTTTGAGGCTAAGAAGCATTTATCTTAAGAGTGTTTATACAGACTCAGAACTGCATTTTAACCTTTACCTTGTTTTAACTTTGTACTATTTTCTTTTGTGACATATTCAAGAGATACACTTTGGTTATTGAGATTTGTACTTTGTACAAAATATTTAATAGAAGTTTAATCATTGTCACAAACAATTGTAACTCTAAAGGAGCACGGGTCAAAAAAAGACAACCATGAAAAAACAAGAAACCTAAATGTAAAAATGAAAAGCAGGCTGTGTTATCAGAGCAATAAATCTAGAAGTAAAGTGGGTCTTTACCAATCCTCCTCCCACCACTGTCCTCCCCCCCCAAAAAACCCCTTAATTTAAAGCCACACAAAGAATTCAACAAATATTCTTATTGAAACTGATTTATTTTGCAAACACACTGAAGTCTACATTTGTTAAACTTGTAAACTTTCGTACCATAAAAGTTCTCCAAGAGATATTGGTTACTTCTACTTCATTTTTCCCACTTAATAGTGAAAACCTTTGTTATTTCTCAAATGCTTTAGATGCCATATGCTTATTTTAAAATGTATATTTGCAAATAATTTGTTATCTAAATACAAAGCCTTCACATAACAGCCTGTTGTGGTTAACTAGTAAGGTGTTTTAAGTACAAATGACCAATAGAAGCAGCTATTGATACTAAACTGGGGAGTTACTTATCCGACACAGCATTACCAGCCCCTCAGCAAACTGGAAGACAAGAAGAATCTCTCCAAAGATCATTAAGCTGACCATTAAGCTTAAAGATTACAACTTTAATTTAAAAAAATAAATGACTATTTTGAAAGCTGACTTATTGAGAGAATAAGAGGGTTTGGACTCACATGAAACAGAATTTCAAACTCCTATTAAACCCTGATGGAACTAAAGGGATCTCTCAGAAAATTGTCTGAATAAAACCAAGTTAAATCTCTAAACTTAAAGATATTCTAAGAATCTCCCACCACAAAGACAAAGGAAATAACTGCAAGGAAGAATTACAACCCTAATGCATATATGCATTAACTACATATTCATAAGATGAAGAGGCTCATAAGGACAACCCATGAAGGTAGTAAACCAACAAAAGGACAACAGCATCAGCTTTCAATTTAAACAAGTCTGAAAGGTGTGTATTATTCTATAATTTCATGGAAATAATTAAAAGGGTATTTGTTAGGATATAGATATTCAGGCCTGTCTGCAAAGGCCTGTACTTTAAGAATTTAGGTGTATTCTTATCACTTGGCTAGTTCTAGAGGTATAAAAGAAAGAATCAAAATCACTCTCTGCTGGTGTAAGGGCCTTCTCTTACTGTGACAGTTTGAGGCCCTGTTCTTAGGCTAAGGCCTTTGGCTAAGCAGCAGAGGCAGCCATAAGATAGGAAGCGAACAGTCACATCCTCACATTCCAAACTAGTCACATTGAAATAAGGTGCTATTGGGCTGTTAGGCACTATCAGGACAGGATTGTATTCCTATCACCTCCAGAGAAAGGGAAGTGCCTAGAAAATGTAAAAGGAAACTTAGTTTGATAGCATCCTGTCTGGCAAGAACTCACTTATCAATAGTTGGGATGTGAAATCCTCACTTCTGTATTGTTTTGTCATTATAGTTCCCACTTTGCTATTGTTTGTCTGTATAATCTCTGTCTGGTTCTGTGATTGTTTCTGTCTGCTGTATAATTAATTTTGCTCGGTGTAAACTAATTACGGTGGTGGGATATAATTGATTACATAATCATGTTACAATATGTTAGGATTGGTTAGTTAAATTTCAGGAAAATGATTGGTTAAGGTATAACTAAGCAGAACTCAAGTTTTACTATATAATCTGTAGTCAATGAGGAAGTGAGTGGGCATGCGTGGGAGGGGGTGGGTGTGGGAGATGGGAACAGGGAATGGGGGGTGGAGAAATTGGAATCATGTTTTGCTAATGTAAGCGGTGTCAGGATGCGCTCCACCCTGACATCTGGTGGTGAGGTGTTGCAAGTTGTGGAAAAAAACTTCAGGGGCCAATCTCATTTGCATAGGCACACCCACCCTGCCTAGACTGAGGCCATAGCTGCCCAAATGGTCACTTTGGCTGCTGTGGGATCCCCAGTGTCTCTGTTATTGGGGCAGGAAGAATAAATTGTTATTACCCTGATTATGGGAACTGTGCTTGGAACTGTACTTGGCCTTTTGTTATGATGGAGGGACTCACCATCAACTAAGTAGCACTCGCTAGGCAAGGATCATGGGTTCCAAAACTGTGTGAATTGAGAGAGGCTGGGGACAAGTATTAATACTTGGTGGCATGGGCCCCTTGGTGAGGGCCTTACATGCTAATTGCACTTCCTCCTCTCTCCACTGTGGAATATCAGAGCTAATTTTGATTTCATTAGAAGTCTAGTTACAGGCTGCTGAGCTCACTTTGGGCTAATAGTGCACCAGTACTGAGGCTCCCCTACTACAGGCTGAATTCACCAAGGAGCTGAACTGACTAAGAGCTGAAATCACTGAGCATTGTGTTAAGTAGTGGGGGAGCCTGAAGATATATCGTGGAGCAGTTTGCGGGACGGCTGGAGTGCCTTGTGGACTGGCTGGTGGAGCAGTTCGTGGGACAGTGGGACCTGCTTGTGGGCCGCGGAGCGGAGCGAAGGAGTTTGTGGGGCGGCTGGCGGAGTGGAGCTGTGGGGCGGTCAGCTTCAGATCATGTAAGGTGCCTCTTACCCCTGTCCCATCTCCACCCAGGGTGGGAGGTAAAGCTCCGCAGATAAACTTTCGAACTCTGGGGCTGCCCTGACCAGGGACAGAGACTTTTGGGTCATTGGACTTTTGGGACTTTGGGTGATTTGGGGTTGCTGGACTCAAGAACCAAAGGGAAAGGGGCATGCCCCAATTTGCTTGGGGTGGGTTTTTTTTTGCTCATGGGTTGTGTTATGAATCCTGTTGGTGGTGTTTCCCCAACATAATGCCACATTGTTTCTCTCTGTTATTAAAAGGCTTTTTGCTACACTCAGACTATGTGCTTGCGAGAGGGGAAGTATTGCCTCTTGGAGGCGCCCAGCGGGGGTGGTATATATTTGTCCCAGGTCACTGGGTGGGGGCTCGAGCCGGTTTGCATTGTGTTATTGGAATGGATCCCCTAGATATTGAACCCGGCCCTTGTTGCTGCCAACTCTGACGGGCAGAAGGGTTACACTAAAGAGGGGAGATGGGAATGGGGGTAAGGAAATTGGAATAATGTTTTGCTAAGGGCAGGAATAGGAACAGGGACACAGGTGTAAGGCTCTGTGGTGTCAGAGCTGGGAAGGAGGATACTAAGGAAGGAAACTGGAATCATGCTTGCTGGAAGTTCACCCCAATAAACATCGAATTGTTTGCACCTTTGGACTTCGGGTATTGTTGCTCTCTGTTCATGCGAGAAGGACCAGGGAAGTAAGTGGGTGAAGGAATAAGCTCCCTAACAGTATTTAAAAAAAATATTGAGTGCAAACACACACACACACAGTCCTGCTTAAAACACCATGTGCACATCAACTTATCCTGTCCATCTCTACAAGCAAGTTGCCACAGATTAAAAAAACCACACACACGACTCAAGAAATCATCCCAAAGAAAATCTCCCCAAAACTTCAACATTGAGTAGTGAGAAAAAGTTAACTCAGACACTTCTAAGGGATTAGATTTAAATTCTTGTAATGATTTTACTGGGATATGAAAATGCTGTTGCAACTTAACATTACAACTGTTTCTCCTGTTAATCACCACAGGGCGAGACCACATATTCCTGGAAAGACGACATTGGTAAACACGGAAATAGTGTATTTAAGATTCTTAACGTTCATAGTTGGCATATTTTAAAGACACCTACCTTAAATAGCTTCTAACTGATTTAAACATTTTCTTAAATTTCATAGGATTCACTTAAGATTGCTTACTTTCTCCCATTATAGACTGACTATTTATTAACCACCAACAGGATCCCCATCTGTAAAACATTCTTTGGCCCAATCATAAGCAGTTTTAAGTATCCCATAAGATACTAATACCGGTGTGATGGGTTGGATCACAGAAACCCCCTTGGGAATGCCACCTGATGTGCCTAGACTACCTCTGAGCTGATTTTCCCTGCCAACTTGGGATTTCAGTGCCCTGCCTGGTTGTGCCAGACACGCTAGCCTGCTACAAACACAGACCCAGGTCTGAACCACGTCCTCCAAAATCTGGAGGCTTAACTGAAAACATCTTAGAAAGTATTCCTGTCTCCAACACTCAGGTACCCAACTCCCAATGGAGTCCAAACCCCAAATCAGTTTTATCCTGTACAAAGTTTATACTGGATAAACTCATACATTTTTGCCCTCTATAACACAGACAGAGATATACACAGATGTTTTCCCTCCTCCCCCCGGTAATTAATACATACTCTGGGTTAATTAATAAGTAAAAACTGATTTTATTAAATACAAAAAGTAGAGTTTAAGTGGTTCCAAGTAATAACAGACAGAACAAAGTGAATTACCAAGCAAAATAAAAAACACTTAAGTCTAAGCCTAATACAGTAAGAAAGTGATTACAGATGAAATCTCACCCTCAGAGATGGTCCAGTAAGCTTCTTTTACAGACTAGTCTCCTTCTAGTCTGGGTCTAGCAATCACTCACACCCCTGTGGTTACGGTCCTTTGTTCCAGTTTCTTTCAGGTATCCTTTGGGGGTGGAGGCTCTCTCGAGCCAGCTGAAGACAAAATGGAGGAGTCTTTAGGGGCTTAAATAGACTCTTGTGGGTGGAAACCCCTTCCTTTCTCCTATGCAGAATCCAGCTGCAAGATTGAGTTTTTAAGTCATGCGGGCAAGTCATATGTCCATGCACGACTCAGAACTTTACAGGCCGAGCCACATTCCCAGGAAAGCTCAGATGTGGATTGGCGACTCAAAATTCATTGTTAACTTAAGTGTTTCTTGTTTGGGTACTTACTGAGAATAGTCTTTTTTCAAGAAGCTGACCAACTGCTTCACTGGGGCTACTTAAAATCAAACAAGTACATGGCCAACATTCATTACTTCGAATGCAAAAATGATACATGCATACAAATAGGATGAATATATCCAGTAGGTCATAACCTTTACAGAGATATGTTACATGGCATATCTAGAATAAAACATATTCCAGTTATGTCTCATTTACAATCAAGCATATTTCTATAAAGCATTATGGGGTACAACGTCAACTGGATTCCCAATCATTTTGGCAAACAAACTTATCAATTTAACAAACAAAAAGCGACAGAGGTGTTCCACTCTGAAAGGTGTAATATCTGCTAAAAGCTCTCCATAGAGATTGTAACGTAAGTAACCAATTTATCATTTGAATTCTATCATTTGTGTTGTTTTGCTTTATGTTTTCTTTAATAAAATACCCATGTTAATAAATTATTTTGCTTGGATTTGATCATGGTGTCCCTGGTACAAAATAGTCTCATGAACAGCCTGTTATCAATAATTCTATTTAACTGGTTTTTCCTGATTTGGTAGTAAGAGAAACAAGTACTAAGTGCTGGCCTACCATTTCTTGTTTCTCTAAATATATTTAGTAATTTTTAAAATAAAGTTACTTGGCATTCAGCAACTCAAGTTACCCCTTTCTAGCCCAGAATTCAACTTTTTATTTAAAAAAAAAATGATCTTAGAGTTTTACAGTAATGGTCCAAAACACTGCAGTATCACTATTATAAGCTGTTATGTTTCAATTATACTGCAGTATTTTTAATAAGATTAACTACTTATCTTGCTTTCCATAAGATAGAAATTCATATCATGACTTGCAGTCTCATGATGCCAATGTTAAAACAATTTTTAGTTGTAGTCTACTTATCACCAGGTTGGTTTTCTTTGGGTTCTTTACTCGATTAAGTGGCCAAAATCCTGAATAGAAAAACTTGCAATTCAATAATAATTGAAAATACCCAGAAATACATGCAAAAGCAATCAAAATAAAGGCAGTAGTTTCAAGTTTTATTGTTAAATACAATGTTTTGACATTGACTTAATGACACTTAAAAAAAAAAAAGACTGAACTAAAAGAATGTCAAATTAAAAAGGAAACTGAAGGCGCAAATTGGTCTAGTGGGCAGCACATGTGGCTAGAAGACTTGGGTTCTTTTCCTAGCTGTACTGCAAGACATTGGGCAAGTCATTTCACCTGTTTCCCCTCCCATCTTTGTCTATTTAAAAATATAATCTCCTCAGGGTAACAGTTATCTTGTATAATTTGTTTGTACAGTACCTAACCTTGATCTCAAATGAGGCTCTAGGTGCTACCATAATAAAACAAATAGGAAAGACCTGGTTTAAGTAACAGATATTGGCATGGTCAGACTTGAGGTGATGTTATTTGTAGTATTCTGGTTTGGTGATTGACCCTAGTACTTATCTGCCCTCTCTTTATACGAAGACTTATTGGACATTCTTGCTCACTTTAGGGTCCAGACATTTATAAAGTTTTCATTTTGTTGAACAGTTTTTCCATTTCTCTATTTGACTGAGCTGATGCCTGTGTTTGCAAGTAATTTCTTGTAAACATTTTAATTCTCTTGTGACTACACAGACAAGCATGTGAGATAGATTGTTTCCAGACACATCTTACATGCCACCAGAGGTTCAAATGTGGGCCACAAAATGAGACTAAGTCACCCAAATGGAGGAACGTAAGATGCCTAAAATTTATACACTGGAGTCACTCACCTACTGGTACATGAGTGAAATCAAATCATGTGACAGGATACAGATACATTTAGATGTCCCACCATGAGAGACAGTTTGTGGCTATACTAAATATTTACATAGCTTATAAGTTAAAGTGGAAGACTCAGTATTTTAAGGGGAACTCCTATTTTCTCATGATTTTTTTTCCCCACAGAAACTGCTAATTAGGTTTGTCTAGATAAATGTGTGGTGAATTGCTTCAAAACAAAGGAAAAGCAGATTACAAGGTGTACAAGCATAATTAAATAATGCGTAAAGCAGCATAAGCAGAAAATTGGGATGGCTACTGTATTACAACATTTAAAATGCATCCCATTAATATGAACATTATCCACTGCAAAGCAAGCACTGAATTTCTACAAATATTTTATCAATGTCAAGGTGAACTTCATATTTGCAAGTCACTACAATTCATTATATTGAAAGAAAGATTCACAGACAAACCTGTAAGGGTCTGGAAAGTAATATATGTGATGAATTGTGGTTTGAATGATAAGTCTCTGGCTGACAAATGACAGTTTGGCTATTGTATATTAAATAGGGTTTTATACACAAACAAAACTTTTAAGTACATTATAGTTGCATCTCTTAGTGCCACATAATCAAATTTGCACAACTTCTAAGCCACAAGTTAGATTGAATGAGATTTATGCTGATGTTAATCTGGATTCTGTAAAGTTATCTGAGGCTCTTATGTTGTAAACTAAGGACCCTGTAGTAACCTACCCACCAAATCATGGGTCCTCAAATCATAAAGCCTAAGCTTGCATAAATCACCACACAAAGATTGCAAGAGGAAACAGATTTAGACCTCAGGTATGAAATCTTGGCCCTACAGAAATCAACTCTAATTGACTTCAACAGGGCCAGGATATTAAAGTCCAGAGATAAGCCACCCAGGAGGGATGAAAACACCTTTCCCCAATGGAAGATTGGGGAACTAAGCAGGTAAAATTCACTAAATTTAGTGATTCCTCTTATTTATCCCATTTATGGTTTCCTGAGGATGCAATCCTGCACGGACTGGAGCAAATGCTCTACAGTCCTCTTTAAGGGAAAGTTAGAAATTGGGCAATAGTTGGTGAAGTCATTGCTGTCCAGAATTGTTTTTCTGATCTGGACCAGTTCAGAAAGCAGTTAAGCCAAGGATCCAAATAACCTTACTGAAGCTTAGCTTGAAGTCAGTGGGATTTAAGCACATGCTGAAGCACCTTGCTAAACAGGAATGGATGCTGGCTCTTGGTTAAAGTTAAGTATGTGTTTCAGTGTTTTGCTGTACTAGGTCCTAAGAGCTGTGTGCTGCTTGCCCCGTCTTAAGGAGGTGTTCATAATCTCCATAGCCAAAGTGTCCCAGACATTCTTCACCAGTTTTAAACCAGCCAGCAAAGGCAGAGTCATCTCTCAAGCAGCTGTGTCATGAATGTCAAGTTGAGAGACCAGGTGGAATTCTGTCAGTGAAGATGGTTCCTCTGTTCTCCTCAAGGTTTACTCCAAATCTGGCCTTGCTAGAACAGTGTATTCCAAGAGATTTTGCACAATGGGAAGCTTACACTTCAGATTTTATTGCAGAACTCAATAAAAGTAATACAGATCATAGTAAATGGCTACAGGCATTTAGGATCATTGTTCTAAAAATGCCATGAGGCTGAGATGGTTATAACCATTAAAAGATATGATCCTCCCGCTATTCTAAAATGAGAATCTTAAACGTTGTAAGACATTTAGAAACTAAACTGATGACCCAAAAAATGAGCTCAAATTAAGAAATATCTGAGTGAAAGAGTGGGAGTGAAGAAAGGAGAAATTAAGGGCTTGTCTACATGTGGCAGTTTAAACCAGATTTACTTAATAAGATTATCCTTTCAGTCAATTCTGAACAAACTCACGACTGATCATTTCCAATTCAATATACTGTTTGGTGTAACATACCATACAGGACACTCATCACCACCTTCTTAATATACTTGTTTCAGAGAATCTCCCCAGGATCTATTCAAGCACGAAGGATGACATGATCCAAGCTTAGAATCCAACCAGTCAACAGGTAAAGGAGAGAAGGACACTACTTACAAATAAAACAATCATGCTAGTGATTGGCCCTATATATGTTTAAACACTATTAGATACATAGGCTATAACCATGACCCCTCAGACTTTCCAATATTAGTTGGCCAATTTCTTGTCAGTATCACAATAAAATGTGGTCATTGGGACAGATTGTGTTAGGAATGGAAGAGCATATGGGATAATGTCACTCTGGTAGCAGTTATTACAGGCCCCAGTGCATTTTAGAAAACACATTTAACCTACTTGGTACTATCTAGTTCTTTACCCTACAATATTTACACATTCTGACAAATGGTATTACAGTAGAGAATTGTAACTTATTTTAGACAGCACTTTTTAAAGTGTTATGTTATTTCCTAGAGACATTAACAGGCTCTTTTTCCATGAGTTAAACTGGGCAATTTGGGACCTAAAACATGAGTCACATTTTTGGAATCTACAGCCATGTTGAAAGAAGCCATAATGACATATAGGCTCACCAGTAAAGAGATAGTTAACACTTTTATTAGTGTTAGTAATGGTATATTATTTCTTTTAGGCAAAACATTCCTCACAACACTAAAGAGTAACTGTTCAGTGATATGCTGGATTGTTCTACTGGGAGTCCCTTTTAAAAGTTCTGCTACCAAACAGAAGGTAAAGATTTCCTTCTAAACTTTACCCCCTTCCTTAATGCTTAAGAAGCTGGCTTTTTCTGAACTTCAAGTTACATGGTATACATCATAACCTTTCATCTATGCAAGAATTTTCTAAAGCGCTATCTATGTAAGTCAGCTTGACATTGTCACAAAATCAACTGATTTACCATGTAAAGTTGAATGTTAAGAAATATGTGGGCAGAACAGTTTCAGCACTCAATCCTTCAGGTGTAATCAGAGGGTCTTTATGCTAAGAATATTTGACCTTGCAATGGGGTAGAACATACAACCTCAGATTTTTGAGGTGATTAGACATTGGTACGGCTTTAAGACCAAACAGGTAGAACTTGTTTTCTTAATAATTACTTTTTCACTAAATGCATCAGATCACAGTTCATAGCTTCCCCAACTATTTTAAATCAAGGATTTGTGTAAAGTTCTTTTGACCTGCCTCCTTGATTTAACTGTTAACTATTGCACCCTACACTAGGCTTCTTAACCACCTTATTGTTCTTATATCTTGTCCCATGAATCTAAGGGCCTTCAGCTTAAAAAAAAAAAATTAAGACAGTACTACATGCTTACTATTAACTCAGTAACAATGCCTCAAAATAAGGATTCAGCAAAACTTAGTATTCCATTTTATTCACCCTTCAATTAAATTTAGACATTAGGTACATCATATCATGAGCTGGAGCTCATGCCTCTAAGAGATCTTAAAGCCTGCATAATCAAAAAAGTGTTTGCTCTGACTTCGCTATTTATATTTTTCTCCCAATTGAAAAAAAGAGCATTCAATTCCCCGCCCCCCCAAGCATTGCATTGCTAAGTCTTCATTCAGGGAACATCATTTTTCAAGTAAATTGCATGACAGTCAACAAGTGTATCCCCACACACACCCGAATTGAAACTGAAGAGTAACAGAGAGTAATAAAATAAGCTAAAAAAAAATACGTACTAGCATTTTCTAGCTCATAGCCTTTTTAAGATACCCTAAAAATAAAACACATAGCATTAACAGTAAAGAGAAATATGCAATAGGCGTGTTATTGTTTGCACTAGGAATAGAGTACCTTAATCATTATTCAAAAACCCATGCACAGTTCTTCATTGGAAGATCCCATCACTCAGCATAATAGCTCGTGACATTTATTAGCTTAGTACACCAAGATATTATCCTTTCGAATGGCATAATGCAGATTGTATAGCTCCTACTGAGGTTAGTGAGTTTTGCATGTGTAAGACCTGCAAGAATGAACAATACAAAAGTTATAACCCACTGGCTCTGTGGAGAGAGCTCAGTGTGGCACTTTCTGCACTGCAGCTCTGAAGAGGCACAGCACAGAAGGCACAGCCCCAGGTAAAAGGGGCACAGGAGAGGTTTCTTTGTGCTGTGAAAGCTCTGGGCTGCTGCAAGGGCCAAACCAGACCCTGGCATAAATGAGAGTAACCTCAGCGCTGCTCTAATTTTTGGCAGTCTCTCCACACTTGCATACGTGTTGCACTGCAGCTCCAAATAACCACTGTGCTGAATACTATCGGCACACCCCTCTCACTTCATTCGGTCTCAGCTCTGCCACAAATCCCATCCTAGTCCTACCCTTTACGGCAGGGATGGGGAGCAGAGGGCCCTTTACATAGATCCCACTTTTGGGAAAGTCTCCCATTGGTCCCTTGAAGCCTTTTTATGGCCCTTACAGAGTCGCATATAGAGGGCAGAGCAAGGGTCAGAATCAGCTTCAGTCTATCTTCCTTTACTGATCTAAGAAACAAAGAAAATACAGTAAGGAAATTCAGATTCTAAATTGAGAAGTGCTGCAAATACCAGTGCAGAAAGAAATGGAAGTGGGATTTAGAATTACAAACACGGGCAGAAAGCAAGATTCTGTTTGGAAAGAGAAAATGAAATGCAAATGCTCAATGAGAGAGAGAGAGAGAAACAGAAACATCTGGAAATCAGTAGTGCTGATAAAGACGTATGGATGATTATGGTAGCAAAAAGATGCATCGCAACTTTGGGTCACATATGCAAGGGCATCGTATCACCCAGTAGAGTGATAGTAGCCATCTACGCATAGTTCTGGTGCACCTGCAATTGGGAGTTCATTTTTGGGCCCCTGGTACTGAGAAACTGGAGCTCCCATTGAACAAGATCATCAGAGAGCTGGAAGCATTGACTTGTAAGAGAAAAGAGTTAATTAAGTATCCCTCAGCTATGAACCCACCCAGATGAGCTCAGTAAAGAAAGGGCTCCCGCCAGTAAAGATTTTAGAGAATAGGCAACAGAGAAACTGTGTAAGTTATAAGAAAAGGAGTACTTGTGGCACCTTAAAGACTAACAAATTTATTAGAGCATAAGCTTTCATGAGCTACAGCTCACTTCATCGGATGCATACAGTGGAAAATATAGTGGGGAGATTTTATATACACAGAACATGAAACAATGGCTGTTACCACACAGCCTGTAACAAGAGTGATCAGGAAAGGTGAGCTATTATCAGCAGGAGAGCGGGGGCGGGGGGACCTTTTGTAGTGATAATCAAGGTGGGCCATTTCCAGCAGTTTACAAGAACTGTAGGAAGGGAAATAAACAAGGGGAAATAGTTTTACTTTGTGTAATGACACATCCACCCCCAGTCTTTATTCAAGCCTAAGTTAATTGTATCCAGTTTGCAAATTAATTCCAATTCAGCAGTCTCGGAGTCTGTTTTTGAAGTTTTTTTGTTGAAAAATTGTCACTTTTAAAGGTCTGTAATCAAGTGACCAAAGAGATTGAAGTGTTCTCCGACTGGTTTTTGAATGTTATAATTCTTGACGTCTGATTTGTGCCCATTTATTCTTTTACGTAGAGACTGTCCAGTTTGACCAATGTACATGGCAGAGGGGCATTGCTGGCACATGACGGCGCATGCGGCATATATCACATTGGTAGATGTGCAGGTGAACGAGCCTCTGATATTGTGGCTGATGTGATTAGGTCCTATAATGGTGTCCCCTGAATAGATATGTGGGCACAGTTGGCAACGGGCTTTGTTGCAAGGATAGGTTCCTGGGTTAGTGTTTTTGTTGTGTGGTTGCTGGTGAGTATTTGCTTCAGGTTGGGGGGCTGCCTGTAAGCAAGGACTGGCCTGTCTCCCAAGATCTGTGAGAGTGATGGGTCGTCCTTCAGGATAGGTTGTAGATCCTTGATGATGCGCTGGAGAGGTTTTAGTTGGGGGCTGAAGGTGACATCTAGTGGCGTTCTGTTATTTTCTTTGTTGGGCCTGTCCTGAAGTAGGTGACTTCTGGGTACTCTTCTGGCTCTGTCAATCAGTTTCTTCACTTCCGCAGGTGGGTACTGTAGTTGTAAGAACGCTTGATAGAGATCTTGTAGGTGTTTGTCTCTGTCTGAGGGGTTGGAGCAAATGCGGTTGTATCATACAGCTTGGCTGTGGACAATGGATCGTGTGGAGTGGTCTGTATGAAAACTGGAGGCATGTAGGTAGGAACAGCGGTCGGTAGGTTTCAGGTATAGGTTGGTGTTTATATGACCATCGCTTATTAGCACCGTAGTGTCCAGGAAGTGGATCTCTTGTGTGGACTGGTCCAGGCTGAGGTTGATGGTGGGATGGAAATTGTTGAAATCATGGTGGAATTCCTCAAGGGCTTCTTTTCCATGGGTCCTGATGATGAAGATGTCATCAATGTAGTGCAAGTAGAGTAGGGGCATTAGAACAACACTTCCTCAGCTCTCGTTCCCTAAGTCAGCCATAAAAATGTTGGCATACTGTGGGGCCATGCAGGTACCCATAGCAGTGCCGCTGATTTGAAGGTATACATTGTCCCCAAATGTGAAATAGTTGTGGGTGAGGACAAAGTCACAAAGTTCAGCCACCCGATTTGCCATGACATTATCAGGGATACTGTTCCTGACAGCTTGTAATTCATCTTTGTGTGGAATGTTGGTGTAGAGGGCTTCTACATCCATAGTGGCCAGGATGGTGTTTTCAGAAAGATCACCAATGGATTGTAGTTTCCTCAGGAAGTCAGTGGTGTCTCGAAGATAGCTAGGAGTGCTGGTAGCATAGGGCCTGAGGGGAGAGTCTACATAGCCAGACAATCCTGCTGTCAGGGTGCCAATGCCTGAGATGATGGGGCGTCCAGCATTTCCAGGTTTATGGATCTTGAGTAGCAGATAGAATACCCCCGGTCAGGGCTCTAGAGGTGTGTCTGTGCGGATTTGTTCTTGTGCTTTTTCAGGGAGTTTCCTGAGCAGAGGGTGTAGTTTCTTTTGGTAACCCTCAGTGGGATCAGAGGGTAATGGTTTGTAGAAAGTGGTGTTGGAGAGCGGCCTAGCAGCCTCTTGTTCATATTCCGACCTATTCATGATGATGACAGCACCTCCTTTGTGTAAGTTACATTGCCCTCTAGTCAGCAGCATTGATGGGCAGCAGCAGCGGCGACAGAATGGCTTAGCTGCACTGAGTTCATACCCATGGGGTTCAAGCAGGTTTGTACTCAGCTGCTCCCATTGCTACACTACTATTTATACTCACACTAACTCTCATTGAACTAGCACGAGTATGTGTATTCAAGGGAATCACACCCCTAGCTTGTAGAGTAGACATAGCCTTTGATGCTACCTTCATTTAGCCCTCCCAGCCTCCCCTCCCATATGTACTGTGGCAGATAGAGCAATTTCCTGCAATATCCTTAGGAGACCATACTGAATTAAGTTTAAGTATCTTTGGGGCCTGTGACAGCTTCTTTACTCAGCACTGGGATGATGCTTCCTCCTGACTGTTCTGGGGATTAGCTTTGCAAGTCAACACCTGCTTCCTGCACTTGCTTGCATGCGCTCTCTCTCTCTGCAGCCCCTCTCACTCAATAAGCTGCTGCCATCCCTTTGTGACTCAGCCCTCTGGCCAGGTCACTATACACGTTTCTCCCTTCCAGGGTATCAAAGGGTTTCTTCAGCTACGATAGGCAGCTTTCCTATTCAATATTTCAGTACCATTTCCCCAGTCTTAGGCAGTCCTCCATTTGCTGCCCCACAGTGCCACACTCTCAGAGGCTAGCAGGGGAACCCAGGCCCACCCTCTACTCTGGGTTCTGGCTCCTGGCTCAGGGATCCTCTAGTCAGCAGCCTCAGTCTGTTCCCTTCTGGACCTTACTGCCTTTCCTCAACCCCTTTCCTTACCATCTGGTATACCAACCTCCCAACTCCCTCCTCCCAGGGAGTAACTGTAAGCTACTTACATCAGCAACCTCTAAACACTCCACCCTTCCCACAGGGAGTAACTGAAGGCTTTCCCAGTAGCCCCTTCTGCTTCCAATTTCCTGTCATTATACATCCAGCTCAGCTCATTCCTCCCCAGCTGGGCTCCCCCCTGAGTTAGGGGATTGCTTAGCCACATGATTGTGCTCAGCTGTGGCCTGTTGGGTTAATTAGTCCCCACTGCTCAATCTATATTAACCCTTTCATAGCTGGTGTGAGGTGAACATCACAGGTCCCATCACAGGTCCCATTGTATTAAAGAAATAGTTTACGTATTATTGTGGGCCAGGATTGTATGTAACCCCTGGAGGGAGGTCATATGACAGATATGAGACTTGAGGGTTGAAAGGACTATATTGAACAACGTGCCAGACAAGAATGGATTTTTGGAACAAAAAGTGTTAAGTAGTTTTCCTGGGGAATATCTAGGTGGAGATGAATGCAAATTCTCCACCTCTAGTTACACAAAAACCTGAACTTTGGAGGTTATGCCCTGAAAAGTGGGCCATGGACTGCTTCACCTGTTACATGAAGCTAGTACCAAAGGAAAGACTGAATTATTCATGGTTGTTCTGGTTCTGAATCGGAGACTGAATTTATGTGCTTTTGAGAAACCAGAGAGAAAATCTAGTTGTGTGGTTTGAAGGACTAACACCTATCAGAGTCCAAGGACAGAGCTGGCGTGATGTAAGGTAAGCTTTTTAGCATGCTTAGGTTCTGTTATTGTTTTTTCTCTGTAATGCTTTCACATTAAGAATAAAAATTGCTTACTTATAAAGAGCTGCGTGGTAACAGAACTGTAGGCAATTACACTGTTCATAAGCGCTGAAGAGAAAACCGTGTGGATGCTGGCCTTTTAGGTGGTCTAGCTTACAGGGAATATCACAGTGGGGACAGGGAGCTGCAGCCTGGAAACCCCCATTGAGGAGGGAGACAGAAACAGGTATCTGTCCAAGAAAGATGATGGCTGAGGAGCTGGGAGCCTAGAGTAGATATCCTCAAGGGAGCATGGAGGGGAAATAGAACTGCAGTTGCACTAAACCCTGATATGTACCTGAGGGGTGGACAGGAGAGGGGTCAACCACAATCAGACCCATAATAATTCACAGCAGTAACAAGTACCATACTAAGTACAGTATATTACAAATACTGTATACAGGTGTAGAGAATACTGTATATTCATAGTGTAAAATTAACAAGAAAAGAGTTGGTCACATAGGTCTAGATTATACAAGCACAGCCCTGTGATGTGGAGAGGGATGCAGAGCTGCACCACTGCAGAGGAAATACTGGGAAGCATTCTGCCACTGAGAAACTGAATCCCTTCCTGGTGCTCTATGGTACATGAGAAGTAGATAAAAGTACCTGCCTCCACCAGCATAGCAAGCCTATGCCAAGGGGTGCAATTCCGGAAAGCTCCAATGAGAGACATGCAAAGCAGTGGGGATGCATCCACTACCACTGTGTGTTCCTGTAAGGCCTGGCTAGAATCTAAGCTACAATGGCGGAATAGTGTTTTATTCTTTCAAAATCATTCTTCATTAGTAGGTTGAGAGACCTGTGTGTCTACAGAATGGGTTGATTATTTTGATTGTGGTGGGCAGCACCCAGTGTGTGCCAGGTGTTTCCTAAACACCAAGAAAGGCACAGCACCTCTCCCAGAGAGCACACAGTTTGTAGTCTTCTTCAATTAAAGAAGATGGGTGAGGTAAATTATCCTTTTTTCTGCTTTCTCCTTTGGTCCAACACTTGAATACTGAGTTTCACCATTGGTCATTCAGTTTGCTCTATCAGTGGAGCTTTAACACTATGAAAGCAAATTAAAATCATTACTTTCCAAGCTGCTTCACATAGACAGGTTATTCTGTCAAGACTATACATATAATGAACTTTTGTACAATAATTAATGAACTACACTTGGACCTAGTGTGAAATTCCTCTTTACTAAGTCAGCAGTGGGTGGGGTAGAAGGATTTTTTTTTTTAAACACACAAAAAGCAGTTTTCTAGGCCAGGTATTTAGGGTCCTCCCTTACTAAGGTACAGATACCGGATATAATTGCAGTCTACCTCATTGCTACAGTCAAGTGAATAATTTGCAGCTGAAGGTATCCACAGAATTTAGTCTCTTTTTCTGCTCCCAGAATATATGCAAGCAGATAATTTTCTCAGATTTAGTAGTTATTCAGAAACATGACAACTTCTCAGAATTTATTAACCCTAGTGAATAGAGAAGGTCAAAATATACTAAAGATTTTTCACCAAAAAAACCTCACTTTTTATACCACAATTTACTAAAAAGGTAGTTTTAGATAAAATTTACACTGAAAATTTTTGGTTCACCCTTCTCCCTTTCTGTCCCTGTCCATTACCCTGTTTTTCATTTTGCCACTGCAAACAGGGGAGAGAAGGGGGAGAAAAATTAGCTTTTCTTTTTCCTTTTTTTAAGGAAAAAAAGGAATTCCAAGTTTTATTAAAGGAAAATGCTAATTTTTTCAAAAGATTTAATGTAAATAAAATTGGTTGATACATTTGGACCAGTTCTGCTATTGAAATGTCATGAGTAGTTCTCTGCAAGTGTTCAGTACTGGATATTTTGCACTGTGTGGATTAGCGGTGGTTGGTCAGATAAGGCACATGCCATTGCTTTGATTTCCCAACTGTAAGATTACATACCCACTCCCAGCATTGTTCATGGAAAGTGAACACTGAGGGTGCAAGTACACCCAAAGCAAATTTAAATATTCAATGAATACATGGGGAACCTTTTGTTATATTAAGTCTGTGGGTTTTAGAGCAATATGGAAAATCTGGGGAGAAGAGGAGCTGCAAAGTCACCCAAAATGAATGCATGCATCATTTTGAGAGGAAGTCAGTGACCTGTCCTTGGCTACTGACCCCATTCACTCTCAGAACGGTAGATCTTATCACTAGCAGCAACAACAAAAAACAAACATTTCCAGTTGCCTAATACAGGGTTCAATTCCTCCCTGTTACACCACTAAGTCTGGAGGAAATGCATGAACATCACTTCTGTTCTTAGGTGCACCTGTGCAACCCCTCTTGAAGTCAGTGGAGTAAGTGAAGCTACATTTTTATGATCATGTCCAGTCCTTTAGAAAGTAGGCTGAATGAGCACTATCCATCTTCTCCCCCCTCATACAAGTTTTTAGGTGTATTCTGAGTTCAGTTATGCTAAGCCTGCGGACTTCCGTCTCTGCAAATTGCGAACAAGAAGAATCCTGCCTCATGCTTTGTACTTTATATAACGATCCACTTGAGAAAATTAAGTACTACTTATAATAACTGAAAGCTCCCACCACCACCATGCACACAGAGAATACAATGAAGCAGAAATTTATATTTTGTGAATTAAAACCGCATCACCATTCTCTATTCCCATGTATAACAAATTCTCAACTTGGGATACATTCATTCCAAGACACATTATTTGACCTTAGACAACCAGCACAATGAAGTTCCACTAGCCCCCAAATTACTGCATGAGAAGCATCCCAGCTTGGATGAGACTTGATATGTCTACATGGCAAGTCCTTTCAGTTTTACATTTTCTTCTCTCCCTCTCTGCCCCCCAGAAACTTCTAGTGTTGGTAGACCTCTTTAAAAAAAAAAAAGACACACACACACACACACACCCCTAGAAAACAGCATTTTCTGTCTCTGAGTTTGACATTCATTTAAAAAAAAAGCCCATGTTTTATAGAACAGATGGTACATGCATAGGCGTGGCCAGTGGAGTGGGTAGGGTGGTTGCTGTGACTTCTTTGTCAAAAAGCATTATCTAGGAGGTCATCAATATATCAGCACAAGACTAGCTTTGTTCATTAGCTCAGCCTCTCTCTCTGATGGGTAGATGGCTGTCCAGTCAGAAGCAACATTGTAATTCATTAGAATTCAAAATTGTCGTGATAAATTGGATAATTGGTCTGAAATCAATAACATGAAATTCAATAAAAACATGTGAAGTACTATACTTAGGAAGAAAAAATAAAATGAACACATACAAAATAGGAAGTAACTGTTAGGCAGTAGTAGGCAGAAAGATCTGGGGAGTTATAGTGGATCACAGATTACGTAAGTGTCAACAGTGTAATGTTACTGCATAAAAGGTGAATGTCAATCTGGGATTTATTAACAGGAGTGTCATATGTAAAACCCAGGAAGTAATTGTTCCACTCTACTTGGCACTGGTGAGGCCTCAGCTGGAGTACGATATCCAATTTTGGCCACCATATTTTAAGACAGATGTGAACAAATTGTAGAGAGTCCAGAGGAGAGCAAAAACAATAAGAGCTTTAGAAAACATGACCTATTAGGACAGGTTAAAAGAAATGGACATGTTAAATCTAGAAAAGAAAAGGCTGAGGGGAACATAATTGTTTTCAAATATGTCAAAAATTCTTATGAAGAGGTTTATGATCAATTGTTCTCCTTCTCCACACAGGGTAGGACAAAAAGTAATTGGCTGAGATTGCAGCAAGGGAGATTTAGGTTAGATATTAGGAAAATTGTTTTCAGTATAAGAACAATTAGGTATTGGAACAGGTTACCGAGGAAGGCTGTGGAATCCCCATCCTTGGAGGTTTCTATGAATGGATTACACAAACTTCGGTCTGGGATGGTCTGGTATACTTAATGTGGCCTCATTGCAGAGGGATGGACTAGATGATCTTGTGAGGCCCCTTCCAACATTACATTTGTAGGATTCTATTATAATAATGCAGATGCTGGCATTTATCCTGATTTTTTTCTCCCCTAAATTCCAGGTGACAGAATACAGATGACATTATCAAATTGTAGTTGTTTTAAGGTGTTTTGGGTGTAGGTGACTTTGCCCCTTTGGGAAAGTACTATTGTCACTTACGAACAAACAATCCATCTCTGCTTACTTGTGCTTGTACCCTCCCTTTCCCCATGTTAAAAAAAAAGCGCAGAAGGGAATGAATTGACTGAAAAGTTTTGTATCTCTTGGGATGTCTCCTGGCTTCCACATTGTCCCTTCTGGGAGGCAGGGCCAGCAACAACTCAGATCTCTTAAGTGTGTGGTCTATAAAAAGGGTAGAGTCCAGGATCTGTGTGATCATCGGAGGATAATTGTATATTCCCATCCTGGCTTTATGAAGCTCCCACATACCAACCTGCAGCACCTGCTCCTGCCCACTTGGCCTTCTATTATGTAAGTTACAATGACATTCCAGGGCATAGGGCCTTCACTCAGCCCCCACCATCATCATAGGTATGTGGTGCTGAGCTCTGTGCTAGCAGCTGATGGGAAGAGAGAGACAGCTACATAGTCATCAGCCAGGGGATGAACCACAGCCACCTTTCTCCTCCATACAGAATCTCCATAACCACATTTCCCTATTTTCCTTCACTATTTGGCTCCCATTTTCCCTGTGTATATCCCCCATAATCACAGGAATACAAAGTCACCTGAACGCAGCCAATTCAAGCATCTCTAAGATTATTCTCCCCCCCCCGCCCATTGCCAACATCCACAAAATCAGAGTGCCACTGATGGACAGACAAGCTGAGATGGAAGGGAAAGAGTCAGGATGTAGCAATATGATGAGAGCTAGGATTTTAAAAAAAAATGTCGGAGAAAAAGCATCACAGAATGTAGGACTGGATGACAAGACGGGAAGGGATGAATGCTGATGGCAAAGACAGGAAAAAGTCAAAGCATGTGTAAGAAACACAAAATGAATACAGCTGAAAGGTGGCCTGTGAAACATACCAAACCACTTTTAAAAAAAAAAAACAAAAAAAAAACAAAAAAAAACACCATGGTGCCAAATCCCTCTGCTAACCTGATTATTTGGGGGCATTCAACTCATCTTTCTAAGTGTTAGATTTTTCTTAAATGGGGTGTGTTTAATGGTCACAACCAAAAAAAAACAATACAAACTAATTTTTAAGTTGTTCATTGGTTCCTAAAGATATGAGTTATTGTAAACAGACTAGGATTTATTGAGAATCATGCCAATGTTCTTTGTAATTAAAGTATTGACACTGAAAATTATTTATAATGAACAAACTGGGGCTATTTTTTAAAAAATGTGAACAGGAGGTCACACACTTGAAGTGTTGTACAATTAAATAAAGATTTGATTTTATACCTCACAAATTCACTACAATTGAGTCAGTGCCAAGTTTTAACGATAATCTCTCTCAAGAGCTATTTAACAATCTAGAGGTGAAGGCTCATTATACAAAAGCAAGCAACCCAGATGCTGTGTACACATTTTTTATCTTTCCATTATTGTTTTGACCTTTACCTGCTATTTGTTAAATGCCTCTTGAAATATATTGTTGTTATACTGTGGTTGGGCAACAAATCAATATATAAATCCCTGTGTGACCTATATCATTTTAGTTTTAAAACAACTAAAATCCTCTTAATTCTCCTCCTTCAAATGTTCAGAAAGAGAGAGAACTAATCCTAATATAAACAAATTTTAAAAGGAACTTCAAGTAATCACTTATTATGTTAAAGTCACAGGGGAAACAAATATTCTGTTCAGATAATTGTAGCTTAAAATAAACCAAATTCATTTCTATTAATTTTAGAGTCAGGGAACATATGAGAATTATAGATAATCAGAAATTTGGAGAGTCAGGAATTATCTGCAGTAATGTGCATATATCATCACATGTGATCTCACAAATCTTATATACTATGTTGCCTTCCTGTATCTGATGTCATTGCTTCTTATATCTACAATAGGACCCGATCCTGCAAACACAACCATACGTGCTGCTTATTGCTGTCAGTAGTCCCACAGAATCACTCACCATAAACATTTTCAGGATTGGGTCCTTAGATAGACCCCTGCCTTGAGTAGCTTACAATCTTTTGTCTTTGTGGTACTATTCTGCACTTGCAGTTAAGGCACTGAACTAGAACTCTGGAGATTTAGGTTCAATCCTCACCTCTGCTACCGGCTTCCTGTGTGACCTTGAACAAGTCACTTAAGTCTCTCAGTTTTTCCTTCTGTAACAAACAAAAAATGGAGGTAGTGTTTCCCTGGTATGTATTGTCTATTTAGACTAACTTTTCAGGGCAAGGTCTAACTGTAACTGTGTGTGTGTATATATATACAATGCTTTGTACACTAGGGCACCAATCACAGTGAAGAGCTCTAGGCACTACAAATACCAACACTACCTGACATACAGGTTTAATAAAGTAGTGTCAATATGTTATTGGCCTGGGAAAGATTATCTTCTCCATTGTTAATTTAAAGCTAGATAAAGAAACATTAAAAAAACCAGAGTACTCCTTTTCTTTTTGCGAATACAGATTAACACAGCTGCTACTCTGAAACCTGTCATTAAAAAAAAAACCTTAGGCATACCAATGCTGAGCATCACCACCCCTAACTTTGAGGTGCCTAGAAAATCACTATGATTCACAAATATTAAATTAGGCCCTTCGACTCCCTGGACAATGAATGGGGAGAAATAGGCACCTTAGAAAGCCAGTATGCTAGGAGGCTCCTTATCTAAGGTAGCCAGTTGGAGGTGCCAAGACAAGGAGTGTGCGTGCTAAGCCCACTCCTCTCTGAGATAGGCACCTTCCCCCTACTTGGGATTCTTATCTGCAAACCCTCTCTTGGCATTAGGGATCTATGCCATTAGGGATCTATGTTTTTGGCATGGCAGCAGCAGCTTCCCCTCTCATAACTTTTAGCCTAGTGGTTAGTGCAGGGGTCCCCAATGCGGTGCATTTCGGCAGCGACGCTTCTTGCCACTGCCACTTCTCGGCAGCATTTCGGCAGCGGGGTGTCTGATGCCCGCCACAGTCTTCTGAGAATAGGAATATGCTATTCCCACAGAAAGACTGGGGACCACTGATTAGTGTATTCACCTGGGATGTGGGAGACCTCCAATTCAAGTCCCTCTCCCCCCGGGGTTGTGGGGCAGGAATTTGCACAGGAATCTGCCACCTCTCAGGTCAGTGACCTAGCTACAGGATATTCTGATGTGGATGGGGAGGGGGCGCATCTCTCCTGTTGAAGCTGTTCCATTGTGGATAAGTAATTTTAAAAAAATCACTGAAGTAGGAGGACTGGATTCTGGGTCATGCATTTCCCAGGTGAGTGCTCTAATCACCAGACTACAGTGTCATTCTCAAGCTTGTTTTCCTCTCTCTCTGGCCCAGTGATTCTTTCATTATTTATCCATGAGCTGTTCCTCCCACCCCCATTTTGTGTAAGCTTGTCTACAGGCACCTGATCCAGTAGGTGAAGTCCAAGCACACTTACTGGACTTACCCCACAGGCAAGTTAGGTGAAGGATCACCGATCTTCTCACTGTTTGTGTGTGGGCATCAAGACACCTGGTATGGGGTGGTACTGTGCATGCTCAAAGGCAGAAACATATGTGCTTAGGGAACTTTTACTGCAAAAAGTTAGGTGCCAAATGATTTTAGACACTGAGTAGTGGTTTTGTGAATCCCAGTGGTACCTGAGTCTGGGATTGAGGCATGTAAAGTGGCAGATACAGGCCTAAATTATTTTGTGTAACCAGCCCAAAAGGCCCAAACTTGCTTTCATTGAAACAACTGGCAAACCTCCCATTTACTTAATGGGAGTAGAAGGCCAGCAAACCGTGAAATTTTGCCCTCAATTACACCCATGCAACCACACTGACTTGTGTGACATCACATGCATGCAACTGTGGGCAGAATCAGGCTTAGATAGAGTGCAAATGTAAGCTGTTCTTGGCATTCTAATATCTTACCCTTACATTGTAGAGTTAATATTTAATACTTACAAACACTTGTAGGGACAAAATGGTGCAAATACAACAATTTCTAATTGCCTTTTGCAGCTTTTGTAATCACAGATATATAAACAGCATCATCACATTGTTTTTATGTCATCTATTTTTGATGTGACATAGACTCAGACAGTTTCTTTAACACCTAGCAAAGCTAAGCTGCCACAACTAGTGTATTCCTTAATCTATAGGTCTAAAGCGTGTGCAAAATTCTAGTTTTGTTACATTACAAATCACAACTATATTTAAAATAATCAAAACACTGGGATTTTAAATGCAAATGTCACTAGTTTGTTTTTAATGTAATGGTATCACCAGAAGATTTTGAAACTTTGTAAAGTCTAGTAAGTGTGGGAGGAAAATTAGCATTACTAAAGACATTTTACTGAAATTTCATATTAAAAGCCATTTTGAGCTCACTGTATACCATTGGCTCAATCCTGCACAAAATGAAGTAAATAGCAAACTTCCTATGACTTCCATGGAGCAGGCTCCCATATGTTTTGACTAATATAACAAGGCTTGGATTCTGACAACTTTATTCATGTAAGTGGTATTTTACTCAAGTATTCCCATTGAAATAAATGGGACACTTTATGGAGGCAAGTACCATTTATGAGTGAGAGTGGCAAATCAGAAGAGGCACTGTAAACCTGACACATATAACATCTTCCAATAACGTGAAGAGCTTCAATTAAGACCAAACTACATGATGTAATCAGAGATAGGTCGAAACTACAATTATGGATCTAGAGACCCTTGAACTTTGCCTGTAAGGTGAGGACCAAGGGTCTGATTCTCTTCCCACTGGCATAAATCAAGAATAACTAAGTTTTAGAGTTACAATAGTGTAAAGCAGGTGTTAAGTGAGAGGATAATCAGGTCCCATGTCTTCATATTTGTCTGTAAAATACCAAAAAAGTTGTTGCCATTGTACAGATTGAGAAGTTTTAAAACCTCTCAAATCCAAATTGAAGTCTAGAGGTAGACAACATTCATTGAGGACCAGCTAAAAAGCCAACATATATTGGAACTTCTGTAGGGTGAACCTACATTTATATGAGCAAAAACAAAGGCTCATTGTCTCTTTTAAATGTCTATTTAGAATGTTTGAGCTTTTCTTCAAAGATTGGACCATAAAAAAAAAAAAAAAAAACACAGAATTCATCTCGCCATACATTTCTCTCTCTTGTTCCCCTTGTAAGGCCTCTGGATTCCTGACAGTCTCCAAATAAGTTAGGGAGGAATTTATTTTTGAAGTGGAGACCCCTCACATTGGGTTGGAAGCTGAAAGACAGTCCTATGTCCTCTGATACATATACTTTAGTACAGATAATGAAGGGAGGATGTTAGATCTTCTGCTATATCTGAACTATGTTTAAATTTAGGTTGTAATGCCTTTGGAAAGGACCCTGCCTTTTCTTTGCCAGCATTATATACATTAATAATGTACCCATTTCCACCCTGAAACAAACTCAGTCAGCTTCTTGTCATTACAGACTGGCCAACATTGGTAGGTTTATCTCTAGCATTGACAGGAACTGCAGAGAGACTTGCTCAGAAGGCGGGGCTCTTTTAGCTTGAAAGATATTAAGCAATCAGTGCTCATCTCCAGTAGCACTACATAATGGAGCTGTCCTGGTGCCTCAGCATAATGAAAAGAGAGGACTTCTTGTTGGCCAAGCACTGGCACATTATTTTTATTCATCTCTGGGCCATTCTACCCACAGATTTGGAGATCTTTATTTTTCCTTCACCTCCCTTTTGTAACTCTGTCCCAACAGGCAGACGTAGACAAATGAAAGATGAAAATCCAGTGGACTCAATTAGAACTGTCATCTGATTTACTTCTCTCTGTTGGTTTGTACAGAGAGCCAATAGTCCTAGGAACCAATAAATGATTAGATCTATTTCTCTTTCAAAACCTAGCTGAGCAACTGGAATTTCCACTAGGTCTCTTCTGTAAAGCTGCTTAGACAACTGTCCACTCTCAAGGGGACCAAAACTGGAAAAAGTCAGTTAGCACAAACTACAAGCCATCAAATGTGAATAGGCCAGCAGGGTACAGAATGGTGCAGTTTGCACTCTCCTGAGCACAGCTCTTCCAGGTTTAAAGCTTGGGAAGAGAAATTCACACTGGGGAAATGGGCAAGAATGCAGGTGATGCTATTTCCAGGTGGCTCAGCTCACTTCTGAGCAGGGACCTATAAGATCCCTAACTAGCTAGAAGAGGCTGCCTGGCAGAAGCACTGAATCAGAAGCTGCTTATGTTACTCCCCCATCTGGGGTCTGCAGACAGTGGCTCCAGGCTCTGTTGCAAACTAAAGCTTGTATACTACTTGGCCTGCTGGACCCCTCACATCTGATGACTTTCCTCCAGTGGGGTCCCACAGTCTTAATTCCATTAGCCCAGTGGCCCAACTATTTTTGGCCTGTACTGATCTTTGCTAGGCTTGAATAAGTGACCTACTGACACCCAGTCCCTCAATTGCACAGGATTACAACAGATTTTGAATGAAAATTTTTAAATAATCATCTCAGGTCAAATAAGAAAGCTGTAGAAATAGACAGATGCCAGTTAATCTGTGTTTTTATAGACCGCCAAATGTTTTTTCATAGCACAAAAATAATGCTTACATTCTAGTGTGTCAGAATGTGTCATCATTCGGTTACTGCTAATTAGGCTATGGCAGTAATTTGTAATTAAACATGTCACTGCATTTTGTAGCTAACAAAGAGGAGCACAAAACACTTGTCCTGAAAATGTAGGTTATTAGATTTTTTTTTGGTATGCTGGCCTTCTTGGAGGAGGAAAATAAGCAGCAAATAAGAGGATTTACAAATTTTTTTATTACAGTGGGTAATTTAGCTATGACAGAGTGCAGGTTGGAGCTCCTTTTGCATACTGGTTATAAATCTAAATAAATAAATAGTCCAATATGAACCACTGAATTAACAGAGGAGGAAGAGAGAGATAATTATAAAATGAGTGATGAAAGGCAAACACACTATGAAACAACAAATGTCAAATAAGCGTGATTGTCCATGCCTTTCATGTAAGATCAAAATCTTTGCTCCGTCTTCCTGGAGATGGTGAGACCCACCATATGGAGGCAACTCCTTGTTTCAGCTGCATGGAAGGAGAGGTTGAGCAGAGGGGAGTATGCGCTCTTGACACACTGTTGGGTTTAGCTTTGCAGCAGCAGTCTCCGAATGGGACATAGCAGACGGGAAGTTGTGCAAGAGTTGAGGTAACAGGGACATGTATAGTTGGCCCACAAAATGGACCACTGGCCTAAGAAAACCTGTTCCAAGATAGAGTGGAAGAAAGAGGGTGATGGCAAAAATAATTAGGTGGACCATAATAGCTTCTTTCTTCATACTCTTCAGTAGCAGCCTTACAGTGCATGTATCCCATCTAGCAAAGGATAGGACAGAGAGTCCCTTTCTTGGCCCCAATTGAGCTGCTCAGACTGTATGTCAATTACCAGGATTTCACTATCACACTAGTTTTGCAAGTGGTGCAATACTGCTAAGGACTATTTTCTAAATCAGTTCACAGTGCATCTTGCATAGAGCCAATTTCCATGCAGGTTATACAAAACCGAGTAACCATCCACCAGTATTAACAGCACGCGGAGCCTGCACCAGTGGGGAGGTTTGCACATCCAAGAGACAGCAGGGAAGATCTGACACAACAGATGAAGAACCAGATTGTATATGGCCCAGCATAGGTGCATATGGGTGGGGAGGGCACTTTGAGACAGGCAAATATCAATGATCAGTGGGTTCCAGGACAGAAATATCCTATTTTTTCCTATAGCTATAAGATTCAAATGATCTCTGACAAGATTTACCTTGCAAATCAAACATGCCAGATAAATCCCTCTCCCTGTATTGCCAGTATGCTCTAAAATACGGAAACAATTGAGACAGGTTTAAACCTATTTGTTTAACTCATGGAAAGTCAAGCGTTTACAAAAAAAAGAGAGTGTCAAAAAATTACAGTCCATACAAAGAGAAAGACATCAGCAGAAAACCTTGCTCATACCTTGGGAGCACACAAACAGTAAAACCCTGTTCTTTCCACAAAACTGCAGAAATGGACCTAACAGAACCATAAGCAATTCCTCAGATATTCTGTTAGATGAATAGAGTATGTCAGCACACCCATTCTGCCTGGTAAAGAGATCAAGATAGAAGATTTGCATACATACTACAGATAGAGCTAGTTTGCTATGGGTGGGGAGAGACACTAGTAAATTTGTTAGTTTTGAGACATATTGAAGTCAGCGGTACACTTTGCAGTAGTCTAAAACAGGAAGCTGAAAGTCACCATGCTGATTTAACTTAACTACATATTAGCACGATGTTAATATATTTACAACACAAAGGGCTGGATCACCTCCACCCCGAGCAATATTTTTGGAGGCAGATTCCTTTAGCTGATGGCCCTGGCCTCCCAGATCAGCTTGGATCCCTGGCTAGAAAGCCAGGCAAACTCCATCTCCCCACTAACAAGACAACTCAGGAGAAATTATGAGGGAAATTTTCTTCCCTCGAGTTCCCTCCTGTGGGTTTTACTATAGGAGGAGAAAGATCTGGCCCGCTGTTCTTCATTGTTCTGCATGAACACTAAACACTGAAATTCTCATGGAACTTTTATTAAGAGCAAGGGTTTGGTTCCTAGCCATAATGACCCCCTACTCCCTCTGTGCTGGCTGGCTTCTGCACTCTATTCCAGGGGTGACTTCATTTCAATATATATATTGAATCTTATATATCTAATCTGTGCAGCACTTTGTCATGAAATAAGTTATTTTACATTTATATACTGTTATATGAAAGCATGTCATAGCCCTGGTAAAGTGCCCCCTGTGGAACATTCACCAGGCTGCGGTGTTTGGGACCCAGACACTGGGCATTATTCTTTTAAGTTCTGCACCTCAGGAGGCTCCAGCCACACTTTTTCGGTGACATCCTCACTCACTCCCTTGGTAACAGACTTTGTTCATTACCCCTTCATGGAAATGGAACCACATGAGCCAGCTGTCCTAGGTCACCAGGACTAGTGCTGTCCCCCATCTCGTAGGCACCCCAGTTGCTTAAGCACACCCTCCCCCATCTTGTGAGCATGCTGGTTTAGTGTTTACCTCTCCATGGAGATATGATAGTTGAAGCCCACAACACAGTGGCTTTGCAAAGGTTTCTAACACAATTTCTCTTTAATTAGAACAAGAAATACACAAATCTACACACAAAACAAATCAGACATCTGCATGCACTTCCCTATTTCAGTTTCCTTACCACACTTGAGAATTTTTTGGGCTTAGGACAGAGAGTCTTTTAAGGATTCTTTTCCTCCTCCCTTCCTTCCTGCACATGACTTCTCCTCCAAAATAGTCTCCTCTCATTCCTCCAGCCAGCTTTCTGCTTCTAGTCTCTTCTCCCTTGCTCTCACTCTAAACTGGCCAGTGAGAAACCCTTTATTTTGTAACCTCTAGTCCCATGTGTCAGGTGACCCTCAATCAGCCTCATCAAGTGATTTGTTGCTTATTTACCTCCCCCCTGGAATTCAGACTTGAAAGATTGATTTTCCCCAGGTGGAAGCTCTCTCTCTGCACAAGAGTGCTCCAATTGAATGAACCATCAAAGATTTAATGACCCTGTATTGTTAGCCCTGTACCAGGTGCAAGAATTTTTCTTGTTATCTCTTGCAGGTTTCAGCTCAATGTGAAGGCAAAAATTAGTAGAAAGGCAAAGAAATCCCACATTCAAAATGGAGTTTGCTATCTGACATTGATATACCTTGAAAAGTCCCCAGTATCAAACTGGATTCATAAGCTTTATATAGACAGATTCCCCAAATCACAGGTAGTCTCACTCGATTGACCAAATAACACACGCCTATATCTAGTAACAAACACTGACATCAACCAGACTTGTTGCCCTAAAAGTAGACCCATTTTATTTATGGGAATAAAGAGATCACCTGACCCCTACTGAGTACAAGCCAATAATCTACATACATACTGAAAGACAAGGTGGTTGTTTTTTTAACCTTATTGGATATACTTTTAATATGAACCAAAGCTCTTCTTTTCCTTTACCCTGGCCAATAGACAATATTGTACTTCCTATTTCACATTTAAAGGGGAAGTGTAAACATGAAGGCCCGATCCTGCTCTCATTGGAATCAGTGATAATTTCAACATCAACTTCAGTGGAATTAGAGTCAGGCCTGAACATAACACACCACACTGGCATAGCGATATAAATATCCAGCATAAATAGCAGCCAAGGCAAATATTTAGTTTACCAGTTCAATTCTCTTACTGTATCTTCCTGTGCTGATTTTTTTCTGCTCTGACATGAGACTGAAGCATCTTTTTTAAAAAGTAGACAGTCAAAACATCTGTTCTTTTCTCAGTCACAGTCTTTCTAAACGCACAAATACAGTGGTTATAGTCCAACATCCACTATTAATCCTCCCATACAGAGAATTTACATTTTATAGCAGGACACCAAATCTATTGCTAGCAACAGATGCACCAAAAACCCTGAGTGCCAGGAAATTAATGAATCTTCCACTGACATTTTCTCATGTGAAGCAGGGCTTGCATTAGGGTTTTCCTGCACTTTTCATTGATGCTCAAATTAATCTGTGAAGTGACAGTATTTTATTACCAGCTTGCTAGTAGAATTCCTTCTATGTGGGCTTGGGGTTTTTTTACACCATTCCTAACTTCCTAAAATAATAAAATAAAATAAAAAAAAAGTCATTGATGCAGTGGGACAGAGCAAGATGATTTACTGTTTTTAAAAAAAATTATTTCTGAGAAACAAGTTTGTGGCTCTCATGTGTTTGAAACATTAGTAATGCCCCAGGTATGCAGTGCACTGCTGGCTTATCACGATTATAGCGACAGTGGGCACATTCATGCACTCTGGAGAAAGGAGAGAAAGATCAAGTCCATATGCTGGTCTGAAGCCTGTTGATAGTCTTGTAGTTAGGGCACTAACCTAGGACTTGGGCAGAGCTAGGTTCGAGTCCCTGCTCTGCCACAGACCTCTTGTGTGACATTAGCAAGTCCCCCTGTGCCTTAGTTCTCCACGTGATAAAACTTAAGTAGAATATGCTGTGTATAGTACTGAAGCACAATCACTTGCCTTTAGCACAGAAGGAAATGAATCACCTGTCAGGGTCCTAGGCACCTCTGAAATCATTGTAGAAATACAGTGACAAAGATGAACAGCTAACCCAAACCAGAAAATAGCCTACCAGATACACAAGTCAAAAGGTACCTTGACAAAACCTCTCTATCCCAAATGCCAGCCTTTATCATGACCATCTCTCCCAAAAATCCTTGGGTTAAAAAGATGGCAGCTTATCCTGAAAGTCAAATATTTGAACTATCTCAGACCAAGGATGAGGAGTTAATTGCTCCACCTCAGCTGCTTAACAATGGGTATTTGGGGGAAAGAAAGAGTCAGTCGGGTCCATACTTTTATCTTGCTGTCAGTAATGACAGAAGTAGAATGGGGCCCTGTTTGATAATTAGACTGAGGGGAGTCTTCTCCAATGGTGAGAGTACTTGTCTCCATTCCCTTCCACACTAATAATTCTCATCACCTTGTCTAATCTCTAAATGCTTGATCCTGCAGGGTGTAGAGCCCATCTGTTCTCATTGACCCTATGCACCATTGACTTGAACAGGAGTGGAAGATGTGCAATGCCTCGCAATATTGGGCATTTAGAAATTAGAAAAGCTGTGGGGAATCATTAGCATGGAAGTAAGTACTCTCACCACAGGCAAAGTCTTCCTGTAAGGATTAATGATAGGATGGCTAGGTCCACCATGCCTACAAAATGGTGTAATAGTACCATTTGCAGTTTATATATTGCCCGCCACAAGAAGCAAGTGAAATTATGAGCATGTGTCATCAATGGCCCAAGTTGGCAGTTGAGGAATTCCATTTCTGAAAGCCCGCTATTATTTCAGGCATGTTTCTAATGTCAACCACGTGCAGATAGGTCACAGTAAGAATCACCTGGCAAACCACCACCACCACAACTCTGATAGTAGGCTTCACAACACCAAACTGATTAGCCATGGACATGTTGCAGTCTGGAGTAGTCAGCTTCCACAGAGCAATTGCAACCCGTTTCCGTAATGGAATAGCCAGTGCTTAAGTTGTGCCAGGGCTTGCCAGGGCTGGGCCCTGGCATCTGTAGGCTTTGCACGTCAATTATGAAAATAAAAAAAATTGCATGAGACCCAGCACCTAATTGCTTGAGGCCCCGCAACTCTTTCATTACAAATTAAGCACTGGGAATAGCCTCTCTTAATTGAGTCTTCTGGTGCTGGAGCATCAGGACAAACTCCTTACACAGCTCCATGAACATTTGCTTCCTCATGCAAAAGTTGTGGAGCCATTGCTCATCATCCCAAATCTGCAGGACAATTTGATCCCACCACTGTGTGTGAGTTGTTCCACACCAGAAGCACTGCTCTACACATGGCTAATAAGCACTGGTTGCAGCATTCCTTAGGTCTGTCTAGTCCACTATGAATGAACCCCTCTCCAAGTATCACTGCCCGCTGTATTTCAGAAAGTATTCTCGAAATACCATATAGCATCTCACCAAACGTCTGCTCTTCTGCATAAACCATTCACCCATAAACATAAGCAGCTGATCAAATGGATCCACAGCTTGTGCCTGGGTTGGAATGTTCACAGTGTTCACAGCTGTAAGTACCTCAGGAAAGAGAGACATTTAGGATGTGGCAGGCTCAAAGCAGACCCACGCAGACGTCTCGGAAGGAAAGATAAATTCTCCCACAATATACCACAAACCAGTTACTAAAGCGGTTTGAAGTGGTGCCGGCACTCAGGACCATGGGATATGCACCCAGAAATCCAAGCACACAAAACACTTTTAGCCACATGCCAGCATGGACACAGTTACATGGGGTAGCAGATATGTGGCTCTGCAGTGTGAACTCTGGACAGCAGGTTTAGCTAATGCATGGATGCTTGCACACGAGCCTGGATATGGGCCTACCATACCCTCAGTTACCAGTTCCAGCATTTCCAGTGATCAGAAGCCTTGGTACAGGAACTGTAGATTATAATCTGAATCCCCAATCCCACATCCTAGCATGTACTCTTACATCAGTATAGAGTTCCACTGAATTCAACATAACTTCACGTAAGTGTAGAGGTCCATGCTAGCTGATCTCCTAGCAGGATTACTGTTCTGAGAAACCTGAGACAGAATTCACTGACAAAAAATACTCCACTGTATTCTAAGGGTAGTTTAAGATTGAGTGCAGAGCTCTTTTGTGATAGCATGATCACTCACATTTGAATGTCAAATCCAGTGTTAGTTATGCAGAGAAAATTTGTCTGGTGATCTCCCCTAAGACGCTGTCCCCATTTTTGAATGTTTTAGATTTAACATGTTCTGTAAATCCTTACGATCTCTTTCTCCATAAACAGTGATTTTGTTGGCACAACACTTTTAGACATAATTTGCAAAGATAAACTATACCTTTGTATGTATTGAGACTTTCGTACCTGAATAGAACAAGTGATGGGTTTATCTCACTGAGTAAGATGTGCTACAAGTATCTTGCAGGCATGAAAGATGGTAACTGCTAGTAACTTATTTTAAGTGTGACAAATATCTCCAAACATCTCTTTGGTTTTGCAATATAATGAATGAGACATGGTCAGTGAATAATCTCTGCTCGGATTTAGCATGAAAACAAAGTGACACTTCTTTATATGGATTTTTGATTGCAAGAACTTATTGTTATAAACCAAAAAATCCAACAAATCAAAATGCATATCGCCTGCATTCTTGCTACCCAATTTTTTCTCTTAGCATATGTCCCTTCAAACCAGTGTCCTAAAAAACTGCAGCCTTCCCACTTGCACACAGATCTTGCAAATTTCTGATTTTTAAGACCGTTATTTCAAGACTGAAACAGTCCTTGTTCTCAATGACTAATTAAGAAAGTTATGATTGCTAACACAACACCACCAAGCAGACAACAGAAAACTACTACTATTTGCTGTCACTAGTTGTTACTCACCTCTTGCACTGGGCACCGGTCTCAGAGAATCTCAGGATTGACTTTATAGTGCATACTCTTCTGGCAGGAGCTTTATTAGGAAGAAATAATGCATCTCTTTATTTTTCTGGCTGCCATAATGGGACAGGGATTTGAGTGACAGGGATGGCGGCAGCAGGGTCACTCTATCAAGAAATAGCGTAGGTTTATGGCTGAAGACTAGGAATAAGATGTGGGAGATCTAGGTTCTATTCCTCTAGAAGGAATTTCTTAGTGCTTTAGTATCCCTTTAGGTAAAAAGATTTATAACCCTACAGGAGTGTTCTGAGAGTTAATTCATCAGTGTCTGTAAAATAGTTTGAGATCTCTGTATAAATCCAGGTTTCAGAGTAGCAGCCATGTCAGTCTGTATCCGCAAAAAGAAAAAGGAGGACTTGTGGCACCTTAGAGACTAACAAATTTATTTGAGCATAAGTGAGCTGTAGCTCATAAAAGCTTATGCTCAAATAAATTTGTTAGTCTCTAAGCTGCCACAAATACTCCTTTTCTTTTTATATAAATCCAAAATATTATTTCTGCTCCTATCATGTACAACTGGATATCACTTTGAAGTTTATGCTGACTGGACAGTCCATTGTCTACTCTCCCACCCCTGCTTTCAGTAGTCCTGTAGTTTCCAAGACAGACAGCATATTTCACACAACAGGATACATAATACAGTTGATACAGTTAGACCAGGAGTGGGCAAACTACAGCCCGTGGGCTGAATCTGGCCCCTCAGGGTTTTGGATCCGGCCTGCGGGATTGCTACCCCTGTGGCGCAGCGGAGCTAGGGCAGGCTCCCTGCTGGCACCCATAAATGTGTGAAGCTCCCGTAAATGGCTGGCACCCATCTCTACGGCCCCCGGGGGTGGGGGAGAGGGCTCTATGTGCTGCCCTCGCCTGCAGGCACCGCCCCCCACAGCTCCCATTAGCGGGGAATGGGGAACCGAGGCCAATGGGACCTGCGGGGGGCGGTGCCTGCAGGTGAGGGCAGTGCACAGAGCCCTCTGTGCTCCCTTCCCCAGGGGCCACAGGGACCTGGTCCCGGCCGCTTACGGGAGCAACGTGGGGCCAGGGCAGGTAGGGAGCCTGCCTTAGCCCTGCTGCAACCCCAGAGCCGCTCAAGGTAAGCGGTGCATCGCCAGAGCCCGCACCCTGAACCCGTGCCCTGAGCCCCCTCCTGCACCCCACATCCCTCCTGCACCTCAACCCCCACCCTGAGCCCCAACCCCCTGCCCTGAGCCTCCTGCTGCACCCTGCACCCCAACCCCCTGCCCTGACCCCCTTCCTGCACACTGCACCCCCTCCCACACCCTGCAGTCCCTGCCACACCCCAATCCACTGCCCCAGCCCTACATGCAATTTCCCCACTCAGGTGTGGCCCTCGAGCCAAAAAGTTTGCCCACCCCTGAGTTAGACAGAGAGGTCTAGCATTGTCTTAGTAAAAGGCTTGACAAGGAACCAAAACACCATCCGAGTGAAAATGCTCTGAGAAGCATTGTCTCCAAGAAATTGAGAGTTATATACATTGGCATACTCCTGGCTACACCTAGGACAGCCATCGTTCCTGTCAGGCAGCCTGGCATGGGTAATAAAGTAGAGATTTAATGTTTCTTGCTACTCATACTAGAACAGGGAACTGAGGAGAAAACAAGTTGCCACTTTGCCAACACCTTCTTCAATAGCCCTCTGAGCAGGTGTTGCTGCTATTAGAGCTTGGATTGGGATTGATTTGTGCTGATGGGAATTGTGGAAGAGAAAGTGGAGGAGGAGATCAAGGTGGGCTGGATGGGAGATGAAATTCATGGTTTAGATTTAGAACATTTTAAACACAAACTTGTTGGTTTGTGTGTGATTTTTCACTTTGGTTCTGGTGGCTGCTAATAGAGCACACTGTGAGGTCTGGGAGCTTCACACATTGTAAAGCATAGACAGTCTGGCCTACTGGTCACAGCTGGGCTGATGTCCACAAGTCAAGGACAGCCACAAGGCAGTAGTCAGCGAGCAGGGAGCAAAATGATCACGAAAGGCCAGATTAATAGGCAAGAGTCAGGCCAGAGTCAGAGACTGGAAGTAGTTAGCAGGCTGGGATCAGGAGGCAAGAGTCAGGGTCAGTCAGGCTGGAGGAAGGACTGGAGATCAGAAAGCAAGGTGAGGTCTGGAGTCACAGCAAGCTATATGACAGGTTTCAGAGTAGCAGCCGTGTTAGTGTGTATTCACAAAAAGAAAAGGAGTACTTGTGGCACCTTAGAGACTAACAAATAAGCGATATGTCTTCATGGTTGCCTACACAAGTTCCTGAGGCACCCTCCATGATTAAATAGTGAGCATGGCCCATCAGAAGGCTTTAGGGTGTTGTCGGTCTGGAACCTTTGGATAGGACTTCTTCTGGCACCTAATTTCCACAGTGCTCCTTGGATGTGGCTCTGCATAGCCTCCTGGTAGTGACGCAGGAATATCAGATGTCCCAAGCTTCACGGATTCTTACTAGGGCTGTTGATTAATCACAGTTAATTCACACGATTAACTCAAAAAATTAATCGCAATTAATCACAGTTTTAATTGCATTGTTAAATAGAATACCAATTGAAATTTATTAAATATGTTGGATGTTTTTCTACATTTTCATATATCTTGTATTCTGTGTTGTAACTGAAATCAAAGTGTATATTTATTACAAATATTAGCACTATAAAAATGATAAACAAAATAGCATTTTTCAATTCACCTCATACAAGTACTGTGGTGCAATCTCTTTGTCGTGGAAGTGCAACTTACAAATGTAGATTTATTTTTTTTTTGTTACATAACTGTACTAAAAAAAACCACTGTAAAACTTCAGAGCCTACAAGTCCACTCAGTCCTACTTCTTGGTCAGCCAATCGCTAAGACAAACAAGTTTGTTTACATTTACAGGAGATAATGCTGCCCTCTTCTTATTTACAATGTCACCAGAAAGTGAGAACAAGCATTTGCGTGGCACTTTTATAGCTGGCATCACAAGGTATTTACATGCCAGATATGCTAAACATTCATATGTCCCTTCATGCTTTGGCCACCATTCCTGAAGACATGCTTCCATGCTGATGACGCTCATTAAAAAAAAATGCATTAATTAAATTTGTGACTGAACTCTTTGGGGGAGAATTGTATGTCCCCTGCTCTGTTTTACCCACATTCTGCCATATGTCATGTTTTAGCAGTCTCAGCACGTTGTTCATTTTAAGAACACTTTCACTGCAGATCTGACAAAACGCAAAGAAGGTACCAATGTGAGATTTTGAAAGATAGTGACAGCACTCGACCCAAGGTTTAAAAATCTGAAGTGCCTTCCAAAATCTGATTGGGACGGGGTGTCGAGCATGCTTTCAGAAGTCTTAAAAGAGCAACACTGATGTGGAAACTACAGAACCTGAACCACCAAAAAGAAAATCAACCTTCTACTGGTGGCATCTGACTCAGATAATGAAAATGAACATGGTTGGTCCACACTGCTTTGGATTGTTATCAAACAGAACCCATCATCAGCATGGACTCATGTCCTCTGGAATGGTGGTTGAAGCATGAAGGGACATATGAATCTTTAGCACATCTGGCACGTAAATATCTTGCGATGTTGGTTATAACAGTGCCATGAAAACACCTGTGCTCACTTTCAGGTGATATTGTAAACAAGAAGCAGGTAGCATTATCTCCTGCAAATGTAAACAAACTTCTTTGTCTGAGCGATTGGCTGAACAAGAAGTAGAACTGACTGGTCTTGCAGGCTCTAAAGTTTTACATAGTTCTATTTTTGAATCCTGTTTGGTTTTTTTACATAATTCTATATTTGTAAGTTAAACTTTCATGATAAAGAGATTGCACTACAGTACTTGTATTGGGTGAATTGAAAAATACTATTTCTTTTATTTTTTTTTTTACAGTGCAAATACTTGTAATAAAAAAATTAATATAAAGTGAGCACTATACACTTTGTATTCTGTGTTTATTGAAATCAATATATTTGGAAATGTAGAAAACATCCAAAAATCTTTAAACAAATGGTATTTTATTGTTTTACAGTGCAATTAATCGCAGTTAATTTTTTAATTGTCTGATTAATCGCTATTAACTTTTTAATTGCTTGACAGCCCTAATTCTGACACAGGTGAGTGCACTGCTTTTGCCTGTAACATTCACATGGCAGAGTGACACCTCAAACTAACTTTCTCCAGGAGAAAAACTATGAAAACTAAAACTAAAAAGTGTAGATCAGGCAAGCAATTCATCCTGTATTATTTGCAAAACCTTGTTGAATTCAAGCACTTGTTTTGAAGAGAAAAGGCATTTAAAACTAGTAGCTGAGTTGAAAAGAAAAACAGTTCAAGATCATAAGACACTTTGACGGGCCAGAACAAAAAGCATGAGATCTGAGACAAAGCATTCTCAGTAAAAAAAAGGATCCAGTTATGGATCAAACATCCAAAGGAAATTAGGCAAGTCTAGAATCTATCTTTAAGAAACAATGCGCAACCTAAGTTTTTGATGAAGTTTTTCCATCCTAACCAGATTGACATTCACCACATCAACCAACCTGTACTTCCCCAAAAAAACAAAGAAACCCAGACATAACCCTTACCCCAAGCAGAGTTTCTACACAAAAGGAGAAGAGCCAGAGATTCCATGAATTTCACTAGGAACTTCACTTTTGCCAAACCATTTTACATGGAAGACACTTTACTCCAATGGAAGCCAGAAGCCTAAATATTTTTGTGGACCCGGAATTCAGATACCGCAGTGATGGGTGGCAAACCTTAAGATAGCTAATGTCATAATAGGACCATGGGCCAGACTTCACTTGGATGGATTGTCAATTTACTCTGATACTAGCATGTACTAAGAGACAGTTTTGATATTTTCAAAAGCACTCAGTGTCAACCTAACTCTGCTCCCACTGAAGTCAATGATTTAACTCCCATTGACTGCAATGGGAGCAGAGTGAGCCAAGATGAAGTGCTTTTGAAAATCCCACCCTTAGATTGCAAGCTCTTCAGGGAAGGGACTGTCTCTTACCATATGTATGCATATCATGTAGGATCATGGAGCCACCAATTTTGGTTGGTCAGGTCTAGGTTTTTCTGTAATACAATTAGTTCTGTTCAGGGATTGCAGATCCACAAAACCCCTACTCAGGGCAGTGCCTAAATGGCATTGAACAAACAGCTACTACACTAGTGGATCTCATTCCGTTTCTCTTCCTTTTTATGTTTAAATCAGTTGTGGAATTTAAAGCCAAGTAGTGAGAGACAACACAGATTAAAAAATAAAAATGAAAAACACATGCCACGGCATGGCAACACAATTCTATCAGGATATTTTACTCTGATTACAGTGTGACAAAAACCTCTACGTGCATGGGATTCTGATTAGACCTATGATTTTATCTTCAAGTAAAGCACATTTTACCTAAATTATTACACTCTGCAGTTTCTCTCCTTCTGAAAGTCCTGACCTCCGCTGCATTTTAATGGACTGTATTGTATTTGTTCTGTATATTCTTTAGAACTTTCATATCAGTTGTCAGAGAGACACTATGTGAAACACAAATGGTATTGTATTGACCACTTTGTAACATGTTAATCCCACTGTTTGGGAGTGTTATAATAATACACTCATACTAAAGAGTATTCCATTATAATCCACTGGTGAGATAAGGGATGTAAATATATAGACAGCTGCCTGTTTGGGATCCTACTTTCCATACGAGAGGCAAACATTTGTTTAAAATGCACACTAACCTTACTAACTTGGGTATCCATAGGCCAGTGAGCATGGGGGCCATTTTGGGCTTAATTTTGACACAGACCAAGTCAGAAGGCAGGACATAAAGCTAAGGCTAACCTCCTGTCCTCCTTATTCTAATGGGCCAAAGTGTGCTCTCTCACACCTGGGCACAACTCCCATTGACTTCAGTTGGGTTTGCACCCTATTGAACAGAACAAAATTGGTCTTGTTGTATCTTTTTTGTAAGCTGAAGTTTCAAACCTTACTTTAACTTTTCTGGCTTTTGTCAGCCTGTGTAACAAGTGAAGCTTTATTTAAATGCCATTTTTCATACTGAATGGATTCACTCAGAATATTTATAGTATATGAGCCATTTCATTAGAAGTTAAAAATATATATAGCCTACATAGCCTGGACATTTATGGAAGCTCGTTCATAGCTGCAGAAATGTAATTTCATTGAAGGTCACTGTAAGTGCAGTCACACTTTGTATGTTTTTTTCTGCAGGCTATTTAAACCCCATTTTGGATACATATTAAGCTATATCTTTCCATTTCAATAGTGTTGCCTGGATAGGCTTTGCTAATATTTAGTTGCTCAAGGAACCTGAAAAAAAGGAAATGCATTCAGGATAAAAACCCATCATGAACGATAAACAGTGGAAATCTCCTAAAAATACCCGTTTAAGAGACAAGCCTATTAAAAATATATATTCTGTGCACAAGAGCAAAACATAAATATTGTATATTCTTCTGGCAAAGAATTAAAAAGCATTAAGATGAACAATAGTAAATGTCCATTTCATATCAGAAGCAATGCACAAGTACACGGACATTTAGATATACTGTATAATTCAGTTCACACATTGCATTTTATTTATATATATTGATAAATCAGATTAATCTCAAAATTAAATGAGCAGCGGCCCAGCTTGTGAAACCCTTACTCACGTGAGCAGTCCCACTGACTTCAATGGGACTATTCTTCTGAGTAACTTTCCAACAGCTTGAGCAAGAGGTTCACAATCTAGCCCACAATGAATTAAACAGAAATCATCAATCAGAGGGAACACTCACATGACTTCCCAAACAAACCAAGTTATTGACACCACATTATCCAGACAATCAGATATTAAGTCTTAGCAACTAATGTCCAGACATAAGGTTTTGGACCCTATATAGTTCCATATAAGAACCAACATAAGATGAGACTTTTAGTAAGATCTCATTTCTCATCTTGTCCATCAGTTTATTCCACAGAGGCCAGCAAAACGCACTTTGAAGTGTGAAAGTGTCTGACCTCATCAAAATGAGCAAAAACATATTGTTGATGTCTATTACTCATAATTTGACAGAGAAAAACTGCTGTCATACACTCAGTTTTATGAGATTTTTGCATCTGTGTCTTCTAATTTATATTTCCCTAGCCAGACCAGGGACATTAAAAAGTTTAAGGACCCAAAAACATTGTCCTTTAAATTTAAAAAGGGAAAAAAAAAAAAAAAAAAATCAGAGCTACCTGTCACTTACAAACAGAGAAACAATAAAGCACGCCGCGAAAAAGCCCACTCCATCTATGGATCCTTCTTTTCTCAATCAGTATAGATGGCAGTAAACAAAGAGCTTTGTCAACAGTTACAAGAAGGGTCAATTTTCACATTATGGTTTTTGGTAATTAAGGCCCCCATTTAGCAAGATATTTAAGAAATATCCATCAATTTAAGCTTGTGAATAGTCTCATTGAAATCTAGATGACTACTTATGTGCTTCGAAGTTATGCACATACAAATATACTTTTCTGAAGAGGGACAAAAATAATTAGAGCAACAACAATTTTTTCTTTGGGCCTTTCCTTTAAATGCAACAACAAATTCTAGACCTGTTTTTCTGGTGTGACACCACTGTATGGAGAGCAACATTGTCATGAGTCATTGTATTGGAAAAGGCTCTTCTACACATTACAAACCAGTTTAAATTCCACTTTATTCTTTAAAGGTTTGTATGGTGCTTCCCAATTTATATTACAGATTACAGTTTTTTTTAATCAAAGGTAAAATGGCATCAAGTTCTGATCCACTGTTTTGCTCCAATTTAATACATTCCCTTCCCTGTTGGAGATAGATGAACTAACTGCAGTGGGCAGGTTAGATTTGTTTGAGCGGGAGGATAAGACCTGTGAAGGTAACCACAGCAGAGTTCTCCTCCACAACCTTGCTCACTGTGGATCTAAAAGATTCATCTAGTTATCCCAGCATCAGGTTTTGTCAGGCCCATATTACCTGAGGAAATACCTTTGCTGAGAAGTGCCAACAAGAAGAAAAACTAAAAGCCACTAATTAAAATATCATCCTAAAAGCTCTCCCGTTTCTTAAAAGGGTAAAACAAATTAGATAGCCGCTCTCCCTTCAATAAGTGAGGGGGAAACAAGAGGGGAAATTCAATACATAGACAGTCTTACCCCAAATCATTAATCTCCCAAGGATTTAAAAAAAAATATATATATATAAAAAGAACCCAAGACTTAAAAGCAACAATATGCAATAACACTGCATATTAAAATAAGAACAAAACCAAAAAAACAGAGGAAAGCCAAAAGCATGCTCTCTCACTACCCTCGCCTGGAAATGACATAACTAGTAGGGCAGGACCAACTGCAGCAGAGTAGCAACTCTCAGAAGCAGTCTCCAACTATCACCTTCTGAAGGTGACCTCACCGGTGGGGTGGGATCAGGTCCAGAGGGCAAGGAGGACTCTAGCAGAGTCTTTTAAGTACTTACTGATATATTTATTAAAGGATGGATGGTCAGAAATTGGGTGTATGGTGTTGTTATTCTGCTAAGGAAGGCACCTTTGATATTTTTAATCACAGGAAATGTGACTTTAACATTATCAACTTTTGAACTAAGACAGATCCAGGCTGAAATGCTTGCCAGGCCATAAAGAATATCCTATAACTGGAGAATCTAAAACAAGTTTGAAATTGTTCTGGATGATTTACTGCTATTCATTTATATTTAACAGAGCTATAGAACATTGTATAATGTTTTATCACTTATAGCAAGACATGATACATGCTGATATCATCTGAAGATTATGATATAGTACTGTGAAGTCTTATCCGAAAAAGAATGGAACCTAGGAATCTTGATTAGCAATCACTGTTACCTTATAATGAGTTTCTGGACCAGCAGGGGTGAAATTGCATGCCAAAAATCACACACAAATTATTTCTCCTTTTAAAACATAGGCCTGTGAGACTGTTACCTATTTCCAGGTTCATAGAGTTTAACTTATCAAAGGCATTACTGCACAAAAACCTTTCACTCATTTTGTATAATGCAGTTGACTGTGCTTTAATGATTAATGAAGTCAAGGCACCACAGTTCTGTAACATATAAAATTGATCATACCTCATACTACCTGCTGCGTATGAGATGTTATTGGTGCAACATCAACTTATAGACATCTTAATAGCAGATCCTCTTACATTCCATAGTGGAGATTTCCTTGGTCACTTTGAACTGTATCATGTGTTGATATAGTTCATTAGGCAGCACCTTTGAACCTTAAGATTATGCATTTGGATTGTGAAGAATCTCAACATGTTTACAATCACACCAAAATTCCTTTGCACCTCAAGCCCACCCACTCCACCTCTCACAAAGGAGCTGCATAACTACTAATGCATTTGCAGCTAGGTCTGTGTGAACCTCCCGGAAAACAAAGGCGTGTTTGGGGTTTTGCATTCATGAACGTGGGCAGAGATGGATTAAGACTAAAATAGGACCAGATCCAATTTTACCAAAAGGCTCCCAACAAAGCAAAAACCCTTCACAGCAAGTAAACTTTCAGCAGTTGGTTTGCTGTCACATGCTTCAAACAAAGAGAGCTCAGTTTACAAACCCTGCACCTACAGAACCCCGCATCTTTACCCAGGCCTGTTTATAGGATAGACAGAACTTGCACACCTATGGAAGTTCCTCAGGACAGGTGGAGTTGGTTTAGCATATCCTATGTTGACTCTGCTGGAGTAAGAGCATGAACTATTGCTGTGAAATAGTTCTGAGGCTCTTCCTCCTGTTCTGCCTTTGCTTCTCTGTCAACTGCAACTATACTATACTATACTCTACTCTGTCAACTGCAACTGCAACTATCAACTATAGTGATGAGCTCCCCAAAACTATCATTCACCTCCCTGCTTGTTCTACATAGGGAATAATCCCTTGGAAACTCATGGAATTTCCAGTACCCTTCACTTTTTTCCTTGCTGAACATATGATTTGGCTTTATTTATGCTTTTCGTGGTGAAAAATATACTAGAATTTTAAAAGTCTTTATCTTACTCTAAAATGGTGTTAAAAGAAAACTTAATGAAGAAAGATTAACATGCATTTTATAAGCTTTTCAACAACGTTATCTGTGACCATATAGTTTTGAAAAAAAACAGCAAAAAAAGATTTAAGAGTGAGAAAGGAATATAAAGTGCTATGAATGTGCTACATGAGATAACATTGCTGCAGAAGCTTTACACTTTCAATTTCCTGACTCTCTAACGTTTAACTTTGTGACGTTAAGGTTGCATTCACTCTTAAGATAGAGAAGCTTGATATATTTTCCAACCAAAAGGCTAGAAAACAATTTTAAATAAGTTTTTGTATAAATGTTTCAGTAGAACTTTTCTCTGCGTATATAGCCTGCATATTATGTTCTTGTGTTCATGGATAAAACAAACAGTTTGATTTCCCAAGATGATGAAGGTAAGTAAAATTTTAGGTTTCAGAATCAGGAAGGGGGCCCTGAACCTATTCTTGCTCCAGGGATCTAGAGGGCCTTGTTACACCCTTGTTCTGAGCGCACCTTTACATGCCTGCTTTACCCACCCTCTTCTAGATTCACCTCCACTGCTGTAGTCCCTGTATATTAAAGATGAGGTGGCTGCAATCCACTCAATTTCATACAAATTAGTGCAGCCCCTGGGCTTGTGGCAAATTGTCAATTGCTCCCTCAGCTGGGTAAAATTTGTACATGTGAGTCACAGGGGTGAGCCTGACGGGTGCAGAATATAGAAAACTTTTAAAGGACTTTACTGGACAGAGCTACCACAAGACAATTGGACAAAAAACGAGGATTATTAGCAAGACCTGCAAATTGCTACAGAGTTAGATTAAAATACTGTTTATACTGTAGTTCTGTGCAGTGTTACTATGGTGATTTCCCTAAGGACGAAATGCCAGTGTTTAGAAGAGCCACAGTTATAAATAAAAAGAAAAGGAGTACTTGTGGCACCTTAGAGACTAACCAATTTATTTGAGCATAAGCTTTCGTGAGCTACAGCTCACTTCATCGGATGCATTCAGTGGTGAAGTGAGCTGTAGCTCACGAAAGCTTATGCTCAAATAAATTGATTAGTCTCTAAGGTGCCACAAGTACTCCTTTTCTTTTTGCAAATACAGACTAACACAGCTGCTACTGTGAAACCTATAGTTATAAATGAAATTCACAAGTGAACTATAAATCTGCCTAATAAATTATCAAACAGCAGGGATTGTGAATAATAATCTAAATGCAATTTATATATATGGTGGGTCATCAGAATTCAGCCTACTAAGCATGAGGATCAAATATATTCCATCAGCTAGGTGTTCACCCCTTGAAAAACTGCAACTTGATGGACAAAATCTTCATTACTTCTGGTTATATTTATAATTAAAATGACTGGAAGTACCACTTCATTTACATTTTTTTCTTTATGTCGGTATAAGTATCAAACACTGCACTAAATCACATGCAATACATCTGATAACCACAGGAAACTATTAAACTGTAAAGAAATATATAAGCTTTAAATATATTTTTTCCTCTCTCCTTTTAGATGTGATGAATTTAGCAGTTAATAGTTCAGAGTACAGTGGTACTAGAATTTATCTAATTGTACATATTTTGCCAGTTAATGTTTTGTAGTTAATCATCCTTCATGTGTAAGTCATTCATTATAGCTGGAGCTTCAGTGACTGCTAGAGTTAAGGTTGCAGTGGTTTCTGTTTACAGTTATTCATATCTTTTTAAAACTTTTACTTTTTGAGCTGTAATCTTCTATGCTGACTTTCTGCCCAACGGTAAACATGTCTGAACAGTGAAAAGAACTTAGGGGCCTGACATTCATTTCTTAACACAGGTGAACATCTCAGTTGTGGTGCTTAACTTTATTCAGTGGCTCTGACTGTTTGTCCTAGTGGCCCACTCCTTAAACCTTAAAACAAGCTTTGCTGTATTTAAAATAATGAATAATAACTAAATAGAAACTAAGAGTCCAATTATCTAGTACAGCCAAGAGCCTAGTGGCCCGGTTTGGAGCAGCCAGCTTTGTGCCCTCCTGACTCTGGTGACCAGCTGGGAGGCTGGTTTTGTCCCCAACATAATGAACCAGGCCATATTCCCTTTTCCCCACCCATGCCCCCTACACCTTCAGCCAGAGGGTGGTGGCACAGAGCAGTGGAATTCTCCAGTAGCTACAGGTTTAGGCTTTGTGCCCATCATGAGGCACAGGGTAGCTCCTGAATGCCAGATACCTGAGACCTAAGAGTTGCTTTCTTGGCTATTTAGGAGGAAACAAAATCATTAGACTTAAGCAATACGGAGGGTTTCTCATTTCTTAAAGGACTTTATCATAAAAAATTGAAGCATCCAAAAAGGGAGTGCTAAGTGTCACAAAGTACAGTATACACAACGTAGGACTAGCTAAAAGCACAACAAATCATCTGCTTCTGCTATGGCACTGGGGTGAGATTTTATTTTTACGGACATGTTCTGCACATTAATCATATCAAGGACATGATCCAAGAGTTCAAAGAAGCAGGAAAAATGGAAGCCCTCTCTGTCATGTGCAAGGTAAGCATTAGACAAATAACCAAGGAGATTTAGTTATTTATTGTTCATCTACATGTCAGTGACTTGGGATTGTAGGATAGTTGAGCATTTACAGCAGCTTATTTAGTAAAAAGGCAACCATGAACACAGAGAGGAGAGCGTCTAGGGGTTGTAACTTCACTATTATTGCCACAACATTCACACAAGTGCAGAGTAGTATGACATTCTTAGTGAAACAGCAGCATTACAGTGCAAGAAATTGCTTTTGACACAAAAGGTTACAGTGACCATCCTTGCCCATGTGCATCAGAATGAGGAGAAGTGTAAGGGGCCTCTTCCGCCAAACACAATAGACTTACACATGCAAGAGGCAGCCAGAATATTGCTATGGGGAGTGCTACGTCTAACCTGCTGTGAGGTTCTCTTCAACCTGAAGGCTAAGGACAAGACTCCATCTACTCTTGCACAACTGCCGACAGCCAGTAACAGGCATGAGTATTGTGCACAAGGTCATAGGCAGCAAGTTATATGGGCCTGTGGTGCCCATGCTCCACCAATATTTAGGAACGTGAGCCCAGCTCCACCAGTATTTGAGCTTACCATGCTTTGGGGGGGCCCCTCGCTTCAGGGGGACGCGGAGTCCAGGGCAGCCTGAGGGGTTAGCAGGGGGCCTGGTGCCAGCAGCAGTGAGCGACCCAGCCCGCCCCTGCTCCACCCTCTCCCCGCCCCCATTCTACCCCTTCCCCCAAACCCCTGCCCCGCCTCTTTCCGGCTTCCGCCTCCTCCCCTGAGTGATGCTGGGAGCCGGCAAGGCGGGCTGTGGCCAGGTTGCTTGCTACTGCTGGCACCAGGCCCCCCTGCATTCCCCTGAAGCGCGGGGCCAAGGGCAGTTGTCCCGGTCCATCATATGGATGGGAGGGCTCTGCTTGGACTCGTTCTGGGCACCACCAAAAATTATACAGACCTGGCACCCATGCACAGGGTACCTTTCCAAAGAAAGCATTGGTGTCAACTGCCAATACCTGGCACTTTCCCCTGCCTGTACCTCCCATTCACCCTGTGTTTATCTGTGCAGGCAGCTGTCTCAGACCACATTTGCTTAAGCAGAATATCTGTGCTCCTTCACCCAGCCTGCCTTCTCCCTCCAAGAGCTACGGTTTAGTTATATTTTCCTAACAAGAAGAAATCTCCACGATTAAAAGAATGGTCAGGTGGCGTAAAACAGTCTCCCAGGGCACTTCCGAGCTTTCCAAGAGAAACAGTGAATAAATAAGTGCAATGCTGTTTGATAATGAACTGCTACCTGTTTCTTAAATAAACCGTACTGTCCTAAATTCTGCCTACAGACTTTGCATACATAAGATACCAAAGATTATAGTCCCATTTAGTTGTTGCATTTATTTCCATTTAATTTGCTAGTGCATTGGATCAAGTTTTTAAATTGTGCAGTCAGACTATCCTGCAGATGATGTAGCAGGAGCAACATATCACTGGTCCCATGGAAATCTGGATTTAAAGCCAACTGCAAGCCACACACCTTCAAAGAGCAAAGGAAAGCAGGCAAGCTGCTAAAGAATATTGGAATTAGACATTCATGCCATGTAGATGAGTTACATAAGTCTCCTGGTTCGCAGGTAACAGGAGCTGTGGGGCTTTTTCAATCCATTCTTTAGGAAAAATTAGAGCCCAGTTAACAGCAGTGGCTTTGACTTTGGATTCCAAGTAAGCAGTTTCCTCAGTTTTCCTGGCTAAGTTTTGATGTGATAACACCAAACTGTGGGCCAAATTCAACCCTAGCATTAGCACATGTAACTTCCTTACTTAAGTGGCAAAGTTTTCACTGTTTACACCAGGGGTGAATCGGTTGCGCTTAAGGGGATTGTACTTTAGAAAAGAAAAGGGTGGCGGAGGATAATGATAAAACTTGGAACTTGCTGGACTTGCCACTAGTGGGGAAGCAAGGGAGCCCCTTCTCAAGGGACGCTGGCTTGTAACGTTTAGCACCCTTTATAGGAAAAAACGAAGTGCATGAAATACCTGCTTGATAACTCAGTAATTCAGCATGCTGAACCTACCACAAGCAGCTCAGTCACAGCCGTTTGCTTCAAGCACTCACAAACGAACCCCACCGGTAGTAAACCCTTAGCCCTCCATGCACCAGAGAAAGGAGCAGGACTGCTGCTGTGCTCTGGGAAATTAAAAATGCCAGTGTATGACTTCTGGCCTTGTGGTATTAATCTGTTTTGTTGCATTATGATCTTGGTCAGTATTAGATCGTTTGGTCTGCAGTTAGCAGACTTCTATTACTTTTCCATGATAACAGGTCCACGAGCTTATTCTGTAAACCATCAGATTGAGAACATTTCCAGAAAACCATGGATAAAAATGAGTTAAGTGCAATGAATTCTAAACATTATCAGTTACAGTTTCTGTGTTTAGAGTAGCTTACTTCAAAATCACCACAGCTCTAAATGGTTGAAGTGCTGTAATCTTTGCAAACTGAAGCAAGGTTTGAACTTTAACTATGTTCTTTTTTAAATAAAATGTAGACTTTGTTAAACAAATACTAAATCATAATGAAGCCCCTTTTAGAGAGGCTTGTAAAACACACACACACACACCTTCAGGCTCATAAACACCTTTTGTGTCTTTCCCTTCTTCCTTGCTTTTATATTTATAGACATCAATGTAGAAAGCTGTAAGGAACATGAGGTTGCTGTGGTGATTGGTCTGAATCTGATGGTTTACGTAATAAGCTCGTGGACCTGTTATCATGGAAAAGTAATTTATAAACCTTTGTTTCCTCGTAAGTAAAATGAGCTCAATACCTTTTACAAAAAAAAGTGCAAAAAGAAACATGAAAGCTCTGCACAAATTCCCACCATCTCCCAAACCTCCAATCGTTTATTACTGGTTGTATATTAAAGTAGCAGGCATTTGCCAATCAGTCATTCACTTTAGCTTTCACAGGAATTTTTGGATAATTTAAACCTGTTTGCAGTGCTTAGTTTGTAGCGAAAGAGGTGCTGGGGCTCAAGCAATTCTTTTCCTTTCATAACTGATGCAACAAGCCCAGAAGTGCCAGGGCTACGAACTGCCGAGGCTAGAGATGCCGGAGTTCAGCCCTGGCATAAATTAAGCATTGCCTGTTTGGGATAACAAGCATAGGGTCTGATTTGGTATTCCTAAGGCACCCAAAAGTCCCACTGAAGTCACTGTACAATTTGTAACCGTGTGCCCAAGTGGACAGCTGTGTCCCTCCCAGGCAGAATTCTCCTCTAAAGGTGGGTGATGATACTTCCAAGGCTTCTGCTCTCAACTTTGGCTGTGGCTCCACTTACAGAGGCCACCCGTGAGATGCATTAATGTCAATGGAAACTGCCATTAACTCCAATGAGCACAGGATCAGCCTCTGCCTTGTCTGACCCATCTCCTCTCCATCCAACTAGGTTTACTTTGGGGGCGGCAAATGCCAGCTCCAGCCCTAACCCCTGCTCCTGCCCCCGGACAATGCTTGTGATGTGTTTGAGCTAGTAAAACCCATGCAGGATCCCCGTTTCACCACTGGAACCCATGGAATGAATCAGGCTCACTGAATACAGGACTGTGCCTATAAATTCGGTGATTTTAGCATTTTGTGGCCGATAAACAGGAGTCAAGTTAATTTAGACAGATGTTCTCACTACCAAGCAGACATGCTGAGCAATAAGCAATGAATCTGTCTGTAGTGACTATGTGTCTAGCAAATGTAAACTAAAAATACTGATGTAACAATAATTCAGTTACCAAGGAAATTTTTATGATTTCTTTGTTTAGTTGCCACTGTGATAAATTGTGCCTGATCCTGAAGAGCCTGAGAGGAATTAAACATTTGGAAATGTTAAGCATATGTGAGTAAAACTGGAAACAGAGTGTTGATATAAGATACTGAGAAACCTCCAAGTGGGAGCCTTTATGTGACCTGTAGATTGCCTGGAACACTTTAGGATACTGTAAAAGTGATAAAATTGACCTATAATATTCATTTGATGGCACTTGTGCCCTATGCTGCACCAGAAAATAAATGAAAATTTTTCGTTTCCCTTTTTAGAACTAAAGACAACAAATACCAACTACAGTGTTTTTTTTTAAAATCAGCACTCCTAAGAAAGATACCGAATAATTCTATTTTCTACAAGGAAAATATATTTCTGCTTTCTGACACTGCATTTCCTATCACGATCTTGTCAGTCAGAATCACAACAGCAGTACAATACTTGAGGGGAAAAAAAGTCAGTTCCCAAAGGACTTGGAAAGGAGAGGTTGCTTACCTTAAGTAATTTGATTTCTTCAAGATGTTTTGTCCCTGTGGATGCTCCATCATTGGAAGTGCGCACTCCCATGCACACTCAACCAGAGCACACAAAGCAGTCTTTGTGAGCCCATGCCTGCACAGAGCAGTTCCTCATGTTCCTAAACAAGGACATATAAGCAGGTGCAGACCCACCACCACTCAGCTCTTCTCAACCATGAAGTAGAGCTTCCATAGCTATGGGGAAGGAGGATGGGAGGTGGAGCAGCCTTAGGGACAAAATAACTTTAAGAACTCAAGTAACCTCTCCTTCTCCAAGTATGTTTCCCTATGGGTGCTCCTCCATAGGAGACTCCCAAGCAGTAATTCAGCAAGAAGGTTGGCACTGAAGAGGCAAGTCCAAAACACAGTTTGGAGGACTGTGTTACCAAAGCCAGTATCAACCCTGGCAGCAGGTAAGAGGGCATAATGCTTGACAAAAGGTGTGAATAGAAGATCAAGTTGCAGTCCTGCAAATTTCTGTTAGGGGAACATCTTTCAGTAGAACTTCTTCTTGTGTCCTTCCACTGCACTCATAGGTTTTTCCAATGTTTGGCACTCTATAGCCCTGGCAAGATATTCCATGGTGCAAGCTTCCTCCAGGAGCTGGCAGACCAACTGATGTTCCACGGTTTGTGATTCACCGCAGTCATGTGTCTGGGTCGCTGGAATAGCCCCACTTCTGCGTATTGACTTCTGACCTGGCAATTCTTGTTCAGAGGTGATTTAAACATCTCCAAGTTGATCAATCCTTCTCCACTCGTGGGAAGGCTGTCAGCAACATCAATGTGCATTCAGATGTCCTCAGAGTACTTTGGACCATGTGTGCCACATTTCAAGTCATGTAGCTGTCAGCGATGTTTTAAGCAGTTTTGTTGCAGCTAGGAAGCTTTTCTGTGATTAGAGGTCTGGTATCTTTCATAATCATACCATTTTGTTTGTGACCATTCTCCTGACTTTGGGTGGAGCGATTCCAGCAACTACATAAAGGCTGTTCATGTTTGTTTGAGATGTTCTGTGATGTAGCAGCAGAAATCATTCAGCACAGGGTCCAGCTTCTTTCCCCCACCAGACATGCGTACTTGGCCATTGAATAACAATGTACAAATGCAGTGCCTCTTAGTATTGTTGGGTTGGTTCACCATTTTGAATCTGCAAGCTTTCAGAGTATGTGTCAGAATCCTGGGCGAAGATAAGCATGATTAGTGGCAGTAGCTTGAGACCCTAGAACTGAAGCCAGGAGTCAGTATCAGGGTCAAGAGTCAAGATGAGCATCAAGCCAGAGTCAGAGTCAGGTGCTAAGCCACAGATCAAAGACAGACAGAATCAGAAATTGGGATGAGGGTCAAAACTAGGTAAAGGGGTCTATGTTGGGATTTCAGAAGTTGATGGGGAGTCAGAATCCAAGTCAGAGCCAAAGTCAGTGGCAGTTCAGCAACAAGGAAGCAAGGTGGTCATGGCAGCTAGCTAGGGGTTCACATTGTTGCCTGACACTTCCTGGTATGCCCTAGGCTTATATAGGGCCAAAGAGCCAATCAAGGATCACTAACACTACTGTCCCTAAGATTACTTGAGGCAGAACTTCCCATGGCATTCAACCACTGCAGATTGTGGGTAGCAGAAAGTGGCCAGGTTACAGCTGCCACTGAGTAGCAGTGTGGGGATGTTAGTTGCCTAGCAGTCCTGCATTCAAGTCCTTACAGTATGTTGTTCCAAGTGCTAATTTTGCCTTTTGTCTTCTCCACATGTGCCTTGAAGGAGAGAGTGCAGTTTTAGCATCACTCCAAGGTAGCTAGAATTCCAGAAGTGGGCAAGTTGTACCTCATTGTAGATGATGTTGAGTATTCTATTGGCCTCATGATTCCAAAGATGGAAGAGAGTCATTTGCATTTTGGCTGGATTGGCGCACAGTTGGTTCTTGGTGTTATAGACTGAGATCCCAGACAGTGCCCATGTTAGCGTAGCCGTAGCAGGAGCATTCACGTTGAGGCCCCAGTCAGATTCTGTGAATCCTGCTGAATACCTACCACTACAATATAACCAGAGAGTATGTCAATAGAGCTGTGGAGTGTGCTTCCACTCTCAGAGGAGGTCTATTCCAGCAGATTCACAATAGGTGAAAATACAACCCGAAACCCACTGCAACAATCTTTGATGGGAAGTAGGTTATCCCTTCATTATCTCTGCAAATGATACAAATAATCTGGGAGGGGCCTTGAAGGTCTTTAGTCCTGTCAAGGTTGAAGGTGAGAGCCCTTCTGACATTTATAGTATGTAGGCTGGTTTCCTCTCTGGAAGCATGAGGCTTTGGGTAGAACACTGGTAAATGAAGGTCTTGCTTCCTCTCTATGGAATACCGTATTAATCAAGGATGGGGATGGAGTGTAACCTTATATCTATAGAAGGTAGTAAATGGCTGGTCTGACTCTGCTGTGAGAGCACTGAGCTCTCCCATTTGTTTAGCTGAAGTGATGGCTAGAAGGAATGAAGTCTTGAGGGAAAGGTAGAGGAGAGAACAGGCAGCCATTGGTTCAAAGGAGGTTTTCCTCAGGGCACTGAGAAGCAAATTAAGGTCCAGTTGTAGGGTTGGGTTCCATACTGGGAGAAACAAGTTGTGAAAGCCCTTAAAAATCTGGCCTATAGCACAGTGGGCAAAAATTGAGAAGCTGTCAATGGGCAAGTGGAATGCTGTGATAGTGCCAATGCATTCTGGCTTAGGACATGGATAGATTGTGTCTTTAAATCCAAAAAGTAGTCTAGGATCTTGGAAAGCAGAACTTCAGATGGTTGAGAAGACTGAAGAGAACACCAGGAGTGGAAGCATTTCCACTTCTGAAATTTTGCAAGTACTAGCTTTCCTGCTAGATAGGAGAACTGACTGAACCTTATCCAAACAGGGTAGCCCCAGGCTTAAGAAACATCTAGGAACCATGCTCTCAGGTTCAGTGAGGCGGGGTTGGGATAAATCAGGGTCCCAGAGTTCTTTAACAAGAGCCTTCTTGATTGGAAAGCATAGAGATGTTGCCAGAGAGAGGAGGAGGCTTGAGAACCACAGTTGCCTTGGCCAGGAAGGCACTACAAGATTAACTTTTCCTCTTTCCTGATGCAGTTCAAGTAAGGTCTTGAGAATTAGAGGTAAAAGCAGGTAAGCATACAGCAAGGTACGGGGCCCTGGTATTTTCAGGGTGTCTCCTAATGAGTTGTGGCTGTAGCCTCTGTTGTGATAATTGAGCCTACAAATTTACTTGAATTGTGAGCACAACTGTAAGAAGTATGTGAAAGTTCCTAGGATGTCATAACACCACATGTTGATGGGAAAGGGTATGAAAAGAGAAACACTGAATCTAAACAAAGAGGCCTACTGATATAATTTGTGGACTATGTAGAAATCATTCTTGGTAAAAAGAGAAGGTGTGGAATCAAAAATTAATAAACTAGTGTTGGTGTATCACAGTGATTCTCAAACTTTTGTACTGGTGACCCCTTTCACATAGCAAGCCTCTGAGTATAACCCCTGCTTATGAATTAAAAAGCATTTTTTATATAAAATTTAACACCATTATAAATGCTGGAGGCAAAGTGGAGTTTGGGGTGGAAGCTGACCGCTCGCAACCCCCAACATAACCTCACAACCCCCGTAGGGGTCCCAACCCCCAGTTTGAGAACCCCTAGTATATCAGATATTAGACCTCACTGGGGGGACAAAATAACATGGTGATGGGTATTCTTCCCATCACTCCATTTTTGGGTCCTTAAAGAAAGAGACTTTGGGAAGAAAAGATGATAGAACAGAGAGAGGCTACTGGAACAAGCTTCATCATTATGGCTGCCACCCCCACCGTCTCCTGAGACCTTAGACTTTCTTCTTCCTTAATCATGAGATATTCTGATCAGATGAGGCCAGAGAGAGGGATGCAGATGACATTGCCACACCTATCAGCCCAGCTGAATCCCAACCAGCACCTAATCTGAACTTTAACAGCAGCAGCTCCTCCAGCTCATTTCAACTAACTTTTTACCCAGGAGGACAGTTATTACCATCTTTAATACCATCTAAGATACTGTCAAACAAGGGGAGGGGAGTCCTTTTAAGACCCTCTCCAGCTAAAGAGAAAGGAAACAAGGACTGTTGTTAAAATTAAAGTCTTATTTCATACTTAGTATTTCAAATGCTTTAACTGTTTTTCCTTCTTTTCTGTATCTTTAAGAAAAGGATTTTTAATGGTGTTTTTTCCATGGTATTAAGCTGGCTGCATTCTCTGTATACCAACCCTGGACCTTTAACACTTTTTAATGTTGGACAATGACAGAGTTATGTTAACACTTTGGCCCATACATTCCATCTAAATTAATGCAAAGCCTCCCTGGGAGAAGAAAAGATGACATTTCATGTTGTTTGGGGCAGCAAAGAAGTTTGCTTCTGGAATACCCCACGTATGGTGGATGCTGTGGAAGAAAGAATTGACAAGCTCCCATTCATGGTCCAGATGTAAGCTCTGGCTCAGGGAGTCTGCAGTGATATTGTGGAGGCCTGGTAGATAAACTGCTGAGATTTCTAACTGATGGAAAATAAATTAGTTCCGCACTTTTAGTGATTCTATGCATACAGCCTAGTATCTTGTTCTACCTTGCTGGGTGATATAATATATTGCTGCCCTGTTGTCCAGTATTACCTTGACAGACTGGCTTTGTATGGTGTGAAGGAAGTGTTAAGCATATTATACTGCTCTCAGCTCCAGGATGTTGATGTGAATTGTGACCCCTTATGAAGACCACTTGCCCTAGACTGTGGCCCTGTAGAGGGAAGACCCCCATCCCAAAAGAGAAGCATCTGTAGTGAGGATCTCCCCAACGTCATTCTCACAGACCTTCAGTGGGTCTTTCCACCACCTAAGAGAGACCAGAACTTTGTGGTACGGTGCTGTGATGCGTTTGGAGAGATTGTGTCTATTTGGGGTATAAACAGCCACTAGCCACATATGAAGGCACCTGAGATGCAGTTTTGCGTAAAGTGTGATGAACATGGAGGCAGGCATGTTGCCAGATGTGTCCTTGCAGTTGTTTGAGGGCTTGTTTTTGTTGCGCTTAGATTGGACAGAGTGGAAAATGTCTTCTTGGGGAGGTTGGCTTTAGTGGTTAGGGAGTGGTTCCAATGAAGTCTGTTCTTTGGACTGAGGTCAAAGTAGACTTCCAATTGATGCAGCAGGCTCAGGGACTGAAATATGGCTACAGTCTTGGAGATTGCCTACTGGGCTTCTAGAGCGGATCAATCCCTAAGGAGCCAGTTGTCCAGGGATGGGAATACTGTAATTGATGTAAATGTGTCATCATTGGTGAAAGAAGTTTTGCAAAGACCCTCGAGGCCACAGAATGCCTGAAGGGAAGGACTCAGTATTGGTAGTCTTCTGAGCCAATTATGAAATGTAGGAAAGTGTTTGACTTATGGGTGGATAACTACATGAAAGAAGGTGTCTTGAGGTCAAAGGGGACAAAGCAGGTTCCCAGATCTAGGGATGGGATTACAGTGGCTAGCATCACTATCCTGAACTGCTGCAAAGGATATAGGTGTTTAGGTCTCCATACTCTGCACCTCTTGGGACCTAGGAAATAGTTGGAAGGGAACCTTTTTTCAATGAGCTCTGAGGGAACCAAATTCAAAATCACCCCTAAGAGCAGGAGAGACTTGTTTTAAGAGCTCTTTGTGAAAGGGAGAGGGGCAGGGAAGAAGGGAATATGAAAGTAGATGGAATAACCCACATCGCTCACTTCCAAGATCCATTTGGCACATGTTCCCAGGCAGGGAGGAAGTGGACAGAATTGTGCAGTGCAGGATCTCAGAAAGTAGGTTGCTCAAGGCCCTTGACCAAGATGTCAAAGCTGTTTCTTAGAGGGAGGTGCAGATGATGATTTTGTAGAAGGGGAAGGTCCTCTTTTCTGAGGTCTGAAAGTCTATGTTGGATGCCACTGAAACAGTCTAGAGCACTGTGACATTTCGAACCTACTCAATCATCTTTTTGTTGCAGAGAAATAAATTCCCAGGAACTGTGAGGTTAACCTTGAGTCCTTCAGAATGTGGAGGAAGGCATCCATGTGAGCACTGAAGGGCTTGGCCCTTCAAAGGGAAAGTCTTCAACCATATTCTGCACCTCCTTTGGGAGACCAGAAGATCAGAGCCATGATGCTCTCCCCATAACTGCATCCATGGTGGCAGTATTGAGGGCAGCCTGGAGGGAGGTTTTTGCTATCAACTGACCCTCCAAAATGAGGGCCTGAAAATATTCCCTCTTGTCCTGTGGCAGATGGTCAATAAAATGTGTGAACTTGGAATCAGTGTTAATCATATTTTGCCAACAGGACTTGGTAAATTGCCACCCGAAATTGGAGGGCACTCAAGGAGTAGCTTTTTCTACCCAGGAGGTCTAAACATTTGGACTTCTTATCATAAAGAGAGGGTTTGGAGTGAGTTTGTTAGTCTCTTTCATGCAGAACTGGGTGGGAAAAGAAATGCTCCATTTCCTTAGCCAGAATGTACAGTTTTTCATCTGTCCACTTAAAAGCAGGCTGAATAGTGGCAGATGTTTCCCAGACAGTGCAAGCAGGTGATAACAGAGTCTGATTGATTGTGAGGGTGATTATCCCCTGAGGGTTGATGATATTTAAGATGTCCATCAAGGAGTGCAGAGGCTCCTTAGAAGATTTTTCTGCACACTGCTTCTTGTGCAGTACTGGTCGCTAGGTACCAGAATCAGAGAGAATCTCTTCTGTACCCCTTGAGGGACACGCTGTCTCCTTAGAGTGGGATTTATGGGGTTTCTTGTTTCCCTGGAGTGAGAGAGGGGCAACTTCTTCTTAGATGTCCTAACTTCTGAAGGTGCTGGTGCAGCTGCAACAGGCACCAGAGTGGCCTGGAATATTGAGGCCGATGTACAGGGGAATAAGCAGATCCTGCCGGGGATAGCGAGTATTCCATTAGAAGGAGCTGCATTCTAGTCTCTGTCTTTTCAAGACCTGCTTTTAAACCCCGTACAGACCTTACACTTTGACAGGATGTGAGTGTTTCCAAGGCAGTTTGAATGCCTGTCGATACAGGGGAAAGATGTGTGGCAGGTTTGTCAGGTCTTAAATCCTGGAGTCTTCAGGCAGAGTGCTAAAGGACCAAAACCAAGGGTTCTAAAGAAAAAGAAAGGGGGTGGGGAGTAACCCTCTTTCCAAACAAAACTGTGCTGAAACTAGAAGAGAAATATAGTAATTAAACAAAATAAAGAAAAAACAAAGAATGAGTTGCTATGTTAAGAAAGGCAGGAAGCTGAGAGCAGCGAACACACAATTGCTTCATCTCAAGCCCCAGGCGACTGAGAAGGAACTGACTGGTGGCAGGTCCTCATCTTTTTATTCCCTCTATAGAAGCATGAGGCACTGCTCTGTACAGTGCAGACCCCCGGACAATTCTTTGCATTCTCCCATTGAGAGCACATGGGCATGAGCACATCCTACGATGAAGCACCCACAGGGACATGTACTCGAAGAAGATGTTTATTGCTGCTTATTGAGTGTTACCTTTGTTTGTTCAAGTTCATTTTCAGTCCCATTTTCTAGCTTTCATGCCTGAGTTCCTTTATCAATTATTGCAATCCACATATGTTGCCTCTGAGCATGACAATATTGTGTCTAACTGGAGGTGGTCCTTGCTCCTCTCTGCAATTCCACATTCTTTTTTTCCAGTTTAGTGTCTGGGAAATCTTCCCTTGCCAAGCTGTGAAGTAGTTTTGTAGACTCCTAGTCTTATTTCTCTCTGAAGTCAAATGAACCATTGTCTATGCCTTGGCTCCACAAACTCATAGTACTGATTTCTCCCCCTCACAATGAAATGTTAGCCTTGTCACAAAAGCCATTGGGTGGATGATACTTGTTAATTTATCTCCTGGCAAAAATTCTGTAGGGTTTTTGTAGATGGTTGGATTCAATGTTAGACTCAATCATTTGTTTGCACTCTGATGAAACCACTGAAGGATTTAGGTAGAAGACTAAATGGCATGTAATCTACCTGGTCCTTTTGTCACCTTACTATGTATTGTGGTAGCACCAACTACCCCATTCATGGACCAAGCCCCTATTGTGCTCAGTCCCATACAAAAAGACGGTCCCTTCCCCAAGGAGTTTACAATCTAAGTGAGTTATCAGCACACTCAGAAATCCTGAGAGTATCTTTGGTTTCTCAAGGTATTTCTGATATCGAGTAAAGGTGGGTGAGTAATTCAAACTTAGCAATGAATAATTTCAAAAATTCCCAAATGTATGTGTTATTTAGAACTATTCACAATTTTCTTCTATGATTAATTCCTAGCCTACAGATAATGAACTGCATGTAAACTATGAATATTCAAAATTAGATATTCAGACTATATTGGTTAGCTACCTAATCATATGGTCCTCTTCCTTTTCACTGTTTGATTTACACAATAACTAATTCTAGTGCAAAAGTCAGCAATTTAAATTACATGCTATTAGCTAGTTGTAAAATTCAAAGTTGCTTTCTGATATTTGAATATTCAAGCTTCAATTTACACTTTGGAATTATTTACACCAGGAAAGCTTGTTCACTCGAACACTTGCAGGAGGCAAACAAAATATGTGCACAAAATCAAGCAAACTTGTTTAAAAACTGGAATATTCACTGAATGTATTTTGCTTTATTTGTTCAACTCTAACTCGCAGAGACAGAACAGCATGATGAAGTAAAGTTAGGAGGCTACATGAATTTTACAATAAATTGGGCTGACAGCTCATTGGTATTTAAAATGTAGGTGAAAGCAGGAAAGGAATTTACAAATTACTGATGTTTTAGGCAAACAGGGAATTATCTTTAATATTTTAATTAACTAGTAATGCTTGTTACAGGTGTCAGACTGGCAGCCCTGGATTATGAAGTCCTCTCTTTTCCTACTGAACAGGTACAGCATGGGCAGAGGCACAGTACAAGTTTCCATACAAAGTGGAATTCCAATATCTGTCTAACCTGAAAGTAGAGCTCATCTTTAAACATGAAAAGGTCTGTTTCCATGACACTTAAGACAATCAGTAACCTAGGCTGCTAAATAGAGCCAACCACAATGTGGACATTTGGTCACTAGAAACTAGACTTAAACTAGCCATTTATTTCATTTACTTCATCTTCTGTCTTCAGAAGAGGGTATGCCAGGTGGGACCCCTGCTTCCCCCATGTTATAATGAGTCTTCCGGAACATGTGTTTACCCCATGCTTCCCCCCGCCCCCCCGAAGATGTTGCAATTCCAGCTCCTGCTACAACACAGTTTGACAATTGTGGCCTGAGGGTCTGATCCAAGACCCATTAAATTAAATGGAGAGACTCAATAGACTTTGGATCAGATTGAGTGACTTGGACTAAAGGGAATCTGTAAAAGAGCTGAGAGACTAACGTTCATGAGTTACCAATTCTTTTCTCCACTCAAAGAGCAGAAGTAATTTCAGTTAGTCCCTAAAAAACTGACCCTTCTGGCCACAAAATACCTCAAAGTGAGTTGCTTTATTCGCTACACAGAAACAGTTTATTTGTTCCTTCTACCATCTTCACTGGATCAATATAAATATCATTCTCCAAGTCTGCAAGCAAGCAGAAAGATGAGTAATGTCTTCCCTTTTATTGCTCAGCCTTTCATTTCAGTCTCTCTACCTTTTGTGTGTGTTCTAAATAAATGCCCATTTCTTGCATAGTTTCATTAATAAGCAGAGTTTTCTCGCTCATATTTAGCTTGAGATAAGTGATTGCATTGATGTAGTAAAGTATGTGAGACATTTCATCTCCCTCTCTTTAAACCCTGAAGAAATCTCCTTTAGGGTAAAGAAACCGGCAGCCTTCAAATACCTTGCAGTATAATATCTGTATATCTCAGACACACTGTAATGGTTGAAAAAACCAAAACACACTTCCACATTAAAAGTTCAAATAAGCTTTAAACAGAAGCCAAAGGCCTTCAGCAGCTGTTAATCTGTCTATGGCTAAGAAAAATCTAGAGTATTTTGTGGCACTGCCTAACAGGCATATGTGCCACCATTCCACTTTCCCCAGGGGTGCTCAACCCCCGCTCCACCCCAGGCCCTAACCCCACTCCCAAGGCCCCACCATGCCTCTTCCTACCCCTGTGCTCCCTGCCCTCACTCCTCCCCTCAGCACCTCCTGCACACAGCTAAACAGCTGATCCACAGCAGGCGCTGACTGGCATGGCCCATTGGCAAGTGGGAGAACTGGGGGAAGGAGGGAAGAGTTGATCAGCGTGGCTGCTGGTGGAAGCTCAGCACCCACTATTTTTTTCCCCTGGGGTGCTCCAGCCCTGGCGCACCCACGGAGTCAGCGCCTATGATAACAGGTTTGGTCTCTCTTTACTTCCTACAGTGTCTGACTTCCACTTAACTTTCTACAATGTTTTCCTGTTTAAAATCAGATGCAAAGATAGCCATTTTCTCAATGTGGTCTGAGAGAAACTGTAATATGCCTGGTCTGGACTTTCTTCACAGCATATATACACTGCATAGTTTTCCAGTTTTACCCACCAATTTCAACAAGTGTTTCACCTTTTCCATTAAGCAGTCTACTATCACAGTCAGAACTTCCCGCCTTCCACCGATCTAAACTTCAGTATGAAGTTTTATCTTTAACAATGCAATTATCCCCCTCCCCCTTCAGTAGTGCCTCAGGGAGTCAGGAAGTGCCAAGTGGATAACTATATTTATTATTTTCCTATTTCCTGTAACATATTTGGCTGTGGCATATACACTAGGTGGTTTAGACAGAAAAATCAAATTACAAACACAATAAAACTGTTAATCAAATGATAAACACAATAAATGTGTTCTCCATCTTGTCTTGAACGTTCCCTAGACTCATATGCTGACAGAATGCAAAAGGGAGTAATTCACAAAAGACCTCTTTTTGGCCTCAGAGAAAGCCCTGACTATGGAGAGGGGTATTAAATTACAAAGAAAGCCCTTCTGAGACATCTTACTCTTTACCCCATGACTTTATGTAAGAGGCAACATCTTAGATCAGTGATTCTCAACCAGAGGTCTGGGGTCCACAAGCAGATTTCAGGAAGTCCACCAAGCATAGCCGGTGTTAGGCTTGCTAGGGCCCCAGGCAGAAAGCCGAAGTCCCGCTATGCAAGACTGCAGCCCAGGGCCACAAGCCCCACCACCCGGGGCTGAAGCCAAACTTGAGCAACTTAGCTTCACACTGCCCCCTGTAGCATGGGATCCCAGGCAATTGCCCTGCTTGCTACCACCTAACACCAGTCCTGGCTTTTATATGCAGAAAAACTCCTGGGCCAGGGAGCTTTTAATAGCATGTTCCAGGGGCCTCAGAAAGAAAAAGGCTGAGAACCCCTTTCTTAGCTCATACAGGTATTTAAAGACCCCACCCCCCCAATTCCATGAATTGCATCCAGTGGCAAACAGAAAGCCAATACAGAAACTTGTGCAAAAGGGTTCTATATTCAGCCCAATCCATATCACTCTACTCCACTTTCACCATATTATCTCCATTATATTTTCCCTCTGCTGTCCTCCAATCCTTTTACCACAGTCCCCTCTTACCTGAAGGCAAACCGAATAAATGTTAGAGTGTGAGTTGCACTTTGAAACCAACATTTCAAGCAGGTTCAAAATATGGCAAAATAACTTAGCCTGTCCTGTTTCTTGCATTACATCTTCTACTGTGTAAATCCAATGGAGATATCCCTGCATGTTTTAAACTCCCATGCAAGTAGCAAGGGTTGAGCACTACTGCCCTAAATGTCCCCTCCAAGTGAGAAGAGGATTCTGCTCAGACAGATAAGAACATAAGAATGGTCATACTAGGTCAGACCAAAGGTCCATCCAGCCCAGTATCCTGTCTACCAACAGTGGCCAATGCCAGGTGCCGCAGAAGGAGTGAACCTAACAGGTAATAATCAAATGATCTCTCTCCTGCCATCCGTCTCCACCCTCTGAAAATATAGGCTAGGGACACCATTTCTTACCCATCCTAAGGCTAATAGCCATTAATGGACTTAGCCTCCATGAATTTATCCAGTTCTCTTTTAAATCCGAAGAACTTCCTTTTATTTGTTTTAAGCCTGCAGCCCATTAACTTCATTTGGTAGCCCTTAGTTCTTCTATTATGGGAACGAGTAAATAACTTTTCCTTATTCACTTTCTCTCAGAGATGGAGATTATAAAGAGATATTATGCTCAAAAGGAGTATGACAGAAATATTCAATAAATATGCAGACATGTTGCGTGGAGAACCTTCTGTACAATGGGGTGATACTAATGAAGTGTTCTGCTTGCTCAGCAGATGATTCAAATGGCACAATAAGGGCTATCATTCTTCCTTTGTAGAGGTTCCCATCATGTTCTGATTAGACCACTTGATAGTTGTTTTCTAACACAGCTGAACCAACAATGCAATGCAATGCTGAATCAGCAATGCAACTTCCTAGTGAACATAGGATATCAGATGCCCCAGTACAGGTACCAGCCTAGAGCCTGGCCCTTATCCTGCTGAATTAATGGGAGTCTTGCCCTTGACTTCAATGGCATCCTGATGCAACTTTAATAGGCAAAATATTCAACTGGGTTCTATAAAACAACTTGCTATGTTAGTTAACTTCCTGTTTCTACACATAGAGCAAAAATAGATCTATGTAACACTAGGTTTATGAGCAGTAGTTAATATTCATTCAGAATTAAGTAGAATGCAGTTCCCAATTCATGCATGTTTATTTATTCATATTTAAAGACTGTTAAATTAATCTCATTTAAATTACTGCATGCTACCAGGCACAATTACTATAATTTATTAGGTTAATTTTGGTATTTTATTTCATTCTGATGGAACCTTGAAGAAAGTGTATATTGCTTTTGGAATGCACCCATAAAATATTTTTTAATGTTATTAATTCAGTATAGCTGTTCAGAATGCAAAGCCTATGGTAAGTGTTTAAAAGGCAGCAACTTCATTACAAAGATACAGCCCACAATGTTGTCTGTCACAGATTAAGCGGTGTCATCTAGTCAGAGGTTGCTAAAAACTCCCAGCACAGAAAGGTCAGTGGAGGGCTATAGGCGGACAAAGATTCTGGAGGCCTGATCCAAAGCACAGCAAGGTAAATGGAAACGTTCACATTGACTTCAGTGGAGGCATGAGCAGGTCCTTGGACCACACTTTTAGTTAGAGAAAATAGTTCACTATGTCTCATTTTCCCTTTCATTCAGAGCCACCTCTGGCCGCCACCAACTGTCTTCCAAACTGATGTGGGAAAACTAGAAATGTACAGGAGAATCTCAGTTTTATTTTTTTCCCCCCCCAAAGGGAAGTTTTTAGTCCTTTTCCTTGCAAATATGAGTGGGTAGTCAGCAGCACGGACCAACCTCAGGACTCTGCCTGTTACAAGTTTGAGTCTGCTACAGCCTTGAGCTATGTGGTCCAGCCACCAGAAGGAGACAGAGCCACTCTGCAAATGCATGTGTTTCACTAGGATTAAAAGGAATGCACATCTGGTCAGGAGGCTAGGGGTATGGGAGCTAATGATGGGATCCACAAAGAGACTTAGGTGTTGCAACACAGTGTCATGGCACCTTTTAAGCAGCTAGAAAAATCACAGGAACATCACAGTAATACTGTGATCTACAAAGCCCAGTTAGGCACCCACATGCCCCATGCAGTGAATAGGGAGTGATAGGTGCCTTAAAATGCAAACTACGAAAGCCAGCATGTAGGTATGGAGCTGCCTCAGCTAGCCAATGGGAGATCCAGACAAGAGAAGTGTATGCTAAGCCCTATCCCTCTCATGGAGATAGGGAAGCCCCTATCTCTGCTAGTAAGCCACAAATGGGAACTTGCTGCCTAGAGTCATTCAGCTTAGCCATTTCTTAGGGGAATGAGTTACGTGCCTGCCGTGCTCCACACAAAAAGGAGAGGAGGCAGCAGCTCCATGCAAAACAAACAGAAACAGTAGATGGTGGTAGTGCCCGCATTATAACTTTTAGGCCATTGGTTACAGCACATGCTTAGGATGTGGGAGACCCAGGCTCAATTCCCCCTCTACCAGGGGTCTCTCACCTCTCAGAAGAATACTTGAGCTATGGGCTATTCTGATATGGGACTCCCTCCGTCTCTCCTCCTTAAGCTGCTCTACTACGAATAAATAATGAGACTGGTTGGAGCAGGGGTACCAGACCCAGAGTCTCCCACCTCCCACAGGGAGCCTTAACTGGTAGGCTACAGAATCATATTCTCTCACTTTCTCGGGCCCAGTGACTTTCCTCTGTGGATAAATACTTAAACAGTCATTGGGAGTGAGAGAGACAGAGTAAAATTTTGAATGGGACCCCATCCAGTAGTTGTGCTCAGAGGCAGCTTCTGGGTGAGGCCCCGCCCATGAGTTAGGTGGCTGAATGCCCATCTTTCATGAATTGTTCTGGGGCTTAGGTGGGAGATAGGTATCCAGGCCCCTAGAGGGAAGCAGACGTGCCCATACCTAAAACTTAGGCACCTAGAGAACTTTTGCCATAGAAAGTTAGATACAGAGTGAGTTTAGCCTCCTACAGAGTTAGGTGGCAACCAAGTAGAAGTTTCATGGACCGCAGTGGAGCTGCTCACAGGGACTTAGGACTAACTCTGGAGTTTAGGCACCGAAGTCGCTTTGTTGAGCACACCCTAAGTCCTCCTCCCTTCCACTTATCACACACCCTTGGAAATGAGTCATTTCAGTGTAGACTATGTCCCCAAGAATCACCACACAACCCTCTGAACAACCTTTAGGATGCCTCTGCATATTTGGCCTGGAATAGGTTAGCTTGTGGGAGAGTGCAGCAAAGCAACTGTATGGCTGCGGTAGCACAGCCTACCCACCCCGTGTACGTACCCAAAGAGCCTGGGCAGGTTTGTATCAAGGTAGCTAGACAGTGCCGCTGCTGCCTATGCTACTACAGCTACGCTACTGTTTTTAGTACACTAGCTCAAATGGAGGGAATGCAAGTCTACCTACTCAAGAGGGGAATCACTCTCCTCGCTCTAGTTGTAGACATGCTGAGTGTAACTGAGGTGGCGTTACCCACAGCAATAACTGGTTAGTCTCTGGACCCTGGATTTTGCCACCAGAGGAAATCTTGGGGGACATCACCAATTCCTTTCTCCAGCTGTTGAGCAAAGAAGGATATTCTGTAAAGCTCAGACAATATAACAGTCTCATATGAGGTCTGAAAGATAGAAGCTGAAACAGGACAGCCTTCACTATTGTGCTGGGGACAAATCTTCCCCACTTTTCTTCCAAAAAGAAACCAAACATGTCCAAAAAGAAACCATATACATACTTGCTTAACAGCCACTGTTTCTATTGTTATATTTAATTACCACACTGAGGAGTTACAAATTCAACAAGCTTTTATGAAATTTAATTATGTTCCCCCCAGGATTTGCAGAGAAAAAGGTACAACTACTTAAAAATGACTTCTACTCATGATGACAGTTTCTATTAAAAACTACATGATGAAGGTGCAAGCTGCTAATGAAGGGCAGTTGCTACCTGAAGATCTGTGATACATACTCTAGTTTTACCTTTAGTTGAGTGTTTTCATTTAGTTGCTCATTTTGTCATACAGAAAAAAAAGTGAAGAGGTTTGACACCTGCATAAAGGGTCAACTTTGTCCTGCATGTAAACCCATTAAGATTACACCAAGAATTTCTTTATTCCATGGCACTGTCCTAGCAGATGCTAGAAAGACACCGCATGCAGTGTCATCTAGCAGTTAGATAACAAGACTGGGAGACAGACAGTCTGGGTTTTAATTGTACTTATGATATCAGTCACTTTGGGAAAGTCATTTAATCTCTTTTGTGGCATCAGCAAAAAATGGGAATAATACATACCAAACCTATCACACAAGGGTGTTGTGAGACTGTCAATCAATGCTTGTAAAGTACTATAATTATTTTATTACTTCTGTAAAACACACACCTTCCCAATGCATAGGAAAGACTATCCTACCTTCCGATGTAGGGGGAGGCAGGGGAAGAACATGGATTTGAAACTGATCCACCAACTGTGCAGCGGTAATAGACTTAGAAAAAACATCATTTGTAGTACTGATTCCAGTATTCCAAATGACTATGCAGCATTAATTCTTTTGAACTGAACTGCTTAGTCAGAAGAATAAGTGAAGCTACAAGGATAAAGGACTACTTTTTTTATTAAAAAAAAAAAAAAAAAAAAAAAAAAAAAATCTGCCTTGAATGAAATGAATGGTTTTCTAAACACAAAGAATGCCCTGGAGACAGAAAGACAATGGTTTGTTTTTGATGCCACAAAACAGTATTTGCGATTAATGGTCATACAGTTAAGATTTCACTGAAATTATAATTCTCATAGCAAGTAACTAAATGTAACTTTCATCCTACTACCTAATGGGATACTGAATGCTATTGAACCTTAGATATTCTTTGATTATTTTCAAATAGTTTTAGAGCAAAATCATTATCTTTTTTTAATCTGCATGCACGATAATTTTCAGCATTCCTTTTCTGTGATGTCTATCACTTTATACTGTGCCTTTTAAAGTAGCTGGGTGCATCTTTATTAACCAAGTGGAAATGCAGTAATATATTTGCAAGATTACCTGAGATCAGAATCTGACCCTAACACGGGTATATAATAGGGCTGAAATGCCGGCTCCTGTGGTGTTGAAAGGGGTAGTTTTAAATTGTTGGATGTTAAGTAATTTATTCTAAAATTACTACAATATTTAGTTTAGAGAAACAAGAAATCATAGGCCAGCTCTTACTAATTGTTTCCTCTCGCTAACACCTTAGGGGTGTCTCCCCCAGTATTTAGTCAAAGGGGCTCTTCACCTACCTTAGGGGGCACCATAACAAGACCAAGCAAAATAACCACTACTATTAACCATGAGTAATTTATTATAAAAAAGGAAAAGAAAAAGCTAAACAAAAACACAAAACGGCAGAATACAAGTGATAAGTGGTAAATTCCATTATAATCTTGTCTGTATGTCTCTCGGTGGAGAGCTTGAACAGGGTTTACACCTTTGGGAGTGAACCACCTCTTGCAGTTGCTTTTCTTTTGGTAAGTTAAGACCAAAATATATTGTTTCCCCAAATTACTGTGAATTTTAGTTCTCAAAACAGTCTTTTAAAATTAAATTACTTTTAGAAAGCCTTTGGTTTCAGTTGTTGACTCTACATGATTATTTGGGGTGGGGGGTGTCTTCCTGGATTGATTGAGAATTTGCTTGTGCACTACCAGTAATTAATTCCTCATTAATATATATATATACTCTATACTTATACTGCCTCTTACACTAGTTTAGCTTACCATCAAATGACCTTGCTATATTTGTACATAAAACATTTCACTATTCATATAACAATATCAGGCAGTTATTAAATGAAGGCTTGCTTTCAGATGTAAAATGTATATTGACAAATATTTTGTAAGAAGCTTATGCCATCTTCAGCATTGGAGAAACATTAAGTGTAAATATGTTAGAAATAATATTTTCTGTAAAATGTTTCCCATCAGAAATGTTCTCCATGATTAAAGAATGAAGACTTCTGTTTACAAAATAAAACCGTTTCAATTAGGATATTTCTCTCCTTCTTTTCTGGATGGAATTATTTTGACCCAGAATCAGTGATAATATGCCTCCGGACTCAGTCCCCGACTGGCTTAAAAGAAAAAACAAACAAACACACACACACCACCACACAACTTTTTCCTCAGGATATGAGCCAGACTGCTTGTTGCCAGGCTCATTACACTGCTTGGGCCTCTCCTGTCAAACATGGTGCCACCCAAGTTGATCCTTCCTGACTGGCTACAGTGGTTGCCCACCCAAAAGCATAGAGAAGAACTCAGGGGCCAGATGATGACCCTAACTTCTTCCCCGAGGACCCTGTCCAGGTCCAATAAGATTCCTCGGAGTCCACTTCTTTAGGCTTTTCAGTAGCCATTCCTATTGCTGGGTCTCCTCCCACTGCTGACAACTGGCAAGCTGCACCTGCTGCTGCTTCTGTTGACTCTGCAGGAGAGCTGCCTTGGTCTGTTGCTGCTGTTCTGCCAGTAGACAACAACAAAAAATCCTCTATTTAAAAAAAAACCCAGTGGGGTCAGTGGCAGGGCACTACACAAACCCCCACCAACTATCACATATGCCACTGTCTTTTCTGCAGCTGCTTCAATTTTCCCTCAGTTCCAGGTCCAATTACTTACCTACATTTTCCACCACATATAGGCTGCTGGCCTGTTTGTTTCCCCAGCACAGGAAAGATTAAAGACCACATCCTGATTCTTTAGTCCCTTCCTTCAGGGAACTGTTTATTCTTTAAAACAAAAAACTCACTAAATTACACCCAAACAAAGCTATTCCCCTGACCAAGATAGGGTGCAGGAGGCTCAAAGGCATTTCCCAGGCCCTGGTACTCCTCCCTTCAACTAATCTCTTTCAGCCCTTTATTGTAATCACCTAGCCCCTTCTCAGCTGGATCTGATAATCTCCTGTACCAGGCCCATACACTTGTTCTTAAAGGGGTCTGCCTTTGAACAGGGTTGGTTGCTCCTGACATAAAGGGTCAGATCACCCTATTATAGTGAGCAACTAAAGAAAACCCAAAACATTAAGAAGCTACCATATCAAGGACAGTAAGTCAACTTTAGCCTCAACTAAATGGCTTCTTTCTTGAGTTCGCAGACCTAATTTCAATTTTTTTATAGAAATCAAGATATAACTTTTAACTCTAGAGTATTTCAAAGTTTTCTCCTTTTGGATATTTGGCTAAGCAATTCCAGAACACATCCAATACATTTGACACCTGGTGGGTTATTATTTTAAACACAGTTTCAATAAACCTCAAAAGTTGATAGTGTAAAGACTTAAAAATATGTGATTTCATTAAAAACTGGTAGACTAAGAAAGATTGCTAGTGGCTGCTCACAACTAGGGGTGCTGTAATTTATAACTTGGGTCCACACAGCTAAGCCATTCAATCTGATAATAAACCTCAATCATAGATTTTTATTGCAACATTTTGCAGTCTAAGCGGAAAACCTTGTTCTTGAGAACAAATTAGGCATCCCAAAGTGACTCTTGCAAGTAAATATTAACTGTAATATTCAGTGTTAGAATTCAATTGGATCAATTTTATATATAAGTGTTATTGAAGCTAGAAAAAAATTGTAATTACAAAAAAATTCACAGAAAAAGATTCATGCAGTATAATGGCATCTGGTGAGATCTGCTTCTCTAGCAGCTTAATGACAATATGTACTTTCATTTATGTCTCCTATAGTTGTCAGAAAGTTATTGGGTCCAAATATCCTTTTTGTCGGTCCATAACTCACCATTAAAATGATGCAAGATCCTATTATGTTGACATGCAGACTCTCTCATTGGGATTAATCCATATTCTGCTACTCAATAGTGGGGGAAAACGTAGTGGTCAGACATAATACGCTGCTAGAAAGGCTAATTGCCAGAAATAATGTCATTAAATCAGATGGACCCCATTATATTAATAGTAGATTGGGCATCATTACATATTAAATACTCTTTCCAAACCCAGCAAGCTATTTAAAAAGTAACTGGAATAATGATTTCCCCTTCTGTAAATCAAGTATAATCAGTATTTAATTTCAGATTTTGCACTCAATGGAAAAAAGTACATTTTCTTGTGGTTTTCTTGAAACTATTTTTTTTTCCAAGGTACAAAAGTATATGATAAGATTACAATTATTTTAGAGTATTTATAAAAACAAATTTAAAAAAAATCAAAACTCAAACACGCTATTTAAAGTCCCACAATTTAACATCCACAAGGCTGGAACAGTTGTTCAGCAGTGGAAGAAATGAACGAGTAGATTCAGCAATTTGTTGGGTGCATTTGCCCTGGAAGCCTAAAAAGAGAGGTTACATTTCTGCTGAATAGTGTGTGAGGGAAAATGGCATTTATGATTCACTACCCAACAATGCATGTGTTAGAGATTAATGGCTTTTTCCAAGGGGTCTTTGTTTTTACTGACCACTTCTCTTAAAAAAAGAGAAAAAAATGGGGTCTGAAACATTTGTCTTCAGGCAAGTTCCAAGACAGGACCCACGTGAGATACTGACTTTTATGCCAGATTTTACTAACTAGCAGTCACATGAGAGTTTGAGAACTTTGATCAAGAGCCAAATTATGCAACAGTGTTCTTCCATCAGGTTTCGGAGTTCTAGGTCTGTTCCTGTACCAATCAATGGGAGTCTTTCAGGGGACTTCAATGGGCTTTGTATCAGGTACTTACTGAGCCAGAGCTCACTCTGAACAGACTTTTGGACACTGAAGAGGTATGGAAGTGGCAGAGTGGCCTTCAGCATACAATGTTGGCATCCTTGTAGTTCCAGCAAGCTAAGTATGAAGTAGTAAGACGGGGTTTCAAACTACTAACAGAAAGAATGTTGGTCATAACCCCCAACCCAGGACAAGAAAAAAAATGCAGATATTAGACAATATTGAACCACTGTCAAAAATAAAGAGAATATTTATATTAGCCATAAGTAGTAGGGATCAAGCCAATAGAAATGCATTGCTAAGGCTTTGGGGAATGTGTTCTGAAGTCAAATTACAGTCCACCATCATATATTGATTTTCTTTAATTACCTCTACAGGGCATACTTTACTCCAAAGAGAATATCTTATATGAAAAATGTATTACCTTTGTGTCAGGCATGTAAAATTTATGAAGGCACTTTCATTCATACCTTATAGCCTTGCAACTCTATGCACTCATTTTGGTTACTGATGACAAATATCTTAGCTGATCTACTCAAGGTGAAACTAAAAAATTTTCCCAGTAAACTGCCAATTTCAAAGGTAAGGCAGTTTTAATATAAATTCACTCAACTTTGTAAATGTTGCATTACATTAAACCCAAACAATTGCTATGTTGGGATGGAAAAGCCACAAATTTTTAGCCCATATTAAAGCAATGGATAAAAGATTTAAAGCGTCGTTTGCCACTGGAAAGAAAGCACATTCTTTGCTAGACAAGACATCAAGTCAATTTGGTTCATTTTGAGTCCATTTAGTAACTTTATTAGGCATTATTCAGATGATGGATTTCAAAAGGATATTCACTGTAGCAACATTATTTGTTTCCAAAGACAATAATTAAGTTAACACCATGAATAAATTCTTCATTATCTTTAGCCCAAATAAGGTGACAGTGGAAAAAAATAGGAGAAAATAAGGTCCTTAGACAAAACTCTCTCACACAAAGGTAAATAAGTTGCACATATATAGCACCCTTCATCTGAGAACCTCAAAGCAACTTACAAACACGAGCATGACAAGTGGTACTCTATATTCTCATAATTATCAGTATCCCCATTTTGAGGATGAGTAAATTGAAACAATAAGTACTTAAAGCTAACATTTCTTTAAAATGTCCACTAGTTCTGGATGCCCAATTTGAGATACCTAGCACTGATTTTTCAGAGGTGCTGCTGAGCACCTGTAACTCCCAAGTATATCAACTACAATAGTAGGTGCTCAGTACCTCAATAAATCAAGCCCCGGTGTCTCAAGATGGGCATACAAAATCTGAGGAACTAAAAATTAAATGGCCACTTTGGAAAACTTTGGTTTAAGTGACTTGTCCAAAGTGAAACAGTGACTCATCAGCAGTGTCAAGAATAGAACCCAGCAGTAGGAACCCTGCTTCTCAACCCATTGCACTAAACAGTAAGCCACATCCATTTCCATAAATCTGTATTAATCTTATGGAATAATTTTTAGGAGAGATGCCTGGGCTGCAGAAGGAAGAGATGAGGAGAATGGAAAGAAGAAAAATAAAAATGTGGAAACAATTAAATTAGTGTAGGTTGTCTTAGAGAGGATCAGTTAAGAAAAAAACTATTCCTTCTGATCTCTGTCAGCTCCTGTTTTTCTCATGTTTGTTGACATCTTTCCACCACTGTGACCTCCTCGCACCAGTGCTGGTTCTCGCCACCACATTAGAAATGTCTTATGGGGTCCAGCAGCCTCTTGGTCCTTGGCATCACCATTCATTTCCACATGCTCCAGTGTGCATAGTCAAGCTCAAACGTCTGTGATACATTAATACAGAGGCCCACAGTCTAGCAGAGTCAGCTGAACACTGCCACGCACTTTTAATGGAGCCCTACTTTGGGTGGGAGGAGAGAAGATACAGACGATTAGGAGGAAAAGGCAGGCTAGTATGTGAGCAGACAGCCAAAAAGCTGGGTGGGAAATGGATTGGCGTCTACAGGTTAAATGGGCATCCAAAGAAGAGTGGGAAGGGAGAGGTGCAGTCCTATTTTTGGCAAAATTTTCATCACTTTCCTAATGGCTGGAGCCAACTGAGTTGAGCATGCAACACTAAGTACAGGAACAGCTAACTTCAAAAGTGTCACCACCCAAAACTTGGAGCAGAAAATAAAGAAAAAGGCAGACAAGCAAAAACAAAGCAAAGACCAGGCACACATTAAAACTCTTTTAAAATCCTAAGGAACTTCTCAGACTAAATACTTTGTTAAGGTAAGGTTGAGAGTATCTCTCAGTCTTTTACCAGTAAAATTTGTTACATGAATGCTGTGATGGGGAAAAACACAATTACTAAAAAGCCATGACATTCAGAATAAGGGATTAAATTTGCAAGAATTAAATATTTGAAAGTCGGCAAAGTACTTTACCTCTGCCCTTGGAAACTCAGATTCCTTTATCCATCTTTTTAGCCTATAAGTTACCTCAAAAAGTAGAATGCAGCTGAGAGTAACATGGGTAATTGAATTGATCAATATGTGAGGCTTATTTTTGGACTTTTCCGCACCCCATGAGCCATAGGAGGCTTGTTCATCCTACAGCTCCAGCTGCCTTAGTGTCACAAGATATACAGGGGGGAAGAAGCTACTTTTCAAATCCTTAATGGACAAATAGCACAATAAAAGGAATTATTCCCTTTCACTAGTTAAGGAGGTCCAAGGGTGAAATTCTTACCCCATTGAAATCAATGGGACTTTTGCCAAGATTTCAACCAAGTCCTTAGATGTGCTAAGGGTGTTCAGAACCTTGGAGGAGGTACTCCGCTTCTATGATGCTATCTGTCAACAGAAGACTCACTCAGAACCAGCTTGCTCTCCAGTGGAGACATGAAACCAATTACAAACCAGTGCTCAGTGACGCACATTTTCCATGCTTGCTTGCAAAGTTGTATAAGTATATTGGTTAATCAAAATGTAATTGGTAAGATGTGGATTTCTTAAAAACTGTAAAGTTAGGGATTGCACACTTTGTAGATTGTATAAGATGAGCTTATTGTACATTCCAGTTCCCCACCACACACTCCCCATGTAACGCACCCCTTTCCCATTCACCTGTATTTCAGAGACTCCCTGCAACTCCTCTAATCTTTCCATTGATGGGGGTTCTGTGTGTCCCATTCCCCTAATGCCAGGGGCTCTGTATTCCCCCCTCCCCCATTATCAGGGTCTCCCACCCCAGTTTCCCCTTCTGCCAGGAGTTCTGTGTGCCCCATTCTATCTGGGTGAAGAGTCATTCATGGTATCAACACGTTAAACTCTGTGGGGAAAGTAGGCAGAGATGAGATAGAAGTATTGTTATGCTGGAAGTTGTTAATGGATGCCATCAATCAGTTTGATCGAAACAAGTGCAGAGGAGCATGAAGTTGTGGCTGTTCTAAACAGCTGGAAGAGGCTTCATATGTCTCCCATTTCCCACTCTTTCCGTTTTCCAATTTTCCCCAAAATCAATAGGGGTATGGACATTGATGTGCAGAACATTTCCTGAAATTTTGGAATTGATCAGATTCAATGTTCAAAAGTTATGTTACGTAAACACACACAGACAAACACAGAAATGCTGTTGAGTTGAATAAAAGGCCTTCGCAAGCTTGGCAAAAAGCTCTTGAAACAAAAACGTACGTTACGAATTAAGGAAGTTGGAATTAGTAAAAGGGCAGAGTTAGAAGAGATAAGATTCCTTAATTATGAATCCTGAACACAGTCAAATGTTTGGGTTTCTTGAAAGTTAAGGTTAACTTCAAATATCCTGGTTTTTAATAGCTGTGGCGTTTTGGATGGGGGGGGCACTTACTATAACATTCATGGAATATTTACCCATATGTTACTAATATGGTGTCTCAACCTGAACCATAATGAAAATTTTTGCCTGACAATTAGCTTTATGATGAGCTAGCCTATTCATGGTATGCTATAACACTTAAAATCCTTTGACAACTTTAGGATATATGGCTCACAGCCAAGAAAAGATCACCTCTGTTGTTCATTTTGAAATCATTTAAAAATACATTCTGTTAAGGAAAAGTTAGCACATGTGACTCCATTTTGGTTTGGGACCCACCATTGTTTAAATGCCAGCACATCATACACCAGGAGGAGTAATCCTTAGATACTGAATCCATGTGAAAATCCTCCTCCTTGTCTCCAGCCTGCCTTGATTTGCAGTATCTGGTTTTTGTCAGTCTCTAACTCCCTGTCTCTTGGCCTTGATGTGAGGCCTCCCATCCTGATAATAAAAGTTACTGATGCATGGCTTTAGGACCATGCTGTGTAATTAACATACTGGTATAGCACGAGGAATGCACCAAGCAGGGATAGGTGGTAGATAAGACAAGGGTTTGTTTATTGGCTAAGGTTTCCGATGCACGAGGGCAACATGCTTTGCTAAAAGGTATATAACCTTTGTATAATTTGCATTCAGGGTCCCCTCCTGGCTAGCAGGGGGGCACCACGCTCGAGTGTAATAAACTTAGTGTCTTTTGGGAACTCTGCAGTTGTGGACTTTATTTCTGTGCCTCAGCCTAGATTCGAACTGTGTGTGTCCTACGAGGTGTAATTCGCAGCACTTGTGTGCGTGTCCTACGAGGTGTAATTCGCAGCACTTGTGTGCGTGTCCTACGAGGTGTAATTCGTAACAATTCACAGTGGGTGGGAAGAAAGAGGGTAACTTTTGACCAAATTTTCAAGAGGGTTCCTTCAATGAAACAGAGCATTATATATCTGTACTAACAATGAGATTTTTTTCTGTAGTCACCTTTAAAATAATATGAATAGGTCAGTGTGTTTGTCAGAATTTATTGGCATAAAAATAAATCAATAAATCAAAGTATAAGCCTTGTATTTAAATTAAACTCTACAATCCCATGTCTTTTCTTCATATTTCACTCTGCCTCTCAAATATATCATTTCTGACAGGTTTCACAGATCATGACATCAAAACCTATTCTCACTAATTCTTGCTTGTAAAGACTGGAAATATGCTCTTTTTCAGCCCTCCTTTACTTAATATAAATTTCTATTGGCGCTACACTGAAAGTGAAAATTTACAGTTAATCTCAAGCTAAAGGGCAAAAATACTGTTCAGTTTAAGTAGCAGAAAGTTTAATAAATTATTGCCTTGATAAACTCTAAATTTAAAGACAACTTGGAAAAGACCTTTCACATCTTCTGTATTTCAGTGTTAATGCATCTATGCCCATGGGATGGATTCATTTAATTTACGTTATTGTGAAAGACCATACTGTCTCTTCACAGCTGTAAAGAAATAGAGGACACCTTTATGTAATATACTCTTAACAAATGGTACCCATAGCACTTACTTTTTATGTACTTCAGTTTGTTTCAGTGAACACATGTTCAATATTTGATTAGCAATACTATCATCGGTTCATATAGTAACATTTCTGCTTACCCCAAAAATAAACATAGCTCAGGGGTTTTCAGACAAACAAGAATCACTTACCAAACTGATAATTCCATTTAGGAAAAGGTTGGAGAAGGTTGTAGAGGCTGATCTGATAAGTTGTAAGTGCCCTCAGCAGCCACTGATTTACAGTCCTGCTCACTGACTTCACTGGTGTGGGCCCTTAATTGTTACATGTCATCATTCAACAATTTGGACTCAATCCCACCAGCAGCTGAAAGAAGTTTTTAAGAAACACAGCCAAGTAGTCAATGCCTCCTGATGTATGCAAAGCACAGTGTTTATTGCCAGCCTGCTCCCCTACTCTTACACATGATCCAGTAAGGGGAAGTAATTAAGCCCCATGCTCAGCTGCCCTGCTGATGGCTAAATGTTAGTCTCACAACTGTTATCTGCAGGATCAAATCTTTTAAGTGAAAGTAAACACTTAGTCTATTATCTCAAAAGTATTTGGTGCTTTTGAATCCTTCCAAGTTCAGGGGCATATTTGCAAGTATTGCACATGTAAACATGTCAGGATTGATGACAAAAGGTCCTAGATTCTGTGGAATGCTCCCTACCAGAACTCCTACTGACTTCAGTGAGAGTCCCATGTGTAGAATAGCTACAGGATCTGGTCCAAACTTATTTTCATTCCAGATTTGGAAGGGCTGCTTCCTGCTATCATTTTGCAAATAAAGTCCCTGCTGAATGAAGCCTGTGGGAGTTTTTGAGTGTCTACTGGCACCAGGATGGGTCTGTACATTAGGAGTAAACCACATAATGAATGTCGCTAACAATATTTACATGGGAATTTTCAATGATTTTTTCCCTTGTTTATACCAGCCATGCGTTCAGTAACATCAGCCAGCTTCTACGCAAGGATGATATAGTGAGGTTCTCTTGTTTATCAGGCTGCCTGAGTGGACTTGTAGACTCTGAAGTTTTATATTTGTTTTATTTTTGAGTGCAGTTATGTAACTAAAAAAAAAAATCTACATTTGTAAGTTGCGCTTTCATGATAAAGAGATTGCACTACAGTACTTGTATGAGGTGAACTGAAAAATACCATTTCTTTTATCATTTTTACAGTGCAAATATTTGTAATAAAAATAAATATAAAGGAAGCACTGTACTTTTTGTTCTGTGTTTTAATTGAAATGAATATTTACAAATGTAGAAAAACATCAAAATATTTAATAAATTTCAATTTGTATTCTACTGTTTACCTGTGCAATTAATTTTTTGAGTTAATCGCTTAAGTTAACTGCGATTAATCAAGAGCTCTAATACCTTATTGAACATGAAGTTCAGTACAGGCCTGAACACAATCTCCCGCTATGAAGCAACACTATTAACAAAATTGACAGTGAAACAGAAAGCAGTAGGAAAGACTGCTATTCATGCTAAAAGAGATCAAACCATTCTCAGGAGTTCTTTGGTATCATTCATTGTCCCTTAGCTGGGTATTTTTAGTGAAGTAGAATAGACAGTAAATAGTAAATGAGAAGTTAGAAAATATTTTATATGCAACATGATTAATAGCAAGTATTGTATTTTACATGCATCTTTCTGCTTTATTGAAGTGAGTCAGTTGTAATTATTTCTGGAGCCATCTAACATTCAAGCCAGTGTCCTGGGCCTGGAAATTACAGTCAGAACCTATTTAAATTTTCACACCACTAAAATACTAATTGGCAAAACAAGCTCAGAAGCAGCTAGAAGAAGTTTGGTTGGTTTATTGTCCCCCCCTGCTTTTCTTTGCATCAGAAGAATTAAAAACCCACAGCTGTTGAATATTATTGGTGCTAATATTGAGACTTCAGGACCACACTTCTGATAACATGTAAAAAAAATTACACTGTTTAAGTGCATGGAGCCTTTATCCATTGCAGCAACTACAGCTTTAGAAAATGTAACTATTGTTATAGATTCCAGTAAGAATTCTGTCATTAATGCAGAAAAACTATTTTCTGTATATTAATGGGCCATCAGTGACATCCAGTGGCTGGTAAGTCATAGAACACATTGGTATACACTAGAATAACCTGCCTCTCTGAGATCTTCCATTATAATTAAATCTGCTAGTCTAGAACCAGACTCAGTCTCAACTGCCTTATGAAATGGGCAAACTCCATCTGTTATATCATATGTCTAATTACTGGTCTGTTTATATTTTATGTTAGGGATAGTAGCAGGGGAATTCTTTATCATTCAAAATTATGTCTCAGTGGATAGAATATTGGAAGTGATCAGAGGAAAATGTTGGCCTGAGAAATGAAAGTTGAGGTTGTAAACACATTTTGTCACTTAGATTAAAGAAAACAAGTTAGAGAAGACTCAGTACATATCTCAAAAGCTGAAAAGTAAATTACTGATTTCCAATACTCTATTCATTGTGCTACCATCTCCTTATTACAGTGTTGAGTGGAACAAAGTAACAATGCCAGTCTTAAAGCAAATATTGTAACATCTTTATTGGCAAGTTATCATTACTTTGGTATCTAAAAATTATCAACCAAAGACACATTTATATTATTACACATGGTTGCACCTATTATGTACTAGCTACTTTCTAGCCATTCAAGAGAGCAGTCCCTACCTTGAGGATTTACAGTCTAAGGACAGTCAAACAGGCAGAGAGAAGTTAGGGGAAAAAGGAGCAACAAAGAGGGACTTCTTATTTAAGTTGGCTAAGTTTGCTGTGGGCAGATGGCAGAAGTGATTCATTAAGAGGGATTTGAATATGTACAGGATGGCGCTTTGCAGATGAGCTCAGGGAGGTCAATATGATGCATAGAATAGTGCTCAGAGGAGACAGTGAGAAGCTGACAAATAGGCAAAAGAGGGCACGAATAGAACACTAGCAGAGTGGAAGGCATACGGGGGCAACTTGAAGCTCACTAAGGAAGTAGAAGTAGGAAGGGGCAGAGTTATATAGAATTTTGAAGGTGGTGACAAGAAACTTAAATTTGATACTATAGCAGATGAGGATCTAGTAGAGGGATTCAAAGAAGGGAGCAACATGATCACATGAATGGGAAAGGAAGATGCCTTGGTGGCTATAATTTGAACAGAGTGGAAGGGGACAATGTGTTTGTCTGGGACGTCAGGGAGGTAGATTATTATTGTTTGTATTGTGGTAGCACTTCTGAGTCCAGTCCTGGAGAGGGACTCCATTGTGCTATTAGCTGTACAAACACACAACTAAAAGATGTTGCATTGTGACAGTAATTGCTTACACGGTTTTAATAACGGTTATACCCCAAAATGATTGTGTTCCTTGTGTAAACACAGAGCTTAGATAACAGACTAGGTAAGATTTTTACTGACAGAGTAAAATCTAAGGACCCTACCCCTAAGGTTCCTACTCTACATTTGATAAAAGGATTGTATGGCTCAGCTGGCAATGACAAGAAAATGGATCTGTAGATGTTTTGCCAATATCTATGATAAAACCCACACACACTGAAATCATATAAAATGGTTGCACAAAACTTTCAAGTGAAAGTGCTGCATTTAGCACAGCTCTAATACAAATACCTGCAGAGTTTAAATGTGTCCCTTTGCTGAGCCCTGTGGAGTGCCAGGACCTCTCTGGAACATTCAGCCCCCCAAAACCAACATCCCAGACTTACAGAATTAGTGTATATCACATATAGTGTCCATTGTGCACACTCGCAACAAACCATACCGTTCATGCATTGAAACACAACTACCAGTGCAAGGAGAAGGATAATTTTGGCCTTGCTGATCAGTACTGGAAACTGAATGAGCTTTATCCTAAACTTTTGAGGAACTAAAAGATAATATGTCATTTTTATCATCTCTCTGCTTTGGATCAGTTTCAAATAATGAGGATGGTATGCATGTTTCCTGGATCACTGGAATTTTTGCTGTTTTATGATATTCCACAGCTAATGCTAAATTGGGTCTAAAACATTATAGGTTTTCTTAATTTTCCTAATTAATCTTGAATATTTTCAAAGAAGAGTGACCATGAAGAAACTGGAAAGTAGGAATAAGTCTCTTTCCGACCTTTTGGTATCAGAACAATTATATCCTAACATATATTTCCGAACCATAATGAAACCCTATCCATCCCTCAGCTCTTTGGATCTATTTCTACATTAGTAACCACTTCCACCTGTGGCTATCAATCAGCACGGTTTTCTTTCTATGTCAAGCTGTTGTTATGGTTAGGCTGAAAATTTGCCTCCTATTTCAAATAAACTACCTATAATACTAAACCAAACACAAATCAGAAATTGCAAACAGTACTCTATGCAAAATCTGTGCTTCCCCCGTAACAGTTCCATTGTAATGTATTGCAGCAGGGCACAGTCACCAGATATCAACACCACCTGGGTGCACTCCAGTCCCGAGTATGCCTTCAGCATAGTTAGCTGTGTAAAGAATTCCCATCTCTACAGAAAGAAAAGGACTCCTCTTGCCCTCAGAAGAGTTTTGTGACTAGCACTGTAGCTGACTATACTACATGGACAGAGGTGCTTGTAAGTAGATCCTCAACTCATGCGCAAGGTCCAAAAAGAAGCCCCTTTCTTCAATGTTTGCTTGTTGTTTCAATGCCTAGATTTGTTGCAAGTTTTATTTAATTGTCTTGACCAAATACTAGTAGTGTCTGCATGTGTCTTGCAAGCTTATTTTGCAGCAGTTGCTGCTTACTTTGAACTCAAGTAATAAAGACAATATGTATCATTTCCATAGCTTCTTACATATTCTGGGCACTTTACAAACAGTAATGAAGACTCCGAGGCGGTTCTGAGAGGGCAAGAGACAAGGATAGCAATTGTGATTGTGTACGCTTGTTTCTGTTTCTGGCAGGGGAAGGACGTGGTTTTAAAGCCGCAGCAAAGCAGTGACTGGTGACTGAGGCTGCATCCACCAGGAAGATGCGGAACAAAACAGTGAATAATGCATCGGAAGAAGTCCTGTGCCCCCTAGAAGAGAGCTATAAGCACATCTTACTCCCCTTTGCATACAGCGTTGTGTTTATGCTGGGGCTTCTCCTAAATGGTGCTATGCTGTGGCTGTGCTGCTGCCACACCAAGGAATGGACGTGCACCGCTATCTACCTGGTGAACCTGGCTGCGGCTGATCTGCTCTACATCTTCTCTCTGCCCCTGCTCATCGTCAATTATGCCATGGAGGACATCTGGCTCTTTGGAGAGCTGCTCTGCAAAACGGTACGTTTCTTATTTTACAACAATCTGTATGGCAGCATCTTGCTGCTGACTTGCATAAGTGTCCACCGCTTTCTGGGGATTTACTACCCCATCCGGTCACTGGCTTATAAGACCAGACGACTAGCTGTCATTGGCACGGCTATATCCTGGATACTGGTACTCCTTCAACTCTTGCCCAGCTTGATCTATGCTCGCACTGGCTTCATCAATAACCGTACGGTCTGCTATGATCTGACTAGCCCTGATAATTTCAGCAACTATTACCTCTATGGTATGGTTCTAACCATGTCTGGTTTCCTCTGTCCTTTTCTTATCATCTTAATCTGCTACTGTTTGATCATCAGAAGCTTGATTCAAAGCACTGGTAACACCAGCCTCACAAGCAGCGCTGCCCGGGCTAAATCAATCCGGACCATCCTGCTAGTCTGTGGGCTTTTTGCAGTTTGCTTAGTTCCTTTCCATATCACTCGTACCATCTACCTTTACGTCTGGGTCCATTGGAAAGCTGACTGCCATCTCTTACAAGGAGCTACCCTATTTTACAAGATTTGGAGGCCACTGGTGGGCCTTAACAGTTGCTTTTCCCCACTCTTGTATTTTCTTTCTGGCCAAACCAACACAGTCAGACAGATTCTGGAACGGAGGCTGCATAAAGTGGATCCCCTTCCTAGGCCTACAGTGAAGGGTAAGGGGTCAGTGGCACCCAGGGGGACTCCTCCCCTTGCTGTGGAATGAAGCCTGAGGAAAGTGATTTCTTAGAACTTCCCTTCACGGCAGATTTACTCCAATGAAGAGAGACTGTACCAGTTAAAATTATTGCATGCATGCCTTTCAGAGGAGTTGTAAAAGACTCACCTGCACCGATAAAAGAGATACCGTATAATGGCAATTCCCCTAATGCTGAGACAAGCTTTGGTAAAGAGAGGCTAGGAGTGAAGACTAAATATTTTACGAAGGACCAGAAGGCAAGTTGTTATCATTTCATGTCAAGCAACAGCAGCAGCAGTTGAGAAATAAAACTAAACTGCACCTCCTCCAAAAAGAAACAAACCCCAGCTCCCCACTACTCACTATTCTTTTCTCAATGGAAAGGGAAACTATACACACATATGGAGAGAGCTGAGAAAGACTCACATTGAAGTCGAGAGGTGGTAGAGCTTCCAGTCATTTGTCACGTAGCAGTTCATATAATTTTAAAGCTTCTTAATATACACTACATTTCCAAAGCCATTTTCAGGAATTCCCATTGCTGTTTCAGTGACTGGACCTACTACTACAGAGTGAGAATGGCCATCTTTTCAGAGAAGATTCTGGCTAATCTAGTAGATTTTCATTATTTAACATTTTAATTTTTTCCAATGTTCTTTCATTAGAATCTTGATACACAAGAGTTTTGAGATGAAAAACACTATAGGATAGTTAAGCACCAGAACAGATTATGTAGGGAGGCTGTGGAAACTCTGTCACTGGAATTTTTAAGAACAGCTCAGATAAACACCGGTCAGGGATGATCTAATTATACTTGGATCCTGCTTCAGCACATTGGGGGCGAGGGGAAGAAGAGTAGATGACCTCTTGAGGTCCCTTCCAGCCCTACATTACTACAGTTCTGTAAGAGCAATTGTTTGCCTTTAAAAAAAAAATTCCAGCAGCCACTGGAGTGCTACTGACTTAAAAAAAAGTCACATAGTTGGATGAATAGGCAGTGGTTCTCAACAAGGGGTATGCATACCCCCTGGAGGTACACAGAGGTTTTCCAAGGGGTACATCAAGTCATTTAGATATTTGCCTAGTTTTACAACAGGCTACATAAAAAACCTAGTGCCGTCAGTACAAACTAAAATTTAATACAGACAAAATGAGAAAGCAAGCAATTTTTCAGTAACCATATACTGTGATACTTTTAAATTTTTGTCTGATTTTGTAAACAAGTAGTTTTTAGGTGAGGTGAAACTTGGTGTACACGAGACAAATCAGACTCCTGAAAGGGCTACAGTAGTCTGGAAAATGTTGAGACTCACTGCTCTATAGAGCACCATGGATTTGATTATATTAGGCCAAAAATCTGGCCAATGTCTCGGCCAGAGATTGTTGATCTATTTCCAGTTGGATGTTGTCCCTGAAAAGTTGTCTCTAAAAAGAGAAAATTACAGATATGAACACATTTTATATATTGAAGTTGCTTATAATTGCAAGTTAGTGACATACACTGTACAGCACATGCAGCAATTAAAGTCTTGTTTCCAAACTCTTCAATGCCCCATTGCAAAGACAGCTCTAGGCAATAACCAAGTCACCAAAAAAAGCTTGAAGCTTGGCTAAAAGTTAGATTGTGAGCTCTCTGGGACAGTGATATTTTATTCATTTGGACAGTGCCTGGTATGATGAAACCCTTATAGGGATCCTTAGCGGAAAATAAAAACAGTGATAAGCTTGTACAGTGCCCTCAGCCCAACATCCTGTTTGTCCATCACAGATGGGAGAGAAACCAAATAGGCATATTGCAGTAAGATTTCATTAGCCAGTAGCACCCATAACATATGACATTCCATATCTCATGACAGACTTTTCATCCCACAACAGATACAACTCCTAATTGTATGTTTGACTCAAAACAGCACATCCAGTACGGAACAGAAAGTGTCCCACCAGACAGAGAACAACAGTTACGCAAGGCTATCATCAGTTTGAATTTTAACATTGTTTGTAGTTTCCCCTAGTTTAGACTTAAGTAATTTTTAAAAATAAGATACCTATTCACCTGACCCAATGTTAAAAGAATAATATGGCCAGCAGAACTGAAACAAACATTTAATTTGAGCAAGTTATTCAACCAGTGAGTCAACTACTAAAAAAAGCTCCTTTCCATATCCTCTTCTCTATCAACACCCCCCCCCCCCAACATTTACCAAAACACCTATCCAATAAACAGCTTTTGAAGTGTGCCTACTTGCAGAAGAACTCTCTGGGGGAATTGTATGCATTCTTACATTCCTCATGGAATTGGAAGTGAAGATCAAGGGGTGTCCTGTAATTAGGAGACCAACTACATTAGACTATTAGTGTCTGGATTGAGCTATTGAATAAGTAAATACTTAAAGATGTTACTATTTCTTTTTCTCCAGTGTTTAGGAACTGAATGACTCAGGATCAGGAATGGGATATGGATAGGGTGACCAGATGTCCCAATTTTATAGGGACAGTCCCGATATTTGGGGCTTTTTCTTATATAGGCACTAATTACCCCCCACCCTAGTACCAATTTTTCACATTTGCCATCTGGTCACCCTGGATATAGAGCCTTTAATCTCCAATATGTTTGTTCAAATTGAGCCCAGGTTGGAAGCTGCCTGGAGTTACCACTATCTGACAGCCATTTAGTGGTTCAAGTGAGTTGGTCTCAGTCCAGCTCCTGGTAGATGGTGTCGCTATCAAACAAAATCACCACTCTTGGCATTTTCCATAGAGGCCAATGATTGAAGGGGCCTGGCAGTTGAAATAGATTCTTACTGCTGGAGGCACATTTCAAGGCTAAAGTACAGGGTTAAATGTAAACAAGTCTTCACTGTTTTTCCTATTGTGAATAAAGACTTCTAATTCTCAGCGAATGGCAAGCATTTTCAGTAACACTCTCTTTACCCTCACACAGCACTATCCTTACTGACCAATGTTTATATATAACTGCTGGCAGACTCTTCTACCTGGAGAGCACCACAAAGTCTGAAACACTCGAGAAAAATACAAGATAAGGGCAGATTAGCCTGCCAGGCTGAGGTTTGATTTCCCAACTTTCCCAGGGAGCCAGCAACTCAATATTATTTGAATGTTTGAAATGGTTTTCATATTTTAGAAATATACTATGTTTAAATATTGACAGAATATTAGTCTAATCGTGTCGGACATTGATTTTTAAAATGTTGTTTACACGATACACTATATAAAATATTCAGTAAAGCCTGGGATTGGCCTTTGTCATGCATTGACACTCTTATCCCACCCAATGGAGTACAGCATATAGTCTCAGTTGGATTATGGTTAGTAATATTACCAAAGTTTAGAGATGAGCACAGAGAGAACTGGAACTCAGCAAATCTGAAAATTCCTCCCAACTTGGCACATCTGTAACATATGGAGTAGTATTCCGCTATCTCCTAGTGGTGAAGACACTTAATTTGTAAATATTTGTAAACTACTTAGAAATCAGATAAAAGGCTATGGCAATATTCTCACCCGTATCTGTATCTAATGATAAAAGCAACTGAGGAAGAAAGGACAACAGAACATCCCACAGTGGGAAGTAGGGCCCCTTTTATCAAAAAGGAAGGAAGAGTTGCACCTAGAAAAATCAGGTGGGACAGCAGGAGTAATAGGGAAGAGCTGCACAATCTGACCTGTCCTAAGAAGAAGAAAAGAAGTAGGAGAGGAGACTTTTATAACACTTATATTAGAAATTGTGGCTCACCAGTTATTTTGTTTGAATTAAACTTGCATTATGCAATAGCAACAAAGACTGTTTGGGGAAATAGTAAAGAACATTGTAAAACGTGCATCTAGTAAGTTATTTCTTTCCCATGTTAGCTCTTCTATACAGCCTTGCATAGGCATTGTAAACGAGTGTGCCTCTTCACTGATAATACCTCTTCTAGTGCAGCACTGCAGCTCCGAGGGAAGTCCAGGTACTAAAAAGCCTTAGTACACGTAAAAAATTTCTGTGAACAGTTACATGCCACCAGCATAGCCTTTGTTCTTAAGAGAACAAAATCTAAAGCAAATATGTACAACTGTTTTCATTTATACAGAACCTTTCAGCTCTAGTTCAAACAGGAAGTAATTCAGGAAAGTCCTCTGGCTGGTTTATACAGGAGGTTAGACTAGATGATCACAACAGTCCCTTGACCCCCCGCCCCCAACGAAAAGAAACAAATCATTCCAAGGAATTTTAAACTATATAGATACAAATGCTGCCAAAGTACACCCCAACAGCACTTGAAGGATCACTACAGTCAGCTCAGTGGCAAAGGGCCATAGCCCATTCATTTGTTGCAGCTGCCGGACTATGCCCACCTTGAGAGAGGGAATATGAAAGCCTTTGCTGACAAAGACATCAAATTGTAACTGGAACAAGCACATACGAAAGGTTGAAGCACTCATGCTCCAGCCAGCATGTGAGGTGTGTTGTGATAATTGGTCCTACAAAATTAGCCTAATTGTGAACTCAGCTGTAAAAAGTGAGTGAATGTGAATGAGATGTCACAATAACCTATAACAAATGTTCATGGGACAAGACTCAAAAAAGATGGAAAGACTGAATTAGTCCAAATGAAAAGGTCTACGGATATAATTTCGAGGACTGTGTTAAGATCATGCCTGGTAAACAAGGAAGGCCTAATTGTTGGACAAAAAATGTGAGTAGTTTGTGATGGGCTGCATAGCTTGTCTTTCTGGGGTCCTCAAAGAAACTTTGGAGGGAGAAAGCAGGGTACTGCTACACTGGCTGACTGAAAAACAGGGAAGGAGTAAGCTTCACCATCATGGCTGTTACCACCACCACCACCTTTCTCCATCCTGATCCTGAGAGAGATCCCGCCCAGACCAGAGGGACCCAGGTGACATCACCACCTCCACCAGCTCAATCCTGAACACCAACTGGGATGTCAGACTGGCACACACCACCCACTGTCCTCTTCCTTCCCCAGTTTATTTCTTCTTTGCAATCCCTCTTATGAGTTTGGCTTAGTCATCCTAGTCTGCAACACTGCTGTAAGCCTTTGACCAGAAGTGCAGCAAAGTGCAATGCCCTAGAATCACATAGAATGTCTCTGGTCTCAAAGTGGCTGGTAAGATTGAGTGCTGTGCCTACATTTTTTAGCATTGAGGTTACAAGTGAGAGTGATGATCAGAGACAAACTGCATTCACTCTAAAAGAAAAGGAGTACTTGTGGCACCTTAGAGACTAACCAAATTTATTTGAGCATAAGCTTTCGTGAGCTACAGCTCACTTCATCGGATGCATTCAGTGGTGAAGTGAGCTGTAGCTCACGAAAGCTTATGCTCAAATAAATTGGTTAGTCTCTAAGGTGCCACAAGTTCTCCTTTTCTTTTTGCGAATACAGACTAACACGGCTGTTACTCTGAAACCTGTATTCACTCTCTCTGCTGTTTTCTCTCCCTCTTTTGTACGTCTTGTTTTATCTTCTAGGAACTGGGTGCGGACTTTAACAGTTCCAGCCCATCTCAACTGACTTTACTTTTTCCACAAAAAGGATAGTTACTACCATTTAAGAGACTGTCAAACAAGGGTTTTTTTCTCTTAAAAAAAACAAAACAAAAAACACACACACACCCCTCTCCATTTGAAGGGAACAAGAGATATTAAAATGAAACTTATTTTAAAGGTCTTTTCCTCCCTAATAATGTCTTTATTATTTATCTTAATAAAATGTTAAAAGGCTGTTTAATGCTGTGCTTGTCATGGTACTAAGCAGGCTGAGGTCTCTATACTAAACCCTGAACAGTGTTTACCACTGTTGAATGAGGGGGACACAGAAGCCATATGCACTAATGCTCCATAATAAAGTGATATAGAAAGGTCAGAAAAAGCCATTGAACTGAGAACAGAAATAGGAAAGCTGGAGTTTTGAGTTGAAGCAACATTACCTAGTGCATGAGAGCACTCTATTGGTATGTCCACACAACAATCAAAGGTATGACTGCATCTTAGGCCAGCACACCAGCAGAGAGCCATGAGATCGGTGGGGGCGGGGACGGGACGGGGTCAAAACAAGAATACCTTGCTTCCTTCTTTGGAGGGAGAACACAGCTCTACCCTCCTCAACTACCAACTGCAGAACTCCACTTCCTCTGGAGAAGTTTCCTCAAGTTATCCTGCCCTGAAGCCCTCCCTCCCCAGAAGACAGCAGTCATGTGCACTGAACACTATACAACACTGCTTAAAAAGCAATTAAGCATTAAACACAAAGAGCCAAGGGGCCTTATCCATTTAGTTTTATTTACTAAAAAAAGATCAGCATCTATAAGCGTATAAGCAAATCAACTGTACATAATCCATCCACAGACAGTTTATGCTGCTTTCTTCCTGAATACAGCACAGTAAAAAAAAACAAAAAAAGGTTTAGCACTACCATGTGTAAATGCAATCTTCAACAGTAATACATAAAAGCACCAAGTTTTGTACTAATCTTCCTGGATGGATTTCATGATACCAGACTATGGCAGTGCTACACAATTCAGAATACTATCTTTGATAAAGTTTGTAGAATACTGAACAAGTCATAGAAAAGTAACTCACTTCCAAAAAAAAAAAAAAAGTATATTTGCATATACAAAATTCTTAATAGAACCACAAGTTCCAGATAGAAATGTCAACATTCCTCAAGTTATTTCTGATGTATTCAATTAATATAACTGTTAGGGTAACAACCTATTTGAAAAAAATACTGGCTTTCCTGTGCAGTTAAGATAAATTTTCAGCAATAAAAGGTCAGAGTATAATAATTTAGCGCAGATTAAGACCACACTTTAAAAGACTGAAAATTCAGTCAAAATTAGTCTACTTTTTCAGTTTTCTACTATCCACTTAGTAAGAAATATACATGTTGAATGAGATTTTAGGGTCCAGTTCTGCTTACATTGCAAGCATGGGAGTCCACACATCTTTGGGATAAAGTTGGTCCTAAAGCCATTCTTCTCATTGCAGATAACATTTAAAACTAGTAGATACTCCACACTATATTTGTATAAATATTACACTGATTGAAAGTTATATATTACAGTTAACGATTTGATAGTTATCAAAACTGTATCAAGTGTCATTTCCACAGGAAAATAGCTCAGCTTTGATTAACACCATTACCATGTACTAGTGCAACTTCCAAGTCTGGCTTTAATGAATATACTATGTTTGGTTTTTTTAAATGAAACAGCCAAGTTTTTGTAAAAAAAAAATTAAATCTCGATTTGACAGAATTTAAAAAGGCAGTCATTTCTATTGTTACATTTTCCATAGAGAAAGAAAGTAAAACTGAGTTACTGCAGGAAATTAACAAGGATGTCCACCATAAAAATGTAGTCTGACCAGACTAATGCCTACATCAAGAATACGTAGAATGGCTAACAGGTTATTGTTTCCCAAAGCTTTTAAGTTTCATATTTGGTTTTGTATGGCACACAGAAGTCAAACCTCACCTAATGCTTCAAATCTGAACTAATGTTTCACATTACAATAGGAGCCACTTATTGACACTACGTTTTTTAAGGTAAGGTGGTTCCTGATGACAGCATGAGGATTCAAATATAGAACATGGTGCATTATTCTGCTTTTGTTCTAGGTGTAGTTCTTGACTAGTAGGAGCAAGTTTCTGTCTGCATAAACTTCAGAGCACTTCCATCTCTTGACAAACTTGTGCAGAGTGATGCTATTTCAGCACACTTCTGTGTGCCAATGCTGATAAGTAGGAAGAGTAGTTATCAGGCAGCTGCAAAAAAGTAAGTTTGAAAGAATGATGAATCTTATTGATAACTATTCTTCACCTTATCTGTCTTTCAAGTTAAAACTATTGATTCTACCCCTTCAGTTTGGTTTTTATTTTTTTAAATTGTAGGTGAGATTCATTTCTAATAGCTATGGGATAAATTTAGCTCCTTCATAAAAACCAATATACTGCCTAGGTGAAGACACACATCAGATGTAGATTTTTATTTATTTATTTAATTTATTTTTATTGCCCTGTTGTCTGTAGGGAAATACTGCTTTGCTACTAATACCTGAGCTCCTAGTTTGGAGAGATACCTATTCCTTAAACTAAAGTCATTCTTTGGCTGTAATTTGACCAAGTCATCTTCCTTTTGACGTCTGAGTTTTTCTCGTTTTTCTGCTCTGTAAAACAAAATGGATTAAATTAAGACATGCGCAAACAAGAATCTGTTCTGTTAATCTGATTGTTAATTTTACTTCTAGTAACTAACAGTTTATAATGTTTACAGGTGTAAAACTGCAGGTTAACAAAAAGCTAAGAGACAAACATGTGGCAAGTCACGCTAACTTGATATTCAAGAAAAACAGACTATTCTGCAATTTTTTTTTATTTAGAATTTAGAACTTTATTGGAAAGTTACAACATGCTAACGCACATTTTAAACAAAATTCAGACTATGCATTTATCAGTTAAACAAGATTTGATCCCTTAAAATATATTAAGATGATAGCACAAAAAAGAGAAGTGACAAAAAACTGTACTAAAGAGACTGCTCAGCAGTCTTACAGAGTTAATAGCAATCAGGATTTGGTTTTATCACAGAATAAAGATTCAGTATTTGACCATACAGTACTTGTTAGAGACAGCTCCCCACTCCCACTTATTTTCAACTTAAGTCCTTTCCGTAAAGAGTAAAAAAGTCTTGGAAGACTGAACTGTGTTTTACTGCTACATATGATAGGGTTTTGCATGAAGAATGTGACAAAACCCACATTAACAGAGACCTGTTAACAAGTTTGGGAAGGCAATGATCTTTTCAGCACACAAAATACAAGTCAAATAATTGCTTAAAACCATTATTAGGCAAAAGCTCTTGACACCAACCAAAGAGATACTAAAGTGCTGCTTCTGTAAGTGAGACACTTGATCTAGTTTATATTGCAAGAATGTTTGCTTCAGGTTGAAAAGGAAACGTTTTGCAATTACATGAAACTTCAGTTCAGTTTAAAATGCTATGACCCAACACAGTGTAACTGCTCTGAGAAAGATGTATGCTTTGTAACAATTTTTAATAGCTACCAAACATTTGTGTCATCGTAAAATAGTTTACTGTAAAATCCTCGGCATGTTAGTATGTTTTCCAATCAACTGTATTGTCCAGTGCTAAGCATCGAGCTCTAAATACACTATAATTCTTCAAGTTGTTAAGTTGCTGATCAAATGCTCCCCACTTCTGGATGAAATTTAGTCAAATTTCTTTTCTGCAAAAAACATTGTAGTGAGAATTATTGAAAACATGCTACAAGGAACCCTGACATTCAGGGTGCTTTATCAAACACAAAATGTTATATTTTTGAATTATATATTGGAAACACTGCACACAACTTGCATTGACCAGAAAAATTGGCAAGTCAAGTAAAAATGTGTATCTGCTTCTGGTGATGGAATGCGCGCCACATCCTGACAAGAGCCTTACATAGCCTCTTCTACTGCTCCTTTACCACCCAAAACAGCTTCACATCTTGGTCACTATCTTTTGGAACCAAGTTTTCATCAAGTTTGAACAAGGTATGTTGCTGAAGTGGGATGTTAGACCCAACCCAAGTTTGGCACATGCCAGTATGAAACCACCACCACCAGCCACTGTGGGAGAGATGGTTTTGGTTGGGAGATTTCATTTTGAAGTCATGCATGTGTAAGATGTTGTAAAAGTGTTTTTATATAGACAATACATACAGAAATATTCTAGCACTTTATAGAAAAACTATATTTAGTTCTGTAGCCACTGCTACAGAACTAAAAAAGTGTCTACTGGCAATTCACTACGACAGATTACATATGCAAGTTTAGCACCTCACATTTTAGCACTTACACGCACAAAAGCATTGTAGTTCAGGCAGAAGACAATTTATTGTAAGTTAATTTCTGTAACATACAACTAGATACCTAAGCAGCAGCATTGAGAGGGTAAAGGTGTTTTACTGTTCACAACAAGAAGTGTATCAAATAAAAATATTCATCTGGTTCACTTGTAAGTTATCTGAATGAAGTAGTCATAATACCTAGCTAACTTAGAATTCTGTTGACTAGTTTATTATGACATTAAATACATTTCACAATGTTTAATTAAGATAAATTATCTGTGGAAAAAAACCCGGAAAGAATGGACCTTAGAGTTTTATAACTGTCCCATCCTTTAAGTGTCCGCTTTAAAAAAGGGCCTGACTCTGAAGCCAGTTATATCTACTTCTATAGTCATCTCCATATTATCTGAACACCTTAGTCATTACTAGATTTTATCCTCACAACACCCCTGAGACAAGGAAGTATTAACCACCCCATTTCATAGCTGAGGAATTGAGTAACTTGTTCAAGATTACATAGGAAGTCTGTGATTGAGCCAGGAATTGAACTCAAGGAGATTTTAGTCTTAGTCTAGTGTCCTATTTAGAAGGACATAATTATAAGTTTTTAGGAAAAAAATATCTAAAAGCAGGCAGCTTTTTTTTGGCGGGCGAGGGAGTTTACAAGTGGGTTGTATTTTCCAGCCATGCTGGATTTCTACATTTGTAGAATAAAATCCTAAACAAGTTTATGTTATACATCAAAGTTCAACTTCACTGTAGTGTTGTTAATGCCCTTTTGGTCACACACTACTAAGTCCTAGTCTACACCAGGACATTAGGTCGACATAACTACATTGCTCAAGCGTGTGAAAAATCCACACCCCCTGAGAGATACAGTTAAGGCTGTGGTGTAGACAGTGCTAGGTCGATGGGAGAAGTCACCTGTCGACCTAGCTACCGCCTCTTGGGGAGCTGAAGTACCTACACTGACAGGAAAGAGTCTCCCATTGGCATCGGTACTGTCTTCACTGAAGCATTACCATGGCACTGTTGCTGCAGTGCAGCTGTAGCTGTTTGTGTGTAGACATACCTTCGGTCTAAATCCTTAAGTTAGGGAAGTTACCTTCCATTAAACTCAGATGTCAATGACAGTCAAAATAAACTTGAAATAAACCCTGTATCTTGACAGGAGGCAATTATATGCATGATACCAAAGCTGTCTAGAGTGCACAGAGTCAGCAGCTGATGGACATGCAAACATTTAAAACGTGTGTGTTCAGTTATGCCCACTTTTTCTTCTAATAACTAGAAGCAGGAAACTTTTCAACATCCATTGCACTAGATAAGAATGGATACGAATTACAGAAATGTTTTGATAGCTTCCCATTCACAACTAAAAGCCAAGATTTTCAGAAATAGGACCCTTAAGTTCAACTCTTCAGTAACCTGAAGGGTAGTGGAAGCTGTGAGTGCTCAGCACTCTTAAATTATTAGGCTTCTAAAGCCATATTTAGGCACCTGTTAGAAGCCTAACTTTAAGATCCTATTTTGAAAAAAACAGAGTCTTCATTTGTCTTGCTTCTGATATTAAACCCAGATCTTACTTGACTCATAAGTGGCCCCAGATATACTCTGCTCTATATTTTACTTTGCAATGGCAATTAAAAAAGTATACCATTACCCAAAAGCCTGACTAAAGAACAACAACATGCTACTTGTCTTTTCTTAGCTAGTCACACCTACATAAAAAGGTCACCAGCAAGCAGTTTTAGTTCAGAAGTGAGCAGTGCTAATAGGTTTTTTTAAAATATACTTGGGCTTGTCTACACTCATTTCAGTGGAAACACGACCTATGCCAATGGTAAGGGTTATCCTGGTGGCATTAGTGCTCTAGCTCCCCAATAGGCAGTAGCTAGGTCAACAGAAGCATTCTCTGGGGGTTAAGCCAGTTTAGCTGGGTCACACAGGGGGGTGGTTTTTTCACATCCCTGAACGATGTACTTAAACAAAAGATAATTTCCTAGTGGAGGCCAGGCCTCAGAACTTTCATTCAGCTGGAAGGAACTCTATTTTCTTCTTTAATATAAAGATATGTTTTCAAGAGTTAGGACCAGCAAGATATGATGCCTGGGCAGTAGACATAGACAGCTTTTGCTTTACTCAATCAGAGGAGGCAGGAGCACGTAATTCAGAGAGGGAGAAAGCCACGAGCCACACAGCAGACTAAATTTTGACCGAAGATCAGCTCTGTGTAACTTGAAAGCTTGTCCTTCACCAACAGGAGTTGGTCCAATAAAAGATATTCCCACCCTGTCTCTCAAATAGACAACTGCAAAGAGTTGTGTACTTTAAAGGAGAATGCCAGCACTCACTACAGTGCAAATTCTGGGCACCCAACTTCAGTTACCGGTAGATGGCCTCTTTTTCATAGGTGCTGAGCATCTTCAACTCCAGTTGGCTTCAACTTTTTGCAGAATGAAGTTGTGAAAAGTTATTCTTGCCTCATTCATTCCTGATAGTTCAATGCCATACCTGATTCTAGACTTTTGGCACAATCTCCCCTTAACCACACTTTTGTAGTCAATTTATTTTGCAATATACTATGTGTATGTTTAAAAAAGAAAAAAAGAAAAAAAAGATTTCCAAGTTAATAAAGCTTTTAAAAGGACATCAGTTCTCAGCTTTATATACTTACTCAGCCGCAGCTAGCTTTTGCAGTTTTTCCCTTTTCTTTGCAGACCAGTTAAGATCACCTCCTACAAACAGAAGTTATATTTATTTAGGAACTTCTGAAATGTGTCTTTATATGATATACTCAACTAGAAACATCTCTAACTTGAGAAAATGAAAGTCAATATACGAGCTGTAGCTCACGAAAGCTCATGCTCAAATAAATTGGTTAGTCTCTAAGGTGCCACAAGTACTCCTTTTCTTTTTAATAATATTGAGAGACCTTGGGATAAGACAAGACAGCAAATGGACAGAAGACTACAATTCGATATGGCAGCTAAAAGTCAATGCATTTCTAGGCTGCATAAACAAACAGACGTCAGAGCAAGAGCAATTGGTCTAGAGTTTATTAGAGTGAATTCAGTTCTAAGTAACAAGCTAAGTTCAGAGAAGAAAATTGATAAGTGCTAGAAGAAATTACTTAAAGATTTTTAGAAAGTTAACTATTTAGCTATCACCTCACCTAAGTTATAATATGATAGGAACAAAAATTTAAAGGGATAATTACCCAAGAAGGAGAGGAATTTAGGATGATAGGGCTAGGATTAACAGCATGTAGTAAAGAAAAAGTGAAGTTTTAGACTGAACATCAGGAACAGCTTTCTTGAGTGAAAAATATTTTAAACCAAGGAAAGTGGTGGAAGCCCTACAAAGCTTGGGGCATTTACACTATACAGGATAAAATGCTAGCATGTCCTTGATAGAAACAACCCAATATTAGCAATAAAATGGACTGAATGTAGCAGCTTTTCTCTGGCTCCATCGTTATCCAACCCCAATGTTGAAAATACAATTAGATGTACAAAAACAATCAAGGGGGAACTAGGATAATTTGCTTTCTGAAGAGCCAATGCAACTTTTACATATGCGAACACATAGCACTTGAACAGTTAGTAGGAGGTCGACAAAAGCAATCTGAAATTTTTCCAAACAGGGATAGGGAAATGGTCAGTGTCTTACTCAAAGCCTAGTATAAATGACCAAATCAGATATCCATGTGCAGGTGTACTGTATTCCTTTACTAAGGTTGATCTAACGATATTAAGTACCAGGTGTGTTAAAACTAGTGCTCAAGTTAGTTCAAAGGATAGGTTCGGAATCCCCTGCTTACCCTGGGATATTGGGAGTATTCAGCATATTGATAAGGTTGAGGGAATTTTCATGGTAATTGGCAAAGGAAACTTTTATATTGAGGTGATTTAGAAATGTCTCCATTACCCTCCATTAAGAGGGTAAAATTTTTAATCCACAGAGTTGAGCCAGAACAGGTTCATCACCCTGTGTAATACTAGTTACAGAGGAAAGATTTAGATCATTGTTTTAACTAAAATTACTGACTCAAACAGAAAATATGTAAAGAGACAATATAAACATGCACTTACCAGTAAGGTGATTCACAAAATACAGCATGACTACAGCTATTAGCGACACTAGAAAAGCAGAAGAGAGTTATAGTCAGCAAGGTTACTGTGAGGGGAAGAAAACCAACTCTTACCCTGAAATGCAATTAAGCAACAGTCAAATCTTTTAGGTAGCAGTGTTGACAGAAGTTGGGATTTAAAAATCAGCTAAGTGAATTAGGAGCATGTCCTATTGACTTATGCTCCTAACTCACTTAGCCACTTTGAAAACTCCACCTAGAACGTTTAAGCAAGATCAGGAAAATGGTCACTTAACATGGAAAAAAAAAATCTTTCCCTGAAGATCCCGTTTTACAAAGGTTCTGACTATACTTAATATCCATCTGACCTCATTTTCCCCCTCAAAAATTTCTTCAGTACCCAGTATAAAGTCCACTTGAGGGTAAATGATCAATACTCCAGTGAGAACTGATTACTCTCAACATCAGTTTATAAAACAAGCACCCAACTATCAATCTACACAACAGAAAATATTCACTGATGTGGACACAAACACACTGAGTATTAAGGAAAATATGTCATGTGAGCTCCCGTATATTCAGGAGCTGTAAGTTCCCACAGTAATGTACTTACAGCAAACACAAGCAGTGAAGAAGACTTCTAGAAACAGATACCCTCGAGAATCCAGTATTGTACCAGCTGCTATGGCAATAATTGCCAGACCCAGATTTTGGATAGACTGCATACTAAAACACAGGGTAAACAATCTGGTTATCCACATTACATGAGGAATTTTTTTATTATTTATTTTTTTATTATTTTTAAAGAAGCCAACATGCTTAAGAGTACCTAGAGTTTCCTTATTTGCATTTATAAAATACAGCTACAAGAAGAAGAAGAGTACTTGTGGCACCTTAGAGACTAACAAATCTATTTGAGCATAAGCTTTCATGAGCTACAGCTCACTTCATTGGATGCTTATGCTCAAATAAATTTGTTAGTCTCTAAGGTGCAACAAGTACTCCTTTTATTTTTGCGAATACAGACTAACACGACTGCTACTCTGAAACCTGTCAGCTGCTACTCTGAAACCTGTCAGCTGCTACTCTGAAACCTGTCAGCTACACGAAAGACGGTACACGGTCACAAGTTGCATCAAGGCATACAGAGGCAGATATGCAACAAGTACATTTTCAGATTGTACAAACTGTACCCACAAATCTGAGGACAGAATCAAGTTCTACATTTGTGACCTGTTAATTCTGCCAGTAATCCTTTAAATGTGAAAAGCAAAAGCTATTCTGGAGACGGTAATTTCAGAAGAATGAAAACGTATTAGATTTGTTTGATATCAAAACAAGCATATCTTGAAGAATTTGAGGACTGTTCCTAGCTTGAATAATTTTATAAGATAATTTCATTGCAACAAACATATTAGCAACCACTCTGGAATAAGATACTCAAAATTTAAATGGTTCTTCTGTATTTGGAAGTACCCGCTGTAGACCTCCCCTGGGAGACAAATATATGAATACTTACAAGCCATAAGCAGTTCCCAGCTGATGTTCCGGAACCACAAAAGCTACCATTGGCCACAAAGCACAGGCAAGCAGTGAATAGGCTACTCCTAATATACACTGTTGAAAACAAGATTATAATAAATATATTCTAAAATATATATATAGAAAGAGAGAGAGGCTGGTGTTAAATACAACTAACTCTACAAGTACTAAAATATAGTATTTGGTATAGATTTTAATAAAAGGATGACATTTCTGTCAACAGTTTCCTCAGCAGAAATGTCAGACTCAATAAACATATGAGTATAAGCAAGTAATGGTATTTTGGCAACAAGCTTCTGGATGAGCTTTGCATAAGCAGAATAAGCCAATTAGGAAAAAAGTTTAAGTATATAATACACAGAAAAGCCAATTTATTTAAAAAAAAAAAACCAAGCTGAGTGGTTAAATTGTACCAGGTATGATTAGGGATAACCTGGTAACATTGTAGGGATCTTCAACAACTCATAGTGGAAGCTCTCAATTGGGGAATTAATATTAAAAAACTCATTGTTTCTGAACAGTACAATCAAGCACCAATGAAACCTTTACACCAATCACCACATATGCCACATTTTACAGGAAGCTTTTAGACTATCTTCATACCAATAAGAAAAGAATTACAAAAACTCTTCCCTCTCCTATCACCTGGAAAGCCTGGTGCCTTAGTAAAAGTCCACTGTACAGGCCTTCGGAGGAGTGAACATTTTAATTATGTTTTAATGATATCCAAGTTAGATGAAATAGCTTTTCAGCACATACCTGTCAGACCTTAAAATTGTAATGCTATCAAAACAAGTACTGTGTTACACCGGAAAGCAGGATAGACACGCTGCTAGCCCTGATGGGTTGTTAGGTATTGATCTTCAGTCTGTCAGTGCTTTAGGGCTGACTTTTTGGGGCCTCAAGTAGTATGTCTTGGAAAGGTGGTACGGACAGAAGGTAGGGGTTTTCTGGCAGTACCTCACACACACACACACACACGTCAATAAAATGGATGTGTGAAGCTGTTTAGGGGTTTCAGGTATTTGTACACAACTGCCAGAACAGAAAACAGCCGATCATAGAATCACAGAACTGGAAGGGACCTCAAGAGATCATCTAGTCCAGTCCCCCTCACTTGTTGCAGGGCTAATTATCTAGACCATTCCTGAAAGGTGTTTGTCTAACGGGCTCTTAAAAGTCTCCAATGATGGACATTCCACAACCTCCCTATGCAATTTATTCCAGTGCTTAACCACGCTGACAGTTAGGAAGTTTTTCCTAATGTCTAACTAAACCTCCCTTGCTGCAATTTAAGCCCATTGCTTCTTGTCCTATCCTCAGAGGTTAAGAAAAACAGTTTTTCTTCCTTCGCATACTGGAAAATTGTTGTTATGTTCTCTCTCAGTCCTCTCTTTCCAGACTAAACAAACCCAGCTTTTTCAGTCTTCCCTCATAGGTCATGTTTTCTAGACCTTTAATCATTTTTGTTGCTATTCTCTGAACTCTCTCCAATTTGCCCACATCCTTCCTGAAGCGTGGTGCCCAGAACTGGACACAATACTCCAGCTGAGGCCTAATCAGCACGGAGTAGAGTGGAAGAATTACTTCTCGTGTCTTGCTTATGACACTCCCGCTAATACATCCCAGGATGATGTTTGCTTTTTTTTTTTTTTTTTTTTTTTTTTTGGGGGGGGGGGGGGGGGGGGTGTGCAATAGCGGTACATCCAGCCCATTATTTACCAGTGGCCAATACCAAAGGAAAATGCAAGTATGTTCCAGGGGCAGACTGTGGAAAGCCTCAGAGCCTGGGAGCTTCTTCCTATAGCCGCCAGCTGTTTGTAAGTAGGAGGAGGTGGCTGCAGAATTGCAGTCTTACAACCCACCCTCTGCCCTCTACAGATTCCAAAGGAGCACAGGAATTACTCTAACGGATTAGACCTGAGTTAATGACTTACCAATAAGGGAAGTGTCCTGCTAACCTCTCCCACCCCCAGTGGTTGGCTTGTATCCTGAAGCATAAAGGCTTATAATCTTTATAAAAGTTTGCTTAATTAATGTAACTGGGGTGATCATTAGCCACGAGTGTCTAATACAGTTTTAAAGTCCTATTAAGCTGTCTATGTCTACACTACTAAGAGAGCGATGCTACTGCGATTGATGCACCGGGGTTCAATTTAGCAGGTCTAGTTAAGATCCGCTAAATCTACAGCAGAGCGCTCTCTGGTCAACTCCAGCTCTCCACCGGGAACGAGATGAGTAAGGTAAGTCAACAGGAGACTGTCTCCCGTCGACCCAACGCAATGTAGACACCGCAATAAGATTACCTAAACTATGTCGACTCCAGCTATGTTACTCATGTAGCCTAACTTAGATCAGCTTACCATGGTAGTGTAGACGTAGCCATAACTTCAAGCAGATAATCATGTTGTGTAAAATATTCCCTAACTTCACTTTTAATTTCTGTTTCATGTAGCGTTCCCTGTTCTTGTATTCAAAGAGAGTAAACAGGAGTGCCTGATTAACTTTCTCTACGCCATTCATTATTCTCTATCTCCATGGTGGTGGACTAGTGGGCACAGTGCCAGCAATATGGTCAAAAGAGCATGATAAATACAATTTATCATATGGCTATTAGATAAGATCACATATGTACACAATTAAAGTCATTGTTACCAGCAAGATTTACCATAGCAATCCAAGGGTTCCAGAAAGTAAAGGCCAACATAATGTGAGAAGCAAGGGTTGCCACTACAGCAAACATAACCCAGATAATATTTCTTCCAAGTTTATCCACCAGGAATCCAAAGACAGGGGACATGGGTGCTGATATGATATATACAATGCTACAAAGAAGTGATAAGGAGAGTTTGAAAACACATTTAGTCTACATTTTAAATCATAAGGCAACTTCTGTCTTTCCATCATGAAGCATCACTATCTAAAACACCAAATTCCCTCTCACTGTGGAGCCCCACGCTTGAATTGTTCTGGGATGCTTGAGGGCATAACAAATACATTCCATCTCCAATAAATAAATATCAAAACAGCATAATTATATTGCAGAAAGGCAATTAGCCATTTGTAGAAGTCAGAAGGGCATCATCCCAGAGACCAAGATGCCTAGGTAGCCAGCGGTGTGGTCTACTGGTTAGTACACAGGAATGATTTACGAGCGATGGATTCTGTTTCTGGCACTAACAGTCACTTGTATGATGTTAAGCAACTCATTCACCCTCTCTGTTTCCTCAGTCTACCTCACAGATTTGTTATTATACTTTAGTTAGTTGATTGCTGAGTACTATATAGCTACAAAGCATAATTAGCCTACCTTAATAAGCTCTGCTGGGGAAAGGAGTGCTACTCAGTACATGACTCTTCTAACAGTGGTCACAAAACAGATCTTTCCTTGTCTAAACGAAGTTCCATGATTCATTTCTATAGTTTGGACTTCCCACAAGGGAGGGACTGATGCTCCTTGATAGAATAGCCTACGCATACCCCCGGGAACGCATTAGTCATACAGCACAACACAAATATGTTTGAAGACAAGATTTTTGAGAAAGACTCTCTACTCTCTCCCTAGACTAACAGACCATAGTGACTGACACGCTCTTACATAAAATCCTTTAATCAAGTAAATTTGCAGGAGTACCTGTTAATTGCACTTGCTTCTTGAGAAGAAAATTTGAATTTCTCAATGAAGAAAACCCTAAAGTAAAATCCACAGAGGAGTTTTAGAATATTTTTTACCCATTTAAAATGTTACTGTTTTAGCTTAAATTTGACAGTGAAAATAGGAAAAAATCATATTTACTAAGTTTTTTTAAACAGTTTTTGACATAAACATAAAAATGCATGTTACAGAAAATGAAATCCTCCAGAGAACAAAAAAATTCTATATGCAGTATCAAAGGTATTTAGGAGATGGATTTCTATGATGGAAGGTTCTAAAAATGTTTTCTTCTACATCAGAAGTAAGTAAGTCATCAAAAGCACAACTCACTGGTGGCTAACCTAGTGATGGGACAGGAAGGACCAAGCCACTGTATTAGACCAGCCAAAGCAGGACCTTTTGGAGAGAATGCATAAGCAAAATGGAAAAGCCGGACAACTATCTTAGTGTGGAGAAGTCTGATGGTTAGTGATGCTTAGTCAAATGTCCACTTAACATGGCAGCGGAGAACACAAAATGGCAGCCTTCCATGGCTCTTGCTGCATTAAAATTGCACGTTTTAAGTAACCCAATTCCAAGTTTTAGGTAACAAATGTAACATGCATTACGCCAACTCAACCAGTGCTAAAACCTAAAGTGTATTTTCTAGAAAGTGCAACAGATAAGAAAATCCACATCACAACTCTCAAACGGTAAGAGATGGCACAAGCAATGTCACTGAAGAGACATCAAAAGCAGACTAACATGCAGAACTGCTACAAAAACTTTTCCTAATGATTTCTTGAAAAATAAAACAATAATTTTTCATTTTAAATATATCTTTAAAAATTTACATTGGCACAAAGTTAATGGACAAAACTACTTGTAGAGACAAACTGGTATGGTACATTAGGAAGTGATGTTTCTGATGCAGGTTTTGTTTATATTTCATTTTTAAAAAGGGGGGGTCGGAGGAAGGGAGGGAAAGAGAGAGACACTTACTTCCCAAGTCCAATGAAAGGAAACACAGCCGCATAATAACAAACACAGATTATAAATATGAGCCACAAGGACAACGAGAAGTCTTTCACATCAGTTAATTTAATCACTTCACCTTCAGAAAGAAAGAAATATTGGGATCAATGCAAGTTATCTATAGGTAAGTTTAATATTTTTAAACGCTGAATAAAACTAAATAATGCATTGTAGAATTGAGCATTCATGTAGTTAGATTTTGTATGATATAGTCTCACTGTATCATAAATTGTGCAAGAGGGAGCTAATGACAAGTTTAAACCAGCATTTTCTTGATCCTATCTTAATGCTATAGAATTGCCAAAACTGAAGACTAAAGTCCAATGTATTCCATGGCAAGCTGGACATAAATTCTGTGGCACGGTCCCTAGAGTCAGAGACAGTCTGGGAGCAGCAGAGTGGAACATCTGCAAAGACTTCTATTTAAATAAAGAAGTTGTCAATTGAAAAGTGAAATTTTGCTGCAACCCCGAACTATGGAGAAGTGATTAAATATGGGAACAGAGCAAAACAAACTATTTGCAGTATGCCTCAGATTTTTGTATAGACAACACATCACTACAGATTGTTGGGGGAAGATGTATACTTTGGCACTTGTGTAAAAGAAAGTTGGACTCTTCAAACCTAGAGAGCACAGGAGGCTTTTGAGGTTGCAGGATGCATATTAGCTGGATGTTTCTATTAATAGTAAGCAGTTATTAAACAGCTACGGCTTACATTTATATGGTCTTGATTTCAGAGTAAAACATGGGGCATGAACTGTCCTTTCTGTAGGCTCGAGAGCCATTACATCCAGTTTTCACTCATGTTTTCCAATCATAACAGCTAGAAGCAGGGTTTGGTTTTTTATTAAATCAAGGATTTTGCAGCAAGAAGAGGATGAGGGGTAGTAAAATCAGAGCACTGGGAGCCTGATATGACTAATGGACAGATACCCTTTAAAATTAAATTCCAGTTATTTTGTTCTAGAGTGAAAGATACGAGTCCAGGTTATATACACACTTTAAATAACTGATATAGTACTATAGATGAACATACTAAGCAATCTGAGCGTTTTAACTATTGTTATCACTCACCAGTTTTTCCTTGCTCTTTACAAAGGATTTTTTCTGCTCTCTTGTCCAGATAAGCAAGAATCAATGCACAGCTTAGTGAAAAGATACATGTTACACCACCTGGAAGAGGAGACATTCACTGTACAGTAGTAACTCCAGAAAGATTTAGCTCTTAGAATATGTATGTTTTATCATACATCTCTAAACAGACCAGACCAGTCTAACAATCGCAGAGTATACTATGACCACCAGCTGCTGGCATTATAAAACTAAATAATGGACTACTTCAAAGTCTTTAAAGAACGTAAAGATATTTCGGCTTACTAAACACCACCTTATACAGACACCACCTTAAAATCTTTTACCTTTTATTTTCAAAAACAAGTGTTGAAAGTACAATTGTGCCTGTATTTGATTACAGATAACTGCACTTATCTAGAAATATAGTTCCCTGACTACACACACAAATCAGCAGTTACAGGATAGTGAGTGTAATGTGTGAGCAATTCTGCACCAAAGGTTAGCTGTACTTGGAATATCAGAAGCAAAGCACAAGCCCAGATGTAAGCAGGAGCAATGTCTTAATACCCATGGTTTGGTTTTGTGGGGGGGGGAAAAAAGACCTCACCCAAGTGGAAATTTTCTCTCTCTTCAGAGTACAAATGAATAAACATGTACAAGAACTTTGACATACTGCCTTTTTGAGGACAAGGAATGCACATAGTTCAGTGGAAGTTAAAAATCTGCCCATGATTTCCAAGCATATGCAAGACATGAAGGCCATTATACATCCCCATAATGAAGACTAACTTTGATTTCAGTTGCTGGTTTATACACACCATAACACACCACTAACTGTCAATCAAATGTGATAACTTCCCAGACGTTGACTTTACTTAAAGTTTGAACTTATTGCTGGCAGTAAAGACTTGCCTTGCCAGTTATACTACTGCTCTCAGACTCATCTACAGTTTATTTTCAACATTATCAAGCAAATTTTCAACTGAAGAACTCATAATAACTTATCACTCATTTAGCTTTTTCTAGTTCATGCATATTATTTAAAATGTTCAGTGTTTGTTGCTTATGTCATGTAGCATTCAGGATTTTCATACATGTGTCACTGATGACTTTTTTTTAAAAATATTTACTAACCTATCATGAGTGTAAATCCAAGTGTACTGTGACCTGTAGAGCCCAGCAGATTCTGAACTCTGGAGTATATCCATCCCATGATATTCATATTCACAGTGCTCCCCTAGACAGAAAGGACGGTCATGAAGAATATTGCAGTTTACAATTCTATTATAGTTTTAAAAGGATCAGCTGAGGTGAACCGTTTAAGTCTCACCAAATGCCCAATAAATATCAGTGTCTAAGAAAAGCCATCTGAAAAAGAATGGATCTACAAAGTAAGCTTGATTTATGCATCCGAAGGTATAAAATTAAAATTGCAACTAGTACAAGAATTGAATAGGTTCAAGATTACAAAGAATCCAGTCACATACAAAGTGTCAGAAGAAACCCATACTAGATCTTTCTGCACTAGCAGCAATATCACCATGAACTCTACATTAAACACTGCAATGGCTTATGTGTTATATGTATGATTTGTTTAACCCATACTTTAAACCAAGTAGCAGACTTCAGGAGGACATGTCTAACTAGAGCAGAAGATAGTCCTCCCAGAACAAGGGATATTCTAATGATCTGTTAAGGGAAGGCTGGAAAAGGAAAAAGAAAAAGGAATTTTTTGCCAGAAGCTGGGAATGGGCAACAGGGAATTGATCACTCGGTGATTACCTCTTCTGTTCTCATTCCCTCTGGGGCACCTGTCATTGGCCACAGTTGGAAGTCAAGATACTGAGCTAGATTGACCTTTGGTCTGACCCAGTATGGCCGTTCTTATGTTCTTAATACAGCCGATTCTTATTTCCTAGCCCAAACAAAATGAATAGCAGGCCTATCGTTGGATGGCAGGTCAGATATATTTATATAAAGTCCATAAAATACTCTTGTAACACTTCCATACTGAACAGCTATGTTGCAGAGTAAGCACAGTTAGAAGCTCAGGTCCCAAATCAATTGATGTATACTGCAAATTAAAATGCCAAAAAAAAAAAAAAGCAAGCTAAAATTCAGCCAAGTTGACACTCATGGTGTACACTGTATCAGTAAAGTCTGTTGTACATTTTAAAAATTCACCCTTGAAGAAGGCAGACATTCCTGCCCTGCCTTTGTATGCAATATTAGTTTATACCAGGGCCTCTTCAGAAGTTTGACAGTTAAAACCTCAAGAAACTGCTGCGTCCTGGTGGTTACATCATGCAAGCGGTAATGCACAACATCCACGTTGGAGTTGAAAATGCTCTCTTATGAGATTCTTCGTAAATGGTGTTTTGGCAATTTTCCATTAGTGCATCTTGACCTTACCACACAGTTCCCTCTTCCAAGAAGTACAAAGTCACATTTTAAACATATGATTATATAAAAATAGTGTTATAGGTCTTCATACTTACAATTCTGGCCATGCTAAGTTGTAATCCAAACACGAGGTTTAATTCCTTGCCTTTAAACCAACTGACAGCATAGGTGTTTTGTGCTACTGCTAAGGATTCCCCACCAATTCTAAATAAGGAAAAGAGAAATATGTAAAAATGTAATCTGAACACCTGTTGTGATATAACAAGTCAGTACAATGAATTGACTTCAGTTTGTGTAGTGCTGTGTAGGTTCACTTGAATTTTAGATGTGTCCATGTAACAGGAATCATAACTAATAGAAACATGTAGGAAAGACAGGTTTTGCATTTTGAAGACGATAGCAAAAAGTGGGAAAGAATAACCTGAAGTCTATGAAAATGGATTACAATTGCCTTTGGTTGTGCAAAGAGCAATGTGAAGAAAGCAGAGGCAAAAGTGAAGTGAGACTGCAGCACCTTCTTAGCTGAGATGGAATAGTGTAAGAGCCAACGGGTGATGACTGAAGTTAACAGAGCCAGGATTTCACAAAACTAAAGTATGTGTTTATTGTTGCTCATCCATAGTATGTCATGGATTGTCAAACTTTTTCATACTGTCGATCAGATGCATCTGATGAAGTGGGTTCCAGCCCATGAAAGCTTTTATGCCCAAATAAATGTTAGTCTCTAAGGTGCCACAAGGGCTCCTCGTTGTTTTTGCTGATACAGACTAACATGGCTACCACTCTGAAACCTGTAACCTTAATAAAGGTATCTTATATCTTTTCATTTGTGATCCTGCAACATCCCTAAGGGAACTACAGCAATTATTTACATGTTAAATTGTATTAAATGCTAAAACACATTACTTTTACAACTAGAGACAAGGAGCACCAGCACCAGAGTGCAATTCAGATGACTGCTTGGCCTGCTGGTTATGTATGGTTTCGTTATTGTTTAAATTCAATGAAGACATTTATTAAACACAGCACTGAAACATTAGAAAGTCATTTCCAATTTCTAATTCTTTAATAAATTTAGGAATGCAATTGCAACCGTCCACAGACCTCCCTGAAGATATATGTAGACTGTGGGAGCACAAGTATGCCAAGCACTTTGTAGAACACAGAAAAAGGTGGCCATGCCTCTAAGTGCATATAATCTGATGTTGACCTTTTACCTAGACTTACCCAAATACAAATCTGCCAGCTTCCATTAGCCAAAAAGCATTAAGTAGAGCTCCCATCGCAAAGATCACCTGTAAAATAGTAACATGTAAACAAAAAACACCAAATTTTTAGTAACCCAACTTTAAACTAAAATGATTCTGGAACATCAAACTACACAAATCACATACCATGCGAGCTAAGAAGCTGGTTTTTGCTTAGTGATTTTTTTCCCTGAAAGCTAGCAAACATATGGAACTTCGCAACATTTTAATGCTTAAATGCTCATTAGCACATTAAATACACACGTTTGTAAGTATGCACAACACTACCTAGTAAATTTAATCAAATGCCTACTGACTAATATCCAGTTGTTAACTGATGCAAAATGAATTTCTGGTCAAGCATTTAAGTTTAAAAACATAAAAAGAAAGTCTCTTTGTAGATGTATTCTTCATACTAGCTGCTGAAGGCACCCAAAAGTGTGAATGAACATTTGAACTTATGGAAAGGGTTTTTTTTAGAATTACTAATTATAGTCAGTTCCTGTCACTAATGTGTTATCATGCACAGAATATGGATTAATGCATTACCCAGTTACTTTAGTTTCAATAAATATAAACAAGCTAATAAGCTTGAAAACTGCTACAAAATCCTTACAAAAATATTGTTTGCAAAGCCTGGTTAATTGTACCCAAACCTACAGCAGTTTATGTACATGCAGTATTCCTATAACTAAAAATATAGGAAATATAAATCTGTGAAATAGTTTTCCCTAGCTTTAAAGGAGCTTAACTATTGGCCATGTTATCTGATTACCCCTCACCGCAGGAAGATGAACAAAAGTTACTGCAAGGCCACATGGGAGGAAGGATGTTTACAGGGCACTGTACTTTATCACTACATAAGGCAATCAGAACTATTACAGAACATATGCACCAGACGTGCTCTATGTTCTGAGGCCGTGCAGCTTTCAGGTAGAAGGGAAGAATCAGGACAACTGTTAACAAGGCACACGATTCACCTCAAAAACCAAGTACAGGTGAATGCACTAACAATAACCATCCTGGAGAAATGTGGGCAACAGCAAGTCTTTATACAACTCCAGCCCCAAATACACACTGTAAACTGTACATAACTGCTTTGCAATAATAAATAAAAATAAAAAAATAATTATTCAATTTTATTTTGAACAATATAGGCAGGTATATCTTAGAAAATACCTCTACGGGTTTCTTAAGGCAACTCCACAATTGTTAATCCTAGCCGGGTTTTTGCCTGCAACCCTCTATCTGAAATGCACACGGTTATGGAAAGGCATAATGCATATTAGCTAGCACAGATTATGCATTTTGTTCAGCAAACCCTTCAACATCATGAGACAGCCTGCTGTGCCCCCTTTTGTTTGCACTTACCTGTCCAACACAAACAAAGGAGCTAAATATTATGGTGCCCAACCTGTCAACGAAAATTTGAGATATTTAAAACTTTAAAGCCAGAGATATTAGAGTACATTGAAAATATTTAACACTACTACACATTAAAAACAGAAGTGCTTCTGAAGCGGTCTTAGGTTTGGAGATTTACATCAAACTGCCCAGAGATCTCTTTTCTACCTGTTACTAAGTGTGTGCTCCAGGATGAGGAAACTGCTATTGTCTGCGACAAGCAGAAATATTATTTGGAAGAGTACATATGTTCAGTGCATGGCTTGGGACTTCTAGCTCTGTTTAAGAGAATTTACATCAGAAAGCTCCCTATTACATGGACATGCCAGAGCTCTCTCTGGCTAAATATTGCTTATCTGATCATTAGCAGTAAAAAAAAAGTCTGGCACTCTTCATACACGCTTTCTTTGTGTTACTGATGCATCTGTTGCACTAATTGTATTAGAAATGCCATACTTCCTTCCCCAAAACCTTAAAATTGAATGTGTAAACATATTGAGGGGACTGGACTAGATGATCTCTGGAGGTCCCTTCCAGTCCTACAATTCTATTATTCTATGATTATACTTTATAAACAATAACTGATCCTTTGTTTTATACTAGGTTTGATGTTCATATCACCCCAGACATGTATCTAACAGATCTGAGAAACAGAAGTGCACATGTTCTGGTTTTCAAGTACCATGATCAGTTTCCAATTCATTTAAAACCTGTAACTTTAATCTTCATGTTATGTGTCATACCGCCTTCCTTCTAACAATGAAGTGACATAACTAGAATACAGTGAAAACATTACACCATAGGCGCTGACTCCATGGGTACTTAGCACCAATCGGCAGCCAGCTTCCCTCCCACCCCACAGGTCTCCTGTCCACAGGCAGCCGCACTGATCAACTCCTGCCCCTTCCTCCCAGCACCACGCACCCACCGCCATCAGCTGTTCCACAGCATGCTCCACAGGATGTGGGGCGAGCGGAGGAGCGGGGACAGGGCGCACTCAGAGGAGGAGCAGAACTGGGCAAGAAGAGGCAGGGCAGGGGCAGAGCAGGGGGTTGGTCGGCACCCAAGCCCAAAGGAAGCATCATAGCAAAGGACACATATGCCTCATTTTTAACGGGATTCAGTTATTACTTTTAAAAAACTGAAAATGTATTCTTTCCACAATGTATGAGCACCATTCAGCACTTTGTAGTCAAAATTCCCACTAAATGTAATCGTTTTGCTCTGTAGTGAGTGAATATTTACTTCAGAGGTTGGAGGAATCAAAGCTCCTATGCAGTTTTTCCACTTGCAGACTCTCTCATACTATTGCTGCATGTACAAGAGATTCATATACCCAGAAGTTTAAAAAACACCACAGTACTATTTTTGAAGTACAGCTTTTAAGACACTACTCCTCTTTAAATAAGCCTGTATTAAATATGGGAATCTATCTGCCTACCTTTGAACAGTTTGGAACTTTGGAACAGTTTCTCAGTAAATAAGCATATAGTATAACTTAGTACACAAACCAGAAAACTAAAGTTGTGAAATATTTCCGATCAAGGTGAATTGATTTAAATCACTGAATTCAAATCATGCTTAAATCAGCAAGCAGGAAACCTTGATTTAAAAGTGTTATTCTTGTTTTATATATTTGTACCTGGGGTAGGTCTACATATAGAGTTGGGGTGTAATTTCCAACCTGAGGAGTCATTTGTGCTAGCTCTGATCTAGTGTGCTAAAAACAGAGCACAGGTAATGGCAGCATGACCCACAGGAAGGGCTAGCCATCACCAAGTACATGCCGAGGGTCTCTGATGGGTACATACTTGGGGCAGCTTGTCCATCCTGCTACTGGTGCCTCCACAGTTACAATCTATTTTTAAGCATGCTCGCTAAATCAGAGCTAGCGCAGATGTGTCTCCTTGAGCGGGGAATCATATCCCTAGATTCAAGTGTACACACAGTCTTAGCTGTTTTCCTAAAGAAAGACTACATCAAATAATGAGAATGAACCATTCAAACACATTGATTAGCAACACATATAGCCCTTCCACTAAATTTAGTACTTTGTTAGCCTGAAGAATACACTAAATCTATAAACGTTTATTTAAGCAGTTATATAAACTAACATATTTGTCCAGATTCTTAATTTTTACATTTTTTTGTTATGTTAGAAAATGGCATGACACACTTCTGATTTGCTAGATTACTGTATTTCACTTAGTATTTGTGTCAATTGGATGGAAATTGAAATGCAATTAAAAGGTGTATTTTAAAATGCATTTTTGTACTTTATGAAGCCACCTTACATGTGCTGATATATAACAAACTTTACCAAAAGTAATTAAGCAGAATGGAAGTATCAGCTGTAGTTCACAAATTGACTGATCATTTCAGATCACTATGGACCAGAATTTCTAAAGTAAATGTGCTTACTGAGCTAAGACACTTTTGAAAATCCCACTAGGCACCTAAATCTGGCCTGCCTTCTCAAAACTAGATCTCATCCTCTCCATAACTAGTTTTTAATCCTAGATTGGAGGAGGAAAACAAAACTTTCCTGCTTTTTCATCTTCCAGTTAGTTTCTCAACTTTGAATAAAATAGTCCACATGAAGAAAACTCTCTCCACACTTGATACTGAAACCCAAAAGTAATTAAGGCACAAGATTTTCAGCACAACTAAAAGTACTTACATTATGAAAAGTATCAGCATTCACTCCATTGTAATATGAATACTTCACGCAGTACATAACTTTGGGATGCTTATAAAACTTGAGTTGACTTCAAAATATAAAGATATTTTACCCTAAGTTTGTACATAATTTAAAAAGCTACACCACCCTTTAACGCATTAAAATTTGAGGACTGCTCACTGATGCAGCAGATTTTTATTTAAATTATTGTGCTGTATTATAGTAAATGTAGGCCTTAACATAAGTTATCAATTTCAAGTCTCATTTCAAACAGGGTTGTTTTTTAATGCAATTAAGTTAAAAAAAAAACCACATATCACCCTGATTTTAAGGGTTTTTTTTAAATGAATCTAACATATTATCCACCCTCTTTCACAAATGTGTTTTTCTATAAACAGATTTTGCAGCTTATTCAGATTTAAACACTCAAAGAAACTCAGTGAAAGCTGGTAGAATGTCACACTTCAAAGGATCAAGTCATTAGAAGGGCAGATGCATGTCCAGAAAAATCTCATCTACATTTTCAGTGTAGATGACAGTGTTGTCTCCTTACCTTATTCCAAATACTCTGTCTATCAGAAAGCCTCCAAAGAAACAGAGAACCACATTGGGCCAGGAATACCAGGCATACAATGCCATGAATGTAGCTGTGTTCACCTTCATATCCTAAAAATATGCAAAATTTACAAAAAGTGTCAGTTAGCACTACTTTAATTAGAGTGACAGGTGACAATTTCTAAGACAGCATCTAATAATTAAAACATTAAAAATGCAGCCTTCCTTTTAAGAGAAACTGTCACCAGGTGTTTAGAAATCCAAAGGCAAGTCTTGATAAATTCAATTGCCATAGATAAGCAGAAAACTTCCAGGGGCAAAGGGTAAGCCTTGCCTATAAAGCCTCTGTAGAATTTGAATGGGAAGATTTTTAAAAGGAAGTCAAAGGGAATGCTGGGTCCTTAACTGCCCTTTGTGCCTCTTAAAATCCCCCCAAGTTAGTTAGTTTTAAACCAGTTTCTAGCTCTTGCTGTGAAGAAACCATTCCAAATGTGACGCAAATGTAACCAATGCAGACAGAGTCTGAAATGAGAGATTTTAACCACCCGAGGTTCAAATTCTAATCCAGACATATCATTCATATGCTGGGGAGCTCATCCAGGAGAAAACAAGGAAAAGAAAATATAGGGAAAATACGACAGGGGTGGTGGAGAGCATCTCTTCCCTCGGGTCACTGTACTTCAGTCTTAGCTAGAAATCCCGAGGTCCTTGCTTTGCCTCCAGAGATGCACAGAGGAGATCCCACCCAGAGCATGGCTTCATGGGATGCAGCAAATGCAAGCCTTCTCTATGGAATCCCCAAATCCTGCCTCCGCCTCCTCCTCCCCTGCACAGTCTTAGGTCTAGTCTACACTACCGTGCTACACTGGCGCAGCCTGTAGCATGTCTGGTGAAGACATGCTATGCTGAGCGCTCTCCTATTGGCTTAATTATTCTACCTCAACGAGAGGAGGAAGATATGTCAGTGTCTCCCCCCAACTTAAGCATTGTCCATACCAGCGCTGGGTTGATGTAACTTGCACCACTTAGAGAGGTGGCTTTTTCACATCCCTGAACGATGTAAGTTACATTGATTTAAGCAGTAGTGTAGACAAGCCCTTAGATTTGCCCCTAAAACTGCTTTTACATCTACAATTTTTGGAAGATTTCAGTCATACCCCAAACCCTAAGCACAAGTGAAGCCTGGATATAGAGAAGGAGAAGTCTTACTGCTGACATGCAAAAGAATGGTGCCAAGCAACACAAAAGGCAAATACCCTAAAACAGTCAGATGCGGACTGTATTCTTACAGAATGTTAAAATTAAACTAAACTAACCTCCAAGCTGATTTCTATAATCTCTTGAAAGACAACATGGTTCAGTGTTAAAATTTGGGTTAAGATAACAAGAAATAAGCAAAATTTTGACAGGTATATAAACACTGTTTAAATGGAGAGCCTTCAACATGCAAAATACCAATGGATTTTGCATATCAATTTGTCTTTGAGTAAACTACACGAGTAATTATTTCCTCTTCGTTTTGGTTTACTAAGAGCCCAACTATGCAATTTTTACTTGTAATGAGTAGCATTTACCCACATGACTAGCCCCAACTAAGTGAGTGGGATTATTTGTGCACAGATACTACTCAGTGAGAGTAAGGGTCATGGATGTTAATCACACTGCTTAATAGACTATAGGAAGGTGATCAGGTACTATGGTGATAAGCACAGTATAAGAAATTAGATAGAATCACTAGTTACTGAATAAATGACCCAGACTTTTTGCATATACTCAACTTCTTCCTTGCAACATAATCAATACATTTTCAGATGGTCATTACTTCTCTAGAGTTTGAGAACTTCAATTAGAGAGCCATCTGAATGTGACATTTCAGTCATTTTTCACCCTTGATTTTAAAGCAAGAGGCGGTTTGTATGCTTACTGCAATCACATAAAGAAGAATCTGGTAGATTTTATGCAGCATTATTCCACAAGCTCATCTATAACTACATGCAGAACGCTACTTGAATGTTATATAGTAGTTGAGATTTCAAAAGCAAAAAGTCATTGAATAAAAATATGATTCCCAAAGCAACTCTAACGCTGCTACTTTCAATATAAGCAATATTTTTGTGTTATTCCGGCATATGACCCTAGCTTTAGGCTTTGTCTACACTAGCACTTTGTCCGCAAAAGTTTTTTTGTTAGGGGGTGTGGGGAAAAAAACACAACACACACCCCTGAGCGACATAAATCTCACCAACCAAAGCACCTGTGTGGATAGCACTATGTCAGCAGGAGATAGCTACCACCACTTGTTGGGGGTGGTTTAATTATGCTGGTGGGAGAGCTCTTTCCTGCTGCCACAGAGCAGCTACACAGGAGACCTTACAGCAGCGCAGCTGCAGCAGTACAGCTGTGCCGCTGTAAGGTTCGTAGTGTAGACATCACCTTAATGCCTTTAATACATGCAGTCTCAGTCATAGTTCTACTCCTCCCCATCACCTCTTTTTAAAATAAAAAGGAGCTGCCAGGTGCAACTGACTGCTGCCAAATGGACATGCAAATGTGCTATTCCAGATAAGCAGGTTGCAGCTCATGTGGAGAACACTGTGAAGGGTCACAAGAAAGTCACACTCATGAGTATCCAGTTATTTGCATGTACACAGAGTGTATTACTCCAGTTCATGAGCTCTCACCTTGATAAGGAAGGTCAGGTATTGCACATGTACAGTAGTTTTAGATTTAAAACCTAAACTACAGTACTTGACAATGCTCTTGTTATAAAGATAAGTAGTCAACCCACTGGTTAACTAAATTACATGGGTGATTTCCCCATTCCACTAATGCATGGTTAAAGTTCTCTTGATAGGTTATTCAAAAGTAAGATTACTGAAAACAATCCCCCCAGAAGAGTCGGTTATTATATATAAGGAATTTTCGCCACTTACCCTTTGAACCTGAGTCTGCAGAGCTGCTGGATTGTCATAGCAAAAATAGCTACCTACAAGGAGAATGAAAATACTAAATAAGCTTAGATACACTATTTTAGACATATTGAATACAAAACTAAGATTATCTTAATAGAGACAATCTAGCCACTTTGTACAATCACATTGGATTGCATTTTAATGACATTTGCAAGAAGTCATCTCATAGATAATAGAAGTTGCTTCCATTTCTGTCTATTAAGTTCATTTCTCTCAGAACTTAATGAAGAATATTGCAAACGTTTGTGATAAATTTACAAATAAAACAGCAATGGTATATTTACACTGCTATTTTAACAGCTTTAAAACTATTACTCTTTCCAGTTAAAAAAAGAGTCTTCCTAAACTTAAAAAAAAAAAAAATCCAGCCAGTGACATTCATCTTCAGTTTGTTTACCAAACTGCTAGGAGGTAAATTAAGCAGATAATATAAAGTATTCACATACTTAAACAGTAACTAATCTTGTGAATAAAAGCAAGTTCTTTTTCATGTTAATGCAAGATATAACTTTTTGGAAGGGTTTTTCTTTTAAATTTGTTTTATACCACAGCATCATTAAGGTATAAATGGGGCCCTTGAACAGAGAAACACTTATCTTAACCATTACTGCCCCGCTGGAACATCTATTGTTCTGCATTTACACTAACCACACCCAAACTTTGTTACTGCAAAAATACAAGACGTGCCAGTGCTCATAAAGGAGCCAATTTTTTTTTTTTTATAAAGGGAGCCCCTTCCTGCTATCAGGAATCTGCTCATAACTGAATAAGCAATGAACCTTCAAAAATCACATAAAATGGCATTTGATTAAAATGTGGTTCTTTAAACTGAAGGTGTCCATGCTTCTGACAGGTTTTACTTTTGTGAAATGTCTGTATAACCGACTGCAAATGTTTTAATTACTTTAAAAACTCCTCAGTGAAAGGGTGTTTGGATTCATATATTCTTGTGCAGTGTTCACAATTTAAATATTGTAGCACTGCACCAGAAAGTCAAATGAAAAACAAAAGGGACTACTCCATCCAACCTGGGCAAGGAAAATAAAAGTACAAAAAGATAAAAGTGAATTAAGCTTTTAGTAACTCAAATCATTAGTAAAGTAAGATTTAACTTGACTGTCTCTCTTCATACTGTTAGCATCAAGTTCAGTGCACAATAACCACTATTATTAACACATATCTAAACATGTTTTAACTCTTGATCATTTGGAATGAAACTTCTCAAATCTGAGGACAGTCATATCACAATCACAAGCTGTGAGAGTTTATACCAGGGGTCAGCAACGTATGGCACACGTGCCAAGGATGGCACGTGAGCGGATTTTTAATGGCACGCTGCTGCCTGCCAGGTCCCAGCCACCAGCCCCGCTCAGCCCGCTGCCAAACCCAGGCCAGCAGCAGGCTGAGCAGGGCCAGCGGCCGGGACCCTGGCAGGCAGCAGCGTGCCATTAAAAATCCTGCCCGCCCCAGCCCGATCTTCTCCGTCCCCCCTCCCCCCGCAGGGGCAGGGTGAAGAAGCTTGGTCCTGCCGGCTGCTGCTGCAGGGCAGGCAAGGTTCCCCCCTCCCCCGCCTCTTCCCCCAGCATGCTGGGTTCCTGCCCCTCCTCCTCTCCCTTCCTGCTGCCCATCAGCTGATGGCCCTTGCGTGGGAGGGGGAGAAGCAGCGCTGCTCCGGGGAGGAGGCGGAGAAGAGGTGGGGACAGGGCCTTGGGGGTAGGGGGTGGAATCAGGGCATATCCCCTCCAGCCCCCTTCTGTGAGCCACTCTGGGCACGGGGCTGTGAGCACTCCCACGACCCCAGCACACACCCCCAGCCCCAACCCCTGCAGCCCCCTCACACACACTCCCAGCCCTCTGCCCTGACTCCTGCACCCCCCTCACATACCCCAGCCCTGACTCCTGCACCCCCCTCACACATCCGCAGCCCCCTGCCCTGACTCCTGCACCCCCCACACATACCCAGCACCCCCACACTCCATGCCCTGACTTTTGCATCCCCCACATTCCCACCTGAGCACCGAACGGGAGCTCCTGCAAACCCCCCACACACACACACACATATTCCCACCTGCACCCCTCACACCAAATGGGAGCAGCCCTGGTAAGCACTCCACACCCAAACCTCCTGCCCCAACCTTGAGCCCCCCCCCCTCATTCTAGCTCCTGGCCAGACCCTACACCCCAACCCCCAGTCAGCTCCTTCACCCCCAGCCCTGTGTTCAGTGCATTCCCACCCTCAGCTCAGTGCAGGGACGGGGGAGAATGGGCTAGAACCAGGGAGAAAGTAGGTACCCATTCTATGTGGGCAGGGCCTGGATCCCAGACTGGCAGCGGGCTGAGTGGGGCCAGCAGCCGGGACCCTGGCTGGCAGGAACCGGCGGACGGAACCCCAGACGGGCAGCGGGCTGAGCCGCTCAGTGGTCCTGGCTGCCGGCCCCACTCAGCCTGCTGCCGGCCTAGGTGAACGGAACCCCAGGCTGGCAGCATAGGAGCAGCATTTTAATTTAATTTTAAATGAAGCTTCTTAAACATTTTGAAAACCTTGTTTACTTTACATATGATAATAGTTTAGTTATATAATATATAGACTTATAGAGAGAGAGACCTTCTAAAAAACATTAAAATGTATTACTGGCACGCGAAACCTTAAATTAAAGTGAATAAATGAAGACTCAGCACACCACTTCTGAAAGGTTGCTGACCCCTGGTTTATACTAACTGAAAGGTAGACAGTGATTTTGGTGTGCAGTGATAATTTCCATGCAGGCAAACAGACCAAACGCAGTTAGGATTTTCTTGTTCAGAATGTATGGAACCTTCAAACTCAAGAAAAACACATTTACATCAATAATGGGTTTGTTTGTTTTGGCACAGTGTGGTGAAAAACAAGGAAGGCCAAAAGAAAATCAACTTAGCACCTGCCTATACAGCAAAATTCATGTCAGGGAAGTGTTACATCTCAAATTTGAAAGAAAATAAAACAAGAGGGAAGGTTGATGTAGAAGAGTTTTTAAAACTTAAGATGGAAAAAATAAGAACAGATGCTAAACCTATCAGCCTCCGAAACTTTAACAAGCCCTGCCACAAAATGTAAGGGTTCATCTCCAGGAGGACTTTTAATCCTCTCTATGGCAACAGGCTCGGCTCCTGCCTGTGCAGACGGGACAGGGCTGCTAGAGAGGGGCGGTACGTTTAGTGTTGACAGCCGGGGACACGGTTTGGTCGCAGGAAGGCAGACAGAACAAAGCCAGGGGATAACAGGGACCCGGCCCCAGGACCCTGTTGTGGCGACAGGGCCCGAGGTTGCGGGCCTTGTTTTTCCCACCAACACGTTAGAGATATTGCAGGGAGCCCCCGCCCCAGCAGCGCCGCGGCTACGCTCGTGGAGTTACCCGATGCAGCGAACTGCGCGGGAGGGGCACTGGGAGGCTCCACCGCCCTCCTATCCATGGGCGGATGACGAGCCCGGTCCCAGTCCGGCCTCTAAGGAACTGGGGGGCAGGTGCGCAGCCACCAGCGGGCGCGGGGGGAGGGTGCACGAGGCTGGCTGCCGCTGGGGCGGCTCCAACAGGCGGGACTTACCGAAGCCCAGGAAGCACATGAGAGCCAGGACCAGCAGCCGGTGGGCCAGCCGCCGCGGGTCGCACAGGGGCGGCAGCGCCTTGCGCGGGGGACAGTCATTCTGCGCCGAGTCCAGCAGCGGCCGCTCCTCCTCGCCGCCCGGCTCCACCATCGCGGCGGGGCCCCGGCTTGCCAGTGTAGGCTCCGAGCAGCACCAGGTCACGTGAGAACCAGTCAGCTGATCCCCGTCAACTAGCTTGTCACGTGGCAAAGGGGACCTCCCATGGTGCCCGCCTCTTAGGCCAGCGGACCCACAATGCAGCGCGGCCTAGCAGCAGTCTTCTTCGCAGGCGCCTACGTCACCTGCTGAGGCGCAGCTGAGCTCGGGCGAACACTTTTGGCCCCGCCCCGCGCTCTCTGTCCTCCCTCCCGCCTGCTCTCCCAGCCTAAGGGGGGTCAGGCGCACACCTCTAAAAATGTCCCCCTCTCAGTGCAGTGGGACCTCACACACTGCTTGCACATGAGGCTGTGCTGCTGGAGCAGGGTCACACCAGCAGTGGTAGGCCCATGCTGTTCCCAGAAGTACTGGAATATCCATTATTCCAGGGACATAGAATATCAGGGTTGGAAGGGACCTCAGGAGGTCATGTAGTCCAACTCCCTGCTCAGAGCAGGCCCAATCCCCAATTTCTACCCCAGATCCCTAAATGGCCCCCTCAAAGATTGAACTCACAACCCTGGGTTTAGCAGGCCAATGCTCAAACCACTAAGCTATCCCTCCCCCACGTGTGTGGCCAATCTAAATAATGGGCCCATTTTATTTTCACACAAAATATCCTGCTGTAAGTTAGAGATACACAAGCAAAACATTGCAGGGCAGCATCCATTTAAAATAACCCACCCCATGTTTTCCAGGCACCCTTTCTTACTTTTCATAGAGTCAGAAGGGACCATTGTGATCATCTAGTCTGATCTCCCATACAACACAGGCCATAAATGTTGTAGAAAAACATCAAATCTTGATTAAAACATTGTCAGTGCTGGAGAATCCACCACAACCCTTGGTAAATTGTTCCAATGGTTAATTACTCTATTAAAAATGTACACCTAATTTCCAGTTTGAATTTGTCTAGCTTCAACTTCTAACCATTGGATCATGTTATCCCTTTCTGTACTAGATTGAAAAATCCATTATTAAATATTTGTTCCCCCTGAAGGTATTTATATATAGTAATCAAGTCAACCCTTAACCTTCTCTTTGTTAAACTAAACAGATTTAGCTCTTTGAGTCTATCATTACAAGGCATGTTTTCTAATCCTTTAATCATTTTCTTGGCTCTTCTCTGAAACCTCTCCAATTTATTAACATCCTTCTTGAATTGTATTCCAGCAGCGATTGCACAAGTGCCAGATACAGAGGTAAAATAATCACTCTGCTCCTATTTGAGATTCTCTGGTTCATGCATCCCAGGGTCACCTTAGCTCTTTTGGCCACCATGTCACAATGGGTCTCATGTTCCACAGATTATCCACCACGACCCCCAAATCTTTTACAGAGTCACTGCTTCCCAGGATAGTCTCTCCCATCCTTTCAATATGGCCCACATTCTTTGTTCCCAGATGTATACATTTACATTTAAATGTATTAAAACGCATATTGTTTGCTTCTGCCTGGGGTGGTTTATCAAGGGATCCAGATTGCTCTGAATCAGTGACCTGTCCTTTTTCATTATTTACCACTTTTACACATTTACAAACTTTCCCTCCATCAGGTCAGATTTGATTTTTAATTTTAAATATTTTTTCTTGAATGTTTTCTTACTCCTCTTGCCAGTAATTACACAGTGAAAAAGAGAAATATTAAGGGCCAAACTTTGACAGGGGAGTGAAAGAACATGTAACATTTGCCCACAGCCCTCATTTAAAAGCAATAAAAGTACCGATGTGTCATAATAAAGTACTACATTTCAGTATTATAACCATTTTACTAAGGCTGATTGCTTCCCAAAATGTACTACCCATAACAGACCAACTTTTGGCCACATTCTCCATTGGTGTAAGAGAGTGCCCCACTCTTGGCTTCACTGAAGTTTCACTTTCTTCTTACACCAGCAGTAAACTGGGCTCTATATGGCACTAAACGCAGATGTTATGCTAGAGCCATTTAATTAAAATTTTGTTTTTATATTGGCAGAAATGCTTATGCCAAAGTCTTTAACTACCTTTTCAGCGTAATGGAATTAAAGGTGCTGAATTTGCCGTGTACACAGTGAACCAAGATGTTCACTTTCAGATTACTCTCCCTCACCTACCTTGTCTCTCTCATTAACCAGGTCAGCAGCCATTTAAGAAAATTGAGGTAGACTTTCAAATAATTCTGGAATCAGCAAAGAGGCTGAAATTTCTTCCACTGAAATTCTGTAGGTTGAAATATTATTGATACGCCTGTCTAGTCCTCATGACTATTGTTTCAGCAGTCTTTTAATTAAGTAGCAGTTTGTGATGAATATCCTTGATGGATGTGCCTTTGCCAACTTTAAAAGGAGTGAAAACTTGCTCATTGAGGATTATTGCAGACGACTGATAAAACCAAGATCATATTACAGAACTGTGAATGGAGGCTGGATTTCAGCAAGATCAGTTTGAAATATTTCTACTAGACCCTCGCAAATGCTTCTGTCCACAGAGAGATATTGTTACTGTAAGTCTGGTTAATTTGTTAGCTACTGGCATCGTTTTTTTTTTGTTGTTGTTTTTTTTTACATTTTTGCATTTTGAAAACTTACCTCATCTACCACTAATAAGACCCCCTGAACAGGATATATCAATATAAATAATGCTTTCTCTGGCCACATATATTGTTATTATTATTAATTAATTGCGGTATAATACTTAAAGGTCACAGTTAAGATTGGGATCTCATTGTCCCAGGTACTGTATAGCAGCACAGTAAGAGAGCAATTGCTGCCTATTAGAATTTACAAACTAAATAGATCAGACAGATAACAGGTGTGAGAAAGGGATGTGACATACCAACAGAAGATAGGCCCAGAGTGATTAAGTGATTTATTTGAATTCACAAAGAAATCTTTGCAGAAACGGGACTGAACAGAGATCTCCCGAGTCACAATCCAGTACCTTAACCAGAATTCGTTCCTTCCTACTGAAGGAGGAAATAATATGGTAATAATAGCTTTTGACAATACCTTTCCAAATTATCTATTAGTTTATAGACAGAAGAACTTCTTTGCTTCAGAAAACTAGGAATAAGGGCATTAATTGGCACAGTTTATGTGGAGGACATAACTTCCTGTTTCCTAAAAGCACATTTTATTTATACTTACTGTTTGTTAAATATACTCCACTGTACACTGTCTGTGCTGTATCTGTTCTGCCAATAAATATTGGACAAACATTTCCAGCTGTCGATCTGCCAACTTCCAAGAGTACTAAAATTTCACTTAAAAAAAATCTCTATTTTTGTATTATATATGCTAAGAGAAAACGGGTTTGTCTAATACATAAGTACAAGACACAGTAATGAAAAGAACAACATTTCTGAGCCAGATATTCAGCTGTTGTAAATCATGTCAATTTACATGAGCTGAGGAGCTGACCTTTCGTGTGCACTATTTCATAGCAAAAGCAACATAAAAAGCTTTCTATCTTAATGGTCCACTTGGGGGAGCTAGAGGGTAATTTGTGGCCAGGCAGATTAGGATAAGGGATTTAGGTAACATGATTAATTGTCACAGAGCAAAGAGCATCTGCATGGATCCCTGTCCATCTGACAGAATGATGGGGACAAACTCCTTGAGGGGATCCTCATGGAATTTTCCTCCCCTATCTCCTCTCCTGTAAGTTTTACTGCAGGAGAGAGGAAGCAGCCTTCTGACACTCAAAAATATAATGCAGATTAATTCCTAATACATTTTTTATTTTATTTTAATGTGAATGTAGGTTAAGGACAGACAACTGCAGAGACTAAAGCTATCTATCCACAGAGTTTCTGTTTCTTCGTTGTGTCTTTGAGGGAGCCTGAGTAAACCTGAAATGAATGTAATTTGACTAAATCCGTTTAAAAAATGTCACTGTTTTTATGTTATTGTCATGATCATGTTTTTAAGATTATTATTCAATGGCATTGCAATGATACTGTTTTAAACAGAACTCAGACACTTTATAATATAATTTAATATAGAAACTATGCTATCTAGATTTATTAGGAGAAATATAGGATATTTTTCCACCTTTAAATCCAAAATTGTTGCCATACTACTTGCGCTTCCCTCTCCCCTCTACCCCAACCATCACTACAGTCTTCACCTTGGGGATGACCTTGTTGTGTCTGAAGCATAATATCTTTAATGTACAGTATGAGTTAAATCTAAGATGATTCTCAAATGCATTGCAGGTAAGTGTTTATGTCACAAATAAATACTGTAGATTACTCTTAAACCCATACTTTGGAATGTTTATTACAGATGGAATTGCTGTGTTAACATAAATCAAAACACTTAAAATGCCATATGATACCAAATGTTTAGTTTAACAGCATAAAATTGAGCAAAAACTGTATACAGAACTTTATAGGTGCTATAAAATTCTAGTGCTTGTGGCCTCACTGTTTTGCTTTACCCTGATCAATCAAGTCCACTGAACATTCTGGATAGTAAATACTCATGTGAATCAATGATTAGCTTTCACATTTTAGTTTTTTTTAAAAAATTACTACTGTCTCCAGTGAAAATGTTTCAAAATATGACAACATAGCAGTGAGGCAGGGGCTGTATTTAATGTTATTGAATACACATCACCTTTATTAGGCTTTCTGTTATTATACTTTCTCTGGTAAAAGGCTCTTGTACTTGGATCCTATCTGCATTCACACCCCATTATGAAAACTCCTTTTTATACAATGAAACAAACACTTTATTAGCCATCCTATTAGAATAAGGAATGCTTTATTATATAGCTCTGTGATTGTGATGTATCCTCCTTCTTCTGTCTGAAATATTAGTGGTTTTATATACCAGATCTGGAGAATATGTCAATTTTTTTTTTATTCAGCAGGAATACAGCCCATGAGGTACTAGAATGCAGCACAGTCTGTCTTAACTTTACTATAGTGTGAAGCCCACAGAGACTTCAAATTGCTGTATGCGGAACCCTAACATGATCCAGGAAAGAAGGCAGCCCAATTCATGGTGAAGGACTGCACACTGGCCCTTCAATCTCTATAGGCTGCATTTCCATACTGAAGATTAAAGTGGCTGCATTCTGCTCCATTTCATGCACATTGGATTAAATGCCCCCTTAGGCAGAGGGCTAGCACAAGGTATATGCCCCACTTAAGTCCCATTTAAACCCTGTTATTATGATACCCATTTTCTGAGTGTTTTAGCTAAGGCACAGAAAGGTTAAGTCACCTGTCTCGAGCCATTGTAATAACTCAGTGTCAGAGCTGGAGATAGAATCCAGAATTTCTGGCACCAGGTACTGTGCTCAGATCACTTGGCCATACTTCTGTTGCTTAACATACCTCTTTCCTTTAGTATAGGGTGACCAGACAGCAAGTGTGAAAAATCGGGACCGGTGTGGGAGGTAATAGGAGCCTATATAAGAAAAAGCCCCAAATATCAGGACTGTCCCTATAAAATTGGGACATCTGGTCACCCTACTTTAGCATCTACATAAGTTTCCCCAAAAATATGCATGTTTCTGTAGAATAGTACATAGCATATTTATTTATTTATTATTTGTATTCCCATAGTGCCTTGGAGCCGTAGGCACAGATCTTATTGTGTTAGGTACTGTACAACCACAGAACAATAAGGCAACAATGATCAATTTTTAAAAATGTTTTGCAGGCACCTGGTGAATCAAAAATGTAAATAGGGAAATAATTGAAATATTGGAGGACTGTGGATCACTGAATAGCATTATGTTACTGTGTACACGGACGCTAAACATTTATATGGCAATTAGTTTGTAAAAAGAAGCATTTTGGTAACATTTAAAATTGTTTTGAAAGGTTTACTGTCTATTTAATGAAATCTAGTGACTCGAAGGAAATTCTGATTTTGAATAAGCATGCTCAAAGGTTAGTTCCTCATCACAATGCTATGCTTTGGACTAAATGCCTTGGGAATGAGGGAAATTCGCATCCCTGTCAATGCCATTGTTTTACTCAGTCTGGCTGAAGACCAAATGAAAGCAGTCTAAAGGCTGTCTTTGCAACCAGGCCTAGACGGTTCATTCTTTTTAAATGAAAGCATATGGAAGCATAGAAACGGATGGATGAAAGAAATTGTGTGCCCAGTGACACCATCACTTGTCTTACAGCGGAACCCTTGACATCACTGTAAAGGTATAATGTATACAGATAGCCATTCTGTTCTTAAATTAATTTCTGTTAATACCGTTCAGTAACTGCAATGGTTGATCATCATACATTAAGAACTCAAAAGGAATTGCCCCATCCTTAACTAAGAGCCTAAGTTCTCATGGTTTCCCTCTCTAAAGCTTTATTTACCCCCCTTCGTTACTTGTATACCAAAAGCAACTCTCTTTCAACCTTCTTTTCTTTTTTTCTCATGGCTGAGCATTTTATGCACATTTAGCAGTTTCACATAACACATTCCTTCCACTCACAAGTTATTGTTGTTGCTCTTTTCTGGAGTGTTTCCAAGACACTGATGCGGTTTTTTTCCCTAGAATTGAGCCCAGGACTGAAAAGAGTTTTCCATGTGAGTCCTGACAAGAGCCTTATTCAGTGGCACCAGTATTTCCTGAGCTTTGTAACTAATTCCTTTGTTTATACATCTGAGCATTTTATTTGCTTTCCTTGCAACTACTATGCATTGTACCTTTGCGCTATTGCTCACCACTGCCATTAGGAATGGGCATAGTTTGCCGGGGGGTGGGGGCGGGGGAAACTGCAAGCCACGGGCAGCCCTGTTAGCCTGACTGGAGCTCCCCACCCCCCAAATATAGAAGTCAAACTATGCCTGTGCCCTTAGGACCCATCCTTCAGTAGTTTCTTTCAGGTTTCTACCTTAATTTTACTTGCTCTCCTGAACCTTCTTGAGATCCTATCTGTGAAGATACTTATGTGGCCCTGATCACTATAATATATGAGTGTTTCATAATCATTAATGGAATTTATCATTACAACACCCTGTGAGGCAGGGAATTATCGCTCCCATTTTACAGATATACTATTCCCTTATCATTAGCAAATCCTCTGTCCCAGAACATACATTTGTATCAATTCCTAGAGCTTACTAATTTACATGTACTGCTTTACCCTCATCTGTATATTTTTATACTATTTTGAACAATTCTAGCAGGTTTGCCTGTGACTTTTCAGAATATAGCACAGAGCAAAAAATCAGTGCCACCTGGTTTCAGTTATTCCTATGCTGAGTTGTCTCCTTGTATCCAATTTGCGTATCTGACTATACAACACAAAGCTTTTCTTGTAATAGAGTACATTTGCTGGCACCTTTGAAAGGTTTCATGTGCTAAAATATGTGATCTCATGAAAGTCAGAGCACCAGGGAAATCACAGAAGAAACAGGCTGGACATTCAGACAAAAGAGTTTAATTGTTTCCTTACTGAGCAATGAAATGAACACTAGCAGTAAATTCACCTGGAGGAGGGGTTAGAATTGACAATAGAAAATATTGCTCAAACTTTTAATAAGGGACAAGCATTGAGACTAAATTATTAAGGAGGGGTAGAGGAGGAATTATAATTTTGAAGTATACAGTTTTCACTTTTGCTTTCCATGAAAGAATAAATGAAAAATTCTCTTACCACGCAACAAAATCACTTGTGGAATAAAGTCACATAATATATTATGTCCCTTAAAACATCCTGCTCCGCAGCTGATTTCAAAATTTCATTCCTTAGAGATTACAGGGCTTTGCATTTTTACACCTTCATGTTCATCACCTTGTGGTTTAGGAGTACAAATAAATTCGTAAGTATTACTTACAGCTTAGAAAAAAAACAGATGTATATCCAGGTTTTTCTACTGAAAAGGAAAAGTTAATAACAAACTTTGAACAAACAGCGATGAGAGACTAGCATTTCCTGATATTATGAAAGTAACACTACTGACGTGCACAAAGGAGGTAATTAATATTGAGTAATAAAGTGCTGCTTTCATGAGAACTGTGTATTAAAGCCAGCATTAACACTGTGCTAAGACTAGATGTACATCATGTTACCCTTCTGTAGTTTCTATAAAAATGACTACATTATGTTGTTATTATTATTATTTGTATGAGACCTACAGATTTCAGCCCTCTTGTAGCAAACCGGGGGGGAAGGCCTGAGTTAGAGACGTTTATGGATGTAGATCCTGTATAATTTAATGCCTGACCACATCAGCTGCTTTTCATTCACACTTTTCTATATTGAAAATATGAGTCTGTATGTTCAATCAATCAATGACATTCTTCACATTGCCTATGAAAGACTTACATTCAGGGGTCAGATGGGGTGAGGGGAGTGGTGGTATCTGCTAAAATTAGACACCACTCACCAAAGACTATGTAGATATTCAACATATGATCGGTTTCAGAGTAACAGCCATGTTAGTCTGTATTCGCAAAAAGAAAAGGAGTACTTGTGGCACCTTAGAGACTAACCAATTTATTTGAACATAAGCTTTCGTGAGCTACAGCTCACTTCACTGGATGCATCGCTTGGTTTCAGGAGCGGATTTACTATGAAACAAACCGTGCGGTGGCCATGAAGCCCCCAACGACAGGGGGCCCCCAAAATGCAGGACAAATCTCATCTGACAACCTGCCCCCGAGTCTCAGCCGGCGGTGCAGCAGGGCTCAGGCAGGCAGGTTGCCTGCATGCCGTGGCCAATGGTCCCATGCTGCTCCCAGAAGCAGCCGGCTGCTGGCAAGTCTCTGGCGGGGTGGGGAGGTGGCTCTGTACTCTCCCCCCACCCCAGGCAGCACACAGAGACCCGCTGTCCCCCTCCTGCCAAGGGGCATGCAAAGATGTGCCAGGAGCAGGGCTAAGGCAGCTCCCCGCCCGCTCTGCCTCCCTCCCTCCTCACCGCTCCCAGAAGTGCCAACTCTGTGGGAACTGCAACAATGGGAGTTGCGGGGGCAGTGCCTGCAGGCAGCCGAGTGTGGAGCCCCACTGTTTCCCCCTGCCTAGGAGCCGCTGCCAAAGGGGTGTGCATGCTGGTCGCTTTGGGAGCCGCGCCACCCGAGGTAAGCACTGCCCCTCTGCCCCCCTCCCACACCCCGACCCCTGCTCCAGCCCAGAGCCTGCACCCCACACCCAAACTCCCTCCCAGACCCCCACAGCCGCACCCTGTCCTGCACCCCAAACCCCTGCCCCTATCAAGGTACCTCACTTTATTTTCATTTACTTCCTATTACTTATAATATAGGAGAAGGATGAAGAAAAAAGAATGAAAAACGGGGGAGATAAGAGAGAATGTTCTTTTTCTTGGTGGGGGGGCAAAAATGAAGCTGCCCATGGGGCCCCACTAACTTTAAATCCACTACTGCTTGTAAGAAGAGTGATCAGGTAAGGTGAGCTATTACCATCAGGAGAGCGGGGGTGGGGTGGGAACCTTTTGTAGTGATAATCAAGGTGGGCCATTTCCAGCAGTTAACAAGAACGTCTGAGGAACAGTGGGGGGGGGGTAAGTGGGAATAAACATGGGGAAATAGTTTTAATTTGTGTAATGACTCTTCGAGACTGGGAGTGAATGAGTCATTACACAAAGTAAAACTATTTCCCCATGTTTATTCCCCGCCCCCCTCCGTTCCTCAGACATTCTTGTTAACTGCTGGAAATGGCTCACCTTGATTATCACTACAAAAGGTTTTCTCCCCCACCCCACCCCACCCCCGCTCTCCTGCTGGTATAGCTCACCTTAAGTGATCACTCTCCTTACAGTATGTATGATAACACCCATTTTTTCATGTTCTGTGTGTATATAAATCTCCCCACTGTATTTTCCACTGAATGCATCCGATGAAGTGAGCTGTAGCTCACAAAAGCTTATGCTCAGATAAATGGGTTAGTCTCTAAGGTGCCACAAATACTCCTTTTCTTTATGCCTAAGAAAGAGAATCACAAAAGCCATATCCCAGGAGTGTGCCCTAACCACAGGGCTAATGGGTATAAAGAGGGCACCACCATCATCCTTTTGTGCATGCTGTGAGAACATCTACTGGATTGAGCCCACAGGTGAGATTGGCTGGGGAACGCCCAGTCTGAGGATCCCTCTGGGGCTTAGGCGTACACTCATTCAACACTTCTCTTTATTTCAAACATGGTCCATCACATTGAATCCTCATTCCACTGTTCCTGGCAAACAGTGAAATCAGCAAATTCTCATCAATACAGTAGTATCCTTGTACCAACATTTTGTAGTTATGAAAAAAAAAAACATTTTGCTTGATGAAATGAAAAACTCGGACAGCTCAGGTGTCCTGAAATAAGGTCCTAGAGCACAGGGATACCTAATGAAAAACCTGGCCTGTCCCAGTAAAACCAAATATATGATCACTTTTAGAGATAGGGCTGCAATGGGAATGGACCAGCCCAGGGAAAGGCCTTGGGATCAAACTACCCAATGCAAGGGAGAAAGAGGGGTTGTTACCTCTACCGCATCCCATAAGCTACGGCTGGAATAGTGGCCTGAGGGAGGGGGGCTGCACTAGTTCCAGACTTGGTTATCATACATTTCACTTTCTAGAGCCCAGTTACTCAAGCTTTATGCAGATGAAGTGGATGTCACTCATTAGGTTTTGCAAAATCTACAATGGAATACTAAAACCACTCGATAATGAGGTGACCCTTTGAGAATGCTTCTGCAAATTTGGTTGTCAGCAGATGGTACTCCTAACACAGTACACATACACTGGATCTGTCCCAAACTTAACTACTTCCTCAGGTTTGCCTTAAATAACAGCAAAATAAAACATACACCCCAGCATAAGCTGTCTCCTGCACTTGTCTGTTTCTAGGAATTGTCCTTGCAGGACCCTTCTGGTCTTGCCCCTAACTCTGCTCGCCTCATTTCTGCTTCTGAGCTGGAGCTACCGTAATGGCATCCAGTTTTACTGGATGCATCAACAGAAACAACTGCAGGGCCCTGTGACCTTACACGCTGTTACATAGATTTGCGGCACCATGATGTTTAGTTCTTGTAGCACTGTTCTACTGTTGTTTTACTGACCAGTCTGTCCCGCAAGCAAAACCAAAAACTATTTTATATGCTTCCAGTGCTGTAAATACCTTGTATAAAAAAATGCTACGAAGACTAAACACAACAGCACTCTTTTCCAGGAAACGTACGACTTTGTGTACTTGTGGATATTTTCCACAAACACCCAGATGCCCAAAGTTTTCCCAGTGCACTGCTCATTACTACTACTTATACTATGTGGAAACATGACTGGTACCTTACGGAAAGTGTGTAAAATGAAGGGTGCTGCTCTAGGGACCTTACGGTCTAATACATAACCAAAAATTAAGATTCTGACGAAGCCCAAGTTTGTTTAAAAAGGTTTGGGGTTTTTTTTACTGGCAGAAGCATTTAATGACCATAAGTGAAAGTGATAAAATAACTCCATGAAGAAGATAGAAGAGAGGATTTGAGCTGTTTTGGTACAGAAAACAATTGGTGAGTGACATTTTCTGCACCATTCTACATGTAATTCCTATTGTTACTGCATCTATACCCTAAGTGGGAAAGTTGATCCTTAACTGCTAAATTCACTGACAAAAAAATGAAGTGTTATGATTTTTAGAATGATGGTTTCTTCTGGCTTTAATATCTATGAATCTATTATGACAATCTATTCTGACAGACGTAAGACAGGCCACAGAATTTCACCCACTGATTCTAAAGTGTAGCCCAATAACCTGCCGTACATGCGTTCCTTCAAGGTCAGGGAGGGGGGAGGAAATGCTGCAGTTTATACAATCCTTTCACAACTCCAGCAGGATGTGCATGACCCAAGGATGTGTACAGTAATTGTCCTTCAAGGAAATAAATAGAAAAATAAACATGCTAAATACTGACAGTAAAAAAACCCCCAAAATTGCACAGGGTTTTGGCCTGCAGCCATACCTCCTGGGGCTAGGACATAAGTAGTGACTCATGTGGTCAGAGTTTGGACTGGGGACTCTCCAAGGAACACCCAGGTTGAAAAACTGTTGGTGATTCAGAAGGTGGAACAGAGGGAACTTTCCCATACCGTATATACTTGTCAAAATTTCTCTCCCACTGTCTATGCTTCACATGAGCACAGGTTTTTCAAGCAAGCTGTCAAAATATTGGTATAGCATGAAATGTTCTTCCTGAACAAGTTTTATATTCTGCACCACTCGCCTATATTTGCCTTGATATACATTCACAGGAAGGGGATATCTTCTATAAAATCAAATCAGGTATGTGATTTTCTCTAGATCAGCAATGAGCGAATGCCTGAGCATGATGTTAGTTGGCACTACTATCCTAAAGACTGCAACTGACCTTGCAAACAGGTCTTGACTACAGCTGTGCAAAATTTGACAGCAAAACCAAATCCAGAGCTCATGCAAAATTGAAACACTTAAAAAAACCAAGTCAGGATTAATAATTTGAGAACCTTGTGGGTAGCAAAGACGGCTAAACAGGAAGACTCCAGTCTTCAAATCATGGCTACTAAATCTCCAGAGGAGGGGGATGGTATTAAAAAATGGACCTTCTATGCATAGCACATTCCCAAATACAGGCAGGGAAAGTCTGTTACTAGCACACAGCCTGGCAGAGCAGTCATCTACATTGTGGATTTAAGGGGCAAACGAAGATCTTTTTTCCCTGGATCACGAACAAAAGAAATTATAATAAGAGAGTCATACAATTCTCATCTTCCCAGATGTAGTCCCAAGCATACAAACAAAACAGTGGAGCTGCTTTTCATTCATAAGCTTCTTTACCTTATGCTGCCAAACTAAGGATCAAATATGGGCCAAAGAAGTGCAGCTTCTGGGACACTGAAAGTGCAATAGCCTTGCTAAACCAAATCAAAAGCAAAAAGGACACTGAGATTTTCCAAGGTGGATTCAAAGAGGAGGAGAAATACTACTAACATATTTAAAAAGTTAGCCTGTTGCATACAGTATATGTTGTTACTACTCCCTAATGCCAAACTATATTCTTTCCCCTGTTTCCCAACATAGGACCCACATCAACCCACTGGATCTTGGCAATCTCCTAAAGAATACTCAAAACCTTAGCAACATCTCCAAGAACACTCAGTGGTGGATTAAATATTACACAGGTCCAAAGTCCACGGCTTGCTCCAATACTTTATGTTAAATCTTGGATTAGTGCCAAAATTGCACTGCTTGTCTGAGGGGTAGCAAAATAATAATAATACTTAGCACTTTTATGGTACTTTGCAACCATCTATCTCAAAGTGCTTTTCCAAGAAGGATAAGCATCTTTATATCTATTTTACATCTGGGGAAATGAAGGCACAGAGAGGCAAATTAACTTGCCTAAGGTCACATGTAGTCAGTGGCACAAAGGTAATGGAACCCAGATCTCCAGACTTCAGAGGCCATTTTAATTTCCATTATCTTGAAATTTCAGGGTCAGAAATCACAACTTTGCAAGGATATAGCATTCAGATTTAGATCTACTGATTCATGGGATACCTGGCCTTAAGTAAGATCATTCTGATTACCATCTTGCCTTTGCCCCTCCACATCCTCTTCTTCAGTTCTAACCTGATTTGCACAGCCTGGAATCCCCAGCTTTCCGATGGTGAAAGTCATTAATCTCTAGCTCCCAACATTCAGGAGACTATCACTGTTAAAACCATACAATTCAGGAGACTATCACTGTTAAAACCATACAACAATTTAGGGATTGGGAGGGAGTGGGGGAAAGAAATTGAGAAGTTAATTCTTGTACTTCCATTGTGGTTCCTTCTCTCAGCAATGCCTATGAAATTACTTAAGACTCAACTAGCTGCTGACTTCATAATCAGCTCTTGTTTCCAAACTCAAGAGAAGCTACAATCCAATTAAGTGAAACAGAGAAAGTATCAATTTTTAAAGTCCAGTATTTTTTTTCATGTAATTAGACCCATAACGATGCATTTGTTTAGTCCAATAAATTAAAAACCAGCAGGATCTTATTTTAGGGGAAAAGGCAAAATACCACATTTATTGTGAATACAGAAAGAATCATAGTAAGCAGTTAGTTATAGCTATAACATTCCATTCAATCTCATATTTATTCATGCATTCATTCATACAAACACACACACAGAGGTTCTGCAAGGTTGTTATCATAGTTACCAGCCTTAGAGTTGCTCATGCCAAGCCACTGGCCAGGTGGCCTGGACATGAGGAGGGAGCAGGGCCTTGTCAGATGCACATCTGATGCTCCTGGAAGTTGGTTTGCAGAATCGGACCCCAAAGTTCTCACTTTTTAGAGTCCATTTTTATAGGACTTTCTTCCTATGCCAATCTATGGGATTTGCTTCATCATGCTGTTGCTGAATCAATCAGCAGATAGCACACTCTTGATGGCTCCGTGCTGCTAGATGTTATCTTGTTCTTTGGTTCTCCCATTCTTGAGGTTGTTGGGTGGATTCCAGTCTGCCCTCCGGGGGCCCTCTGGTTATTTCCACTTGCCGCTTTCGTCAGCCGATGGACACTGGATTCTTAGACTGGCACCTCCCTGATCATTCAGTTATTATCCACACCAAGCATCCATCCACATACATCCTCTATCTCTATTTTAATCACAATTGTTAATACAACAAAAGGGCGGGGAGTCTCTGGGTGCTGTTTCTGTTGTTACAGAGTATTGCTTTGAGTCTCTCTCTGTGTGAATTGCTTTAAGAACAGACTCTGTCTTAGAATGTACTAACGCAATTAGCAGCTTGCAAGTTTCACACATAGAGAGAGAGAAACAGTACCAAAAACCAAGAGACCTCTTAATTAGTAATACCCTGGAATTTAAACTATGGGGAATCAAATTCATTTGTGATTTTAATACAGAACTTCTTTAATATGATCCAACACATTAAGCATGGAAACTGGAACTGCTTAAGAAGTCAGCAGTAGCATCATGGACTCAACCTTCCCCTTAACTTTGCTAGGAGAACAAACCATAGCCGCAGTACAATTTTTTTCCTAATGTTTTGCAAAACTATTGAAAAGTTTTATACAGTTGGCTTTCAATACACAATACAATATGTTAATAAATGAAGGTCCAATCCAGCAATCCAGGAGGAAAAGCAGAAAAAAATGTTATAATTCAGAATTATGTTAGCCAAGTGCAGATATCGGGCTGTTCAGTTCCTTTCCAGTATGATGCAACTGTGCAACTGGCTATGAGATTAATTTCCCCCATTTACTCTGTATAGATTCTTAACAGGAAGGTTGAAGAAGAAGCTGGATGAATTCCATTGAAGGCCTGCAGAAGTTATTAGATATATAGGAAAGGAAAAGAATCCAGAAGGCCTGAATTTTGGGATATCCCATTCAAAAGCCCAGTCCTGCAAGGTTCTGAGCATCCTAAACTATCACTGAATCCCATGGGAGTTAAGGTTGTTTGGCATCTTGCAGGATTGGGCCCCAAATAAGAAGACATGACTCCAAGTATTTCATAGCGGGTTCCATGTGTCTTTGTACAATTCAAGGATGCTGGATTGGGGATTTTGGCTTGAATCTATAAAGACAGGATGTATTTAAGATCTAGATCCTGATTCAGACTTCAGCTGAAAGGCTCTGAGAGGGTGTGGAGTAGTCACACTGATGTGAAATCCTTGCTATGCTGAAGTTAATAGGAGTTTTGCCATTTACTTCACTGGAGCCAGGATTGCATTCTAGGAGTCTGGGTTTCACAGCACTTTTAATATTTTCTTGATGTTCCTCCTCCATAGTTTTTCTATTTACTAAACTTTCCTATATCTATATAGTCTTTTCAGACTACTATATATAGCTAGAAAGCTTTCAAGTAATAATAAACTTATTGATCAAGGTTTGTTTCTTTTCTTAGTAGAATAGTGTACAAGTTGATTGCATAGTTATAGCAAGGGTGTTTTGACATAAATATAACAAGGTATTCTATTACATTTGCAGACAATACAAGGCACAGATACCTTAGCAAAATAATATTTCTATAGTGCAAGCAATAGTTCAATGCAATTCTGTTTTTTCTCTATGCCCTAAACACAGAAATAATACTTTGTCCTAACATAAAGTTTCAGCAGCATTCACTTGAGGCTGAGGGAGGTGAGAAGAAAAGGGAACAGCAGGAGAAAGCTAAAAGTAAACTTATGACCCCAGATACCGCGATATTCCAGAGCCTCATTACAACATCCAGTCAGGTGCAACGGAAATGCAGCTGCACAGATTCAGTGAAAGCTGCTTGTTATAAATTAAAAATATGTCACATCAGGAACTTAAACCTTATTAAAACATGTGATCCGATTTTTGTTTTCAAAGACAAAAATAAATCTAAATGTCACAATACCATGTGATCACCCATTTTCATACTTTTCTAAGCACACGTAGCTCATGGTTTACCAATTTTAGATTTTTCATTAGAATGAAACAGCTAACTCATTTTAAGGTTTGTTGATTTTGTGGGGGGAGGGATTAAATCCAAGACTCAGCTACTGAAAGAAATATAATTTGTTCTCCAGGACATTTCAAGGTTGAACGGCTCTTGTCTTTGAAGGAGAGTCTGGGAGATCTGTTGTTTGTAATCTTGCAGCCTTGCAAGTATCTGAACTTCAGCAACCCATTAACACTATGGCACATAATCAAACCTCTGGGTTGGAGAATAGGCTACCAGTTTTCAGCACTTGGTTTAACGTTTTTTTCCAAAACTGCCATGTCCAAAGTATTACTCACCATATGAACCCTCTTCTTCCTGTTTTTCCTAGGTCTACTAATGGGCCTGATTCCAACTGGGTTGTTTTTTTTTTTTTTTGGTGTTTGTTTGGTTGTGCTAACTTTAGACCCAACTCGAAGTCCACTCTAAAGTCAAAGGAAAGACTCCCATTGACTTCAATGGGCTTTGGATGAGGCCCTTTTTCTGCTTTTGAATTGTTAATAGCTACTTAACACATTTTCATGAAATATAAATGATCCTGAAACTGACAGCATGCAGGAGCACAGATGTGTTCAGTAAGGACCCCAGTGGGGGGCATAGATCTGGATTCATAGCGCACTCCCCACCAGTACCTGGCCTGGGCTGGAGAAGCTAATGATCCAACCAGTGGTGGACCAAATTCGGTGATGAATCCTGGTCACGTGCCGTCTGAGGTACATTGTGCATACACTAAGAAGGACACCACTGAAGTTAATGGGGCTCTTGGTGGTGGTGGCAGTTCACCTGTGTGCCATCAATAGCAGGATTAGGGATTAAACCATTTGTTATTAACTAAAATTATGTTTTATATAACTTTTGCCAAGACAAAGCCATGACTTTTCCCATGACAAACAATCAGCCTCGACCATAATCAATTAATGTGTTAATCTGCTTCCATGTCATGTTTTACTAACTAAATGGCAGATGTCTGTCCCCTTCTCACTCGTTTGCTTTTTAATGTTCTTTAATTTATTTCATTTCCGTATATCTCATTTCATTAGGTCTTATTTTATTTTCTCTTTTCTACATTGTTTGTATTAAGAAAATGATTTTTCCACCAGTGCCTGTCATGAACTGTTAGATAATTCCTGTGAGGAAATGCTTAGTGAGGAGAAAGTCCTCAGGGCTCTTTGACGAGCATCCAGCCATCTCTTTCTTGGATCAATAATAGTCTGCCTCCATAGTCCTAAACTATTGATTAGTGTCAAAACTGTTTCAAGTCTCTCATTTTGATTTATGGCATTTGCCTCATTCCTAACACGCACTATTTCAGGCATGAGCAAAATCAGCTTTGCTTTTCCTACCATAAGCTGCAGCCCTGTACTCACAAAAATGTGAAGTTGCTTCTTAGAATCCAGGTGGTTAGCACAAACAAATGCAGTTTATTAAAACATATATAAATAAAATACGTGAGCATGTAATCTCAGGCAAAAGCTATCTAGTCCTGTGAGATATGGTGTGTTTTATATAAGCGGGGTGTACATGGAAAATAGCTCACTTAAAAATATTTGTATTTGTCAATACAGCTTTTGAAAGTCCGTAAATGATACCTGTCTAGGAAGAGCAGTCATACAAATAAAATAGTGGCATTTCCATTTCTTTTTGTGTGGAACTTGTCCCTCTATTTTATTTTATTCCCAAAACCCAAAGCAGATTAATTAATTTATTTTATTCCCAAAGCAGATTAATTTAAACAGTCACAGATCAGAGAATTGCTCGTCAAATTTGAGAGGCAGCTGACAGGAGGGAGTCACTGCAGATTCTGTGCTTGGAGGTAGCAGGACTTGATGAGGGATGTGTTTGATCCATCTATGGGTTAGTTGTTGATTGTTTGTTCTCTGTGTATGGGCTGAGTAGCTGAGCCATGGGCCCCTGAGTAAGCACAGTATCCTGCTAAAGGCCACAAGGCTTTAACCTTGGGAACTTCGATTAGTGCCTTGCTAAAGCCTGTGAGGCTCTAACCCTTGGACTTGTGAGGCTATTTGAGGCCTCTGAGTGGTGAGGGGACAGAGTTGAGTAGAGCAAAGCAGGCAAGACTTAGTTTAAAAAGTCACTTGCTAGGCAAACTTGAGAGCCACAAACAAGAGGCAGCCAACAGGAGAGTTTCAGAGGGAGTTCAGACAGGGAGTGTGAGTGATTTTCCTTCCATGTTCAGCACTACATGTGATATCAAGATGCCAGCACTGGTGGTGACTTGCAATGGTTGTACCATGTTCTCCTTCCTGCCTAATGTCAGAAGGGATTCCCTGTGCACTGGGTGCAAATTGGTGGCTGTACTGGAGGAAAAGATTCTTGCACTGGAGGGACAAGTGGAGATGCTACTGAGAATTGGAGAAGCTGAGGAGTTCCTAGAAAGCCAGATTCAGGAAACACCAGTACCTGAGGAATAATGGAGCTGGCTGCCAAGGAACTGGAGAGGGAGGAGGCCTGGCAGTTCATAACCACCAGATATAAGAGGTCACGGTGGCATTCTACACAGGTGGAGACAGATGAGGACAGGCAGGCTGTGGCCACTAGCGAGAAGAAAAGCAAGAAGAATTCCACATAGCTAGAAGTTTCAAAGCAAAACCAGATCCTCAACATGGAAACTATGAAAGATACCTCTCAAGATCCAGTAGGTCCAAGGAAATGGAGAGATGCAAGGGACACACATGTGAATGGCAGCTTGGTCCAACTGTAAGTAAATCAAGCTTGCCCTTAAAGAGTTCTCTCACCATCCAAGAAAGACAGATGATCTGTGTTGGAGATTCAATACTCAGAAGAATCAAAAGAACATTCTTCAAGGGACAGGCGGACAACAGGACAGTGTGCTGCCTTCCCAGAGCAAAGACACATGACATCACTCTAAGACTGGACAGGCTTCTGAAGTTAACAGGCAAGGATCCACTGGTGATGATTCACAAGATATCTCACAGATAACAGATGACTTCAGGGAACTCAGAAGTGTGCTGAAGAAGAAAGTTCAAGAGATCTTTTCTGAGATACTTCCTGTCCTATGAGCAAAGGAAGACAGAAGGCAGAAGATTCTGGAAGTGACGAGGTAAACTAAAGGGCAAAGGGTTTCATTTTCCAGAGCTGATCCAGAAAATAGGAGGGTGTGCTGTCTTCCGGGTGCTAAGATACGGGATGTAGACCTGAGGTTGAAAAGGATTCTAAAGGGAGCGGGAAAGAATCCCCTAATTATCCTTCATGTGGGAACAAATGATACGGCTAGATTCTCGCTGGAAAGTATTAAGGGAGACTATGCTAGGCTGGGGAGGACACTTAAGGAAATTGAGGCTCAGGTGATCTTTAGTGGGATTCTGCCTGTTCCTAGAGAAGGGCAACAAAGGTGTGACAAGATTATGACTATCAATAGATGGCTTAGGCAGTGGTGCTATAAGGAGGGCTTTGGGATGTATGGCCATTGGGAGGCATTCATGGATAGAGGACAGTTCTCTCGGGATGGACTTCATCTGAGTAGGGAAGGAAATAGACTTCTAGGATGGAGGCTGGCACAACTGATTAAGAGAGCTTTAAACTAGGAATTTGGGGGAGATGGTTGGGAGATGTCCAGGTAATCTCCACGCCAGAATTCAGCATAGAGTGGAAAGAAAATGAAGTAAGAGTGGATACAGCTGTAGGTAGGAGGAAGGGCAGTGTAGATACAAGTCTAATAGGTTATACTGGTAGTAAAATAACCGTGCCTAATAGGGTACAGAATGTGAGTGAGGCTAAACAGCAAAAATTAAGATGTTTGTACACTAATGCAAGGAGCCTAGGTAACAAAATGGAGGAACTAGAGTTACTGGTGCAGGAAGTGAAACCAGATATCATAGGTATAACAGAGACCTGGTGGAATAGTAGTCATGACTGGGCTACAGGTATTGAAGGGTATGTGCTGTTTAGGAAAGACCGAAATAAAGGTAAAGGTGGTGGAGTAGCACTGTATATCAATGATAAGATAGAATGTAAAGAAATAAGAAGCGATGAAATGGGTATGACTGAGTCTGTCTGGGCAAAAATTAAATTGGGGAAGAAAACTATTAGAGCCTCCCCTGGGATAGTGCTTGGGGTGTGCTATAGACCGCCGGGATCTAATTTGGATATGGATAGAGCCCTTTTTAATGTTTTTAATAAAGTAAATACTAATGGAAACTGTGTGATCATGGGAGACTTTAACTTCCCAGATATAGACTGGAGGACGAGTGCTAGTAATAATAATAGGGCTCAGATTTTCCTAGATGCGATAGCTGATGGATTCCTTCAGCAAGTAGTTGCTGAACCGACTAGAGGGGATGCCATTTTAGATTTGGTCTAGGTGAGTAATGAGGACCTCATAGAGGAAATGGTTGTAGGGGATAATCTTGGCTCAAGTGATCATGAGCTAATTCAGTTCAAACTGAATGGAAGGATTAACAAAAATAAATCTGCGACTAGGGTTTTTGATTTCAAAAGGGCTGACTTTCAAAAATTAAGGAAATTAGTTAGGGAAGTGGATTGGACTGAAGAATTTATGGGTTTAAAGGTAGAGCAGGCCTGGGATTATTTTAAATTAAAGCTGCAGAAGCTATCGGAAGCCTGCATCCCAAGAAAGGGGAAAAAATTCATAGGCAGGAGTTGTAGACCAAGCTGGATGAGCAAGCATCTTAGAGAGGTAATTAAGAAAAAGCAGAAAGCATATAGGGAGTGGAAGAAGGGAGGGATCAGTAAGGCAAGCTACCTTATTGAGGTCAGAATATGTAGGGATAAAGTGAGACAGGCTAAAAGTCAAGTAGAGTTGGACCTTGCAAAGGGAATTAAAACCAATAGTAAAAGGTTCTATAGTCATATAAATAGGAAGAAAACAAAGAAAGAGGAAGTGGGACCGCTAAAAACTGAGGATGGAGTGGAGGTCAAGGATAATCTAGGCATGGCCCAATATCTAAACAAATACTTTGCCTCAGTCTTTAATAAGACTAAAGAGGATCTTAGGGATAATGGTAGCATGATAAATGGGAATGAGGATATGGAGGTAGACATCACCATATCTGAGGTAGAAGCGAAACTCAAACAGCTTAATGGGACTAAATCGGGGGGCCCAGATAATCTTCATCCAAGAATATTAAAGGAATTGGCACAAGAAATTGCAAGCCCATTAGCAAGAATTTTTAATGAATCTGTAAACTCAGGGGTTGTACCGTATGATTGGAGAATTGCTAACATAGTTCCTATTTTTAAGAAAGGGAAAAAAAGTGATCCAAGTAATTATAGGCCTGTTAGTTTGACATCTGTAGTATGCAAGGTCTTGGAAAAAATTTTGAAGGAGAAGGTAGTTAAGGACATTGAAGTCAATGGTAAATGGGACAAAATACAACATGGTTTTACAAAAGGTAGATCGTGCCAAACCAACCTGATCTCCTTCTTTGAGAAAGTAACAGATTTTTTAGATAAAGGAAACGCAGTGGATCTAATTTACTTAGATTTTAGTAAGGCGTTTGATACGGTGCCACATGGGGAATTATTAGTTAAATTGGATAAGATGGGCATCAATAGGAAAATTGAAAGGTGGATAGGGAATTGGTTAAAGGGGAGACTACAACGGGTCCTACTGAAAGGTGAACTGTCAAGTTGGAGGGAGGTTACCAGTGGAGTTCCTCAGGGATCGGTTTTGGGACCAATCTTATTTAATCTTTTTATTACTGACCTGGGCACAAAAAGTGGGAGTGTGCTAATAAAGTTTGCAGATGATACAAAGCTGGGAGGTATTGCTAATTTAGAGAAGGATAGGGATACCCTACAGGAGGATCTGGATGACCTTGTAAACTGGAGTAATAGGAATAGGATGAAATTTAATAGTGAGAAGTGTAAGGTCATGCATTTAGGGATTAATAACAAGAATTTTAGTTATAAGCTAGGGACGCATCAACTAGAAGTAACGGAGGAGGAAAAGGACCTTGGAGTATTGGTTGATCATAGGATGACTATGAGCTGCCAATGTGATATGGCTGTGAAAAAAGCTAATGTCGTCTTGGGATGCATCAGGAGAGGTATTTCCAGTAGGGATAAGGAGGTCTTAGTACCGTTATATAAGGCACTGGTGAGACCTCACCTGGAGTACTGTGTGCAGTTCTGGTCTCCCATGTTTAAGAAGGATGAATTCAAACTGGAACAGGTACAGAGAAGGGCTACTAGGATGATCCGAGGAATGGAAAACTTGTCTTATGAAAGGAGACTCAGGGAGCTTGGCTTGTTTAGCCTAACTAAAAGAAGGTTGAGGGGAGATATGATTGCTCTCTATAAATATATCAGAGGGATAAATACCAGAGAGGGAGAGGAATTATTTAAACTCAGTACCAATGTGGACACAAGAACAAATGGATATAAACTGGCCACTAGGAAATTTAGATTAGAAATTAGACGAAGGTTTCTAACCATCAGAGGAGTGAAGTTTTGGAATAGCCTACCGAGGGAAGTAGTGGGGGCAAAAGATCTATCTTGCTTTAAGATTAAACTCGATAAGTTTATGGAGGAGATGGTATGATGGGATAACATGGCTTTGGTAATTAAATATTCATGGTAAATAGGCCCAATGGCCTGTGATGGGTTTTAGATGGGGTAAGATCCAAGTTACCTGGGAAAGAATTTTCTGTAGTATCTGGCTGATGAATCTTGCCCATATGCTCAGGGTTTAGCTGATCGCTATATTTGGGGTCGGGAAGGAATTTTCCTCCAGGGCAGATTGGAAGGCCCTGGAGGTTTTTCGCCTTCCTCTGTAGCATGGGGCACGGATCACTTGCTGGAGGATTCTCTGCTCCTTGAGGTCTTTAAACTACAATTTGAGGACTTCAATAGCACAGATATAGGTGTGAGGTTTTTTTGTGGGAGTGGTGGGTGAAATTCTGTGGCCTGCGTTGTGCAGGAGGTCAGACTAGATGATCATAATGGTCCCTTCTGACCTAAATATCTATGAATCTATGAAACATTGGTCCATCTTCTGTGGGGAGAGAGGGCTGTATAGTTTGGATGGCCTCCACCTCAGCAGAAAGGAAGCCAATCTCCATGGGGACAGGCTGGCTAGAGTAGTCAGGAGGGCATTAAACTAATAGAAAAAAGGGAGAGGGAAAAAAGCAGAACGATATAAGCACTCAGCATAAAATCGAGAAGTTGAGAATAAAATTAATCAAGGAACCAAAGGACATGAAGAGAAGAGATTCTTGAATTGTCTATCCACCAGTGCTAGGAGCCTGGGTAACAAACAAGATGAACTGGGATTGCTCAGTTATGAGCATAAAATTTGATTTAGTTGGCATTACTGAAACCTGGTAGGATGATTCCTATGATTGGAATGTTAAAATAAGTGGTTATCATCTATTTAGGAAGGATCAAGTAAGCAAACGGGGAGAGGGAGTGGCATTACCTGTTTCCCAGTCACTGATAACTCAGAAAAAAACAATCTTGAATGCTTATGGATTAATGTCCTAACAGATAAAGCACAAGATGGGGGTATTAGTTGGTGTCTGCTAACGATCACCAAATCATACTACGGAACAAGATGACCAGCTCCTTACACACCTATCTATAATGTGTAGGAAAAAAAGCGGTATGACCACTGGGGACTTCAATTTGAGTGACATATGCTGGAGGTCTCATGTTGCCAGTATGAAAACATCCTTGGAATTTCTAAACATAGATGACACTTTCCTAACTCAAAAAGTGATGCAGCCAACTCAGGGGAATTCTTTATTAAACCTTGTTTTAGCAGTTAAAGAGGAACTGATCACAGAACTAAAAATCAGTGATGGCTTAGGTACAAATGAAAGTGACTTGATCACATTTATAGTATGCAAGCAGAATAAAGTCCAGACCAGTAAAAAAAATATATATATATTTTACTGTGTATGTGTACACACATACATATACTTGATGCTTTTATAGGGCCAATTGCACAAAGGTGAAAACAATTATGAGCCCATCAGCTTAGCTTGGAGGAAGAATGTAATCAAAAAATATTAATGACAATTGGGATAATTTAAGAACATCTTACTAGATACCTAAAAAAACATAATCCCACAATCAAGGAAGAAGGCGGTACTGGTTAGAAAATAAACTACTTGGATTAGCAGGGAAGTGAAGGCAGCTATAAAAAACAAACAAAAATATATATAACAAATGGAAGAAAGGGGAAGTTGACATAAATGAATATAAATCAGAAGTTCAGAATTATAGAAAAATGATAAGGGAAGCAAAGGAACACTAAGAGAAATCTATGGCCAGCAAAGTTGTTAACAAAAAAGAGGAGTTTTAAAAATATATTGGCAATTAAAAGAATCCTGACTATGGTACTGGTCCATTACTAGATAGAAAAGGTAGAATTATCAATAATAATGCAGAAAAGGCAGAAGTGTTCAATAAAAATTTCTGTTCTGTAATGGGGTGGGCGGACAGATTATATAGTTTCATCATATGGAATCTTTCCATTCCACTAGTATTTCATGAGGATGTCAAAGAACAGCTACTAAAGTTAAACATTTTTAAATCAGCAGGTCCAGATAACTTGCATCCAAGAATTTTAAAAGAGCTTGCTTAGGAATGCACTGGACAATGAATGTTGATTTTCAATAAGTCTTAAAGCACTGCGGAAGTTTCAGAAGACTGAAAGAAAGCTAATGTTTTGCCAATTTTTAAAAGGGGTAAATGGGATGACCCAAGTAATTATAGGCCCATCAATCTGACTTTGATCCTGGGCAAGATAATGGAGCTGCTGATATTTGACTCGATTAATAAAGAATTTAAGGAGGGTAATGTAAATTAGTGCAAATCAACATGGGTTTATGGAAATAGAGCCTATCAAATTAACTTGATATCCTTTTTGATAAGACTACAAATATGGTTGATAAAGGTAATAGTGATGACATAACATACTTTGACTTGGTATCTCATGACATTTTGATTAAAAAACTAGAATGTATAAAATTAACATAGAATACATTAAATGGATTAAAAATTGGCTAACTGATAGGTCTCAAAATGTAATCAGAAATGGGGAATCATCATCAAGTGGGCATGGTTCCAGTGGGGTCCTTCAGGGATTAGTTCTTGGCCCTACACTATTTAATATTTTTATCAAATGACCTGGAAGAAAACAGAAGCTCACCACTGACACAGTCTGCAGATAACACAAAAATTGGGCAAGTGGTAAATAATAAATTGATTCTTTGATTCAGCATGATCAGTATGACTTGATAAACTGGGGACAAGCAAGCAGTATGAATTTTAATACAGCTAAATGTAAATGTCAGGGGCGGCTCTTCCAATTTTGCCACCCCACGTAGTAGCTGCTGAATTGCCGCCGAGCCCTGAAGAGCCCAAAAGCCGCCGTGGCGGGAAGAGCGGTTGAGCTGCTGCCAAATTGCGGCCGCGGGACATGGACTGCTGCCCCATTCTGAATGCCGCCCCAAGCACCTGCTTAGAAAGCTGGTGCCTGGAGCTGGCACTGGTAAATGTATACATCTGGGAGCAAAGGAGATAGGTCATATTGACAGGATGGGAGACTCAATCCTGGGGAGCAGTGACTGAAAAAGATTTGGGGGTGTGTGGTGGAGAATCAGCTGAACATGAGATCCCAATGTGACACTGTGGCCAAAAGACCTCGTGCAATCCTGGCATGCATAAGCAGGGGAATCTTGAGTAGGAGTAAAGAGGTTATTTTACCTCTATATTTGGCACTGGTGCGATTTAAGAAGATCAGTCTATTTAGTTCTACAAAGAGAAGGTTAAGGAGAGACTTGATTTAATAATGGGCTCTTCAGTCTAACAGAGAAAGGTATAACACAATCCAATGACTGGAAGTTGAGGCATAAATTCTTAACGATGAAAGCAATGAACGACTGGAACAATTTACCAAGGTTCGTGGTGGATTCTCCATCACTGACAATTTTTAAATCAAGATTGGATGTTTTTCTAAAAGATCTACTCTAAGAATATGTTGGGGAAGTTCTATGAGCTGTGTTATACAGGCGGTCAAACTAGATGATCACAATGATCCATTCTGGCCTGGAATCTATGAATTTGTCCCCAATCTACAACTGGCTTTGATGGGCAGACCCTTGTGCGTACAACAACACAGTTGCAGAATTAGGGGTTTTTTTAAAACAAAAGACAAAAAACCAAGGATGCACTTCAGCTGAAAGTTGCAACAGGGCACAAGAAAGTTGTTGAGTCCACCTCAAGTGGGATTGAAAGCTATGCGTAAGTGATGTCAGGTTAAAACTGTTGTCTTCTGCAGTAAGCAGTAGTAGTTCTCAAACCTCCTGCTTGCCTGTTCCATTCCTGGCATGTACTCAGGGTGCAGAATGGTTAGCTGTGGGTGGGAAATAGCTGGATGAGGAGACATTGGTTTAAAAACAATCCACCTCCTCCTTCAAAGCTAGATATTTTCTTCTTTGGCCTTACTCTACTCCTAGGCAAAAAAGTAGTTTGCTCCCATAAACGCAGGATTCACTCCATTGCTCTCTCTTTCTTGCCCATCATCACTTTTTATCTTGCATTTGTATGATATGTGCAATACTGCACCTGCAACTTACACAGGATCAAGCTTTATGTGGAAAAAGGGCACAACTAGTATTCAGCCATTTTAATTTCCTCCTCCTCCTCTCTGGTTGCCTCATTTGGTAAAGTTTAAAAAAGTTAGGAACCATGTTTAACTTTTTAATTAAATTCTTCAAAAATATGTCGATGCAGAACGCACGTGAACATGAGACTGTGTTGAATTTCTTTTTCTCACTTAAAATTGTGCCTAAGCTCTTGCCAAAGTACTTTTGAAAACAATTGCTCTTGCTAGAATAGCACAACACTTAGAACAGTTACAGTTTCAACTGATTTATTATTTTTAAGAGGAAAAAGACTTTCTAATATTTAATCTCACTCTCCAAAAAACATGAAGAGAAAAATCAAATGAGTGTAGATACCGTCAGTGATACTGCTATTCACAAAATGAGTAATAACAACACCTAATCAGCGTTCCATGATAAACTCAATCAGAACACTAAATTACTGGGGAAAATCCTCTGCTGTAGGAAATGTCTCTGTCAAGGCAGAAGCTGGGAGTAGTGACATCAGCATGCACTTAATAAAAAAAATTTACTTTAGTCTGTTGTCAGAACATCTCATGGCCCTAAAAATGTTGCCAGAAAATACTGTCGTTTTTTTTTATTTTGAAAATCTTATCTTACTGCACAGACTCAGAGTATGGAGCTGGTAGATTAGTGAGTGGGGATGATTAGAGATATTGGGAGGGGGATATAAGTTTTGCAAGGGACATGTGTGTGGGTGGGAGCAGGAGGACTCAAGAGGAAATTGAAGGCTCTTAGGACTTTCTGTTATCGGGAACTCATTCTCTAACTGCTGTTCTTCACATTTGGCCTTGGAAGTACATCTCATTGAAGACTATTTACATGCTAAGTTTCAGAATTCAGCTTTAGTGTGAGCTAACTGCATCAAAAACTGGCAATATGGCAATAACTTCTTATACTGGAAAGAGTGCCATTTTTTTCAGTCTCACATAAATTGAAAATGGCTAAATGGATTTTCCTTAAATCTTCATGGAGACTTTTTTCACCTTTGGGCCACAATCAAGCATGGAAAATTTCAAACACAAAGAAAAGCCCTCCAGAAAGTTTTGAGTGCGTGAAATCGTGGAGTTATAAATGAAATTTTAAGTACAACATTCACTGCAATTAATACAACATATATTACACTGTTGTCAATATGAATCATATTGACATAGTACCTTTCATCCCTAAAGATATTACATATTGAGGCCAGATCCTATGTTATACCAATAAAATAAAAACCAGCAGGATCTTATTAAAGGGAAAAAGGCAAAATACCACATTTATTGTGAATACAGAAAGAATCATAGTAAGCAGTTAGTTATAGCTATAACATTCCATTCAATCTCATATTTATTCATACATTCATACACACACACACACACACAGAGGTTGTGCAAGGTTGTTATCATAGTTACCAGCCTTAGAGTTGCTCATGCCAAGCCACTGGCCAGGTGGCCTGGACATGAGGAGGGAGCAGGGCCTTGTCAGATGCTCATCTGATGCTCCTGGAAGTTGGTTTGCAGAATCAGACCCCAAAGTTCTCACTTTTTAGAGTCCATTTTTATAGGAATTTCTTCCTATAAAACACTATGCAAACACTAGTTTCATTCTCTCATGTTTTGGACAGCGCATATCACACATTATATTAATTACTGCACATGGCAAAAATGTTCAGATTTGCTGCTGGAAAATACAATTTAGCTTATATTTACAATACATAGGCTACAGATTGGTATTTCCCTTATCATGACTCACTGTATTGAAAATCTAATACTTCTGGTTCTGATGATATTATTAGTTAGGCTGCGATTTAATCACGGAGGTCACGGAAATCACGGAATCCGTGACTTCCAAAGACCTCCATGACTTCAGCTAGCACCAGCTGGGAGCTGCAGGGTCCCCTGCCGCTTGTGGAGGCAAGGAGCTGTGGGGTACCCGCCCTGCAGCTTCCGGCATGGGTGGCAGGCAGACCCCCGCAGCTCCCAGCCACTGCAGGCAGTAGGGGGACACCCCCACAGCTCACAGCCACCAGTGGTGTGAGACCCTGGAGCTCCAGCCCACCGGCAGATGTCCAGGCTCCCTATTTTGTCATGGATATTTTTAGTCAGGGACAGGTCATGGGCTTCCATGAATTTTCATTATTGCCTGTGATCTGTCCGTGACTTTTACTAAAAAATATCTGTGACAAAAAACTTAGCCTTAATTATTAGGAATAATTCTCTCTCTGTTAAGGCCAGCACCGTCACAAATTCTCAACACTTCTGAGGGTGGAATATTTCTTACTAGTCTAGTCTTCCTGTTTGTTTCCAGTCATCTGCTGCTGGGTTCAGTTTTCATTCATCAGCAGCACTTTCACATTTAAGAACTGCAGATGTTCGCCTCTTCCTGTTGCACAATTTGGCCAAATCAGAGGAGCTGTGGGGTGACGAATAATGGTGGAGCAGGGAAGTGGCACTCTTACTATACATGTTCTATGGTCAAACAGAACTTCAGGGCTGCCATTCTGGCACTTTTTGTGAGCATTACAGTCCCTTAAATGTAAAAAAATCCAAGTCAAAATGCTGGGATCGCAGCAGCCAATTTGATCTCATATTAAGGTCCTCTGAGTGAAAGAGTCTTATTTGTTTGTGCAACAACCAAGGGCAGAGCCCAGAGCTTGGAAGAATGGCAGAAGGCTGTTCCATCCTTGTAAATCTCAACAATGCTACTTTCATAAGGGCAGACTTTTCGTCATTGCAAGTCAGTGGATTGTTTTCTCACTTCCTCAGAACTAGCTGGGTGTTTCGTATTTAATTTTGGTGTATTTGACTCAGTGGTGATTTATGTCTTATTCAGGCATTCAAGAAATTTGTTTGAGTAAGCTGGTCTATAAATTGAGATTTCCCTGAAGTGTATCCAAACCACCTGGAAGAAAACTAAAGGTCCTCACATTTTCCAAATACACAGCTGTTACATGACCAACAACAAAATTACCTAAGAACTGGTTAGTGAGATATTCTATGCTGCTTGTAGTGCTAGGAAGAACAACTGTTAGCAACAATATACTCTTCCTTTGTATAACATATGGAATTTCACATCTCAGTTGCAGATAATTTAATATTTTAATTTTCACCAGTGGCATAGTATCATTTTAGGAACTATCATCTGTTTCATGCAACTTGCTTCTTTCTGAAAAGGGTTTAAGTTCCTAATATGAGATGTGGAATTGTACTGTCTCAATGATTTTCATAAGTTAATCATGAATTAGAGATGATCCCAAGTGGAATAATGTTAGCATGTCTTTGGCCTCTTAAGAAAGTACACTCTTCAGACATTGCTCTAGCTTATTTCTCTTTGCATTCAGAGAATCATAGAATATCAGGGTTGGAAGGGACCTCAGGAGGTCATCTAGTCCAACCCCCTGCTCAAAGCAGGACCAATCCCCAACTAAATCATCCCAGCCAGGGCTTTGTCAAGCCTGACCTTAAAAACTTCTAAGGAAGGAGATTCCACCACCTCTCTAGGTAACACATTCCAGTGTTTCACCACCCGCCTAGTGAAAAAGTTTTTTCCTAATATCCAACCTAAACTCCCCCACTGCAACTTGAGACCATTACTCCTCGTTCTGTCATCTGCTACCACTGAGAACAGTCTAGATCCATCCTCTTTGGAACCCCCTTTCAGGTAGTTGAAAGCAGCTATCAAATCCCCCCTCATTCTTCTCTTCCGCAGCCTAAACAATCCCAGTTCCCTCAGCCTTCCTCATAAGTCATGTGATCCAGTCCCCTAATCATTTTTGTTGCCCGCCGCTGGACGTTTTCCAATTTTTCCACATTCTTCTTGTAGTGTGGAGCCCAAAACTGGACACAGTACTCCAGATGAGGCCTCACCAATGTCGAACAAAGGGGAACGATCACGTCCCTCGATCTGCTGGCAATGCCCCTACTTATACATCCCAAAATGCCATTGGCCTTCTTGGCAACAATGGCACACTGTTGACTCATATCCAGCTTCTCGTCCACTGTAACGCCTAGGTCCTCTTCTGCAGAACTGCTGCCTAGCCATTCGGTCCCTAGTCTGTAGCGGTGCATGGGATTCTTCCGTCCTAAGTGCAGGACTTGGCACTTGTCCTTGTTGAACCTCATCAGATTTCTTTTGGCCCAATCCTCTAATTTGTCTAGGTCCCTCTGTATCCTATCCCTACCTTCCAGCATATCTACTACTCCTCCCAGGTTAGTGTCATCTGCAAACTTGCTGAGGGTGCAATCCACACCATCCTCCAGATCATTAATGAAGATATTGAACAAAACCAGCCCCAGGACCGACCCTGGGGGCACTCCACTTGATACCAGCTGCCAACTAGACATCGAGCCATTGATCACTACCCGTTGAGCCTGATAATCTAGCCAGCTTTCTATCCACCTTATCGTCCATTCATCCAGCCCATACTTCTTTAACTTACTGGCAAGAATACTGTGGGAGACCGTGTCAAAACCTTTGCTAAAGTCAAGGAACAACACGTCCACTGCTTTCCCCTCATCCTCAGAGCCAGTTATCTCGTCATAGAAGGCAATTAGATTGGTCAGGTATGACTTGCCCTTGGTGAATCCATGCTGACTGTTCCTAATCACTTTCCTCTCCTCTAAGTGCTTCAGAATTGATTCCTTGAGGACCTGCTCCATGATTTTTCCAGGGACTGAGGTGAGGCTGACTGGCCTGTAGTTCCCAGGATCCTCCTTCTTCCCTTTTTTAAAGATGGGCACTACATTAGCCTTTACATTGTAAACTTAGACATTCTGCTATTAGTGCCTTATGTTTTAGAGATCTCTGGTACGAGCTCATCTCACTTTTACAAATTTAACCTTCCACCTACAAGCCAAGGATATACCAGGACTGTATCCACTCTGTGTATTTCAGACCAGCTCACAGTGAAGCTCTCCCTTCTTCTACAGGAAACAAGAGATGCTCGCATCTTACCATGTCTTCTGTCAGTGTGTACACCTGATATTCTACAAGTATTAAGAAACTAATGAGAGTTGTAAAGATGGTGGTTCTTAAGTTTGTGACCATTTCCTAAGGCAATTACCTGTAAATGTGGCACTGATACGAAGTATACCCCCACAAAAAATTCACTAAATTACTGGGGAAAATCCTCTGCTGTAGGAAATGTCTCTGTCAAGGCAGAAGCTGGGAGTAGTGACATCAGCATGCACTTAATAAAAAAAATTTACTTTAGTCTGTTGTCAGAACATCTCATGGCCCTAAAAATGTTGCCAGAAAATACTGTCGTTTTTTTTTATTTTGAAAATCTTATCTTACTGCATAGACTCACAGAGTATGGAGCTGGTAGATTATGAGTGGGGATGATTAGAGATATTGGGAGGGGGATATAAGTTTTGCAAGGGACATGTGTGTGGGTGGGAGCAGGAGGACTCAAGAGGAAATTGAAGGCTCTTAGGACTTTCTATTATCGGGAACTCATTCTCTAACTGCTGTTCTTCACATTTGGCCTTGGAAGTACATCTCATTGAAGACTATTTACATGCTAAGTTTCAGAATTCAGCTTTAGTTTGAGCTAACTGCATCAAAAACTGGCAATATGGCAATAACTTCTTATACTGGAAAGAGTGCCATTTTTTTCAGTCTCACATAAATTGAAAATGGCTAAATGGATTTTCCTTAAATCTTCATGGAGATTTTTTTCACCTTTGGGCCACAATCAAGCATGGAAAATTTCAAACACAAAGAAAAGCCCTCCAGAAAGTTTTGAGTGCGTGAAATCATGGAGTTATAAATGAAATTTTAAGTACAACATTCACTGCAATTAATACAACATATATTACACTGTTGTCAATATGAATCATATTGACATAGCACCTTTCATCCCTAAAGATATTACATATTGAGGCCAGATCCTATGTTATACCAATAAAATAAAAACCAGCAGGATCTTATTAAAGGGAAAAAGGCAAAATACCACATTTATTGTGAATACAGAAAGAATCATAGTAAGCAGTTAGTTATAGCTATAACATTCCATTCAATCTCATATTTATTCACACATTCATACACACACACACACAGAGGTTGTGCAAGGTTGTTATCATAGTTACCAGCCTTAGAGTTGCTCATGCCAAGCCACTGGCCAGGTGGCCTGGACATGAGGAGGGAGCAGGGCCTTGTCAGATGCTCATCTGATGCTCCTGGAAGTTGGTTTGCAGAATCAGACCCCAAAGTTCTCACTTTTTAGAGTCCATTTTTATAGGAATTTCTTCCTATGCCAGTCTATGGGAATTGCTTCATCATGTTGTTGCTGAATCAGTCAGCAGATAGCACATTCCTGACGGCTCCGTGCTGCCAGATGTTATCTTGTTCTTTGGTTCTCCCATTCTTGAGGCTGTTGGGTGGATTCCAGTCTGCCCTCTGGGGGTCCTCTGGTTATTTCCACTTGACGCCTTCTTCAGCCGATGGGCACTGGATTCTTAGGCTGGCACCTCCCTGATCATTCAGTTATTATGCACACCAAGCATCCATCCACATACATCCTCTATCTCTATTTTAATCACAATTGTTAACAAAGCAAGATGAATACAACAAAAGGGCGGGGAGTTTCTGTTGTTACAGAGTATTGCTTTGAGTCTCTCTCTGTGCGAGTAGTTGTTATTACAAAGAATTGCTTTGAGAACAGACTCTGTCTTAGAATGTACTAACGCAATTAGCAGCTTGCAAGTTTCACACATAGAGGGAGAGAAACAGTACCAAAAATCAAGAGACCTCTTAATTAGTAATACCCTGGAATTTAAACTATTGGGAATCAAACTCATTTGTGATTTTAATACAGAACTTCTTTAATATGATCCAACACCTAAACTCACTTAAGGCAATGCGAGTCTTGCCATTAACTTTAGTTGGAGTAGGACCAGGCTCTTGAACTGATATACCCATTGATCATTTCATTCACTATGGTGAAGCAGCTACCTCCATACATAGCAACACTATATAATAAGCACAATATACCAAGAAGGTAATGGAAAACTGGAATGCCCCATACTGAACTTTGGGCAGGATGTAGGGATAATGCCACTACCAAGAGTCTTCTTCTTCTAGTCTTAGTCCTATCTGTATGGGCTTGGCTCTTTTGAGTCCCTCTTCTCCATTTCAGTCTGTCTTGAAGCAGTTCCTTGGAAAGTCAGAAGTTAATCTGACTTTTTTGTATGACATCCATCCAGCTACCTTTGGGTCTTCTAACTCTTCTCTTAACCTTAGAAGTAGAGAGTAACACAGTTTCCTACATATTTTTTTGATCTTCTTTTCACATCTTTTCTGTAATTGGTACCATTTTCATACTTCCCCTAATTTGTTCATTCTGAATATGGTTCATCCTTGTAACTCCAAGCATCTATTTTAACATTTTCGTTTTCACTGTATTCAAGATCTGCGCCTGTCTTTTCCTCATGTGCCCAGCATTCAGAGCCATACGAAGTACAGGCCTAACTACCATCTTGTAGATTTTGCTTACTAAAAAATAACAACTGCAAACAATCCAGACCTCAAATATACATTTTACCTCAAAAACCACCTCTCAGTAAACATAATGAGCCCTGTCACATGCAGGGAGGTTGCCTCCATACTCAGGAAAATGCCCAGTAACACTTCTTGAAACAACTTCTCTGGTGGTCTCTCATCCAAGTACTGATCAGGCCCAAGCCTATTTGGTATGTGAATACTTATATGCCAAGATTTTTCCGCGAGGTAGATTTCACTGTAGTAATAAACACCATGAAAACTCTGCCACCCACGAAAGCTTATGCCCAAATAAATTTGTTAGTCTCTAAGGTGCCATAAGGACTCCTCGTTGTTTTTGCTGATACAGACTTACACGGCTACCCCTCTGAAACCTGTCAACATGAGAAGGGGTGACACTGATGTGATTTGGGGGCGGGTAGAAAGAAGAAACATTTCCTGAAAAACTTCAGTTCATTGTAAGACATTCTGATTCTGTTGAACTTTTAAAAGCAAAAGAGAAGTTTGTATACAGCTGAAGCTCATTGCCATTGAGTGATGTAAACATGAGAGCAGAAGAGCCAAAAAAGAAATGGAAAATGGCTTTTGCTATTGGGAGAGTTTGTAAAACATGTTCAGACATTGCGTCATTCCATGGACCACATATAAAGATTGATCAGAAAACCCTCTGATCAGAAATGTTTCTGAGCCCACATTAAGACACAGGCTTTCATTGTTAATGTATTAGTGTCAGCATGAGAAACAAAGAGCTGCCAATTTAAAATGTCAAATTTGCATCTCTGAACTATAAAATATTAATCTGGTTCCTGCCGTAGTTGCATTTCCTTAAAGACTCTCGAGGGTATCAAACCCAAATCCTTCACATTTCAGTTTTATTTAGTGAAACAGCAGAACAATTTGTCAGACCACATTGTATCCTCTGTTGAAAGGAACTTAACTAATGAATTAGCTGCATTTTGTTGGTGATAGCACCAACAAATGTTTGGAAGGGCTGCTTGCCAGCTTAAAAATAATGTGTTCTACTAATTGCAGGCGGAACCTGGCGACAACCAATGTGCACTGGCTGCAGTGCACAGATTGTGCACAATGTTGTCTGGCTGGGGCCCAGGGCTGCCAACGAAAATGTAGAAGCAACTGTCAACAAGATTTACAGTGATGCTTCCATTTATGCAGCAGTAATGGGAGTTCTGTGATTTTTGTTGAAGGTTGGCACAAACAACTACCGATCCGTAGCAACACGCTGATCATTGCCAGAGAAAAAAATTTACATTGATTTAACATCATCCTTCCTGACAGTAAAATGCCCAAACCTAGCAACCCTCTGGCAAGTAAAATGAGAGATCAGTTCACAGACACACACACAAATCTGAAAAATTAGAAACGTATGAACAAATTGGAGTTTATGCTTAACTTACATGTTTGATACACAGTCGAGCTCCAGACAAGAACTAAAGCATGGTGTCTATATGTCATTAAACAATTCCCATTTTTATCTGATCCATTTCTATGAGAAGTTTTTAATATAAAGAGCAAATGTTAAAAGAATGCAAACACTAGTTTCATTCTCTCATGTTTTGGACAGCGCATATCACACATTATATTAATTACTGCACATAGCAAAAATGTTCAGATTTGCTGCTGGAAAATACAATTTAGCCTATATTTACAATACATAGGCTACAGACTGGTATTTCCCTTATCATGACTCACTGTATTGAAAATCTAATACTTCTGGTTCTGATGATATTATTAGTTAGGCTGCGATTTAATCACGGAGGTCACGGAAATCACGGAATCCGTGACTTCCAAAGACCTCCATGACTTCAGCTAGCACCAGCTGGGAGCTGCAGGGTCCCCTGCCGCTTGTGGAGGCAAGGAGCTGTGGGGTACCCGCCCTGCAGCTTCCGGCATGGGTGGCAGGCAGACCCCCGCAGCTCCCAGCCACTGCAGGCAGTAGGGGGACACCCCCACAGCTCACAGCCACCAGTGGTGTGAGACCCTGGAGCTCCAGCCCACCGGCAGATGTCCAGGCTCCCTATTTTGTCATGGATATTTTTAGTCAGGGACAGGTCATGGGCTTCCATGAATTTTCATTATTGCCTGTGATCTGTCCGTGACTTTTACTAAAAAATATCTGTGACAAAAAACTTAGCCTTAATTATTAGGAATAATTCTCTCTCTGTTAAGGCCAGCACCGTCACAAATTCTCAACACTTCTGAGGGTGGAATATTTCTTACTAGTCTAGTCTTCCTGTTTGTTTCCAGTCATCTGCTGCTGGGTTCAGTTTTCATTCATCAGCAGCACTTTCACATTTAAGAACTGCAGATGTTCGCCTCTTCCTGTTGCACAATTTGGCCAAATCAGAGGAGCTGTGGGGTGACGAATAATGGTGGAGCAGGGAAGTGGCACTCTTACTATACATGTTCTATGGTCAAACAGAACTTCAGAGCTGCCATTCTGGCACTTTTTGTGAGCATTACAGTCCCTTAAATGTAAAAAAATCCAAGTCAAAATGCTGGGATCGCAGCAGCCAATTTGATCTCATATTAAGGTCCTCTGAGTGAAAGAGTCTTATTTGTTTGTGCAACAACCAAGGGCAGAGCCCAGAGCTTGGAAGAATGGCAGAAGGCTGTTCCATCCTTGTAAATCTCAACAATGCTACTTTCATAAGGGCAGACTTTTCGTCATTGCAAGTCAGTGGATTGTTTTCTCACTTCCTCAGAACTAGCTGGGTGTTTCGTATTTAATTTTGGTGTATTTGACTCAGTGGTGATTTATGTCTTATTCAGGCATTCAAGAAATTTGTTTGAGTAAGCTGGTCTATAAATTGAGATTTCCCTGAAGTGTATCCAAACCACCTGGAAGAAAACTAAAGGTCCTCACATTTTCCAAATACACAGCTGTTACATGACCAACAACAAAATTACCTAAGAACTGGTTAGTGAGATATTCTATGCTGCTTGTAGTGCTAGGAAGAACAACTGTTAGCAACAATATACTCTTCCTTTGTATAACATATGGAATTTCACATCTCAGTTGCAGATAATTTAATATTTTAATTTTCACCAGTGGCATAGTATCATTTTAGGAACTATCATCTGTTTCATGCAACTTGCTTCTTTCTGAAAAGGGTTTAAGTTCCTAATATGAGATGTGGAATTGTACTGTCTCAATGATTTTCATAAGTTAATCATGAATTAGAGATGATCCCAAGTGGAATAATGTTAGCATGTCTTTGGCCTCTTAAGAAAGTACACTCTTCAGACATTGCTCTAGCTTATTTCTCTTTGCATTCAGAGAATCATAGAATATCAGGGTTGGAAGGGACCTCAGGAGGTCATCTAGTCCAACCCCCTGCTCAAAGCAGGACCAATCCCCAACTAAATCATCCCAGCCAGGGCTTTGTCAAGCCTGACCTTAAAAACTTCTAAGGAAGGAGATTCCACCACCTCTCTAGGTAACACATTCCAGTGTTTCACCACCCGCCTAGTGAAAAAGTTTTTTCCTAATATCCAACCTAAACTCCCCCACTGCAACTTGAGACCATTACTCCTCGTTCTGTCATCTGCTACCACTGAGAACAGTCTAGATCCATCCTCTTTGGAACCCCCTTTCAGGTAGTTGAAAGCAGCTATCAAATCCCCCCTCATTCTTCTCTTCCGCAGCCTAAACAATCCCAGTTCCCTCAGCCTCTCCTCATAAGTCATGTGATCCAGTCCCCTAATCATTTTTGTTGCCCGCCGCTGGACGTTTTCCAATTTTTCCACATTCTTCTTGTAGTGTGGAGCCCAAAACTGGACACAGTACTCCAGATGAGGCCTCACCAATGTCGAACAGAGGGGAACGATCACGTCCCTCGATCTGCTGGCAATGCCCCTACTTATACATCCCAAAATGCCATTGGCCTTCTTGGCAACAATGGCACACTGTTGACTCATATCCAGCTTCTCGTCCACTGTAACGCCTAGGTCCTTTTCTGCAGAACTGCTGCCTAGCCATTCGGTCCCTAGTCTGTAGCGGTGCATGCACTAATTAGTACATGCACTAATTAGTACATGCACTAATTAGTACATGCACTAATCTGGAGTTTTAAAAGATTCTTTTTTGTGGGGGTATACTTCGTATCAGTGCCACATTTACAGGTAACTGCCTTAGGAAATGGTCACTAACTTAAGAACCACCATCTTTACAACTCTCATTAGTTTCTTAATACTTGTAGAATATCAGGTGTACACACTGACAGAAGACATGGTAAGATGCGAGCATCTCTTGTTTCCTGTAAATGTGGCACTGATACGAAGTATACCCCCACAAAAAAGAATCTTTTAAAACTCCAGATTAGTGCATGTACTGAATTAGTAATCTTGAAACAGTAAATATGCTATCCAAGGGTAGACAAACAATTTCATTCTGAACTCCACCACTAGGATACGGTCTCATTATTAAACAAACAGGGAAACTGACCCCAAATTACATACATATAGCATAACCAGAACTGACACTAAAAGGGCTTATATTGTGATCGCTGTTTAATATATTTATTAACTTTTTGGAGGATGAAAGGAAACACTGAGTTTGTTAAATCAGCTGACTCCACTAAAACTCTGATCCTGTGTGAATAACTTTTTGCATGTTAGTAGTCTCGTTGAGTTCACACAGTTACTCATGGGCTTCAGTGTTTGCAGGCTCAGGACCACTGTTTTTATTCATCAAAACTAAAGTAGATTGGACAGCACAAGGGCAGATTAAAAGTTATGCACACTGACAAATATAGTTAGATTTCTTATCGATACGTACTGCCTCTGAACTAGCAGGATCCTCTGAGGAAAAAAGATCAGAAGTCCTCATGGATAATTCAATGGAGAAGTTTTCCCAATGTGCAGCAGCAGTTAAAAGACTTCTCTGAAGCCTAATCATGACATTTTCAATTTCACTGAAAGCTGGAATAATTTTAAAAGGGATATAAAATACAGAAAATATTATAATGAGATATCAATCAATTGTATATCTTCATATGAATGACTGTGTCTAATTTTGGTCCACTCACCACTAACACGCAGCAGAACCTGAGAAGGTTCAGTACTGGCAATCTGGGCCATCTCTCTTAGCCTGTCCATTAAGACAAGAACAAGGGGAAGCACAATTATGTTAAAGGGCAGTAAATTTAGAGCCAATAAAAAGTTAAATAATTATTTATGCAATATATATTCAACCTATGAAATTCACTGCTACAAAAGATCATTGAGACACAGTACTGTAGAGTTTTTTCTTCAGACCAAAAAAGTTTTTATTGCCATAGAAGATACTGACAGTTTACATAAACTTACATCCAAGTTTACATTACATATAATTTATACACACATGGTATCTTGGCTAATGCAGAAGTATCATCCACACAGCATTATGAGCTCTCTGAACTTACAAAGAGAATTTCAAAATCCTGTTTCTGCTCATTGCCTGACCTTGACCATTCCATAACATATTATTTACAGAGACCAAGAGGGCATTTACTGGAAGTCTATTTGCAAATATATTCCCAGATTTCTTGAAGCAGGAAATGCACTTAAGATCATATTACACAGTGTTATTTTGTGAACAGATTCAAAAATATTTATGCTTCAAAATCAGGAAGGTAGTGTATTGTCTCACATGCCAGAAACACGTTCTTTCTGCCAAAATGGTTGGTAACAAAGGGTGGACCTTGCATTTTCCTGTACAGACACTGGTACTGCTGGATTCTAACAGATATCTGTTTTCTTTGTTCCCAAAGCCCTTTAAGGAGAAGTAGCTGGATCTCAAATCAGATAGAGCTCTGAATAATAAAAAAGGGAACCTCTATTGCATCGCATTGGCTTATTGCATTGCTTTGTTTTGTTTTGTTGCATAGATCACCCTGTGAGTGGAATGAATAGGTCTGAATGCAAAATACTGGAAGTTTTTCTGCCTCCTTGTAAGCCAAGCAGATTCAAAAGCATCTTCATAATATATACCCAAGTGTTATGCTCAGCTACACAAATTTTCAGTTCACTAGAATACATTTTACAGTGCTACCAACTCACCACCACTTTCTTCCTTCAGAAGCCTGAGCTAGTGCCGTTCTGCCCTACTCACTGGACATTAAAACCAACTGGATTAGGTGCAGACTGTCATTATATAACTGTCAAAGGGAAATGAAGTGTTCATGGTTGGATTTAATAATGAATTGGATAGTTTTCTGAACACTAACATTTATAACTATAAAAGCTATTGCAAGTGTACAATCAAATCTCATGCTTAAGGGCCTAATCTGACCATGACAGAGGTCAGGAAGGAATTTCTCCCCTTCTCTGTGTACAAACACTGCATGACTAACTAACTAGGTCATCAGTAAAATCTGAACTTACCCTAAGCAAGTTCAGCCTTGAATAATTAAAAAGATCAACTCTTCAGAACTTGATTTATCCAATAACAAATTTTGTAGACTATAAAAATTTTTTAAAACTCCCTCTATGAATAATCGTTGAAAATAAAAATAAGCAGACCATAGTTATTGATGGATAAAACAAAATGCCACGCTTTATTTACTTGAAAACACGCAATGGGGCCATAAAGAACTTGTTTTGTAAACTACCGTGAAATGCCAAAGTCAGAACTGAACTGGAAAAGTTGTAAAAGAAAATAAACACAATTTTGTCCAAATTCATTCCATTCCATTGCAAAGGTATCTATTAGTGATTATGAGCCCATGTGGTCTGTTGTAAAAGCTTTATACAGGTTATAGCCAATATTCTTCAAATATGACATAACTTAAAATAACTGGTTGCTAAACAAATATTTGATGCATGAGAAACAGCTGTAAGAAAAAGAAAATCTCAGATTGCTTTGTACACGAACAGTTCAATAAGTCCAAAACACTTCCTGCTTCCATTTCAATTATAAGAAACCCTAAGGGGATAGAGTCAGAGATGATACAAAATTGTGGTGTAAGTTGTACAATGGTAAATAGAGGATAAATGTGTGGAATTTACAGGTTGTAGAAGGAAAGTGGTCAATAGAAGGGTGAAAACAAAACAGGCCATGAGCCCTCACCTTTATCTTAGTTTTTCTCACACCATCCTTGTGTCTGTTTTTCAACACACCCTTGACTTATAAATTATCCTTGTTTCAGTGCCCTGGAAGGTTCTCTACCTTGTTACATAACACACACTTACTCCCATTTATTAGCATGTAACTTACATCACCATTTATGTTACCTCTACATTTGGTCAAAGTTGTGTGAACTGAGGTAAACGTACTCTAAAAAGATACAAAATTGCATATTCCAGCCTCTAATCATCTTGTATAAATATGTAGAGGGAATTTTTTTTATTTTGACAACTAATCTTTTTCCTACTATCAGTCATTAGACATTAAACAGATTTCCTTGTTATCTCCACCATATGAGCAGAGTATAGGTACCTTCAGAACCTGCTGCTACAGAATGCTCCCTCAGTTCTCAAGGACCACTCATTGGCAACCAGATTTTAAGTGAGTATATTTGTCTCAGTCTTGTGGAAGGAGCAAATGCCTTTGCTTCGATGTACGAAAGAGGCCTTCCCTAACCCAGCCCCAGACCAGTGAATGAGCTCAGCATTCAAGCTTTGTATTCCCCAAATCAAAACACTTTGTTAATTTAGAATCAAGGTTGCTCAAGTGCAAATGTTACCTTTGTAATCTCTAAAAATCTAGGAAATCAGCACTGCAAGTCCTCCTTCTTCCCACTTCACAGTATAGGTTCTCTATCCTTGTCATACTCACGCATAACCATCCACTACTCACAATGTACATACCTTCTCCGCCATACTTGGGAGCAAGTGAGTAGCCTTAACTCTGACAATGATGATGGTAAAGAGAGCAGGGGCTGGGGAAGAGCACAGTAGCGTATAGTGGTCAAGGGTCGAACAGGATGCTTGGGTGGAGGTGAGCCTAGTGGCATCAGTGATTGTAGGGCTTCCCAGTGTTGGTGATTTAGAGCCTCTGGTGTACGAGGTAGCTGCACTACGGGGACCCTTGATGCACCAGTATCCTGGACTGGGACCCCAGGGTCCCTGCAAAGCCCTGATTCCCTACCACTTTAGGGTCTCCCTTACACAAAATCCTCTTCCCACCAGACCATCCCTGCTCAACCTCCCTTCCTGTCCAAAACCTTCCTCAACCCCTAATGCCCTTATTGGCCTTGACTTCCTTCACCTGCTTGGCTTTGCAGAGCCCATCTCCTTAGCTGCTGCAGCCCATCCTGCCTCCAAGGGTGTCTGTGCAGAGTGGAGCAGGTGAGGCAAGAAGGTAGCATCAGGAAACACCTGACATAGCTCAGATCACTTATGCCAGATAAGGGGAATCACATTTTGTATTTAATTTTTAAAGTGGCCTATATCAAGATGTTATCAGAGTATGCATGTGAGAGAGAAGGTTGGAGTTTGTGGGAGTGGGGCTGTTTAGCTAGAGGAAATCAAAGGGAATGTGAGCCAAACATCAAAAACATTTAAAAGGGAGCATTTTAGAATAAAAACATACATGGAAGACTCCATTGTTCCCTGAAAAATTATGATGCCAATTTGGACACAAATTTAAATAAGTGATTAGGTTGTGAAACAGAGGGACTTTAGTCAAATATCCAGTCTCTACTGACACCTCCAGAAGTATAAACTTTCCATCCAGTTTATTTAGGTAACTCCAGGGTTAGCTGAGAGGTTTGACCCTTGTAACAGATGCAAGGGACTTAGTCCACTGCATGAGTTAATAAACAAACATGCATAAAATTCAAAGATATTCTTAATGGAACATGGTAACTTTGAAGCCTAAAGGCAAAATACTGCTGTAATCTATAGCTTCTAGAATGAAGCTTTGCTTTACCAAAAGTAATAGAAATAAAATGGTGGAGTGTCTTCACTTAAAACAGGCATTTTCATAAGCTACAATTCACCCACTTGTGGTGACTGTCCCCTCATCTGTTGGAAAAGGCTTAAATGTATCATACCTGCTCAGGTGGGATAACTGGGTTACTATTGGGTAGGCGAAGCAAGTTGCCCTTCCTCATTACTCTCTTAAAAGGATTCTGCACATAATTAAAAAGAACAGTAATATCATGATAACTGGAAATACATACAAGCCACATAATTATCCTTTACCACTGACTGATGAATTTATTGAAGTCTCACAGCAGAGTTAATAATTGGTGTCAAATTAACTTTTCCTGATAAATGCACAAGTTCTGGCTAGGGTGGGGAAATTCCCAGGGACAGATGGGCCTTTGAGGGGGTGTCAGAATGGGTAAAGGTGGAAAAGCTAGGAAGGGGAGGCAAAGTGAGAAGAGAGCAGAATAGCTCATTGTTTGGATGTGGAGTAGACCAGGATTTTCAGAGGAAGGGCTGCAACTGGAAGAGGGGACACACTGAAGGGAAGGCAGAGTGAGAAAGGGATGGAACAATGCAATATCAGTGGGTTTTATTTGTCTGAATTCCACATGGAAAATACTTCCATTTTGCACAGTATCATTTCACATACACAGGTTTCAGAGAAGCAGCCGTGTTAGTCTGTATTCGCAAAAATAAAAATAAAAAAAAAATTTGCATAAGCTCAAATAAATTTGTTAGTCTCTAAGGTGCCACAAGTACTCCTTTCCATTTCACATACACATATCTCACTTTAGCATGATTTTGAGAAAATGACTGTTCTTGCACCAAAAAATCCCAAAAGTGCACATTTTTGCAGGTTTGGATTGTAAAAGCCATCTTTGCTTATAAAATTTTCCCCCAGGAACATGCCAGTTTGGTTTGGGGGGGAAGTGCTATTTTCTTGAAAAATTTTCGAGTTTGCAACAAAATGTTTGCACGAGATGTACTTGTGGGGGGACACAGCGGTGAGAAGAGGAGGTTTAAGAAGAGATGCAGGAAATGGGATTAGGAAGGCTACAAAGAATATATAGATTTACCTTTGCAAAATAAAAATAAAATGCTGAAAAGTCCTCTGCTGTATACGAGTATTTCATGTTTGCGTGCTTCAGTTGTGTGTGAGTGGGACATACTTGCCCCAAGCCGTCTAAGTGACTTTCCACAAAATCAGAGCCATTTTTATTTAGCTTTGGAAGATGCAGATCTAACGCTCACCTGATGTTGGTTTTTTTGGTCTATTTGCTATCTTGTGATTATTTATATCTACTGTGGTCTTTGACATTAACTTTAGTTTTGAGCAAGGCAATTGATCACCACTCCAACAGCATTTGCACTTTTGAGTCACATTCTCGTATTGAAGGATTTCTATATTCTACGGTATTTCTTCCAAGCAGCCTCTTATGCACAGGAGGACCTACCCATAAACAGCTGCAAAACCACCTCATTGTTCTCTTGCTAATACCTCCTAAAGACTTTGCTGTGATGCTTACAAAAAACTCAACAAGGGTTAGGCATTGGGTGTTAATGACTGCCACTTCTCATGCTGACTAGACTTGTCTCCTTACCTGGTGCTCTCCCAGGACCAGCTCTAGGCACCAGCAAAGCAAGCACGTACCTGGGGCGGCACAATTCCAGGGGCGGCATTCCGGCCACCCCCACCCCCCCTTTTTTTTTTTGCTTGGGCAGTTGCATTCTTGGAGCTTGGGGGGGGCAGCACATTTTTTGCTTGGGGCGGCAAAAAACCTAGAGCCGGCCCTGTGCTCTCGCCACCGGTTTGTTAAAGCCACCTGTTGTCTCCTATTTTATACTCTGATTATAATTTCTTCAGAGCTGGACAAGGCCCATCTTTCTGTTAGATGTCTGTACAGTGCCTGGCACAATGAGGGTCTCATCCCTGATTGGGGCTCCTATGCACTACAGCTGTACAAATAGTAATAGTAACTTTAAGAGAGGGAATCTTCCCTCCAAACCCTCGCCTTCTCTAGTAACCAACATTGGAAGCCTGCTGGTGCCAGGGTATTGACCTGATTTTCAGTGGAGCTAAATGCTCAGAACTTTGAACGCCAGTAGATGCTCTGCCCCTCGGGAAATCAGACCAAAAAAGTGTTCATAAACATGGGTTTTACTTTTCTCCCCATTGTCACACAAGACTTTTGAATTCCTTATTTATAAACCATAGTCCATGATTGTCCAATGCCTCTGCTATTACACTGTGGTTCATTTTTGTCTGGTTTTATCTGGTGCCGTACAGCTGTGTGTTGCCACAACTGAGCCTACACGGCTTTTAGTGTTCCATGTTTCCTGTGTTGTTTGACTAATGATCTGTGGCAACTCCTATTTCCTTGGGAACAAGACTGCTCCCAGACTCAGGGAAGTGTGCCGTGGATTTGCATTCCCCTTGGCATTTGTAATTCCTCCTCTGTTTAAATCCAGGACTGTGCAGATTCCTCATTCATACTCATCATAAGCTTTGACAGGTCTAGATTTACACTCAGCCAGACTCCTGGTGATCTCAAACACTGTGTGTAAGACACTTTGGTCGGAAGGAATGAAAACGTTAACCTAACAAAATTGTATGCAGGGTAGTTGTAGCCCGGTCAGTCACAGGATATCAGAGAGACAAGGTGGGTGAGGCGATATCTCTTCTTGGAGAAGTTGGTGCAATAAAAGATATTACCTCACCCACTTGTCTCTTTAACCTACCAAGGTGTCTGTAGCTCATCAAAAGATATGAGACAATTGTGAGGGAGAAAGAGACTAGCCAGAGAGTGAGAATAGAAGAGGAAAGGCTGTGGGAACTCTACAGAGCACCAGGGCTGGCTTCCATGAGCTGCTCTCTTACCTCCCAGCACCCGAAAGCCTTTGGGAGTGCAAACTGGGCGAGTTGAGATCTGCCTCCCTCCCAAGCAGGCTGGGCGCTCTGGGGGTGAAGGCTGAGCAGAGGAAGGAAAGGGGGAAGAATGAGAGGCAGAAGGCAGGGAGGAGAGAAAAGGAGGGAGGGTTGGAGAAGAGACAGAGAAGAGGCAAGAAACAGGGGAAGGGTTTAAGGTGAAGGGGGGAAGGAGAAAGGTTCTGGGGGCAAGGAGAGAGGGACAGGCGGGAGGACTCACGGAAGGAGCTCGGGCAGGAGGGAAGGAAAGGGAGGGAGGCCGGGGGCGGGAAAAGGGGAAGGCAAGAAGTCGCCACCGGAGACTGGACGGAGCCTCCTTGGTGGTGCTCGAGCGCTTCCCGGCACTGACAGCCGGGGCAGGAGGGGCGGGGAGCCGGCCCTACCCTCGCTATTTGTACTGGCGCTTGCGGGCTCAGTGCGGAGCAGCTTCTGGACGCGCAGCACCTCGAGCAGCCGGCATAGCTGAGCATGCAGCGGCGAAGCGCAGCCCGGCTCGGCCCCCTTCTGCTCCTGCTCCTGCTGCCTCTGGCGTGGGGTGAGGGCCCCTCGCCGCCCCGGGCAGACGGAGAGCTGCAAGTCTCCAACCGCCTGGCCGGGCAGGCGGCCCGGGTGGCGCTGCACTATCTCAACTACCGCCTGGGGTCGCCCAGCGCGCTGCGGGCGCTGGGACAGGTCCGGAAAGCCACACTCAAGGTAAGGGACGGCCGGGCAGCGCGGCGCGCCGAGCCGGGGAGCGTCGGGTACCGCACCGAGCAAAGCGCAGCGTTCGGGTACCGCACCGAGCACAGGGCAGCGCCCCGAGCTGGGGAGTGCCCGGGTACCGCACCGAGCACAGGGCAGCGCCCCGAGCTGGGGAGTGCCCGGGTACCGCACCGAGCACAGGGCAGCGCCCCGAGCCCTCTTGTTCCCTGGGTACCGCACCGAGTAAAGGGCAACTCCAGAGCCTGCTGGTGCCTGGGTACTGCACAGAACAAAGGGCAGAGCCCCGAGCCGGGGAGTATCCAGGTACCGCCCGGAGCAAAGGGCAATGCACCGAGCCAGCTGGTGCCCGGGTACCGCACCGAGCAAAGGGCAATGCACCGAGCCCGCTGGTGCCCGGGTACCGCACCGAGCAAAGGGCAATGCACCGAGCCAGCTGGTGCCCGGGTACCGCACCGAGCAAAGGGCAATGCACCGAGCCCGCTGGTGCCCGGGTACCGCACCGAGCAAAGGGCAATGCACCGAGCCAGCTGGTGCCCGGGTACCGCACCGAGCAAAGGGCAATGCACCGAGCCCGCTGGTGCCCGGGTACCGCACCGAGCAAAGGGCAATGCACCGAGCCCGCTGGTGCCCGGGTACCGCACCGAGCAAAGGGCAATGCACCGAGCCCGCTGGTGCCCGGGTACCGCACCGAGCAAAGGGCAATGCACCGAGCCCGCTGGTGCCCGGGTACCGCACCGAGCACAGGGCAATGCACCGAGCCCGCTGGTGCCCGGGTACCGCACCGAGCAAAGGGCAATGCCGGAGCCCGCTGGTGCCCGGGTACCGCACCGAGCAAAGGGCAATGCACCGAGCCCGCTGGTGCCCGGGTACCGCACCGAGCAAAGGGCAATGCACCGAGCCAGCTGGTGCCCGGGTACCGCACCGAGCAAAGGGCAATGCACCGAGCCCGCTGGTGCCCGGGTACCGCACCGAGCAAAGGGCAATGCACCGAGCCAGCTGGTGCCCGGGTACCGCACCGAGCAAAGGGCAATGCACCGAGCCCGCTGGTGCCCGGGTACCGCACCGAGCAAAGGGCAATGCACCGAGCCCGCTGGTGCCCGGGTACCGCACCGAGCAAAGGGCAATGCACCGAGCCCGCTGGTGCCCGGGGACCGCACCGAGCAAAGGGCAATGCACCGAGCCCGCTGGTGCCCGGGTACCGCACCGAGCAAAGGGCAATGCACCGAGCCCGCTGGTGCCCGGGTACCGCACCGAGCAAAGGGCAATGCCGGAGCCCGCTGGTGCCCGGGTACCGCACCGAGCAAAGGGCAATGCACCGAGCCCGCTGGTGCCCGGGTACCGCACCGAGCAAAGGGCAATGCACCGAGCCAGCTGGTGCCCGGGTACCGCACCGAGCAAAGGGCAATGCACCGAGCCAGCTGGTGCACAGGTACCGCACCGAGCAAAGGGCAATGCACCGAGCCCGCTGGTGCCCGGGTACCGAACCGAGCAAAGGGCAATGCCGGAGCCCGGGTACTGCACTGAGCAAAAGGCAGAGCCCTGACCCAGGGAGTGCCTGGGTACTGCACCGAGCCCACATACCACACCGAGCAAAGGGCAGTGCCTGGAGCCTGCTGGTGCCTGGACAACGCACAGAGCAAAGGGCAATACCCGACTCTGGAGCCCACTTGTTCCCTGGTAACACACCGAGCAAAGGGTATTACACAGAGTCCGCTGGTGCTCAGGGTAACACACAGAGGCAATGCCGCTAGCCCACTTGTTCCCTGGATAATACACAGAGAAAAAGGCATTGCACCGAGTGTGTGGTACTGGGATAATGCACACAGCAAAGAGTAATACACTGAGCCCACTTGCAAATAGCACAATGCACACATTTCAGACCCTGACACCTCAGCTGTTTTCATAGGGAGACGATGGAAAAAGACTTGGATTTAGTATTCTTGTGTGTCAGGGGCTGGATGGTGTAAAGGAGACAAGCAAAGGGAGACAGGAGGGCCGGAGGAACCACTTCCAAAGGAAAGGTGAAAGAAGGGCTATGAGAGGGACCAATATACCCCCCTCAAATGTGCCCACTGGTACTCCCAAGCAGCAAATCTTCTAATAAATTACGAATTACACTCCTGGCCACGGGCTCCTGAGCGAGCTGCTAGAATAGCAGCCATTTCCCAAATGGTCAGTGCTAGCCCCTGAATATGTCTAGAAGCACTTCAATAGCCAGTACATACAGAGTTAAACTATTCATCAACTCTGTGACCAAACCAGCCCAGAAAAACAAAGGCAGGCAGTCTACTACACACTTCATTAACATTAAAACAGCTCTTAAAATGCCCTGGTCCCTAGTGAAATAGTCTATTTGTCACGGCAACTGTGAATTCTCTTCAGATTTAGCAAACCTCATGCTAATTTTTATGCTAACGCTTAATTTTTAACAAAAAAAAAATACCTAAACTGCTTCCAAACTCCATGTTTCCAAAGAATTTTCTGCTGGAAAGTACAATGGCCTCTTGTGTTGCTTCAATCTTCATCTTGCAAACATAGAATACTAAGGCTGCTAAATGAGTAACTGCACTGGCAGAAAGGGTTTACAGTGTATATGTGATTATAGTATCTTTTGCTATGACTGCAAGAGAGAAAAATCATCTACTTCCTTAAACTTGTAGAGTTTAGATTATATTTTGGATTAAATGAACAATTTCAGTATCCTGTAAGAGAATAAAAGGTGCAACAAAGGAGAACACCTATTGCCCTATGGCCATTAATCGTACTGAAATCAATGGTGTCTGATAGAAATGGGCGTAGCCCCTGGGCATGCTTTTACGTTCTAGCGTGTTATGGGCTAACCAAGAAATCTAGGTCAGTGCTTCCAGCCTTAGCTCTTATTTCTCCATTTATGTTAAATAGATATTACCTTGGTGTCAGCCTCTTCTGGAACATACATAAAATGACATTTTGCACACAACGAAAGTCCTATGCTTAAAGCTAGTGGAAGGTGAGCAGAGTGACTCTTCAGTGTAACACGTTTGTGCCTTGAAAGAAATCTAAAGTCAAGGGGTGGGGATGTGGTAGGATTTTAGATCATCTGAAATTAAATTGGTGCTGGTTCTTGGCAGCTTTCAAGACTTTGTAAATAGGCTGGGACAATCCTCAAGCTACCATGTAGCTCAAAACACTAACCGTCCTATGTGCCTTACATTTTTACCTCTTGATGCTGTTTCTTAGTTGCCAATCATAAAACAGACAGGCCTAAGAGAGCATGCAGACAGGTTAAAGGTTCCAGCTCTGGGACTCTGTCAAAAGCAAGGTTTTGAAATTGACAAAGTTTGGTCTGAGACCACTATGTTGAGAGAAACCAGTGCTTTGAAAACACAGGTATGTTTCGTTCCCCTCGGTGGGTCATCTTTTCCTTCCTAGAGGCTGGCCACAGCCTGAATCACTTCAAGTTTAAAATTCTGCCCTCACAATCCACCATATCAGGTACAACACTGAAGCAATATCCAAAAACACTGACACTCAGGAGCAGCTTTGAGTGGATTTTACAGAGAATCGCTCTAGCCCGCCTGGCCAGAGAAAAGCAAATTAATAAGGAGACATGTAAACAGGGCTAATACATTCTAATACACTTAGTTAAATGACCTCCCTGCTTCTTTTGATAGCAATATTTGTAACAGAATTTGATATGGATACACTAAATGTATGTTATGAATTAATTGATTTCCTACTTAAAAACCTTGAAATCTTATCTCCGTTTCATTTTGTGCTCCTGGCTTAAACAAACACTTAAGTAGTTTATGTCCAAAATATAGTAGAAAAAAGTTTTATAAAACCTATGATTAGATTCCAGCCCTGCCCCATAATTTTAGAAAGTTGTATTTGAATGGGAAAAGGGAAACTGACAACAAAGGTAAAACTTCCTAATCTTTTGACCAAGCCGCAGCACTTGCTCAAATTCCAGTGTCATGCATTATTAGAGCGTATAGTTCTAAGGGTTGAGCTGTCTCTCCAGAAATGTATCAGGATGCTGAACAGTATAATTTCCTGTGTTAGAAATCTTTACTCTAAATGAAAGACAACGGAAGAAAAGTTAACTCTTTAGGGGCTACAAAGAAACATACATTTCCTGGCCCGAGAAGAACAAGTATTTTTTAATTTTCTTACAATTATAAGAATGATGATCATTGTGTATGACTGATACTTTGTTTTAATTAAGTCTGGGCCTGATCCAGAACCCACTGAAGTCAGTGCAAAGATTGGGGGAAACCTGGGGCCAATATTATGCCCCTTTCACCTTCTGTTCCCATAGTTGCTGCTGCCATTATTGCTGGCTGCTCCTTCCCAGCGGGGAGTCGGCCGTGGGAGCAGCGTGACAGAGCCAGGAGTAACAGTTGCTGGCTATCCCCACAGCCCAGCAGAACACTTGACATCTCAGTTAGTTTGCAGGGATAATGACAGGGCTGGTAGGTGTATGTATGTCACACAAGGTGCATGATACTTGGCAGTCCTGTCTAGAACCTTTCTAAAGCAGCTATTCTAGTATATTGAGAACTGAAAATCTATCATGGAAGTTGGATGAAGTTTATCCCAACAATAAGCTAGGTATCCCTCAGCCCAGACATTCAGCAGAGAAATGTCAACTTAAACCGTTAAATTATTTTCTTTCCTCTTCTGAAATCCTTCAGAGACTTCCTGGTTGGCTGACAATAACCCAGCATACATTGTTTGATGTCCTATATCCTGGAGGTCTCATTTAGACCCATGGTCTTGGGGTCATGTAATAATGCATTCTGGGATATCATCAGCTAACCTTGAAGTGAGAGTGAAAGTGAAGACAGTGAAAATCTTTTCATAGAAGGCAGGAAAGGAAGAATTTTAAAAAGGCTAGTTAAATAAAAACTTATTTCTGTGCCAGATGCTGCCCCCGTTGTGTTGATAGGGAAATCTTTCAACACATCTTTCTTTACTTAAGTCAGTTTGTACTTTAGCTTTGCAGCTCACCCTTGAAAATTTTCTAAAAACCCATGTACCAGATGGCATAGTTACAAATAAAGAGATTACATCCATTTCAAAGAAGCATATAATTCTATATTTACATAACAGATATATACAAAATTATGATAGATTTTATTTCTTTCATTAATATTTATTTTAAACAAGTAAAATGAAACTACTGCAGTTTTTGTCATGAAATTTGATTGTCATACTTAAAGTTATCTCAGTAGTAATAATAATACAATGAAAATGTTTCTCAAAAGACAGAAAGGGATGAGGCCACCATTAAGGATAAGCATCGTGGAAGGAAAAACACAGCATTTATTATATGACTTAGGACATTTCTGATAGGGAAGTTTTGGATTAACTACATAGTGGCTACTGCAAGTATTTTAAGCTTCAAAGCATGCAGGCAGACTGCTGCATCTCTGCAAGGCTGCAGTGACTTTAACGAGGTTCCCCAAGGGTTCAGAAGTCCCCCCCACTCACTGTCAATGGCAGTCTCAAACCCCCATTTCTTCTATTTTAAAAGTATTATAATCCCCTTGGTGGTAATTATTTCATGTTATCTGTGTTAACACAGGACCCTAAAATATTTTTTCTGCTATGCAATATATGGAAATAATTCCCTGTGTCCCTTTAAGGCTAAATTGCAAGCTGACATAGGGCCCATCTCTCCTTAGTGCTGAGTGCCTCCCACAGGGTGCTCAATCCCTCCCAATACTGGGTCTTGGTTTCCATGCCACAAACACTTATAACACCTTCATAAGTCGCTCATAAAACTCCAGGCAGCTACTTTGTTACTATACTAAGAATGCCTGTTCATTTAATAGCCTTTGTCATTTTGACTTGATGGTTGAGTAGATCAAAAGGACAACACTTTGTTAGCTAGGGCTCAAAGTGGAAGGGAAAAAGAAAAGAAAAGCAGATTATGAGGGTCAACATTCAGTCTCCCTGCCCTTTGAGGCCAAACAAGCTTATTTTAAAGTTGTGTAAGTGGCTAATCCACTGTCGCCTCTTATCTGAAATATATAACCACATGTATATACATAGGGCAGATGCCAGGCCCACAGCTTTGCTCTCCTAGTAAACTTTTACAAACATTTGATAGTAATAGTTGCCTGGAGAAAAAAAAGTGTGTGTGTGTGTGTGTGTAAAAGGAGAGCCAAGTTTGGATAAGTAAAATATGTGCACACCTGCTCAAGGTTCTAACCTCTAACACTGTACAAACAGCCAGAATTCTTTTCACTGTTCACTTGGAGAGGATCACATGCAAAACAAATATAAGATTAACAAATTGTAGTAATTTTTGCTATCATACAGTAATTTACCTTTACATTTAAACACACACATTTGGTAAACAACTAGCACTCTCAAATAAAATAATTAGGCACTGCAATATAGACAACCCCTTAAGGGAAAATCTGTATGACAACATCCAAATAGATTTATTTGGTTTGATTTTCTTATAATTGATTTTATCAAAGAAAAATGTGCAAACATGCCAGCCATTTAACTGATGCAAAATATTAATTGACAAACAAGACTTCAACAGATAACTAATTTGTAAACACCCTTTACCTGTATATGTTCACTAGGTCCCAAACCATTCCAACTCCCTGCTTGCAAAAAATGAAAAAGACAAAAGTTGGTGGGAGGATAAGTGATTAACTAGCAAAGGAAGGAGCAGATCCTGCAAATACTTCTTACCAGGCTTAGTACTTACTACTTTGAGTGGTACAATGGGACTATTCATGATAGCGTTTTTCAGAATCTGACCCTAAAATATTTGTTTCTGTGCAACTTCAGTGCACTTTGTCCCAAATATTCTGTGGTTAAGCAGACCACATCAGAATTAGAGCTTGTTAGTTGAAGTGTTTCTGTAAAGATCCACTGAGGAATCTTACTGAACCATTTCAGTCAGCAATCATCATCATGAAGGACTGCAATGTTAAACCACGGTGACAAGATTTGCAGATCTGAAAAATGCCACAATTTCAGATGTGTACACTCAGACATAGGTGATGGAAGTAGGGGTGCTGCAGTGCCCTCTGGCTTGAAGTGATTTCCATCATATACAGGGTTCACAGTTTGGTTCATTGGCTTTCAGCACCCCCACTTTACAAATAATTCCAGCTCCTCTGTGCTCAAATTTTCCAGTTTTCAAAAGTCTCCTGAACCTGTGTGGTAACTGTGGTACCATCGGTTATTTCCACTCCGCAAGAATTGAATCTTTTTTGTTTCAGTCATAGCTTTTAGGAACTGAAACTTCTGATGAGATTTGAGAGTCTCTTACCTGCTAGCATCTTCAGGGATGACAGCCTCAGTCTTCACTTGTAAATCAGTGTGCAACATGACAGACATCTAAACTGTATGTAATTAAGGGAACCCCTGTTGCCTATGTTTAAAAACTCCACCTGGTCTTTCCAGCACTGATCTGAAGATGTGAGTTTCATTCTTTTGAATCTAGACTATCAGCCTCTTCAGAACAGAATCTTAATCTGTACTACCTTGGCTTTAGAACATTCCTTAATCTAAGCTCCAAAGTTTGGGATGGAATGCTGTGCCCAGTATTGTACTCCCATACCGTCTTCAGACCAATGTTTTGTTTTTTCTAACTTTTCAGTAAAATATATAAGCTACATGATACACACTCTGAATTAATTTTGGAGACTACACACAGCCAGGCAGAATGATTCATGAACATACTTGCATCTTTCTTCATCACCTCTCTAAGGCCCAGATCCTGCAAAGACTTATACATGTGCTTAATCTTATGCACCATGAGCAGAACCCGACTGATGTCAATGAGACTACTGGTGGGTGCATAAAGTTAAGTACATACACAAGTCTTTGCAGGACTGCTGCAAAGACAGCTCTTAGGCTGTATGCACTTTCAATGTGAATCAGCCTGATGTCCATATCTAACAGTTGTTTCGGAAGGTTTCTGCTTTTATCTTTGTCAAACATGTCCTTTTTAGTTATCTATCACATGAAAAACCATAATCAAATGGAAGTCTGGGTTACATTTTTAGAGAACATTATTTCTGATAAAGTGACGGAAGTAGTCTTTGCACACTCTACTTTGCTACTCTGTGATCACAGTATTATCAGTAATAATTGATTATAATTCAGAGTGGACTCACACTGATTTGGCATTCAGTATAATGAGAAGGGAAGAATCTTCTGTCCAGTGATCATCACCTCTTCCTGACAGAGATCCATCTGAAAGTCAGCCGAGGAAGAACTCACCTGGTTTCTAGGTCATTGGGAATGCAGCGACCATGTATGACTGTGCCCTGGGAATAGAACAGACAAAGGCAGGCACAAAGTTGAAATTGGTTTCCATGGCCCTTCAGAATAAGCAGCAGAGTCAATGACTGTAGGTTAGCAGAAACATTTGCAGACTGGCAGGGCCTTTGCAGACTTGAAGCTGCATAGATGTCTTTGGGCCGGATAGGGTCCTTAGTAGCAATTTGTATTGTTCTGTAACAAATGTATATACATATTTGTGCTCCCCCTGACTGCATCTGGTTTCCATTGCTCATAGCTGGGACTAAAATAGAACCTATTTTCATAGTAGAAGTGGTGCTACTATTAAGTTTTGTTTCTGATAGGTTGAACAAATTCAATGGAGAAAGAACAGCAGAATTTAGTTTCACACTATGCTGATTTTTAAAGCTGGCTCAGTTGGCACAGTTTTGCTTCGAGTAGAAATGGGGAATAACTAAATTTCTGAAGCACGGAGGGAGAATCAAACATCTTTCTAAAAATATATGCACCAAATTACACCCCTTTCAAAGCTAGTTCAAGCTCCATGTTTAAATAAAAATGGGTCTTATGCAGTGAAGAACTGCCAAAATCTTAACAACGGGTTCCCACCTCACCCCACAAGGGGGTCGTTGCCCACCTCCGCCCCCCAAGACTCCTGCCCCATCCAACCCCCCCGTGTTCCTTGACGCCCCCGCCCCAGGACCCCTGCCCCATCCACCCCCCTCCCCTGTCTGCCCCCAGAACCAGGCAGGAGGGTCTCGTGGGCCACCGTAGTGGGTGCCCACCCCACCCCTAAGAGCCAGAGGCACCTGCCAGGGAGGGCAAGGAGGGGGGGGGAGTCCCAGCGGTGCTTACCTGGGGCAGCTCCCAGGAAGCATCCAGCAGGTCCCTCTGGCTCCTAGGGGCAGGGGAGCATAGCTTGGGGGGGGAGCAGGGGGAGCAGCCGCTCCCCCCACTGATCACATCAAAAGTGGCGCCTTAGGCGCCGACTCCACGGGGAAAATTTGGTGGGTGCAGAGCACCCACCAGCAGCCCCCCACCCCGCACTCGGCCCCAGCTCACCTCCGTCTCCTCCCCGAACCCACCGCCCCACTCTGCTTCTCCGCCCCCTCCCCTGGCTTCCCGCAAATCAGCTGTTCAGCGGGAAGCTGGGGAGGACTGAGCAGCAAGCCGCGGCTTCCTGCTCAGGCCGAGGGTGGCGGAGGTGAGCTGGGGCGGGGAGCGGTTCCCCTGCGCCGCCGCCCCCTCCCCCCGGTTACCTGCTGCGGTGCAGGCGGCCCTCCTCGTGTCCCCCCTTCCCCCCGCCCCAGCTCACCTCCGCCTCCCTGGGCCTGAGTGGGAAGCCACGGCTTGCTTCTCAGCCCGCCCTGGCTTCCCGCGCGAACAGCTGATTCGCGGTAAGCCTGGTGGGGGGCGGAGAAGCAGAGCGGGGTGGCGCGTTCAGGAGAGGAGGCGGAGTGGAGGTGAGGTGAGCTGGGGCCGGGCGGGGAGCTGCCGGTGGGTGCTCTGCACCCACTAAATTTTCCCCTTGGGTGCTCCAGGGCTGGAGCACCCGTGGAGTCGGTGCCTAAGGCGCCACTTTTGGCCGGTTAAATTTAGAAGCCCTTTTAGAACCGGTTGTCCCTTGCAGAACAACTGGTTCTAAAAGGGCTTCTAAATTTAACACCGGTTCTAGCAAACTGGTGCGAACCGGCTCCAGCTCACCTCTGGTCTTATGAGCAGTGTCTGGGCATTGGTGTTAGTAATGTAGATGGTGCCTTTCTCTGTAATGCTTTATATCTAAATCTTTTAAAGAGTTAAGCGTAGTAGTTATTGTGTAAGCAAATAAAACAGCCATTTATGGATCAGCTGCTGCTGTTATTGAAGTCAATGTGAATCTTTCTATTTCCATTACTGGGAGCTGGATCAGGTCCTGTGTGCTAATTCGTAGCATGGACATTATAAAACTGGTTTTAATAAGAGCAGAAATAGTCATTAGGGCACTCAGGTTATCCCCTCATCATTTCAAGTAGTACCATGCGATCTTTAATTTCAGATTGGACAGTCAAAGCAAGGCAAAAGTGACCCCAGACACCACCTCTAATAATGCATCGCTGTCTTGTCCATAATATCATATTGTAGTGCCCACACTGGATACAAGGGTAAGCCACAGCATGGGTTTCCCTGCTATCACCTGAATACTGTATTTAGCAATAATCAGTAAATATTTTAATGATGACCTACCTACGCAACCAGAACAATCTGTGCTAAAATACAATCTGAACTTCCCCTTTTATAAAGATCCTGTTTCTTTCACTTCTAGACTATCCCAGGAATTGGCCATAAGTACTACCTGCAGTTCACTACAGAAGACTACAAAAGCAGCGTAAGTTTGTAATGTAAGATGGTCCTTCCTACACAAAGTACAATACTTACCCCTAAAAATACAGCTCATTTCAATGCTTTTGTGAGTGGACCCTTCATAGGGTTTATTTGGCTCAATGCCTGAGGAGGATAATCCTGACCTGGAGCTATATTGTCCCATCAAGCTTTTAAGTCAAACTTCCTACTGATGTCAAAATCAATGGCACAGTATGGCCCTCATTATCCAAATGTATCTCCTGTGGTGTCCACGCTCCAAAATCTGAATACGTACCTGATGAATTTGTTGAAATTATAACCCTCACTGCACTTACACTCCACTGGGGACTTATCATTACTGATTTCACCATATGCATCTGGGATTCCATTACAGGCAGATCTACACCATACAGAATGATTTTTAAAATGAATCCCTGGCTCTTCTCTGAATAAAGTCCATGTTTATGATACAGGGAAAACCTGTCCAAAAGACCTCTCTTATCAGTTAATCTCCTGTTCTGAGAGAGATGATCCCAAAGTATCCCCAAGGGTACCGTGGACAGCTCTGCTCCCCTGTACTAGAAGACCAGCTCTGTTAAGCAACTAATTTCTGTCTGTTGCTCAGGACAGGTCTGATTGTATTTTTTCTGAACACTGTTTACTTCAAGAGATGCAAAAGCAATAACTGATAAATCATAGGTGTTTTGCCCCAATACTCCTAACCCTATACACATCCTATATAGTTTCACATAACATGCCAACCGTATATGCTTTGCCTCAGAGATTAACACAATGGAGTTTTTTTGTTTTGTTTTGAAAACATGCTGCATGCACATAAAGACATGGAGTGAAAGATAATAGCTTTGATATTTATGTTTTTAGCAAAACGTTGGGACTTGCCTTGCTACAGTGTTCTACCTGAAGAGGAAACCTCGACCTGCCGTTAATATAAACTGCACATATACCAAAGATCAGAAGCAAACCCGAGAAGATGACTACAGCTTTTACAAAAAAATGAGGCAACAAACCAAACCACTCATTGGAAATGATATTCCCGGTACATTCCCTTTCAGTCATTATTTTAAATTTTTGTGCTAAACAGTTTTTGTAACCACTACAAAAATCAAGCAAATATGCACAAACTTCTTTTAAAGATATTTATTTTGACAATAGCAGCTTTAAAACAAAGAGATTTTAAAAAGGGGCCAACATTCCAGAAGATTTCTGAAAAAATTTGCTGGGGCTTTGCAGGATGAAGACAACATGATGGACTAGAGATATCTGTACAATTCGACGACACATAATTCTGTACAAAATTCTGCAATGAAAGACCCACTCTTTCGCTGCTTTTAGGGAAGTCATAGAGTATTAACAAGTGTCTCTTAGGCCACTGGTGTTCCCTCAACTGAGAGGAGGCACATAGGGGACTGACTAGTAGAATATTTGTATACTGGAAATAGAGTGATAATGTGCCTCAGTTATTCACCCACTCTGGATAGGCGCATCCTAACTCTGTCATCATGGAGATTGGGTTTCCCATTTCACTCTACACTGTGGGGACCCAGTGGATAATGTTGCTTGCTAAACTCAACTCCACCAGGGTCAGCCCATGCTTTTGTATTTCTATATCTACAATAAGCTTATTATCAGTTCATTACCCTCTCCATTCAATATTGCAAAACAGACATGGAGGAAAGAGTTACTTCCTGGGAATAATTCAATGTCAGTGCAAAAGTGGTTTCCGGTGTGTCTGATGTAAAAGCAGAATTATTTTTACATCACTGTCTTTTACTTCCCCTCTCAGACAGCTATGGAAATATTGAACCAGCCTTGGAGCCAGCGTGGGCTTTGGCAGTTGCTGGCAGCAGCTACCTAATGTGGGAAAAGTCAACAGAGAACTTAGGCTATTTCATGGCACAAGTCAAGAATGTGAAGCAGTGGGTAAGTGAAGCTGAAATTAAATCTGCATTACAAGGTTAACACATCATCTCACAATAAGCAATACATAACAGACCAACAATCAGGAACTCATAATCACTATCAAATATCAGATTCATACAAGATCTCAGTATCCAAAGTGAAAGTATTTCAATCAGAAATGACTTATTTTGTCCAAGAATTTATCTGAAAAATGTTAGTACAAAGTGTGAGCCAAATCCTGCTTGCCTTACTTATGCAAATACCTCCACTGATTTCTGTAAGACTAAACATGAGAGTGAGGATTTGACCCCGTGTTAGTATAAAGTCAGCATATTACAGTAACTCATTCCAGTTGTCTTTTGGCCTTTTAGCTAAGCTTAAGTATAATGCCAGTTGAATATTTGACCTGCCCTCTCTCAGGGGACTATATCTTGTATCTGGAGGGTATGGAATCTGTGATCTAATAGGTTTTTTCCATCTCTAATTTCTATGATCAGTATGCACACTGTGTTTAGTTTTTGGTCCTGGGTGTTTAGGGTCAGATTTTCAGAAGAAAAGGCTATGGGAAGGCTTCCCAAACTATGGGAAGATGAAAGATCCTTTTTTCGGTGGCACCCTCAAGTGGTTGATGAGGTAGAATTCTTGAACCTGGAGTAAGTCTTTATTGCCAAGTTAACTCAGGTGAGCAGCATCCAGCTCTGAGCATCTTGGATTCACCTAGCCCAGGTGTGATCAGCCAAACTGCAAAGCCATGTCCAAGTTACTGTGTCCTCACTGGTGCTGCACTCCGCCATGTATATCACTAGGAGTTCTTGGGGCACATGCCATGGTTCTTTGTGCTGAAGTAAGATGAGCTGCCGTGGTGCTTTCCCAGTGAATTGTGGGAGAAACTGTCATTCCTTCTGGTTACATGGGAGAAATTGTGGGAGCGCACTGGAGGACCATCAGCATTGGAGTGATTTAGCTGATGTCATCATTTCAAAGTGAGGTTACCAGCTCAAGTGAAAACAGCATCTGAGCTTTAACCGACAGCCCCAGCAGGGACAGCCAGCTCAGGCTGAAAACACACCACCACACTTGGGTGAGAGGGTTTTATGTGTGGATGGAGGGGAGTTAGCAGCAAACCCCAAGTTAACTCTCCAGTGGAGACATAGCCTTCAGCATCTATGGCCATAGTTAGCCATTTCAACAGGTGGTACTTGGTGCCTGCAGCTCCAGAGGCAATCCTGGCAATTACAGAACAGCAAGCCTAACTCCAGTATCAGGCAAATTGGTTGATACTATAGTAAAGAACAGAATTATCAGACACATTTATTGGGGAGAAGTCAACACAGCTTTTGTAAAGGGAAATCATGCCTCACCAATCTATTTGGAGTCTTTAAGAGGGTCAATAAACATGTGGACAAGAGTGACCCAGTGAATACAGTGTACCTGGACTTTCACAAAGCCTTTGACAAGGTCCCTCACTAAAGGCTCTTAAGCAAGGTAAGCACTCACGGGATAAAAGGAAAGGTCCTCTCATGGACTGTTAACTGATTAAAAGACAGGAAACAAAGGGCAGGAATAAATGTTCAGTTTTCAGAATGGGGAGAGGTAAATAGTACTGTCCCCCAGTGATCTGTACTGGGCCCAGTGCTGTTCAATATATTCATAACTGATGTGGAAAAAGGGGTAAACAGTGAGCTGGCAAAATTTGCAGAACATACAAAATTACTCATGATAGTTAAGTCCAGAGCAGACTGTGAAGAGTTACAAGAGGATCTCACAAGGTGGGATCTAAATTAGCTTTTGCCACTCAAGAAATAGATCTTGGAGTTGTGGACAGTCCTCTGAAAACATCAGCTGAACGAGCAGCAGCAGTCAAAAAAGCTAACAGAATGTTTGGAACCATTAGGAAAAGGATAGATAATGAAACAGAAAATATCATAATACCATTATATAAATCCATGGTATGCCTTGAATACTGCATACAATTCTGGTTGCCCCATCTTAAAAGAGATATATTAGAATTGGAAACGATACAGAGAAGGGCAACAAAAATTATTAAGTGTACGGAACAGCTTTCGTATGACAAGAGATTAAAAATACTGGATCTAGTCAACTTGGAAAAGAAACAATTAAGGGGGACATGACAGGTCTATAAAATCATGAATGGCTTAGCTAAAGTGAATAAGGAAGTGTTATTTACTCCTTCACATAAACACACGAACCAGGGGTCACCCAATGAAATTAATAGGCAGCAGGTTTAAAACAAACCAAAGGAAGTATTTATTTACACAACACAGTCAACCTGTGGAACTCATTGCCAGTGGATGTAGTGAAGGCCAAAACTATAATGGTGTTCAAAAGAGAAGTAAATAAGTTCATGGAGGATAGGTCCATCAACAGCTATTAGCCAAGATGGTCAGGGATGCAACCCCTCACTCTGGGTGTCCCTAGCCTCTGACTGCCAGAAGCTGCGAGTGGGTAACAGGGGATGGATCACTCGATGTTTGCCTGTTCTGTTCATTCCCTCTGAAGCACCAGGCATTGGCCACTGTCAGAAGACAGGATACTGGGCTAGATGGACTATTGCTCTGACCTAGTATGGCCATTATGTTCTTATGACAAGTCATGTTTAGCATCATGTCAACTATTAAACAAAGAGCTACGTTTTACATCATGTTTTTACCACAACTCTCAACGTCATATTTCATCATGACCTAATTTGCTAGTAAAGAAAAACCTTCCTAGAGATAACTCAAGAACAATGGATCTTTGAGCTGGATAGATCTCAGGGATGGTGCAGCCCCACTGCTTTGGGAAGGTGACAAGTCTGGGGCTCAAGGGAGAGGATAGTAGGATATCCCCTACTATATGAGAGGAAGAAAGGGCAAGGCTGAAAGTCTCAAGGAGGGTTATGCTTTTGCTTAGGTGTGTGTTATATGCTGGTCTAGGAGGGGGCACAGGAAGTGATGGGAAAACACACAGATCCTGTTGGGCGTGTTCCTTAGTTCAGAGCTTGAGATGGAGAGTCCATCCATAGCTGTGTGAAAAGCCCACACAATGAATCAAAAAGCTACAGCATGTATTAAATATCTAACTGGCCGTACTAATGGAGCCAGGAAGAATTGCTTCTGAACATTAGTCTCATTTTGGTTGACCCTCTTCATTGTCTTTTGTGTGCATCCAGATAACTAAAGATGATTCGATTGACTTTGACTACTCGGTTGTACTACATGAAATTCCAACACAGGTACAAAAACACATATTGTCTGAAATCTCTTTTCATCAACAAAAAAGACAATGTAGAGATAACCTTGGTTTTGTCTGCTCTCCAGGAAATGATTTCATGCCACCTCCGTGTCATTTGGACTCCTGGTCATCCCCTGAAAGTGAAGTACTTCTGCTTGTCAGAGAATCAATGGTCAGAATCTGGAGAAGGATCTGGAACAGAATCTGGGTCTACTAATGGAATTTTCAATGAGAAAGAAGCAAATATTTAAAAAGATTAATGTTGGCTTTTATATAAAGATTTGAAATGGAAAAAAATATTGCATTAATAGTTCCAATCAGTATTGTGATAACTCTTCTACACAAACTGTATTGCAATGAATTCGAAGCCTTTTAACTAGTCAACCTTCACCAAAAATAAATCTCTGTAGAATTTTTTAAATGAAAGAAATCACACATTATATCTATCTACCTAAAAATGTTCTTATAAAATAAATATATACACACACACCCCTGATTTTATTTCACTAAGTTACTTAGTTGTAACTCAGAATGTGAACAAAGTTAATATATTTGGATGAAAGTCTTGAGAAAAGTGTTAATTTTCCATCTCCGTAAGAAAAATATTTGTCTACTAATTTTTTAAATTTTTGAACAGAAATATGATGTTAGCTTTTAATTTATATCTACAGTAAAATAAATACCATTACATTTGGAGGAAGTTGTGTTTTATTTTTGCATGACACTGCTGATTCATTCCTTATCCTCAGCAACTCCACGCAATCTCCATTGTGGGCATTGGTTCCAAATCCATGGCCATTACAGGCTGCAGACCAGCCTAGGCAGCACTTCTGGAAAGAGCAGCAGGCAAGGCAGAGAAAACATTCTCTATCACAAACTAAAATAAACATAAGCCAAGAAGAAGAACCTGGTGTATTCCACTGTTCTGTGACCACAACATTTTTAGTGCACAAGCTACTCCTTGACACAAAATTGTGCTCCATTATCTAAGATTTCATTTAAAAAAAAAAAGTTTCTAGCCCTCATGGTTAGGAAGGCAACTGTAAAAATAAGGACAGAGCAAAAACTGATGTAGTGTCATCTTCCTCAGCGTGCAGACAGCCTGGAACAATTTGCTTGGAGAAGTACAAATTTTTCAGAAGAAAAATGAGGACAAAGACCCAGGATGGTCATTCCTAGTCTATTTTTGTTTACAATATGCACAGAGTTCCTGTTATTACCTTGAACAAAGATAGATAGAACAAAAAAAGCTTTGTACAGATGTATCCCCACAGCAGGGCTCCAGCAAACATTTTCAATTTACCCAGCTAGTACTCTCAGACTGTCTTTTCTACTGCTGCCTTTTTGCCCCATCCCATACATATTAAAGTCCTTTTGTAAAAACATTCATAGTTTTTCACTCAAAATTCCTTGCCCTAAGCCACGTGTTCTAGGTTTAGGGCAATTGGGGTGTCCCCTCACCTCCAACTCTTAAATCTATGCCAATCTATCTGGGATTGTCTTAATACCAAGGAAAACAGCATTTTTACTTATAACAAGTTAAAGGAATTCCTTGCAATAGGTGAACTACTATGGTCTAAATTCTCAGCTAAATTCTCCCAGTCAAATGTTTTAATCAGAGTCATCAAGCTCAGTCTGTATGCGGGGGGGGGGGGGGGGGGGGGGGGGGGGGGGGGGGGGGGGGGGGGGAGGGGGGGGGCAACTTAAATAACAGTATTTCAATCAGTAAGCCCAGATTCAACAAAGTATTTATTTTCAAAGCTTTGCCACTTTAGAATGTTTTGGTCCTTTCTGTTCTTTCTCCCTGAGAGGACAGCTGCCTCACAAACCCATGAACAGCTGAAATTCACCCACCTGATGCAATGGACTATTCATTTACTGAAAGTAGGAGCACTGCCTCTTTTTCCATAAAAATTGAGATTGGTGACAGATACAAAGATAGAAGTGACCCCTCAAAATTCTTGAACAAACTAATGGTTACTACCCAAAGAGAAAACAATGGAGCGGTCTGGACTGTTACCGAAACTCCTTATTACAGGATGTGTTACCATGTTACAGATCCAACAAAACCTGTGCAAGACACCATCCTTCCCCACCAAACCACCAAAAATCTATAGGGTCTGATTCTTATTCACTCACGTAGGTTTATATTGGTGTAATTCCACTGACAAACATGGAGTTTCTCCAATTAACACTAGTGTGAGATCAGAATTAGGGCCTAAATTCTATCTGACCGTTATTCTAAGGCCACTTGTATTGAGCAACCAGCTTTTGTCAGTCCCTTCAATAACCATATCACACTGTATTCCTGTAGAGAGATTTCTGACCTAAATTCAGGAAACTCTTGTGACCTTTACATTGATAAATCTGGGTCTATGTAAGCTATTTGTTAAAAAAAAAAAAAAGTGATCCTCTGATAAGAGGACAAAATGAGGGCCACAAATATATGGAAAATAAGTGACAATTACCCAGTTTTTACTTTCTCAAATATATCCTTATTACTTTTATGAGGGGGTTTATCTGTTTATGGCAAAGGAAGATCCTGCTAGAACAATTATTTTACTGGATTACAAAGGAATAAGCAATGTGTGGGGCACTTTTAAAGGCCAAATCCAGTTGATCTTATTCACAAGAGTACTCCAGCTGAGAATTGCTACATACACGAGCCGGGCAAGCAGGATTTGATCCTATGAGGTTTAGTGGGCATGGAGCTAGATGCATCTGTTTTGTGTCTATGTGCACCTGGCAAATCCTTGAAATTGTATTTGTTTACAATAGTTATTTAAAAATAACCATCTTCGCTATCTTTTTGTGAATGCTAATGCAAAGCACGTCACTACAGTTCTGTTCTGTGTCTGGATAACCAGAACAAGGTGCCAGGAACGTTGTCCCAAAACGCTTTCTTGCTTTTGAACTTCACACCCCATCCCCACCCCATGGCCTGTTAACTGAAAATCTGCAGAGAATGTTGTAAGCATAGCAGGAGTTGCAGTGGTCAGGGATGAACAAATGTGCATGTGAAAATCAAACGTTTCAGAGTAGCACCCGTGTTAGTCTGTATCCGCAAAAAGAAAAGGAGTACTTGTGGCACCTTAGAGACTAACAAATTTATTTGAGCATAAGCTTTCGCGAGCTATGATGAAGTGAGCTGTAGCTCACGAAAGCTTATGCTTAAATAAATTGGTTAGTCTCTAAGGTGCCACAAGTACTCCTTTTCTTTTTGTGAAAATCAAAGTTATTCTTTTGGTTAGGTAATAAAAACTCTAATTAAAGCACATGAACAATAGCCTGCCCAATTATAATAGCCTGGCTTTTACTCTGTGCAACCACCTAATGGGAACTAATTGATTCTGAGGATCACTGTTGATGCCAATTTCAATGGTAGATAAAACTACCTTCTTCAATATGAGATTTGAGGAAGAATTAGCACAGCTTGTTTGTTTGTTTTTGTCTGTTTGTTTTGCAGTCACAAAAAGATCCCATTGGAAAGGCAGAGAACCTGATGATAGGCAAGCAAATGAAATAGTAGCTAAATCCATAAAACATTACAGTTTATGAAGGATATTCACTTTAATTCTATTTAGGGCTGGTATAATCCTAAATCCTGGGCAGTTTTTTTCAAATTTGCTATAGTGGGCTCCTCTGTCCTGAGCAGCGCTGGTGAGCAGCAAACTGCATTAACAGATAAATTTGGCCAGTGGATTATTTATGACTTTGGAAGATCTTACAATTTTGTTTTGGAATCAGAGTAAAATAAATATCTATGTTCACTTCCTGAAATCACATATTGCTAATGAGTGACTTATAGAAGCAAAGGGATCTGTTTGGGAACAGCCTTCAAGGACACATTTTCATTCTATTGGATAAGAATTCATCCACCTGATGCCCATCAAGCTGTGTAAATTTAGTCCTCTGAATTGGGATCCTAGAAGATTCAAAATTGAGGCACAATAGTCACAGTATCGTATTTTCCCAAGTAACAAAATAAAATAATTACCATATCACCATTTTAATACAAGTGCTTTAAAACAAAAAATTCAAAGACAAATTATTATTATAATTAAACAGATTTTTTTGCTAATGAATGGAATTTGTATGTGACCATTTCAGCTGTGATTGCCAGGTAACTTCTGAATGTATCATAAAGGAAGGAGCTTTTAATAAAGATTAGGTCCTGATACAGTCTGAATTCATCTATTCACCCTGGAGGTGTTGAGTCACTGAGGTTACAGAGCTTTGCAGGAGAAAGAGTTTGTCGGAAGATTGTGAAAAGCTGCTAATTAACACTCAGGAGGAGGCAAGTCAGCTCTTGGCCTTGCCCTTTTTCACGGGAAGTTGTCCTGTTGCTTCTAGGTATTTGTGAATTAGGTCTTCTTGAATACTAGGTAAACATGGCTGGTATCTACTGTATTCCATTGTATATTCACCCTTTCCCTGAAGGGGGGGAAAAAAATCAAAGTTAGGGACACTGTAAACACACACATACTTGACAGTTAGATTGCACAATGTTCTGCAAAGCAGTATGCAGTAATAACTGCCAGTAAAGCATGAAGAGCCACGCAATGAAGTGTTCTGTAATGTAAGTCCAGATTTATTTCACATACAATATATTTTTCTTGGAAAGGAGCCGAGACAAATAGTTTTATAACAACCAACTGACCATCACTGGGTTATAATTTTGCTTCCTCTTTTTTTGGAAAAGAATGATGCTGGTGTTAATAATGACCCACTCAACACCTCACAGGTAGAAGTACCTGCATGTAACAGAATGTTGAGCTGCTATTTGTGAGTGACTTATGTACAGAAAATCTCACTTGGGAAGAGTACTCTAGTAATTGAGTCAACATACAGTCTTAAAAATTCATATTGTTAAAGATGGAGATCTTGCTTGCTGAAGTGCTGCTTTCAAAGATCTCCATTACCTACACAGAAATTCAAAATGGGCAACACGTATTGGACTTGGAAAGTAGCTTCTATGCCCAAGCTTTTCCATTCTGACAGACACTAAGAAGAGTGTTAAATTCATGCCTTATATTATCACTTAAGATTAGGGAAGACTTTTTTTTTCCCAAAGCATGTGAAAATCATTAGTCTGCAACAACATAGCAAGTATTTAGGAGGTATCCAAATTTAGATTTTCATTTTCAGTGTATCAATATTTATTATTTGTCTTTTGTAGAAGACATAAGTGAAAGCCCACCCATCCATAAACACATTTTAAATATGGAGGTGTCCTCCTGTTTAACATATCTTCCTGTCTCCCACCAAACATACATTTATACAGCAACACCTGCTGGGGGCAATGACTCCAGCTACGTAGACAATGTAGGTTTCTGCACAAAATACTAGTGCTCTGGGGTTCAAAAGTGGCAGTATTATTCTCCTCAATTCTCACTTGCCCTACCCTGACAACTGTCTCCCCGCCCTTTCCCCATATTCCCCCTTCTTGATACCCTGCATCCTGGGCATAGAGTGGAATTGGGAGCAGTACTCTATTAGCTCTATTTTAAAAAAAAAACATTTTTTTGGACCATGCTTAAGCACTTCCAGAATAAGGATGGACTTATACACATGCATAAATCCTATTGACTTCAATGGAATAGGGATGCTTTCTTGAACCAGGGCCATCAGAACTTAACTGGGAGAAAAAATGGCAGAATTCTCCAAATTTCAGTCCTGCCAATACTGTTCCATTAACTGTTTGTTCCAAGTACTCTCCATTCCTTTCTAAAAGAAAAAAGTGCCCTAGAAAGATTAGGCTTCTCATTCAGAATGTATGAAATATGTTGCTTTGATTCCTTCAGTACTCTATGGTACCCCTACCTGACTCTCTTCCTCAAAGGAGACAATACCTGTACATTTACTGTATATTCTAATCAGCTGAAAACTATGGGCCAGAGTCTCAGGTGGTATAAATTACATAGCTCCACTGACTTCAAAATAACTGTTGTTGTTGTTACATCAGCTGAAGATCTGGCCCTTTATTTCAACCATCCAACAATACCAACATTTTTTGCTTAGAAGAGAGAAATTTCCATCCCCTAGAACTCCAAGAATCTGCAGTTTGAATATCAGCCAATTTGTAAACATTTAAAGTTTCTAAAATCATTAATTATTATTGTTAAAAGAATGTAATGCTACAGGAAGTTTACATGCAATGAAACTCTGGCAAGAACATAGCAGCCTGGGATGATAACTATTTTAAGTACAAATGCATTATACAAGGATCTAGTCTTTCACCTCCTTTCTAAACTTCTCAACAGACATTGCTTCTAAGAGTTACTGGTACTATTAATTACTGGCATACAATTGCCAGCAGGTTGTATTGTTTTCTGTGGAAACTACCTTCGACCCAGACAGACCAATGGGCACAGGCCTTTCTAAATTTGGTTACTCTGGGGAGGTCTCCCCTTTTAGAAGACCTGGCTTCAGTTGAATCTGGAGCCCTTCTCCAGAATGGTGTCAAGTTAGATATTGCCATGATATGCCACAGTGTACATGATGTGTAACTCCTTTTGGACCTTCACAGTGAACTGGACACCCTAGGGGACTGGCTGTTTGTATGGCTAAGCCATTCCCCTTATACCCCGATGCAAGGCAGTGCAATTTGCTTCCATCTCTGTACCTTTTTCCATGAATGAAACTCCTCCCATTCTATTCTTCTATGCCTCTACCTGTCTTAATTCAAACTACTACTTAAGAGTCATAGAATATCAGGGTTGGAAGGGACCTCAGGAGGTCATCTAGTCCAACCCCTTCCTCAAAGCAGGATCAATCCCCTATTTCTGCCCCAGATCCCTAAATGGCTCCCTCAGGGATTGAACTCACAACCCTGGGTTTAGCAGACCAATGCTCAAACCACTGAGCTATCCCTCCCCCTACCCCAAAAGTCCTTCTTCTGTGTTGCCCTAATAGTAATTGAAAAACCCAACTATACTATCAAAATGTGCATGTGCTCAACTGTAGATCACTTTGCCATAACCCACATCTTCCTTTTCTCCATCCCCTCTCTACCAATTATTACTCTCACTCACAATTGTTGTGTCTAATATTAAATAAATAATTTATCGCAGGCATCTTTGGCCCATTTTTGTCCTAAAGTGTCTAACACCTGTACAGCTTCTGACTGCTGTAGAAATTAATAAAATTGAGTACTCTTAAGTAAACTACATTAGTGATGCACATGTTTATATTATGACTCTACTCCCTATTTGGATTCTCTTTTCTACTGTTGCTGTCACCATTGTGACCCACTGATAAACACAACTTCAGATGCTTATTTCTGCAAATCCAATATTCTTCAATAAAAAGTATCCAGAGTTTATTTGCTGACTTACCTCTGTGAAGGATCTCAGTTCTGTGGCGTATCCAAACATATTATTCAGTGGCACCTGAAATCCAATTGAAATTGTATTATACATGTTATTCTTGTGCAAGCAAGAAATTTTTCAATGTAATTTTGAATTAAAGGCTCCATTCTCCTACTCTTTACTATGACATCAAAAAAGCCAGTTGGTAACACTTTAAAAATTATGCTTTGCGTTTAGTATTGATTTTCTTATATGGTTTTATAAATGTTGTTTATTTCAAAGCATTTATTTTCATTATGCTCAGCAGGAAAACAAGGACATTCTCAGTTTAAGGACATCTCAGCTAGCTTAATGGCACAACCTCAGTACGCTGTAGTACCACATAAGAGGTCCCAGTTGGAAATATCTCTGGGCTGCAGGTTTTAACCACAATTTCTGTAACAGCACTGAGAAGGTTCGTCCTTGGCTGTAGTTGCATTTAAACCATGTTCAGCAGTGATCTGGCTGCACATGTTACTGACACTCACTGTCAGCAATGGATTATTTTTCCTTAGGTAGACAAAGCTATAGATGGAGATAAAGTACTGCCACGGTGGTTAAAAAATGCTTTTTGGGGGGTAAGAGATGAAAATGAATGACCAGGCAGCCAGAGATAAGGAGTTGTGCTGAGGTATTTTAACCTCCTACAACTGTTCAGAAATAAATTTAACCTGAACTAGCAAGACAATTAAATGTAAAAAAGGGACACTAATCAGCTTGAAAAAAAATCTCATTTGTCTGTAAATCTGCAATTGTTACTTGTAACACTACAGATTACTATAACTGGAAGAAGTTAGAGGAAGAAATATTTCTTCTACTTTTTAGGTAGTTTACTCTGCTTCTTCCAGGACTTTGTGTATAATTTGGTTTCACTGCTTCCACTGTATAGTTAGTTGGTCAGACCCTTCTCTTGGCTGAAAAGACCTTTGTAAACAACAGAGGAGAGGAAAAATCCTTTTAAAAACAAACAAAATAATAAAAAAAGACGTCTGGACATATTATTTAAAGTGTGCTCTACTAGAAAACTTAATTATTAGTTTTAAAAAGTAGAGCGTGTCCCTTTCAGTGAAGAGCTTTTCATCTATACCTCTCAATGCACAAAGCAGGGGAAGTATCAATATCCTTGTTTTTAAGATGGGACTGCTGGGCATAGAGAGTTACCCAAGATCATATAATGGCAGGGCAGGTAACAGAACTCAGGTCTCCCAAGTCCCAGTCTAATGCTCTATCCACTGCATGAAACTGCTTTGCTAAAATAGCGGAGACTTACAATAGGTTTAATAGTACTGTTCTACATGTTGCTATACAATGACATTTAACTTCTTCCACCAGGTCACACTTAGTCCTTTACTTATCAGACTAATATGGGCAAATTTGGAGCTCAGAAAAAGCAGCCATAGACTTAATAATAATGCAGAAGAGGAAACAAGAAATTGCTTCTGTTCATAACATAATTGTCTAAATATTAAAATAAAGTTTCTTGTAAATCAGCTTTAGGTCTGTCATTGAAAGGGGAAACAGGTTTAGGCACATTGAACAGCACATACATCAGCATACAGAGTGAAATAGCCATCTACTCCATCTTGTCCTGTGATCACTCCATGACGACGATTCACTCCAGCAATCACAGCTCCTTGGAATTCATTCGGTGCTACAATTTCCACAGACATAATGGGCTCAAGTATACACAGAGTTGCATTTTCCATAGCTGGATAAAAAGGAAAATGAAGTAGAATAGTCACATCCTTATGTTTCCCTCATCCATACATATTACACATTCTTCAAAAATGATCTAACTCAGGCATGCAAAATTATATTCAACCACTAGCCCACCGGACCTGATCCAAAGCCCATTGAAATCAATGCAAGTTTTTCAAAGTGCTTTGGATAAGGCCAAAAGTGACAGACAAGTGTGTCCATTTCCCATTATAATCATCATGACAGTAAAGGGTCAGAAAACAGATATTGCACCTGGGCTTGAAGATTTCCATGGCAGTTTTGAAAGGTAACACTTAGCTATAAGTTATACTTGTGCATGGACCATCATAGGAACTAGTGGAGAATCCTGGCTGTGATGACTTGATATTCATAATATTCTGGCGCACAACAATGTCAAGGGCTTTCATGATTAATGTTAAGTGTATTTCTTACATTACTGGAGAAGAATGTCTTGACTTCCAACCTCCCACAGTGAGGACTTGCACTCTTTATATCACAGATTTTAAGGCCAGAAGGGGTCATTATGATAATCTAGTCCAGTGGTGCCCAAACTTTTCCTCTCACGCCCCCCCTTATCAGTAATGGAATGTGTCCGAGACCGCCCCCTGCCCCCCAGGCCAGGAGCAGAGTCATAGCTGGGGACTGGGAGTGGAGCCAGAGCCGGAGCCAGGGGATGATGCCGCAGCTAGGGCCAGGGGGTGAGCCACAACCTGGAGCTGCAGCCAGGGCCAGGGGCCAAGCCGCAGCCACAGGCCAGGAGCGGGGCTGTGACAGAGGGCCAGCAGCGGAACTGGGGGGATCACAACTGCAGCTGGGGCTGGAGAGGGGCTGGGGGCAGAGCAGGGCCGTGTAGTACTCCCTCCCCGCCCCCTGTGGGGGCTGGCTCAGGCCCCCCCAGTCCCTCCAGACATTCCTCCGTGCCTCCTTAGGGGGCTTGGGGACCACTGGTCTAGTCTGTATAATACTGGCCTCAGAACCTGCTGCATAATACAGGCAACAGAACTGCACCCAGTTATTACTCCATCATGTCTATAACTTCAGTTTGAACTACAGCATATCTTTTAGTCTTGAAATACTTGATTTAGAAGCTTGAGTTACAGTGCCATCAGATATTTCCTACTTCTAAAATAATCATTATATGGATAAGGGAATCTATTCTTTATGGAAAATGCCCTTTGACTCATGCTCTCTTTCAAATAATAGCTATGTGTACACCTAAACCAGCTTGACATGACTTGTTACTTGAGAATTAATAATAAAATACTGAAAATATATTAGTTCAAGAAGATGCAAGCAGAACGTCAAAACCTCTGAGGGCATAATGTAACTTCATATGATTCAGTGCACGTTACAGACCCATAATGTGAATTTTTTGGCAACTGTTGCTAATAGGAGAAAGAAAAGGAGTACTTGTGGCACCTTAGAGACTAACCAATTTATTTGAGCATAAGCTTTCGTGAGCTACAGCTCACTTCATCCGATGAAGTGAGCTGTAGCTCACGAAAGCTTATGCTCAAATAAATTGGTTAGTCTCTAAGGTGCCACAAGTACTCCTTTTCTTTTTGCAAATACAGACTAACACGGCTGTTACTCTGAAACCAGCTAATAGGAAAATGCCTTGAAAACACAGGATTGTCCTACAGTCTCTACACAATATGACAAACTTTTATTCTAGAGGCAGATGATTAGAAAATGCTGGTGCAGATTCAATGGTAAGGTTTACCCCATATGAATAATTAATTTGGGGTATTTTGCTGAATTGGCATTAGGAGTGGGGAAAGAGGAACCATTTCCTCAAGATGCCTTCTCTTCTAAATAACCTGACTTTACTTTAGGCTCAGCCAAATACCATCTCAGATACTCTTAAGAAAAAATTTACTTCTCTGTTTCCTTGGGGAATTAACAACTCCCTACAGAGGTCTGACACACAGATCATACTTTCTAAGTTTTACTTAGAAGGGGCTTCTATTTGCTGTTTCGGCTTGACAGATTCAGAAAACATTTGGCAGCATCATTTAGAACTTCTTCAACAAGAATTTGAAATTGTTAGTTTTAGGGATGGGGACGAGGCATGATCACAATTTGTAGTATAAAAAGCAGAGACATAAACCCATCTTAAAAGAGATCAGTGTAGAGATGTTGTATTTGACTTTGAAATTAAATCTAATCAATTACAATTGCTTGGAACTGAGTGATCAGGGCAGGTTCCTATGACAAGTGTTTTATTATTTCTGCAGAGTTTAAATGCTATGAAAACTTTACATCCCTTCTAACCCAAGTGCTATTTAGAATCAACAGCTTCTTAGTACTCTTGGAAGACCAGCTTCTAGAAGAAACCCTTTTCTGATTTCTCAAAAGTTGCCAATCCCCTACCCTAGCTGGTATGTCATGTGTGTTCACTAATTTGTGACATTTTATACAAGGGAAGATTAAGTTTACCATTACAATATCAGAGTACATGTTCTTTCAAATATAACTGTACAATCTAAATTTGTTCGTGATGAATATAAGCCCAGATGGAGCCATTCAGGGAGTATGAATTAGGATGTAAATGAACAAACACTGGGCCAGATTTTGATTTCAGTTTCACTACCACAAACAAGATCAGAATCTGGCCCATTGTCTAGGTAGGAGCTTCTGAGTTTTCTGTTCTTCAATTCTGTGAATCATTCTGATAAAGTCTATTATCAGCTAATGATAGCACTTCTAAAGCATCAATTTTTATACCATTAAAGGAACCAATGTTCCACTGTAGCAGCTACCTACTCTACATGACATTCCAGGAGAGACTGTCCAAACATAATTACTCTTACAGGTGTCTATGATTACGGAAGGGGTGGTTCCCACAAAGATCTATGAAAAAAGCGTCCATTGTCTCTTTCCTACAGCTTCAGGAGTGAGGTCACATTCCTCAGAATGACTGTTTGGAATTTCTACAAATCTTACACATCCATTATTCAACACAGGTTACATTTGGCTGACTGCCTCTGAATGGGAAAGGTGTATGAGTAGGGAAGCAAGAAAGGAGCATAAAAATGAAATCAATAGCTTAATTTGGTTTGAACAAAGATTCAATTATGAACATGTAAAACAGCACATCTTCAAAGATACCTTGTTTGAGGGCCCCTTCTCCTGCTCGGATGAAAGAGAATTCATTAGAATCCACCATGTGATGTGCACCGTCTTCTAGGACAAACCGGACTCCAGAAATCTTGTGACCTATCAGAGGACCCTTTTCACATGCTTCATGGAATCCCTGTGGAGAAGTGTCTCAAAGTTAGCAATTTTCACCCCAAAATATAGCTTTAAAAAAGGATAATGTTAATGGTAGTGTGTAAGGAACAGTAAACTGCCTCCAGAGACTAAGCATCAAGTCTTTTGCTAAGAGAAAGAAAGCTTCACAGCAAGCATAATCCTAAACTAATTCTAGTCCTATTACTTGACAAGAAGAAAAAACAAGACCCAAAAACATAATACAGTAAAGGAAAAAATGTTTCTCCCTCAGAAGAGTTTGAAAGCTCTTTACTGGCATTTTCTTAGACTTTGGTTTGCTGTCACGTTGGAAGACGGATCAGGTGAGGAATTCAGGGCAAGTTTTATTTTTTTAAAATAATCTATTTACGTTTTTATAAGATTGCCCACGATTGTGGTATCTGAAGTATCATCCTGAGTAGAAAGAGAATGGCTTGACGAGGCACACTATCAGTAAAGATGTCACCTTCATTTTTGATAGCATCCTTTTTTTTTTTCTTGGCAGTGGTTGACCAAAATCCTTCTTTTGTTGTGCGACTGAAGTTAGGGGTGCAAAACAGAAGTGTCCAAGAATGATCTCTTTGCATAATCAACAAGAGATTCAGAAATACAGCAACATAAAATGGTGCAGCAGTGCTATGATGGAGACATTGCCATTAACATGCTAATATTAAAAGTTATATGTACTAAACTATACAGCCACATAAAAACAGACACACACAGTGGAGCAATTTGGGAAATTATTCAGGAAATTTAACTTAGCTGGAGTTTCCTGCACAAAAAGATCTCAGATATATCACACACAATACATTTTTTCAGAATTTGCTGCTGGTTAGACATAGCCAAAAGCAGGTACATTCAGGAAAGGGGTTGTTCAAAAACCAGTCTCAATGGAAGTAGGATTGTTTTATTAAAACATTTGAAAAACAACTTGTTCTTTTTTGTTTGTTTCTTGTCTTACACTGAATATCACATGCCAAAGATGAGGAAACTGATCTGTTTACATTGTCTTTAGTAATATAAGTAACAAAACCTTCTCAATTACATAGAAAACTGGAAATCTTAGGAATTGGGCGAAACACAGCAAAATCACTTTTAGGCTTTGATCCTGCCTGAACTTGAATCAACAGTAAAACTCTCATTCCCTCCAATGGGGCAAGATTGGTCTCCTCAGGGATGACAACAGAAGGAAGGTAAGAATTGTGCAATTGTTATGTCATAAATACAAAATATTAGAAAATATTTGTCACCTTTTCAACAGCAGGTATAAACTGCTTTGGGATGTTTGTTCCAATAGTTCTGTCTTCAAACTCCAACTGCGTGTAGTTCTCTGGATCCAGAGGCTGTAGACACCCTATTACTTTACCATACTGGCCTGCCCCACCAGACTGTCTCTTGTGAGTATAGTCAAACCTAAAAAGACAAAGAACTGTGTTATCTATCATAGAAGCTATGCTCTAGTCAGAATTCCAAAGGAATATGTCCCTTTACTGATATTTTGCCTTATCCTATTTAGTTATACATAACCAAAATGGCTACACATTTCTATTAATCATTGAAACAATAGCCAAAAATATTCAAGGACCCACATGAGAGTAAAAACAGACTTTTTTATCCCAGTAGACCAGGATACTACTTTATAGGTCACTGCAGTCCAAATGCTCCAAAATAGTCTATATTAAAAAACAAAACATAGCTGACAGACACCCATATGGGATATTAGCACAAAAATCAGAACTCTTTTGCGGCCCCAAATTCATTTTCTTTCGCTGTCTAATCTCCACTTGAAGTCATAATCCTCAACTGTGACATCAGTTTTTTTGGATGCAAAAACTGGGTTGTCAATAAATGTCTGAGATGCTCAGATAGGTAAAGAAAACCTTGATAGGATTAACTTGTTAGACAGCTGTCATGCAAATGACACTTATAACAGAGAATGAAGAAAAATATAGACATTTCTGTGAAACAGAAATTCGAATTTTTCATAAAGCACTAGCTGTTTAAGCATGGATGATCCAGGTAGTCCCTCATGCTAACAAGGATGCACTGGTGGGGCTTCTAGTGGCAGAATAAGCTCCAAAAGTGAATCTGCGTAATAAAATGTATTAACAAGAAAGAATGTAACAGCAGAGACTGGATTTATGAAACAGACACTCCAGGGGAAGCTGAGACAGGGCTGATCACAGACGTGCCTAGTCCCACTACTAGAAGCCCCCCCAGCAGGGTTCATTTTAGGGGCAGTATTTGCGAAGGACTGTGATGTATAGTGTCTTACATACACACACACACACAACTTCCAGCCTCCCGCATCAGCCTGTCCCAGCGGCTGCGGCTCCTCACTCCTCCTCCGCAAAAGCGAAAGCAGAACACAGCTGCTCCCGTTCCCACGAAACAAGGTGACTAGCCGCTGATCCGCAGTGCCCAGTGCTGCACACGCATCAGCCGGGCCCCTCGGCGCGGAGGCTGCAGCGGCTGCTTCCTGCTTTCGCGGGAGCGGCAGCTGAAGGGATCGTACGCTCGCAACCGCTGCGCCTTGCGCGGTCCTTGCTCCGGCCTCAGCCTTCCCGCTTGTGCTAGCAAGTCAAGCGCCCTGCGCCATGGAGATCCCCCCGACCCACTACCCGGCGACCAGAGCGGCCGCCGTCGCTGTGAACTACATCAACTACCAGCACGGCAGCCCCAGTAAGATTTTTATGGTGCAGAAGGTGACCAAAGCCAGCAGGGAGGTGAGTGTGTGAGGAGGGGGAAAGCACTGCGACGAGGGGCTGGCTAGAAACGCCCTGGCACATGAACTAGAACGAATTAGTCCGGGTCTGGAAAGCTGGACACGGCCCAGCGCATTTAGGGCATGTAGGGCGGAGCTAGGCTAGTTTCCGTGCTGCCCGTGCTGTAAGGAATTGCCCCAGAGCCACTCCCCACTCCTCTGCTCAGTGCTGATTTAGTGCTGATACAGAGCCTGGGCAGGGAGAGTCCTGCTTCCCGCCCCGGGGGAGTCTCGCAGCAGCGTCACGCTCCTACCACAGGTGTTCCTTTGCAGAAGTGCTGTAACTGAGTATTTACCAGCCGGCGGCAGCTATGCTACCAAATAGCCAAATTATAGTCTCCTTTAGTCTTTCTTGTCTGTCAGGACATTAAAATATATCTTTAAATCACATAGACGTAATCTTCTAATGTTAAAATATTGATCCCACATAAGACCACGTTTTAACCCAGGAAGATTTAGGCTAAATTATGGTTCTCTGCTATGGTTTAAAAAAAAAAGTGTCTACACAGGTAAAACTACTGTTACCCTGGCTCCTGCTTTTACCCTGAGTATTGCTGTATTTGGTGTTTTGCCTAAAGCCTCAGTTCCTGGAGTCACACAGTTCTCAGCTTTCTTTAAAAAAAAACAACACAGCCCTCATGGTTGCAAAGAAAAGCCTGGAAACATAAGCCATTACTACCACCACAAGACAAATAAAAAGAATGCCAAATTTATAATTTAAAATCTCATGGATTTCAGTGAGGCTTGGCTCAGGATTTTTCAATGCTTGGCCTTGTCAGTACTGAAAATAAGCCAAGCTATTGTCCTGTTTGGGTCACAACAATGAAGAGGGCCTAAGAATTTAGGAGACTTGGTTTCAAGCTCTCCACTGAGGTCAGCTCCCCTATTCATTCTACCTGTCACCATAAAGCACTGACAAATGATTAAGTCATTGTTCAAGAGTTTCTTCCTGCCATATAGAAATTCTGTAGCTCTCCTCAATCCAGAAAGGATCATTGTTGATACTTGTAGTTATTCCAGGTCTGGCTCCACAAGTAACAGAACTTTGCATTCTTTCCAGATTGAATTGCATTAACCCTTAATTTGCCATACTCTCTCTCATTCTCAATTCAACTCTACTCTTTAGGAGACTACTATGCATGGATGAAAGTCACCTTTGAGACTGTGCCTTTAGTAACTTGAGTTACAGATTAATTTACATATCAATAACCAAAACTGCTGCTTTATGCTGCACAAACATCTATTTGATAAGTAGGCTGAATTGTCTACTGGATTGAGCACATCAGGAAGCCAGGAGCTCCCAAATTCCAATCCTGACTCTTGATAACGATGTTGCCTTGGACAAGTGACTTGACTAACACTGAAACAATTCTCCACAAGAGTGTAGTGAGGATTAGTCACCGTTCGTGCATTTTGAAAATGGGCCACAATATAAATGCTAAGTATTAATAAACCTGTTTGTCACAGCTTTGAGCTTTTTCTTCATTGTTCTTACAGATAATAGCTGGGACAGATCTGCTCAAATGTCCCACGCACCAGTTGCTCAAAGATTTCTTAAGTGGCCTTGCCCCCACTACTGGCACAGTCTGAAGAATAAGAATTAGCTTGTGCCCATTTTCTTTTTTGTAGTTCTGAAGTATGGAGATAAAGCTGTTTTTACATCTGCACTGCCCTCTCCCCAGACAACGTCCTTTTATATCAGCTCAAAGCAGCAGAGAAAGCATAAATAACCTGGTGGTGATAACTTCTTGCAAAGATTGTTCTCCAGTTCAACACTTCCTGTACTATACCATTTATTGTGTTGAGATACCTGGTTACGTGATTAAAACAGGGTTTAGTCTTGCAGTGTAGGTAAGAATGAACTATGTTCCAACCTGTGCAGCAGACTTGCTAGTGCCCAAGGAGGTAGCACGGTTCAGGAACATTGTTTTATTCCACCTATAAGGCTAGTATGAAACATGTTTAATACAGTTGGGGAGAGGGAAAGGACTGCTGTGTAGTAACTGTGCCCCCAACACTTCTGCTACTGTACTGATGGGATTTTAGGCTCTCTCTGTATTGGCCAAGGAATCAGTTACCATCTTTCCACCAAGAACCTCATTTAAGCAGCTTCGCTGGAAAGATAGTGTCATGGTTACAATCAGAACAGCTAGGACTCTCTCAGCACAGAGCTGTCCTTGATTGAGACTGTACCATGTTCCAGAACACAAACAGCTTAGACTTGAGGATAAGTCTATGATATTCTGTAGTGTTTTCATTCTACAGCTCAAATACTTTAAGACCATATACAGTTCTTAATTCCTGGAGGGTGAAAGTCACCCAATGCACGTGGTCCTCACAAGGCTATTATTATTTGTAATACTGTAGTGCTTAAGAGCAGTGAGAATGGGTTTTATGTGACAGATAGGACCTCTGAACTTGATGTATTTCACCCGATAGGACTTTAAATAAGCTGGACCATGGATAACTAACCAGATGTGACATCAGGAACGATGGTGCTGTGTATTAAATGACTAACCTTTAAGTCTGGTCACATGTACACAAAAGATAAGAGTTAAATATATACTGTACAGAGTGGTACTGTGCATTGTCATACTTCACAGGAATAACCTGAACAATCTCCATCAGGTACAGAAATGAGGAGGATTAAAGACAGAACAGTTTAACTTTTAAAAAAATATTTCCTCACTTTAGGACATTCCTGATGTTGGGCACAAATACCACCTTAAATTTTTAATAGAAGATCTCCTCCTCAAGGTGAGTTCTGCTTTATATACTTGAATTGTGGATTCTTTAGGGCAAGAATCATCTTTTAATTATACATGTAGACAGCACGTAGATTAATGGAGCTCTGCTCTCTGTTGGGGCTTCTAGACAGTACCAGTAAATAATCATTTGAAAGTGATCTGATTGTAAAATTGGAGCACAATACACAAATTTCAGAGCTCCCTTCACTGCTAATGAGGCCATAGGACTGGATTTAACCAAAATATGAAACATCCAGTTTTTGCACCATGAAAGCCCTGAAAAGTCACTTTTTGCTGTACAATACCATGGTATGGCAATTGGTTGAGAAAGGCAATTAGCATATTAAAAACAAGGATGACTTAGTGTCAGCCACTGTGAGTTAGATAACATCTTCAAATTGCAGACCTCATTTGAATAGATTTCTCTAGCTAAATAACAAGCAAAATACTGTGTCAAATTGATATAAAAGGGAAAGCATCATCACTAAATATATAGCTTTGACATGTTCTATATAAACTACACAGAAAGTTGGTGAATATATTTTAAGGGTAATTATGATTTTGACCCTGCATTAATCTTAATGAAATAGTCTACACATCCTCACATAACATCAGACTTGCAGAAAAAATAGCTAATACATAAAACAATAAAATAGATGCATTGTGGAGTTTTCTACATATTAACTGTATTTTACTTTATTAAAATGGATTAAATCCATATAACTATTTCTGTAACAGGACAACGCCATTAACTGCACTGCTGAAATTCTTTATCTTCTGGGCAACCAACGTACTGCACCACAAGTGCATTTTACAGTGGAAGGAGAACTTGGGAAGAACACAAATGAAGCAGATAACAAATTTTACAACAGAATCAAGAGCCTTCAAGAACCGTTGGTTGCACAAAATATTCCAGGTATGAAGATGGGGGGGAAGGATTTTGGCAGAAACGTTCACTTCCTTCATTCAAACTCTAGTGTCAAGCATAGCAGCAGCAAGCATTCATTTGTTTTGAATGTGCTGAGATTGACTCAATTTTTTTTTTAAATTGCTCTTTCCCTGAATATTTATTAGGCTAGTTGCTTTGCTTTAAAAACGTATGGCTCACTACTGTTGTTAACCATTACAGTAGCTGCTGGAGGCCCCAACTGAGACCAGGCCATCATTGTGCAAAGCTCTGTACTTAAACACTGGAATAGATAATCCCTGTTCTGAACAGTTTACCATCTAAATAGAAACGGGTAGAAGGAGAAACAGACCTTGCTCAAGGTCACACAGCAGGTGTGCAGTAGAGCAAAGAATAGAACCCAGGTCTCCTGCCTCCTAGTCCAGTATCCTACCCACTAGGGTGAGATTGAATGAGTTTCAATTTGTCAGATTTTCACACATTTAATACAGATTATTTGCTTTGGTTCTCAGACAGTTATGGCAACATGTCACCAGAAATGGAGCCCATCAGCCATCTAGCCCGGGTGGCCTGTGGTTATATAATATGGCAGAACTCAACTGAAAACACATTGTACAATTTGGTTCATATCAGAGATGTCAGGCAGGTGGTAAGTAATGCACCTATCAATGCACTGGGATGATGATGATAATTAGGAATAAATTCAGAGAAGCTGCTATGTAAGGATACTCCATTGTTAAAACTATAGATTGCTGGAGAATAAGTAGAAACATATACATTCAGATTTAAGGTCTACAGGGGAACAGATTCTGTGAATCCGACAGATTTGGACGATATCAAGATTTTAAATGGGTTCTTTGCTCACCATTCACAAAACTGTGTAGACAATTTCCTACCCTGATTAGGTATAAGATAGCAGTCTTATATGTACATACTGACTGACCTATTACTTATTTTCTCTATCCTTTGCACCTCAAAGTTGATATGCATTTACATATCAATACCTAAAAAAAATTCAGGACACTGAACATAACAGGACAGCTTGCTCTCTCTAGGTATGCCACAATCATCATGGTATTAGTACCAAGGTGTTTCTGGAATTTAATATTCAGTGTCCCAATTTTTGAATTCACGCACATGCATGTGATTGCATGTTTTTTCGACCCTGTTACAGGAGCACTCATACAATGGATGCAATTAGATATCACTATCAAAGAGTGCATCAATAAAGAAGCAAACCTGCCCACTCCTAATCCCCCCAAATAGCTAGTATGTCAAAGGACATGCTCCAGGCAGAAAATTGAACTGCTTTATGGCACGGGCCAACCTACACCTGTGATCCACACCCCTCATATGAAAAGCATACCTCTAGGATTGAGTCAAAGCAAAAGTAATTAAAAAGATTTCTATTTTAAACCATTCCTATGAATTTCTTGGTCTGTTGCACTTTTAACCAGTAAATATTGTTTCTGCTCTAGCAAAACAGTGCACCTGCTTGATGACTGGAATGTTCTCCTAGATCTTCTCTTCATTAATTTAATTTTGCTCCATTTCTCATACAGTTTCTTGGTACTTACAGCATTGCAAGTTTATTAGTTATAAGTCTTTTGACATTTTATCTCTGGTCTAATCACTTCATTTGATTAGGGGTTTCTATTACTTTTCTTTCCTTCCCTTCATTTATATTCTTGGTAGGTCCAATTTACAGTCGTCTTACATCTGTACAATATCAAAATACTCTCCTTTATCTTTCAGTCTACACTACAGTCTCACAGTCAGTCACAGTAATATTGTTTGACATCTCTATACTATCTGAGTTTGGACAAATAGCAATGGGCTTCATCTCAACTCCAATAAGATCAAAATCCATCTATGTTTGTACTGGTTTGTAACACTCCGGTCTTCAACCATTGTTAATTTACCTAAAAGGATATTCAAAGAAGGGATCAAGTCTCAGTTTAATTCTTAATTTAATATCACCAAATATTATTTTTAACCTTGCTCTTGCTATATTTGCTTTTATTAATTTCTGTACGTTTCATTTCACTAAAGCACGTGTCTTAAAAGAATACTCAAGCAGCCCATACCTTGAAAGAGTTATATAGTTGGGATATGCCCTCTGAATTCTTCTCTTTTAAAACTATATAATTGAAAGAGGGCCATTATTAATATGATTCATATTATAATTACTTCTGCTGCAGAAGCAGCCATCCAGCTCATTAAAGCAGTACATTATTAGCTAGTTAATGATCACAGGATTATATGGTATAGTGATCACTGATTAAGTTTGACAAGAAAATAAATGCAGGAAAAGCAAGGTGATGGTCCCTAAGGGAAGGGCCAAAACATGTAGATGTTATTTCATGTTTTATCCTTATTACTCTGATTGCCCATTGAAAGTCTCTTCTTACTGAATTGATCTTGATGTGCCATAAACCATTTAGAAGTACATGACCTGTGGCTGCCAAAACAAATTAGAGCTTTTCAAGTTAGTCAAAAGTAATGCATCTGCCACAGCCAAAAGACCCTGTGGATTTCTTACCAGAAAGAGACTTCACTCAATTTGTCTGAGTATAAGTTTCCTTAAGAAAACCATAGATGGTGTTTAGGCAAGTGGAAATCTGTTGACTCCCTGCTTCTATTGTCTGCTTGCTGAGAAGAAATATGGATTCTTTTTTGCAATTACTGAGAGACAACTTAAAATTCAAACACATTAATCCTGGACACTGAAATGCAGAATAGGACCTGACATTCAGAAAAACCACAACTGGCATATCATTTAGGATCACGCCGTTGTACAATGGTCCCTTAGTTGTTTAGACTACATTTTCAAAGCCCAGCCTTGGATATTCAATATGTCCAATTAACTCAGCTGGGGTTGTATGTGCGAAAGGAATGCAGTCACAAACTCACTTTGGGAATGAAAAACTGTCACAGAATGGGAATAAAGACTAATCACCTGAGCATCATCACTTCAGTGATGTTTGTATCATTCTGGGAACAGAATTTGTTAGTTAGTTTTTCTCCTTCTGATGGCTGACTTGGAGCAGGAGTGGATTATGTGTGGATTTTAACACAACTGTCTGCAACAGATAAATTTTAGAACAGGGAAAAGCAGACACTATATAACACTTAAATTAGATTAAATTTCAGATCTGTGCTGTGTTCCTTTCATACAGAGATAAGAAATTATTGGCAAATTATCAGGTTTCACTTTATCCTTAGATTTTAGTCTGTTTTTGTGTATTCTGCTGTCCACACCCATCTCTTATAACATGTTACCATGGTGAGACTTCCTGCAGTGCCTGGCATGTCTTACCCTATTAACATAATTTCATTTACAAGTTAATTTCCTTGTTAGCACACCTTACAGACTTGAGATCTTGAAATCAGTGGGATTTGTGCTCCTAACTCATTTAGGCGCTTTTGAAAAGTCCCACTCTATTCACCACTATTAGGTGCAAAAATGCATCTGTACAGAAGGAGTAATAAAGAGACCGGGGCCCTACTGTCTCTTCTTGCAAGCAGAAGAGATCCTTATTGAGTGTGTGGAATGCCAACACCGAAGTATCATTTCCCTCTTCCTTGGAAACCTGCAGAAATGCACGTGCTGTAGGGATTGGTCTTAGAGGCTGATGACAGGCCACAGGAGCAGCAACGAGGGAGTTACCTTTCGCACAGATCCCTGGAGTTGGGAGGCTACACCCCCGTGCTTCCTCTAACCTCTTCACCTAAGGGAACAATTTTTTCATATCTCTGCATGGTGACGTTCAAACACCTATACTCAACATTTATGCAAGAGGATACAATTTCTCTGAATTCCAACATCTTTCAGATTAGATCTGGCCTTGAAATATTCATATATTATGGACATAGTGATTAACTGCCCCAATTGACTGGACCATGGCACGTGCAAATATTTGCTACGCTTGAAACAAGACGTATGGTTTTAAAAGTGTTTAGTATCAACAGAAACAGAACTTCTATGGGATTCCATCCAGCATAGTGTTCTCCCATCCGGCATAGTGTTCTCCCATCCAAGATTACATTATGAACAGCAATATCTGTGGTTGGAGGACTAATCCAACTGATTGCAGCTGCTAGTTTCCCAAATCAGGTATTTTTATAGCAAGATTTGCTTTCCCTAAAATATGTACTAGCTTCTGCTGCTTACCATTTCCATGTCACTTTGGATTTTCTTAAATGACCAATTGCTCTACTTTGCTTCTTCGTCCAAACCCTAAATTATTCACAGTCAAAAAAATCTAAACACAACCAAAGGAAAGAGTCTCTATAGCAACATAAGTAAATGGAAAATGAGTCAACACTAAAAAAGTTAAGTTGTTTTGGAAAATAAACCCAATATTTCCCCTGAAAGAGAACATTAGTCATGCCTGACTTTGTAAACAGAGCTGTTTGAGCAATCAGTGTGGAGTTAAACTTTGTGTTCTGCCTTTCAGATGTTATTCTGTCGTTAAATGAAGTACGCATAGAGCAAAACTACGTTTCATCTGTTTTATTCATTACTCTTTTGTAATATTTTGGGCATTTTATTGCTGCCAAGTACAACTAAATGACTGTTTTTATTAATGAAAAGGTAACTTAAAATCTCAGTCCTTATTGTCTTGTCTTTACGTGGTTCTAGAAAAGAAACGATGATTACTTGGAATTTGACTACACAGTCCTACTTCATGATATTGTGTCACAGGTAAAAGTTTTATCATCAAGCAAAAGGGAAAATAAGATTACTACCTATGAATTGTCTTTCTAGAACCCTCCACATTAGACAGACTGACAGTGACGTGTTCCCCCTTCGCCCTGGTGGTTGGACCAGTAGATTGGCTGCATGACAGGGCTAGACCACTCTTTCCACTCTGTATTCTCCAGAGTACTCCGCCTCGATTTGTATGCAGGTAGCAGACCAAGGGTCTCCGCTTATGTCAGGGCTTCAGGGATCTTAAATTCTTTGGTTATAATTCTAATTGACTACAAAAACTAAAGAGAAAAAGGTGAAATTCCTGGGCCTTTCCTGTGAGGTGGAGGAGGTTCTTTGAGCAGCTTCTCTCATATCTCTCCATCAAGGGGAAATTATTGCTAGGGTGGACCCGTTCCCCTTTATGGCCATGTCTGAAGGAGCCAAAAACATCCTAATCTGCTTTAACGCCCTCACAAGGACCAAAATGCTCATGTGTTGGAGCAATTTGGGCACAGAACAAGATGACCAGAGACATGAGGGAGAGGCTAGGTCCTCCATAGCCTGGAGGAATGAAAGCAGTGTACCCAACCAGCATAAGGGCAAGGTCCACAAAGAGCTTTTGGATCAGGCCATGGAGCTACCCTCCACACTGGGCATGGCACTGGCAGCAGCACCTTAGGTTCCCAAAATGGCACCATCTTACACCTGGCACCATCTTACTACACAGTACTGTGTCCCAGATAAATCTTTTTTTACAAAGAAAATAATTTGCATTTGATTTAGGGAAAAAGTTTTAGACTCAAAGCTTTAGATACTGCAATTCAGTATTAAATCATATACAGATAACAAGAGATTCCCCTCTCATTACAAATATTACCATTCAGACACCCACTGCATCTCCATTAATATTTGCATCGCGTGTACATACCATACTTTAGTCACCTGCGGGGAGGGAAGGTCCTGAAAAGAATTAGCCAACTAACTGCAGTACAAAACACAGTTTTTGTTTCTTTTGCAGTCCTGCAATTGTTTTTGTTTCTTCAACAGCAATTGGTATTCTAGTTCAGTATTGTTCTAAGAAAATTTCCAGTCTTCTCCAGTATGTTATGTATTTTTTTATTCACAGGAAATTATTCCTTGGCAAATGCAAGTTCTTTGGCATCCACAGCATGGAGTTAAAGTAATAAAGAACAGCTGTCAGCCAAAACATGCTGAGCAGGACTAGAAGCATATCCAGATGGCAATAATAGATGCTCAGAAGCTATGGTGACGGAGAAGTCATATAAGCAGGCAGCTATATAGACAGACTAAGAGATGAACAATAGCCTCACTCACTCAGTGAAACCCTCTATTCCTACCGTGTGTATTTACTTCATGCCCAACCAAATCAAAATAAGTGTTATGTATTTGTTCTCTGTAGTGTAAATGTTGTGATGAAGGTATAATAAAATGTCTCAGTGCTTGGCTAATTTGGTGTATTATACTGGAAAGAGAAAATACTTACAGTACAGGTGCTGTTATGCTCTCTCTAAAGGCAACTTTAGGCTTTCCCATGGTACAAAGACAAGCATATTCTTTTTCCATTCGCTGCAGAGAAAGCAGAAAAAATTCAGGACTGTTCCTGTCAGTGACAATGTCTTTGATCACAGTCATTAAAGTAGTTTGAAAAAACAAACTGCGTGTCACTGTCATTCTGATATAATCCCGGTTTAGGAACAGTAACTTCTGAACTAGAAGTGTTCCGCAATACAGGTAACAGCAACATTCTTATTCAGATTTAAGCTGTACAAGATTTTCTATGTTCTTTAAAATGCCAGCTCCATTTATTGTTATATAAAATTGTTAAAGGGACACTATCATCTTGAAATATCATACTTTTTTTTCAAGTCAAAACTAGTTTTAAGGGAATAACCCCATACAGACTCCAGATCTTCCTGCCAATTAGTTTTACAACCCATTTTCCTTTATAATTTTTAGAGCTTTTTCTTCTTTCTGTTGCTAAACAGGGGAAACTGACTATGGTGACATTCACTGTAAACAAAAGGCTGTCAAATGTACAAAATGAGGAAATAGGGAAGAAAGTGCTCTTCTGAAATTTTAATTATAGGAATCTTAGGTGGTGTTTGTACTAATAAGTAAAAAATTTCAGACCAAAGTCTGATTTTTAAGATGATAGAAAGCCTTCAACTAAAACTATTAACGCCAATAAAAGGTTACTAAGAAATGTACAAATATCTATATCTAGACATTTATTAAATCCTGACCTTAAGCAGCCAATAATTATTTACATTAATATTTTAGTGCTTTTCATTCTGGAGATCCAAAAATCCTTTATGAACTGTGGCCCCAACCCTCCACTGGATCTAAACAAGTGGAATCGTGCACTTTTGCAGAGCACTGGTAGTACAGCTTGTCAGGAATTTTTCAATGAAATGTTTTTTCATTGGAAAATGCCGATTCACCAAAATGGATGTTTTCACAGGAAAAGGTCAGTTTTGACGATACTTTCATCAAGGTTTCTCAAATCCAGGATGGGTGTGATTGGAACTCTCACCCAGAATGTGAAAAAGACCTTGGTTCAAATCCCTGCTCTGCCTAATTCACGCCATGAATTTAGACTTATGCCCAAGTCATCCCAGGTGACTGCCCCAACTACTAGGCTACTGGCTGCTGACTTTTTTTTGGCAACACACGTCAAAAGATGTGTTTCATCCCAATGTGCAGTGGGAAATCTTTGAAATCTCAAAACAGCTTTCCACCCAAACTCTACCTGTTAGCACCACACAAGCATAGTGATTCACAACTGCAGAATCAGGGCCTATATTTTGTGATTACTTAGCCCACCTACAAGAAAGATTGTTGCAGATGTTTTTAAAAGCACATAGCAACACTACACAATATTCTAGGGCAGAACATAAAGAGCAATACTTTCCCCAGCCAAGACTCAACTGCATGTGTCTCAGATTCAGTTTTTATAATCACCTGAGCATAGATTTCCAAGTGCAGTTCTCCCATTCCAGAAACGATGGTCTCTTTGCTCTCATTGTCAAAGTGGACTCTAAAGGTAGGATCTTCTCTTGTAAACCGGTTCAGGCCTTTTGAAAATTTATCTAGGTCATTCTAAAAAAAAAAAAAAAAAAAAAATTACACACATGCAAAATAAATTAACCACTTTATTCAACATTCTATAAACAGCAGATGATAGAAAGGTCTGAAAAGTTCATCTTAACTAGCTAGCACTGTTTCCTCCCAATAAGAGGTCTACGGATTTGCCATCCCAAACAGATCCATAAACTTACAATCAGGTTCATTCTCCAAACTCTTGCAAGTGTGCCTGCATGTGCCATACCACAAAGCAGGAACACCTCCAGAGTAGGAAAAGAGGTCATGATTGGGTCAGCGTTAGTTAACCCCAATCTTTTTCTTCGTGAACATGCAGGTTATCACCTTTTACCTTGATTTAGCGGATAGCCTTTTCTTAATGAATATATATCCCTACAGTTAATCAGGGCCAGCTAACATTTAATTCATATGTTAAACAATTTGAGTAGCAAATAAATGTTGATAAATGCATCAGCTAACATGTTTTAAGACACCACTCATTTTCACAGCATAGACAAATCCAGAGTGTTTCCCTCAATAAACTGCAAAATGACAAGAGTAGAATGATAGGGGAGGGGAACTCAGACAGAAAGTTTTATATTATTGGCTATAAATTTGATTGACAGCTCTTACCTTGTTGGAAGGCTTCATGGCTACTGAAATGACAGGTTCAGGGACATGAATCGATTCCTGTAGTAGTTAAAAAGGAACAGTTACCAAATAAACAAGTTTCAGTACAGCTGGCAATGCAATCATAGCAGAAAACTGAAGTTTTGGTCTCAGGGACTATGCGTTCCAAACAAAAGTGACTATTTTTATAACATGGTTTTGTTCAGATTTACATCTAACATGGTAAAAGTAGGGATGCAAAATACTAAATGGTTAACTGGTAAGCATTAGTCTTCCTGGTTAACCGACCCTAACTGTAAATCTCCAGCCCCATCCCAGCAGTGCCGGCCGGAGCAGCCCCAGCTGCAGCAGCCCTAGCCTCTCTCCCTTTAATCAGTTAAGTGGTTAAACAATATAATTTTAATCATTTAAACGTTTAACTTTTTAAACAGGTATTCATATCCCTAGGTAAAAGTTAAATTAAAATAATGTTATGTTCTTACAATCACAAAGCCAGGAAAATTCAGATTTAAGGCTGTCACTCTGTCCTTGACCCACTCTCTATTGTGTGTAGTTTGGGCTCAAGCTTTACGGCATTGGGAATGAAGGGTGTGCATGGAAGCAATCTAAATCTATACTAGAATACTACCCTGATCACCACCAACCCTCCTAAGGAAGGAAGGAAGGAAGGAAGGAAGAGTACTAAGGTGGAAGGAAAGGGATAAGAACTTGCCCATTTGCCAAGCTCAAACCTTATGCAATAACTGCTGAAGGACAGTGGGATGAGGTAAGCATGACACATTCGTATATACAATGTATTCAAATATTTTTGCACGTATGAGTGAGTGATATTTGTACAGGTTTATGTTTCGGGTGATGGGGAGGATTTTTTTTTTAATTGAATTATAAAACTGGAAAAACATTGCCACAAGTGGATATGTATTAGAACCAAGAATCCTTCTGACCCAACATCATTTCAAACACAGTAAAGAAAACTGACTAGTTACAATTCTTGTATGTATATCAAAAAGGTTTTAAAATCTGAAGCTAATGATTTAATGGTTGATTGCTCATCAGTGATAGTGCCTCAACGACCAATGCGGTTATGGGAGTGATGATGATGATAAATGATTTTATATATTGTACATGACAAACCAGCAACATATCTGCATTAGTTTTACAGCTCTCTTTAAAGCACTTTGCCTTATCAGATATTTTCAAAGCACTATAACTCCTTCCCCATTTTCTTACTAAATTCTGTTAGTTCCTCTCAAGACCATGACAAAACCGTACTCTAATATATATAGTAATTATAAGAAAAATATTTCTAATACTAGGTTTCAGAGTAACAGCCGTGTTAGTCTGTATTCGCAAAAAGAAAAGGAGTACTTGTGGCACCTTAGAGACTAACCAATTTATTTGAGCATGAGCTTTCGTGCTCAAATAAGTTGGTTAGTCTCTAAGGTGCCACAAGTACTCCTTTTCTTATTTCTAATACTGTTGCTTGAATGTGAAATTACCTTTTTTCTGGACAGTGGGCCTCCTAGTTAGTTAAATGGTTTGGCTTCCATGTTTTTAACTCCAAATTTTATATGTACATTGACACACACAACATTTTACCTATTATACCTAACTTTTACTCCTGAGAGCTGACATTTGGTATTATGTGTGTATAATATCTTGTATACATGCCTACATATATATACACACCACAATTTTACGTTTGTATCATTTTTACGGAATCTAAACTGGCATCAGAAATGTTTCTAAAAGTTATTTTCAGTTAGATATCCTTTGTCTGAATAAACAGAGCATTTAAATTAAGAAAAAGTGGCTTAAAAACCCAATAAAGTCCCAAGGCATGATGGATCAGGTCCATGAAAAGAGTTATACTTACCATGGAAATGTCAGTACTGGTTTTATCAGTGAATGTATCCCCACTAGCACAGTCAACTCCAAACAATGCACATATGTCTCCTGCATAAACTTCATCTACATCCTAAGAGGAGAAAATCAGGTTAGCTATGTACATGGTATTGAAAAGAAATGGCAAAGAATATCTAATATATACACACACAGCTACATCTGGTTTCAAGTGGAAAGAACTACGATAAAAAGGACTGGGTTGGAATTTGCAAAAGGGGCTTAAGAGTCTAGCCATTTTAACATTCCAGCTTTGACAAAAAATGTGCTGTAAACAGCTGGATACAAACTTGACACGAAGATCTTCAGTGCAAATTCATAAAGGGGTCTTAGTTTCAATATTAGCTAGCCCAAGAGAAAGGGTGCTAAGCATGTCGCTTGCTAACTTTCATGCAATCTTGACTTGCCCATAGTATCACAGTTGCAAGAACTCTAGAAGCAAACCTACTTGCTTTCCACAGCTGCATGTTTTCTGGATGGGGTAGTTTTTGTAGCATTTTGGGAGGTAATTTTTAGTTTGAGAATTATATTAAAAACCTCACAGCAGAGCTATTTTATTGGGAGAGAGAGGAAATAGCCTTTGAAAAACAGACATGAGTAAAGAAGCTGAAAAGGAGAAAGTGACATCTAGCCTTCTTCAGCCAGAAGGCGAAGAGCCATGTTGTAAGGCATCAGGGGTAGAGAACAGACATATGTGGAGAATCGTCCAACTCAATGGGGAAAAAAAATACAATGGAGTAGATTTTAATTTCCAGTTCTACCTTTAGAACTCTACTAAAGGAAATAGGGTAACATGGGCCAAGTGAGAGCAGAATTTTGCCATGTGTTGCTTTATTTTGAGATGCTGAACAAGCACCTCAACTTTTCAAAAAAGCTTGAAGGACAGATAACAGCATCCAAATATTTTCCTCTAGTTCTAGTTCCTACACTTACCTCCATCAAGTCTGCATGCATGCGAACCAGTCTCTGCACTCGCACCTTTTTCCCTGTCCTGGTGTTGTAAATGTATTCACTTTTCCTCAACATCCCCTGATAAACTCGAATGTACGTTAGCTGCCCAAAACGGCCAGCCTGCAAATGGCATTAAAAAATGGAGATAAAGGTTAGAACCACTATGAGAGTCAACAGCACTGCTACTCTACATGCACTCTACTCTGGCTGTTGCTAAAGGACCATTAATTTGGGTTTATTAGTTTGAAATTATACATCAAAAAGAATTTCATCTAAATTTCTAAAACAGTCAAACCTTCTCTCAACTCTGGGGTAGAATTTGGCATCTCCTGACGAGTTTCCTACCTCCCCAACTCACCATTCCAAAAGCTTGCCCGCTAAAACGTATGCCACAGCATCCTAGCAACAATCCAGATGGTAATGTCTCATATGACACAGGTGTCTGTCACTACTCTAATTAAAGATGCAACCATGTTTTCATTTTAAGCCTTATTTTCCCTCTCACACATGCACAAACCCATCCCCTTTTCCAGCTTTTCACAGGAACATAACATTTCCCTCTGAAAATATCGGTGATAAATCAAAGGAATGCAAAACTTTTCAGCTACAGTTCCGTTCCAACTGGTGACAACTGGTGGGAAAAGTGGGATGTACTGCACCCCGTGGACGGCACTTCCTGCAGTAAGTGACTGGGGGGCAGTAAAACGAAGGAGGATTGACGGGGACCAGGCATGCTGAAGATTCAGAGAGAGACAGTTTCAGGGGGCAGTTAACCCCTGGGAGTGCGTGACCAGAGAGAAGGACTTTTGCAGTAGCAGGGTCCCCCGGGGGATTGCAGCGAGCGGTCCCAGGGGCGGAGGAGTCTGCAGCTTGACCCTGGCAAAGAGATGGTGACCTCAAGAAGGACTGGCACCCTAGGGGTTCTTCCTGGAAGGAAGAGAAGGAAGGTAACACCTTTCAACCCAGAAAAAGTGGAAAAATCAAATCCTTTTGAAAAAAACATGATGTGTATCAGGAATGCAATTGTTTTAAAATTTCCAAATTCACCCATGTTTAGATGCATTCAGACACAGCAGGATGAAAAAAGGTTATTAAAATAAAGAAATGTATTGTCTAACAGTCATTATTAACTAGATCTCTGATAGTAAGATCTCCATTTAAAAGATTTACTTGTCAGTCTGTGGCAACAGGCACAGACATCAAAGGAGCACTGAGACCAGAGCTCAGCAGCTCCATGGGGCTTTGGGAGCCGGGATAGCTGCTGACCCCACAAATATGTTACAACACAGCTATTTTTAAGATAAGAAGTCTTGCTGAGCCAAAATAGAAGAAAGGGGGAAGGATAAAAATGGAGGTTGAAAGACAGCACAGAATGGAGTCAAAGAAATGGGCTAAATGAGTTTGTCTGGACTAAAAGAACTGATTAGGGGTTTTCAAGCCTTCTGTTGAAGCTACAAAATTGTTACTGCAATAAACCAGAATCATCTTAAGATGAGAAGCAATGAGAAGCGAGAGCTATCTGGAATAAAAAACAATTGTTCTGTGCATTTTTCTGTGGAAAAACTTAACTCAATGGGCAGCAGCATCACCACGTGGGCTATTGTCAGCATCCTATTCATGGTCATCACCATGTACCAGGACCTGCCATTTACCAATACACCACTATCCCTTTTTCCAGACAGTAAAAATTTTCTAACTGGACAAAATGAGATGTCATCACCACCTCCTTGGCCTGTCCTAAGAAACAACCAATGTCCTGGCTATTCTCCTCCTAGTGTATCAGCTTCATTGCCACTTTATTCCTACCTCCTGATCATGTCTCTCTTATTTTTTGCCTTCTATCTCATAAGATCTACCAGTTCTGGTAAGATACAGTAGTACACATTAGAGGCCATCCATGTTTTCACCCTCAATTAGAATCACAGAAATTTAGGGCTGAGGACCTCAAGAGGTCATCTAGTCCATAAACCACCCCAATTCTGAGGCAAGATTAATTATACCTGCACCATCTCACCCCATCCTACATCCATTTGTTAATGCTTTTTCCTGGCAATTCATCTTGAGATCAAAGCTATGCTCATGAAATGAAAACCTGGTTTAAAAGTCATTCCCCAGAATTCAGTGCACACTGAATGTTAGAGTCAAATTCTTTTGCTAGCCAACCAGAGTACATGTGGTGCCTTACACAGGGTGCTAATATTAACAGCATTAAAGATCTACCTCGTACAGAATGGAAGAATTCTTATTCCTCTGCCCCTTTTGAGAGATTTGAGCTATATACATTATGGCAGATCCCTTTGGTTTTGTTTGCTCTGTTCTCTACCCAGGTCACAAATAATGAATGTGGGTACAGTATGTCTTTAAGGTGATTAATAGAAGCTGTATTCAACACTCTAAGTCAGTCAGCTGGGATCAGATGTTGGCAGCATGAAAAAGATAAATGAAAAACTCAAACAATTAAAGCAAGTCAACTGGCTAATGTACCAGACATCCATCTGCTAGAAATCCTTAGCTCAGCCACGTAACAAACGCGTCATATGCACAAATAGGCATATTTACCAGAAAACTTTTAAACAAAACTCTAGTATGTTTCATTTACAAAACCAATAACCATCCCTGCCTAGGACATTTCCTGGGGATTAATGACAAGCTGCCATTAATGGTCCAGTGCAGATAAATCTTACTTAATCCAGCAGTTCTCCCAGGAAATGCCCTGTGCCTCAATTGTTCTTGCTGAACTAGAAATTCCTCTCAAATGAAAAAGAAACATTAATAACCCACCTCCAGTTTGAAAGCCAGACCTACAAAGGGCTCAGAGTCATCTCTGACTGAGTTCAGCAGCAGTTTGGTTTTATCCTCAGAATCCCTTAAAAAAAAAAGGGGGGGGGGGTGTTAAGGTGATTAGACAATACATAGCAACTTCTCCTGAATGTGTGCTCAATCCTGCTAGGTGCTGCAGTGCCCTACACTTCCACTGAATTTGTTTGGGAATTGCAAAGTGCTGCTCAGCACCTCCCAGTAGGATCTGTGCACCTCTGGAGACAGGCTCTCTGGAGACAACTTCAGACAAACTACAGCCATCACTGAAGTGGAGGTCCATAGCACTGACACATTTATCACCAGCATTCACATCATCTCACTAAAATTCCACTGGAAGAAGTGGCTAGCACAACGCTTTATTAGATATAATTCATTCTACATGGAAGATGGCCCTTTTAAAGCACTAGGGACAGAAATCCTAGAGTGAAATCCTGGCCCCCTTAAAGTCAATGGCAAAACCCCTGTTGACTTCAAAGGGGCCAGGATTTCACCTGATCCCAAAAGCAAGTATCATTAGAGAGAGGTGTGCGTCAGGCACAGAATTGGGAGCCAGAAAGTCTCAAGTACAAATCCAAACTCTAACAGTGACTCCCTTTGTGATCTTGGGCAAAACTGGCTTAACCTCCCAAGTTCTAGTCTCCTCATAACACTACTGCCTCTTCCAGGTATTTTGAAGACTGGTTAATATTACCGAAGTGTAATTCTACTCTGAAAGGAGACCTACAGTCTTTCCACATTTAAAATGCTACAGCTGCGCCACAGTAGCGCTTTAGTGTAGACAATTCCTACACCAATGGGAGGGACTCCCCTGTCGGCGTAGATAATCCACCTCCCTGAGAGGCCGTAGCTAGGGTGATGGAAGAATTCTTCCATTGACCTCATGCAGTCTACATGGGGACTTATGTCAGCTTCACTACGCTACTCAGGAGAGTGAATTTTTCACACTCTGACCGATGTAGTTAAACTGACCTAATTTTCTAGAGTAGACCAGGGCCTAGTAAGAAAGACAGTGCAGAACATTTCTCTTTACACTGGAAAAAAACAAAAGCAAATGTGGCAGAGAGTCTCAGAGCCTGAGTCTACAGACCAGGCTTGCACTATGGTGCTAGAAATAGCCATGTAGATGCTCCCATTCAGGGTCTGATAGTATGGGGGTAGGTGGGTTGTGGATTTCAGAGCCTGAACTCCAGCTTGAGCAGGAATGTCTATACAGCTGTTTTTAGTACCATAGCACGAGTACAAGACCTGAGCTCTAAGACTCACTGCTGCGGGTGTTTTTTTTGCAGTGTGGACATGGATTTTGCAGCCAAGTGCGCCCTCCACGTCATGCTCTTCCTGCACATGCAGCAGAGACGCGTACTTATAAATGTCAACATAGGGAGTATTCATGAAACAGAACAGAGAGGGAAAGCGCATGACTACCTCAGCTACAGCTGGCTGGTCAAAAACTCAACTTGTCAGTACCAATAAGGGTACAAGAATGGGTTAGCTTGGCTGTTGCACTATATGCTACTATTCAATTCAGGGGCTCTAACCTCAGAGCCTCTGGGTTTGGTCTTACAATTGTGGAATGGAAGTATTATAAAGAAAACATTCCAACCTGGATGCTAGAAGAGCAGAGAGAACCCTCAGTAGCAACTGCTCTCACAAGTTCAGAAGTAACACTGATGGGTCACATAAGAAACTTTATCTAACCTTTCTAACACAGAAGGATGGTCATGACAGGGAAGGGGTGAGGAGTCAGATGAAAAATACTGGTGCTCGGGTGTGGTGGTGGTAAACAACATTTACTAGTATAATTTCTAGGTATAAAGGTTTTACACTGTACCTATCACTGCATTATCTGAGCAACTCAAATACAGCAAGAGAAACCTGATCATCCTTCTAAGATTTATTTCTACATGAAGAGATGTCTGAAAATATGCACATATGTACAGATTACTCAAACCACCATTTATACACAAAAGGATATATGCTAGCACTGAAGATTTGGCTGGGTTTTTTTTGTTTTGTTTTGTTTTTAAACTATGAGGGCATAACTATAGTAAGAAATAGCAAATACTTTTTAAAACATGCCCTGACATTTTTAAATATGACCTATTTCCTAGTCTAGATACAACCTAAGATGTTAATATAAATTTATCCTTACAAATAAGACCTGACCAGATCACTATTTGTCAGTTTTAATATTTAAGAGCAAGTAAAACAATGTTATACTTCAAGTAAAAAGAATGCCCCATTGATGGAGGGATCTGTCATCTTTTAATGATCATGCAAGGCTACTACACCACACTACTATAAATGTTTTTCTTTAAAATGACTGATGAATTGTATTATTCATGCATTTTGTTAAAATTTCCGGCTCTGTTTTGAAACTGCTTGAAATCCTGATTCTATAAGCACTTTATATTTATAAAAATAGATCTGTCCTCCCCACCCTCTTCCCTCTGGCACTCACTCCTGGTTGAGAATAGCATAGTTCTGGACTTCAGATGGATTTGGGAGATAGTCTAAAACAGCATCCAGAAGGGGTTGTACTCCTTTGTTCTTCAAAGCACTTCCCACAAGTACAGGCGTAAAGGACTTTTTCAATGTTGCTCTTCTGATTGCAAGCTAGAAAAACATTTATGAATTACTTAAATTTTGTAGCAATTCCAATATTATACATAGAACCAAAGGTAGTCGCCTTTAACACTGTAGCAGTTCAGACTGGCAGCTTTGCTGGGTAGGGATTGTGTCTTTACTTATCCCTTGCAAGGTGCCAAGCAAACGGTTAACAAGAACAAAAAATGATAATCATTCATAAAGGGACAGGGTTGGACCGGAAGCATTGTTATAGCATTAATGATGTATGTAGCACAGTGGTCTCCAACTTTTTTACGCCCAAGATCACTTTTTGAATTTAAGGGCAACCCAGGATCAACCCCGCCCCTTCCCTAAAGTCCCGCCCCTTCCCCAAAGCAAATTATACTCTACACACCACCACTGAAGGCCATTTTGGGCTCCATTCACTTAAGGTCAATTATGGAAAATATAGTCTAGTGATTTGATTGCCCAATTTAAATAAATTACTGAGTACTCATATTAAGGCACCCCAAAATCAAGAGTCAGTTTTGAAAATTTAGACCTGAAGTTTAGGCTTGAGGTTCAAGCTCTCTTAAATGAAGGGCTGGAGTCAATTTGCCCTGAGGTCAGGCCAAAGCATGAGGCATTATAGATACACATGGCACTTCCATGTAATCAGGACTTTTATAAAATATGCTAAAACTCAAACTACTTGCAAAAAAGGATTGTTGGCCCCTACGTTAAATAATTTTACTTGCCTTTTCCATTAGCACAAATTCTTAGCCATCCACCTTGCAGTTTATTTTTAAGCTCTCCTGATTGAAAGAATATTTTGAAATAGCAAGATGGTTCATAAGGAGGATACTGGAAAAAAACTTAACAGTTCTTGAACTGGAAAAAAATCTTGCTGGATGCTTTTTTTAAAAAATATTTGAAGATCTAACAAAATTATGCACAAAAATACAAGATTCCATTGTCATCTTTTCTGCTTAACTAGTCATCGAGTGTGTGTGTTTTGGAAACCTATTTAATTATGTTAATGCCTATTATTTCTATTTTGACAGCCTAATAAAACACGGGAAATGTATGGCTCCATTCAATTCTCATCAGCAATAATTTTTTTAGAGATACAGAAGTAATTTTATTTCTTTTTTTGTGAAGATTATTTTCATTCCATTAAGGAGCTGGGGCACATTGGACAACATTTCTTGTAAATAATGTTTTGGTGCCAGAGAACCAGGTATTTATTTAAGCACTTGATCCTTAACGATCATCCACTAACACTGACCTTCAGGATTGATAGCTAACATGTTTTCCAAGAAAAAATATGTTAAACAAGAACTTGGCTGTCTGCCACTGAAAAAAAATTAGCATAAGTAAACCTGCTTTGTCACAGCTATTAAATAACTAATTAATTTGCTTTCAGGAAAGGTGATAAGAGCAAGGCCACTCTGAATAGACAAATTTACTTTTGTAACAGACTGCCTTCCCAGACATCCCACTGGGTACTATCAACAACAAACTCTTAGAATCTCTTACAGCAAATCACAACAGGAACAGAGTGCACAGACTACTGCAACACTCCCTCCTCTGGCTGGAAGAGCTTTGCAGTTCTCTAAGGCCACTATTAAGGACTGTCTTAGTCACTCAGCAGAGGGGGTGCTTTATGAGTGGGCCAGTTAGTTTTTCTTGCCTTTACATCTCATCAAATAAAGCACAGTGGACTGGATTTTCAAATGTACAGAGCACCCAGAATTCCCACTGAAGTCAGTGGGAGCAACAGCTACTTAGCACCTCTGAAAAATCAGGCCTTTTGCCATCATGGCACATGCTTTAATAGCATCTTGAGGTATAAACTTTGAGTGCTCCTGAAGCCAGAGCACTTGCTGGACAACAAGATTCATCACTAAAGTTCCATGGAGCCAAAAATCAATATTCTTTCAATCCTAATACGCATTACATACATAAAAGGATCAAACAAATCACTTACTCAAATCAAAAGTTAGGGGCCCAGAGTATCCAAGTAAAGTTTACAATGGAACCCTCAATGCATCCAACTTTGAGTGACTATTGTGCCTCCGTAATACACCATTAATAGCAGGTATAGGGGGCTGCTTCCTATGGTAATGAGTGCAGTATAAGAACATGAATAGAACAGGAAAGCATTACAAAATGGCAATCCCACATGACTCTGATACCAAGGGAGTCAAAAAGATGCTGACAAAGGCACTTTTAAATCTAAAGCTATGTTTTAAAGTTATGATTTCCATGATCAAGTCTGAGTCAAATTCAGTCTAGCCTAAGTGAGTTCAATTCAGTGAAACAGTGCCCACTTATCCCATCCGGGCACAGCTTTGGCCACTTTCCTGGAATACTGAAAATACATTCAAACCTGGAACCCTGGTATTCTTGAGGGAATTCTGCACCAAAAAATTAAAGAATTTAAAATTCTGCAAAGTTCTGCATATTTTAATTGTCAAAATAAGACAAACACAACAACAATATAATCATACCATTTTCAATTATTTTGGTAATTTATTTCAAAATACTTGTCAGCAAATAATTGAAAATGGTGTGATTATATTATTGTGTTTGTCTTATTTTGACAATTAAAATATGCAGAATTTTAAAATATTGTGCACAGAATCTTTTGGTGCAGAATTCCCTCCTCAGGACTACGTATATAATCTCAGCACTGCTACTGGATAGCTGTGTGACTTTGAGCAAGTCACAATCTCTGTGCCTCAATATCAGTATGGCCATCTGTAACAGTGATAGACTAATGCTTAAAGAACCTGGGTGACTCAATAAATGGCTCAAGGATTCAGAAGGGCATAAAGAATATGTTTTCACTGAACACCAAACCTAGGGTCTGACTCACGTTTGAGCCCAGACCTCCCTTCTGTCCACACACAAATCAGTTTGACGCAGGTCAGGAAGTACTCAGGACCTAGGAACCTGCTAGAAGGTGGGTCAGAACGGGAGTCCTGCTGTAACTCAGGTCCAAGCCCTGTCATTATGCAATGTGGAAGCAGGTCACATCAAGAGACCTGAGTCACAAGTTCTGTGTAGTGCAGTATGGCCATGTTAGCACAGCTGAGACAATTGGGTCAGCAATTGGAAATCCAGGTTTACCATGCAGTGTGGACACTCAAGCATTGTGACTTGAAACACTGACTCCACAAGCCTGAGTCCCACAGACCTGGATTTAGTGTGAAGTGTGGACATACTTATACAGACTATCAGAGTTATGAAGGGCACATAAAAGTTCAAATCCACTCCAGACCTCATGGCCTTTTGGGGGTGTCAGTCCAGTTCCCTGTCCACATTACAAAACCCACCAACATATCTGGCAGCCTTGTTAGCCATCTGAGCTGGTATAGGGAGCGAAGGTGCCTCTCACCCAAGGGAGGCTGTGCCTCTAGGTAAAGGCACACTTACAAGGTAACGGTGGCCCTGCAATATGTGGCACTTGGCACACTTTGGGTGACATAAAGAACAACTGTAATGGTATTTAGGCACCCGAATCCCTTAGGAGGCTTTGAAAAAAATCTCACCGCTAATAAATAATACATGTTCCACAAGAATTATCATTTACCTTTAAATCAGTGACTGTAGGGATTTTCTCTTCCAGAAACAGCTCCCCAAGTTGTTCATCTGAGTTAGCAACACATTCAATCAGTTCCTGGCGTCTTTCTGTAGCCTCTGTCCTAAATTCAGCTGGGATTTCATCATATCTAATGGTCTCGCTACAAAGGCAAAAAAAAACGCAGTAAGTTTTGTGGACAGCTACGTGAGTGGAGCTTTCAACAATGTGGGCACCACAGTGGCCATGAAATTCTGAGTCAGTTCAACAGGCTCGGCATGTAGGCAAGTAATAAACTTCCTGAGGTCTACCAATGTTGCATCTCCAACACCACAGCAGAGAGGAACTTCAACAGCTCATGCTGGGGCTTTGCAGTGCAGCGGAACAATCTGTACATCAGCCTCAATTCCACCTTACCTTTAGTTTATCCCAAGACTCACATGCCAAACAGGTACTGTTGGACCTTGTTTCAGAGCAGGAGATCTCTTACTCTTTAGGGTGGATTCAACCAGCCTGGCCACTAGAGCTAATCCAAACATTTTCGACTACATGAAATTTTGTCAAAATATCCTGTTCTGTCAAAGCCAAAACATTTTGCAGAGACATATTGGTTTTGACTGGGAAGGTTGAGAGAGAGACTGCCATGTTCTCCAGCCCGGTGGTTAGGGCACTTGCCTGGGATGTGGTTCAAGTCATTGCTCTGCCTGATTCAGAGTGGTCTGGGATGAAAAGCTCTATTCTGAATCACACGGACACACACAGACACACACTTTTCTTCCCAAATCAAAAAGCTACGGTTTTAGTCTGAAAACTGACATTTCAACCAACTTTTTTTTTTGTGAAAATATTTGAAAGGTCTTGTTTTGTTTCCAATGGGGAACAAAAATTATTTTCAAAACTTCCCACAAAACAGAATTGTTCTCTTCTAGACAGCTGTAATGTCAGATCGCTTTGATTTATGCTGCACCAAGTTTCCGGCAGCTATCACTGCACCCTTAACTGGCCCTACTGGCATCTCAACAGGTTTTAAATAAAGATACAGAATTAGGGGCCTCATCCCCCATTACGTCATGGATGGATGCTTTTTATTCACAGCCAATATAAAGTGAAGAATGGGATCCTTGCCTGTCTACCCCACCCTCATGAGAGAGAATGGGTGAAATCCAGGTGCACTGAAGTAAATGGGAGTCTTGCTGCTGTGTTGAATAGGGACAGGATTTCACCCAACAAGCTTAACCAATGGCCACAAGAATAAAAATCTTGCTCCAGATTTCTGCCAGATACGTGATATAACGCTGTGTTGTCTTCCCACCTTGCCCACAATCACAGAGACTGCAAAGATTTGGGCTCCTCAATCAAATTGCATTCCCTATATTCTTAGTGAACAGTGCTGTTTTACCTTCTCAGCCATATTCAGGTGGCCATCAAAGGGATGCAGCTACCAAAGCTGGGCAACCAAACACGTACCTCCCAGTCAAGCCACTAACTACCTCTCTCACTACCAAGAAATTTTTTTTTTTTTTTACTTTTTTTTTGGGGGGGTGGGGGGGAGACGGACAGGAACAATTGTCTACTCAGTTTCAGCATTCACCTACAGGGAGTAGCCTCAACAAATAAGAAATGCCTTCAACCACTTACCCAAAGTCACCATCAAAGTATATGGCCCTTTGCTCAAGAAGATCAATAAGCCCCCTGAAGTTTCCCTCCAGGCCAATGGGAATCTGCATAAAGGCTGCATTGTGATTTAACTTAGATCTGAAAAGTTTAAAAATACAAATCAGTTCTCAGTACAAGACAAGGCAGCATTTTAACTCATCTGTCTTACCTGGGTTCTTCAATAGTGTCCCCGGGACCAATAACCTAGCCTTCCTTCACTCAAGTGAAAAGCCTCACTGGCTCATGTCATAGTATCAGAGCCCTAGTGAAATCAAAACGCTAGCAGATCATCAAAGTTTGCTTTCACCCATGTTAGTTGTTTTCAATAGTAATTTTAATCCAGGAAGTTACTTCTCCCTCATGTGTGTTAGTACTTTGGAGCCAGCTTGTTCTTCTACTACGAACGAATCTATGTACAGACTTGGAGGATGGAAGAGGATGGGGGAAAAGAAGGTAGTACCTGCATGAGATACAAGGCTAAAGTCAACCGCCTGCCCCACGTTTAGGTCCCTACTCCTCCTCCCTGGGATACTGGAACAACGCACTGCAGCACTACTATCTTATTATTAAACCTTTATACATAACTCCAGAAACATCTCCATTATCATAATGAGTCCAAATGAGCCGCAGACCTAACTCACTAGTCATGAAAAGGACTTCTTTTGGGGAAATGGAAGTTTCATAACCTAAGCTGGCATTGACAGCTGTTTTATGAATGGGAGCGTTATTTTGGTACCACCTTATGGCGACGTTAAAGAAGAGTTGTTTCTGTTACCCTGCTACCATCTGATGTAACCTGAAGCTACGCATTATTCTCTGAATTGTTATCTCAGACCATACAAGCTAAGCTCATTAACATCTACTCAGAACATCAAGAAACATCACATGAACAGTTTGAAACTGCACTGCAAACAAGCTAAGCACATTAGTTACCTCAATTGTTGCACAGCTCTGGTTGGATTTGAGCCCATTCTGTCCAGTTTATTGATGAATGTTAAACATGGGACATTGTAACGCTTCATTTGCCTGTTCACGGTCATTGTTTGGCACTGGACTCCTCCAACAGCACAGAGCACCAGGATAGCTCCATCAAGAACTCTTAACGCTCGTTCCACTTCAATTGTGAAATCCACATGCCCTGAATGAGAAAAACAATTTTCTGTGTTGGTTTAAGTTGCAGCAAGGAATTACACTCTATTGGGTTGTTTTCTCTTCTGTACCCACATGAATAAATCTTTAGCTATGCTGAAAGGGACACTGTCAAGTCAAATTCTGTCCAAGAATTAGATTTTGAAAAAAATAAATGTTTCTGAGAAATTGTTTTTAAAGGAATTCCACTGGACAGCGTTTTGATTTTAATCACATAGAAATCCCCATACAGTGACTACAACTCAAACACAACATTATACTAGTGCAAAAAAGCCAGAAAGGAAAACTGATTTGAAGCAGACTACTGTATATCAATAATGAAACAGAAAACCACTGATACCACTGCTGATCGTAATGACTAATAGTGTTTCACTGTTTTCTTGTGCTCCCCATCTCCCTCTGTATCTGCTGACTCTCGCCCAACACTTAAGATTGTAAGCTGTTGGGGCAGAGGTTGTCTTTTTGTTCTGTGTACAGCACCTAGCACAGAGGTGGGTAAACTCCGGCCCGTGGGACCCTCCTACCTGGCCCCTGAGCTCCTGGCCCGAGAGGCTAGCCCCAGGCCCCTCCCGTGCTGTCCCCCCTCCCCCACAGCCTCACCTCACCTCACCTCGCCGCACCGCCAGCACAATGCTCTGGGTGGCGAGCTCCTGGGGCAGTGCAGCTGCAGAGCGCAGCCTGACTCGGTGTGCTGAGCTGCACTGTGCGTGGCTGGCTCTAGCTGGGCGGTGCAGCTGTAGCGCCGCCAACCACCGGTGCTCCACACAGTAAGGGGGCAGTGAGCAGTGGGGTTGGACAGAGGGCAGGAGAGTTCAGGGGTCGGGGTGTGGATAGGGGTCGGTGCAGTCAGAGGGCGGGGAACGGGGGAGGGGGTTGAATGAGTGCAGTCAGGAAGATGGGGGGGGGGGGGGGGGTTGGATGGGGTGGCGGGGGGCAGTCAGGGACAGGGGTTCCTGGGGCGGTCAGGGGAGAACGGGTGGTTGGATTGGGCAGACAGAAACAAACACATGGAAGTCTCTGTTCAGTGCAACACTTTGTGTGATCAGCTCAGATAAACAGCTACATTACTGTTATCAGATTGGTAACACAGTGGTGGGGGAGAATCGATGTCTTCTTTGGACACAAGATATTTTGGTTAGGATAGCACTTGCAAAGTTCTCAGAGTTCACGTTACCTGGTGTATCTATGATGTTGATGTTGGTGTCCTTCCATATGGTATATGTTGCTGCAGACTGAATTGTGATACCACGCTGTCGTTCCAGCTCCATAGAATCCATGACAGCCCCGACTCCATCTTTACCTTTTACCTAAACACAAAAAGTAAAGAATTTACTTAAGAAAATCTCCCACTGGCTTGAATGAGAATTTTGCCTGAATAAACACAGACTAAGCATCTTTCACACAGGCAACAAAATTCAGCTGAGTTAGTGGCACAAGTCTACAATCCTAACTAGCTTTGCTCTTTCCTTTGCATATCATTCCTGAAGAAGACCTGATGGTCAAAAAGCCATTGCAAACAATTTCTATTTCACTATGAATCTGATAAGCCAACATATCCGGAGCCAGTGAGCGTTCACCTTTGACTGTATGGAGAAGTTCTCCATTTATGTTGGTGGTGGGTCTGTTGGGGTTTTTTTTTGGGGTGGGGGGGTGGGGAGTATGTGACAGCAGATGTGTGTGACTTTAGGGAGGAGTCAGAGAGCACCATGAGAAAGCTGTCTCTAGGATTCCCCATTTGGCTTGTACTTCAAACAGGGTCACTAAGCCTTTAAGCACAACCTTCTTATTCCATTCAGTGCTCTTTGTGGTTCAACAATTCTGGACAATTCAATAGCTGAATCATTGCATGTAACGTTCAAAATCCCCTCACCACCAAAATGAGTGTCATACCAGTATTGCAGAGACAAACCTCATGCATCTGTGCTATCCTCCCAGTGTAAAAAAGGACTCGTTCTGTTAATGTCGTTTTCCCAGAGTCAATGTGAGCAGAGATTCCAATATTGCGGATCTTTTCATTGGCAATGATTCCTGAAGAACACTGTCTGCAGCTGTTCAAGAGAAACTGAAAAACAAGAGCAGAAGGCAGTTCAGCCAGTTTTGTCCATGTCAGAACAACAATGGCTCACCATAAACATGTCTCAAGGAAGGTTTCAGAGTAGCAGCCGTGTTAGTCTGTATTCGCAAAAAGAAAAGGAGTACTTGTGGCACCTTAGAGACTAACAAATTTATTTGAGCATAAGTTTTCGTGAGCTGTAGCTCATGAAAGCTTATGCTCAAATACATTTGTTAGTCTCTAAGGTGCCACAAGTACTCCTTTTCTTTATGCCTCAAGGAAGGTAACTTGTGACCAATAAAGTGATTCTTTCCTCTGTTTCATTGTGATAGGAAATAAATCAGTTAATCTGAGCTCTCCAAACATCCTTAAGCATATTCCAGAACCCCCACCTCCAACCCAAAGCTCAATCAACCCTGCACTTAGCCTGCCATCCTTTGGGCAAGCAGAGAGAGATGCTGCAATGAGGTTTCAGATAAACTTGCTCCCTGCACCCTCTTGCTTTCTGGGATACCAGGGAAGATACTGTACACATTCAAAGACATTGTGTGAAGTAGCAGTCTTATTTTTCCCTGCATTTACCAGCTATTAGTTCAGTCAAGCCACCTCCTAGCTCTTCTGTTCTGAGGAGGGCCATAGTGTGGATTTAAGGGGTTTTTGGACAATGTATGAAAGCAAACTCCCTTTATGCCTAAAGGGAGCAGCAGAAAGACAGTAGGTCACAAGGTGACAGGAGAGATCAGGAACATCTGAAAATGAGCAGACAAGATAGCCATTATTGGTGAGTTCATCCCTAAAAGTGTTGTGTGTGAGAAACTGAGGACTTGGACACTTATAGACTCACCCCGTCTCCCTTCATTCCACACTCTGTTCTCCATGTCTACCTACTACTTCCCTCAGTCTTACCTTCCACGCTCTAAGATATTGTCCTCCATTTAGTTTTCTTTTTTCCATTCATCCCCTCTTAATTTCTAGTCAATGACAATGTGGCCATGGTAGTGCTCCCACCATTACTGACATCGCTATTACAATAATGGTAAGAGGCTTAAATAAAAAATGTAATCTCTGTACAGATGAAGTCCCATGCCAGTAACCTGCAGGTGAGAGGCAAAACCTATACGGAGGGCAAATCTGGGCAAAGGTGAATAAGCATAGAGCAGCTCTGTGCAGAGGCAAGTCAGTAACAAGAGGGGACTAGGAATACAATTAACAGCACTTACAGAGCCCTAAGGAATACGAACCACAACTGCAGGAAGAAGGGACCTGTTCCTCAATTTAGAGCCCTCAACTAAAGCAGAGCGGGGTTAAGCATTGCATAGTAACATTGTATTATAGTAGAAGAGAAGCAGCAACATTCGGTATCCAAGTGAGACTAGGGGAGTACTGAGTTGGTAGAATGTAATTATCAAGATATTAGGAAGCTTTGTCTGGTGATTAGAGCTGAGGTACAGAAGCCAAAATTCTTTAATTCTGTTTCCAGCTCCACCACGGAGTCTGCATGGCCTTTAAATCAGTCAAGTCACACTCTTATGTCTATAAAATTGAGATAATATTTACCTGCCTCACCAGGATGTATGTAAGGTCTACAGGGACACTTTCAGATCACTTCAGACATAAGTTTAAGTTTTGTGAACAAAGACTTAAATATATATTAAGTGCATTTTTATTCCAACAAAAGCTTTTATTCTTTGTTTGGATTTATACATTATCCTGTGGTGTTTGCAACCCAATCATTGCAGGATTGTTCTAGTGCTCGAGAGCCACAAAGGATCACTGACTAAACTACTTACGCCTGCAAAACTACAAGAAATGAAAAAAAATAAGCAGTAAGCATTAGCAGTGAAAAGTGCATTAGAATAAGAGATGATGGGTTTTAAATAAGATAACATGGTGTTAAGAATACAGGCAAGGAATCTGGCTTTTAAGGTAAGATTTTTAGCTTGTCCACTTTAGTGGATGTTTAGAAAGTGCACTGAAATCTTTGAAAGAGTCATTAGCATGTAATTTGGTCAATATGCAAAGATTAATCCCATACTCTTGCCAAGAGGCCCACAAGTTTAAGGTTTGTCTACATTGCACACTAAAGCTTGGCTCTGACTCAGGTTTGAGCCCTAACCCCCCCTTCCATCCACACACATCAGTCTAACTGAAATCATTGAGCACTTAGGACCGGAGTCTTAGGACTCTAAGGGGCGGGGGAGGTTGAGTCAGAGTTCCACTGTGATTCAGGCCCAAGCCCTGTCGGTTTGCAATGTGGACGCATCTCAAAACGCAGACCTGAGTCTGACGGTCTGTGTAGGGCAGTATGGATGTATTTACACCTAGGGGCAGAGGGATCGCGGTATCTCCTACTACCCGCAGCCCGGACAGCCCTCGCCCCCGGCGCGACGGCAACAGCCCCGCGCGGCCGGGCAGAAACTGGCCCTTTGCCGACACTCCCCGGGCCGGGAGCTGCTCTCCCACCCAGAGGGGCTCCGGCCCCCTGGCCAGCTTGGCCCCGCGGAAACAAGCGAGGCTGCTCGCCTAGCCCAGTACCTGCTGCCACAGCAGCGCCGAGCCCTGACGCCGCCAGGGCCCCAGCACCAGCCCGGCTCTCAGCAGCTGCAGCATGGCGCATTCAGACAAGGCGCGGCGCACCGCTCCCCCTCCGGCTCTGACCGCCAAGGTCCTGTTGCCCGCACGCTTCCGGCCCGGCTTGGGAACACTTCCGGGGCACTGAGGGGACCAGCCCGACCATGCACTTGGCAGGCTCCTGACAGCGCCACCTGCAGGGCGGGAGGCGGCGGGGCTCGGCGATGAGGGGCTGTGTGGATGGGAGCCAGGCCCTTCCGCTTCACGTGGCGCTTCCCACTGGCGGGAGCAGTCATAATAATTCATGCGTGCCTCGCACTGTCCTGGTACGCACCATCGATGGAGTGCGCGGAGCTTTACAAAGAGACCAGTATCCTTAGCGTCCTTTTACAGCTGGGGAAACTGAGGCAGGAGGCGGTGAAGAGCCCAGTGGCAGCATAAGGAAAGGTGTCCTCAGGCTTGCCAACCCCAAGGATTCGATGCTGATGAAACTGCCTTAAAAATCACAATTTTTTAAATAATAAAATATATATTAATTATTAGTAGTATTAATAAAATAACAATAAAGGTTGGTTTCTGTGTATTTTCCTTCTGGCTTTTGAGCCTTAGGGTGCCCGTGAATCACATTTTTCAAGCTTCCTTTTCCTCAACCATGAAGGTTAGAAAATTATAATTTTTAAAAATGAAAGTTGTGATTCTCATGTAATCACTTGATTCCAGGAGCTGGAGCTTAAGAACTACACCAAATATCATGCGAGTTGACAGAGTGGACCACATTGAGAAAATTCCCTTTGCTGTCCACCAGCACTTTCCAGACTAGTGAGGGCTGTGTTTCAGTGGTACTGTAGGTGCGTAGTATATGAAGTGCTTTGTATAAAATATATTTTTAATAGAGTGTCCTTTCCCACCCCAGACACACTGATTGCAATATCGAGATTAATCCAGCAAACAATGTCTTAACCCAAAATCTAGGCACAGCAATAATGAGATGCAGTGTTTATACTTAAAAAGAAAAGGAGTACTTGTGGCACCTTAGAAACTAACAAATTTATTTGAGCATAAGCTTTCGTGAGCTACAGCTCGCTTCATCGGATGCATTCATTTTTTCCACTGAATGCACCCGATGAAGCGAGCTGTAGCTCACGAAAGCTTATGCTCAAATAAATTTGTTAGTCTCTAAGGTGCCACAAGTACTCCTTTTCTTTTTGTGGATACAGACTAACATGGCTGCTACTCTGAAACCAGTGTTTATACTTGTTATTTTATTTATATTACAGTACCCCCTAGAAACCGTATCATGTTTGGCCCCTTTGTGATATGAGTGGAATGGTACAAAAAATAGTTAGATCAATAGGACTTTTCTGGAATATTAAAGACTATTCAGTGGCGGCAGAGCAGTTCTCAGTAATAGGAAGAATGCAGTCCCAAAAATGAACAGGAGGGAATGGCTTAAAGGTATAAGCCAGCTATGAAGACTTAAGAGACCCTGGAATCATAATTTCAAATCGCAACAAACTCCACTTACTGTCTTTCTAAAGTAGGAGAATATCATACCATACCATGCACTATAAATGTGCGTGAAAGAGAGGAGAATGGGACTTGTGTGTCTTTCTGACAAAATCTTAAAAATTAAAGCTGTCAGTTCTTTGTAGATAGTTAAGGTCTATTGCACTGATTAAGAAACATGTATACCTGAGAGTACGTTACTGAATACCCCTCCTGCAATACTGCAGTGTATGTTGGGTGCATTTCAGTGGCACTGCTTCGTAGATCATTTGGGATGAACTGTGCTATAAATATGTTATAGAAGACTTGAAAAATATACCAAACATCTGCTCACCAGAGCCTGATGTACTAAGGATGGATCATAGGTGCCAACTTTTTGTGGTGCTGGTAGGTGCTCGCCCCAGGCCCCACGCGGACTCCACCCCTGTACTGCCCCCTCCTGCCCTTCCCCCTCCCCCCTTCCAACCCCTTCCCCAAAGTCCCCACCCTAACTCCGCCCCCTCCCTGCCCCTGTTGGACTCCTTCCCCAAATTTTCCCCCCAGCCCCGCCTCCTCCCAGAGTGCGCTGTGTTCCCCCTCCTCCCTGGGCTTGCCGCCATGAAACAGCTGTTTTGCAGCAGCAAGCACTGGGAGCGAGGGGGAGAAGCAGGGGCTTGGCTCGCTCAGGGGAGGAGGCCGAGTGGAGGTGAGCTGGGGCTGCGGGGGCGGAGCGCTGCCGGTGGGTGCAGAGCACCCACCAGTTTTCCCCCATGGGTGTTCCAGCCCTGGAGCACCCACAGAGTCGGAGCCTATGCCTGCACACTTGCATCACCGCAACCCCCATGGTGACTTCGCAACTCCAAACTTTTTTGTGATGGACTGGTAGAGCGTTGTGTGAACATGCACAAGCAATGTAATTACAGCGGCTTATCATCATGGACGTAACCTAAATCGACTTAAGTACGTAGTGTAGACATGGCCTAATAAATGGACTATACCTGGAAAAAGAGGGGGATAAAATTTAAATTTGCCATCTGAACGTCACAGGTGAAAGTAAGCCAGTACAGCGTACTGGTAAGAAAGTGGCTGCGAGTATGGGCCGGTACACAGCCGACATTAAAGCGCTGCCATGGCTGCGCTTTAAACACCATACCAGCAGGGCCCACTGATGGGGGTGGGGGCAAAAGGGGCAGTTGCCCCAGGGCCCGGTGATTTAAAAGGGCCCGAGGCTCCCAGCAGTGGCTGGAGCCCTGGGCCCTTTAAATTGCCGCCGGAGCCCTGGTGGAGCAGGCCGGGCAGTGCTGAAGGGCTGACTGGGGGAGTCTGGCCCCAACCCCGCCCAAGGCCCTGCCCTTTCTGGGAGCCCAGAGCCTCCCCACCCCACACCTTGCCCAGGAGCCCAGCCACCCTATGCACCAGTAAGTCCTTCAAGTTACCATCACCCCTACTGAAGGCTCAGCTTTTTTTTTCTTTTTTTAGGGTATTTAAATCTTGAGAGGTTAAGAAGATTATCCACCGGAAAAAATTCTCACCAGAAGACAGCACTAAAGCTAGTGAACTCCTCCATTTCAGCTTTTTCACTGTCTCACTTTCATCTTCCTGTTTTACATTTCATATACAGCTATCATGTAGTTATTTTGATATGAAAATAATCAACACAAAAATCCTTTTTTTGTTGTTTCTTGTTAATTTACCTAAATCTCCAAGATAGATTCAGCCTTGATGTGAGTAAGTAAAACTTCTTCCACGTAAGTGGCTCTGTAGGATTTGAAGAAAAGGTTTGCAGGTATAAACTTGTTGCCGGCACAGAGTGCCCGAGGCAAGCAACAGTTGTGCCAATGACCACAACGGGGTGGAGAAGCAGAGAGATTTATTTGAAGCTTCAAATAGGGCGCAGGGAGACTGAGCTGTCTCAAATCCTGCAGCCTCGAATGCAGATTACAGTATACAATTTATACCTTTGCCTGTTTCACTACACAAGCTTATACAACCAATTACCTGTTGCCCCGTACAATACCGTAGCCAATCAGCTAAAGCAGCCAGTTGTGTTTTTCCTCAGTAGCAGTGCCCGAACCTTGCCTTATTTGGGTCTATTTGTTACTAGTTTTTGCTAAACATTTCTGCCTTATCTATACGTTTCCCAGGCCGAAGCTGGCCTTGGCTAGCGAGCCGTGTGCAAACCTGTCTGTTTGTGTGCTAGCTTCCTCATAGTTGTGCAGGGTCACAGAAAGTTCAAGGAGCAGAGGGGCTTCAGTTTGCCTGGGCCTAGAGCAAGAGGGCTTCATCAACACTCGTGGTCTTCCACCCTCCCGAGCTACCTAGAGTAGTGCCCAGCGTCACCAACAAACTCACAGTAGATCTTTGTGGACTATTGGCAACATTGCAAAGTACACCACAAATCCAAAAATCTGTGCTAAAAAGAGGCGTAGGCCCCACTGACACCATATACATGAGTACTGTAGCAACTAGAAGCTCTGAGGCAACTTTTAGTTAAGCTAGTATGGTACTTGGACTGGGAAGTTTGTGTAGAAGTACCGTTTTTAAATGAAAGGGTGTGTGTGTGTGTGTGTGTGTGCGCTTTGAGGGTAATTCTTTAGGGGAAGAAGGCAGAGAAGAAATTCTGTATGAGATTGTGGAAGCTCAGTAATATATTTTTCAAGTTCTAGATATCCTTGCTGGACTGGATGAGCAGACTATCTGAAAAAAAATCTGGCCCTGTTCGAAGGTTAGCCTTTCAAATCAGGGTTAGGGGAAACAGGTGGAACAGTGCAGCAAAGCCAGCATTTGTCTCCAGCCAGGTACTTGGTTCCTGGATAAATACCAGAGTTTAGCCTCCTCAGTTTTCAGGATCTCCATCACTCTGAGAAACACTAGCTTCATTCTTTATAAAAAGACATTTTTTTTCCCTGTAGTTTCTCTGAGTTACACGTCTCTCAAAAACATCACAGGTGTTGTACCAATAAAATAAAAACCAGCAGGATCTTATTAAAGGGAAAAAGGCAAAATACCACATTTATTGTGAATACAGAAAGAATCATAGTAAGCAGTTAGTTACAGCTGTAACATTCCATTCAATCTCATCTTTATTCACACATTCATTCATACACACACACACAGGTTCTGCAAGGTTGTTATCATAGTAAGCAGTTAGTTATAGCTATAACATTCCATTCAATCTCATATTTATTCACACATTCATACACACACACACACACACAGGTTCTGCAAAGTTGTTATCATAGTTACCAGCCTTAGAGTTGCTCATGCCAAGCCACTGGCCAGGTGGCCTGGACATGAGGAGGGAGCAGGGCCTTGTCAGATGCTCATCTAATGCTCCTGGAAGTTGGTTTGCAGAATCAGACCCCAAAGTTCTGACTTTTTAGAGTCTATTTTTATAGGAATTTCTTCCTATGCCAGTCTATGGGAATTGCTGCATCATGCTGTTGCTGAATCAATCAGCAGATAGCACATTCCTGACGGCTCCAAGATGTTATCTTGTTCTTTGGTTCTCCCATTCTTGAGGCTGTTGGGTGGATTCCAGTCTGCCCTCCGGGGGTCCTCTGGTTATTTCCACTTGACGCCTTCTTCAGCCGATGGACACTGGATTCTTAGGCTGGCACCTCCCTGATCATTTAGTTATTATCCACACCAAGCATCCATCCACATACATCCTCCATCTCTATTTTAAATCACAATTGTTAATACAGCAAAAGGGCGGGGAGTCTCTGGGTGCTGTTTCTGTTGTTAGAGTATTGCTTTGAGTCTCTGTGAATTGCTTTGAGAACAGACTCTGTCTTAGAATGTACTAACACAATTAGCAGCTTGCAAGTTTCACACACAGAGGGAGAGAAACAGTACCAAAAACCAAGAGACCTCTTAATTAGTAATACCCTGGAATTTAAACTATGGGGAATCAAACTCATTTGTGATTTTAATACAGAACTTCTTTAATATGATCCAACATAATGAGTTACACGTCTCTCAAAAACATCACAGGCAGATATTAAAAGTAGTAAGTGATACCACACAATGGTGTTTTCAAAAGAAAAACAGCCCAGAGACTAACTTAAACAATGTCATTTTTAATACAAGTGGAATTTCATATTAACTGCCTCTCATCCATTCAAATTTATATTCTTGGCATGAAAGCCTGGCCCCATTGACTTTGGTGGGACCAGGATTTCACCTTGATCTTGTCCTTCAGACAACACTATCAGCCACCTTCTGACTCATCTATCCTAACTTGTCCTGGTGAATTTGGCAGACAGCATCAAGGGGCATTTACAATACATCACTGGATGGATTTCTCTTTCAAAGGCTGCATGCCTTGCCATATTTGCCACCTTCTTTGGTTTAATGAGACAAAAGCTGAACCCTAATAATGTACATTTCAGAGGTGGTGGTTTGTATTCTTGAACTGAAACAAAAATTTGCATAGAAACAAAAATACATAAATAATAATATAATAAATAATATTTTGCACTTGTCAAGTGGCTTCCATCTGAGGATCTCCAAAAAAAAATCTCTACAAATATCCATTAACTAGGCAGTGTTGTATTATCCCCATTTTACAATTAAGGAAAATGAGCTACAGAGAAGTGAATTGCCTTGCTCAGAGTTCCACACAAAATCCAGGACCAGATCCCAGGTCTCCAGACAGCTCGTTGTGCTTTAATCACAAGAATATTTTTACTAAAGATGGCGGACATCAGACAACACACCAGAATACACAATGTATATAGACATTCAGTATCAAAGTATGTCCTGCAGTGATTCAACATGTTTAACATTTTTTATCCATGTCTTTTTTTAAACATATACTACCATTTGTTTATTATATTGTTGATTAATACCTCATATTTCTGCAGAACATTACATTTTTCAAAGTGTTGTACAAATATTAATGAGCTAATCTTCACTATGGTTTGATTATGGTTTTAAACATGTGAAAACAGAGACAGAATTTAAACAACTTTCGTAAGGCCCCACCGCAATTCAAGGGTGGAGCCAAGATCACAACTTCTAGCCTCATGCACAGTCCTCTAGACAATGCTCCCTCTGATATACAACATTCTAATTTTTTACATATCAGCCAAATGTGAGAGGCCTGGCCTACGGGTGTCAGCACAGGACTAGAAGCCAGGAGCTCTTGAATTGTACTCAGGTTTTTGACACTGAGGATGAAGGTAGGCACCAGACAGGTCCAAGGACAACATCCTGGTAAGAAGCCTGCTGCAACAAAAGGGCTGGAGGGTTCTGAGATTTTTACTAGGGTGCTGGCCCAGAAACTGCTTGTGGCCTTAATCTTCCATATGTCACTGACTGGTATATGTAGCAAATGTTAAGCTTCCTCCTGGTTCTAACTGCTGAAAGAGAAAAGGAACCTCATTATCTGTTCTCTTCCCAAGAGAGGCTCTTTTCTACTGCAAGTGTGGAGAATCCCACCTATTCTTCTGTACACAAAGTTTCCTGGATGTTATAAGAAGGCAGGATATCTGTCTCTGATGTTCTATTCCCCTCCCCTAGCCTCCTGACTGAGGGAAGGACAGAAAGAAGTCTCCATCTACTACTATCTTTCCCCAAAAGCATCCTGCGTGCTGTGAGAGGGCAGTCTCCATTATTCTGTTTCTCCCCTCCCCTCTCCGCATCTTCTCCGGACTCCTGGCTGTTGTGCAGGGAGAGAGAAGGAGGGCAAGGGATTGTGGATGGATGGAGGGAAAGATGTCACCAGTGCATACCTTTTATTTTAGTAACTCCAAGGTCTGCCTCTGCAGCTGCTCAGAACTTGCCACACAGGAGGAGGATGTTGGACAGAGAGGTGCTCTGCAACTGTGGGGCCTATTTCTGCTCCTCCCTCAGATCAGGTATCCGGGAAAAGTTCCTCTGGGCTGCATCCACTGGCTTCCCGGACTCCTTCGAGGAGCAGTGGGTGCTGTCCAGGGTTCTCTGCTCAGTGTCCTTTTCTGGATCCCTGATTCTGACCCTGTAACCCTCACTCCTGTTTTCCATTATTTGTTTCCCAATGTCAGTTGAGACCTCCTCCTTAGGCTGGGAGAGGAAAATGTAGATGTAGGAGGCATCCCCATCTCCTTCCTTGGAATTCAAGAGGTTCTGAGAACTTTGTCTTGCAGTGGAGAAGTAAAACTGACATATTTGTCAGTTTCACTGCTCCATCTTTGTGTGTCACTGCTTACACTGAGCAGCAGCAGGGGCACTAGAGCACTAGCAGCAGGAAGACAGCTCTGAACTAGTTGACATTCATATAGCTGTCTTCACAATATAGGAAATGATTTTTTCTAAATGAAAAATACATTCGCCAGTAATTTATTTCTTATGCAACCTCCTTCACCAAGAAAAGTTCCCCACTTGCCAATGGTAGATTGATTTTCCAAGCCCCAGTGTAAATTATTAAACCATTTTCAAAGAGGGCAGAGGGAAATTAAAAGCTAGGCTGTGCTAAATTCTAATAATTATTTTATCAGGGGACATGATTGTGGGGGCCTCTTGGCAGCAAGGAAGCAGAAACATTCAGAATGCTTGTGCTGTCACGGCCATACAGTTCTTGATTGTACTATGTATTGGTGCATAAGCACAACACATGCATTACCTTCTGCTTTATTCTGCTACCTCTTATAAGCTGTTATCACACCCTGAACACAAATCATAAATATGTGCCGAAGTGGAAGATTTAAAACTTTAATTTGGTACTTCAGAGCAGGGCTTAATGATGGCAAGGAGAGATGTATAAACATTTCTAATGCAGTATGTTGCGCTGGGGTGGGCAGACAGACGTGTTTGATGCAATAAGACTGCAATTTGAACATCTAGTGAGCTAAATTGGTTAAAACATTGTCACAATAGCTATCCTATAAGTACCATCCCTTAATTCACTGCTATTCACCAATGCAAAAGGTTATCATATTGCACTTTTCCTTTTTTTGGAATTTTCAGCCTTACAACCATCATGGAAGTCTGCTAAAATGGATCACTACTTCATAAGCAGTTCGTTCCAAATAACCTTAGATCATTCTAGTAATAACAGGAACTCTACTCACAACTTGAACTTCAGCAAGTTGAACAGTCTTTTTCCAAAGGAATGCAGAAAATCCCTGTTTGGTTCTTTGGATAGGAATACATATTCTCCAGTTATTTTAGTTCAACTTTTAATTCTTTAGTATGTTTGGAGGTCAGAGTTATTAAAAGAACCAACTCTGGCCTTTAGCCAAATAATTCATACATTTGTGTAGCCTCACCTCTCTGTACTGTACTTCTATGTTTGGCATTCCTAAATTGATTGGTAATTTTAGATACGTACAAAATGTATATGCCATGGCACATACAACACAAAGCTTGCAAGCAGCATCCATGTCTGGGAAATTCCTTTTTGATTGAAGCCTTCGTCAGCTGTTCTACCATAGATGTCAATTCCATGATTTATTGTCCTTGAAGTTTAACATATGCTTGGCGGGGGGAAGGAGGGTAGAGGAACTACTGGAGCACTTACTGCTTAATTGTCAGGTGCACATTAATGTACAGCTAGGAAGCTAAAACACCTTGATGGAAATTAAATAAGCCATAAAATTCTGCCCTTAATTATACTCTTGTATCCCCACAAGTCAATGGAGCTGAACCGGCAGAATTTGACTAAGTTTGTTTATATTACTGTTAAGGAAACAGAACTTCATCTACCACGTGCGCTGATACATTTTGAGAAAAATTTGCAGAGCAGCTGTGTGACACTGTACAAGTCACTTCACTTCTCTTGCAAATTTCCCCTCCCACTCCTTGTCTTTCTATTTGTCAACTCATCAGGGCAGGGACTGTCTCATGTGTTTGTGCAATGCTTAGCATAATGTGGTTTTTGATCTTAGTTGACACCTCTAAGTGCTACTGTAATACAAATAATATGGACCTTCATCTAGTCAAACAGGTATATTGTGTCTTTAGAATTTGTGATCTAATTTGGTGTCATCTTAATCCTGCAAGAAGATCTACTGACTCCAACTGGATTGCTTTTATGAGTAGGGCAGGTGTAATTTGGCCTTCCAATAATAAGCTTCTTGGCTAATGCTTAAGTGCTTTGCTAAATCAGGGCCTGAGCATTCAGTTGCACGAATACATCTGAGGACTCAAAATTCAATGTGATGTAAAATTCAAATTTAGATGCACAAGTGTCACAGATGTCTACCTAGGTTAATGGTATATGCAAATATACACGTAAATTGAATGTTGGGCACAAAAGCTCAGACACCAGACTGAGGCCACTTTGAAAATTAGGCACTAAGTATTGAGTTTTAATAACAGAATACTGTAGGGTTGTCACAGGCTCTGGAATCACTACACAGGGAAAATGAACTCCTACATATCCCAACCATTGCAGCTTCAACCATAAATCTTTCATCAGGCAGGTAGAAGAACAGGTTATTTCCCTAGTGAAACTTATTTCCGGTGTGTCATATTTTATTCTGCCAGGGTAGATTTCACTAGTCAAGGATGGGTTTAGGATGGGGTGTGTAACCTCATCTGATGAGAACCATAACCTCATGTAGAGCACTTTACACCTAAGTGGACTCCTACTCAAAGGAATAGTCTTCAACCATCCTACCTTCAAGAGCACAGAATTATTTAAAAGTATGCAAAGAATGGGATAAGTATCAGATTTATAAGTTTAAGTAACTACAGACAGATGTTGCTCTTGAAATTTGTTACTTCACCAGGGAATTTTTCTTTTTAAATATCCAACAAGAGTTTCTCAATATGGCTAAATAGTTCAGAACGAAACCCTCCAAAAGACAGAGATTCACTTTGGGTGAATGCTAGTGTTCAGCTAATAAACATGTTTTTCCTGCCTCACTGCTCCTCTCTATTCCTGCAGCATCACTCCATCTCTAGGTGTGTACATTTTAAAATATTGCTTTGGTTAGTCACTTCAGGAAAACGTTTAAGAGCAAAAGATTCTAGTGTCATGGACAAAAGACTTTTTATACAATGAAACATTCATTTATACCACATCCTTGAGCAAAGTGTTCTTTCAATCCTAGCACTAGTCAGGAAATTCTCATCACCCAGCAGGGTGTTCATGATCAGAGGCTTACTTCCTTTGCTAGTGGGGCAAACTGGATTTCGGTGTGGACTTCAATTTATCTTCTGAGGCTTTGAAACTTTGAGATGACCTCCTCAAACAGCTTTCACACGGAGTGAAAACAAGACCTATGGCACAAGAACTTGTTGGAATATGTAATTTTATTCTAGCACCTCTCTGCACATGACAACATTAACTGAATTAAAGTTTCTGACACATTCAGTGTGTCTACCCCTGAGAATATTTAAAAAATGAAAAATAGTACAGGGAATCACCCCCAGGAAAATTTGTGGAAGAGTTGGCCCTTTTGCTGGTATATTTTAAATACACACAAAGGTATCTGCTCATTTTCTTTTTTAGAGTCCTCATGAAAGTTGCTAAATTGAACTGCAGTAACATGTAGAGCCCAATACAAAGTGTTTGAATCATGATCTATGAGCGAGGGGTCCCAGCAACAGGGAAGGACAAGGCTGGAAAGGAGGAGGGCTGAAGGCAGCCCTCCCAAGAGGTGGAAACTTAAGGAAACAATGCCCTGCACTGTATAGTTCATTGCCAGATATTTCCCAAATGAACTAATGAAGTTGCAATCTAAATAAAACTATACTCCTCATATCTTGTCTTTGTTCCTGCATGGCTAGGACAAGGCAGTAATTCAATGTCCATGTTTATGCAATCCCTGGCCTCTGCTGAGTACTGCATTTGGCACTAATGCAATTGTGGTTGGGGAACTGTATAGATAAGGGTATTGTTGATACGAGAATACGGAGCCTGCCTTTCACATAGAGGCTACAAATTCAAGTTCAGGTCAGTAATGCCCAAATGTTACAACCATTTGAAAGCCATTCAGTGGTTGCTGCAAAAAGAGTTAATGGTCTCTGTGCTAATGCATAAGCATCTATATAATAAAAATAGATGGTTAGAAACCAGACAACCTGGTGAAGTCAGAAAGAAAAATACAAAACAAAACCCAGCCAGGTGAGAAACTAAGCTGAATACAGAAGATGTTTCACTTACCTTGACTTAGGCAAAGAACTGTGTAACACTGGACAGCTTGAATCTGAATCTTTTCTGTGGTGACACGCATTTGTCAGTGATACTAACGAGGAGTACTCTACCAACTGAAAGAATCATCTGTCTGAAATCCATTCTAGTCATTGCACAGAGATATTAAGAATAGTTTTCCTATCTTTTCCTTGTTGCATTTTTTTAGCTGCATGTTTTTCTTTTAACAGCCAGCATATTTACTTCCCTCCAGAATATTGCTGTATGAAAAAGTATTTATAACAGCCCAAACCAAACACAATGCACATTGTGGTACAAACTAAAGGTTAAAGAATAAACAACTCTTTATTAACCAAAGAATTATATTTTTATACCTTTAGAAACAACTTTTCCTGCATTAACTTTTAGATTATTATTTAACATTACATCAAATTCAGCCATGTGTATTAGTCCTCCACTGTTTCTTTACAATCAAAGTATCTGCTTATTTAATAAAGAATGAAGTACTTTATGTATGTGTCTGTAATGTTTCTTCTTCAAGTACACACAGAAAAGATGTAAAAAGAAAAGGTCAAGTATAGGGCTGTAACAGATGTAGAAATTTTTTTATGAAGTTACAGAATCTCCTAAACAGAAGATTTCCTTCTGATTTAATTTTAATATTACATTACAATTCTAATGTACAAGCATTCGGTTACATTGCTTGTTATTAGAGAATCTCGGTGACAAAACAAACATACATTAAAAGCCTAATCTTGCTCTAAATGAAATCAATGGCAAGATCCCCATTACCTTCAATGAAAGCAGGATCAGGCCTCAAATTTGTACACTGGTTAGTATATAAGGACAGTACATTTTCAGATTAAGAACTATTATCTGTAAATAAGTCTGATCTGACTGTAAGATGTATGAACTACATATGGGTCTTAGTAACATTAAACCATAGACACTGGATTTTACTATAATACTTGAAGAAAACTTATTGCATTAAGCAAGCAGAGAGGAAAAAACGGAGTCTTCCATTCCAAAAATACAATTAAACAGGGCATGTTATGTGTAAGAATAATAATATTAAATAATTTAGGGATCTGCAGGGGAAAAAAATCAATATGGTTTAAGAGTAAACATGTTTTAAAGACACCTCGGAGGTTGATATGATTAAAAAAGTGTACATCTTGGCCATGAGAAGTCAAACGTTGTAACTTAAAAATACTAATAGATTCATTGTTCAGGCTTATATTTATATATCATCTACAATTCCTTCCAAGTAACAAAATGGTGCATGAACTTTGACACAGATAACATACATTAAGAGGTTTACTTTTCCCAATAAGTCATTCAGACTGTTTTCGCCTAATAATTTTAAGCCAAGGAAACTTTTAAAAAAGAAAACAAAAAGTACAAACAAGGGAAGAACTTTGAAATAGTAAAATTTTCAAGGGAGCTCAACAATTTTTACCTTTACCAGATCCTGGATTCCTTTAAATTAAAAATCAGGACACAAAATGATACAACACAGCCACAAACTTAGCTGATAGAAGAATAAGAATGACTACAAGTAGCATTTCCTGCACATATGTTTTTAAAACTATCATTTACAGAGGGAATGGTGTAATTATTCAGCATTTAGTTCATATACTTTTACAGTCTGTTGAATCAAATCTGATTCCCAAACCAATCTGGTTAAGAATGCCAACAGTCATACCTATTGTCCATACAAGGGAACTGCAGTATATTGCCACAGAAAATAGAAAACCCATCATGCTACTTAACTTTAGCCCTAGTATAGAGAATCTGCAATGGTGAAAAATAATGGGTCACACCTTCAGTGGAAACACACAAAGGATGTAGAACCACTTAGGAGATACAATATAAAGCCATTGAAATTAATGAACTATGTACCGAAAATCAACTATCCAAAAGTGATAAATAAGAATGTCGATAAACTTAAATTTTACTTAAAAACAAGTTACTTGACCACTTATTTTTAGACTCTGTTAACATTCTAAAGTCAGGGCAATCACCATGAATCTGGCGACTGTACAATAGCATGTAAATTACATGCTAGTTAATAATTTTAAAGTGTAATTTTAAATCTAATTTCACCAAAACCACACCGGTATTGCTTCAGCCACAAAAAATAATTTTACAAAAAGTGAATTGAGTTCCTGTGTAAGCTGTATTGCATGGGTAATAGATGTAGTTTCACCACCAAGCCTGCTGAAAAGTTTAAGAGATTAGCATAATTGTAGGAAAAAAGCCTTGGAAGGTAAAATATTATAGTTTACAGTATACAGGAAAGTGATAATGCAATAAAGTGCTTTTCAGTGGTAAATATTTTCTTTTACTGCTCAGACCCAGATGTAGTAGCCAAAGAGATGGTGTCTTCAAGAACATTCAGCGGTCAAATGACTAGACGAGCAAGGCCCACTAACACTTAAAAACCAGGGATTGGTCTTATACATACGATCCAGCACCATTATCTTCTCTGAAAAAAAACCACCACCAAAACAAAAAACCCATCCAAATCATTATACAAGCCATTTATCTTTTGCTGGTTTTGATTGGGACATGCGATCCTTTCACATTGAGGTTCTCCACAGAAACTTCGGGTTTTCTGGATCCTGCAATCAGTGGTTTTGGGTGGGGTTTCTCCCTGAAACAAAAAACCAAAACACAATCAAAACCATTGTATGATACTTGGAAAAAAAACCTGGCTAATGCATCATATTGTTCACCATTTACAAAACACATAATGGATAATCTAGTTATTTTTAGGTAAGCCTTTATTATATGTATTTTAGCTATTTTACAACTTAGAAACATCCTCTGCTGGTAAAACTACTAACATGTTTCAGTGAATGAGAAACTTTAGCAGCTTTGGCTTTTTGTTGAGTTTATTGTGTACCTATGTATTTGATAAGAGACAGCTGCGAAATGGTATGTAGGCAGAACTCACTGAAGTGAATGGGAGCTGTGCCTGATTAAAAACTGAGCAGTAATCAAGGGCTGGATTTGTCTCAGTTTACATGAGCACAACTTGCCCATGGAATACTGCAGGAAGGGCAAATGCAGCCTCTGCAGTTTGGCAGTGTTTCCCTTTTAGGACTATGCAGAAGTGACACATGGAAAGCACTCTGCACGGTTTGGGAAAAGGTGTAGCTAGGACTAGTGCTTCTTACCACAGTATTCCCTACTCACTCCAGAAATTAGTTTGAGCCAACATTAACTCTTGCTGCATATCCTCCATGGTCGATACCAAGCAGCTGACAAAGGCAGCATACCTCCTACTAGAGTTATGCTGATAAGAAAAGACCAAAAGAGCAGCATGGGGAAAACAATCTATGCAGGACAGACACCTGCATCCATAGATATGGGGCATGCTCCTCCCAACAGATTCCCTGGTCTCTGGGGTTGGATGGCCTTGTCTCCTCCTGAACCTGTGCATCTCACCACAGGGGATACTGCCAGGAGAGGAATACAGCAATTTTCTGCCTTCTCCTGCTCTTTTCCTCAGGGGGGATGGACCAATCCACCTCTGAGTAAAGAGTTAAGGATTCAACCTTAATGCAGTGAACCCAATTTGCATGTTATCAGTTCTCTCTCTCTCTCATTGTTTGAGATAAAAACATACTTATCTAAAAAAATAAAATTGTAAAATTTACAAGTCGAAATATAACCAAATAGGTTAAATAGTCAAAACTTCTGAAAGCCACACCTAGTATTTCCTCAAATTTTAGTTATATCAAAATACTACTCTGAATTACACTTCAGCTATATAATCTCTGAAGCAGAGAGTAAGTATATTATTTCTTCTCAAGGCTCCTAACAGGAAGTTCTTATTAATGAAATAGGGCATAGTCTTTCCTTTTTCTTAGAAGAAAATGAGCGTATCAGCACAATTAGAGCCATTAGAGAAATCATTTCTACCTCCTTGATGCATCTTCCCTGCTTATATGACGGTTACTTCTGTATTTTGGAGCTTCTAAATTGCATCTAGCTCCAGATGTTCCAAACTTCATAATCTCCTTCTGCCATTCCTCATCAAATATGTGGGCCTCAGCTGCAAACAGTTACAAACATTTTTGTTTAAACTTGATGAAAACACAGAAGAGAGTATTTAGCTACAATTGCTACATCACTAACCAAAGCAATTGCATTAAAACACGAAGTTTTGTAACTGGAATTTTTATATAATTTAATATATTAATGTCCATTCAAAACCATAAAACACTACCACTCAGATTACACTCAAGTATGACCAAACACCGCTGCCGCTGCCCCGCCCCCGAATAGTATTTTCAAAAGTGACTGATGATTTTGGGATCCTCATGTTTTAGGTGTCCAACTTGACACCCACTGAAGGGGCCAGATCAACAAATCAGCACTTTCTAAAAAATCAGGTGTGTGCTGGAAGACTTACATTCATCCAAGTTGATAAATTCTTGATTCAGTTCTCGATCACCAGTTTTGTTGTTCTTTGATTTTTTAATTACATGGGCACGATCATGAATGTGATGACCAATAGCCATTTTTTCCAGCCCACTTTCAGAATCTTTAAGTGCTTTTCTAGTCTCTCTGATCTGCTCAAAGAAGGGAAATTATATTGTAATTGCTACTTCAATTGAAAAAGCGGATTATCCAAATTAGTTTTCAGAGTTTTATTTTAAACTCAAAATAAATTTGCTTTAAAATGAAGTTTATGAAAAAAACAGATGCTTCCTATTGAATCTATTTTTGTTGCACTGGCTGAAAGACTGATAGCTCAAACAAAGTATCGAGCAAACAATACTCATCTCACTGTTAGCAGACAGGAAAGATAATATTACCACCCAACGTCTTTTAAGAAGAGAATATGCATGCAGGTTATTATTAATTGTTTCAAAATCTGTCAGAGCCCAGCCTAAATATAACCCCTGCAGAGAGTCTTAAACATTCTCCTTGACAACAGAACAGATAAGTATGTGTTGGTATTCTCTACATGAAAGGGCAACTAATTACGAGGCTGTCACGTTGACTGGTCTGAAATCTCTTGTCCACTGCTTATCACTGTGTTCATAGGTATATTATTAGAGCCTTTCTGATAACTAAGTGCTGGCTTGAGCTCTGACATGATTGGCTGTGGGATATTTTCAACAGACTCATACTGCTTGCATATAATCTTTCATGAACATTGCTCGAGGGTTCAAATTTAAATTTGAATTTCTTAGCAGAATTAGATGCACAACAGCTGCAACGAAGGTAATGAGAGGGCATCTTCATCTGAAGCATTATGTAAGCATTTAAAAGTCAAGTACTTAGGCTCAACAGATAATTCGAATTAGCTATTTTGCACTATTATGGGTACATAAAGTGATTTGAGGTAAAGTCGTGTATAAATGCAGACTTTTTTAGTATCTTACGATTGCAAATATTTAGGTGTAAATATACCCCAATAGGCAAAAGGAATATAACATTATACACTGGCTCAAAAAGCAGCAAATGCAGAACTGGTAGCAGTATCACTCACCTATTCAGCTTTTGAGAAAATGGGTATAAAAGTAGCTTTAGTGGGCGGGATAGCACAGGATATAATGCCTTAAAGAGTATTTTCAAACAGTATCTACTCTAAGATATAGCAATGGTGTAATAGAGTGTATATCTTTCTGAATTATGGAAATGATTTACCCCTGTAAGCATTTTAAAGGAGACTGAACTTGAGTCTACATTAATATACAGTCTGACAATTTAACAACACTCTTCAGCCATGTCTCAAGAATACTTACACCTCCTGGAGCTGTGCGAGTCTGAGCTGAAGCTTGGAAAACCTTTGGTGGTTCATCACCTATCTTGGAATAGGTCATCACAGAAGAAGAACTGAATGAGTGTGCATCTGGATTGAGTGAGAGATGATCCTGAAATTGATATACTTCAAATTAATAAAAATATTAAAGCTGACAGATAACTTAAGAAGAAAGAACAGTATCCCACATTAGACACCTTCTCCATCTCAATATTACTTTTGAGGAATTATATCAGGAAAAAATAGGGGGAAAAGAGCCTGAGTTTGCAATATCCTCTGTATTTGCCAGTGAATCTTGCTTTAAGCCCCGAGCACGCAGACTATCCACACAAAGGGACCCCTCTGCCCACATATAGCCCTACTGACTTCAATGGGATGTGCGTTTGTAGAGTTTATTGCAGGACTGGTACTTCAGAAAGGAAGGAACTGACTTTGCGTGTGTGTCATATACAGAACAAAGCACGCAGTCTGCACTTAAATAATAAAAAGGTCATGTAATGTATTTGGGAAGATAAGGATATCAAAATGTTTTTGTGTTCTATTGTCTTCAGTACTGATAATGCCAAAACTGTTTTACCAGAGCACTTTAATAAATTAAACACATTTGACCACATTCTACTCCAGTATATAGACATAACTGGAATACAACTGATAGTATAAAGAATTAAAACAAATACTTTCTGGGCAAAAAAAACAACAAAAAAAAAACCCCACACATTTTCTCTCTGCACTCCATAGGGAATCATAATATGGCTTTTTATAGGACTTCCCGAATAACTGTTTTGAACACTATTATTCTGTTTGTGACGGGTTGGATCATAGGAAACCCTTTGGGACTGCCAGCTGATGTGCTGAGACTACCCCTGAGCCTGTTTCCCCGGTCAGCTTGGGACTTCAGTGCCCTAACTGGTTTGAGCTAGACATGCTAGCCTGCTGCAAACCCAGACCCACGTCTGAACCACGTCCCCTAAAAGCTGTGGGCTTAACTGAAAACAGCTTAAGAAGCGTTCCTGTCTCTAGCACGCAGATGCCCAGCTCCCAGTGGGGTCCAAACCCCAAATAAATCCATTTTACCCTGTATAAAGCTTATACAGGATAAACTCATAAAATTGTTCACCCTCTATAACACTGATAGAGAGAGATGCCCCGCTGTTTGCCGCCTCCCCAGGATTAATGCATACTCTGGGTTAATTAATAAGTAAAAAGTGATTTTATTAAATACAAAAAGTAGGGTTTAAGTGGTTCCAAGTAATGACAGAACAAAGTAAATTACCAAACAAAATAAAACAAAGCATGCAAGGCTATGCCTAATACAGTAAGAAAACTGGATACAGATAAAATCTCACACTCAGAGATGTTTCAATAAGTTTCTTTCACAGACTGGACGCCTTCCTAGTCTGGGCACAATCCTTTCCCCTGGTACAGCCCTTGTTCCAGCTCAGATGGTAGCCAGGGGACTTCTCATGATTGCACCCCCTTTGTTCTGTTCCTCCCCCTTATATGTGTTTTGCACAAGGCGGGAATCCTTTGTCCCTCACCGGGTTCCCACCCATCCTTCTAAACGGAAAAGCACCAGGTTAAAGATGGATTTCAGTTCAGGTGACATGATCATATGTCACTGTAAGACTCCAAGCCCTCATTCCTCCCAGCCTGACTCACAGGAAGGCCTGCAAGCAAATAGAGCCATCCATAGTCAGTAGTCCTGGTTGATGGGAGCCATCAAGATTCCAAACCACCATTAATGGCCCACACTTTGCATAATTACAATAGCACCTCAGGGTTATATTTCATCTTTCTAGTTTCAGATACAAGAGTGATACATTTATACAAATAGGATGAACACACTCAGTAGATTATAAGCTTTGTAATGATACCGTATAAGAGGCCTTTTGCATGAAGCATATTCCAGTTACATTATGTTCACACTCATTAGCATATTTTCATAAAATCATATAGAGTGCAACGTCACATTGTTCAATATAAATAATACTTTTAAGACTGAATTTTTGAAATGTACTTACAAAATTTCTTTGCAGTTCTAGCATACTGTTTCTCATGTTTGATATAGTTCTGTCCATTGCAAAGAAAGGATCCTTGAAATCTGAATTCTGTTGGAGGAGAGAAATTATTAGCTACAGGGGAAAACTATTGTTTGGGGTCTCTGTACCTTTAAACCTCTCTTTGGTGACTGTCAATTCTGGTGAATCAATTCAGAGAATCAAACAAACTAGAAATGCAATATGCCTCTCCATCCCTTAGAACCCCAAGGTAGACAGAGCATCTCTAATGTGCAAATCTCACTGGTTGCATTCATAAACATAAAGCAGTCAGCCAGGAAAGGACATGAATGAGGATCTAGAGTGGACTCCAAATGTAATCAGTGAAATTCTTCAGTCATTGTAAGCAGTTGTTCAGCAAATGTCTCATTAGGTAGTGCTATGAACTCCATAGAGCAGGTGTGGGAAAACTACAGCCCGCGGGCCAGACCCGTTGGGGAGCGGGGTCTGGGGCTTTCCCTGCTTCGGTGCGCTAGCCAGGGTGCAAGGTTGGGGGCCACATCATGCGGCTCCCAGAAGCTGCGGCATGGCCCCGCTCTGGCACTCCAGCAGCGGAGCAGGGTAGGGGGCTGCTCCACGTGACTCCTGGAAGCTGCGTCATGGCTCCCTCTAGCTCCTATGTCCTCCAGTGGCTCCCTCTGGTGCTCCAATAGGAGCTGCAGAAGCGGTGCCTGCAGATGGGGCAGTGTGCAGAGCCCCGTGACCGTGCCTTCGCACGGGAGGTGGAGAAGGGACATGCCGCTGCTTCTGGGAGCCGCTTGAGGTAAGCGCCTCTCTGAGCCTGCATCCCTGAGCCTATCCCCATGCCCCAACCCTGATCCCCCTCCTGCCCTCCAAACCCCTTGATCCCATCCTGGAGCATCCTCCTGCACCCCAAACCTCTCATCTCCATCCCCACCCAGAGCCCACACCCCCAGCTGGAGCCTGCACCCCTTCTTGCACTCCAACCCCCTGCCCCCTCCCGCTCCCTGAACTCATTTCCAGCTGCACCTCGTCCCTCCCGGACCCCAACCCCAATTTTGTGAACATTCATGGCCCGCCATACAATTTCTATTCCCAGATGTAGCCCTCATGCCAAAAAGTTTGCTCACCCCTGCCACAGAGGGAGTGAAAGACAGAAAGAGACACTCTAGAGGCATTTTCAATAAAACAAAACAAACAGTATATTTTTAATACTATCATAGCTCTTTAATATAGGAAAATCTGAAATCCACAATAGGATAATTTACTAAAGCTTTAGACATCCACAAAATTTTTTTGAGCCAAGACATTTCCTTCACTACAAACTAAGGCAACCAAGTTTGAAAACGAGACTCTATATACCTAATTCATGAACAATTCTAGTGGAAAAAAAAAGTTATTTTGTTTTATATCTAGCAGTACATGAAATCAATCCTTGAATAGACCTGTTTACTTACCAAGATGCATAACCAAAACAAGCTGTAGTGGACAAGCTGTAGTCATCTCATCTATGTGTATTATGAAACACTGAGTTATTTTTCAAAAGGAAAGCAGAGGGCAATGAGAAAACAAAGAGGTGGGGGGGGAGGAGGTTTCAAAACCAGATCAATTTTCAAACTGAAATTTACAATAAATTCATAATCTCATTTAAAATATGCAGGAAATGTATTTAATTCCTTATAGAATCATAGAAATATAAGACTAGAAGGAACCTCAAGAAGCCACCAAGTTCAGCCCCCTGTGCTGGAGCTGGACCATATAAACCTAGACCATCCCTGGCAGGTGTTTGTCCAACCTGCTTTTAAAAACTTCCAGAGATGATAGGGATTTTCAGAGGAGGTTGTGGAGACTGTTCCAAAGCTTAACTACACTTATAGTTATGAGAACTTTTCTAATATCTCACCTAAATCTCCGTTCCTGCAGATTAAACCCATTATTTCTAACAGTAGACAAGGAGAAAAACTGACCACCGTCCTCTTTATAACAGCCTATAATATATCTGAAGACTTATCAGATCCCCCTTCAGTGCTCTCTTAAAGACTAAACATGCCCAGTATTTTATCCTCTCTCCATAGGTCAAGTTTTCTAAACCTTTTTATCATTTTTGTCACTCTCCTCCAGACTCAGTTTGTCCATATCTTTCTGAGGGGGTGGTGCCCAGAACTTCAGCTAGGCCTCACCAGTGCTCAGTAGAGAAGGACAATTATCTCCCATGTCTTACATATGTCACTCCTGTTAGTACACCCCAGAGTGATATTAGCCTTTTTCACAGCTGTGTCACTTTGTTAACTCGCATTCAATTTATGATCCACATCGATCCTTTTCAACTGCCACCTAGTCAGTTATTCCCCATTTGGTTGTTGTGCATTTGATTTTTCCCTTTCTAAAATGTAATACTTTGACAAATTCATGAATTGGTCTGAAAACAAGACGAAATTTAAAAACGACAAGTTCAATGTCATTTTGAATTCTAATCCTGTCCTCCAAAGTGCTTGCAATCCCTTCCAGCTTGGTGTCATCTGCAAATTTTATAACTATTCTCTCCACTTCATAATCCAAGTAATTAATGAAAGCATTAAACAGCAGTAGATCAGGAAAGACCCCTACAGGGTTCCACTAGATACTTCCTCCCAGTATGACAGCTAACCATTGATAATTCTTTGGATATGGTCTTTCAACCAGTTGTGTTCCCACCCTATAGTAATTTCATCTAGATCACATTTCTTTAATGACATACCAATATTTGTTACTCATGGCTAAACTTCATTAGCCAGAAATAGGTGTGGAACAGTGTTCTGATCAGAAACAGACATATCAAGAAACACATTTGCGTGACAGACCTTTGAGTAGCCTCCAATTTTTATAATTCTCAGTCACAAGACCTACATTTACACATCAAATGCATTATATCTCCTTTGGATAAAGCAGACAGCGGACCTAAGAGAAGCAGGAGGTATATGAGTGACCCCTTTCTGACTAGCATGCACCACATTGGGTTAACCTAATGAACTACTGGAGGCTTTAGTTGTTTCATACGTACTGCATAAGTAAGCATTTCTTCACAGTTTAAAAGTTAATTGCATAATTCACAACATATTGTTTCAGGAAAGCACTATGGAAAAATGATTTTCATTTCCTGGAGTAGGGATGGGAAGGAAATCTTTGCACATCACTGACAAATGACTCAGAATTAAAATGCAAAACTATAAAGTGAGCGGCTAATCCCAGTGCGGCACAAAATCTCCTTATGAGAAAACATGTCCATATCAAAAGGGACGACCTGAAGGAGAAAAGTGAGCCTTTGCAAATGGTGTAATTATTGTCAAGGGTCTGAAGAAAATCCAGTGATATAGGCTTGTTCAGGTTAAGTTAAGTTTAGCATCTATCTCTGTCCTGACAGGGAAGAAATTACAGATTGTTACTATACTGCTCCCTAAAATATACTTCAAAACATACAATTATGCTGGCTGAGTAAATTTAATTTAAGGATGTCCATCCCAAAGCCAATTTAAACACTTACACATATGGTAAATACATCGTCACCAAAATTCCATTTTTGAATTTGATTTGAAAATCATGACTGTTTCATTAAGAGTGCAACAGGCAGATCAGACTAGTGCACACTTTAGAGTGAGATAGATTTTCCTTGTCAAAGGAGATGTTATCAATGTTTTTGGGTACCACAAGTTCTCTACTCTCTTCTTTCATCCAGAAAGTCTAATGGTGGCCATGACTTTCACATTCACTCGCATATACAGGAGATATTATTGCTTAGAAGGTTCTTGACAGTGTTATTTTCTTTCACCATCAATGAAGAAGCTAATGACACTACATCTGTCTACTTTTCTTTTGGAGAACCAGTATCATTGATATCAGCAGGAACATGGTATAGCTATGGAAACATTTCCTCATCAACTATTTAATTGCAAAGCAGCAAGGAGCTTGTGTATCATTTGAACGTCTTATATCAGAATGCTGACTTCCAACCACACCACAAGCTAGTGTGCATGTTCCTGTCAAAGCACTCAGTATTCCCATTTTCTTCTGTACTGTACTCTCCACCCATCCTGCAATAATTGTGTCAGAGGCACAATCATTGTGGAAAACGTCTCCATTTGTTAGAGTTGTTCTATGTTGTTTCTGAGTTGGCTACAAGGGCCAAAGAATGACAGTGATACGGGGCTGAGAGTTTGTAAAAAATGGTGGTTCCGTGTGTTTGTTTGCTCCAATTATAAGTGTTAGAGAGGCAAGAATGAAGAATTCAGATGAAATAGAAATGTATTTGATAGAGGAACAGATGAGTTCAACATTTCAAAGCATAAATATTTAGAAACTACTGTGGATTTTTGAGTGTAGATATTTGTGCTCAAGGAATGTAAAAAAAAATTTTTTTCCAGCTATGTCCACCCCCCCTCCCCAAGCTATTGAGGACATTCCTCAACAAACTAAAAACACTGGCACAATTGAAGTTCTGGTCCTAGAGCCAATATTGCCCTGCTAGTAATACTAGCAAAAGAAATTATCTTTCCCCCAAAAGTTTTGTAGATTAAACAAAAGTATATCAATTTTTAATAGGGCAAATCAAGCTACTTTGAAAATAAAATTTCAGCAGCAGTATCAAACTTGATATGAGTGGAATATTCTACTCAACCTCAGCATTTTTACTAGATAAAAACAAACATTCCCACTAGGTAAAAACATTCCTTAGTTATACCACTCAGCATTTCTAACAAGCAACTACAGTAGTTAGCAAGCACCATGTAGCTATGATTTATTCCTGTTTCAGTTAGAAAGACAATACATAGACGTTAGCAAAAGTTACAAGGGCTATTTCTCTCAGGATACTAACCATGCTACCAAAACTGCCAAAGGGCATGAGGGAGCAGCTCACTCCCTGAAAGAAAAGTACCAGTTCCTTTAAGTTTTGTACCTGTTATGCATCATGTTTAAGAAAAATCCAGTGCACTTTCACATACAGCAACTGAAATAATAGGTTTTTGGTAAAATTTTTTAAAAATGTCATTTAAGGGGACCTCAGTGATTTATAATATGATAAAACAACATAACACGAAGCAGTTTTCTGTAGACACAGGAGTACAATTATTTCCAGATAAAAAAAGATGACTGCACTCATGCTGAATAAATCATATTTACACAAATATAATAGAAGAAACATCTGTGTATCATAGCAACCTTTATACCAAAGGTAATTAAAACATAAGGTGTACTTCAAACGTCCCTTGCTTCCCCACACACTCCTAATTCTGCTTATGTAGTAGAGGCAGTTACAGAGAGGTTAATTAAAACCAACAAGTCTGTTTCTACTCGACATACAAATTTACATAACTAAATTACAAAAGGCTGGCATAAATTTTACGGCAGAAAAATTGAAGTAAGTGATGCATCTGATCTACTCATAAGCTCTCATTTTATGTAATGCAAGAAATTAACGTAGACTTAAAAATGAAATATACACATATTCTCTAAAATATTCAGATCCTTCAGGATAAACCAAATCTACTCTACCATGTCAGCAGTTTCAAAGGTCATTGCAAAGAAGTTCTAAGTATATCTATCGTCACATTCAGAACAGTCTGAAGACTAATAAATCCACAGTGCATAAATATATTCTTATACAGATGCATAAATAGATGCAGCTATGAACACCATCAGATACAGTGCCTGTAAAACTGACTAGTTGGTCTTGAATATCCCTGTCTGAGAGAACAGTTCAAATGCTGGAAAACAAATTTAAATTTCCACAAAATAAGGATGAGATGTTAAATTTACACACACACACACACACACACACACAGCCACCTAAATAAATGTGCATAGCTCATAAGGGTATAACACTTTCTAATAATGCAAGTTCAAAATGGAATACAATATCTGATTGCAGAATATTATACACTGTATGGAGCCATATACATTGCAGCTAAGGCTGATGGCTAGTATTGGGGAAAAATGCACAAGTAACTGTCACGACTTCCTTTCATATCTAAACAATTTAGTTTTTGATCATGGTCAATTATAAATTAAATATCCTTAATTTTATAATAAAAATGTAAAACCATTTAATATTTGCCTAATAGTTTAAATCCATAAAAAAGCTCTTATTGCACTATGACTGGACATACAGAGAGCCAAATCTGAAGACGATTCATGAAGGTGGCTTGCTCAGCAGTAGAGCAGGTTGGAAAATGGAAAAAGAAATTCAGTACTTTGGAGTTTTTTCTATAGCAATTTTGAATTTTTTGGAACTCTTCTCAACCAGTTCTACTTAATAGCTGTGGTAACCAAAATCCAACTGTTTATTAAAAGAAACTAAAAATTCATAAATATGAAAAGATACAGCTCGAATCAGACACACTGAAGACAACTTAAGAAATCAGAGAATTACTGCAGGTGTTAATGCACTGTATTCTTCCACCACCCTCACCCCCACCAAATAAAGTTAAACAAGCTTTGTGATCTGTTTAGAAAACAGTGTTCAAACAAACCTGGAAGAACAGTTAAAATCATAAAACAACAAATGCGATTACTCCCAGATTGTTGCAACGTACATTTTATTCCTTTTTAAAATGAAGCTTAGGCACTATAATTTACTTAAATACAGTAGGAATTATACTTTCATTAATGACTGGATAATTTACCAGCATGAAATCAGACAAAAAAGTTTTGAAGCTTTTAAATAAATTAATTCTTCTCAAAGTGTGTAATTTAAATCTGTAATAAAGACACTGATATGTCTCTATACAACAGCTAAGGAACCACCATCAGGTCACAGAATCCAGCTCTAAGTTTTCTGTGTAACTTGGCCACTGTTTTAGGGCAACCACAAGGATTTTTTTTTTTTTTTTTAAAAAGGATATTGGCGTGACTTTAGGCACCAAGACCAGGCAGATGTATTTTTCTTGGTGCTCTTTCAAAATACTTCAGTGTCCCCAAACACTAAGCTCCTCCCAACCACAACTCATATTCCTCTGTGCCCCAGATTTGTTGAGATTAGACAGTGAGAAATCCCACTGTGTTTTTGTTTGCTGTTTTTTTAAAATAAGGTCAAGCCCATATTTAAGCATTTGCTGAACTGAAGCCCGAGAGCCTACTCCTCCCACGGACTTTAATGGAAGCAGAATCAGACCCCAAGTGGGTCCAACTCTATCTATAGTTTAAACTAACTTTCAGTTTATAAGCATAGGGGAAAGAATCTGGCAGTTACCCTTTTGACCTGCAGGTGACAGCTTGTGCTCCAGCTATGTTTATTAAGCTCCAAATATATAAGTTTGAATTACAGTGACTGATTCTGGCAAAGTTCCACAACCCCCTGTAGTTGTGTTATCCTTGAACTAAATGCCAGTGGTTCATATCTAATTTAAAACAAAGTCCAAATGCTTTGAACATAAAATATATTTGTCATGTTATTTAAAAACATATATCCTTTCTAAACCAAGAAATCAGATTAGATTTAGAAACAGAAACATTGCCATAATTGTCACTGCACGACCCATCAGTTGAAAGTGTACTTTATATAAGACAGACTGTTGCCAATTTTCTTCTCTTTTGCAGACAGCCTCAAGGATTATTAGATTTCATATCATTCACCTGATCCTCCTTAATTGTTACAGCCATATAACTGGAGGCAAGACATTTAAGGATCAGGCTGAATGTAGAATATGAAGCATCAATTCAAAGTAAAGAAATTGAAAAAGGCTTAACATTATTCCAACAGTTTTAGATGTCTAGGTTTCAAGTGCGTTTTACACCCATGAAGGTGGAAATTCAAAGTTAATGACAAGCCATTACAATACTTAGGCTCAGACATAACTGAATTAATTATGGAGAAAGCAAGACCCACAACTATTCTGAGGCCAACATCATTTGATGTTGGTAAGTAAGTAAATTAAATGGAAAACTAAAAACTTAGGGCCCACAGCATTATAGGTCTTCTTCTACAGACTGCAGCCTCCAGATAGCTTGTGGAGGCTTTGCAGGCCAGTAGCTTCAGACAGCTAAAGGACATTGATAGTGGCTAGCCATGAATCACCCAACTTTGCTGATTTAATCTGCCATACACATTTAGGGGCAGATTTTCAACTGGAACAACATTTATGCACCCTCATACTGATCCTAGTAATTAAATGCATAAATTCTTGACTACATTTGTGTGTATAATTACGTAGGCCCAAGAGATGAGTTTATAAATTAAAGGCATAACTTAGATACCCACTTTAAAAAAATATTTCCTTTAACATTATGAAATAAAGAAAATTCATATGTAAAAATAAAGAGAAGTTTAGGGAAAACTCTTCCATTGGAAAATTTTATTTCCTGCTATTTAAACACGCACAAGTGTTTACTTCATGACCAGTTCTAACATAAAAACTCATTTGTAGCTGTTAAGTAAAACTCTTCTATCGTGCTTTTCATTCAGAGATCATAAAGCACTTTACAACAGGAAGGCAAGTATCATTATCCCCATTTTAGGGATAGGGAAATGGAAGCTCAGAGAGATTAAGTAACTAGACCAACATCACATAGGCTAACCGTAAGGCCAGGAATTTAACTTTGATCTCCTATTTCCAGACCAGTGTCCCATCCATTAGACCAGGTTAGAGTCTAAAATCGAAGTGTTATGCCAGATACCTGAAATAATTAATTACTGGTAAAGGAAAAAAATCCTGAGATTATGAAAGGACTTACTCTCTGATTTCCTCTCAAAGCAACCTGAGAATCACGGTATCCTCTTTGATCTCGAGCTCTTTCGCCGCCCTCCGTAATACTGAGAAATGGATCTCGTCCAAAAGGATCAGAAAAGCTTCTCAGCATTTGACGCATGTATTGATGCTGCGCAGCAAAAGGCTCCCTGGGGAGGAGGAGAAAGAAACAAAGAAAACTCATAAATATTGTTTTAGAAAGTTAACGTGTCCAATTCCAAACTATGTAAAATTATTATGAAGTAGGCCAGGCCTGACTAGCAATAGCCAGAACTCCACTTAAAGCCACGACACACATTGGTCTCCAGACACCTCATCACCTTGATAGCAAAAACTTTTCAGCGGACAGCTCCATTGTAATAAACCCTAGGGAGGCAGAGATTTCCACTTATTCCCTCCACCCTGCCGTTCATTTCCCATGTATTTCTGTCTTCTATTCCCCATAGCTCTTTTGCCTCATCCTCCCCATCATCAACCCCTCTGGCTCTCAACCCTCCACATTTCATTTTCTTCCTCATCACCTTTACTGATGTCTCACATGCTTCAAATCCATCTACTCTTCAACCCAACCTCATAACTTTTCTGCCTGCCAGGCTTTAATACCATTAACTTTATATATGTTGCCACACTTCCCCTTCCTTTCACCTGCTACATCTGGAATTCCCTCTCAGTATTAAGAGCATCACCCCACTCCACTTTTGTCTCCCAGTTGCTCCATATGTTAACCAAAAGCCTGATTTCTAAAACTTGAATACTCCTATCTTCGTATTAGGCTTAGTTCTTCGCCTCTCCTTTGGTTGTTTCCATCCCTCCTACGTTTGTTTTTTCCCCACCTCCTTTGAGGCCCATACCATTCACTAAATCCATTCCTGGCTCATTCTCCCTTATTGTAAGCTCTCTGCTCACCCCAACTTTTCTCTCTTTCCCTCCAAATATGCCCTTTTATCCCCCTCTCCATCTTGGAAAGAATTTTCTCTCCTTTCTCCTCCCATCACCCCTCACTTACCTCTCTAAATTTAATCTTGTTTTTCCCCATAAGTTCCAAATCTGTATCTCCACATTCCTTAAGAACAGTGAACTCTTCCTTTTAACCTCCTCCAGATCCCCTCCACTCCAGTTTCTGCCTTCCTCTACTACACTGAACAAGGTAGCTACACCTCTCCTTTTAGCTTAATTAAAGGGATACATCTTAATCCTTCCCCTCATCCTTTTCATGTGTGTCCATTCGGCTTCTGTCTTCAGTCCCTCCTTTTGGCTCTAGGAAACCTTAACCCATCCCATGGTGTTAACTGCCTCTGTGTGAATTAGTCCCAAAACACCTTCCTAGCCACATAGGCATGTCGTCTCCGACATCCAATCATCTCCTCATACTCACTGAAAGCTAATTTCTTTCCTTACCACTCTCCATTAAAAATTTTATTAAGATGATATTTTAAAAAAGTGAATGGTACAGAGTTGAAACATATAAGTTACTTGTTATCAGGGAATAACGTACAGATTACCAAGGGGTGTGAAGTTTGGTTTAGGATTGGATGGCATAACGAATACATAATCTATAATATTCCTGATTGGGGGTAAAAGGTTGACGGGTCAAAGTACAGACATTGAGATATGAGGGTATGTTGTTCCTACATCCCAAGCTTATAGCCATGTTGCCACCCTTAACTTTTCTCCTTCCCCCATAGCTATATATCTCACTAGGCCCTATAGTGTACGGGAGTTTTTTGTTTATTTGTTCATTTTTAAAACTGGCTACGTAAGATTTATATTAAAATCTAGAGTTATATTTGTAATATTGGGTGAAGACATTTGTTTATTAAAAACATAATTTTTAACCAAATAGTGTCTCTTTAAGCTATTCATATACTTTACATCCATGTCCGTGTAGACAAGCAATTCCATGTCTAGAAGTAGTTTTTCCACTGTCAAAAGCAGTCCCTACCCTACCCACATGATTCCTAGTTTTAGCTTCAGTTAAGCAACTATAAGGCAGCAAGTGTCTTAGCAGTTATTCACAGGATAAATGCCTTACTCACAGTGTGAGAAATATAAGCACAAGCAAGTTATCACCTGTACAACCCTGTTCTCAAAACCATAAAGCATAGGAGTGCCACCACAATTTATAATTGCATACATACACTTCCATAAAGCCGCCTCCTACTCCACAGACTTTAAATACGTTTAGATACCAAAATACAAAATGCATATACCATTTCTTAAATAATTTAATACATAGCAAAACTATCTGAAGGCTTTATCCATCCTCTCCTTCCCAGACAAAGGACAGGTCTCATTCCCTATTAAGCACCAAATGAAATATGCTCAGTATGCCAAGCCCAAGAACATACAGGACTTATATTAGTTTTACTTTAATTAAAAGTACAGTTAGTCTAGCAAGTTGCATTCCATTCCATCCCGTGTGGGTATAACTTTCAGGAGAAAACATGTTATGAAAAATGCAGTAGTTAAATGTGGTACAACAAAAGGCTTGTTTTTAAAAACCAAAACTACTAGTATTTGGCAATTGGTAAAGGTTTTACCTCTGTAGTTACAAACGAAGCAAGTCAAAGAAACATGAAAAAACCTGAGGTCCTTACCTTGTGGGAATTGTTGAACATTTTTACTCTAAACATCATTCCTCCAATATTTCTGCAAGAGCATGTGCATATAACAGCAATGCATTCTAAGAATCTTTGAAATATTTCATACATAGCACTTAAAGCACTTTTCATTTAAGGATCTCGAAGTGCTTTACAAAGTTGAGATAGTACCTACGCCCACATTTTACAGTCTAGGAAACAGACACAGAGAGGTTAAGTGTTTTGTCAAAGGCCACACAATGAGTCAGTGGCAGACCCACAAATAAAACAGAGATCTCCCAACTCCCAGTCTAGTAACTTATGCACAGGATCTTGTTTTGGGATGTGGCTAAACGGGAGCTGCTGGTACAATCTTACAAAACTTCCAGGTTTGCTAATAACCAACAAGACAGAAATGGAAAGCTAACAACTCTTTGTTCTGGGGCACACAACATGTTCAGTTGACTACTGTTACATCTCTGAAGATCACAACTCAAATCATAATTACAGGGATAAAGAGTTAGCTTTGGGTTTTGTTTTTTAAATTTGACTCCAGCCCATTGTTGGTCCTAGCAGGACATACAAGATTTGCAGTGGTACAGTCTGGTCAGTGGCATTATCAGACAGTAAGAGATGGAGAAGCCCATTTAAGTTTAACAACCCGTCATGGAAAGAAGGTGTTGATTCTTTAATATTTATAACTCATTTGTTGCTCAAGTCTGAGTGTGGGTATTTGGGGGGTGGGAGGGGAGAAAGAAGATGAAGTAATGGCGAGGAGAGTTGACGCCATTAAGCGCATGAGGTTCCTGCATGTTTTGTACCCCTGTACTACAAAATTGACTGACTTTCTCAAGAAAAAAAATTCTTTTTAAAGCATCTTGCACACCAAGCTTCTGTCCTTCACATGTTAAAAAAAGTTATAAGCCACTATAACTAAATTTATAATGGAAGCACTGACAACTCTGATAGCAAGGCAAATTTGTTGTTCCACTGTTGTGCAGTAATTACATTTGCATTATGATCTAATCGGTAGATAAATTCTCAGTAAAGGTCAAATTAAGACTTTGAGAGGATCAGTAATGGGATATAGAACCTTTCTCATCTGAGGCACCAGTTCATACTCCATCCATATCAATAGTAATCCAAAGTTTCTTCAATCTGATGGCTAAGGGGATTATGTGAAGTGATTTTGTATTGGTGTCAGTTCACCTCTCAGACAAATGTTCATATCACAAAATCCTTGTGACAGTTGCAGTAGAGAAGCTAAGGATTCGGCGGGTCTGAGAACTGAACTTTTGTCTCACTTCTACAGGCAGGCCCTCCAATTCAGGAACTGGTGTAGTTGATAGGAAAGATAGCCCTTGTTACTGCCTGAACTGTGTATGTTCTGTGAATGGAAGAGGCTCCAGTCATCTGAACTATTAATCAGGTATAATTCATAATCACTACAGCAAGACAAAATATAAATCATTTTAAAAATGAAAAGCCAGATACTGCAAACACTTATGCAAGCAAGTAACTTTACTCTTGTGAGTAACTTCACTGAGATGCTTACACATGAAGGCAACGTATTTGCAGGACAAAGGCTGAAGTTCCTAAATTCAAGTGCTCCTCGTTCCCAGTTGAAAACAACAATGTTCTCAGAAAATGGTAACAAAAATATTATTGCTACTCTTTATTTTATCACACAATTTTTATTCTGAGATGTGTATTCAACCGAATAACCATATTTTTATTACTTTAGAAGATCACAGGGTGGATAAAAATAAATGATTCCTTTTTTAAATTAAAAAAAAAAATCGGATTTTTTTATTTAAATCAGATTTTTTTGATAAAATGCTTTTTGAGGGAAAAAACATATCTAAAGATAGTTTTAATTAAGATCCATGATGAGAGATCATGTAATAGATTATAATTTCTAATTCTATAGTATGAGATAATATATTCATGTAATGTTTAAGAAAAATTTTGTAAATGAGTTCCAATAGTTCATGGATTAGGGACCCAATTTTTGGGGGTTCCAGGGGCTTCAGTATAGATTATTTAGGTTAATCTTTCTATCTACCCAATGGGACTCAGCATCAGAGATGCTTAGTTTTGCAGTTCTCAAACTGTGGATTTGTGTCTCCAGAGATAACATTCTTGCTAACAGCAAAAATGTTTTTAAATAAATATATATTTATTTAAAATAAATATATATAGCAACATATATATATATATATATATAGTTGTGAGAAATAACAGACCTCAACCCTATTGTCCCTCTGCAAATTTATGTACACAGAGTCAATCCCTTACTTCTCTCTAAAAGTGCAAAATTTCAAAAAGTTCAATGAATAGTAGATTGTTGGGGGTGGAATAGATCCGGACAAGGAGAAGAAGTCTGGAGACAAATGTGAGACGGGAGGGACGGGCAGCAGAAACAAAAGTGAAACTGTTTGAGCAGCATATTCCAGAAGTCTTGAGGTCTTTCTGTAGGGGCAGGATTTTAGAACTGCACTATAAGAATTAATGTATAATTTGATTTCATCCTGCTAGCCACCCCATGTGAATAGCAGAAAGGAATGACCCTCTGGGACTATGAGATTCTGTTTTCCCATATGCATTACAAATTGGGCCCTCTTTAGTTCTTTGTTTTAAGGTTTAGTTAGTAAGAGACAATATTCTGTATTGTGTCTATGTTAAGTAGATTAGAGGAACGTTGAAGGCCTGGGTCCCAATGTAAATTGTTTTGGTTATTGACTAAAACTTAGCAAGGTTTAATTTGCAATGCCTTTTTGCTCGATATAAAATACTACTGTTTGTATTCTCAAAGTCTCTGTAAAAGACTGCTTGTGTGAATGAGGAATGCATGCATCAGGAAAAGATAAGATGTGAAGGCCATTGTTAACCAGATGGTCAAGAAAGGAGAAGCGAAGACACTTATTGAGATTTGTTGACGCCAAAGAACCATCAACACGTATCCATGATTGAGGAAGAGCAAATTGACCACCCTGAGGTGAAGGCTGGCACCCCTTAAGACAACTGATTAAATCGAAATCAGGACAGAATGAACCTCTCAGAGGTGTTTTGGAATGTTAACACCAATCGATGAGTAACCAGCAAAATCTATAGACTTCAACAGAGAAAAAGGAATATAAGAACAGGGTGCTTTGCCATGGGACTTTGGGTTCGTCTTGCCACACTCCAGGAGCATCAGATCGCGACCAACAGTGCCCTGCTCCCCTCTGCGACCAATCTGGCTGGCCACTAGATTGATCCAGACTCTGGACTGGTAACTATGAACATCAACTGGCCGGGGGGGGGGGGGGGGGGGGGGGGGGGGGCGGGGGGGAGATTGAAAAGCATATGCTAACTGTTGTATTCTCAATAAATGCGGCGTGCTGCCTTCTTCCCTATAAAGATCCCGTGTGCTTCTTGTAAGTATAAGATTTCTGAGTGTAGCCTTCATTGATTTGAGATCTACCATACCATTCTCTCACTAGATGGGAAAACCTATAATGGCAGCAGGCTGTAAAAGAGATCCAGTTTGGGAATATTTTAATGAAGTTCCTCTACCTGTGGGTAAGACAGGCATGCGCGCAAAATGCAAACAGTACAACAAAGAAATGCAAGGCCTGGTTGCCCGAATGAAACAACATCATGAGAAGTGTTCTTTCTCAGGAGGAAGCTGCGTTGAAGATGATGAAAGGAACAGGTCTGAACATGCAGGATCTTCAGGTTGGTAAACTTTTTGATTTCATACTTCTCTCTTAAGGACTGCCTGTCTTCCTTCTGACCTACTCTTGAATTCTCATGTTTGAGCAAAAAATGTAGCTGTTACTCTATGGTACTATCATTTTAGATGCAGTTGTGATAAAAAATAAATAGCTGAAATGGGCAGATCCTCCTTTTACAATTTCACCTTTAAAGTAGTACTGAGTGTCAGTGAATGCAATGAGTACTACTAAATGAGCAGTATGGTAATAATAATTAAACAACTGCATTGACTTATTTTGTTTAGGAGAATCCATCCTCAACATATAGGATTCTGAAGACTATCCACCTTCAAGATCACCATCATTTTCTACAGTTTTAGAAAAAACAACGAGTTTTTGGGAGTGGTTGGGTCATAACAAAACCTAAACCTAATTTCCCCAATACTAATTTCTCCCTACTGTTACTCACACCTTTTTGTCAACTGTCTGTAATGGGCCACTCTCATTACCACTTCAAAAGTTATTTTTCCTCCGGTAGTATCCTGCTGTTAATTGATTTATCTCGTTAGACTGACCTCACACTTGGTAAGACAACCTCCATCCTTTCATGTATTTATACCTGCTACTGTATTTTCCACTACATGCATCTGCTGAAGTGGGTTCTAGCCCATGAAAGCTTATACCCAAATATATTTGTTAGTCTCTAAGGTGACACAAGGACTCCTCATTATTTTTGTCGATACAGACTAACAAGGCTACCACTTTGAAACCTATAGTTTTAGAGTTATCTGCCAATGATAGTGTTTCAGTCTCATCATGTATGTCACATAGCCACAGTATATCACCTGCAGCAAAAAGAAAAAAAATCTCCATCATCCGGAAACAACCATAGATAAGCTTGTGATAAGAACCAGCAAATTACAAAAAGAGGTAATTGATGAAAAAATTGCCTGGTTTGTTTATGCACAAACTCTCCTTTCCATATGATTGAGAACCCACACTTCATGAACATGGTTCAGTCATTACGACCAGGATACAGTCCACACAACAGAGCAGATGTTGCAGGCAAATTGCTGGATAAAGGGTATGAAAGAGAAATTGAGCAGTGTGCAAAAAGTCTAGAGGGGGAAATTGTTAACCTGAGTCTTGATGGGTGGAGCAATGTCCACAATGATCCTGTTGCATGTGCTTGTGTGACAACAGAAGAAGGGAATGTCTTTCTTACAGAAACAATTGCAGAAACATTATAGAAACATTAGGAAATGCACACACAGCAGAATACTTACAAGAAGTAGCAGTAAAAGCTATAACAAACTGTGGAAAAAAAATTCAAATGTCTAGTATGCAGCTTGGTCACAGACAATGCTGCAAATGTATCAAGGAGGAGAAGAAATTATTTAGAAGAGAGTCCCAAGCTAATAACATACGGTTGCAGTGCTCATTTGATGTACCTCCTAGCCAAAGACTTCAGTGTTCCAGAAATAAAGGCTAATGTTGTTGAAATTGCAAAATACTTCCGTAACAACTGCTTTGCAGCAGCTGCTCAAAAAAAAAAGTGGGAAGAACCAAGCTAACTCTCCCACAAGACTTGAGATGGAACTCAGTAGTGGACTGTTTTGAACACAATATCAAGAAGTGGCCTAATCTGATGACAGTTTGTGAACAAAATAGATGGCACTGTCACAGCCAAAGTTCTCAACATTGGGTTTAAGAGAAATGTTGAACACATGCTGAGTACCCTGAAGCCTATTTCTGTAGCCTTGAACTAAATGCAGGGAAATTGCTGTTTTATTGCTGACGCTGTTGAAATTTGGAGGGAACTGAATGAGATCTTAAAAAGAGAAATATGCAATGACAGAGTTAAACTACAAACATTAGAAAAACAAATGGGACAAGCACTATCTCCAGCTCATTTTCTTGCAAATATCCTCAATACTCGGTACTAGGGTCAAACCTTAACTGCTGAAGAGGAGGTGGCTATGACATGGACATCCAGCAATCATCCCTTCATAATGCCAACTATAATAAACTTCAGAGCTAAGGGTGAACCATTCAAGAAATATATGTTTGCAGATGATGTTTTAAAGAAAGTCACACCAGTGAACTGGTGGAAGTCACTTAAGCACTTGGATTCAGAGACTGTTGAAGTGATAATCTCACTTTTAACAGCAGTAGCTTCTTCTGCTGGCATAGAAAGAATATTTTCTTTCTTTGGACTAATTCATTCCAAATTGAGAAATCGTTTGGGACCTGAAAAAGCAGGAAAGCTTGTTTCTCTTTTCCAGATTATGAACAAACAGGAAAATGAAAGTGAAGACAACTGAGATAGCTGCAGAAGCCAATATTTTAAGTTTCTCATGTTGACCTGGCTGACATAGTCCATTTAATTTTTTTAAAAATATTTCATTTAACTACTTTAGTTAAAAACAATTTTAACAAAAACACACCTGATTTAAAAAAAACTTGGATGTTTAACTAAATTCAAAAATTCATATGGTTGTTTTGTTAAAATATTACATGTTTGTTGTTGAAGAAAAAAAATCCAGAATACATAACGTTGTTGTTTTAGTTATATAAAACAATTTAAATATCTGTCTGGTGACGTTCTCCTCCTAATACAGCATGGCAAGAAAATCCTCCAAATATAAATGATTAACCTGTTGAACTGGAGATAGTTCACCTTCCAGTGACTTCATAAATATCTGCTTCAATTACCGTTAGTAAATGAAATAACCAAACAATCATTCATTTTCTGATATAGCTGTAAAATTAATCTGAAAAGTTTCCAAAATAAATCACTTTAAAAACATATAAGTGTGTACCTTCTAAAAATGAAACCTACATCTATCTCTGAGTTGTGAAGAATATGTATTAAGGTTATAACAACCAACAAGAATGCACTTTAATGTAGAAATTCATGATTAAATCGAGTCTTCCTGACTAGTGATTTAAATCAAATCCACCCTGGAAGATCATACTTGGAATTAAATTATTTAATTAATTCACTATTTTAAAATAAAATTACATTAGTTCTGATTTGGAATGAGAAGTCAGAAGCAGCAGAAAGTCACACTGAAGATAACAGCTGGAGTGATATAACACATTGACAAGTTAAAAACAACAGAAGAGATCTAGCTTCTGCACTTGCCTGAGCTATTCAGAAGGAAATTCAGCTAGATCCTGGAAGCATTTTGACCAAGATCAACTAGTGCTTCCTAGGGCCAGTTCTCTAGAGATAGAGACATTTATATTACTCTTAACCGAGACACTATTTACAATTCATCAGTCAAAGATCTCTCCTTGTTAGGCAGTGGAAGCCTTTATTATACTAATTTGGCAGTGAATCTAGTCATTGGCTGAAGAAGTAAGCTGATCCCCGTAGCTGTATGTAAAACAGCTCTGCAAGAACTGTTCCAGCAGTCAGTATCTCTCTCTCTCTCTCTCTCTCTCACACACACAATCTAAAGTTTTTTTTCCCTTGCAAACAATCCCCCATCCACTAGAGCAGCACTGGAGCCACACTAAGAAAAAAGGAGGAATGCCGACAGTTAAAAGTACAGTGGTGTTTCCACTATCCTTTAAACACATGACCTACGATAAACAAGACTTTATATTTTTCATCTTTCCATTCCTTTTATATATAAATGAAAAGTTTCTAAATGGGACAATTACCAGCAATTGTGGCTTTCATGTGGGAATCCTTGTTAGGGGAAATTTTGTCGTTCCTGTAAAACCGTGTACATCTAGTTGCCACAATATCGTATGACCATTTCTAGAGGTCAATGGTACCAATCAAGTATAAATGTATGAAAGCCTGAGGACTACAGAAAGTTAACTCCACAGGTAAGAATATTCTTCTTGAGATAAGGCCCAGAGCATGCTCTCAGGTGTGCATATGCAACATAGGAACGGCCATAGTGGGCTAGATCAGTGGTCCATCTAGCCCAGTATCCTGTCAGTGGACAATGGCAAATGCTTCAGAGAGAGTGAACAGAACAGGGCAATTTATCAAGTGATCCATCTCCTGTCTTCCAGTCCCAGATTCTAGCAGCCAGAGTTTAGGACACCCAGAGCATTGGGTTGCATCCCTGACCATCTTGGGTAAAAGTTCATGGAGGACAGGTCCATCAATGGCTAATCTAATTCTTTTTTGAAACCGGTTACACTTTTGGCCTTCACAATATCCCCTGGCATCGAGTTCCACAGGCTGACTGTGCATTTTGTGAAGCACTTCCTTATGTTTGTTTTAAACCTGCTGCCTATTAATTTCATTGGTTGACCCTGGTTTCATGTGTTATGTGAAAGGGTAAATAACACTTATATTCACTTTCTCCACACCATTCATGATTTTATGGTAGCATATTCTATGCTAGCATTCCCCATTTAGTCATCTCTTTTTTAAGATGAATAGTCCCAGTCTTTTTAATCTCTCCTCATATGGAAGCTGTTCCATGCCCCTAATCATTTTTGTTGCCCTTCTCTGTACTTTTTCCAATTCTGTATTTATTTTTTTCAGATGGAGCAACCAGAACTGCACATAGTATTCAAGGCGTGGCAAGCCATGGATTTATATAGTGGCACTGTGATATTTTCTGTCTTATTATCTATCCCTTTCCTAATGGTTGCTAACTTAGTGTTTTTTTTTTACACTGCTGCAGCACTGTGAGCAGATGTTCTCAGAGAACTATCCAAAATGACTCCAAGATCCGTCTTATGTGGCAATAGCTAATTTAAATCCCATTAATTTGTCTGTATAGTTGGGATTATGTTTTCCAATGTGCGTTACTTTGCATTTATCAAGACTGAATTTCGTCTGCCATTTTTTTGCCTAATCACCCAGTTTTGTGAGATCCCTTTGTAACTCTTCCCGGTCTACTTCAGAATTAACTAACTTGAGTAATTTAGTATGGTCTGCAAACTTTGCCATCTTACTGCTCACCCCTTTTTCCAGATCATTTATTAATATGTTGAACAGCATTTATTAGTGCAGTACAGGGTTTAATGTTTGTTTTGGTTTTGTTCACGGCCAGTTTTATCTAATGAACTATGTACTCAGCCAAAATTGTTGTAAACCATGTTAGTCCTTGAATAGTCCTTCCCGTAAGAACCTCTTCTGTGCAATAAACACTTCCCTCAAGGTATTGTTAGCACTGTTATGTCATCCCATCTTGCACAGATCACCCATGAGGCAATTTCACAGTGATACGTACCAAAGAGAAATAGCTACACTGGTTATAGCTTCTTGTCTTTTTGGAAGAATGGATGGTGGTTGCTGTTTCTTCTTTGCTCTACTCCACTCTAGTTTCTCTGAACTCCTGCTGCAGATACATTTGCCAAATGTAACACTGGCTGTCTCCTCATGTTAAAATTGTGCAACCCTGTCTCTGCAACTCAGGAGAAACATAAATAGAATGCTAAACTGTGTTCTCTGAGTTTAGAGATTACCTCTTAGAAATAATGCTTGTTTTGACTAGTTTCAACCTGGTATGTCAGCCCTTCAGCCAACCAACTCCTGTTTTATGTACACGATAAGTGAGCACCAGTGGCTCTTTGGTTATAGTATACTTGCATATTTAACCTATAGTATAAGTTCCAACTCGCATAGGCATCTTCATTTTTTAGCAGAAGCATGGCTTGCCCAATGTCTAAAATAAACACCCTTTCTAGCATGATGGGTAAGACCCTACCAAATTCACGGGCATGAAAAACATGTCATAGACCATGAAATCTGATCTCCCCCATGAAATCTGGCTGTTGTATTCTATTACCACTCATACTTGTGTGCTGCTGGTGGTGGTGGCGCTGCCTTCAGAGCTGGGCAGCCGAGATCAGCTGCTGGCTGGGAGCCCAGCTCTGAAGCCAGCACCACCAACAGCAGCAGCAGAGAAGTGAGGGCGGCATGGTATAGTATTGCTAACCTTACTTCTGCACCGCTGCCAGCAGCAGCGCAGAAGGGTGACAATACCATACCATGTCACCCTTACCTCTGCGCTGCTGCTTTCAGAGCTGGGTGGCCAGAGAGTGACAACTGCTGGCAAGGTGCCCAGCTGTGAAGGCAATGCCACAGTCAGCAGCGGTACAGAAGTAAGGGTGACAATATTGTGGTACCCTCCCCCCTAAAATAGCCTTGCGACCCCACCATGCATGACTCTTTTGGGTTGGGACCCCCATGATTACAACACACTGACAGTTCAGATTTAAATATCTGAAACCTTGAAATTTACGATTTTTAAAATCCTTTGACCATGAAATTGACCAAAATGGACATGAATTTTGTAGGGCCCTAATGATGGGGAAATCCAGAGATGTTAAAGGTTCCTGCCTTGACTGCTTACTTTTGAAGTAAAGGTACTTCCATGTAGTAGGCAAGCATTGAAGAGAGAACTGAGACAGCTGATATGATGGATGTTCAAAATATAGCCTGTGGTGTCATGTGTAACTGGAAAAAAAAATCTTACAGAAAAAAAAAAACACACACACAAGGGCAAAGAGTAACCTTAACAAGTACTGGGGCAGCATGAACTTGCTACTGGAAGCCTCAAAAGTAGCAGCAATATTTGGATTTTTTTCTGTATGGGAGGCCTTTTTAAGGGGGAGTTGTGGGGGGAGTATATAGAGGCTAGTGGTTGTTCTGATTCATAAAGTTCATGTGGTGAGGGATAGCTCAGTGGTTTGAGCATTGGCCTGCTAAACCCAGGGTTGTGAGTTCAATCCCTGAGGGGGCCATTTAGGGATTGGGGGCAAAAATTAGGGATTGGTCCTGCTTTGAGCAGGGTGTTGGACTAAATGACCTCCTGAGGTCCCTTCCAACCCTGATATTCTATGTTTCTATGTATTTCCTTTTCTTTCACTCAGCAATTCCCAGTATGGAATCATGTTATAAAGACATTATTAGAGCTGGGTGGAAAATGGTGGTCCCATCCTGGGCCATTTTTAGAGATTTTGAAAAAATTTCCTGCCCTGAACCCAGATAAAAAAACCAATCTCAAAAACATTTGTGAACTGACAATGGGGGGGGGGGGGGGGGGGGGAGGGGGATTTAAATAAATAATTTAGTTGGGACAATTGAAATGTTTTAACATTTTCAAAATGTTTTGATTTTTGATCCTTTCTATTTTACTAGTTTAAATTGCAAAATAAAAATTTGTTTGGAACAAAAAACCCAGACATTTTTATCTCAGAAATATCAAAATGGGACATGGACACTGAAGAATTCTTGAAGAAAAAATTTAGACAAACTGAGAATTAGATCAAGGTCAACCCTTTCTCGTGAACAGTCAGTTTCAGACCAAAAAAAAAAACATCCTGACCAGCTTTACTAAAGATATTTATTGATAATTGAATCCTTACAAGTGTCAATAAATGTAATAATGAATATTCTGTTCCTAATTGGTGATGATGTAGGGCCAAGTTCTTCTTTCAGATATTATTCTACAGCACCATTGATGGGTGTGTGCTTTAGACTTGTAAGAATACATATCTATTCTATAGAGTTTAGAATTTATAATCTAGATTAGAGACCTAAAAGGAGTGGGTGAAGAAGGGAATGGGAGAAATTACATGGAGTGATGTGATTTGGATTGTTTTGGCAAGTGTTTTTGCTTTAGTTGAGTCCAAAGTAGACTGCGAAGAATTACAAAGGGATCTCACAAAACTGGGTGACTGGGCAAGAAAAAGGCAGATGAAATTCAATCTTGATAAATGCAAAGTAATGCACATTGGAAGACATACTCCCAACTATACAGACAAAATTTAAAAGTCATTGTGGATAGTTCTCTGAAATCCTCTGCTCAATGTTCAGAAGCAGCCAAAAAAGTTAACAGATAGTTTGGAACCATTAGGAAAGGGAGTAAGACAGAAAATATCATAATGCCACTATATAAAATACACGGTATTTTATATACCTGGAATACTGTGTGCAGTTCTGGGTCACCCCATTTCAAGAAAGATATAATAGAATTGGAAAAAATACAGAAAAGGGCAACAAAAATGATTGGGGGTATGGAACAGTTCCCATATGAGAAAAAATTAAAAAGACTGGGACTATTCATCTTGGAAAAGAGACAACTAAAGGGAGCTATGCTAGAGATCTATAAAAATCATGAATGGTGGGGAGAAAGCGTATAAGGAAGTGTTATTTACCCCTCCACTTAATACACAAATCAAGGCTCACCCAATCAAATTAATAGGGAGCAGGTTTAAAATAAACAACTTCTTCACACAATGCACAGTCAACTTGTGGAACTCGTTACCAGAGGATGCTGTGGAAGCTAAAAGTACAAATGGGTTCAAAAAAGAATCAGATAAGTTCATGGAGGATAGGTCCATCAATGGGTATTATCCAAGATGATCAGGGATACAACCCAATGCTTTGAGTGTCCCTAACCTCTCACTGCTAGAACAGGGGAGGGTTCACCTGATGAAACTGCCCAGTTCTGTTCACTACCTCTGAAGCATCTGGCACCAGCCACTGTCAGAAGACAGGTTACTGGACTAGATGGACCACTGGTCTGACCCAGTATGGCCATTCTTATGTTCTTATTGATGCACAATCTTCTCAGACTGTGATCCTTAACTAAAAAGTTTCTTTAGGTACAGTACATAAGAAAAAAACCTAGTAGATTTTTCATAATACCTGTGCTCTGCATAGTATTTAAGTTGTATAATCATAAACCACTTTTTGTAGCATGTTGTCTTTACAGTCCCATTGGATCAGAGGTGGGCAAACTATGGCCCACAGGCCACAACCGGCCCAGCTCTTGAGCTCCCAGCCAGGGAGGCTAGCCCCCGGCCCCTCCCCTGCTGTCCCCCCTTCCCTGCAGCCTCAGCTCACCATGCCGGCGCGTGGCTGTAAGCTCCTGCCAGGCAACGTGGCAGCATGGCTGCCAAACATGCTGCTCTGAGCGGCATGGTAAGGGGGTGAGGAATGGTGGGGTTGGATAAGGGGCTGGGAGTTCGGGGGGGGGGGCAGTCAGGAGACAGGGAGCAGTTGGATGGGGTGGAGGTTCGGGGGGGCAGTCAGGGGACGCGTAACAGGGTGGGTTGGATAGGGAGTGAGGTCCTGGGGGGAGGGGGGGGGGCAGTTAGGGTCAGGGGGGTCCTGGGGGGAGGGGGCGGTCAGGGGACAAAGAGTAGGGGGGTTGGATGGGTCGGGAATTCTGAGGGGGGCAGTTAGGGGACGGGAAGTGGGAGGATAGGGGGCTGTGGCCAGGCTGTTTGGGGATGCACAGCTTTTCCTACCCAGCCCTCTATATAATTTTAGAACCCCGATGTGGCCCTCAGGCCAAAAAGTTTGCCCACCTCTGCATTGGATCAACTGAAGCATCAGGCAACCCACATTTTCTGCAGTTAAGAAATCATAAAAATATGGATTAAATCTTTTTTTAAAATATAAGATATGGGCATTTTAGCCAATAGGACTGCAATATACAAATGAATTGTGCAACAATGTGAGAGTATGATGACTGGCAGTTACCTCTGATATGACCGTTCACCAACTAGGATGTGATAATATCCATCACGCAACACTGAATTCTTTGTAGGGTAGCCTTGAGTGGGGAAAGTGGGAGAAACAGGGAGACGAGAAGAGCACCAGTATGATGGTTCTGGAAATCAATTCATGCTTTCCTTACCTGTCATCTCCTTGAGATTAAAATACGAGATGTATTAACCCAGTGTTTACTGGAACATACTGTAAACCAAGAAATCTATCTATATCTAACACAGAGAAAGGTAAAGGCATTAAACACAGCCACAAAGACAGGTTTCAGACTAGCAGCCGTGTTAGTCTGTATTCGCAAAAAGAAAAGGAGTACTTGTGGCACCTTAGAGACTAACCAATTTATTTGAGCATAAGCTTTGGTGAGCTACAGCTCACGCTCTGCCATCTGGACGACAGTTATGCAACTGTGAACGCCAATGCTTCATATGGTTCACATGTACTGGCCTGACCACCCGCCACCGGCAGATCTCGAGAACACGAGGATAAAAAAAGCCAGCCCACTCCCCCCGCTGCGAGCAATGCAGGCGCTGTGGGCAGAGCTGCAGCCTAAGTCCCTGACCCAAAGTCTTCCCCAAGTGGCTCTCTGTTAGGTTTCCTCCCCAGCTGAAAGGCGCGGAGCAGGACACTCACAGCCAGGCGCCTTCACCATCTTTCTGCTTTCTACAGTTTTTCTGGCTAGTATTTAAGGGGGCCGAAGATCCCGGTTCCGATTCGGGCCCCTCCCCTCCATGTCTCTCCAGCGCGCATCACGCTCAGCCACCTCACCTACCTGCCCGGCAAGGGCTGAAGCGCAAACGCCGCTGGGCCGCCGCCAGCGCTCGGCTCTGACGGCCCCGGGCAGGAGACCGAGGAGACGAAGCTGAGGAGCCGGCTCCAGGCCGCTCTGGGTGGAGGATGAGGCAGGCAAGGCAGAGAGAGCCGCACACATCAGGCCGGCCGGTGCAGCCCCCCCAAGCCTCGGGCGGGTGGAAACTGTCCACGCGCAGGGGTCGCTGCCGCTGCCGCCGCCGCCCTCCCCACACCCCCGCCAGGTGCCTCGCCCCGCCGGCCACTCACCGGAAGAAGGGGTCTTCCTCGAAGAGGTCCCTCAGCCCGCCGGCCCCAAACATGGCTGCGACTCCACTCCTCCGCCTCCCTCCCGACTCGCCGGGGCACTGCAGCTGCAGCCCCAGCGCAGGCGGCGAGCCCGTCGGCTCCCCGCCGCCCGCCGCGCCCGCCGCCCACCAAGCTCACGTGAGGCGCCGCTCACGTCCCATTGGCTGCCACTGGCCTTGGCTGCCTCCCAATAGGGTGGGGGAACGGAGTGGGCGGGTGTCGTGGTGGGGCGGCTGCCCTGGCAACCGCTTTCAACACAAGGCCTGGGCTTGGGCTGCTGGCCAGGTCGAGAAGCTTCTGGCTCGGCTGGAGCCTCAAGGGCAGCAGGTTACGGGGGCGGACAGCACCATGACAGCAGGAGGGGAGCCCCTACGGACGGGGGGACCGGGCAGGGCACCATGACAGGGGGGAGGGGAGCCCGAAGGACAAGGCACAGGACTAGACACAGCAGCACAATAAAGTAGGTTGCAGCATGAGTACTTGGACACGCAGCACCAAAATATTAGGGGGACCAGAGCATAGGGATGGAAAACCATGAATTAGAGGGGCCTGAGGGACGGTTACCTCAGAGAGCAGCTCCAGAGAAAACTATGGTGCAGGGGCACTAAATAACCATATGGCCGCCTAGGGCCTCTTCTTGGGTGGAAGCACAGACCTATGGAATATAGTAAGTCTAGGCTACAGGATGTGGGGTTTCCAGCACCCAAAATGGAGCACTATTATACAGGGTCCCCAGTGCCATGGGCCAAAGAAAAGTCCAGGGGCAAGGGGCCAAAGCAAACAGTGCACTGTAAGACAATGAAACAATGAAAAATAGCAGAGACTTGGAAAAATATATTCTGTAGCTAGGATGTAATAGTCTATTTAGAGACAAGGAACAGAATTTGTGTAGGAAGTGGAGATGGGAACAATTTCCCTTCTTTCCACTTTCAAATTATTCATTATTTGTTTTACTCTAACCCTAGGAGCCTTAGTCATAGACCAGGATCCCTGAGTGTTAGGCCCTTTGAAATGCAGACCAAAAAGACTGTCCCTGGCCCCCAAGGCTTACAGTCTAAATACAAGTCAGTGTAGATTTGTTCCTGTGCTTCTTTAGGGAGTTTCTTGAGCAGATGGAACAGGAACAAATCTACACTGACACACCCCTGGAGCCCTGACCAGGGGTATTCTATCTGCTACCTAAAATCCATAAACCTGGGAATCCGGACGCCCCATCGTCTCAGGCATTGGCACCCTGACAGCAGGATTGTCTGGCTGTGTAGATTCTCTCCTCAGGCCCTAGGCTACCCGCACTCCCAGCTATCTTTGAGACACCACTGACTTCCTGAGGAAACTACAATCCTTTGGTGATCTTCCAGAAAACACCATCCTGGCCACTATGGATGTAGAAGCCCTCTACACCAACATTCCACACAAAAATGGACTACAAGCCATCAGGAATAGCATCCCCGATACCATCACGGCAAACCTGGTGGCTGAACTTTGTGACTTTGTCCTCACCCACAACTATTTCAGATTTGGGGACAATTTGTACCTTCAGGTCAGTGGGACAACTATGGGTACCTGCATGGCCCCTCAGTATGCCAACATTTTTATGGCTGACTTAGAACAACGCTTCCTCAGCTCTCGTCCCCTTACACCCCTACTCTACTTGCGCTACATTGATGACATCATCATCATCTGGACCCATGGGAAGGAGGCCCTTGAGGAACTCCACCATGATTTCAACGATTTCCACCCAACCATCAGCCTCAGCCTGGACCAGTCCACACAAGAGGTCCACTTCCTACACACTACAGTGCTAATAAGCGATGGTCACATAAACACCACCCTATACTGGAAACCTACTGACTGCTCTACTTAATGACATGCCTCCAGCTTTCATCCAGACCACATCACACGATCCATTGTCTACAGCCAAGCTCTAAGATACAATCACATTTGCTTCGATCCCTCAGACAGAGACAAGCACCTACAGGATCTCTATCAAGCATTCTTAAAACTGAAATACCCACCTGGTGAAGTTAAGAAACAGATTGATGGAGCCAGAAGGGTACCCAGAAGTCACCTACTACAAGACAGGCCCAACAAAGAAAGTAACAGAATGCCACTAGCCGTCACCTTCAGCCCCCAACTAAAATCTCTTCAGCACATCATCAAGGATATACAACCTATCCTGAAGGACAATCTCTCACTCTCACAGACCTTGGGAGACAGGCCAGTCCTCGCTTACGGACAGCCCCCCAACCTGAAGCAAATACTCACCAGCAACCACACACCACACAACAAAAATACCAACCCAGGAACCAAACCCTGCTACAAAGCCTGTTGCCAACTCTGTCCTCATATCTATTCAAGGGACACCATCATAGGACCTAACCACATCAGCCACCCCATCAAGGGCTCGTTCAACTGCACATCTGCCAATGTGATATATGCCATCATGTGCCAGCAATGCCCCTCTGCCATGTACATTGGCCAAACTGGACAGTCTCTATGCAAAAGAATAAATGGACACAAATCTGACATCAAGAATCATAACATTCAAAAACTGGTAGGAGAACACTTCAATCTCTCTGGTCACTCAGTAACAGACCTAAAAGTGGCAATTCTTCAACAAAAAAACTTCAAAAGCAGACTCCAACGTGAAGCTGCAGAACTGGAATTAATTTGCAAACCATCAGATTAGGCCTGAATAGAGACTGGAAGTGGTTGGGTCATTACAAAACCTAAACTTAATTTCCCCAATACTAATTTCTCCCTACTGTTACTCACACCTTCTTGTCCACTGTCTGTAATGGGCCACTCTCTTACCACTTCAAAAGTTATTTTTCCTCCCTTGGTATCCTGTTGTTAATTGATTTATCTCATTAGACTGACCTCACACTTGGTAAAGCAACCCCCATCCTTTCATGTATTTATACCTGCTCCTGTATTTTCACTCCATGCATCTGATCAAGTGGGTTCTAACCCACAAAAGCTTACGCTCAGATAAATTTGTTAGTCTCTAAGGTGCCACAAGGACTCCTCGTTATTTTTGCTGGTACAGACTAACATGGCTACCACTCTGAAACCAGTCTACATCAGTGATACTCAGACAGTGGCTCTTTAATGTGTCTCCTGCAGCTCTTTGTAGCACCTGATATTAAAACACTGTGTGATTTAATTATTAACCAATCTAAATTGTTAACCACTCGGTGCTTTTACTATGTTATTAACCAATTGTAGTTGATAAAATAATAATACTTGGTCATTCATTTTACTGAGAGAATAATATACATATAAAATAAATAAAACAATTCATACTACTGTGGCTCTTTTGGGTAATGTTGATTGCTAATTTGGCTCCTGAACCACTGAGGTCTGAGCATCACTGGTCTAAGTAAAACAAGACATTACGGATGGAAACAGACAGATGGTGGGAGTAGCAGGAACAATGAGATGATATTGGTCCGCATGACAGGCTAGTCTCTTGCACACTAGTAGTCAAACTGTTGTCAAGTTTTATGTAGGCATCATGCCAAAGTTTTAAGGAATTTGAAGGGGGATAATGAGGTGGCTTTTTGGATATTTACCAAGAGCACCTTCCAAGTGTGTGGGGCAGCCTGGGAGAAAGGATGAAGGTATCTGAAAATGTAACAAGTGGACAGTGAAGATTCACGCCATTGGGCAATCAGAGGCAAACACTGACAAATCACTGAGTCTCAGAATGTGAGACTTGGCAAGCACTGCACTAGAGTACTGGTTTTCTGTAGCTAAATACAAATAAATCTACTTGGTAACAACTTGCACAACAGGATATGTGTACACTCAGCTAGCCAGGGTTGTGAAATCCTTGACCATAGGTTCTCTATTCATCAGTCCATTGTATATGTATGAAGGGTGGGTCCAGGATCTGTCCCTAAATTGGTAGTATCTGTCTGTGTCCTCAACTGCCTTTGACTTCAATATTTCTTTGCTACTTGGAGCTGATTAGTAAATATATGGTAAAGGTAATAAAATTAGTTTTTTTTTTTTTTAAATTATGTGTGTTCATCCATACAAGTTTTCTTTCCATAGAAAGGATTCTGAAATGTCATTATCTGGTGAGAGAGGGAGAATACAGTGTTTCAATGGTAGGGTTTCGCTATTGGCTGCAAGCTACAAGTACTGTGAGTTCTGTAGGCTGCTATAAGGCTTTTGGGTCCTCTGGGATTCTAAAATCTCGATCCATTATTTTGTGATGTACTTTTCATTACTAAGATTGTCTCTCAGATTCTAAATATTCCCTACATACTAATGCAAAGATCTTGTAAGAGAAAAATCACTATTTAGGAACAGAACATATTGGTACCAATGAAACAGTAAATAAGGCTAAGTTTTTGTCACGATTATTTTTAGTAAAAGTCATGGACAGGTCATGGGCAATAAACAAAAATTCATGGACGCCCTTGACCAGTTTCTGACTTCGACTAAAAATAATTGTGACAAATTGAGGGGGAGGGGGTGTCCAGCACCCACTGCTGCTGTGGCTCTGGGGTCCACAGGTGCCCGTGGAGGCTGAGAGTACTGAGGTTGCCCCCCATGGTAGCTGGGAGCTGTGAGGTCTCCCCACTGCCTGCGGCAGCTGGAAGCTGCAGCAGGCCCCCCGCTGCAGAGCTCTGGGGCTGGAGGCTGGGAGTTATGGGGGGCTCGCCACCTGCAGCAGCAGAGAGCTACAGGGCCCTGCTGGCTTAACGCTCCAGCCCAGCTGCCCCGGTGCGGAAGTGGAAGATGTCACGGAGGTCTCTGGAAGTGATGAATTTAAACTACTGTTAAAAAAATGACAGCTTTTGTGATACCATTAACTTTTGTGGTGCAAAGCAAACTTTGATCCAGCTTAACTGGTATGTGGGAATTAGGCTGCACAGGTAGCGTCACAATGTAGGGGCTGTTGCTAGGGAAAAGATGGCATGACTGGAGTGTACTTCTGCAGCTGCTGGAATGGTCCCTGGTGGATAATGTCAGCTGGCATAATTTAGAGCAGCAATTTGTTTCTTGGGACCTGATTTGCAGCCTGAGGATCAGCCATCTTTATGTTCTTCCCATGTGAGCTCCTCTGAACACCAAACATCCAGTCCCAAGGATCTGGAACACAGCTTTGCAAGGGCTCCCAGCATCTTTGCATGCCTGAATGTTTAGGAGGTGGGGCGAGAGTAGATCAGGGAAGTGATTTGTTATGATCTGGGTGAAACCTTGTTATGGGTTGAGTTAAAAAGTCATTCAAACTGATGTGTGAACACACCCTTCATTCAGGATATTTGTAAGAGACACTTAAGGGGCCACACTGTAAACAAGGACTAATAGATTCTGCCCAGAAGCTAGCAGTACTCTGTGGGCAGGGGATTCCACTGTGTATTGGGACCAGGGGTGTGTGTGTGAGAGAGAAAACAGAACACACAAACTGAAAGCAGACACAGAACAGAAAGTAAGGCAGAGACAAAAAGCAAGAAAGCCACGCAGTAGCCTTTGAGCACAGTGTGTGACCCTGGAAACACTAAAGAGAGCACTTTTGGGTTTGGTATTAGGTAAAGAGGCTTCAGTCTATAAGTTAAGAAACTGCTTCTTTTGTTCTTAGTTTCTCTTCTGTTCAGAGAAGCAGGACTTAGTACATCATTTTAAATAAGATTGCATTAAAGAAAAGACCAGACTCCATCAATTTTTACTTCCAGCTGGAACATCCCCAGAGCACTGAACTTTGACTAACTACTCAGATCAAAAAGGGGCAACACTGGTGTCAGCAGTAGGATCCAGGTTCCAAGGAGAGAGATTGTGAGCTGGTATTCCTGTTGAACCAAGATGGAACTGTGATGCTTTGGGGGTCCACCCAGACCTGTAAGAGGTTCTGGCACATCTGTCTAGTAACCCTGGGTGCGTCTGTGCTGTGCAGGTTTAACCTGGAGCTATGACCCCAGCAACATACAGCATAGGGGCCTCACCCTGGATTCCACCAACCTAGTTACTCCTTGCAGAGTGACACCAAAAGCCCTTCCAGTCCCAAGTTTCCTCAAAACTGACATGACACCTTTTAGATACAGATTATGACAACAGTGTGTTGGGGCAGTGAGTGTGTCAGGTCTGATGTAAGTTGTGGTATGGTGTGCCCTCTACTAGTTAGCACTGAGGGACTCCCTGGGTCACAGGAATGTATAATGGAATTACTTGCAGAAATCAGAAATGGCCAGCAGGAATTAAAATGAGACCTAAAACGAGCTGGAGATTTTGCAAAAGGAATTAACAGAGGACCTAAAACAAGAGCTGGAGATTTCCCAGAAAAAGCTCAGAGATGATTTGTAGGTTGAGATAAGATCCCTTTTGGAACAGAAATGACAAAGTGCCTGGACAAACTGGAAACCAACTGCCATGCAGCGAGGCTGAATGGTAAAATAGCTTGATGAGGTAACCAGCAACCTGACTGCCACAGAACAGAAGTTTTTCCATGAAATAGTGGAGACCAAGCAGGCTTTGACCAGTTTGGAACTTGCTAAGAAAGATGAGCTGCAAGGACTTAAGGAGCTGAAATTTCAACTCCAGAAGGAACTTAAAGGGTCACAGACCAAAGTAGAAAGCAACCGTCTGGATGTGGAAGTGACCAATTAGAGGACTTGGGTGAGACTGGATATTTACAACAGTTTTTTACCCTGTTTGTAATCCATAGAGGCGCAGAGGGGAGAGGTCAGGCTGTCCCAGCTCAGATGATGCAAAAGCCTGCTATCTTTGAGGGGAAAACTCCCTGTGAGGCTTATTTGGCTCAATTCAACATTGTAATTCGAATGGCTGGGAAGAAAGACAGAAAAGGGCAGCCAATTTCGGTGGCGCAGCTTTGATGCTGCTGCAGAACTCACACCCAGAAAAGAAAATAAGTTATCCAGACCTGGTACAAGCCTTTGACATGTAGTTTGGAGCTAGCTATCAATCTGAGCTGGCCAGGGCACAGCTGAGAGCTAGGAGAGGAAAATATGAACCCCCACCTCAACTGGCAGAGCACCTGTGGAGGCTTGTGTTCCTGGCATACCGAGACACCAATGAGGCCTTCCAGGATAAATTGGTGATGGATCAATTTATAGATGCTAAGCTGGACTTGAACTTGCAGATCAAGATCAGTAAAAGGAGGCAAAAGGCACTCTAAGAGGCTATGGAATTTGCCACAGAATTTGAATCTTTCCTTGCAGCAGTGCACCAGAAGAGGAAGCAACTAAGCTGATCTCCAAGAGCCCTGTAAGTAGAGCTCTGTGTCTGATGAAAGAGGGGATTCTGATTTCATCCATGACATTATTGAATGATTAAAAAAACTGATAAATTCAGTTTGCAAAAGAAGGCAAAGCTGCAATACTGCAAAAATTAAAGGAAACAGTTCAGTTAAATGCTAGTAATGTGACAAAACTGGCCACAGAAGAAAGGATTGTTATAAACATAAAGTAGGCCAAGACAGACTGCCACAAGTGTCTTGTGAAAGGCAGTCTTCCAGTTTGGGAAAATGGAGAGCACAAAGCTGAAGGGTCAAAACTTGGTAGAATCACAAAGAGCAGCTCCACCGTTTTGTATTGATCTGGGCAGCTGAAGAACAATGGGAGCTTGGCTATTGAGCATGTAATAGGATCTATAAAATGCACAGCAGTGATTGAGACCGGCTCAAATATAAGTTATTAAACCAGACATGCTAAAAAAGTCTAGGGAATCAGGTATCCAAACTGAACCACCTAACTGGACTGAAATTGAGACATTGATTGGGGTAAGGGCACCCATTCAAAAATTGGGTTTGAAGATTGGCCCTTTGGAACTTGAGGAAGAAGTCTGGGTGACTGAAATAGATGAGCTAATAATGGGCTTGGATTTCTTTATAGTTAACAACTGTGTAATCAGTGCCAGGAAAGGTGTCTTTCAAATTCAGCCTGTGGAAGTTCCCTTTAAAGGTATCGCCCAGGTGAGACAAATGGTTTTTTGGAATTGGTTTGCAGTGATCCAATTGTCCTGTCCCTGGGGGCAGAAACCATTATATCAGATACATGCTGTGGTAGACTTCTGACATGAGAAAGATGGGGAGTGGTTGAAACTTATGTTGAAACCCAGTGTCTCAGGGCAATCTTAGCTGCCTAAGCTCTTGTGAATCTGAAATAATAATTGATCCTTGTTCATTTATTGAATGTTTCTGACAGGCAGCAAATAGTAAAAAAGGGAAACCATTGTAGTGGTCAGCAGAGTGTGATTTAGCATTTTCAGAGTTGAAAAAGGCTTTTGGGACTGTTCTTCTCTTGGCTTATCCATATTTCAAACCTCCTTTCATATTGGACACAGATGCTAATGCTTGCAGTTTGGGGGCCAGGATTTCAGATTGGCAGCCCTTCCTTCCCCCAGAATCTGAGATTGTAGCTATGGAAGTTGAGGCTTGAAAAGTTGTTATAGAGGTGAACTCTCATTTGAACAGAATGGGCAGGTTCTGCCAGCAAAATCAAAAGAAACAACCGGCATTCCTCAGGAGCTGCTGAAAGAAGCCCCTTTTGGTGGTTGAAAGAGGAAGTGAAAACTCCCACAGGGGCTTGGATGGGAATAAAATTCAGTTGGGGTTGGTGATGTAAAAACATCTTGACAGAAAGACACTGCACATATGTAGATAGCTAACCTTGTATCATTTTCAGTTTGTTACATTGTTTGTATTTTCTGTTTGGGAATGGGTCGTACTGGGTGTCACCATTTTGGCCGTGGAACGTAAAAACCCCAACAAATCAGTTATATGTGTGAGGAGAAGATGGTATGAGGAAGTCAGTGGAGTGGGAATCTCTTCTTTCCCTTTATTCACTACGGGATGGGGAGAGCTATATTCCAGTGGGGGAAAAATACGTTCTATGGCTGCAAAGCCTGTCCGGACCTGCTGGCAATTCTTTTGCAATGCGGTCAGCCTCTCGGTTGTGCTAACCCATTCAGTTTCCCTGGTGGTCAGTCAGGTGAGGAAATCCTGCACCTTCTAGTGGGAAATGGAGAAGGCATTCTTTGCCCTGATGTCCTCCCTCAGTGCCCCAATTGTTACACGTGTCCGTGAGAGAGGGCAGAGTTACAGAATGTGACCCTGGGGTGGGAATAGGGTTGGGCAGCAGTATAGGAATTACATGGCCATCCTAAAAGGTCTGTCACCTTTCAGGATTGGCATAGCTCATCTGCAGTGAGGAAGATGGCAGGGTGATGCAGCTCTGGCTAAGAGCCACACTGCAGAAGCTACCATGCCAGCATATGGCCTTAGGTGGAAAACTGACATAAAAGATGAATGAACTGAGCCAGCAATATTTTTGAAAAATATCTGTAATCAGATGAGCATTGATTTTGCTGTCCACTGATGTGCTCTTTTTTGTAAATCAAGCAAGTGGTGATATTGCAGCCTTAGGATACACTCTGAGTTGAAACAGTTGCTATTGGAAAAAGGTGTATAGTGATTGACTGGTGGGCATGTAGGCCTGACAGAGGAAGGGTTACCCACTGATTATTCAAGTGAAGTCTGTGAATCGTTTGTACATTTCTAGTGAAAGACTGTCAAATAAAAACAAAACAGGGCTGTGATTCTGTAGTCATAGAACTGTAACTATAAAGCTATGAGGCTCTTTTATATAGAAACTTGTGTCAACTGTGGCATTATACTAAGTTGCATTGCTCAGAAGCAAAATCCATCTTGGATTCTGAACAGAAAAAAAGTGATTAAAAATTATCATAGTAATAATATCATACTTTGCACTTCTATAGCCCTTCAATTTATGGATCTCAAAGTATTTTCAAGTTATATCTTGCAATCTTCCCAGGAAGTAAAGAATTATTATTGTCCCCATTTTGTCATTGAGAAACAGAGTTTTCAGTAATTGACCTGCCCAAGGCCACATGGGAAGTCTGTGGTAGAGCCAGGAATAGAATGATAGTCTGCTGACTGCCTTCCTCTGAGTTAGCCACAAGATTATCCTTCCCCTAGGAAGGAGGGAATGAAGTCTCCTGAGAAACGGCCTTATGGGAGCATAGATAAGTCCTATGAGCATTAGAACTCAAAAGAGAAGTTAAAGAAGGAAAAAGTCGCAACAATGTGCAGAGAAATTAGAATTTGCTAATCCCTTATCTTTTTCACTGCTGGTCCTCCATTGCGTCAATCAAAGCTACTGGGTTAACTGCATCTCTGACTAATTCTGGTCTCCTCAAGTGCATACCCTCTCCAGTCTCAGGCCTAGAGCCATCACCTTTGTCAGGATCGAATCATGCATCCTGGTAGGTCAGCTATGATTACTTTAACAAGTCTGTTTTATGTCCAGATCCTGTAATTCTGTTCCCTCCAGAAGCAATGATACTGGTAACCAGTGACCAGATAACTTTCTTAATGCAAAGTATTATTTATCTGAGACAGAAACATTTCAGAGAAATCAGATTTTAAAACCATAAAACAGGCTATATGCATGTCTAGTTTACCAAAGGTCCACATGGGGATCTTGGTACGTTTAAGCTTCCTATAGACCCTCTTCCCTCTCAAAGAGAGCTGGGGTCTAGGTCACACACTCTCTTCCCTTAACTCACAAAATAGTTCACTCGTCTTGCTTCAGGGAGAGTCTTCTTTAAAAGGTGCTTAGTCCTTTTGATCACCCTCCTTTCCAGAGAACAAGTCACTTTTTAACTCTTTATAGCCCCTTGATCTGCTGGGTCCCAGCATTGCCAAAACAGGGCTTGTCACTTGGTTGGAGACAGGATATAAGGTCCTCAGAGGTAACATTTTGACCGTTGTCTTTTATGTGTGTGTCTGGGACTATTGTGTTGCTTTCTTGATTGCTTTTCCAACAGCCCTCTCAAGCTCGATCAATACATGCAGACAGGAAAGATTTCTAACCCAGTATGCTATAACTTCACTTCACTGACCAGGTCACATAAAATCACATAAATCTGACCAGGTCACATAAATCACAAAATGATTACATATCATTATTCTTAGATTGCTACAAGCAGCTCCTCATCCATTACAGCAGATGTTTGCGCTATTTATTACTATTTCACTGGTATCCAGGGTACTGGCATGTTAGCACATATCTGTTTTTTTCTGCAGAGCAAGTAGGTTTTACTTGGTCATACCTGGCATGTTCAGCAGCAGTTCAACAGCTCTACAAACTCGCCTCCTCTTAGGTGAGTTATCTGTAGAAATTTGCGTTTCAACTTGATTATACTATTTTGCAGTCTTCTCCCCTAAATAAGTACTGTAATTCATACAAAGTTCATTAATAGATTATGACTAAAGTTTCAAGTTATAAATTAGGCTAGAACACAGTCTCGCCTTACTATGAAATTCATTATGTAAGAACAAACCAGTTATTTTCTTCCATACAATTATGAAATGGAATTGTGGTGCCTTTCAACTGCTGCTCACTGCTGATTATTTAGTCTAAGGGTTGCCTATCTAATTTCATGAAGACTAACTCAGACTCTAAAGATAGATTTTCTTCCCAAGTCATAGAAGACTTAGACATAGTTCTCCATACAGACAAATAAGGAAGATGAGTTCTAGCTATTGTTAATTTATTTTGGTTGTTAGTGGAAAGAGGGGCTCTATTATAAATGAGCTCATTATGAGAGGATCACTCATATGATAAAGTCGGTACCCTATTTGCACAAAGTGATGTCTCTAATTGCTCAGACCTTTTTATGGTTTGTGTCTGCTTGAGTTAGAGTTCTTTTGTGTAGATAAAAAGGCTTTTGTAGGAAATCACCTCAGTGCTATAGGACTGTCAGTCTGGAGGGCATCTCCAATGAGATTAATGATGTCTGCCTTAATATAAGAAATCTTTGCATAAATGAGATTATAGATTCTGCAGAAACCTGCCAACTCTTATTCATTTGGAGTAAATATTATCTTTTAATTAAAGTTTTACGGTATCTTGTCCCCAAACTAATGAGATCTACATTGATTTCCCTTAGGAATTAATTTACCTTCTTAATTCTCATTCATTTTGGTAATAGGACTATTTAAATCTTATTCCGACTCTGCACCTTTGTTGAATATACTTGTTTACAACAAAAGGCCACTTTGCCATATTGACATCTTGTTGGTATTTATAATACTCTATTCTCTTTTTTGGTTCCATAAGTATTTGTTTAGTTTGTTACCCAAAACATTTATTACTAACGTCTCCGTTCATCTTAGTTCTACATACTGTGCAACACTTGTCAATAGCTATGTCATTTTGGGATATATTATCTTTGTTTCACACAGAAAACAGATCATTAACTGTGAAGCTAAAAAAATCACAAAGTTAAATAGAACTGCATAGGTAAGAAAAACACACTAAAAGAAGTCTGAAAAGTACATTGTGCAATCACTGAAATATATCAATGGCTCATTGTATGTCTGCACACTCATCAGCTGCTATTTTTCTACAAGGATTAGTTTTAACCAGCATGGATGTTTTAGATTTAGAAGTGAAAATTGCATTACGGATCTTGGATACACATACATATTTAACTAGGCAAAGCTCCAGCATATAACAGGGCTGTGAGAATGGAAGCCAGTACCCGCTTTAGGAACATACTTTACAAAAGTAATATTCTTGGCTAGAATAGAATTATTTTAGTTAATTTACACTTTTTCTTGTTTCATCAAGAATAAAGACAATGGATCTTAAATATCGATCACTCTCCTGTCACAAGTACAGCATAATATAGTCTAACCATTTAAAACACGAATGTTACACTACTGCGGTAAGTCAACCTAAGTTATGCTACTCCAGCTACGTGAATAACGTAGCTTAGCTTGACTTACTGTGGGTGTCTACACTGCACTGGGTTGACGGGAGATGCTCTCCCTTTGATTTACCTTATTCCTCTAATTCCTGGTGGAGTACTGGAGTCGACCGGAGAGCGCTTTGCCGTCGATTTATCGGGTCTTCACTGGACCCGCTAAATTGATCCCCGTGGACATAGCCTAAGAGAGAGAATTATTGAAGGCCACCTTCTGGTGCTAGATGGAATTACCATGATAAATGGAACTGCTGTTGTTTTGGGTTTTATTGTACCCAAGTATATATTTTCTTAAGCCAAAATTATGGAAGACTTTACCCACTTGCCTTTTCTATATCTTCTTTCTTGTATTTTGGTATGTCTGTGTCTTCAACTTTGTGTACAGGTAAGCACAGCCATACAAATGATTCATGATAAATCACTTACTTTAAACATTTTTGACTTTACATCTCATGTAAGAACTGTTGAGATAAATTGATACTTAGAGCTCTGTGAAGCTCAGTGGTTTCTGTTCACAGGGGGTTCAAATCAACCTTTTTCTATTTTAATTCATGTGGGCTTTGTACTCTGAATTTCACTTTGAGATTTGGGGTCAAACGAACAAAAAGATTGAAAGTGCTGATTCAAGTAACTAGTGGGATTTATCTAGTGGGGTTCCACAGAGGTCAGTCCTGGGTTTGGTACTATTCAGTATTTTCATTGATGACTTTGGTAATGCAGTGGAGAGTATACTTATAAAATTTGCACATGACACCAAGCTGGGTGGGGTTGCAAGCACTTTGGAGGACAGGATTAAAATTCAAAACAACCTTGACAAATCTGAGAACTGGTTTGAAACCAACAAGATGAAATTCAAGAAAGACAAGTGCAAAGTACTTCACTTAGGAAGGAAAAGTAAAATGCATAACTACAAAATGAGGAATAACTGGCTAGGTGGTAGTACTGCTGAAAAAAATCTGGCAGTTATAATGGATCACAAGTGGAATGTGAGTCTACAATGTGATGCAGTTGCAAAAAAGGCTAATATCCTAGGGTGTATTAACTGGAGTGTCAGATGGAAGGCAGGAGAGGTAAGTGTTCTGCTCTACTCAGCATTGGTGAGGCCTCAGCTGGAGCACTGGCATCACACTCTCCGAAAGATGTGGACAAACTGGAGAGAGTCCAGAGGACAGCAACAAAAGTTATAAAAGGTTTAGAAAACCTAATCTATGAGAAAAGGTTAAAAACACTCTTTAGTCTTGAGAAAAGAAGACTGAGGGGGGAACCTGATAATCTTCAAATATGTTAAGGGCTGTTATAAAGAGGACTATGATCAGTTGTTCTCCACTGAAGGTAAAACAAGAAGTAATGGGCTAAATCTGAAGCAAGGGAGATTTAGGTGAGATATTAGGAAAAGCTTTCTAACTATAAGGGTATTTAAGCGCTGAAACAGGCTTCCAAGGGAGGTTGTGGAATCCCCATCATTGGGGATTTTAAGAACAGGTTGGACAAACTCCTATCCGGGATGGTCTAGGTTTACTTGGTTTTGCCTCTCTGCAGGGGGCTGGACTTGATGACTTTTCATCCAGCCCTACATTTCTGGGATTCAAAGTTTAACTGGTTTTGAGGGGGAACCATTAATTGGCTTAAGTTCATTGGAAAAGGGCTCAGTCTTGGTCAAAGGGTCAGTTGAGTCTTGAATCTGTATTGTACTCCCAAACTAGCAGAGTTTCACCTGGTCTGATGATTGTAATTAATGTTTCACTCAGCCCTCCTGATAACTTTATCTAAAGTTATGCTGAAGTCCCTACTCAGCTTTTATTTTCTTCTTACTCCATGCAAATGCCTATGGATTTAAATGCGAGTTTTGAGTAAGGATTCTCTTCATTAATTGGCTTTCTGTTAAAAAAAATTCTGCTCCCTCAAAACTCAGCTCACACCATCAGGTACCACACTACTTTCAGATCAAACAGAACAATGCAGCACTTTCTGGACCTGAGTGAAGCCTTTCAGAGAACAGACAGTCACTGAGACCATTAGTAAAAGATTTTATGCCTCGTCTGTTGTAATCTAATCCACACTGTGAGATGAACCTGCTGTCTTCAGATTAATGAGTGGGCCTGATTCTGCTCTAGCGTAAGTGAGGGCTAACTCCATTGAACTCACAAAATGGTACATGTTTGCCCTTGTATGCAGCCAAAATCTCCCATTCTCCCTTAGTGTGTTGTGTACCTTTCCCACCCCAGAAGTTGCTGCACAATACCTTAGATCATTTGAGAGTCATCTTGGAATCTCAGTATATACAATTGTAAAATATTCTTAAACACTGCTGCTTTTTCCCTTGGAACTGATAGAAAAAAATTAAATAAATTTATGGAATATTTTACATGTACCACAGAAACACACATCTTAAGAGGTTCCAAGTCCTACATGATAAACAAGAAACATTTGGATATCTCCATTAGCAGATCCGTTATCAATCATCGTTGCAGAAGCAGAACATACACTGGGACTAACTATAGATAGATTCATCATTGATTTCTACAAGTTCTTGATGATTTTCCACTAATAACGCACTTGCAGATGCACTTCCTTCCATCAAACATGAATTAGAGTATTATCAATAATTTACAAAGAAGCAAATAATGCTTATGTACTGCAGTCAGGGTAACAAATGTCCTTTAGACTGCACCAGAGGTCACCAGCTTGTGACATGTATCTTTTAGGCCATCCATAAGGCTGCAACTACATAAAGCAAGCTATTAAAAGAAAGGTGCAACAAAATTAAATTTGATATTAATCTAAAAAATCTTTGATACATATATTTTATTAGGTTTCCCCAAAACATCAGTGTAAAGTATCTGTTCCCTTCCTCAGGTCACTAGTTGACTACATTAACTAAGTACAATGAAAGTTTACCCCCCCCCCCCCGCCCAAAATCTATTAATTTAATACATAAGAACATAGGAATAGTCAATGTGGATAAGACCCAGTGTTCATGTAGTTCCGTATCCTGTCTTTGACAGAGACTAGTACCAGATGTTTTAGAGGAAAGTGCAAGAAACCCCACAGTAGGTGGATGCAGGATAATCTACCCCTATGAAGCTCTCCTCTGTTTAATATTTAATAGAGATTGGTTTAAGACCAAGTATGAGGTTTTATATCTATTCAAAAATGTTTGTTATCCTTAACTATTGTAATTCTGAATATAAATAGACAATCCTTTGGAATACTGCTAAATTCTTGACTTCAACAACTTCTTGTGGTAATGAGTTCCACAGTTTAATTACTCCTGGTGTGAAAAAGTATTTCCTTGCGTCAGTTTTGAATTTTCTACCTTTTAATTTCATTTGCTCTGTCCTTTGTTCTTGTTTTTACAGCACTGCAGCATAGCATATATTTATGGTTGGTGGAGAGAAAACTGAAACAGGTAAGCTTTCTAAAAAATATTTCTTAAAAGCCAAATCCTGGTTGCAGTGGAAGGGTTTGCCACTTAATTCAATGGAACCAGGCTTTGATCCAAAAGTAGTATTTGTTTAAATGGGCTCCACTGTACTTGTCTAAGATAGCTATTGATTTATAAACAACTTTGGCACCACACATCAAGATATTAGGAAGGAGAGGTGAACTCAGTTCATGACTCATTTCACTGAATAGCGGCTGGATCATTTGCCATTCCCTTTGGTGTTCTAAAAATAAGTGTAGAAGTTGCTGCGTTTGAAAGTCTTCTCTGGGTGGATACATTTTACTTCTTAAATACTGAGAGTTAAATCCTGTCTTGGCTGGCACTGTGAGACAGAGAAGAAATGCTGCCAATGCATAGTCTTCTACTGGCATCCTGACACCTCGAAGGACTGTTCTTTGAAGATGGGAGCAATGCCCTGTGGGGATCACTTTGATGCTCCTCTCACTAATGCTTCTTGCTAGCAGCAGCATGTGCAGTAGCTCACACAGAAGGCTATACATCCTCATAACCCCTGCAACAAAATAGCAGACCCCCCAAGGGAACTTTGTACACAAGCCTGCATGGTAGCAGGCTATTTCTCCTAGCGCTATGTAGAGATCTTACGGTGCTGCTTGCATTGGCATGAGAGGGGAACATAGACTCCCTGGGCCAAATTCTCTGTTGGTTTAAATGGGTGAGACTCCACTGAAGCTCAGCTGAGAATTTGACTGTCCCCTCTTTTGTACCAATGCAGCACAGGGCAAGATTTTGCCTCAGCTGTAATATCAAGAAAACAAAAGTACAAAAAAGCACATCAACACACACCCCATAGGATACAGATTGAATGGCTAACTAGAGTTGATTTACATGTCAGCTATGTGTGTATACAAATTTCATGGCAGTTCAAAACAAAGAAACTATTTTTGGGGCTTGACAGCTAAGTGGTTTACACCAAGTCTGGTCAAATTTGTGTGAAATCCACAATGTGACCAGTCAGAGGCTTCTCATAGTTGTGCATATGTGCTCCTGAACAAGGACCTGACTTCCAGGGGTGAAAATCAGAAAGGTGCCCGGTATGGTAGGAAAATATCTGTGCCTAGTTTACACCATTTGACTGTTTATTTTTACCTTAGTTAGCCTGAAAGAAGGCGGCTGTCACTCCCAAAAGCTTCGAAGTGGTGGTGGTGCTTGCCTAACCCCCATCATAACACTACAGTGAAACTAGCCGTTCAAGAAATGTGTGCATGACCAGATCATCCTAACATCAAAGTCACACAACTACATTCTGTGGCAGTACAAATCCATATAAAATAACTGTTTTCACTGACAGAGAGCAGGATTTTCACATTTTAATAGTCTAGCAGGGGGTTACTCCCGTCCATACAGGGATAAAAATCTAAGGATTTTTTCACATCTAAGGAAGATTACTTTTCTAATAGTATTTGTTGCGACCTTCAACTTCTAAGAGTCTGGAGAAGTACAGGCACATTGCTCAAACACTGAGAATTAACATATATTATAAAACAGGTTGCTTTTCTGAACATTCACTGCAAACCTGCTAGTTACAAAAGATTAGATGCATTTGCAGATCAGTTCCACTCTGTCATATTCCCACTTGCTACGGAGCAATGTCAGAGTCAAGGTTGAAGGTAATTTGAGAGCACAGTGCCCAATTCCCATGCAGTTTTACAAGGACTCAGCTGTTACTATTTAGATTTCAAGTGTACTGGTGAAAATGAGGTATCCTTGCTTCCTCCTTTTTTACATCTAAGTGCTTTTACAGTGCCAGCTTTAGAGATGTGATGAGTTTTCTAGAGTTTTAAATGCACAGTGTTTCGTGAAGATACATTTATGAATAATTTATAATAAACTACCATGAAAGTCAAATGCCAACTGCAACATGAGCTGAGCAAATAATGACAAAAGTTATATTTTATTCAAAAATATAATTAATTTAGATATAGTCACCCAACTCTGTAACTGGAATGGTAAAAAGGCAAGTAATATTTTTGAAAAAATATTGTAAAATTCACTAAAAAAATTATCCAATAATTATTATTCAGCTGGCCTCAAACACAACAACATACCTGCAAACGTAAGATGTATTTATTTCTGTCTTGATTAATAGAAATTAATAAAGTTCACTACGTGCCTGCCTTACATAGTGCATAACAAGAGAATATACAAGTTGCCTCCAGAAGTGGTGAACGCCTACTGTTTACAGAGAAAGGTGATTCTCCCCTACTCCATTCCCAATAATGTGCTAGAAACTGGCTCTTGGCTGTGCCTCCTTTGTGCTGCTCTGATGGGCAATAGAATCAGAGTTCTAGAGATGCCTCTTTGGACAGGGAGGGGAGAAGAGCAGAGAATTTCTTTCAGTCCACTAGAAACCGCACCATTCAGATATAAATTTACCTGGGTAGCTCTTAGATTCTATAGGATGGGTCCTCTAGAAAGCCCTTAGATACATGACCTGCAAACTTCTCCATGCTGCCCTGACAACTTGCCTCAAATCTGATCAGCAGGTATCACCTTTAGGGTTGAGAAGGCATGTTCAGTCTTCATGCATACACACTATTGCCTTCTTTGTTGAGACTATAACTAAGTTCCTAGTTAGTGCTAACTGTATTGTTTGGTGAGGGAGACATGGATACTCATCTATTAGGGATGGGACTGAGACCGTTAACCACATTTCACGTAGGCAACTCAACAGCCACCAGATGGTAACTTTTGGTTACTACCGACTCTGGTATGTGTTCAGACTGGTGACCCAGAGCTGAAAGACTCTTCATCCCATTACCAGTCCTCTGAGCCATCTAGCCCTCCTTGTCCTCCTTATTGCTTTTCTAAACTAAATTATATCTATATAGGGAAATGCAATTTTAAAAAAACTTAACATGATTTAGTTGCTTTCAAAGAGTCATATTGACTGGGCTTGGGAGAACGGGTTGGGCTAGGCATAGATTGGGGACATAATTGATGGGGACAGGTCTGAAGAACCCATCTAGAGCAACCAATTTTCTCCACAGGGGAAGGCTTGACTAGAGAGACTTGCAGTCTAATGAACTGCATCCCACCTGGAAGGGCACTAAGGCCAGCAGTGATAACCAGAGTCAGACTTGTTGACCTTTACAGCTGTATAGGCAGCTAGAAGAAACCCTGCTGAACTACAGTTCAAATGGCTGTCACATTTGCTAGATATTCAAGAAAAAGAATACATATACACACTTTTTGAACATGCTTTTAAAAGTTGATAAGACAGATATAGGCCTATAAATCATCATTGCTTAGATGGACTTAACTATTACATAAAAATTACTATTCCAGTAACAAAACATTTCAGTCTCTTCTGCAGTTTAGTGTCTGTGTCTAGCTATGTATTTATAAAGTGCACAATTCACCTTGGTATGTAGGCATGTAAGGACTACAGATACACTTTACCAAGTGAGAGTCTGCTCTCTACCATTGTTTTATTTGTTGTAAAGTTTCCCTCTTCTCTCTTCCTGTGAGACTATACTCTGCGGCCCTGTTGTCAGCTTGGGGAGAGATTCTCTCTCTTCTATCTCTGCATAATGGGAACCCCAATAATCCGGATTCGGGCTTTTGGGAGCCTGCAATAATATAAACATTTAATGATATTATTTTTACTGCTACAGCTTGAAGAGGTTGTGCTTACATTGTGTTCTGAATATAGCAAGGCTTGGGCTTAGTCTACTCTGTTGTGACAGATTTTCAAAAGATAGGACCCCTCACTGAATTCACTTTGCCTCCTGCAACTTTACAACTTCATCCTCCCCTGTGATTATAGTTCTGTTGGTGAGTTCCTGTCGGAGAAACTGTCTTCAAAATAGCCCAGTCCTAGTCCATTCAGGGCCTTAGAAATAAGGGCCAGGCCATTGAATTTGAACCGCTTCCCATTGACAACAGTTTTAAAGATGTCAATATTGCACCATCATAAATCCTCCTGAAATAAAATATTGTTATGTTAGCAATTCTATCTAAAACTAATATAATAGCTATTAGTAAATTTTCATGCAATTTACCTATTTAAAAGTGAACTATAGAGGCACCAGATAAGTCAGGAGATTGGCAATAGGATAGTGAATATTTTACCTAAAAATTACCTAATCAAATTCAGCCAAGATGGATTATAATGGAAATAATCTATTTTATGATGGCTGTTCGGTAGCCTAAGTGAAATGAAGAAGTGGGGTTTTTACCCACGAAAGCTTATGCTCAAATAAATCTGTTAGTCTTTAAGGTGCCACTGGACTCCTTGTTGTTTAAGTGAAATGAGTTAGTTAATGTAGTTCCTAGGGATAGATGTCTGCATCATAACTTTATTGGCAGTCTCAGAAGAGAGCTCAGAGTCTGAATGGATAAAGTTACTGAACTATCCTCTCACCCTGTATAAGCAATTCCTCCAGGTAAGGTTTAAGGAACTCTGGGGTTTGACAATGTGAGGAATGTTGGACTGCTGCCCACCATACTATGGCCACTTTGTAAGTAAATATAAGACTTCTCTCTCCAGGGCCATCACTCTGGTAACTTTCACAAATCCTAAATTCATTCACTGTTTATTTCAGTGCATTCTCTAAAACAGGTGAAACACCATATATAAACTATATGTATGTAATCACATCACATTGTTTATTGTATCCAAAAGGCAGAACAAGAGAAAAAAATAAGTACAGACCAGCATACATGAACTATTGTCACAAATCATGGGTGATAAAGAGTCATCAGAAGTGCATGTAAGATAAGAGTTAGGAGACATTACAATTCACCAAGAATTCTTATGGTTTAATTTAGTTAGGATTATTTAAAAAACAATTCTCTCTTTTCCTTTCTCAGTCCAGAATCCATTCCACCCTCCAAAAGCAGCATGAAGGAACTAAAATAGAGAGGAAAGTAGATCAATAAAGGAAACTGAAGCTCTCAATGGAGATTTGTAAGGTTCAGGATGAACAGTGCCTTTTAGGATTTCAAGGAAGTGAGGTCATGGGGGCAGGTATAGGTATGACCTGATACCTGACTGGCAGCAGGAAAAGAAAGAAGCACATGGGGAGAGCTAGTTAGCAAGAACTTATTTTTTGGACTATTAAAGACCTTAATTTGTGTTCATTGATTTGATATTCATGCCCACATTGTGCATGGTGCATCTGAATTCATAGCCAGCCTGTCTGATTTGGAAGCATATTTAGTTTCTCCCTCAGCTGACAATGGCTCACAAACCAAACTTTTGTAGAATATAGATATATTTTGGGTATATTTATATTGGGACCAGTCTTGTAAAATGGTTTTAATCAGTAAGATTTGCAAAGTTGTCCTTATTCTTTCATGGTTAGTAATAGACCAATATTTCTTTCTAATGTTATTGTCTGCCCTCCTGTATTATTTCTGCTGGCTGAAGTATCTGCCTTACATTGACAGGAAAATGAATAATTTATTTAATCATTCATAGAACAAATAGGATATGGGGAGTTTACACAACCTCAATCATGCAGTCTATCTTAAGTCATGTCCACAATATTCAACTATTAAGACCCCAAGGATTCAGACTCTGGCCTTAAGCAAACTATACTTGCCTATTTAGAAGCAGACTCAGTGTGCAGAGTGAGTTCACTACCATCCAAGACCCTGCCTTAATATCAGACTTGGTAATTCACTACTGATTGTAGTAATGGTGGAAATTGTAGTGTAAACAGGACTTGGGTGTTTTTACTGTATTGTCTAAGGTGCTAAAAATGCCCAAGTCCTGTTTACACTAAGCTTCCACTGTTGCTACAAATGGAGCTATAGCACTGGTGAATTATGGCTATGAAGTTTCCTTGTGTAGACAAGATCCCAAAATGGTGCGGACTCCCAAATGTCCATACAGCAACCATATGCCAGGCTCATCCTTTGACAGCATTAAAGATGACTGGCACAGGAATTTTACAAAGTTCCATTAACTTTAGAATGCTTGGTGTTTTGAATGTTCCCAGTAGTCAGGCACAGCAGGATACCCAGTGCACTGTTAACATTTAACTGCATCATAAGACTTAAAGGACAAGAAGATACCATTTAAATTAATTTAAAGCCCTCTCCACCTAGCTATTGGGGCTATTCAGCAGGGTACATTTAAAACTATAGAATTTTGTACAATTACTGTATTTTGTTGGTTACCTGTATCAGTAATCTGCAAATGGTGCTATAAAAATCTAACTGTAGAATGATGCGCTCATCATCCCAAATGGTGTCTGGGGAACTTCAGCACAAGGTTTTAAACAACTTCTTTTCCTTCTATTGCAGGTTTAGTGATAGCTATTCCCATTCAGTTGCCAGACCCAGTTCCCTATTATGATTCAACATGGACTTTGCGGTTGATATTTCACTATAGATTGATCATCAGTAGCAAAGGAGCCCTGCCTATACAGGTACATCCCATTTTTTCCATTACCGAATGGTTTTATAACTTTTCAAAATACCCTGAAGTTGTCAAAATGCAATTATAAAACAAATAAATCTAATTCAAAATAAAAACATTAACAACGTTATAGAACTGTGTAATATTGGGCTGAACATGGCTTGGAAATTGAACATTATTATTATTTATAAAAGACATGCCAGTAAATTAGAAAGAGGACAATGCCAAATAGAGAACTTTTGAAAATACTCATTTTGACCACTGCTTCTCTGACAATTAATGCAGTTTCTCTTCATTTAGTTGCAGGAGACTTGATACGTTTAAAAGTAAACAATTATTTTAAACCTGTCCCAGTGAGACTTGTCCCAGTCTCACTGTTGTTAAAAATGGAAACTGCATCTCAACATATTTTAATCCCCTGATAAAATGTATAATCTACCCAAAGGTAGATCTCTATAACGTCTTTTTGAACAGGTCTGGGTTATTGAGAGGTAATATTGAAAAAGTGACTGCATTTGCCCATGGCTTGATGCAGGTTATTTCCAGGTGATTTGTCCATAGATGTTAGGTTTACATTTCTCTTTCTTTAACACAAATATTTTCACTACAGATGTGTTAGGTACTTCAGAAGAGCCATTTTTTTGCATTTAATTATGTAGCTGATTGGTATGTTGCTGGACAATGAATGGAAATTCAGATTTTGTTCTGAAATACACTAATTGGTGTTCACTAGAGGGAACAAAAAATGATACCAAAACTTTAGTACTGCTTTCCCTCATTCTCCCCAAAATATTATGACTTTAGATTTAATTTGTTCATAAATTGAATGCTACCCCAGATGTGACTAATCTTTCATTAGCAACGTGTTTTAAAGAGCAATTTGGATAACTGAAAACTTTATATTCTGAAACACTCTCTCCATCTAGTTTTGAGAACTGCAGAGACCATTTTAGTCTTCTTCAATATACTGCTGTACAGGTGCACACAACAGTATATGAATCATTTCCCATTAATAGGTCATACACAGAGCTGACCCCTCTAGAATGCCAAACATTTTAAAACTGTTTATGAAATGCATTTCTTTAAACCAGCTGAGAATCTGCACGTTTGAGTTTAAAAGGGATAGCAGTACTATTTATCATACATGCTTATTGAATCTTTACGAGCATGATGGCAGTGGGAAAAGGCAGAAGTAGAGTTAAACCCAATGTTTCTTTCTATTAAAAAATATAGCTTCATATATTTTCATTCTAGTTTGTCTGACCGAGACATGCGTTGTACTGGTGAGGAACAGGGTAAGGGCCAGGGCAATGGGTGAATGTACAGTTCAGCACATCTCTTCAGCAGCCTCTGCTGGCAGGATGCATGCAGAAACCCAGATTAAAAGCTGCTTCTCCCTGGGAAGACAGTAGTAGCACTAACACAGGCCCGACTTTGAGCTGAATCCCTCTTGGGGAGCAGGAGGCCTTGATGACCACAGGAGATGTAATTTATATCGTCCTGCTGCAGCACTAGTAAATTTGGCCCTAAGCCTTTCCCCATTCTTTGACAGTCTCATGTCTTCGTTCATCCCTAAAGTGCTACCTGTATACAAATTATTCTGAATATTGAATACATGTAACTCACAATGAATAAAAGGGGATAATGAGTGAGAGTAAAGCATGTATCTCCATTCAGATGAAGCTTGTGTTCTTCTTACAACTCACATTTACTTTTTAAGAGATGTTAACAGTAAAACAATTTTACAGGAGATTTTTCTTAGCATCATGAAGAAATTCTGGTTGAAGTTCCCTGTAATTCACTCAAGCCACAGGACTGCCCATCAGCCTTTCTTGCCGAAGAGCAACCAATCTCTGGAACCACTTTTCCTCTGCTTCTGCCTTCTCAATGAATAGCTGTAGAGGGGGAGGGAAGACAACTAATTTTAACCTTCTGTTGTTGATTGGGTTTTGATAATATCGTATTGATACAGATATTGCATATTTCACTGCTGTCAAAAACAAAAAAGGCAACCAAACAAGGAAATTAAATACAAAATCTATGTTAAAAGGTTGAGATTTTAATCATACGAAATCAGGAAATTTAAAGTTATGGCTTCTACAGCAACTGCAGCTCTGTCATATTGTACAGCTAGTACATCTATATTAAACATAGGCAGTCTAATACAGCAAAATACTATAAATGCCCCATATGTATCTGAATTAGTTGCTGTAGTTTGTTTCCTTTACTTCTACATGACTGAAATTTTAAATATAAACACTGCATTAATATAGTTCTTTGAATTAAATACAATCATCCTGTGGCGTGGATGGAAGTAGAAAACCACAGCTGTGTGCTGAAATAATGGCAGAACCTTGGAAATATCCATTAGCAGGGCTAAAAAGCACAAACATGAAATTCCACTTAATTAGGAGTGCATAAAATGTGTGAGCCAACTTTCACTTTGATATTTTGGATTGAGGTGGGATTTTATAATGTGCATGAGGTCAGATAGAATTCCCACAGCCAGAAGTCAGGCCCGGTCACATGGGAAAGTTGTACTGGTTTAATTAGTTTTTAAACTAATTTAGTTAAACAGGTTCAAACTCTTGTGTGGACACTCTTATTTCCATTTAAAAGTTTCCACACAGGAGTTTGAACCAGTTTAGCTATATTGATTTAAATTCACACCTTAGTTTAAACCAGTGCAACTCGCTCATGTAGATAAGCCCCTAGAGTTTTTTGAGTGTGGTATTCAGAGGGTATGTTAACACAATACTGCAATATAAGCCTGGGCTTAGGCTCAAGCCCAAACCCCATTTCTGTCTACACACAATTCTGTCTGACTCAGGCCATCAGACCCTCTAGCCCAGACCTGCAAGGGGGCTGGGTTCGAGCTCGAGTCCCACAGGACTCAAGCCCAAACTTCTCCGTCATTTAGCATGGATGCAGCTTGGGTCTGGGCCCTCCCAGACTCAGGTACTGACAGTCTGCCAACACTATCCCACAATCCCATGGGAAGTGTCCTTTGTCCTGCCTATCCCAAGACTATCCAGTTAACTCCCAGGAAATGGAAACAGCCCCCGATTCAAGTACAGCTGCTCGGCATTTAAGCTTCATTTTATCTACTGAGTTGCAAGCAGAGTGAACCTTCTCCTGCATTTGTGATGGCTACTGACAGGAAGAAGTCTTTTGTCAAGCACTGCTACCTGGTCATGAGAGCACAGTCAGATTTTGGTTAATCTCTAGTCTGAGGTGAGCAAAACATTTGACTTAGCAAGAGTTCCAGGAATGATTACATGTACCAGAAAATAGCGAAGAAGCCGGCAGTGCTGGGGATTCACCAAGCTGGTGACCAGTTTATGGAACAGATTAAGTGACTCGAGAATGACTACTGAACAGACAGGGATAAGAATCACACCTCTGGGAACTCACTGTCATCCTGCCTCTTTTACAAGGAGTTTGACTGGGTGCTGGGTACTGCACCAAGCACTGAGCCAATAGTCCTTCACAACAGCCCAGTCAACCTGTATGGCAACCTTCTGACCCCAGAATCCAGTATCAGACTGGAGAAGAGCCAGCAAGTGCTGGACCAACCTGCCAGAGTGACTCTGGTGCTCACGCTGGTTCCCAAGAAGGCTTTGCTGCTGGAGCAGCTGCAGCAAATCCTAGGTCTCTCTTTGGAAGAGCTTTTTGATGACTTCCCCCCAGAGGAGCAGCTCACTGTGGAAGCAGCAGCAGAAACACAAGCAGAAGTAGCCCCTCAGTCTGGTAAGTTTCTAGCTCCACATCTGTTGTTATTAATAAAAGGATGGGAGGAATTTCTGGTTTATGACCCCATGCAAAATTTATTTATTACAAGCCACAGGCAGCAGTATGTATCCACGTTGGAGCCACCCCCTCTTCCCCATATCACCGCATGGAATTCAAAATGGAGACCAGGAAGCGCATGCAACAGCGAGACAAGTATTTATAATTACATTTTTACTACATGCTCGCACATTCTTACGGAGTTGTGCTGGAGTGTTAAAAATAAGAACCTTATATTCCCTCCCCCTTTTAGTATGCCATGCAATACACATCGGCCATGCCAAAATGTAATGAGCTGCCAGTAACTAGTAAACTGTCCAGGGTGAGGGGAGGTTAAATGTAGTCCATGGGTGACAAAATCAATGTCTGAAATAGAGCTGGGGGTTGCATGTAGTCCAGAAGTGGGCCAGGAGGGGTGAAGACTGTTGTTGTCTGAGAGTCCGTATTATCATTTGTGTTTGTATGTAGTCCTTGGATAGTTGCCTTCAGAGCAGCCTGCACCAGAAGCCTTATGGAGCTGTAGGGAGGTGCAGTAATCCATGCATATGCTAATGCAGCATCCTGTTGATTTCCCCCTGAATTTGGACCTGATCCCAGGTGCTGATAAACTTTTCCTATAGTACGAACTCCAGAAAGGTAGTCAAATTTCAGGAAAGGACATATTTTCCACTGTCACCTCACCAGCCCACTCCACTCATAGGTATGCTGCTCAGTCACCATAACTTTGAAAACCTCTGTGGCATACACAGCTGTCTTACCACTGGTGGCTCAGAATAAAATGTCCCTTTGCCATTGTGGAACCTCTAGAATTGTCTAGAATGTCATTCAGAATGTGGAATACCTGAGGGGATAGAGAAGGCTTAGGTAGTAAGCTGCACCCCACCCTGCCTGCTAAAAAAAACAAACCCAGGCCCACCTGGTTTACAATTTTTAAACAAAAAACAATTGTAAATTCTCATTGTTTGAGCAGTCTTTTCACTATGATTAACTCAGTTGTGTCCAAAGAGTTTCTCGGAACTGAAGCATTCCTCTCAGAATATATTAAAGTTCAGTTTTACAAAGTATCATTTTCTGGCTTTGAGATTCCACAAGGCACAGTTGCCTGCAGGGGCACTGAACTTGTTTTGAAGTGCTGAGACAATGGAGCACTGTTTGATGTTTATTTTTAGGTCCTTCCACCTTTGCTGGTCTTTCCACCTTGGCAGCACAGGCACATGCCAGCAGGTCCTTGGAATTCAGATCTGACACAGACCAGGCCAAGCAGCAGTATATTTCATTGAGGAACTTATGGTGGATATTCTGGACAGGGCCAACAAGAAGGTGCAATACCAGAAGGGGAGAAGGATTTGCACAAAGTGGAAAGGCACAGACAGGCTGCAAAGCGAGAAGACAGAATTGAAGCACACAAGGAGAGACTCACAGCTCAGTTTCTGGAGCAGGACCTTCTGCCATGAGAGGAAGATTCAATGCAGCAGAAAGACCTGTTCAAGAAACTGCTTATGGCTGTAAGAAGACAGGCTCCTGCTGTGCCCATGTACACCATGGCATCATGTGCTGCAAACCAGGAACAGTTTAGACAATTCCAGGTTTGGGTAGCCCATGGAAGTGAAATTTAACAGCGGGTGGACTGGCCAAAACTACCCCATGCAGGCCCCCATCCTGTGCAGCAGTGCCAATGCAAGCGAAATGTGCAAGGAAGGAAAAGGAGAACGGGGGCCCAGGAGACATGCAACATTAGAGAAGAGAATGTATTTATTAGCAGTGCTTTCACTGTTTTCACCATTATATCCATGGCTTATGTTTGATTAATGGTTTTGGTGTTGGTTTATTACTGTGCTTTGATTTGCTAATAGTAGCTGGTCTGCCTGGCAACTGTGTAATATTGGTTTTGGGTTTTTTTACATCCACATTAATAAAATAAAAGCCTTTATTTGTGAACAACGTTTATTACCATCACTGTATCACATCATATAAAGTGTATTTCAAATAATAAAGATAGACACATGATAACTGGGACGTATCCAAATACTGTATCTCAAAACTTGTATCTACATCAAGCCATACTGTAAATCCACAGTTATTGCCACATGCCCCCTATTGGTGGGAATTGTGTCCCAGCCTGTCCGTGATGGTAGACTCCCGATAGGCAGAAAACCCTGGCATCATGAAATTTTCCAGTGCAGCCTACACTGGTGTCCATAAATCGGCCTCTGTGGTCCACAAGGACCTGCATAACAATGGAGTAGTACACTTAGCGGTTATGTACTCATGTGTTCCTTGAGGAGGGTGAACTATGGACACACTAGTCCAATTAATGGCCACAATGCAGTTTGAAAACCCCTTTCTCTCAAAATCAGCAATTTCTTCAGGGACATTGTTTGTACACACCACTTTTGGGTAAATCACTTGCCTCATTGCCTCAGTAACCTCCACCCTCACTTTATCCACAGTTGACTTGCCAGCACCAAACTGGTTCGCAGTTAGCAAATTGATCTTTAGCAGTCTGGAGTAGCCAGCTCCCAGAGAGTTATAGCAACCTGCTTCTGGACTAGTATGGCCACCCTCATGTATGTGTCCTGATGCTGGAGATCAAAGCAAGCCACTTACAAAGCTCCAAAAATGTAGCTTTCTTCATGCAAAAGTTTGGGAGCCACTACTGGTCATCCCATGTCAGTATGCACTTGTGGCCCTGCTCCAGAAAGACAGGTGTACGTAGGGGGATCAGCAGCTATACCAAGAGTCCTGAGCAACATCAGCCCGTTTGAGACTTCCATGTCTGTATCATCGTCCTCTTCCAACAGGTGCCTTCAGTAGTCAGAAAACGTCCACAGAATGTCCACTAGCATCTCATGGATGCTCTTCCAGTTTCCCGAAACAAGAGTGAAAGCCCAAGCAAAAGAAGCTCTTCAAATGGTGACTCCTCCATGTTGCTAGTTCTGGTTGCTGAGAGCATGTAGACTCAAAAGATGGCTCAGCAGGGGATGTTGGTGGGATGCGACAGCTTTCTGTAACATGCAGGGTGAACAGTCAAGTTTTCCCACACTGCACTAGGAACCAAGGGCTAGAGCAGCCACAGTTGGAAAGGTCACAAGGAAGCCAGGAATATGGTAGTTTGACTCGGGTCTGTGTCCTGCAGTGTGGATGCGAGGGCCCAGTTTGGGGCCCAGGTCCAGAAATTGTAAACCTAGAGTCAGAATTAATGTAGATGCTCAAGCTCTGGGGTTACAAACCCAGGGTCTGTGGACTTTAGTCCTACTAACGCTGGAGTTACACTGCAGTGTAAGCATACTCTGAATCACACTGGTTCACCAACTCAAACCACAGAAACTTGCAAACAATTTCCACTGACTTTTCATAGATTTGCACAGGGATTTAAATTGCATTAATGGCTTTAGGAAATCTCTACACAACTCTGAAAATGTAGGAATTTTTACGGGACAGTATTTGATTCATCCATTGGTTGTATTCAGTGTAATCTGTATATTTCTCGCTCTCATTTTATATTGTATATTAACTGGACACATAATTTAGAATGGATAATTATTATCTGATGGGTTAAAAAAAATGATCAATGATTCATGAAGAAGCAGGCCAAAGAGATTCCGGTTGAGATTATTCAACAGCGGTAACTTTTCAAATGGATTGGGTCATACTTTTCTCTATGGAATCTTAAAACTTCCATGTTTTCATCACACCCTTTCTATGATTTTTTCTCTAAAGCTACTGCAGCTTCTGCCATTCTCTGCTCAGGCATCTCATGTAACACAACAGTAATATATACATCCTGGATAAAGGTAAGTTAAAAGATATGTTTTGTTTTTTTTAGGGCAGACTGTCACTCATTCACTTTAAAATTTCACTTTCACTCAGAACCTTGTTGGGCCCATCTCCTAACACTTCACTATTTTAGATTATGCGGGTTGTGTAATCTTTTTCCAGTCAATGGTGAGCTCATCAGTAAATAGTCTTTGGAACCTAGAATCTTTGACAAGCAACACTGCAAAAGTATTCGGTCATGTGACCTTGACTCCACCTAGTAGACTTTGTTATTTCAAGGGTTCAATAAATATCAACACACTTACATTTGGATGTGCTAAAGAGTTATCATCTTGGTACTTTATGGCAGTAGGAATGTTGCCAGGCGCTATTTCTTTTTCAGTATTAGACAGATCGACAGTTCCCACTCCGACAGTTGCAGGTTCACATTTTAGTTCACCAGCTTCTGTTGACTAAAAGGAAAAAAACCCACATTTGGATGCTATCAAGGATGTAGAATATTATTCCTGATAAACATCCAAGCATTGTAATATAACTTTGTATTCAACTTTCTTAACATGTTCAGATTACAACCATTAACTAACTAATCCACAAAACAATAATCATCATCTTCATACTTTTCAAAATGGATAACAGGAACTGCCTGTGCGTGTCAGACTGGTAATATGAAGTGAGGGAGAAGCACTGCCAAGTAGGGAAGTGAAAGAGCAGAGCCGCAGTTTTTTTCCATAGAGCACACTTATTCAAAAATTGTGTGAAACTTTTAAAGTAAATACATATTTGAAACGACAATAATCATAGAATCATAGAAGGTTAGGGTTGGAAGGGACCTCAGGAGGTCATCTAGTCCAACCCCCTGCTCAAAGCAGGACCAATCCCCAATTTTTGCCCCAGATCCCTAAATGGCCCCCTCAAGGATTGAACTCACAACCCTGGGTTTAGCAGGCCAATGCTCAAGCCACTGAGCTACTCTTTTCAATGGAACACTCAGTGACAATTAAAAACATTCCATTATCTCAATGGAACACTCATTTGCTTATGCACTTCCTCTTATAAAGGGAAAAGTGTGTGGTTTCTGAACAAAGACAGAAGCCTGGTCCACACTTAAAAATTAGATCGACCTGTGTTGCGTAGGGCTATGAAAAATTTTGTACTGTGAGCACCATAGTTAGGTTGAAATAAACACCAATGTTGACAGTTAAGTCGACAGAAAAATTCTTCTGTCGATCTAGCTACCGCCTCTCAGAGAGGTGGATTCAGTATGGACAGGGTTTTCCCCTTGATGTAGGAACCATCTACGCTATGTGCTATAGAGGCATAGCTGCAGCTGTGCCGCTGTAGCACTTGTAGTATAGACATAGCTTCAATGGCCAGAGTTAGGTCACAATTTTAAAACCTGGATGTCTTAAGTCATATTTAGGCACTGAAATAAAAGTGGCCTGACTTTCAGAGTCGCGGAGCCCTCTGAATATCAGGCCACTTTTATTTTGGTGCATACATATATTTTTAGGAGTCTAGCTTTAAAACTGTTTACCCTTTATATAAGTACGAACATAAACTACTTTATTGCCTTTGCATGATGATTTGTCTAGCCCTCGCCCCTCCCTTTTTCTTTACACCTTTCTGTTCTGACATAATGACTTTTTAAAAAAATGTTCAAAATAACCAAACTCCTAAGCAGGGCCTTGACCATCTTGCCATTTCAACAATGTATTTCACCTCATCCTAAGCTCTCACGCACTTCCAGTCCTGTCACTCATCCTTACTTCAGCATCAATTCAAGTATCTATGGACATGTTTGAACGCTGGTACTGGGAATGAGGATTGCCAATGTGATGTGTCAAGGGAAATTGCATTAATGCTGCAGCTTCCACCTGCCACCCCAGGCGGCTTATACACAAAGATAGGCTATTGACAACTTACCTTTTTGACTTCTTTACTTGATCTGAATGTCTGTGGAACAAAAGAGTCACTTTCAATAGCTTCAATTTCTTTTACTCGTTTCACTTGTTCTACCAAAGTGGCTTGGTCTACAAAAGAGAGTCATAATGTCAGTATATTTCAGTGTAAGCTTATGATCAGTGCTGTGCCTAAGCAATACTATCTCTAGATAGTTTACTATTTATGAAATATGTACTAGCTTCAATGAAAGCTAAAATATTCTGTTACAAAGAAACATTCCTGCTTTATTAAGAACAAGAAGAGTGATTAAGCTGTAATTGCTTTATTCATGATGCTGAGATAAAAATTTGCTACTTACACGTTAACAGTGCCAGAACTGCAGTGTTTGGATATATTGAAAAAAACAGGGATTCTGGAATAGTGTGAATTTGTAACAAATGTCCGTTAAAAGAGAAAGTTACTTACCTTTTAATAACTGGAGCTTCTTTGAGATGTGTGGTCCCTATCTGTATTCCACTATGGGTATACATATACTCTATGCGCCCAGAGCCAAAGAATTTTGAAAGGAGTGTCCATTGGTCTGCAGATGCACCTTGGTTCACCTCATGCCTCTAACTGAGGAGATAAAGGGTAGGACAGACCAACCACCTCTCCAGTTCCTTCTCCACCTTGAATCAGAGAAGATCTGAAGCAGAAGAGAAGGAGGGTGGGTAGTGGAATATAGATAGGAATATAGATCTCCAGTTACTATAAGGTAATTCTCTCTTCTTCGAGTGCTGGTCCCTATATGTAAGTCCAGTGTGGGTGACTGACAAACAGTACTCAAATAGGAGGAGGATGCAAAGTCATAAATGGCAGAGCCGAACAAAAGCACTGTTCCAACAGATGCATCAGCAGAGGAGTCCTGTACCAAGGCGTGAGTGCCTAGCAAATGTGTGGACTGAGTTCCACATAGCTGCTTGCAGATGTCAAGTAGAGGCACCTCTTGAAATGATGCCATAGATGTTGCTTGTGCTCTTGTGGAATGAGCTCTTACCCAAGGAGGAGCGGGAAGATTAGACAGCTGATAGCAGAGCAAAATACAGACCGAGATCCATTATGAGATTCTCTGAGAGGATATAGCCTGACCCTTTTCACTACTGCAACAAATAATCTAGGGGGATTTCCTTATTGTGTTCGTTCTCTGCAGGTAAAAGGCTAAGGCTTGCTGAATGTCAAGGGAATGGAACCTTCTTTCTTCTGAGGATGTGTGAGGTTTTGAGATGAACATAGGTAAGTGGATAGATTGGTTCAGGTGAAACGCAGACTATTTTGGGGGTGAATTTAGGGTGTAAACACAATGAAACCTTGTCCTTATGGACTAGCTTAAGGAGGATCCACCATCAATGCCCAGGCTCATCAATCCTCCCAACTGAGGTGATGGCTACCAGGAAATGTGACCTTCATTGAAAGGGAACACATGAAACAAGAAGCTAATGGTTCAAAAGGAGGCTTAGTAAGTACGGAGAGAACAAGGTTAAATTCCCATGGAGGAATAGGTGCTTTTTTTTTTTTTTTTTTAATAGGCAGAAAAGTTCTGATTAGGGCTTTCCAGAATCTGCTCATCAGAGGGTGTGCAAAGATTGAGTAGTCCTGTGAAGGCAGATGGTATGCACTGACTGCTGCCAGGTGGACCCAAAAGGAACTGACAGACAAACCTGCAGTCTTCAAGGAAAGAATACAGTCCAGAATGAAAGCAATAACTGTGGCTTCTGGAGAAATGTCTTGGATGCATCCACATAGTGTAACACTTCCACTTGGCTAGGTAACATTTTCTAGTGGAATCTTTCCTACTATTAGAAAGGATGTTCTGTACAGCTCCTGAACACAATTGCTCTGAGAACAATGCCCATCCAAAAACCAGGCTTTGAGATGAAGTGGACATGGGTTAGGATGCCTGATCTTTCCATTCCCTTCAGTCACGAGACCAGGAAATGTAGGAATAATGATTGGTGCCCAAGATGACATGCGTAGGAGGTTTGGGAACCATAACTGTCTGGGCCGTTTGGGGGCAGTGAGAATGACTCATGCCCTGGCCTGCCGAATCTTGCACAAAACTTGAAGCAGGAGTGGCAGTGGAGGTAAGGCATAGTTCAGATGGTCTGACCATGGAAGGAATAGAGTGTCGCCCTGTGAGTGGTGACCCAGGCTCCTTTGGAACAGTATAGATTGCACTTCCTGTTTGCTAAGGAGGTGAACAGGGGTCCCCCACAAAGAGTGAAAATATTGTTTGCCAGAGAGTCTTGAAGCTGCTGCTTGTGATAGACAGCAAAGTGTCTGCTGAGAGACTCCGCTAGCACAGTGTTTCTCAACGACTAGTCCCTAAAATCTCCCTGACACAGTTTAGGAAGGCAACAAGTTGGTCCCTGGTATCAAAAAGGTTGGGAAACTCAGCGCTAGCACATTCTGGTTTTCTGGGAGGTTGACTGCTGACAGGGTAATCTGATTGCTGATGCACCAGTTCCACAGACCGAGTGCTTGTGGGCACAGGGAGGTGGGGTGGAATCTAACTCCTCCTTGTTTGTTGATGTAAAAGACAGTTGTAATTTTGTCTGACATCATGAGGGCATGGTAAATAAATGGGAGGAAGGTTCTGCAAGCCCTTTGAACTGTTTGTAGCTCTAGAACATTGATGTGTTTCCTAGACTCTCGAGGTGTCCAGGTGTACTGTTATCCATGCGAGCTCCGCAACCAATAGAGATGTGTCAGTAGTGATTGTCCTGTCTGGTGCAGAGGCAAGGAAGGGAATACTGACACAAACCCGATGGGGATTCTTTCACCATGACAGGGGCCATATCACTTTGGTGCGAAGAGTCACTGTGGTGGCCATGGACTGTCAGTTTGGCAAGTACACTGTTTGAAGCCACTCATGTAGGCAACAAAGGTGTAGTCTTGGAAAAGGTGTGACAAGTGCATGAGGCCACATGGCCTGGTGGGGGGAGAGAGAGGTCTCAACAGGCTCTCTGGTAGGGCTGTAAACCAAACACCCTTGCCCTGCCCCTGTCCTGCCCCCCTCTGGTGACTCCATCCCCCCTCACTCACTCTCCCCCACCCTTGCTCACTCGCTCATTTTCACCGGGCTTGGGCAGGGGGTTGGGTTGTGGGAAGGGGTGAGGGCTCTGGCTTGGGGTGCAGACTCTGGGGTGCAGGGTGGGGATGAGGAGTTTGGGGTTCAGGAAGGAGCTCCAGGGTAGTGCCGAGGCATTCAGAGTGCAGAAGAGGGTGCGGGCTTTCGGAGGGAGTTTGGGTGTAGGAGGGGGCTCAGGGCTGGGCAGGGGGCTGGGGTGTGGGAGAGGGTGTGGTTCCCAGCCAATGGGAACTGCGGAGCCAGCACTTGGAGCAGGGGCAGTGTGTGGAGCCCCCTGGCTGTCCCTACACCTAGGAGCCGGACATGCTGGTCGTTTCCGGGAGCCATGCAGAGCCAGGGCAGGCAGGAAGCCTGCCTTAGCCCCATTGCGATGCTGACCGGACTTTTAGCGGCTTGGTCAGCAGTGCTGACTGGAGCTGCCAGGATTCCTTTTTGGGCGTTCCAGTTGAAAACCAGATGTCTGGCAACCCTATTCTCTGGGGTGGTTTATGATCTAGTCTATAATAACATTCATAGCCTGAAACCTGTCTCTTGGCAAGTAACCCTTTCCGTGATGGAATTTAAGGATGTCCCAATGAAAGCCAAAGTCTGTGTAGGGGTGAGAACGGATTTTTCAGCATTTATGTTGACCCACAGAGAGAAGTTGTAGCATTGTTGAAGTCGACGCCTGAGTCTCTTGACATGACCTGGTGACAAGGAGCCAAACGTTGAGGCAGGGGAAGATGGTGAAACCACGGCATCCTATATAAGCTGCTACTACAGAAAACACCTTGGTAAAGACCCTGGGGGCAACCGCAATGCTGAAAGGGCATACTCTGTACTGGAAGTGGTTGGAGCAAACTATGAATTTGAGAAAGCGTCAGTGAGTTGGGTGAATGTAGATGTCCTTCATGTCGAGAGCTGTGAACTATATGTCTTTCTGCAGGGATGGAATTATAGATGCCAACATGATCATGAAAAATTTGAAAAGTGGTTGAGATGGCAGAGGTTGAGAATGGGTCTCCAACTGCCTCTCTTTTTGTGGACTAGGAAATATGTTGAGTAAAAACCACTCCCTTGGAATTGAAGAACCACCTGCTTTATCATTCAGTGCTGTAAGAGACATTCCTCTTCTTGATTGAGAACATTCTTGCAAGGGTGGACCCCAAGACGGGGTGAAGAAGAGGTTTTTGGAGAGGGTAAAAATGCAAACTCCATTGTATAGCCAGAATGGATGATGCTGAGCACTCATCTGTCTGTTATTGCACTCCAGGTGTTGAAAAAGAGTGCTAGACAACCCCCAAAGGGTGTGTGGGAGTCAGGAGGAGTTGGACTCAGTGGTTTTCAGCTCTCAAGCTGCAGTCAAAATATTTAGGCAAGGGCTGGGATTGGAATGAGGAACCTTGCTGCAGAAAGTGTGGGGAAACAGGTCTTCTGAGTGCTCTGCCTCTTACCAGGTGGTCATAAGGTCTCTGGTGGAAAAACTGTTGAGCCATCAGTCTAGACTTCTATTGTTGCCAGTAGACTTTTCTCTTCAGGTCAGTTGAATGTATTCCCAGGGAGAAGAGGGTGGAGTCTCCTGAAGTGTGTAAGGACTCATCCATCATCTGATTAAACAGATGAGTCTCATTGAAGGGAAGAAGGGAAGGTCTTTAATGGTTTTCTGGACCTCCCTGGGTTGATATTGCTGAGCAAACGGAGAGGAAAAGTTTGGGGGACTTCCTGAAAACCTTCATCCTGTCCACGTAGAAGGCTAGGGCTCTCCTGACATCCAGTGTGTGTAATATAGCCACCCTGTTGTCACCAAGTCGGTGAGGCTTGGGTTAGAAGGGTGGAAGAGGAATCAATTTGGTTCATGTGAAACAGAGAGGTTACTTTAGGAATTAATTTTAGATATGACCTAAGTGTAACCTTATCCCAAAAGAATAACACATGGGGGGAGAGGGTGTTCCATTAGAGTCGCTATTTCGCCTATTCTCCTAGTCAAGGTAATCGCTATCAGGAAGGCCATGGGTTCAAAGGGAGGCCTAATCAGTCCTTTCAGTACCAGGTTTAGGTCCCATGTGAGAGTAGGAAGTCGAGGTTGTGGGAAGAGGTTTGCTATACCCTTGAGGAACTTTTTAGTAGTCGGGTGTGACAGCACTAAGCATCCCTCTGTTGGTTGGTGGAAGGCTATTACAGCCACTAGGTGGACTCTGAGAGCGCTTAAAGATAGCCCCGATCTTTTTAGGGCTAGTGCATAAGTCTAAGATAAAGTGTAAGAGTCGTGGATGTCGGGGAGATTTGTTGGGAAGTACACCAAATCTGAAACCTAGAGCACTTTTGCAGGTAGATATGTTGTGTTGAGGACTTTTTACTGTGTAATAATAACTCTTGCACCTCCTTTGAACAGGAGCTTTCTATGTGTTTGAACCAAGAGGATCCATGCCTTTAGGTGGAAAACCACCAAACTGGGATGTAGGATATGTCCTCTGTCCTGGGAGAGGAGGTACGGAGTGACTGGGAGAGAGATCAGTGGGCACATCGCAAGCTGTGACAGGTAGGGTACCAGGTCTGTCTTGGCCAAGTAGAGGCAATCAGAATGACATCTCTTTTTATTTTCAGCAGGACACTTGACAGCAGGGGAAAAGGAGGAAAAGCATAAAGAAGGTCACTGTCTCATGGGAGGAGAGCATCTCCCAAGGAGTGTTGTCCTATCCCTGCTTTGGAGCAGTAGCATGTACATTTCTTGTTCAGGTGAGTGGCAAACAAGTCTGTCCAATCCCCTGAATAGATCGTGAAGTACTGCTGGATCTAGCTTCCACTCGTGGTCATGTCCGCCACACTCTTTGCCAGGTCCTAGAAGAGACAAAAGTCATCAGCCAGGAATGGCAGAGGAGGCATGACAGGCTCATCCAGGGAGGAGGAGGATATGGTCCTCAGGGGCCTCAACTGCACCCTCATTTTCCTCCACAATTTTTTCCAAAGTTTCTGAAGCTCTGGACGCTGCAGCCAAAGGGGTGTGCCTTGAGAGTTCTTGGGTAGGGCTAGAAGCTTGAGAGGCCTGGTGTTGATAATGCAGCCCCGGGGTCCCCACGATGGCATAGAGGTTGGCAGTGGTGCCCAAGGGTAGCTGTACCAAGATGGTGGTGGTGAGGCCATCTGAGGGTATGCTTGAGGATCCTGTTGATACTGGGCACAGTAAGGAGCCTGAGAGGAGTACTGTGATGCTACCTTCTCAGGTTCACTATCTGAGTCTTCACTAGAGAGCAGGGAAGCATGACAGGGCAGTGGGAAAAACTCCCATGCTGGTTGAACACTTGGTGTGGAGGTCCTGGCACCAACAGGAGGAGACTCTGGTACGTCCGATACACAGAGGTCCCTAGAGTGTCAGAATTCTGGCAGTGCCAACTGACTTGATGCTGCTGTTGGTACCGGGGGGGACGGGGACAAAGATCTTGTCCATACTGGTTGCTCTGGTGCCGAATGAAGTGTCAACGGTAGTACTGATGTAGAATCACGTACCGATAATGTCTTCTTAGAGGAGTGCTGACTTCTGTCCTTGGTGCCATTGACTCAGTGCCTGTACCAATCAGGTCTGTGGGCTTGTCAACTATCTGCCCTGAGAACTTCTACGAGCCATGGGTGGTAACTGAGAAGGTCTCGGTGCTAGCAGTACAAAGGATACCAAGCATGCTGGAGAGCATTTGGAGCTCTCTTGGAGCTCACTGGGGGGACCTCCTGCTCTGTTTTTTGACTATTTGTGAGAGGGGTCAGCAGCTTGTTTCTTTGCCTAACAACCTTTAGATGTTGAGGGTTGTGGGGACGACTTACATCCCCCAGGTGACTCGTGTTGTGGTTCCGAAGAGGGTCGGAGAGCTGCCTTCATGAAGATAATCTTCTGTCTTAGCTCTGTATCTTTATGAGACCAGGGCCTGAATTGCTGGCAAAGAGCACACTTTTGTTGAATGTGGCCTTCCTTGAGGCAGCTAATGCACTGGGAGTGCTTGTCTGCGACAGGGATTGCCTATTTGCAAGAGAGGCACTTCTTTAAGAGTGGTGAGCTGGGCATACCCTATTGGGGGAAGGGTCCCCAACGAGGAAAAAAGCGGAAGAAACTAAAGTCTTTTTTTTTTTTTTAATGATAAGAGAAAAACTACAACTAGAACTACAACTAAGAACTAGGAGGCTAACAAACTATAAAAATGGAAATTGAAAGTAATGGTCCTAACAGACTGCGAATAGCTCTGTCTCTAGCTGGGGTGGTTGAGAAGGAACTGAGGATGGTTAGCCCACACGTGCTGACTAGCCTCGTGGTGCAACACGAGGAGAGATAGCACAAGTGTCGACCTAACGGACACTTCTACCGAAGTTCTCCGATCAGCAGCGCAGGGATGCAAGCAGATCTACAGTGGAGCACCCATAGGGACAGTGCTTGAAGAAGAATTTAAGGATGTTTGAAATCAGAAAAATTCCAGAAGAGCAACAGGATTGAAACAAATAACAAAATAAGGACAATGATGTGCCAAGTACTTCCTGTTGTGCATGTGAAATTCTAAATCCATATATGCCACCTATGCTATACAAGACTGCATTTTATTTTGCATAGAGAAAATATAAATTATAAACTCCATCTACCTGTGCAAACAATCAATGAAAACTCACTTCAAACAATATTTTAATGATGATCGAGCAAAGAAATTTGTGTAGCTGTCAAATACCCTGATATATTCTTTGTACAGACATATCATACTAATTTCACAACAACCATGTTTTCTTTGACAGCTTGTGCAACAAATATGTCCTGTCTAAAATAATGGGTAGCTTGGGCTTTTCAGTTACATTAATATCTGAAAACAGCATTTGTGCTGCTGTCTGTCTTATTTTCTGCTTCTGCTACACTCATAGTTAATCTCACATATCACCTAATCCTCTCCAGCTAGTTCCATGTGCAACTGTGGTGACAGTACAACTTTGGCCCCAACAGTGTGATTATTTTTATTTTCTGTTAATATTGTAACTGCTCTCCTCCAATCCGATAAAGTGAGCTGTAGCTCACGAAAGCTTATGCTCAAATAAATTGGTTAGTCTCTAAGGTGCCACAAGTCCTCTTTTTGCAGATACAGACTAACACGACTGCTACTCTGAAACCTGTCAATACTTCTAATAACGATTATTATGTTTATTACAATAGTGCCAAGGGACCAGCCAAGAATGGGGCCGTATTGTGCTAGGAACTGTACAAACACACAGTAGTAGACAGTTCCTGCCATGAAGAACTTTCAGTGAATAGACAAGACAGCAAAAGGTAGAGGAAAAGGGGTATAATGTACAAGCAGAGTAAACAATGAGATGGCCTGAAAATGTCATATTAGTTCCATGATTTTTCTTTTTTAAAATTTTTTTGGGGAGGGTTTACTTAGGAAGGGATAAGATGAATGAAAAGACAAGGGAAGGGAGAGGTAAACAATATACTTGCTCATGCCAAATATTCATAAAGCTATACATTGATTGTTGAATATGGATCAGTGCATAAAACATTGTACTCGAAAAGCAATTCTGTAAGTCTCAACTATTGCTCTCCTGTCTGCCATTTTAATAATTTGATTGAATATATGCATGAGATTTTTTACTGTTTCTTTTGATAATTGAAAAAATATAGAATAAGGCACTATCATCTTAGAAAGACTAAACCATACTCATTCCCTTATATCAGGGTTCTCAACCTTTTTCTTTCTGAAGCCCCCCAACATGCTATAAAAACTCCATGGCTCACAACTGTTCTTCTGCATATAAAAGCCAGCCCTTGGGGGTAGCAAGCATGCCAATTGCCTGTGACCCCGCCCCACAGGGGTCCCTGCGAAGCTACATTGCTCAGGCTTCGGCTTCAACCCTGGGTGGCGGAGCTCAGGGCCCTGAGCTTCTGCCCCATGCAGTTGGGCTTCGGCTTTCTGCCCTGGGCCACAGCGAGTCTAATGCTGGCCCTGCTTGGTGGACCCCCTGAAACCTGCCCACAGCCCCCCGGAGGCCCCAGACCCCTGGTTGAGAACCACTGCCTTATAGCTTAATTTTAACAAATATGAATGCCGTATTCTTACTTTAATTTGGAGCTCAGTTGAAATAAACAGTGGAAATAATCACTGGTGACATAAACAAAAAGTCAGAATAAATGTAAAGAGCTTGATTCACTGCTGGCTGAACCAGGATGAAAGCTTCTAGTAGAAGAAAGTCTTCCCAGAGATAGATCACAGTGATGCAAAATACCTACAACCACTATCTCTACAAGGAAGCTTGCTGCTGTTCAGTATAATTCCACAAATGGGTAGTGAAGGTTGGGAACAGGGTTTGGCCAGGACATCTGAGAGATGCACTGATCCAGTACATCTGCCAGGCATCCTCCCCAAGAAGGACGTCGAAGTGGCTGTGATTGTTCATTAAAATCTCAGTCCTGCAAGGGCCTCTGATCCAGCAAAGCACTTAAGTACATATTAATTTTTAAGTTTGGGATTAGTCCTATTAACTTTAATGGGAAAAATCACCTACTTAAAATTAAGCAGATGCTGAAAGACTTCGTTGGATCGGGGCTAGAGAGCCCAGCACCTTGCAACAGCTATTGCTAAAGCTGCATTCCCCAGGCAGAACACCACTATGGGAGAGTGAACAAGCCAACACTAATGCCCTCCTTGATAGAAGGGAAGTCATTCTCCTTTGGGTGCAGCTGACCCTGCTGGCACAGAAAGAAATGGCGAGGGAGGCTACATAAGCTCAGATACCATTGTGATGGGCACAGTAGCAAAACCTAAATCAACAGATTAGATAGGCGTCAGGAAGAAGGGAGATGGATATAGATTTTTAAGGTTCAGTTGCTCAATTCTTTTAATAAACAAAATCCGCTATTACTATCTAGCCTTTTATAATATTTTATATGAATCAGATACAAAACTATAATAATGACAAGTTACGAAGAGACGCAAAATCACTGAATGTTTCTGGGATATTACCAGTGACATTAACTTGCTGAAAATGGACCGGAAAAAAACATTGTCCATTAGTGTATGATAGTTTTGACAAACACATATTGGTAGATAAAATGACTTCCATACATATGTTGTTTGTCAGATGTCAGTAGAAAGGATATGTATTTCATAGTAAAATAAAAAATAATGAAGTAAGAAAGCTAAGAGGCAATAGACAAAAAAATCAATACTAACTCATTGCAGAGCAAGTCCTTTAACTCTGGTTATACTGAAAACAGAACACTAAATATTGTATTAGTGATTGTTGATGTGACTTTTTAAAAATAAGCTATTCTTTGTATAAGAATTACAATTAAACTAATTTTTACAAGATTTTGTCCTTTTAGTTTATTACCAAAGGAGACAGACATATATGCAGAATGGTTTTTAATAAAACTGTATATGATTGGGAAGCCTTTCATGTGATGAGCTTCTGTTTCAATGTGTCTGCTCAAACCATATGGATAACATCTGTAAATCAACACAACACAAATACTGTAGCAATGTTCTACTAAAAACAGCAGGTGGCATTATCCTACAAGATAAATCAGACCACAAGCATAAAGACTTCACACAGACAGAAGAAAAGCATCAAAAGAAACAACCTTATCTTTAATAGACATAAAATACACTGTCTAAAAATGATTCTCTATTTCATGCCTTTTACCTTAAAATTAGTTCAATTAGGCTAGTATTTAGTTAACCAACTTTTATAGTAATATAAGGTCACTGCCTTATTTATCTAAAGTCACTTATGTTTACAGTAAAAGCATTGTATAGTAAAGATGATTCAACTGGTATTTTATTCTTAATATTTTGCCACAGATACATACATAATATAATGAATGTCTTATTGTCATACTGACTAATTTTGTATTAAAAATAGTTCCTTTTAGAAAATAAATCCCCGAAGTATGCCTTCATTAAAGTTGTATTTAAAACAGCATACGGAAATACTGCACTTAAAATAATTCCAAATGCTGGAGGATGAGAGGAAAAACCCAATTTGCCTGCAATCCGAGCACACAGTATACTTGTATAGATTTTTTGTTTGTTTTTAAAAACAAAGTAGCTCCTAAATTCTGCCTACAATTTATAAAGTAACAAAACCCCCGAATCCTCAAAATTATTGTGTCGTGAACCATTCAAAAATCTCCCTTTAATTTAAAAAAAAGTTACTGAAATCGATCTTAGCTTTAATCATGTGATTTGTCTCTCTCTCTCTCTAGTATAATCCTAATGTTGTGATATTTACCAGATCCTTCACTAAAATAGCTGTAAAAATGAACTGATGATTAATATGGTGCTAAATAGATCTAGCAACTGTTCTTCAGATCCTTATGACTGAAGAATAACACAATGTCAGTGTATTCTGGTGGAATTTGTTTATATCTCTTCATGTTTGACCACCTGTTACATATTTAAATGGACATCATTTTTAATTCACTAATTAAATAATCTGTTTTCTAATAGAGTACACACTAAATAACATGGTCTGAAATATTTTTAGAATAACACTTTAAGATTGTTTTTCTGCTCTCCTGTTTGCTTATAAGTGTCTTTTCCAGCAAAGGAGAAACTGTGAAGCTTATAAACAAAGTGCTGCCAAATGAAATAAACAAACTGACAAAATAGAGAAAAATATTCCCCACCTGCTTTTAGCTACAGTAAAAACTTAGTTATTACTTGTAATATCCATAGAAAACACAAATTGCAGATACAAAAGTGATTTTCAAATATACAAGCCATTTAAATACCACATACACTTACTGAATTGATGCAAAGCTTCCTCAAAGGACAAAAAAAAAAAAAAAAATGGTGTAGTATGAAGACAATAATCTTGTGGCGCAATCCAGTGTATGGCAAGAAATTTAAAGTTTTTTCTCGATTACTCAGGAAAGAAAGGCACAACTGCATGAATTAAAGTCATTTTAGTCATTCACAATGGACAAATAAAAATATTTTAAACTAGACTAGACAAAAGCACTAGTACAATAAGGAAAAATCCTGCACTGGCAGCAGGATTGGCTGACCTAGTGCATCTTTGGCATCTCTTAAATTATATGAACTTTGGACTTCATTGTGAAAATAGGTTATGAGATAAACCAACAAAAACAGGAAAGTAACAAACATAAGACCAGCCATACTCGGTCAGACCAAAAGTCCATCTAGCCCAGTAGCCTGTCTTCCTACAGTGGCCAATAACAAAGGTGCATGTTGTTTTTCTCCTTTTAATTCCTATCATCAACCCGGCCTTGTGTAGTCTCTGCTTCTGGCAGAGAATTGGAAGTCACTCCCAATGAAGTCCATCAACATATCATATATTGGCTGTAATGTATGTGCACCGTAGCTACCTCTGGACAGAATCAGACTTGGTCTGGTATTTGTGATTCCATACATTCTAGTAAGTGGCCTAAAAAAAATAAGAGAAGCATTCACATTAGTTTTGACTAGGGGAGATTCTCCTTTAGAGAAGTGGTATAGATCTGAGTATTTGACTATTTAGAAAAGAAGGTCCTGAGTTCTATTCCGTCTATTAAAAGCCAGATGTTTGGCAGGTGTTCAACACTGTCTATGTATATATGTGGCCACAAAGTCATTTCAAACATAACTTCTGAGTAAGCTGGAGTGGTGGCTATAGAATAATGAAAAGAATCCTTTCCCCCATGTGGTCTGAAGAGGCTGCCTTCAGAGCTCTTTGTCTTGACTGAGTGGGCTATGACAGATCAAAAATAGATCTTCAGCCTGTTTAACAACCCCCAACAAGAGTCAACAGTGAGGATGAATCCTGGGGCATTCAGCACCAAGGGTGAAATCCATTCCACCCACAAACCCCAGTACAGTAGTCTATCTTTATGTGGACAGAGTGTGAATGTGTTAAGAAGTGAAATCCACCATCCAAATCTGAGGCCAGTGAATGGGATAGCTATACAGCTCACTCCAGCCAGTTTTCAAGCCTATGGGTTGGAGTAGCAGCTGCAGCCTCTTAGCAGCAGACACCTGATCGAAAGCCCATTGAAGTCAATGGAAAAAAACTCCATTGATTTCAGTGTGCTTCCTACTGGGGCCCAGTTGCACAGTGCATTGGGGCCACTTGTCTGTTCAAATGTAGATGCCATGTCCCTTCCACCAGGCCAACTCCTTTCAACATCCACTGTGGCCTTCTGGGCAGGGTGGATAAAAATTGATGATTAAAAATCAGATTTTTTATTTTTTTTAAATCTAAATCAGAATATTTTATTTAAATCAAATTTTTAAAAATTTAAATAAAATACAGTGTAATTAAAAACTATTTAAATTAAAATTAAATTTACAACCTATGTAAACATATTACAATCTATTAAAATCGTTTAAATTAAATACAAAAAATAATACTAAGTAGTACTTATTTGCTTGCTTATAAGTTTTAATGAAGGTCAAACCACTGAAGTGATGGTAGTCACTAGCTAGGTACCTGCAACTAGAGTTTGTTGAAGTACTAAACCAGCTTTTGATAGCAGTAGCCTCTTTTGGAGGTGCAGAGAGAATATTTTCTTCATTTCAGTTTATTTAACTAGTTCAGTTCAATGACTAGGTCATTCAAAGTTATAAAACCAACTGGGAACTGAAAAATGAAGCAAATTTATTTTCCTCTTACAATCTAACATAAAAACTAGATGAGAGAGGATGAGATCTAGTAGTTCTAAAATCTTGAAGGACATGGTGACCAGAAATAACCAGTTCAATTCACCAACTACACATAATATTTCCTTTGTTTAATAAATGCAAAACATGTTTTGGTAAGCTTTTTTTCTAATGTATCCCGTCCATTTAAAGCAGTTCTAGTTAATTAAAAAAATATAAAATAAAATGCTGTTGCATTCTTAATTGAATCTGAATGTCCACCTGATAAAGCTTGACACAAATCACAAGTAAAAAATTAATCATCTAGTAAATAAGAAATACATCATTCACCATTTTCTATTTTACAAATGTGAAAATTAAGAATCTGAATAAATGTAAGTTGTTATATAATTGCTTAAGGGTGAATTTCATCTCGTAAGCAACAGATTCTTCCTTTTGTGCTACAGTACTGTTTCTGTTAGCTGCCAGTGAGGCGTGGGATTTATCCAAAGTGGGACCAGCCATTAGAGGGAGACATGATCATACAAAACGCCAGTTTATCACACAAAGAAAGTATCTAGTAAGCATCCCAAGCATTCGAAGTGCACAGTTTTTAAGTGACAACTGAATTTCCACTTTGTAACAACTTGTGGCTGAATACAAATATCACAATCATTAGCTGAGATTGAACCTAAGACTTTCAGCACCAAAACACAGGAAGTCAGAGGTCAGAGCCCTACTGACAGATCATGGAGGATACTGCTACCCTGGGAGCACATGCCAGGATTGCCTCCATTTTCTTTCCTTTAAATGAATATAAGTACTCATGAAAGGGGGTAAAACTGACAATCTTCTGTGTGCAGAAAAAGTATGGCACCAGCAACGAACACGAACTTCTCCACACTGCTCTGCCACTGTATTTCAAAGCTTCCCTGGAATGATCACCTTCAAAGAAAAAGAATAGTCCACTCTCCTCCAATTAAATTCTGTGTCTCTTTTCTGAAACTGCAGCCAGGGAGCCAACTGTGGTGATGGTTTCTGTGGTGTGGGCCCCTGCCACTAGGAACTGGAGTGAGCCCGCCAACTAATTCTACAAAGAAAAACTGACCAAATCCAAGTTAATTAAAAGGCAGGGTTTTTTCCCCAGTTTAATTTTTAAGTTGTCATGAAAAGTTATAAATAATAATTTTTTAAAAATGTGGTAGGTCAGATAGTTGTACTGGTTATGCTAGTGTGTTTATTCTGGGGTCAAATCTGTGCATTTTGAACATCTGAGATGTTGTGGTCTGAGTATTTTTCTGTGCTTACCAAAGGCAACATTCTGATTTACACAACTCCCTGATGCATATATAATCACAGGAGAGTTTAAGTCAGGGCAGAATTCAGAATGAAGTTTTTAAGTGCTTAGTTTTCTTATTATGCCATTTCATTAGCTACAGTACCTGTATAGACAAGTTTAATGTGCTAAAAATCCCTCTGAAAAATCTTTGAGGCATCTATATAATGTCCTGAATTTCTTGGTCCAAATAAAGTGCCATTTCCACAAAAAAATCATCTCTCACATCATTTTCAATTTCTTTTTGTGACTTTACAACTTTAAAAGGCAGCCAATTTCCCCCTCTAAGTTGGCAGAAATATAAAACCTCACTCCAAAACGAGCAACCTTGCCTTAAGCTCTGTATTCCATTTTCAAACCAAAGCAAGTTTTTATTGCCAAGTTGTATTTTTCAACTTCAACTACAGTGACTCAAACAGCATCACTATAATTTAGCTTCCATTTTGCTTTTAAACAAGACTAGATACTTATTTCTCTCCCTTTATGGAGGATCAATGTATCAAAAACAAGAACAAAAGGGATAAGGACACATTGTAGGAATCTCAAAGGAATTAAGTTTTAAAGTTGAGATATATGTAAATCAAGAAACTTTGGATTTCTCTACCAGCTGTGTTTAAAACTATATTTATGTTTAAATTAACTCTATTGTTGATATTTTTACATGCATCTTATTGCATATATACACCCAGTTCTCCAGAAACTTAGGATGTATTTTTTGAAAGTAAGATATACAGTTGTAATAAAAAAGTAAAGAACAGCTAATAAAATGGTAGGAATCAATGCTTATGTGCTTAAGGTTGTTAGAGGTTTGCCTTGTTTTAATAGGCAGAGTATAAAACCAGTTTTAGTTGCTCCAGATTAAAAGGACAGAATACAGACTCTGCTGTTGCTGTTTGCTGTCCATGTTAATTTTGGAATTCTCATTGACTCTAATTAAAATTCTATAGATGGAAGAGTTGTATGTTTCTAAGGAACTAGCCAGTGAATGCTGTCTGCCAGCCATCTCCAAACACCCCATAACCACACACAACCAGCCTGTCAGGAGAGCTAATGCAGACATTGCAGGGCACACCACATTTGTCACTGTGGCTAATATCAGAGATATGCAGCTCTTTTTTCTCAGCACACAAAAGCAAGATATGTAATTCAATGCTCAATTTACCCTTGTCTCGTAGGAGATTTTTCCCTGCTAATTGATAGAAATTAAGCCATTAATCAAGCCACTAGCCATCATTCAAACCAGGGAAGATGAATACAAACTTTCATCATAACCACCTTCCCCATTTTAGTGTTCATTAGCATTAATTTTTAATGCAATTATGCTATTCTTTTACGCTGAGCTCATAAATTACTGCTCTTTTGTTGCTGGCTGGCCTTGTAAAATCCAAGGTAATGCTTTGTGCTCTGATCTTAAAGGCAATTACTGGATTTTTCTATCTTCTATATCCCCAATAACCTTTACACAGTATGTACACATTTGTGTGTGTATGTGTGTGTGTGTATATATATATATATATAAAATATATACATAAATAAAAGCATTTCCACATAGTCACACCCAGCATAAAGTAGGAATATAAACATATGAAGATAATAGAACCTAATAAAAGCTGTTGAGATCAGAACAAAGCATCAGTATATTATATACATACAATATATACACAGAAAAAGAGAGAAGTAAAATACACAGTGGTGAAAAGTAAAGCAACAATTATAGTCAAGAATTTGGAAAATGCATGTTAAACATATATAAGCTGGACAGAATGGTTGAAATTGTGCAGGCACTTAGTCCCTTACTTTAGACTCTTGCTTTTTCATTTGCACTTTAAAAAAGTCATATTGACATTTGAAAATCAGTGACTGCGCATGCAGATAATTTTTTTCTACTACGTGTGGTGTATAATGTGTAGTAACATCAAAAGAATCTTTCCAAGATACTGGGTTTAATATGCGCATATTAACAACTCCACAGTACTACACATTGACACGTGGAGCCATTATGATGTTTAGTGTCATTGAGTAGTAGCTGTCATGCTTTTACTTCAATCCATGCACTGGAGCCTAAAGGATGCATCAAGACAAGCACATGGAAGCTAGATGCACCTGGGGTTACCCTCAAAGCACTGAATTAAATGTGGGTGGCTGGAGAAAAATGGAATGTACAACAGTAAAAGTTGGACTTTTTCCACTATTTTAAATATATCAGGCCAGATTCTCAGTTAGTGTATGGAGCTGCAACAATTTACCCCAGCTGAGGATCTGGTCCAGCACCAACAAACTACAACATATATATTTAATTATATTTAAAGTTTGACATTGGCCATGCAAACAAGGAAACTTGCAGTTAGGGCAAACGCTCATACCACAGATTCATTCTGGTCTCGAGTAAGTACTCATTTTGGCATGTGGTAAGAACATGTATAATGTTGGCACATTCACTGCGAGATCAGCAAAAAAGACTCCACACAACTGAGCGTAGTTTAAGCAAATGGATACCATTTTTGTTAAACTTTAATCCAAGAATCATTCTCACTCTCTCCTCATAACCTGACAAACTCATCCAATGCATTCCCTTTCCCCAAACAATCTCCGAACAAACAGGGGCTTCAACTAGTCTGCAAACTCATGGGACTGGCCTACACAAATGTCTACCAACTTGCTTCTTCCAGTGCAAAAACTTAGGCTTTAATGAGGGGTATCTCAGACCTCTAAAGTAGTTTAAGTCAATTCAAGTGACCATGCAGAGTTTAGAGCAGCTAGATGAGTCAAACTTTAAACCGAAAGCTGGCCTCAACCGTAGCTATAGCAGACCAGGCAGTCTGCCATAATACTAAAGCCCAACTCCACATCATAACACGGAGCCCTAAACCTGGCCCTGAACTTAGTTTTGGAAAAAGCTAGTCCCCTGAAAGTGAGTCGCTATCTCAAAAGATTCCTGCAAAACTAAAGTTGCAACAAAAAATTAAACAACATCAACCCAGGTATAACACGGCTGCCAGAAAGAATTTAGGCAACAAAACACACATAACCTAATAATCTTAGTCTTTTTTTTGGATATTCCTTGTATATTCCCTCTCTCTCTCTCTCATACATAATCACACAGATACACATACATGTCTGTGGAGGTGACAGCCACATGGTAAGTTTCAGAATCATCTGAAAAATAAAGTTATTTTGCAACTTTGACTCTCTTACCCATCCTTGCTTATTAATCACTCTCATGTGGGATTTCTAACATCCCAAATTACACAGTGGTTTCAAACACGCTTTTAAAAAAACAAAAAACCAACCAAACAAACAAAAAACCCAACCCTTTCACAAATATAAGCTTCTTCCTTCCCCTCAATGTGGAATTTCTCTCAAAAAATTATCTTGGCCTAAGATGATACACAAATTCTAAACAACCTCTTTTGTCTAAAACATTCCTAAAATATTTTTTTGCTGACATATGGCATATGCAGAGAATGCCATAGCGTGATTGTGACTCAAAGAGCCCCTTTATGCCTGTTGGCAAAGGGTGTACCCAATACCCTGTTGTCAGAATATTTAGCCAGCATCTTGTAAGGTATCCTATAAAAATTGGTGACACACTGGTATATTGATACATTGTATGATGTATGTATGGTTAATGTGTAAAGAAGTGTGTGTGTGTGCGCGCGCGCTGGAAATACGTTAGAGAAATATGTTCAGACCAAACAATTTAAGTAGAGTGGATAAACAAGTTTGTCGTTGACAAAGGAATGTTGTTTTGCCTGTTTGCCTGTGTCTCCAATGTAAACTGAGCAAGGTGAGGCCAGAGACAATGGAAGGAGAGTTACATCTAAGGTAATCAAAGTGATCAAGCCCATCAAAAGAAAAAGCAAAGTGACTGTAGGATGAGAGCATGGCATTTACACACCAGCAGGGGAGAGGAACTTTGTCTGAGTTTCCTTTCTAAAGAATATATTTTAAAAGGTTTACTGGACAATAAAAAGAACGGGCGAGAACTCCATCACTTACTTAGGGGATAGAGGGGACAGCACTCTCTGATTCTATGAACGTTGGATCCTCTTGCCAGAAAGGCTGCAGATGCTGGTGGCTTGATGTAAGTGAGAAAGTTGTTTAAGCAGAGATTGTAGCATGCTGAAATTAAGTCTTAGACACTGGAAAATGTGTTTTATTTTCTTCTGTTTGTAATCATTTTCTGTTTCTGTTCTTTCTGCTTAATATCACATAAATGTCTGTTCTTTGTTAATAAACCTATTCTTGGTTTTACTCTGAACCATCTCAGTGTTGTTATATTGAAGTACTGAGTGAGTCCTCAGCAAACCCAATTGCCTACTGTGTGTATTGTCTCTTTGGAGGCAGTGAACTTAATTTTGTGAGTGTCCAGCGAGACGGACTGGACACTAAAGAGAGACATCTCTGGAGAACTCGGGAACTGGGGTTCACTGATTGTTATTTGCAAGGCAAGGTAAAGACTGGTGAGACTGAAGGAGTTTGCTGGTGAAGCAGACAGACTAGTCTGGCAGGGAGCTGACACAGTATAATCTCCAGCAAAGCTCACTCTTTCTAATGCAGAGGGGTAGCTCAGTGGCTTCGGGTTCTGAGCTGTCCTGAGGAAAAGTGTCACAGCGCTGTAATAAAAAATGCTTTATCTGATCTTGTTTGGGATTCTTTGCATAACTCACTTGTAAGTATTGCCTGCACCATCCACACAGAACAACTGAGCATGCTGCAGACCAGGGCTACAGGCAAACCTGGATGATACTGATGTCACTCTTCATTTTATGGCTCACCTGCTTCAAATCCCAAATACTGTTGACAGGTAAGGCTGCAATTGAGAATGATTCCTACGTGGCAGGGATTAGGAACGTGAGTGATTGTGTTGCTGCAGAAATTCACATTCAGCTTCAGAATTGCTGATGTGAAAAGCTAGTGACATTTTTTGATAGATTGGGTTTGAGCTGCCAGTATCAAAAGTAGATTTCCATCATCTTCACATCAGCATTAAAGGTATCTTCCACTTCCTTGAGTGTTGTCACCTGTGTCGTTAGTGCCAGGTTATTGACATAAATGAAGTTGTGGCATGTGGTTTTGGGCACATCACAAATATAAATTGGAAAGGGATGGTGCTAGTACTAATCCTTGTGAAAAGCCATTGTGCAGACTCTGCTTTTTGCTAACCTAACTTCTGATATGAACATGGAATGTTCTTTCCAAAAGCATTGACCCAATAAGAAGAAGTGTTGGGTTACATAGAAGCAGGTTGGATAGCTTCAGCAGTAGGCCCTTGTGCCAGATAGTATCATAGGCTGATGACAAGTCAATTAAAGCTTCAGCTATTTTAAGGTTCAAATGGAAACTGGCCTTGATATGGATAGTCAGTGGAGCCACTTGGTCACAGCAGCTTCATCCTGCCATGGAAGCAGCTTGTTCCAGGGGGACTGCGGTGTCCAAGACGGGGGTCAGCCTCGTCAGGATTGCCCGGTCCAGTAATTTATATGTTGTACAGAGGAGAGATATAGGGCAGCAGATTTTGGGGTCACTGGGACAGATCTCTAGGTTTTAAAATGGCAGTGACCTTTGATCACCTCCAAGCTTTTAGGAGTTTGCTGGTGATGATTTCTGTGAATCTTGCTGCCATCCAGTCATGTCCTTTCAGCCTGAAACATTTAAGGAAGAATGAAAGGATGCTGTCAATGTCAGCTGTTTTTCCTGTTTTCAATCTCAGCTCTTGTGAAGGACTGACAGAGACTTGACAAAGGGGCACTTAGTGCTTGGGATTCCTAAAGAGCTGTTTTCACCTCTCTTTTCAGTTGATGGCTTACAGTCATCTCAATTTCTTAGTAGGAGGCTATACTGCTAGCAGTGACTTGCGGTGTTTGTGTGTCTCATGGCGCCTCTCCATCTACGAGCTGCAGAAGGGTCCATTCTACTGAGTGGAGACTGGGACTAGATATGCAAGAATAAGACTGGGACAGGGGGACCAGAGCGGGGAAGAGACAGAGATGGGACAGAAGGGATCAAGCTTGGGAGGAATGGGCAGAAGAGTCCATGCCCACTAGAACACACTCCTCTCAAAAGCCTGTAGTGGAACCAAAGATTCCTGAGTCTCACCAGTCCTCTGCTGTGAGCAAATATTTGTGAAATCTCTGGCAAAGCATGCGTTTCACTCCCCTCTAATGATGATCCACAAATATTATGACAACCTACTACTGCTATCAGTTACTCCATTAGTGCAAGTGTCAGAGGTCTGTGCAGGAGATCTAAAGGGTTCAGCCCTGCTGATGGACCATGTGCATATTAGTATGATGCCACATGATGTAGTTTCTTTTCTTTTTTTTTAAGTTTGTTTTTTTTAAAAACCTAAGAAATTATACACACAAACCCACCTTAAAACACCATTATTAAGGTTACAAAGTCAAGCACCCTAAAGTTAGGAAATATCAGAATTAAGGTTGCCTGTGCAACCTTAGTTTTGTGTGATCCTTAGTTTCTGGGTGCCCGACTTTGGATCTTATTTTCAGAAGTGCTGAGTACTCACAGCTGCCAGTGAAGTCAATGGGAGCTGTGTCTTGAATGTGTAAAGTGCTATATAAGGCTAAACACTCTGGAAAATCATTTACTAGTCATCCCAAATTGGGCACCCAAAATTTGTGGAAACTTTTTACTTTAAGGCTTGTCTCCATGAACTTTTAGTTCACGACAAGCTGGGTTGTGAATCTACCCTGCACTAGCCTGCCACAGACTAACTGTCCACGTGGACCCTGCTGACATGCTTTAACAATTCATTAGTGTGCTTTGATCTAGTTCTCTTTGAAACAGGACTAGATCAAAGCATATTAATGAACTGTTTGTGCATGTCAGCAGGGTCCACACAGCCTCTTAGTGCGTGGCAGGCTAGTTTCGCACCCCAGCTTGCCGTGAACTAAAAGTTCATGTAGACAAATCCTCAATCTCTGTGCCTCACCTGCCCATCTCTAAATGGGGATACCACTCACCCACCTCAGAGGAGTGTTGTGAAGATAAATTCATTAATGTTTGTGAAGCGCTCAGATATTATGATGAGCGTCATAGACTAACCCAAGAGGAAATTAATAATTCTGTATTTAGAGGAAGTAAATATGTCATGGGGTCATACTGAACAATGAGGAGAAAATAACAATATTTAACAGCTGTTCACTAAGTGAGCACCATCCATCTTGTGTACTGAATGAAACAGGCGACTTATGAAAAAAATAGTATGTGATCTTTTAATTAAAAGTTGTATCATAAGACATACACACAAGGCAATTGAATAAAGGCTGCACAGGCAACCTTAATTCTGGAATTTGCTAACTTTTGAGTGCTTGACTTTGCAACCTTAATAATATTATTTTAAAATAGAAGGGGTTTTTGTGTATGTGGGTGTAATAATTTATATGTATTAACACCTGATCAAAAGGCATCTAGCAAGGGAGGCAGCACAGTCTTACTATTAGAACACTGGAATAAGAATCAAGTGATATGGGTTCTCTTCCATAAATGAAATATGAAATAGAATCCATGCTGGATTCCCAGTCCAGTGCTCTAATCACTAGACTATATTACCTCTCTTGTTAGATGCGTTTTTGCTAGGTGCTGAAATAAAAAGGATAAGAGGGCTTTTCAACACACTTGTTTAACTCCTCTTTTCATATCCATTAAGAATAGCTCTCTTGTGATAGCTCATTTTCCCTCTGTTCAAATCCTCCAACATGCACTTGGCTGACACCATTTATTAATGCAGGAGAAGAGAGCCTGTTCCCCACAAGCGTTTATGTAGGCTTTCTTGTAAGAGATAATATTAAAAAGTAAAAGTAGAAATCCCCATAATGCTGGTAGACTTATAAATGGAATGTGCCCATATGCCTATCTCCCATATTCCATATGATATAGCGCCATTCATTAGCGCTATATCATAAGAAGCGTGTCTACTGGTGCACCACATAGAAGGAAAATGGATAACTGGGATGGGTGGAAGGAAAATATTTTCAAGGATCTGAAAAAAACCTATCTCCTACTTGCAATTGTTTTTGGAGGCAGTAATGATAATAAAATTCCCTCTTCAGAGTTTAATGGGTACCATCATCCTGGCAATAGTTTCCATATACCCCAGATAAGCAGAGCCGCATAATGCCCTTCTGATGTGAAAAAGCTCTTCAGGCATTTAACTGGAACAGATTAAAACCTTTAGAATGTTCATTCAGTTTTCTGTTTCATTTGACACCAGTACATTAGACCAAGTTGTATCCAAGAAAACAATGTCAAAAGTAGATCACATCACTCAATTTTTTTTTTAATGAGTCAAAATCTTCAAGTGAAGGACATGTCAGTTATTTTAGTTACAATATTCAGCCTCAAATTGAGTCCTACCTAGACAATTTTCAGGAAAGACACATGGGAGCATTCTTCATAGTTTTCCAAAAATGGAGGTTACTTACTGTAACTGGAGGTTCTTCAAGATGCGTGGTCCTATTCCACACATGGGTATGCATGCGTACGAGGCTGGAATTTCTTCAAAGCAGTGTCTGTTGATCCACACATACGCAGTAACTCTCCTCGTGCTCTCAACTGAGGGTATAAAAGACAATGTGGGTTGAGGCCTCTCCAATTCCTTTTCTTACCACTATCCAACTGGATCTGAAGCAGAGGGGACGGAGAGTGGGTACTATAGCACAGATATGGACCACACATCTCGAAAAACCTCCAGTTATAGTAAGTAACCTCCATTTCTTCTTCAGGTGAGGATTCTATGTGTATTCCACACGTGGGTGACTGTCAAGCTGTGTCCAGACTGGAGGAGGATGTGAGGAAACCGGTAGCAGAGATGTATGGAGTATTGCCATTTCTATGGCTGCGTCCGCTGTCGCTGCTCGAGTTAGAGCATAGTGTGATGTGAAAATTTAGATGGAACTCCAAGTTGCCGCTCTGCAGATGTTCTGCAGTGGAACGTCCGATAAGGATGCCATGGAGGCAGCTTGTGCATGCATAGAGTGAGCTGTAATATGCTTGAGCAGGAAAGGTGGAAGCTTTGCTATTTTGTAGCATTCAAAAATGAATCCTGAAACCCATTTAGAAATCCTTTCTGAAGATATGGCTTGTCCCAGTGACCTTTCTGTCATGGCAACAAAAAGTCTCAAAGATTTTTTAATGGGTTTGGTTCTCTGCAGGTAGAATGCCAGGGCACACCTGATATCAAGGGAGTGAAGTCCCTTCTCCTCGGAAGACACATGGGTTTTTGGGAAGAATACATTAAGTATACGGATTGACTGATGAGGAACTCAGACACAATTTTGGGGAGGAATTTGGGGTGTAAATTAAGGGAAACCTTCTTGTGGAATACAGTATAAGGAGGGTCTACCATCATGGCTCCCAGCTCACTGACCCTTGACGATGAAGTGATGACTACTAAGAATGCCACCTTCATGAACAGGTGGGTCATGGCATATGCTGCCAGAGGTTTAAAGGGGAGGCTTGGAAGTTTTGAAAGGATAAGGTTAAGGTCCCATTGAGGTGTAGGTTTAATGACCGATGGAAAATTCCTGATCAAGCCCTTCATAAATCAAACCGTAGTTGGGTGTGTGAAGATAGAATGTCCTTCCACCAGGGGCAGAAAGAAACTAATTGCTGGTACTTGTATTTGCAGTGAACTAAGGGCTAAACTTGAGGTCTTTAAGAAGAAGAGATAGTCTAGGATAACCAGAATGGCCACAGTATCAAGTGAACACTGGTGGTGATGGGTCTAGCCTGAAAATCGCTACTATTTAGCCAGGTAGCAGAGTTTAGTAGAATCCTTCCTGCTTTGGGTCAGAATTTCCTGAACGGGGCAGAGTATGAGCATTCTATCTCCGATGCCCATCCAAACACCAGGCTGCGAGATGGCATGAGCCTGGGTTGGGGTGCTTGACTTTCCCCATCCTGAGCTAGGAAATCCTGACATGCAAGGATCCTGATAGGGGAACATATGGACATCATTAGGAGGCTTCATGAAACTGAACTGTCTGGGCCAGTAGGGTGCTAGGAGGATGGTGGTGGGTCTGTTGCACCAGATCTTCCATATAACTTGTAGTAGAGTAGAGGGATGGGAGGAAAGGTGTATCTGAGATTGTTTGTCCAAGGAAGCAGGAGAGCATCACCCTGGGACTCTTGGCCTATGGCTTCCCTGGAGCAATACATTTGGGACACTAAGGTTCCATAGCGGAGTCCTCCATCATGCAAATATTGTGATTAGGACTGTGTTGAAGATCTCCCATTTGTGTCTGCAGAGAAGCATCTGCTTAATCTGCCTGCCAGGGAGTTCTGAACATCCAGGAGGCATGTGGCCTGTGTGTTGATTATGATTTCTGATACAGCAGTTCCAAAGTCAGATTGTTTCCAGGCAGAGGGGACGAGATCTCGCTCCTTCCTGTTTGTTTATATAGACCACTGCGGTGATATTGTCTGACATTATTTGTATGTAGAGTACGCACATGAGGGAAAAGAAATCCTTGCACACCAGGCAGACCACTCTTAGCTCCAGGAAGAGCTAAGAGGAAGGAAAGGAAAGCCAGGAAGGAAAGCCTTGCACTCCAGGCAGACTGCTCTTAGCTCATAAGAACATAACATATAAGAATATAAGAACAGCCATACACGGTCGGACCAAAGGTCCATCTTGCCCAGTATCCTGTCTTCCGACAGTGACCAATGCCAGGTGCCCCAGAGGGAATGAACAGACCAGGTAATCATCAAGTGATCCATCCCCTGTCGCCCATTTCCAGCTTCTGGCAAACAGAGGCTAGGGACGCCATCCCTATCCATCCTCGCTAATAGCCATCGATGGACCTATCCTCCATGAACAGTTATAGTCTTGGCCTTCACAACATCCTCTGGCAAGGAGTTCCACATGTTGACTGTGTGTTCTGTGAAAAAATACTTCCTTTTGTTTGTTTTAAATCTGCTGCCTATTAATTTCATTTGGTGACACATAGTTCCTGTATTATGAGAAAGGGTAAATAACACTTCCTTATTTACTTTCTCTTCACCAGTCATGATTTTATATGCCTCTATCATATCCCCCATCAGTCATCTCTTTTTCAAGCTGAAAAGTCCCAGTCTTATTAATCTCTCCTCATATGGCAGTCGTTCCAGACCCCTAATAATTTTTGTTGCCCTTTTCTGAACCTTTTCCAATTCTAATATATTTTTTTTGAGATGGGGTGACCACATCTGCACGCAGTATTCAAGATATGGGCATTCCATGGATTTATACAGAGGCAATATATTTTCTGTCTTATTATCTATCCCTTTTTTAATGATTCCCAACATTCTGTTCACTTTTTTACTGCCGCTGCACATTGACTGGATGTTTTCAGAGAACTATCCATGACTCCAACATCTCTTTCTTGAGTGGTAACAGGTAATTTAGACGTATAGTTGGGATGATGTTTTCCAATATGCATTACTTTGCAATTATCAACATTGAATTTCATCTGCCATTTTGTTGCCCAGTCACCCAGTTTTGAGCGATCCTTTTGTAGTTCTTCGCAGTCTGCCTGGGACTTAACTATCTTGAGTAGTTTGTATCATCTGCAAATTTTGCAACCTCACTGTTTACCCCTTTTTTCAGATCATTTATGAATATGTTGAATAGGACTGGGCCCAGTACAGACCCCTGGGGGACACCACTATTTACATCTCTCCATTCTGAAAACTGACCATTTATTCCTACCCTTTGTTTCCTCTCTTTAACCAGTTATCAATCCATAAGAGGACCTTCCCTGTTATCCCATGACAGCTTACCTTGCTTAAGAACCTTTGGTGAGGGGCCTTGTTAAAGGCTTTCTGAAAACTGAAGTACACTATATCCATTGGATCCCCCTTGTCCACATGCTTGTTGACCCCCTCAAAAAATTCTAGTAGATTGGTGAGGCATGATTTCCCTTTACAAAAACCATGCTGACTCTTCCCCAACAAATTATGTTCATCTATATGTCTGACAATTTTGTTTTTTACTATAGTTTCAACCAGCCTGCCTGGTACTGAAGTCAGGCTTACCGGCCTGTAATTGCTGGAATCATCTCTGAAACGCTTTCTAAAAAATTGGCATCACATTAGCTATCCTCCAGTCGTTTGGTACAGAAGCTGATTTAAATGATAGGTTACAGACAACAGTTAGTAGACCTGAAATTTCACATTTAAGTTCCTTCAGAACTCTTGGGTGAATACTATCTGGTCCTGGTGACTTATTACCGTTTATTTTATCAATTTGTTCCAAAACCTCCTCTAATGTCACCTCAATCTGGGACAGTTCCTCACATTTGTCACCTAAAAAGAATGGCTCAAGTTTGGGAATCTCTCTCACATCCTCAGCTGAGAACACTGATGCAAAGAATTCATTTAGTTTCTCCGCAGTGGCCTTATCGCCCTTGAGTGCTCCTTTAGCATCTCGATCGTCCAGTGGCCCCACTGGTTTGTTTAGCAGGCTTCCTGCTTCTGATGTACTTAAACATTTTTTGCTATTACTTTTTGAGTCTTTGGCTAGCTGTTCTTCAAATTCTTTTTTGGCCTTCCTAATTATATTTTTACACTTCATTTGCCAGAGTTTATGCTCCTTTCTATTTTCCTCACTAGGATTTAACTTCCACTTTTTAAAGGATGCCTTTTTGGCTCTTGCTGCTTATTTTACTTTGTTGTTTAGCCACGGTGTCACTTTTTTGCTTCTCTTACTATGTTTTTTAATTTGGGGTATACATTTAAGTTGAAACTCGATTATGGTGTCTTTAAAAAGTTTCCATGCAGCTTGCAGGGATTTCACTTTTTGCGCTGTACCTTTTAATTTCTGTTTAACTAACTTCCTCATTTTTGTGTAATTCCCCCTTTCTGAAATAAAATGCTACAGTGTTTAACTTCATTTGGTTCTATGCTTTCTTTCACATATACTGCCACTCCCCCACCAGCACAACCTGTTCCGTACTTCTGATATATTTTGTACCCTGGTATTACTGTGTTGCATTGATTATCCTCATTCCACCCAGTTTCTGTGATGCCTATTATATCAATATCCTCATTTCATACGAGGCCCTCTAGTTCACCCATCTTATTATTTAGACTTCTAGCATTGGTACATAAGCACTTTAAAAACTTGTCACTTTTTAGCTGTCTGCCATTACACTACAGCTAGCTCACGAAAGCTTATGCTCAAATAAATTTGTTAGTCTCTCAGGTGCCACAAGTACTCCTTTTCTTTTTGTTGCTGATATAACTTCTTGGCGAGACTGGCCTACCAACAGCCAGTCGTCCACTTATGGAAATACCATATATCCCTGATGTCTCATCTGGGCCTCTACGACTGCAAAAACTTTCGTGAACACCCCAGGTGCTGTCATGAGTCCAAAGCGAAGGATGGGGAACTGGTAGTACACTTGGCCAATCATGAAATGCAGGAACTCCCTGTCTGATGGGTGAATGTCCATGGGGAAATATGTGTCCTTCATTTCAAGAGCCATAAATCACACTCCCTTCCTGAAGGGACAGGCTTATAGATGCTAGTGTAATCATCCTGATTTTTCAGCTTTCATAGCCAAATGTTGAGCTGCCAAAGGTCAAGGATGGGTCTCCACCCTGACTTTTTTTGGGGAGTAGAACTTTCTTCCCTGGTACTGAGATGGGATGCTCTCTATTGCCCCCCTCACTCCTACCCCTCCTGGATTAACAGGGATTCAGCCTCCTGCTGAAGAATCAGTTGTTGAGACTGGTCCCTGAAGGGGCATCGGGAAGGTGGTTTGTGAGGAGGGAAAGAAAGAAACTTTATGGAACATCCCTGATGGAAAATCTTCAGAACCCAACTGTCCATGATGACTTTGTTCCAGCTGTGGGTGAAGAAAGTAAGACAGATTCCAAAAATGATGGGGGAGAAGAAGGTGGCATTGGTGGTGGTACACCGGTTTTGATGTGTATGTCAAAAATGGCCTTTGGGAGTACATGGTGGGTGTAGCAGTGGAGGGAGCTGAGAAATGGAACATAGACCCAGGAGTGGGGGAACTATTTTAGTGCTTCCATATGAAGGAACGAAAATGTAAATAAAATTTTAAAAAATATACTGGCTTGTCCTTTCACCCTTCCTTATATAAATCTTATTTCCAACATAGTACAAATATTTATTAAAAATGAACAAAAATGACATTTTAATAAAGAGACTGTTGAGAGTAACAATCTAGATAGAAAATAAAGCCATGGATTCTGCATACATTTAGGCATGTGCTTAACTTTATGCACACAAGTAATCCCATTAAATTCAATGTGCATGAAGTTAAACAAATGCTTAGATTTCTGCAGGTTTGGGGTCCAAGTGAGGCAGACTGGTCTCTTCTGTCTGCAAATGATTAACTGATTTTAAACACCTCAGAACTAAATGTTTTTTTCTTAGCAATGCATTAAACTTCTTCCATATAAGTTAACTATAATTATACAATTATAGTTTTCGGTACAATGATAGACATAAAACTAAATATACGCTTGGTCAGCACTGACACATTTGGACACCTCTTGCTTTACAGATCTTTCATTAGCTGCTTGATGCGTAATTATCAATTTTAATTGGTTACTGTACATTTACATAGCTAAAAGTTAGCTAAATAACCTTAAAAGATGTCTGTCGTTTTTTACTCTCAGCTCTTTAGGAGCATCTTATTGAAAAGTCATCATATTACTGACATCAGAAACTAATCGGGTTAATTTATAATTCCTTTAACAATAACCCAATAATTTCCAGCTGGAAGCTTGCAAGTTTCCAAAAAGGCCCTCAAGCTTCAGGAAGTTCACACTACAATGTCATATATTAATGGAGCGTATCATGGTGCCTAGGCAGAAATCGTTCTGATTTCAAGACAGGCAACATATCGGTATGCCATCACAATGTATCAACATAAAAAGGAAAACTGTGCAAGTGATGTATTGTGTGTGACACTAAATTATTTTTTCTCTATAATTAAATAATTACATTAAAGTTTGTGAGAAATTAATTCCATTGCTTAACAAGGAAACTTTTAAAAATGAGCTATTATGCTCACTTAGGTGATTTTTAAAAAAATGTTGTAAGAAATGTTTTGCTAACTTAATGCTCATTCAAAGGTGCAGATTGATATGATATATTAGGCCAATAATGCATGAGCTATAAATGGATAAGTAGACACTAAGCAGTCTCTTGAAACAATTGACATCGAGTCAAAAGTCTACGTTTTTAAATTATAAAAATACAGACTTAAAAATTGTAACGTCGTATTTTCTAGTTTGTATATAAAACTGTTTTAAAATCAAGGCTTTTTTCTGCTAATTTTTTACATTTGAAATACATCAGATCCACAATTTCATTTCTTTACTGAAGGAATCTGACAAGGACTTTGGAGGACCTAGATTGTAAAGGCTGTGAGTTTTAAGAAAATGGAAAACAAACAAAACTTTTGGACAGTATTTATACATTGACATACTAGATGCAGCATTGTTTTAAAATTGCTTTCAATTCAGCTTTAAAAGGCACTACATGCTATTTGTAAAAATTTATATTGTTATTACTGACTTGCAATCTTGAAAAAAAATCCTTACTCTGTCACTTTAGTCATTTTTCATTTGGCAAATTGATTTGTTTCTTGTGTTCCTAATTGAACAGAAACTAACATGACTGTTTTATTTAGTCCCCTGTTTGTATGCCAGTATCACGGACATCAACAGCATGTACAAAGCCCTGGGAAATTAACTACTGCTTCAGAGCCAGCAGGGGCAGCTTTTACATTGTGTATGGATGACCCCTCCAAAACTTGATTGTTATAACTGAAAATAAAGCTGGGCACTGAGAACTTTTTAATATATATTTGAAAACTGGAGGATATTCACTATCATGAGAGAATAATTTTGAGGTAGATACAATTCTTTGATTATTTACAGGAAATGGTCAGTTAAACTGACAATGTAAATACTACATGGCTTTTTGAAAAAAGTTAGCATTTATCCTAGAGATGTGGTGGCTGCGTAGTTAAGATGCCAGGCTTATCCTGTAGGCTTGAGACTTGCTTGACCTCATACTGAAAGGCCACCTCCAGTTCACCACGCTGCAAAACAGATATCTGATCCATCTGGTTAGGACAGTTAAAGGTGGTCAGATGTTATGCTGGCCACATCACTCCCTTGTGTGCTGTTGGCTATGAAACTGATGTGTCTTAACTGCATCAGCCTGATAAGCCATGGGCTTGAGGGGACTTAGATATACATTTATCTGAGAGACTTAAATCTCAGAAGCATAAATGTATTTTATTGCCTTTGGTGTTAGATTCTTTTCCACTTTCTTTAAAAAACAAGAAAATACAAAACCTATATTTAAACAATGAAAAGTAATGTTGAGACAATCTAACAAAATCCTGGAAGCATTAAAGCTTCCAATCCTTTACACATGCCATTAATGTTGGTTGGGGGTGGGGGAAAGACATCATAATCTTCCAGGCATCAATGTGTTCAGTCCTGTATAAACATCTTAGGGCTAAGATTGTGAGTTCACTTTTAATGCATAGCAAGGGGCTGTGCCTAGTTGTCTGGTTACTCCTTGTGGAAAGTAGTCTAATTCCTCCACTGTGGCATCTCAGTTGAGCTGGCTGGTGTGTTGTAGGGGGACAGAGCTAAGACTGCCCATTCCTCACCCCTGGTGGTCCCATAGACGCTACTCTTCACCTTGCACTGTGACGTGCCATGTGGATAGCTTTTACATCCCTGTGCAGGCATGTAGGCCATAAGACAGCATACCATAACCACATGAGCTAAACATGGACTGTCAAACCTAATCTTATAAACTGTCACTTTCCACTAATTTGTGTCCATCTCTTAATGTTATGAAAGCTTCCTCCCCACCCGAAGATTTAATTTTAATATTAGCATATGACAACAGAAACAAAAAGCAGGTTTTATTTTGTCTTTTACAAATGCTGTGGGTGAGTTACACTCAACTATAAATACACCAATACATTATGAAACCATTTCTGGCAGTGATCAGATAATAGTTTTTGACTGAATTGATTATTCACGGACAGTTCTCAACTCAGCCTTGCAAATACATCAACTATGTAATGAGGAGCTATTAAGTCTATTGATTTTCTGATTTCAATTGATAGCTAACAGGCCAAAGCTACACATCAATATTTGCGTAACGAATACCCAAGAGCTGATAAATTGAAAACCTCAATAGACCAAACAGTGCAAATTAATGGAAATTTAAAGACCAAACCTCAGAATTTAAATGAAATAATGAATGAATAGAATAAGCCTTATTATGTCAATAGAACATGATACTTTGAGCTAGGAGAAAAAAACAAATATATAAAACCTTAGTAAGAAAGCCTATTTTTCCTTCAATACACTAACAATGGGAGTACTCTGCGATATGGGCACAGGCCTGCAGTTTTGAAATCACTTGTTTTTAAAAGTCTAATTCTGGGGGCAAATTTGTTGGATAATTTGAAAACTCAAAGGCAAAACTTGTGTACAAAACAATGGTATATATACTGTGTCAGTCTCAGACTACGACTTGCTGTTTGCACTAGTTATTAGTGATCCTCAGATAGTTCCTCATCTCAATGAGATGGGTTGTGGGGCTTTTTTCAAGTTATATTGCATCTCAAGAGACAAAAAGGAAGGGTAAGGAAAATAGAGACAAATGGCTTCCTTTAGAATGGGATCGCTTTTCCATTTCTTTCTTTTTTTGTTGATAAAATGAATGTGTATGTATTATGTACGAGAAATATGAGGATTGTGTTGGGGTGGAGGCTGGGAGACCACCATATCCAAGTCTACCTCTGTACTACAAGCTAGGGGTGTGATTCCCAGCTCACTTAAACTCACCCATGCTCTCAGCACAGATAGTCCTCTAAGAATAGTAGCGTAGCTGCAGAAGCATGGGCAGTTGCAGCACACGCTAGCCGCCCTGAGTACATACTCATGGGCTTCAGGCAGGTTTATATGTGGGATGACTAGCCTGTGCCGCCATTGCCACACTACCATGGCTACACTACTATTTTAATATGCTAGCTCAGATGCGAGCTAGCATATGTATGTCTGCGTGAACTGGGAATCACACCCGTAGCTTGTAGTGTAAATGTAGCCCAAACCTAGGCAGCGAGGTACCGCCTCTTTGTTCGACAGTGGCTTTCTAGCTGTAGGAATTCAGTTCCATCTCTTCTGTTGCAGAATGAATTTCATTTGTGATTATCAGGGCAATTGTTCTTCAACTCTACATACACTCCATTACTCACTCTTTCAAACATAGGGAAGGATACTTTTCCCTTAATTTATGGTTCGGTGGGGCAGAAATTTCAGTTGAATTTCTTTTTTGATTGGTAGCCAACAAAGCTATTTCTCTATTCATATTACTAATGCTCCTCTTGCTCTTATGAACCTTTGTCTCATCCCTCTGCTTGGATTTTGTAGTTATGCTTCCTTATCAGATTCTTTAGTCTTGTCACTCTCTCTCCTCTTCTCTTGCTTTTCTCCTCTTCTCCAGTATCTCTCTTTAATCCCCCGTTTCTTTTAGGGTTATCTATTGTGCCCATCACTGTAGTTTCGAAGTGCTTTAAATTCTTTCTTACCAGAGCATCACACACATCATGCTGACCCTCCCTCTCTGCTGAGGATTGCTAGAAATGGCTCTCTCATAGCCAACTGATGCTGCTCCTACTGTTGGACTGAGTTACCGGCTAGAATACAACATAGTGTGGGTTCTTTACAGTGTGCTGAGGCCCTGCTGTCAGAGGGAGAGAGGGAACAGGCTTTGTTTGAATGTGGATGTGCTATAACTAGCTGACCAGGCAATCCTCCTTTGGTTAATATTTTTGCTCCCTGTAGTTTCTGGGTGTTTCAACTCCACATTTAACCTCCCTCCTTTGTTTCTCTCTCTGACTCCTGTATTGTGTTTGTATCACGGATACACTGTACAATGCTGGTCCAGAACAAGCAAAGCGAAACTGATTCAATCCAATTTTCAGTGTGTTGGCCCTCAGGAACATGACGAAAATATTTCTGCATAGTAGCACAGCAGGGGTGATCTTTACACAGGAGGAGTTTTTAAAATGTGGGGAACAATGGCAAGACCCACAATTCTGTATCAATTTAAGTCTCGTTCAACACAATTTCAACGTGAAGAAGGCAGCTGAAGGAATCCTTTATAAATTTAGATCAGATTCTAAGTGACACTGTACTTTAATCTTCCAACACTGTACTTTAATCTTCCAACTCCCTGTGCAAATGACAGATAATCTCAGATTTTTTTAATGCATAGATGAACTGGATTTTTGTTCTGAAAATTTAAGGGTATGTGTCCCATAACCTCATTTTGGTGGGATTTTTGAAGTAAATATATTTAATATTTTTCACATAAGCTTCAAAATAATGTCCATAAAAACAAATTCACTCCATGTATGGTGAAAAGGCAAAAGAAGACAAGTTCTGTCTTTCTAAATGTTGTGTAGAGGCTTTCACAGAAGGATGAGGAATCTACAGAAGACAATGTGTCAATAATGGGTTAAATGATGAATCAGGCAATTCATTTACATACAATATTAGCATAATCCCTGATATCTGCTAAGAAGGTCTCAGCTCCCAGGTTAGGAGAATGAAACTTGTCACAGTTGCAGGCTTCTCAAATATAAGACGCTCCAAGAGTATCCCACCTTCCAGCTTTCTACCCATTTACTGGCTTTTCCGTGAACGTACCTCTCTACAGTGGGTCTCCCCATAGTCAGCCACTTTCTAGAGAACATGGGATTTTAGGATTTTGTATTTTGGAGAAAGAGGCTTTCACTCAGCCTTCATGATAGTGGGCTGAAAATGAAGTGTGGCTCTAGTATTGCAACCACATGCTGTTCTACTTATATTATCAATACGAAGGGGTGTTACTAATACTATGCAATTAATGGTTTACATACAGTTGCAAATAAATGATAGAATGATTAAGCAATCAGATTTTAGCCATAAAAGGTTAGATGCATAATGAAATGTAAAACAGACATAATGGGCTCTCACTTCTTTTTTTTTTTTTTTTTTTAAACACGTGAACACCATTCAGTATTATACTATATCAGTTTTACCACAGCCCAGGATTCTCTCACACATACACGGACTATTTTACTGTTCTTCCCCTCTGAGACACACTGCCTTTTTGAAAATAAAATGAACTTTTAGACACCTTTGTGGCACCCATGTCCTGGAACCAGCTGGGGACCACTTTGAATCCCACAGTAATTTAAAACAGACTCAGGACTGTGAAATTATGCCCATTTGCTCACAGCCCCAAGAGACTGTTTGGCACTCAGGGATCACTAGTGCCAAGAAACACCCTGGTAATGCCACTTTTCTCCAACTATTCCCCCTATGGTAGGGGTGTACAAAAGTGGTCAGAGCCATATGCCATCTCTTTTCTACTGTAGGTTTCCTCCTACTCTTAGGGATGCCTCAGAAAGCCAGTTAAGATGGTTTAACAGTTCCTTTGCAGCTGGAGAGTGGTGCAAAGGGGCCATAGCAGGGCTGAGTATCTGGCCCTGTTATTTGCTTTTAAAGTTAGACCTCTTCTCTGTCTGACTGCCCATGCTGACAGCATGAAAAAGGAGAGCAGAATATAAAGCATGGGAAGGTGTCAATATACATTTGCCTCCTTGAACAGAGAAAGTTATCTAAATAAATTTATGATTTTTTTTCTTTAAAGCAGTCTTTCAATGTGCACCCATAAACTTTTGTGAAAGACTGAAGTCAGGTACCTAATTATATAATTGCTTTACAATCCCAATTAACTGATTCTGGTCGCTTAAAATCCATCAGCACACATAAACAACATACAGAGAATGGCATAATACACAGCATTCATGAAGTACAGCAGCGATTTTTCATTTTCAGCCAACTGTTCAAGATTTGGGGTTTGAAGTGTCGCTGTAGCCATGCTGGTCCAGGATATTAGAGAGGCAAGGTGGGTGAGGTAATATCTTTTACTGGACCAACTTGTGTTAGTGAAAGAGACAAGCTTTCAAGCTTACACAGAGCTCTTCCTTAGGACCTGTTTAAGATCAGAAGCTTGTCTCTTTCACTAACAGAAGTTGGTCCAATAAAAGATATTACCGCACCCACCTTGTGTCTCTAAGATTCTGAGAACATTTTCAGGAATTTTAAATTGTTTCAATAGCCACAATTTTCCCTCTCAGTGAGACAGAATGTTATCTGTATTTTTATTTTCAAAATAGAACTATGTGAAAAATTAATATTCTATTGGACTTTCATGATTGATTTCCAATGCACTGAACTGCAGTAGTTATCTACTACAATAGGCACCCCATAAAAGTTTCCTTTTATTTATTTTCTTTTACCATTAGGTAAGGGATTAACAGTACCAGCAGTATTTTCCACCTGCTCATATCTGCAAAACCTTTAAAAAAAACTAAACAGAAGGTTTTTAAGGAGCCAAGTGTATTTCCTAAATTAGAATATAAAAGCTGGTTTCAGAGTAACAGCCGTGTTAGTCTGTATTTGCAAAAAGAAAAGGAGTACTTGTGGCACCTTAGAGACTAACCAATTTATTTGAGCATAAGCTTTCGTGAGCTACAGCTCACTTCATCGGATGCATACTGTGGAAAGTATAAGTATGCATCCGATGAAGTGAGCTGTAGCTCACGAAAGCTTATGCTCAAATAAATTGGTTCGTCTCTAAGGTGCCACAAGTACTCCTTTTCTTAATATAAAAGCTAAAATGGTATTTTCAATTTTTGATGCTAATGTATCTCGATATTTCCATAACTATAAAAGCAGCTGGTGTGTATTAATGTGAACTGCCATACTAATGATCCCTCCCAGAAGGGAACCCATCTGATGACATACGGGAAATATAAGCATCAGCAAATACAACTCCGCATTTGAATGAAGCAAGGCAGAAGGCTTTCAAAGATGATGTAATAAATTCTATTATTTTTATCCACGGTTTGACAACTAATCCGTGAAATATTTTAAGGCAACATCCAATTTTAAGAAGTAGTCATTTCAAAAATATGCAGATGCAAACACAAAGGATCAAATAATCTGGATCAAACAAAACTTTCCTTTTTCAGCAGTACAGTATTTATCATCACAGACTGCTGAAAGACAGGGATTATTTTAGCAGCGGCATTATGTTTGCTTTAATACACCTGCATTTTGTGTATAAGAAACAAGGCTGATGTATGGGGTGGGGAGTGTTCTTATATGTGCACATATAAATTAAGTGTGCTTCAGTCTTATTTTTTCTAGAATTGCATTACGATATGACAACTAATCAGCTTCCAGGTTTTTCCCTAGAGACTATGGTGCTTTTTAAAATCCTCTCAGGAATTATGAATTTAAAAAACAACTTGTCCAAGGTAATGCTGAACTCCAACAGTTACATGAATTATATAACTGGAAGACTTGTTTTTAAGCTACTTATTTATACATTTTTAATCACATGGAATCTTATTTCCATAAGAAGTCATTTTGGTCTCCATTAATCAAAAATTCTATCACTGTAGGCTAATGTGACAATGCACCAACAGAGCCAAATACTCCACAGCACTAGCTCCAGGAAATATGGACTCTAGCCTTGTATTCCACATGTACCCTTTCTCAAAGTCAAGTTTCTCTCAAGGACTATACAGGGCAATGGCAAATACCATCATCTAGTGGACACGCATTAGGAATGTTCATGGTATCTGCTAAGAGGGTAGAGTTCTCTGAGGCTGGCAGGCTATGAAACAGCTGTGCAACAACTGCGGACTCTTAAAGCATGACGTTCATACTGAGAAACACTTTAAAATATACCACACTAACAATATGGATTTATATTTTTACCTTGTGCGGTGTTGTCATTTTTCTTGCCATTTTTGCTAATCCTCAAAGATAATGTTATCACAAAAGTCTCCTTCACAGTCCACCCTCTTCAATTTTGAAATGCAATAAAGTCAGTGCTACATTGGAAACATTTCAATCCTTTCCAAGGCAGCTAAATGTAACGTCACAAACTGACTTATGACTTTTCATTGCATTGGGACTGATTGTGAAGGAAGCTTTGGGAGCAGACACCCCTTAATTTTTAAAAAATGAGCACAAGTAACTAAGTATTTCCTCTATGTGTCTCATCAAGTATATGGCCAGCCCAACCTTGCTTGGTTTATGAAAACTGACAGGATCACAACACAAGGTAGCATAATGATAGACTTTTTTTTAATGTTAACCTTAATACAAAGAAGTAGAAGGCCTCTTAGCAAGAATTTAAGGTTTTTTAACGTTAAAAAACAACAAAAATAACAGGGCCAGAGAGCCTTTTGACAAATAAAGGCTAAATATCTCACTGTCATTCAGATTGCTTATTGTTAAATTAATCTAGTTAAGGAATGCACTTAATGTTAAAAAAAAAAAAAAAAAAAAAAAAGGTCCCAACATAAATTCAGATATCAGATGACGGGGATAGTATAAAAACCTAAAATAGCATATTCATATGAGTGCCTATTGAATCAGCAGAAAGTATTATAGATGTATATACACCCAGTAAGTCACATTCTGCTCTCAGTTACATTATCACAATGCCATTTTCTAGTCATGAAATCTCCATTGTGGTTTATCTTTTTGACATAACCTGGGTAACAGGTGGGGGAAAATGATTTCATAATCTAGGACACTTTTAGGATAGACTTCTCTAGCTGTGGAAGCTAGATACACTATATAACCTTTTCTAGTGTAGGCTGCTATGGACCTTTTTTGATCAATAGAGGCCCTATATTAAGGGCACTTCTCATTTTTACAACAGCTAAATTGAAAAACAGCATTTAATGGATAGTGTAGGTTTCTTGACAAACTGCTACTGTGGCAATTGTATTTGTTTTATTCCCTTTAGAACTTCATCTTCAAAACAATTTTTCATACAGACAACCTGCAGCTGGAAATCTAGTAAACAAAATTTGAAAAGTACAATACAATTGTCAATCTTTAACTATCAAAATATGGAGATCTATAAACATGGGCTTCAACTGGTGAAGTGAACATGAATATAATTAAACATTTTAACACCAGTGATTAGACAAACACCACCCTCCCTTTCAAAGGAAAAAATATTAGACCAGTATGTCAAACTGCTGAAATTACACTTGGTGACTCAGTTACATTAGATTAGTGCACAATGTTGCTATTAATCTTTGTCCTATTAAGTTATGATAACAATGCTCCTTATGGCTGCACAATCTTGGCTGTATGTGTATAATATGAACTGTGTTCAGAATCACTCAGTAAATCAGCAGATTAATAACACAGTTAGTTTCCTTTTCTTTTGGCTCCAAATAGAAGATTTCACCTAAACTTCTCTCCAGTTTGACCTAAATCATACCAGGGTCCTAAATACTAAAATATCACCCAATTCTAAAAGTTACTATAATCAATTAGATTAAATAAAGGTTTTACTTCTCCAGCAACCACATATATTGCACATGGCTTAATTCAAGGCTCAATATTTAAATAAATGGACCAAATTCTTATACACTAGGGACTGATCTGCCCCAGTAAAACTACCCACCGCAATCAATGTTTCAAGGCATACATAGAATCAATGATATTTCTGTCACATGGAACTTCAAAAACAATTTTCTAATTCACTCTCTCCTTTTAATCTGAGAGAACTACTTTTTTAGAAGTATATTGGCAATTACCTTATTGCATTCTTAAAAAACAAAATCTAAATCAACTTGTTCCTAACATCCTCCTATTATTCTTTATTATTTAAGAATAAAGATTAATATTGATTTACACCTGTTTAGCCTCAATCGTTTATGGATAATAGACGGAAGGTCCAATCCTGCAGTTCTAATTTAGGAATGCAGAACTCGTCTTTTAGACTCTGAATTGAACAAATATACTTGATCATCATTACAGCACAATTGCCATACAACTTGATCTTCAATTACCACATCCTCTTAATTGTATCCACAACATTATGGACCTCTTGAAAGTTAGCGAAGATGAATGGCCACACCTATTTCCCTTGGTTGTTCTGTTCAAATAGGCATGTATTTCCTTATGTTATACTGTAGTTTCCTATTTCTAAAGAGGGGCAAGTTATCTTTAAGAAACAAATAGGATATATTTTCCCTTCTTCAGCCCTACACTACCACTAATGCTTTTAAATTCTGTGATGTCATCTGTGGATATAGATGCTGTTAATGCAAAATAATTGACATCCTTATAAAGAGAACCAAGGCTGAATTTTCATTACAATAATGCCTCACATTTATCTTTAGATCACAGGCATCACCCACTACATTCCATTGCCCGTATGAAGATATCTATATACATAATTCTCCTCTACCCAAATGGCAGAATACCAGTGTTCTCAACTGTTTTCATAGCTGGACCATCTATTAAATGACAATTTTTCTCAAACATATTCCTTCCCATTCTGGATGGTATTAAGACCCGGTGACAACTACAGCAATTTCTTATATGGAAAGTTAATACTACAAGTAATAAACATATCTTTAGTTTCTTTTAATGCAATTCAGTAGGCAGAAACAAAGGGGAGGGTTAGTACTATGTGACCAGCTAGAGCTCCAGAAACAACAGTTTGGGAATCACTGCTATAATGTATAGGCTACCGGTATAAAATTAGGCAATATGTTATGACAGGGCCAAGAGATATATTCTTGCACCAGAAAAAATAGTTCCAGATTTAAAATGATTCAAATAGAAAAAAATACTTGAAGAATAATAATTATACTTTTTAAAAACTAAAACATTTCCTGGGTTTCACTGGTAAAGTAACTTTGCTCTTGCAGCCTATCCCCACAATTTTATTTACTTAAACCATGATTCAGCAAAGCGCTTATGCACAAATTTAACTTTATATACATGAGTAAGCCCAACCTTATTCACAGAGCACTAAACAAGTGCTTACATTTAGTTTCTTTTAATGAGACTTAAGCACATACTTAAGTCTTTGTTGAATCAGGGCTTAGATTGTAAATTCTTCTGGGCAGTAAACTTTTATCTTCACATTTCTCCATAAAATACCTGGAAAAGTTTAGGTTCTATACAGATAATAAAAACAACAGCTGCCCTGTTTTTCAAACCTTTTCTGCCTCCTTTGCTCTGCTCCTCTTTCTTTTGGGCCCAGCCTCCCCTGCAGCTATTTAGGCTCCCCCCGCAAAAAAATAAGACAGAGCAGGAGACACACTGATATGGTCAAAAGAGTGACAGTGCGTCGGAGAAAACCACTGACTCTTTGAAATGCTGCTACTTAGCTGAATATCCAAACAGCTTCCACTTGGCAGCTCTTCAAAGGTTATGGTGGGTTGGGAATCCCGACTGGTCAGGAAGAGAAGGTGGTTTCAAAGGTGGTTTCAAAGGTTTCATAGTGGCAGAGAAAAGGGAAAATGCAGAGGAAGGAAAGGAGCAGAATTATTATGATGATTGTTCTTTAAATGCCAACTATGAACCTCGCGCACTATGAGATACAAAATAAAATGTATCTGTCCCAAAGAAATTTTAACTGACAGAAACAGAAAAGACTGGACAAACTTGGAAGCCTGATGAAGTAATTTAGAGGTAGATGCTTTTTTAAAATGTTTGGATTAGTTAACTTCTTGCAGGCAAGGCAGAAAAAGTATGGATGAAATCCTGGCCCCAGTGACTTCAATGGGGCTAAGATTTGACTTTGTATCTTCAGGAGGGAGTTGAAAGTGAGAAGGTTGGTGGCAGAACATGAACAAGGACAAGCACAGAGCGACAGCAGGGAGAAGATGGACAGGGAGAAAGTAGTTTAAAATTTAAAAGTGAATTTTTAAATTAAAATGGTGATTTTTTTAAAAATAGACTTAAATCAGAAGCCTGATTTTGATTAGTCACTAGGTGGTGACAAGAAAAGGAGTACTTGTGGCACCTTAGAGACTAACCAATTTATTTGAGCATAAGCTTTCGTGACCTACAGCTCACTTCATCGGATGCATACTTACACTTTCCACAGTATGCATCCGATGAAGTGAGCTGTAGCTCACGAAAGCTTATGCTCAAATAAATTGGTTAGTCTCTAAGGTGCCACAAGTACTCCTTTTCTTTTCGCGAATACAGACTAACACGGCTGTTACTCTGAAACCTGTCATTATGGTAGGTGGTGACAGCCACTTTGGAGGTGTATTGATTTTATTTCTGATGGGATAGTCCTGAAAAACTGGGCTGTGCTTTGGCTACTGACCAATCAGAATGCAGAATTTCCTAAAGCCACTTTATAATACTTCATACAAAATATGTTTACTTTGGATGCTTTTCATGTATATGTAAGTTATGCCATTGGTTCTCAGCCTTTTTCATTTGAAGATCCCTAAAAATTTTTGAATGGAGGTGCAGACCCCCTTCAGAAATCTTAGACGTAGTCTGTGAAACCCCAGGGGTCCGCGGACCACAGTTTGAGAGCCACTGAGTTATGCTGAATGCCCCTGTAACTATACATACACCTTTTATTATTTTTTAGATTATCTTTCATTTGTTTCTGCTCACTTTTTATTATAACATGTCCATAAAAAGATTAAACACACAGAAAAAAGATCACAGTATGTACCAGATGCTGAAATATTCTCTAGAGACTGGAAACTCAACACCAGGTGGTTGTGTCAGCTTAATGAAGCAACATTTACACACACCAGGGACACAAAGGGTGGAGTAGAACTTAAAAATCTACCATTTATGAGCATATACTGGAAGGATTTGAAATTAAAATTTTAATAAGATTAAGACAATAAAGATTTGTTCTCATTGGTACATACGGGAATTTCTGCTAAAATTTGGAGTATTCATTTTCCAAAATTAAATAATAATTCAGTTACCAGTGTTCACGACACACCAAAAAGTTTAAAAATTCTGCATAAATGTAACCTAAATGAGTGAACAGACTTGCCATTCTTCAAAAGACAAACACTGATGTAATAATTAAGAAACTTTTCCATATATGAATTAAAATGCAAATTGAGTTTCTTTCACTGTATGTACACAATATAGTTTAAAGCCTTATCTGAATGAGTTCAGGTCACAGCCATAACAATGAACTTCAATAAAATTAACTGAACATAAAGTATGACCTTAGGCAATAACTAATGAATTTAAGGGCATCTTAATATATTTTCTTATCATTGAGTAAAGCACTCTAAGTTATTACAGCTACGTGAATGACCTCATGCAGTCGAACCTTTCCGTAGCAGATTTAACCAATATTTTTCAAATCAATTAGATCAACATAAAATGCTTATTTTTATTATCAGAAGTGTTAATTAAAATGACATGGAGCCTTGTTTTAGTTTGCCATGAACATTACTATTTAAAGCAGATCTTCATGTCAGAGCTCTGTTCCAATGACTTAAGGATGGGAGTAAAAATGGGACCTATAGTTTTAAATTTAGAATGAGCATAGAAATTCCAGTTATGATAATCCTCTAAAGCCCACTGGATCTCCCAGATCTCTGGGTTTCCTGCCACATGGCAGCTCGTCCTTGATACTCTCTCCCACCGTCCTCAGAATTTGTACTGCTAATGCAGAGGTGGGCAAACAGCCCGGCCCGTGGGACCGTCTTGCCAGGCCCTTGAGCTCTGGTGGGGCAGCGTGGCTGCCAGTCCTGGTGCTCTGTGCAGCATGGTAAGGGGGCGGGGAGCGGGGGGGTTGGATAAGGGGCAGCGAGTCCTGGGGGGTGGTCAGGGACGAGGAACAGGGGGATTGGATATGCATGAGAGTCCCAGGGGGTGGGGGTGTGGATAGGGGTCAGGGCAGTCAAGAGACGGGGGGGTTGGATAGAGGGTGGGGTCCCGGGGGGGGCCAGTCAGGGGACAAGGAGCGAGGGGGGGGGGTTGGATGGATTGGGGGTTTTGAGGGGGGCGGGGGACAGGCTGTTCGGCAGGCACAGCCTTCCCTACCTGGTCCTCCATACAGTTTCGGAACCCCGATGTGGCCCACAGGCTAAAAAATTTGCCCACCCCAGTGGGATTGGCTACTCTGCTTTCACAATATCTCTGTGATGGGGTGCCCACCTCACACAAGGCCTGAATGGGTTAAAGTGGCTAGGTGGGCCAAAACTGCCCAGGAGCAGCCAGGGAGCAGGGATTAATGAGATGAGGCTCAGCTGCACAGGAACAGGAGGGGCCCAGGAGCTGAGAGCAGAAAGGGGTAGCAGGGGAGTAGTCTGCAGTCACTCTCTGGGAGAAGGGAGGTGTGTTTTGGGCTAAAGAGGCAAGTTGCCTACTGTTACTCCCTGAGAGGAGGGGGTTGTGCAGCTGGCAAACCCAGAGAGGAGGAGAGCCAGAAAGGTAGGAAAGGCTCAGGGGAAAAGCAGCAAGTCATAGGATAGTGCGGACCTTGGCTTCTGAAGAGAGGGCCCCTGAAATGGAACCCAGAGTAGAGGGTGAGCCCAGGTTCCCTTACCATCCACTAAGGAAGTGGCGCAGAGGGACAGTTTGGCCCGAAAGACTTCCATACCCTGGAAGGGGAAGACAATAGTGACATGGTCAGAGGGCCAACTCACAAAGAGGAAGCTGTAGCTCCTGGAGTAAGAGGGGTCACAGGGTAAGAGAGAATGACGGGTTCAGAAACCAACAGAGGAGGATGCAGCACCTGGAAGGTGCTAATTCCCAGAGTGGCCAGAAAGAGGTGCCCCTACCAGTGAGTGGACCCTGTGACAACTACCTTGTCCATTAGTCAGGTCACTGATGTTAATACTGTCAGGAGCAAAAGAATAGAACAATGTAAGGGCCTGCACTCCTTTATAGGTAATCTTTATGAAAGTTCTAAGTTTGGTTTTCTAAGTCAGGAATGCCCATATCTCCATTTGTTGCATGCCATTTGCAACTTAGTAAGTTGGTGTTAACTGAAAGTATTGCGCTATAAATTATATCATACTAGTGAAGTATCAGGCAGTGTGTACAGACAAGGAAATTGATTTTAAGAAGGTGATGCAAGTCCTTTGATGGTTTCAATCTCAAATTAATCTGTAAAAAGAAAAGGAGTACTTGTGGCACCTTAGAGACGAACAAATTTATTTGAGCATAAGCTTTCGTGAGCTACAGCTCAATTCATCAGATGCATGCAGTGGAAAATACAGTGGGGAGATTTTATATACACAGAGAACATGAAACAATGGGAGCCTCTGATAGTGTGGCTGATGTGATTAGGTCCTGTGATGGTGTCCCCTGAATAGATATGTGGACACAGTTGGCAACGGGCTTTGTTGCAAGGATAGGTTCCTGGGTTAGTGTTTTTGTTGTGTGGTGTGTGGTTGTTGGTGAGTATTTGCTTCAGGTTGGGGGGCAGTCTGTAAGCAAGGACTGGCCTGTCTCCCAAGATCTGTGAGAGTGATGGGTCATCCTTCAGGATAGGTTGTAGATCCTTGATGATGCGTTGGAGCGGTTTTAGTTGGGGGCTGAAGGTGATGGCTAGTGGCATTCTGTTATTTTCTTTGTTGGGCCTGTCCTGTAGTAGGTAACTTCTGGGTACTCTTCTGGCTCTGTCAATTAATCTGTGTAACCCTTTAAAAAAGCATTTCACTCTCAGGGTACAGATCTAAAATGAGCAGTGGTAAGATATGCTTTTCCTTTTGTACTACTAATAAAAATACTACTGATAAAGGCTAAAATTATAGACCAACATGGTTTCAAACCAAAAACAGATTCAAGTGTCTGAACTTTGTGGGCATGTTTGGAATTTGAATCTAGATTGTCTGTCCCTCTCTGAGCAATAAACCAAAACAATACCAAAGCACAGACCCCCACCTTCAAACTTTGGGACATTCAAAAACTAGATATTGCAGTATATCTCATCATTTTTAGACACTGCAATTCATACATCTTTCACTGATTAGCAAATCTTTAAAAAACTTTACATTTTCTGCCATTTCTCCACTACAACCTACTGCTAATGTTGACCGGCTCAGTTTTGGGTTAAATTCCAAACAATGTCTTGGAAAGCATAAAGATTTTTCCAAACTGCTCAAATAACTTCAGAGTAAGTATAAGTTAGCCTTTTAAGGATTTTAAAACATGTCAAAATTTCTATTGACATAAAATATCAAATTGATTTTTTTTTCCAAAACAAACAAGCTTTATCTGCTGATTGCTTTACTGTTTTATCCAAATCCATGAATTCTGCAGTTTAATAAGAACAGCTAAACTCTAGCAATGCATTTTCCCATTTTGTAAAGTTCTATTCTTTTGCTTCTAATTAAATTCTATAAATCCATGAGTTTCAAAATAAACCACAAACATTAACAGCATACTACATCTTGATTGTTACTGTGATGTTTATGTGATATAGATATTACGCAGAAACAATCTTTTTGGGACCTGTATGATTTTAATTTTTTTAAATGTTAGCTCAAACTGTAAGGAGAATATGAAGTTATCTGCAGGGTAACATGTAGATTCAGTCAATTATTAAAACAACAAAATATCAAAGCTTTACTTATTTCAGGTTTTAAAAGATCTACCCCTTGAGAAGCAAATGCTTCTCTTGTTTGTACTCATTTACCCTTTCTGCCCACGTGGTTTTTATTTCCAAGCCTATTCAAAATGATGTTTTCCAAGCATGAGCCACATGACTTGTTCATATAAATGGAGCAAATTAAACTGTCTCCACATATATCCTATCACATTTGTAGTCCTGATTTCTCTTCTTAACATGTGGCCAAGACACCGTATTATCTGCCTGCAGAGGTTGACCTCAGGATATTAGATTCTGCCACATAGCTCTCTTGTACTAAACCGAGGGGAAACACTTAATCACCCCTGCCTTTTCAGGAAAAAAATCAACTTTAAATTTGCCATGATGAAAAATCAATAAACCAGTAATTGCTTGGCTTATCATTGTGTGGAGGAACAAATTGGGAAGCGAAGCTTAGCGTCCACACAGATTTCATTGAAACACGTGGAGTTTCAGGATCACTAAGCTAGAAAAGGAAAAGGTCTCTGAGTGATAATTAAATCTACTCATGCTGATTTTCTGCCAAATTTATTTCCCTAGTGTATATAAAAATGTTTCATTGCTTACTAGCTAGGCATAACTAATCAATTCAACACTGGGCCAACACACATGAGAAACAAAAAATGCAAATTCAAGAATGAAGGCATCAGGATAATATATTCCTTAATGCAAGTATTAGTGAAATTTATTTTTTAAATTCAAAGGAACAAATCCTTGTTTAGTTCTATTCCTTTGATATCTAAAATGATTTTTAAAAACCATCTTTTCCCTATAATCCTCTGTAAACCTTTCATACATTAATCCCTATTATGGACCAAAATAGTGCTATCATTGCACCACATCTCCAGACAATTGTATAAAATATGTTTTCATGACTAGGTACATCTTAAAAAACAAAGTCTTATAATTGTATTATGAATGATATATTACAGCAAACAACTTCAAACATCTTGCAGTAATGCAATCCAACACATTTGAGTTGGATGTAAAAGGAACACACACTTTTCCTCTGAAAGTATTTATATTGTGCCATATTATTCCTGCTATTACTACTACACATTTCAGCTACTTTGAATTTGACTTGCCAGGCCCTGAGCTAAAATCAGGTTTGACAGTAAAATTCTCATAAGGTTTTGATGTCGTTTTCAGCTAGTCCCAAATGGAAATAAGCAAAACAAAAACAAAACAGAAAAAACCCTCAATTGAAAATACTTTTGTAAAAGTACAGCATTTTTTATTAATAGACCTAATTTCATGCAGCAAATTAGCATAGCTCCAATGGAAGTGCAAATGTAATCAAACTGAAAAATTCAAATTAGGAGGAGTGAGCTTTTTCTTTCTTTCGCTTTCTTTCTTTGCTTTTTTGTTACAAACAGATTTTTGTATGTGTCCTTCAACTGGCTATTGGGACTATGGTAATTAAAACTTTTAAAACAGCACAAGCCCCTAGTCTCTAATCTGTAGCTCAGGTCAGCTGTCTGTAGATTCTAATTTGTCCGCCATTTGTATTCATGACAGGAAAATGCTGCATATTTAACAGCAAACCAGCAGGAGGGTGCATTGGTGGGTTTGGAGGTCAAATGATTTGATTTCTGAGCAGATTACATGTAACATCCAACATCTAATCTCACACCTGATTTGGCAATAAAATTACAATAAAAGTAATGTTAAAACACCATTACAAAAGGGTGGAGAAAGCATAACCTTTTTTTCATGAGCTGAGAAACAATAAGCTTATTATACAATAGATTTTGCTTACTGCAGATATGAGGCTAAACTTTTCATTAATAAAGATTACACTCAGTTCCAGAAGCTTGCTAGCTGAAGTATGCAACTTCAACTTTTTGTTTTTGGGGTGGAGATTTTGTAACAAAAGCAATACCGTGATGCCACAAGAGAGAATGAAATTTGGAAGTCTAGAGACTCAGTAATTTCAATTTTATATTGATGTGCTTTAATTTGATTAAAGGTTTATAGCAGTACAGAGTTAAATCTACAGTTATTTTAAGCAAAGGTAATCTTTGTTGCAAATATTAATAAATAGATTAAGAGTAACTAAATAGCAGCTGTACAAAAAATATTGTACACTGTAAATATGTCTTCAAACTTTTACTCGGTTCAACCAAAAGATCTGCATCAATGATGAAGACATTGTCAAATGTTAAGCAAAACAAAACACCACCATAGAAATAAACTTGAATTCAGCTAGAATGAAAATCTATTTCACTGATACTATGGAACCGTATGTATATAGTAGTGAAACCATAATGAAAAAACAGATTTTTTTCCTATAATCTAATATATTTGAACAAATATAATCTACATAACTAGGGCCCTACTAAATTCACGGTCCATTTTGGTAAATTTCATGGTCATAGGATTTAAAAAATTTTAAATTTCATGGTTTCAGATATTTAAATCTGATATTTCATGGTGTTCTAATCATGGTGGGGGCTGAGGGGTTGCAAGGCTATTTTAGAGGGGTCGCAGTATTGCCACCCTTACTTCTCCATTGCTGCTGGCAGCGGTGATGCCTTCAGAGCTGGACAGCCGGAGAGTGGCGGCTGCTGGCCAGGACCCTAATTGTAAAATTCTGTCTAGGAATGCCTATTAAATGACACTCATTTGACTGATAAGGCAAGATGCTAAGTAATACTGTACAAAAACAAACATAAATAGGAGTAAACTAATAGGACTATGATATATAGACTACATAACATCCATTATGTATGCATACAGGACTGTACCTTAAGGGCTTGTTTCTATTTTAGTCATGCCTTACTAATAAAAAAAAAAAAACAAAGACTGCAGATTTTCTATGTGGTTTCTCTGTAAATTACTATTGTTTGCAATTCACTCTGTATGTATAGGTCAGCTATCTCTTGTAATGTCTGTATGCAAAACAGTTAGAATCATAGAAGATTAGGGCTGGAAAAGACCTCAGGAGGTCATCTAGTCCAACCCCCTGCTCAAAGCAGGACCAACACCAACTAAATCATCCCAGCCACGGCTCTGTCAAGCCAGACCTTAAAAACCTCTAAGGATGGAGGTTCCACCACCTCCCTAGGTAACCCATTCCAGTGCTTCACCACCCTCCTAGTGAAATACTGTTTCCTAATATCCAACCTAGACCTCCCCCATTGCAACTTGAGACCATTGCTCCTTGTTCTGTCATCCACCACCGAGAACAGTTGAGCTCCATCCTCTTTGGAACCCCCCTTCAGGTAGTTGTAGGCTGCTATCAAATCCCCCCTCACTCTTCTCTTCAGACTAAACAAGCCCAGTTCCCTCAGCCTCTCTTCTTAAGTCATGTGCCTCAGACCCGTGATCGTTTTCATTGCCCTCCGCTGGACTCTACAATTTGTCCACATCCTTTCCAAAACCGGATGCAATACTCCAGATGTGGCCTCACCAGTGCTGAATACCGGGGAATAATCACTTCCTTGATCTGCTGGCAATGTTCCTACTAATGCAACCTAATATGCCATTAACCTTCTTGGCAACAAGGGCACACTGCTGACTCATATCCAGCTTCTCATCCACTGTAATCCCCAGGTCCTTTTCTGCAGAACTGCTGCTTAGCCAGTCGGTCACCAGCCTGTAGTGGTGCATGGGATTCTTCTGTCCTAAGTGCAGGACTCTGCACTTGTCCGTGTTGAACCTCATCAGATTTCTTTTGGCCCAATCCTCTAATTTGTCTAGGTCACTCTGTATCCTATCCCTACCCTCCAGCGTATCTACCTCTCCTCCCCGCTTAGTGTCATCCGCGAACTTGCTGAGGGTGCAATCCATCCCATCATCCAGATCATTAATAAAGATGTTGGGAAAATATGGCCCCACGACCGAACCCTGGGGCACTCTACTTGATACTAGACATGGAGCCATTGATCACTACCCGTTGAGCCCTACAATCTAGTCAGCTTTCTATCCACCTTATAGTCCATTCATCCAATCTAGACTTTTTTAAGTTGCTGGCAAGAATACTGTGGGAGACCGTATCAAAAGCCTTGCTAAAGTCAAGATATATCACATCCACTGCTTTCCCCATATCCACAGAGCCAGTTATCTCATCATAGACGGCAATCGGGTTGGTCAGGCATGACTGGCCCTTGGTGAATCCATGTTGACTGTTCCTGATCACCTTCCTCTCCTCCAAGTGCTTCAAAATGGTTTCCTTGAGGACCTGCTCCATGATTTTTCCAGGGACTAAGGTGAGGCTGACCGGCGTGTAGTTCCCTGGATTCTCCTTCTTCCCTTTTTTAAAGATGGGCACTATATTTGCCTTTTTCCAATTGTCCGGGACCTCTCCCGATCACCACAAGTTTTCAAAGATAATGGCCAATGGCTCTGCAATCACATCAACCAATTCCCACAGCACCCTCAGATGCATTAGATCTGGACCCATGGACTTGTGCACGTCCAGCTATCCTAAATAGTCCTTAACCTGTTTTTTCACCACTGAGGGCTGCTCACCTCCTCCCCATACTGTGTTGCCCAGGACAGCAGTCTGGGAGCTGACCTTGTCTGTGAAGACCGAGGCAAAAAAAAGCATTGAGTACTTCAGCTTTTTCTACATCATCTGTCACGAGGTTGCCTCCCCATTCATTAAGGGTCCCACATTTTCCCTGACCTTTTTCTTGTTGCTAACATACCTGTAGAAACCCTTCTTGTTACCCTTCACACTTCTTGATTCCTTCACAAACCATCTCTACCACCTCTACATGTCCTCCCTCTCAGAATAGGACCTCAAACAATTCTTTCAAGAAGAAAACCAATATCATCTAGAGATAGCTCACCTTCTCCTCTCTTCTAGCTACTCTTTCCTTCTCCTAACCTGTCACTGCCTCTGAAGTGTGTCTGCTGCTAACCTTTCACCAAGTCCCATATCCCCTGCCAACTCCTGACTTCTCTTTCTCCTTCTGTTATCCACTTCCTCTCATCCACCATCATTTCCCCATCCACACATGTGGATCCTTTCAGACAGGCTACTACATTCCCTCTCCTAAAATAAAACTCCCTGGACTCATCCTATGTCTACAAATTCTATCTCATCTTCCTGTCACATCCAAACTTTTTGACTAATCCTACCAAGTCTTCAGATTCTGGTCAGCTGGGGATGCTGGACTGTAAATTAGCCCTTTTGTTCACTTAAACGTATTTCCATGTGGAGTCAGAGAGCTTAATTCTGGTCTCAGTTAAACCAGTGTAAATCAGGAGTAACTCTAGTTTAAATTTACAGGGTAGGTCTACACTGCAACTGGGAGGGTATGATTGCAGCACATGTAGACGTACCCAAGCTAGCTTTGATTTAGCTAGATCCTGAACACAGACCACATTAATCTCCTTGATTTAGGATCTGAACAACTCAACTCTGTGATATACCTAAAATGTTTCCTTTAATTAAAAAACATAGCATCTTAACATCCAGGAACATTCTGAGTCTTCATTACTTTCTTGTGTACAGCAAAATACCCTAAACTACTTTTCCAGTTTCTTTAAGAAGCAGAAATTTTTAAACTCTGTATTGCAGAAAGGGCTGAACTTGAAAAAAAAATTGAGATACTTTCCCAAACTCTGCCTACTAGACACAAAAATTAGATGCTACTCAAAGAAGATTGTGCAGATGTTTAAAATATGATCACATATGTTCTGTTGGGATCATTAAGCTTTGTTTCCCCTTAGTATGATTCAGATATATCCTTGGGCAAGGCATAGAAACATACATAGGACCCCCAGTCTCTTGGAGTTATATGACATCAGAATCTAAGGTCTCATTTAAAAATATATATATCCAGCTCTCATGATTGCAAAGAAAACAGTCATGACCTGAATGATAATGATACAGTAAAGTCTGCAGAGTCAAATGGACAATGTCCATTAAAGTGAGGAGCCACCACCACTAGATCCAGAGAGAAAGCCATCTGGCCATTCACACACTACCAGAGCCAACCAAGCCCTCATTGTGGGTGGAAGGCTTGGATGTATGTCCTTCTTGGCTCTACAGATTGCCTCCTGTTTCCTGGGGTTCAGATGCCCTCTGAGGTGGGCTCTGCTCTTCCCCTCGGTCTTTTTGACTCCATGAGTTAGATTGGGAGAGGGGGAGGGAAATGGTTGGTTACCTCTAAAATGCCACCTACTCATGGCACCAAAATGAAATATCACTCTCAGCAAATTGTGTAAATCATCCTGCTCCTTTCTTACATGATTTGTTCATAATGAAATACTTAACAATGATGACATTTAAATCATCATTACTGGTCATCTGAATGAGAGTGTCCACACAGGGATTTAATGCAGTTTAACTAATGTGCTTTAAATTCACACCATTAGTTAATTTGAATGAATTTCTCTGAGTGTCCCCATATAGACAAGCCCTGAGTTACCATGTTAGAGACATTTCACACCTTCTATTGTTTCAGAATCTCTGCAGAGTCAGAGTAACTGATGCAGCAATGTCCAAGTTCACATTTTTAAGGCCATCATAAGGCCTGGGGACTTTTTTAAAAAGATGAATGCTAAGATTCTGGCAAACAAGGCAGCAACCAATATGTTACAATCTAATCCAAGCCCCTCATTGAAGGGGGATAAAAAAAGAGAAGACTGCAATTTTGCATCATACTTTAAAATCTGTTGAAAACTTTAACGGCTATGATAGCTGCTGCTGGAACTAGTAGGATTCTGAGCTTATGCGGATTGGAAGACCTACTGCTCAATCAGAAGTCTGGATTTCTTTAAATGAAAGTGATCTTGTGCATAAAAAATTACCCTCTTATGATGAAGAAAATCACAAAAACATGAAATCCAAACTTGAGACATTAAGGATATTTTCCTAAGTATTTCTTCCATCTCTGAAGAGATTCCAATTTAGAACTTTTTGCAACTTAGAACTGATTCTAACGTTGTTTCAGAACTTCTGGATGTTGGGCAAGATCTCTTCATTTCTCATTCACTACTATCCTCAGGTGAATTCGATCAATTCAGTTCTTGAAGATGACTGTCTAAAATCATTGAACATTCAACACTGAAAAACAGTGTTTGCTAGGGAAACTGGTCTAATGTGAAGCCTCCTTTGAATCTACACAAAACTTTAACCCAGCAACTTAACTTAATTGTGTAACTTAATTTTGGAGGATTTGGAAGGAATCCCCTTGTCAGAAAAATCAGATGTTTACTAAAGCATTATCCCCAGGGCAACATGATTACAGGTAGATAAAAAGTATCACTATATAACTCATTAGAGAATTCTAAATAAAGCATTATGTTAATTTAGACAGACTAATGGAAATATACAGTTCAGTATGACACATTCTAGCTCTTCTCTAGTAATACGCCTTGCATGACTGCACACTGTTGTTCATTTATTCTCGGTTCAGGATCAACCATAGAGCAATCCCAGGTGGCTGGTTATATAAATCATCTGGAACTGTGATATTCTTTCCTTATTTTCAAGAATGCTCTAGTGTAACGAATGAAGTATATAACAGCAGCAGTGTAGGTACAGGTCACCAAAAGGTAAATATTCAAAGCACTGAGCAGGAGTTTCAAACACAAATCCTATTTGTTAACAGAGCACTGTGTGCATAACACCTGCTCTTGTGGTTGGTGTGTTTTTTTTCCCCCCCTTCAAAAAGAGAGTAATATTCATCCATCCTTTTAGCAATAGGTTGTTGATTTGGACTTTACTGGGACCATGCTTTTAAACATGGGTGTTTAACTTTAGACTCCTAAATTCATGTTTAAGTACCTAAATAAGTGGCATGATATTAAAAATTTCTGAGTACACCCAACAGCTCCCATTAACTATAGTGGGAACTGCTGGGTGTTCAGCACTTTTGAATATCAGGTTACTTATTAAGGCACCTAAATATGGTTTTAGGAACCTAATTGGAGGAAACCATTTTTTTACCAGCTTGGCTCATAGTCTTTAAACGTTGATGAAGAAGGTAGAAAAAGTTATCTATTTCCATGCCACTATACGAGCTGAAAGACTTGCTACTACTTTACTAAAATTATAGTGTCCAACCAACCTCCTGGTCAAAGCTGTATTCACACCCCACAGGGTCCACTGACTCTACACCTGAATCATCCTGAGGAAAGTTTCAAAGAGGTTTTCAGTCCCACCTTGCATGAGAGGAAGAGACATTACTTGAACTTGAGCTGGCACATGGCAGAGACTTATACTACCACAAGAATGCCAACTACAAGGCAAAATTTTGAAAACTTTCTTCTACTAATTTTGTGTTTCCAGATTACTATGACCCCCATACATTGGGTAATACCTCAATCCACTTTCCTCTCGTCAAATGCCAGGAAAAACAAATGGATCCTGCAGGGTCCCCTGAGAGTCGTCAAATCGGGGCTATTCTGTGCCATGGGAGGAAGGACATTCCAGAGTGATAGGGCCCTTATGAAAAATGCTCTGTCAGCAGCTCTTTCTCTATTAAATCAAGGGAGATCTAGCATCACTGTCTCTGCTGACTGCAATTGTGGCAACGTATTTTGGGGATAGAGGCAATCTCTCAGGTAGGCTAGGCCTGGACCAACTGGGGTTTTATAGGTTAAAATCAACACTTTTTAATCTACCCAGAATCTCACATGGTGATCTATCTAATCTATTTATTTCAGAAATTTAAAAGGTGACATTTTCTCAAGGGGAGATTTTCAAAGGCATAGATGGCAATTTGGTGCCTACCTCCCACTGAAAGTCATCACAGATAGTTGTCAGAGTAGCAGCCGTGTAGTCTGTATTCGCAAAAAGAAAAGGAGTACTTGTGGCACCTTAGAGACTAACAAATTTATCTGAGCATAAGCTTTCATGAGCTACAGCTCACTTCATCGGATGCTTATGCTCAAATAAATTTGTTAGTCCATAAGGTGCCACAAGTACTCCTTTTCTTTTTACAGATAGTTGTCTAAGTCTAGCCCATGCACTTGTATTGGCCATTATTTACATACAGTCACGCTGTTTTATATATGTTGTATATAAATGTCCCCACTGTATTTTCCACTGAATGCATCCGATGAAGTGAGCTGTAGCTCACGAAAGCTTATGCTCAAATAAATTGGTTAGTCTCTAAGGTGCCACAAGTACTCCTTTTCTTTTTGCGAATACAGACTAACATGGCTGCTACTCTGAAAACTGTTTATAATGTTTTGCTCTTTGTTGCCCTCAAATCAAAATACTGAGCAATCTTTTTATTCTGATAGGATTTTAAATTCTTTTTATTATTTCCAGTAAAAAACATTAAAGTCACAAGACCTGATCCTCCATTGTTTTGCACCTCACATGCCCATTTATGCCAATGCAAAGTGGGTGTGAAATGTTACCATTCCAAGCAGAGACACTTGCTCAGCTTCCTGGTTTATCAATGTTCTGCAGACAGCCAGTCTGCACTTTCACATCTAAGTATCTATTTAACATGCCACACTGAGAGTTTAATACATTTCTGATATAGCTGCTTAAATAAAAACCATAGACTTCAAAGTGGAATAGCCACCTGCAGCGTACTGTTGAGCTGGGAGGCCAAGCAAGAGGCAGCAGTATTTTGCTTTGAAGTTTGGTTGTCCATGAAGCACTGGTGAGTTTTACTTTCACTTAAGACACTTTTAAAATGCCCCCAATTTAGATGTTTCAAGTGAAGGTAAAACTTAAAAAAAAAAAAAAAAGCACCCAGATGCCTGCCAAACACAGTTGAGCACTGGAAAGGCTGAAGGAAGCATTATTGTTACTCGCTTCAAAAGTGCCTGAATGTGCTGATATAGAGGTGGTGATACCTTTTACTGGCTACATCCTGAGCTTCATCCCATTTGGATACAATGGGCATTAGTTATATTTAAATATTGGGAGAGTAGATTTGTCTCTTTTATAACAAGCTCACCCAGTGTATCTGGATAAAATAATTAGAAAATTAACATAAAAGAAAAAGATTTCCTTCAGATGTAATGAGTGCCCAGTACACTTTGAAGTGAAAAAAGCTTAGCATTCATTTTACATTAAAAAACCCCCAAACAGATCATTAAACCAAGAAGTTTATGCTCGCCTCATCTCTTTCATACTCTCCACTGTGCACCTTCTATTGTGCGGTCTCCTTTCTAGGAATAGTCTCCAGTTTCTTAAAGGCGATAAGAACAGAGGTAAATGGGAGCCGAAGTTTCTAGGGGCTTTAAGGGAAAGACAAAGAGCTTTAATTCACTGTGTTAAAAGAAAGGAAGAAAATGAATGGAGTCAAGGAGGGGTTTTGAATGTGCTTGTAGTGATAGGAGAGAAAGATGAATTTAGCAGTGACATTTTAGATAGACTGGAGTGGGGGGAAAGAGGTGTAAAGAGGCAGAGAAGAGGTGGTTACAGTAGTCAAAACTAGAGAAAAACCAGGGAGTGCACAATGACTTCAGTAGAGGAGACAGCCTGGAAAGGGTGGGTGTGGGTGACATTAAACAAGGCAGGTGAGACTGCACTTAGAAAGAGACTGGGTATGAGGGCATGAAGAGGGAAGTCAGAGTAAACTGAGGTTGAGAGCCTGGGACATGGAAGGATAACGAAATGAAGCATTTGGAGATGAGTCAAGATAGACGGGACTTATCTACGGCTAGGAAAGTTAGGATGTATAATTCACCACTGGTGCAGCTCTATCCACAAAAGCTTCTATTGTTGATATTAGTTAGACAGGAGCTCCCTCTCCTCCAGTCACTCTCTGATCCCAGCCACCTCCCCAAACTTCACATTCAACCCTTTCCTAACCCAGTTCTTCCTTCCCCTTATCTCTTTTCAGATTAGCTATAGTAGTGATGCCACTGCCTTCGAACAGTTCTTTGCCAGAGCCTTGCCACTATACCTTGCTGTGAACTAACCACATTCCAATACTTCAATGAAAGGCTCTCTTATCCTAAGTTTTCAGCCTGTGTACACCACTGATTCTAGGACAGTCTGTCTCAAACACAACCCCTTTGGCAACTAGAATACTACCTACCTGTAGGCACCAAATTATGATTTGCAGAGGGCACTAGATGATCAAAGGCTAGCCTAGGAAAATATATATGTATGTACATATATGTATATACATATACATACATACAGACACACACACACACACTCCCCCTTAGATCAGATATCCACCTTGAAATATACTTAAAATGTACTGTGTATAGTCAAAAATCTGTCACAACTCAGAAGTCACCTTTATGGTATTGGAAAATAATAATAAAACATCCAGCAAAAAGCATATACTGATGCTTTAATTTTTTTAAATAATAATTTCTTAAACAGCAGCATCTTTCAAAAATTGAGGATCAGGTTTCAAGATAAGTGATGATGTCAAAAACAAATAAGCTGACAGTTTCAGAAAAGTAAAATCCTTTGGTATATATTTTATACTTAAATCAACATAAAAGTAATATATGCTGCAGACACTTTAGTAGCTCATTTTAATTGGAACCACAGGAGATAGATTTTTGCTATTAATTTTCTCTGAGAAATGGGGATACCCCATCAAAGTTGAAGTGTGGAATACCACTTAAGGTTCCTTTATATAAGTTCAGGTTGACTTTGTCACAGAACTTGATGTATCACCAAATAATGAAAAGAGACACAATCAAAGTACATTTGTTTTGAACCTGATCCTGCAAACCTTGTACAGATTCCCATTGGTAGTCTACCACTGGTAGTGCAATGGAAAAGGCCTTCATCCTGAAAGTATTCAGTGCACAGAGCTACCACTGCATTGGAGGGATTACTATCATGACATAGTACAGAGTAACTGCACAAGTGACTTAGACTAATGATTGGACATCTTATGTTAGTCGTACAATATATTCTCAGATAAACAATGTTACTGTTTTATGTTAATTGACTGCAATGACTTCTCTAACTGTGGTCTCTGCCTCAGAGAGCTGACTGGTCACATGGTATTAGCTCTTCTGCTTGTTACCAAATACCAAGTTGCTTTAAAGACAGCTTTAAAAAAATCATTAAATAATTCCCTGCAATCGCTGTAGTTGCCACAGGAATATTATATGGTTGTGACTGAGAGGTGGAGGTGCTCTGTGTGACTGTGAATTGGAGGACGACTGACCATGACATACCCCCTATTAAGATGTGGTCCAACCCTAGAGAAAATATGAGAACCTCAAAGGAACCTGTTCCTTATGGAATTATTATTGCCAGTTTAATAAAAACTGTATCTTGCTGATAAATAAAAAACTGCATTACCTTCTTCCTTTCTCTTTTTCGCTTCTTCTTCGCTTCTTTCTTTAGCCTTCAATGCTTCATCTGCTTTCGCTAAAAATAAAAAATACCTATAATGAGTTATTTATACTTGTTTTAATTACATTTGTATAATAAAACAAAACCCTCCCGAGGGCTGAAGTTCACTTTCAGATTAATTTCTGCAGCTCCCATTAAAGTCAATGTGCATTTGAAGCAGAATTTGGCCTTTAATTTTTTTTTTTTTTATTTACAAGACCAGTACTGTTAATCCGTATCATAACTGACAATTTGTAAGGTGAAAGGAAATGACACAGTGGCAGAATATTTTTAAAAAAACCAACTAATTTACTAATATAGGAAATAAACTAAGATTTCTTTTGAAGGAAAAGCCATATTTCCAATATTCAGAGCTGCATTTAAGATTTAAAATATAGGAGGTCTGGACTATCTATGTCACAGTATCAAATTAGGTAATATATTTTTTTCATTGCAAATCACAGCAGCAGTACTTTATTCATGTTATGACAGCATCCTCTAAAAAGAATCTTTTTCCCTCTAGAAGCCTCTTCCCTTATTACTTAATTACCTACTAGTTGCTCAACTGCAGGGGTTTTCAAACACTTTACTACAGATGTTAAAGAAGATTAAAAATATACAGCACAGTAACAAGGGACTATCAATATACTCTGTAAATTAATTAAATTTCTGTTCTAGCACATCATTTATTCCAAAGCATTAATGTCTCAAAGGAGCCATTCTCTTTTATTGCCATCTCACTGCCTGATGACTGAACTAAGTGAGAATAAGTCTCTAATAGCATTATACTTGATGAAATATTAAGTTTTTAAAAGTACTGCCTTGTCAGAAGAAAAGGAACCCAAACTAACAGGAATAAGACTTCAGACCAGACTTTCCTGTACAATAAAGCTACTGTAAACTGTGGTATAGAACAATAAATGTTTATTCAGTTTTTCAGGTACTATTTCTATTGCCTATTGAATCAACCTATAATTTACGAATATAACGTTCAGCGTAAGCAGTGGGTATTCAGAAAATGAATGCCACAAGATTATATTTTTCAAAGTCTGATGTCTCTTCACAGTCTGCTACATCTTCTTAAAAATATACAACTTAAATACTAGTGTTATGAAATGATAAAAGCAATTACACAGACATGTTTCCATTTATAAGCTTTTATACACACCTAGACTACATTTAAAGTAATGAAATATTAAAACTTTTCTGCCAGCGAATATCATTGCAAGAATCTATTAAATTAGATAATAAAAACAAACCACTACCAACGCTAAAGACTTTTACTTCATTTACACTTTATTTTCCCTGGTAGAAGGACACGGATAAGAGAAATTCTATTTAAATTCAATTTTGATTATATGTATAATTGTAGTTATACCCCTTGAGTCATGTAAAATGCTCAGCTTATGTTTCTTTCAAATTATCCCGCTCAGATTCACATTCTACTCCTTACAACCATCTTCAATATGTATTAGCAGAGCTCATTAGACTGAAATTTAATAATGCAAACATCAGGTGGATTTCAAGAACCTCCATTATCAGCACAAGATGGATTGCTTATATACCTCTTGGGCCAACCGGGCACAATTTAGATTCAATAAACTACCATGCCTAAATTTGATTTATCTATTCCACTGTGCTAGTTTGTTCTTCCTTACTGATCCAATTCATTGGATTTTTAAAAAATGGTTATCTGAGAAAAAAAGTTTAAAGAAATTGAAATGGTTTACTGTATCATAGCTAAATATACATTTTAGCTAAATTAACTTCACACTGTCAATTTTCAAGCCTTCTTACTATACATGGTTGCAAGCAGGGTTTTTTAAAAACTTCATTTAACAGAGATAGAAGTTTCCTTCACAGTCTTGGCTGATTACATGGACAATGTCACAGCTTAGTAAGTATTATAAGCACAGTCATATACCCTAAAATGCTCATTAACAATAATATAATTTAGCCCCTAAACTAGGGGTGGGCAAACATTTGGGCCGACGGCCACATCTAGGTGGGGAAATTGTATGCAGGGCCGGGGCGGGGGGGCTGGGGGGGTTGGGGTGCAGGAGTGGTGCGGCAGGGGGCTCAGGGCAGGGGCTTGGGGTGCACGAAGGTGCAAGGTGCAGCAGGGAGCTCAGGGAAGGGGGTTGGGGTGCACGGGGTGCGGCAGGAGGCTCAGGGCAGGGGGTTGGGGTGCACGGGGGTGTGGCAGGGGGCTCAGGGCAGGGGGCTGGGGTGCAGGAGGGGTGAGAGGTGCAGGCAGGGAGCTGTGGGTGGGTGCAGGAGGGGTTCGGGCTCCAGCCCAGCACTGCTTACCTAAAGCGGCTCCGGGGTGGCAGCGGCATGCACAGGGGCCAGCGCAGGCTCCCTGCCTGCCTGCTCCGGGAAGCGGCTGGAACCGCGTCCCTGAGCAGCCCCTGGAGGAGAGGAAGCACAGGGCTCCACGCGCTGCCCTTGCCGTGCCTCCAGGTACCTTCCCCGAAGCTCCCACTGGCCGTGATTCCCCATTCCTGGCCCATGGGAGCTGCGAGGGGCGGTGCCTGGAGGTAAGAGCAACACATGAAGCCCTCTGCCCTGCCCTGCCCTCCCCTCCCCCCGGGCCGCAGGGACATTGTGCTGGCCGCTTCTGAGATCGGCGCAGGGCCTGCGGCACCATGGGGGGCAATCCTGCGGGCCGGATCTAAAGCCCTGAGGGGCCGGATCCGGCCCGCGGGCTGTAGTTTGCCCACCCCTGCCCTAAATATGCACAGAGGACACAGTTGCTAAAGCCTGTGTGTTGCTTTGAGGATTGCTCGAACATTTTAATTCTGTATCAGTCGACATATACTGAACTTCACTTCAACTTCTTGACTCTTTTTCTCGTTTACATGGTGTCCAAGGTGCCCATGATTCTTTGCCACTCCTGTCAGTCCATGGCATGGGTTCACAGATCTTGGAGTTTCAGTCCTTTTCTCCTCAAACTTTTCTTGTACCCTCTGTCTCCCATGTCCACTCTTGCTGTCTCCTCCAACCCGCCCCCAGGTTTTCTTTACTCATCGCTCTTCTCCCATTTTCTCACATGTCCAGCCCACCTCAGACATGCACTCTCCAGCCTCTCACTTAGAGTCCCAAGTTCATCTTCCCTGTCATTTCTTCCAGGCACATTCAACCTACACTTCACTTGCCTTCCATTTTCCTCAATATGTTGTTTTCTATTACCTGTATCTTCTTTCCTTCCACCGCTGCAAGACCCACTGTTGTCAAATTTTACAGCAGACACACGCAGCAGACACTTTTCCTTTCAGTTTGTTACTGAATTGCCAGTCCCACAGTACTCCTGCCACCTTTTTCTCTGCCGCCCAGGCACACTGGGTGCACGTTCTCCAGGTCTCTCTCTGATTGATACTTTCCAAGTATGCAAATCCTTTCTTCTGCTTCAGCTTCTCTCTTGAAATGTAAGTCAACAGCTCCTTTTCCACCTTCCCTATTTGCGTAACTTCAGTTTTCTTTGTGTACATTCTTTCTATCTGTACCAAACATTATTCCTAAAAATAAATCGGACTACAGCTCTGTGTTGGAATGTGAATCTGTAAAAATATCATTGTGGACCTCCAGATTTGCTGTTTGCAGTGTTCTTGTAGCCAAGTTGTTCACAGGATATGAGAGAAACAAGGTGGGTGAGGCAATTTTATTGGACCAACTTCTGTTGGTGGAAGAGAAAAGCTTTCAAGCTTCACAGAGCTCTTCTTCATTTCTGGTGAAGGATATCAAAGTACTCAGGTTAAATAGTAGGTGGGACAGATTGTTAAGCGTAAGGGTCACAATACACGTTGTGGAAGACCAGTTAAAATGAAGTGAGCAATTGTCCTACAACTGCAAAAGTGTTAATGTAGGGTTGGTAGGCAGCAGATGTGTTACAAGTTGTTGTAATGGGCCATTGTGACATTCCCCTGGTGTTATTTGGACTGGTGATCTGCTAGGTCACTCCAATTCTTGACTCTGGGAGCCAGCCTTACCCTGCTCTGTTGTGAGAACCCCCACTTCTGGGCTGTTCACACACAGCCTCTGGCATGTAAGCTGCTCCTTGGATTGCACAACCAAATGACACTAGACAATATCTCCAGTCCCAGACACAACGCTAGGAACCTCCATCTTGCAGTGTCCAGTTATGCCCCCTGGACACTACAAGCTTATGAGAGTTCATCAATTTAACAAAGAAATTGATATGTACCAGGCTTGTTATCCCAAGAGGAGTCTCAGACACACTTGAAACCAAACACACTTCTTCAGGTAGAATAAAGAAACAAATTTTATTAACTACAAAGATAGATTTTAAGTGATTGTAAGTCAAAGCACAAGTCAGATTTGGTCAAATGAAATAAAAGCAAAACGCATTCTAAGCTGATCTTAACACTTTCAGTGCCCTTACAAACTTAGATGCTTCTCACCACAGGCTGGCTGGCTGCCCTTCAGCCAGGCTCTCCCCTTTGATCAGTGCTTCAGTCGCTAGGTGTGGTGTCTGTAGATGCAGGTGCGAGAGAGAGGAAGAGCATGGCAAACGTTTCTCCCATTTATCATGTTCTTTCTTCCCTCTTGGCTACGCCTCCCTCCATCTCCCTTCAGAGTCAGGTGAGCATTATCTCATCGTAGTCCCAAACTGACCAAAGGGGCGTGACTCATTAGAGAGTCCAACAGATCCTTTGTTGCTGCTGAGGTCAGTGTCCTTTGTTCTTGTGAGGCTGGGCTGGGTTTGTCCCACACGTGCCCTGATGGGGTGTGAACTGCCCCTCTGCTCTTGGTGAGTTTTGCCTGGGCCTGTTTCAAGCCATGAGGACACATTTTCAGCCTCATAACTATATACATGAAATTACAATCTATAACATTTGTGACAGGGTCAAGCCAGATGGCTACAGGAAAGTGATAGAAGGCAGATATATTAGCTCCAGATTAAGCAGGTCCTTTTTCCCTGGGTAAGTAACAGGGGTGGTTCCAGAACAATTAGGAGCTTGCTGGAACCAATTAAGGCAGGCAGGCTAATTAGGATACCTGGAGCCAATTAAGAAGCTGCTAGAATCAATTAAGACAGGCAGGCTAATCAGGGCACCTGGTTTAAAAAGGACGTCACTTCAGTCACTAAGGGGCGCACAAGGAGCTGAGAGTGAGAGGGAGTGCTGCTGGAGGACTGAGGAGTACAAACTCTATCTGGCATCAGGAAGAAGGTCCTGTCATGATGATAAAGAAGTGTTGGGAGGAGGCCATGGAGAAGTAGCCCAGGGAGTTGTAGCTGTCACACAGCTGTTGCAAGAAACACTGTAGACAGCTGTGATCCACAGGGCCCTGGGCTGGAACCCAGAGTAGAGGGCGGGCCTGGGTTCCCCCCATACTCCCAACTGGGTACAGGAGGAGTTGTCCTGGACTGTGGGTCCCACCAGAGGGGAAGGTCCCTGGCCTGTCCCCTGACCCACTAGGTGGATCAGCAGAGACTGCGGGGATTGTTCTCCTTCCATTTCCCTATGCTGGCCAGTGATGAGGTTAGCTGAGTGAATGGCAGGTTTGAGCCACTAGCAAAAGTGGCCAAACTGATGGCTGCCATGAACCTCTGAGGCGAGCAAATCCACCAATAAGCGCAGAACCCACCAAGGCAGAGGAGGAACTTTGTCACATATTACTATAACAATTACTATAACATCACTATAACAACAATGCTCAGTGCATCATGAGCCTTCTGAAGACACCTGACATGACAAACTTTGCATTGGATACCACACAATCATTTTATAAGGATGAACATGGGGGTGCTGCATGTTCCCCCAAGGTACAGAGAGTCACAGCCATAAAACCATTGTCTCTGATAAGTCTGTGGCTTTTAGCATTAACAGTTATGAATTTAATTTCCCAGGCACATCTTTTTCAGGTTTCCTTTGAGGACTCTAATGATTTTGGGGTGTTTTCTTTTGTTTTTCACCTGTCTCATGAAAAATTGATGAAAGGTGCCAACTCATGAATTTTCCCTTATCCCAAATGACCACCATCTCCTACTACTGTCAGTGGGTCTGAAGCCAGAAAGATGGCTGCCATTTCCCTACCATCTATCTGCATGTGGAAGTGAGGCTGCCCTTAATAAAGTTGGCTGTAACCTCCCACTGCTTTTAGTGAAACTGAAGTCATGATAATAGCTGCCACTCTATGGTTCAGGGAGCTGAACAGGACTCAGGGATTGTGAAGAACAGCCTGGGAGCAGTGGTGGGTAAGAGGAGGCCTCTCTGAGCAGCTGAGAAAGCCAGTTCTCGTGAACTGATAATGAGTCACAAGATTTTAGAGCCTGGAGGAGCAGCTCTTGCGATCCCACTAGAAGCTCCTCCAATCCCACAAGTTTTGAGGCTGGGCACATAAGCAGAGGTCTGTGCAAGAGCCTTGGGGCTGAGGACATGCACCTGCCCTACCTTCTCGTATGGACCCATACCAGAGAGAGGGTCTTGGGGCAGCAGAGAAGTAGGTAGTGGGAACTCCGGGAAGTGGCACCACTGAATCCCAAGTAGTGAAGTCCCAGGGCAGAAGGAGTCAGAAGTATTGCTGCTGTGTCAAGACAGTAATAGAAAATGGATGGCAGTTCCCCTATTTCAGGGGTGTAAAGAGGGTGAGTGGAATCTGCTTCTGAGCAGCCAAGGATAGGCATGCACTTTTGTGTGCATTAAAAGTTGACTTTTCAACCTGAAGCTATCACAAACACTGGCAGAGGCATAGAGGAGAGTTAAAAAGTCAAGAAAACGATTAAAAATATGACTGGATTAAAAACTCATTTTTTGGGCCACTCAAGATTTTTTAGGGTTTGATTCATTATTTTTGATCTCTTGAGTTGTCAATACTGATCTCTCACCTTGCCCTACTCCCTAACTTTTACTGTCCAACCCCATAAAGGAATTCCTAAAATGACTACTACACTACCTCCACTTTTAACCAAAATGAATACAATCACAAACTGAGTTTGTTTATTTTGGTGAAATTAGGACATAGCTGAGAGCAGATTACTCTAAAAAGATGGAAAATCCACTAAATTCTTCTAAAATGTAATTCACCCCTTTCACTTACCTCTAGTATTGAGTTTGTATAAATCTCTATGCTATTCTCCCAAATTAAAGGGTAGAACATAACTCATGTAGCTCACCACCTAAGGAAATACAGAGCATGTAAACTTTCTGATGCAAGGCGATATCTTCTGGTCAAGAATCAGTGGCCAAACATCTAGAAGTAAACACATTGCCAACTTAGTATTTTTCCCTGGGTACATTGTACTCAGACTGAAAAATATCAAAACTTTGGAGCAGTCAACTAAAATATTCAAATTAGAATAAACTTTTGATAAGCACCAGATGTGCCCAACTTTTTAAAAAAAATTTAACTGAAACTCTACTGGCATCCTGAGTACTGTGTTTTATCTAACAGTTTAATAGAAGTGTAAATATAGCCAAAACTGTGATGTGTGGGTAGTTAAAAGACAGCCTAACTTCACTCCATAACAACAAAAACTTGTAGCAGAATATATATTGATAAGGAAGCTGAAACTTGCATGAGCTTGAGCTACCTCAGCTTTCCATTTTCTGGCAGTATCACATGGGCTAGCAAAAATGCTCAAAAATATTCTCCATGCAGAAGCTTCTTCAGTACATTTTCCTCAACTTGGAGGTTGGGACACACACACCAATATAATTTACAGGAGATCAGCAGTGGCACATCACCCAAAGAAGACCAAATAAGTCACTTCAGCAATACCCTGGTCTTAACTGACCCAGGTAGTTGGAATGCTGAGGTTGCTCCTGAAACTGGGTCTCTTGCATGGATAAACTGCTAGTATGACAAGAGTCTGACTGCTTATAAAGCATTCTAAAAAATTAATTAAATAAATAAATGAGGAGCTTGAATTCAAGCTCTCAGCATTTTAGAACTCATTCAACTGCAGATAAAATTACAATTCTATTGATTTTTTCTTTCCTTCGGAGGGATGGGAAAATGACACACTGAAGATGTTGCAGAAGTTTACTTACACTAAAGTAATAAAGTTCTGGAACACATACAGAAATTCAGTATCAGATAATGAACCATTAATAAGAGCAGAGCAACAGAAGAGAGAATCCACTGTCAGTATTTTCAGGTAGTAGTAGTATAATAATTAATATTTATAGTTTGTTAGTACCCAAAGACCTTGATCAGGACTGGTGCCCAATTGTGCCAGGCACCGTACAAATACAAGACAGACAATCCCTGTCCTAAATACCTTCCAAAAGTAAAGCCAAAACAAAGAGCAGGGGATGTGGATACATCATACAAGCAAATAAATATGGTGAAGAACTGGCAATGCTTTGTTAGTTACAAACACAAACATTAACATTCATTTGAAGTTGAGGTAACATTCAAGTATCAGCATTCTGTATCAGTGAACACGATAGTCAAGGTCAGTATCAGCTTTCTATTCTTTTTCAGTTGCTAATAACCTTCTAAAACAAATTTCCTTTCGGGTTGCAACTTTCCATGATTGCTGTTATGAATATGAATTTTTTCACAAAACTTAAGGAAAATCTTTGTGTTATGTGAACATGACCCCTGATAGTCACACATCTCAAAAATGCTGAACTTAAAAGTGTCACTTAGCTTGTTTCACAGTCCTCACTGAAGAAAGAAAAAAAACAATTGCCATGAATTTTGTAAATACTCTAGCAACTGATGAGATTCTGAATGGAGATCCCGGTAACAGAAATGCAGGTTGCTATCTAGAACTACAGGTTCTGTTCCTTTTGAGGCCCAAGCATAATGGGTAAAGATAAACAACAGTAAATCAATGAATGCCAGGTAATTCTCTGGGGCAATAACTGGCATGACTGACCAGGTTTACTCTTTCCAGACTGCTTTAACCTTTTCAAGTCCAGGATAGGCATTCCAACCAAGTCCTTCAATTAGCAAATTGCTTCTGTAGGCCAGTGTGGGTAGTGGGGGGGAAGTAGGAGGGGAGAGAGGGAGAGAGAAAAGAGGAACATTGTGTCACCATCACCCTTGAGGAGCAAGGACAGAGAGAGGGGCTTGGCACCACTACCTCAACTGACTATTCCGTGTAGGTCAACATGATTGACTAGCTGGTCTCAGTGGGGTTAGTGGTAAGAGACTGGAATCTATACAAAAGGGGGGACAAGGCCACGATGGTGCCTTCAGTGGCTGCCACCCCCGACCAGACAGTGCTACAGATGGTAATTAGGTAAAAAGGACACATGAGCTGGCCTAAGGCAGGAATCTTGTGAAATTCACATCCAGGTGCCCCCTCATTTACGCATTAGCATAGGACGTTGTTCTCATTGCTGTTACAGGGTTGGGAAGGTTGCATGACTGTAGGAAGAGTAAAGTAGGGAGAAGGGAGTTGTATGATGCTCTTGTTGCCATTATTGTGGTTAAAATTTGCATTAGGTTGCTGGTTTCTGTATTTATGCTGGTTTGCTCTGTACAAGAGTCTATTATCAATTTTCTTCTCTCTTCTTAACAGCGCTGTTGCAACTTCTAACTCAGCAGCATGAGGTGGCTAGTCTTTTAAGGAAAGTTAGTTAAAAAGCCAACTAGCATAGGATGGTTGAGTATGCAGCCTTCCAAATGTGGTGTGGTTGTGAGAACATGGAGAGTTAATCCTTCCAGGGATTTCAAAAGGGCTAAATACAAGGGGCTGGTAGGGGCACTGCTGGATGATGGAGGAGCTAAGCTCTAAACACACATGTGAGAGAGAGTATCTGTGGGCGAGTGGGGAAAAGCTATGCACTGGAATGTATAAGTGGTTAGGTCTGCTGGTCATTTTGTGCCCTGGAACTATGTACTAAGGTAGGGGGCCTACATTACTAATCTAGGGAAAGGGGTTTGATGCAGGTCACATCCAAGACTGAGTGAACCCTCTCCTGTTGGACATCTGCTGCATTAGACTGGTATTATTAAACATAGTTAAGGCCAGTCTAAGCAAATCCTTGAATAATTTTGCATGTCTTCTGTCATAAATATAAAGGGAAGGGTAAACACCTTTAAATCCCTCCTGGCCAGAGGAAAAACCCTTTCACCTGTAAAAGGTTAAGAAGCTAAGATAACCTCGCTGGCACCTGACCAAAATGACCAATGAGGAGACAAGATACTTTCAAAGCTGGAGGGGGGCAAAAAAAGGGTTTTCTCTGTCTGTGTGATGCTTTTGCCGGGACCAGAGCAGGAATGCAGGTCAGAATTCCTGTCAAGAGTTAGTAAGCAATCTAGTTAGATATGCGTTAGATTCTGTTTTGTTTAAATGGCTGATAAAATAAGTTGTGCTGGATGGAATGTATATTCCTGTTTTTGTGTCTTTTTGTAACTTAAGGTTTTGCCTAGAGGGATTCTCTATGTTTTGAATCTGCTTACCCTGTAAGGTATTTACCATCCTGATTTTACAGAGGTGATTCTTTTACTTTTTCTTTAATTAAAATTCTCTTTTAAGAACCTGATTGCTTTTTCATTGTTCTTAAGATCCAAGGGTTTGGGTCTGTGTTCACCTATGCAAATTGGTGAGGATTTTTATCAAGCCTTCCCCAGAAAAGGGGGTGTAGTGCTTGGGGGGATACTTTGGGAGGGAGACGTTTCCAAGTGGGCACTTCCCCTTTTCTTTGTGTAACACTTTGGTGGTGGCAGCGTTTAACCTAAGCTGGTAAGAATAAGCTTAGAGGGTCTTTCATGCAGGTCCCCACAACTTAGTACATCTGTACCCAAGAGTTCAGAGTGGGGAAGGAACCTTGACATCTTCCTTCTGTTGTGCCTACAGCAATTCCTTTTGAATATTTTATCGGAGAGTAACACTACCAGCATCTGAGTCTGGTGGTGTTTCTACCTGTCTGCCATGAATAAGAGTTGAGAAGTCTGGCATGAGAAGATAGAACTGGGCAGCCCTCGAGGAAAACTTGCTTGTCTTCTCCAATCATTTCTTAAACTCTCCATCTTTTTCACATCTCTTAACCCTCTGGATCAGTGGTGGGCAACCTGCGACCCACGGGCCACATGTGGCCCACCAGGGTAATCCACTGGCGGGCCGCCAGTTTGTTTACATTTGCATGGCTGCCTGCAGCTCCTAGTGGCCGCGGGTCACCATTCCCAGCCAACGAGAGCTGTGGAAAGCGGCGCGGGCCACAGCTCCCATTGGCCAGGAATGACGAACTGCAGCCAATGGGAGCTGTGGGTGGTGGTGCAAATGTAAACAAACTGTCTTGTGGCCTGCCAGCGGATTACCGTGACAGGCTGCATGCGGCCCGTGGACCACAGGTTGCCCACCACTGTATTTCTTGCATTCCTGCTGATGCAGTCATTTATTGGGGCTTTGCTTGGGAATACTTTCACTCCACCTGCTGCCTCTATATGAAAGTGATTTCTTTGCCATCTCATTATGCTGCTGTCCGGTCAGCTGTTCACTGACCCTGTCCCACTCATTTCTCCAGATGCATTAGTGAGCCATCCAGAGACTTAACTTATAATTGTCTTTTCTCCACTTCCCTGCTGTATCTTTGTGGTCAAACCAAAGCACTAAATATGCTCTTCCGGCCAGCTCACCTCCTAGCGTCCACCTTGCATTCATATTACTAGAATCTGTGAAGAAGCTGGTAGACTGCCTGCTTAATGTGTCTGAATCCCAGAATGAGTGGAGGGGAGAGCCAAAATCCCACTGTTAAGAGTGTTCAAGTTGTCATCCGTTACTGCAACAAACTCTTCTCAGTGGATATGTTAATAGTACTCAGATATGTATTTTCACTAGCCCAACTATTAGTGGAATGTTCCAAGCACTCCTTTTGACATAAACATTTACATTCTAGTTTTCAAGGAATCATTGGTCGGGAGAGCTATATATCACTAGATTGAGTAGGCCACCATGCTGTCATAAATTTACTTAAAGTTTAGTGTGAGGCAATCAAAAAGTCAGAAAGTGTATGGAAATCACCAGCAATGTCAGAGCACCACAAAGGATCAGGAAAATGTACAGAAGTTCCTTGCAATCAATACCAGGTAATACACAATTGAAAGGGAAGGAATGGACAAAAAAAGTCAGTCTGTTTAATTTGCAATTTACCATGTATAAGCGTACATCATTAGAGATTCAAAGAGATGTTTGTGGTGCTATTCTAACCCAGGCCTTGTATTACACATGACATGCCCTTAATTAAATCTGTTTTAGGGACAGGGTCATCCTCCAAATGCAATTTATTAAGGGCATAGAATGATTTCTCACACTGCCATCTATTCTTCATGATGCCAAAGGCAGACAAATTTTTAAAATAGTTCTGCTGAGCAACACCTATAACAAAAAGAAATGGAAGTTACCTGCTGCATAGGCTACAAATCAGTGATAGAACCATATAAGTATATAAGAACCATATAAGTATAGAACCATAAGTGACCTAGCTGCAATGGAAAGACTATCTTTCAAAATATGGGGCAGTTTGAGCAGCAACCAATTGTACTTGACATGCACAAATAGACATGAATCATACACAGTATCTTGCTAGTGAACATGTGTTTCCTTCTCTTCCCTTCCTTCCTTATATACTTGTACTATACAATCAGCATTCAGAACAAATACAAATTTGAATGTAAAGAACCATAGCTCAGACTTTATTTGATAATTACTTTAGACTTAGTTAAAACTACCAGGAGGCTTTCCGGAAAGGGCCAAAGAAATGAAAGGCACTGTTGGTGGGTGGGAAGAACTTTTTGAGGAAAGCCTGCTTAAACTAATGAAACGACTCTTTCCCAGTAATCTTTGCTCCTGATTATTATCCATAGACTTCTACACAACAACAATCTCGACATAGGCACAGCAGGCAGCCCAGGCAAATCAAGTAGCAACACAGGATCAATCTCATCAAATACATCTGATTCACTATTTAGCTGCCTCCTTCGCACATGCAGGAGCTGAAAATAAAAACCCTTAAGTTCTAGTACCACAATGTAAACACACAGACCAGAAAAACTTAAGATCACAAGAGAAGCTATTCACAACAAAACCAAACCACCATCATTTAATACCAAAGCAATTTCACTGCACCCACTTCTCTGAACCATCATCTTCCAGGTAGATTTCTGTACATGCACAGTACCATTCAGAGAAGTAACTTCTACTTCATATAACCTACATATCTCAACTCCTGGAAATATGTATAAAGGACAACAGGATAGCTGGACTATAAAATGGATATGACTATACTGCAGGAAATTCAAGGAAAGCTTAGAAACTTCCCCCTAGTTTTAACTTAGTCTGAAGTAATTCCCAAATAAATGACTGTTGGGCATTTTCCCCACAAAGTGAAATGAAATATCAGTGTTAATTCTGAATTCCAGTTAGGAAATTGTGTTATATTATTCAAACTCACGATGTGCAATACAAACAGACAAATGTTGTTCTCATTGTGTATATATAGTATGACCAAAAGGTTCAAATAAAGTTTTAGTTTACATGAAAAGCAGTTATAAATACAATATCTGAAATAACATTCTGGAAATTATATTTTAAAATCTAGCGAACCATTCATCAATTGTCCTTGCACTTAAAAATGTTATATTTTTCAAGTATGTTACATTATACCCATTACATTCTCCTCCATTTGGTCTGGAACAGCCATAAGCTTGGGAGAGACAATGAAGCCCTAAGGAAGTATCTTATATAACCAGAAAGCCCTGTTCATCTCCCCAAAACACTAACTGGAAAGGGGGAATCTGGAGAGGATTTCCTCAGATGATAGCTATAAGCTCTACTCACACGACACTGATTATTTTCTAATGATAATTGTATTGTGTTCACGTTATTACACAAGCAATTTGGAAATAGACGCAAAATCAAGACCTTTCTGAAATGCTTTTATATTTGGGGGAAATAATATTAGAACATTTCATGTGAGTTAGCTGTGGACCCCTTCACCTATTTTTTTAAAACAACATTTAAATGGAGTTCTTTGAATATATGTTTGTATCTATAAATTGCACTTTATTATCGAGATGAAATGAGATGGTGCTAAGACATCAGAGATAAAATACTGGAAATGAAGAGCAGTGATTTGCGAGTTACGAATAAATACCAGGTCAGATCCTCAGCTGGTGTAAATCAGCATAGCTCCATTGACTCCATAGTTAGGAGCTGATTTCAATGGAGCGATATTGATTTAAATCACCAGAAGATTTGGCCCCTTATTCCTTATTTGGCCAGCTCCTCTGATATTTCACAGAGTTGCTGGGGTTTATGCTTCCAGAACACACTGAAAGGTTTGAGCACATAATTACCGCACTTTGTCTTCATACTTTTGATCACATATTTTCCTAGATTTTCTCCTTTCTCTTGACAAGTTCAATTAACCCCGATCATTCTCCGCTTTACAAACTCAGTCCTCCAGAAAAAAAATTGTATTTCCCCTCACTCTGAGGTTTGAAGCTTCAAAAGTTTTATTTGTTCCATAAGAAGATTCCTAAAATAAATGGTTACAAAATCTTTGACAATCTAAGTCATTGATGAATGGTATGCCAAGTACATCCAGCAGTTTTGCTAAACAAACACTCCTGGATGTATATGGTATGTCTATTTTCATGAATATTCCTTAGAAAATTATTGCTTAAACATATTTACATTTTTTTATACAGCACACCTATTTCTGAAGCAGCTGGGCATGTGCCTATTTCAAAAGCCATGAAGTGGGTTATACAAACTGTTCAAATTACTGTTTCATATTTTAAAAGTGAATATTTTTCATAGGATTTTTAATCTATACTACAGTAGTCTTAACATTCCTCTGATTACCCTTCCATTGCATTCCCCCCCGCCCCCCATCTCCACAGTGCGTATCTCATGGGCACTAGTTAATTTTTTTTTTTAAATGTGGTGCTACTGATCTTATACTTGGGAGTAGCAACAGCATATAGATATGAAATGACCAGCTGTGGGTAGAATACAATCACTCTTGTAATATCTTTAATTTTCCTAGTTACAGGTACACAAAATCATGAGACACAATGAAAGGAAAGAAAAATTGAAAGAGTGTGAAAAAAATCACGTTCTTGTCAACTGCTGGAAATGGCCCACCTTGGTTATCACTACAAAAGGTTTTTTCCCCCCCACTCTCCTGCTAGTAATAGCTCACCTTAAGTGATCACTCTGGTTGCAGTGTATACGGTAACACCCATTGTTTCATGTTCTCTGTGTATATAAATCTCCCCACTGAATTTTCCACTGAATGCATCCGATGAAGTGAGCTGTAGCTCATGAAAGCTTATGCTCAAATAAATTTGTTAGTCTCTAAGGTGCCACAAGGACTCCTTTTCTTTCTGCGAATACAGACTAACACGGCTGCTACTCTGAAACCTGAAAAAAATCAGTTCATTAAAATTATTATAATGCTGGACAATATCTGGAAGCTCAGGATGGAAGAATTTTGTTTCTGGGAAACAAGTTTCTTAATGGTGAAAAGCATGGGGATGATCATAATTAATTATAAAAATATGGCGTATCTATTTCATATCTAGCAATTATACCTTTTTGTCTGTAGTACTTTCCAATCAGGCACCTCAAAGCACTTTACAAACAGTAAGCCTTATCCAAAGTCTTTCCATTGACTTCAGAGGGTTCTGGATCAGGCCCATTAGCTTAACAACTTCCCTCAGAGATATGAAGGTACTACCCCACCAGTTATATAGATGGGGAAAAGGGAGTCACAACGACATTAAGTCGTTTACCCAACATCAAACCAGAAATCTGCCACAGTCTGGAAGAGTCACTGATGTCCCGACTACCACTCCTAGGCCTCGTCTACACTAATTAGGTAATTTGATCTAAATTACGCTATTTAAGGTAAACAAGATATGTAACTTAAGTCGATATAGCTTTGATCAACTTACAGTGGTGTCTATACCATGCTATGTTGACGGGAGATGCTTTCCTGTTGACATAGCTTCCGCCTCTCGTGGGGGTGGAGTACTGAAGTCGACGGGTGAGTGCTCTCCCATCGACTTATCACGTCTTCACTAGATCCACTAAATTGATGCCAGCTGCATCGATCGCAGCAGCGCCGATTTAGACCATAGTGAAGACAAGCCCCTACTCCTTAACCACAAGAGCATTCTTCCCCTAAACTAGGTCTACTTCTGAATTGTGCATACTCACTAAAGGCCAGTCCTGTAATCTTTACTAATGTGAGCAGTCCTTACCCAAACAGTCCCATTGATGTCAATGGGATTATTCACGAGAGTTAAGGATTACACCTGTGAGTAAAGGTTGCAGAATTGGGTCCTTAATTCTCTACACTTTTCATCAGAGGATATTGGAGTGCCTTACAAATATTAATTAAGCCTCTGATTATTGATTTCAATGGTGCTACACACATTTATAGGGACGCCTGTGTGCAGACAATCAGGGCTTTACCCAGAGAGAGTGAAATAACGGTGAACTGAAATGTCTCTTAATAAAATACCAAACTGATTATTGCAGGAAAAGTACCAACTCTGAATTTAAGTATTTTCAGGGAGGTAGGGGGAGGAGGAACACTTTTTCAGTTCCCTTTTAAAATGTATTAATCATGTTTAAATCTACCCATACACCCTATCAATTATTTAATCTTAGGGAATCATCTTGTAATGCCTTACTCATGTGAAGAGTCCCACTGATTTCAACAGGATTATTACAAGAATAAAGGTTTGAAAATTCTACGCACTGTTTGTGTTCTACTCCTTATTCTTTCACTGATTTAACACACAAGTCACTAAAAATAAATTGCAATTTAAAACAAAATAAAATGGAAGATGTCTAAATCAGCTAGACTGCTTTGAAAATCTCAACTAAGATTCCCGACTCCCAGTCCAAACTAACTTATGTTTGAAATTTCAATTAAAATTACACCATCAGGTGTCAGCTTAGACCCAAAATTTAGAATGTGCAAAATCAAGTTTGATAAGGTTCCAAATCCACAGAAAGGCACCTACAGTTATTATGTATTTTTAAATTTCAATGGGAACAGTATTTTAAGGAATAATATCGTCCTCTTGTACTGTTTGAAGCCAGACACTGAATATATTATAAAAAAGGGAAATGAGTCATTTTTCACTGTTTGTGCTAAGTACAGTACAATGCAAAAAAGTAAAAGCACAAATAGTGAAATGTAAGTTACTAATAATCTAAAGAACAGAATAGCTGAGGATTTTTTTTAAATACATGAAGTTTAATCTGACAACATCCATTTAATTGATAATTAATTCACTAAGTTTAATGAAAATGTATATTCATGAGGGAAGGGATTTATTATCACTGTTTTAGGATATTAGTGGACCAGTGATGATTGTCAACTCTCTCAAAAATATTTCAATAACCGTCTCACTTCTGAAAAACAATGCAAATTCATATTGCCCACTGGTATTTACCTGCAGAATAGATATCAAACCTTCAATTATTTTAAAAAGCTGCATAATGAAAATACAGTATAGGGACTGCAAAGCAAATATAGTTCTACTATTAGCAGGTGTACCAAAGACAGAGGCAAACTTGCTTTCTTCCCTGGCTCCCTCAACATGTAAGCCACTAACTACTCTTAATTCACAGTAAAGAAAAGCTGTACATAGAAGATTGTATAGTTTAACTGAAATATAATGACAAATTAAAAAGAGCTCAAAGTTTGGCCATTATATTAGCATAGAATTTCTGTAAATGCTTGGAGGGATTTCTGTTTCTTATATAACTTTTTTGAAGCTCAGTATAGATATAATTTTAAATAGAGCTGCTATGCTGCTCTTAATAGTGGAATAATATTTTGAAATAAATGCCATGATATCCTCCTTTCCTATAGTAAATGACCATGCACAAGTTTCCAAACACAGACACCTTCTTGCCCTAGCCTAAGTAGTACACATCAAGATGATCTAATTTTAACTGAGTCCCTGGGTTTTTGCTTACCCTTCTTTTTTTCTAAATCTCAGATCCATCAACCTCAAAAAAAGTGTTAGTCACTGAAGCAACCAGCCTCCTCCAACACTGGTCACTTCTCTACTAAAAGTAAATAGGTAGTTGCTGCTTGGGCAGAATGCCTGAAGTCATCACAAGGCCAAGCGTGTAATCTTTTACATTGTGCTTTTCATCTGCATACCTAGAAAGCAAGAGTCTCAAGGTTTACCATTAGTTGAGTTGCCAGTATTATGATGTTTTGTACTGCCCCCAAAATGCAGACCCTGCACAAATAAATGCATTTTAAAATCATTACACATGGTTGCCTGGTGGCACTATGCAAAGCATGGTAGCTGTAACTATGTTTTGAAAAAAGAACAGGAGTATTTGTGGCATCTTAGAGACTAACAAATTTATTAGAGCATAAGCTTTCGTGGGCTACAGCCCACTTCATCGAATGCATAGAATGGAACATATAGTAAGAAGCAAAAAGAAAAGGAGTACTTGTGGCACCTTAGAGACTAACCAATTTATTTGAGCATAAGCTTTCGTGAGCTACAACTCACTTCATCGGATGCATCCGATGAAGTGAGCTGTAGCTCACGAAAGCTTATGCTCAAATAAATTGGTTAGTCTCTAAGGTGCCACAAGTACTCCTTTTCTTTTTGCGAATACAGACTAACACGGCTGTTACTCTGAAACCTATAGTAAGAAGATATATATATATATATACACACACACACACATACAGAGAAGGTGGAAGTTGCCATACAAATTGTAAGAGACTAATTAATTAAGATGAGCGATTATCTTAATTAATTAGCCTCTTACAGTTTATTGCAACTTACAGTTTGTATGGCAACTTCCATCTTCTCTGTATGTGTATATGTATATATATATCTTCTTACCGTATGTTCCATTCTATGCATCCGATGAAGTGGGCTCTAGCCCACGAAAGCTTATGCTCTAATAAATTTGTTAGTCTCTGAGGTGCCACAAATACTCCTGTTCTTTTTGAGGATACAGACTAACACAGCTGCTCCTCTGAAACCTATGTTTTGGAAGTTACTTTGGGACTCTTATGCCCTAGACCAGTGTTTTTCAACCTTTTTGATACCAGGGACCGGTATCAAAGACCTTGCAGTCTAATCAGTGGCAGGGAGATCTCAGGGACCGGTGCCAGTCCATGGACCAGTGGTTGAGAAACACTGCCCTACACAAGAAAACCAGGCACATCACATTACTGTTGCATTTATTCTCCTGGGTATAGTGCCAAGCAGATTACTGTAGGACATTTTACTAGCCTATTAACGAACAAACATGTTCTGTCCTCTCAAATTACAGGTGAGTGAAACAGTAGTAGTATTGGCCTGACAGAGTATGTGCAGGGGAAAAAAGGTCCTCCTCTATAACAAAAACAAAGATATATGACAACACTAATGTGTGTTGCATCCCCAAGCACAACAATAAAGAGTGATGCGAAGATGACCAAGCTAAATAGCAAAGCCAGGATTTACTCAAGCAATAACAAATAATAAATATTTGAAGTGATTTACAGAACTTCTAATTGAATGTACTGTGTATATATGGAATAAATAAATGGATGGACGCAGCCCAACCTTTTGACTGATATCTTTAGAGCTAAGTATTTTGTCCTGCAAGATATTCATTTCAACAGACATTCTGACAAATCTATATTAAAGAAACAGAATATTCACTCCTAATAAAACAACTGTCTATATAAAAGGTCTTTAAGCATATATTTAAATTATAACACATTCAGAACAGCTGCTGTTAGGATTTTCCTAGTTTAATGCCATATATCGAAATAAATTGCTAAAGCACAATTTTTCACCTGTAAGACAAAAAAATTGTATGAATTAAACAATTAGAAGTTTCCTTCTTTACTTAAGTTATTTATTCCTGCTAATATACTAACAATATAATCAGATGCAATCCCACGACAGAGCCCAATGCTGTATGTAGCTTAACATGAAGGATTACAGAAACCTACTGCAAAAATCAACAATCTGCATTACAATACACTATTTTATTGCAGAATATTATGCAAATAAGAAATGTTGAACAATCCCTTCTCAGATTACATCTGATCAAACAAATCATGAAAGCAGGTTTTCAGTAAAAAAAAAAAAAAAAGTGACCTTTACAAACAAAACATCTTCTAAACAGCATAAATAATGTACGTAAGCATTTCTCAGTTTGAGACCAGATAAAATTGGTGATTATCAATTATTTCACAAAGGTTCTGTGTCAGGGAACCATCGTTAATCCTACAATTAGTTCTACAAGATATATGCCTCATAATAGATACAATGCGAATAAAATACAATATAGTGAGTATGGAATTATTCTCTACTTCAGTAGCACTGAATATAAGAATACAGTAACAGTGTATTAACAGTGATGGCAAAAGACAGAAGTAGTAAAAACTATAATGTTTTCTCAATATATTTTCATAGTGCAGCCAAAGAGCTCTTCATACATTATTTGCTTATGCTTTCATTATCTGTTTTTCAGCTGTGGGAAGCCACTGTGTCTGTGCACATGAGTATTAATGTTATAAATGTGAGAAAAGAATTATCCATCTGCTTGTAGATACAGTTTAAAAACTAGGTACTGTATATAAATGTATTTATCTTTTATATTCTTTTACATAAGTATCATTGCTCACCTGATGGCGTACAAGTATGACTTAGCCTTGCATCCAAAGTGGGATACCAGGAAATGTTCGAGCCATTAGCTGGAGTCACCAGAACTGTATCAAATCAGCCGCCCTGGCAAGGTCTGACCCTGAAAACTGATTGTGTGTGCAGGGCAAGGAGCTCCACTTCCTCTTTCCTTTACATGTGCCTTTGATACCAAGACTATAAGTGATATGCTAAGTTTCCTGGCCAAATTCTAATGGAGGTGTTTACATTCTATGTTCCTCTATTTTCCTCTACGTTCCTCTATTTTCCCTTTTTCAAGGTATGAGAGTTATTCTTTCCTTACCCATAAAAGAAGTGCTGTGTAGGACTGCAGGCCACCACATTTCCTCCCATACGGTAGGTGGTTACATATCATAGAATATCAGGGTTGGAAGAGACCTCAGGAGGTCATCTAGTCCAACCCACTGCTCAAAGCAGGACCAATCGCCAACTCAATCATCCCAGCCAGGACTTTGTCAAGCCTGACCTTAAAAACCTCAATGGAAGATTCCACCACCTCCCTAGGTAATGCATTCCAGTGCTTCACCACCCTCCTAGTGAAAAAGTTTTTCCTAATATCCAACCTAAACCTCCCCCGCTGCAACTTGAGACCATTACTCCTTGTTCTGTCATCTGCTACCACTGAGAACAGTCTAGATCCATTCTCTTTGGGAACCCCCTTTCAGCTGAAAGCAGCTATGAAATCCCCCCTCATTCTTCTCTTCTGCAGACTAAACAATCCCAGTTCCCTCAGCCTCTCCTCATAAGTCATGTGCTCCAGCCCCCTAATCATTTTTGTTGCCCTCCGCTGGAAGCTTTCCAATTTTTCCACATCCTTCTAATATGGGGTCCAAAACTGGACAGTGTACTCCAGATGAGGCCTCACCAATGCCAAATAGAGGGTAATGATCATGTCCCTCGATCTGCTGGCAATGCTCCTACGTATAGAGCCCAAAATGCCATTAGCCTTCTTGGCAACAAGGGCACACGGTTGACTCATATCCAGCTTCTCATCCTCTGTAACCCCTAGATCCTTTTCTGCAGAACTGCTGCCTAGCCACTCGGTCCCTAGTCTGTAGCAGTGCATGGGATTCTTCCGTCCTAAGTGCAGGACTCTGCTCTTGTCCTTGTTGAACCTCATCAGATTTCTTTTGGCCCAATCCTCTAATTTGTCTAGGGCCCTCTGTATCCTATCCCTACCCTCCACAGTATCTACCACTCCTCCCAGTTTAGTGTCATCTGCAAACTTGCTGAAGGGTGCAGTCCACGCCATCCTCCAGATCATTAATGAAGATATTGAACAAAACCGGCCACAGGACCGACCCTTGGGGCACTCCACTTGATACCGGCTGCCAACTAGACATGGCGCCATTGATCACTACCCGTTGAGCCCAGCGATCTAGCCAGCTTTCTATCCACCTTATAGTCCATTCATCCAGCCCATACTTCTTTAACTTGCTGGCAAGAATACTGTGGGAGACTGTACCAAAGCTTTTCTAAAGTCAAGAAATAACATGTCCACTGCTTTCCCCTCATCCACAGAGCCAGTTATCTCATCATAGAAGGCAATTAGATTAGTCAGGCATGACTTGCCCTTGGTGAATCCATGCTGACTGTTCCTGATCACTTTCCTCTCCTCTAAGTGCTTCAGAATTGATTCCTTGAGGACCTGCTCCATGATTTTTCCAGGGACTGAGGTGAGGATGACTGGCCTGTAGTTCCCTGGATCCTCCCTCTTCCCTTTTTTAAAGATGGGCACTACATTAGCCTTTTTCCAGTCATCTGGGACCTCCCTTGATCACCATGAGTTTTCAAAGATAATGGCCAATGGCTGTGCAATCACATCAGCCAACTCCTTTAGCACCCTCGGATGCAGTGCATCTGGCCCCGTGGACTTGTGCACATCCAGCTTTTCTAAATAGTCCCGAACCACTTCTTTCTCCACAGAGGCCTGGTCACCTCCTCCCCATACTGTGCTGCCTAGTGCAGTAGTCTGATATTCGACCTTGTTCGTAAAGACAGAGGCAAAAAAAGCATTGAGTACATTAGCTTTTTCCACATCCTCGGTCACTAGGTTGCCTCCCCTATTTAGTAAGGGGCCCACACTTTCCCTGACCTTATTCTTGTTGCTAGCATACCTGTAGAAACCCTTCTTGTTACTCTTAACATCCCTTGCTAGCTGCAACTCCAAGTGTGATTTGGCCTTCCTGATTTCACTCCTGTATGCCTGAGCAATATTTTTATACTTTTCCCTGGTCATTTGTCCAATCTTCCACTTCTTGTAGGCTTCTTTTTTGTGTTTAAGATCAGCAAGGATTTCACTGTTAAGCCAAGCTGGTTGCCTGCCATATTTATTATTCTTTCTACACATCGGGATGGTTTGTTCCTGCAACCTCAATAAGGATTCTTTAAAATACAGCCAGCTCTCCTGAACTCCTTTCCTCCTCGTGTTATTCTCCCAGGGGATCCTGCCCATCAGTTCCCAGAGGGAGTCAAAGTCTGCTTTTCTGAAGTCCAGGGTCCGTATTCTGCTGCTGTCTTTTCTTCCTTGTGTCAGGATCCTGAACTCAAACTACCTCCCAGGTTCCCAACCACTTTTGCTTCCCCTACTAATTCTTCCCGGTTTGTGAGCAGCAGGTCAAGAAGAGCTCTACCCATAGTTGGTTTCTCCAGCACTTGCACCAGGAAACTGTCCCCTGTACTTTCCAAAAACTTCTTGGATTGTCTGTGTACCACTGTATTGCTCTCCCAGCAGATATCAGGGTGACTGAAGTCTCCCATGAGAACCAGGGCCTGCGATCTAGTAACTTCCGTTAGTTGCCAGAAGAAAGCCTCGTCCACCTCATCCCGCTGGTCTGGTGGTCTATAGCAGACTGCCACCACAATATCACTCTTGTTGCTCACACTGGTAAACTTAATCCAGAGACTCTCAGGTTTTTCTGTAGTTTCATACCAGAGCTCTGAGCAGTCATACTGCTCTCTTACATACAGTGCAACTCCCCCACCTTTTCTGCCCTACCTGTCCTTCCTGAACAGTTTATATCCATCCATGACAGTACTCCAGTCATGTGAATTATCCCACCAAGTCTCTGTTATTCCAGTCACATCATTATTCCTTGACTATGCCAGGACTTCCAGTTCTCCCTGCTTGTTTCCCAGGCTTCTTGCATTTGTGTATAGGCACTTAAGATATAAGCACTTTATCAATGGTGATAAAAGTGATACCTATACTGTACAGAGTCTTTTAGATCCTTTAGGAGTTAAAGTGTTATCAGAGTAAGGTATTACTGCTGTTTATTCCAGCTGCATTGGGATTTAGTTGCAGGACTTCCAGTTAACGTCAAAATGAGAGCTGTGCAGTTAAATCTTTGGGTCAGTTTCTTCATTGGTATACACAGGCACAAATTTAAGTCAATGCCGCTGTACTGCTTTACTCCAGCAGAGAACAGTCCCTTTCACATATATTTTTTAAAATGGTGATTTTTAAAACCAATCGATCTACTACTGAACTAAAAACAAATGCGACACTCAAAATTTCAACAACACTTGCTAATTACAAAAAATTACATGCATACAAATTACATATAGGAAATGAACCAACTACCGTGTTTTATGGCCTATAGGACTCTTTCTATTAAGAATTATTCAGTTCTGAAGTGAGTATCTAAAAAAATTTCCCTCCTATTCCATTATTTTTGGCTGTATACGATTTATAAGAAAACACAAATAGCTATTTCCCCCTCTCTCCCAAACCAAGGATTAATAGAGGAAACTTCATAGCAGTTTGAAAAAAATGTGGGTTTTTTCCTGTTTATATAGTTATATAACAGGCCTACATATATAGGTATACTAATAGAAAACACTTTAATATTTAGAAACTGCTCCATAAATATAGCATCCGAAATATACAAATTAAAATGTAAGAAAATCTATCATAACTTAGTGTGCTATTTTAATTCATCTTCCACTGTGTTTCATTTGAAGCAATCAGCATAATGTTAAAAAGGTCAGTGAATGTAAATGTCACACACAGCATCAAAAATTCACTAGGTGGCGCAACAAGAATAATTTACTTCCACTTTTTTCAATACTGTGTCTGTCCACTGGAATGTAACAAATGAGATGACAGATGACAAAGCACTCATTATCTGGAGTTTGTCTAATCCTTAAGTATTAAATTGAACAGGAACCTTTTGATCTACTTGTACCATGAATGATTTCAGCTAAGAAAATGTATGTTGTAATAAAATTATGCTAAAATAAAGCACACTTTTAATAAGACAATGTGTTTCTTTTATTTAACTGGTATTAGAAAAATGTTCCATAAAGAATGTAGGTGCAGCTCACTTAGATTTAATATACTACTCTTATGATACAGAAAGAACTGGTACTAGTAAGTTGTTTTTTAAATATTGCTGTTATCTTCATTGGTAAAGTAGATGACTAATTACAGAAAAGGATAAGTTTTAAAAATATCCATCTCAGAAAGGCTGTCACTTTACTATCACAAATAACTTAGTCATACAATATCTACAATTCATAATTATACCATGCTTTGTATCAAATTAGCAGTTTTATAATTTACATTTTATTTACACTATATTCAATATACAATTGGAATAGTTCTCTGTAATAAGCCGTCCCCGACAGCATTGTTCTACATAACAGCATGCCTCCTTCCTCCAAATCCTCAACCATTTGAATACACACACCCTCACACTATATATTTTATAAGAAATATATATATGTATGCTACACACTTTATATATGTCTATGTGAACGCACGCCACATATATTTTGTTACATATTAACACTTTTAGTAGAAATGTGATAACCCTTAACCACTTTATCTGAATGTTGCAAAGATTCTTTAGTGTTTGAACAGCATTTATAAAATGTAATTCTCAATAAGTGCAAAGTATTAGCATTCCTATAATAACCTTGATATATATTAAGGCCCAGTCCTGTAGTCCATACACACATGTAACTCCCAATGACATAAATGAGAGTTTAGTTTGTGAAAAAGATTAGGGCCTTAATAGTGTGGTGCAGAGGGAGACAGTAAATGAAAAAAGGAGGGATGAAGAATCAAATAGACATGAAGAAAATATCTAAATTTAGTTTTAAAACCCACAATATTAATTTGAAAATCTCCGATGGTCAAATTTGGGTGTTTGTATTTTAAATGAAAAATAAGCATCTCCCACCTACAAAACATTCAGCTAGCTCACAAACTTGTAAAAATACAAGTATAATCCATGGCTTTATTTGATTTACATGTCATTTTTCTGTATTATATTAAATTTATCAAGGCTTGTGGAAATCTTTTCTGTTGAATATTCATATATTGGCAAGCAAAGTTATCTATTATACATCCATCCCCCCAACAGTGAATTAAAAAAAAAAATCTAATGTTACATATATGTTTAATTTAAGTCACACATACTGACCATTCAAGAATGAGGAAATTAGTCTGACAGGATAGTGCTATAGTACTGATCCCCTTGCACATCAGCCGGCCCTGGGATGGATGTGCTGCAGGTGGTTCATCTTTTCTACACGTGTAGTGAAGATCCTTGCTCACTGCACTTCCCTTAGTGCCTCTGGAAACATTATTCATAACATTATTCAAACATAATGTTTCCAGCTACTAATCAAGCAGTGAAATTCTGCCTATAAGAAGCACAATTATGTCTTTTCCAATATGTTGAAAAATATGTCTAAGATCCGAAAAAGTAAAACCTAAAGTGCTCTTCCCATGTTCACTCTAACTGCTAATGCGGCTTTTGTGCTTATAAACATACACACTTATTTAGCCTTACAATTGGTTTATAGTTTGCACAATGCTAATAGATTTTAAAATGTATAAAATTTCAAAACATTATTTTCTGCTAATCTAATGGGCATAAAATATAAGGCATACAAACTTGGAAATCTAGAAATTACGTACACAACTGCATATAGGAATAACTTTTCATATTTTGCTAAGTCAAAATGGGTTTAACATTATACAAACTTGTCTAGAGAAAGAGCAGCATAGATACCCGTGTCAGGGATATCAGGAATATTAACATTCCAGTCATAGATCTGCAAGGAAAAAAGTACACTGAAAGGGACAATGGATGTTGGAAAGCAAAAGGTAAAAACTGACAGATAAAATTCAGTAATGGCGATCAGGGCCAACCGCCCCAAAGACACTATATCCTGGTTACTGCCTACTGTATTAAGACTGCCTTTCTCATCACTTAATGCTTATTTTCATCACTTTGCTTAAAATATTGATAATCAATTAGGGCTACGTCTGTTTTGCCACAGAATCTGTGTCACAGTCTATCAGACTGTCAGGGCCAATTCAATCCTCATTCAGAGTTAATTTTTTCTTCATAAATCTGCCTTTGGAGGAGTCATTAGGCGCAGAGCATAGCCTGAGGTGCAATCACCTATTCTCTTTCATTAGTGGCAGGCAGAGAAGGTGAGGGAGATTATTAGAACTTTGGAATGATCACAAAGCAGCGTGCTGCCTGTCAGATCCCCCCAACATTTAATTCATCTAGCCAACTCACCAACACTCTTTGCCAACAGTTTTAAATGGACATTATTCATGAACATCTGTGACATGCTGAATATTCTGAACTAGAAATGATGAAAAAGCAGTGCCCCTTTTGACTTTAAAATTAATTCTATGGTCAAAACAATTAAGAATATAACAAATGTGTTTCGTGATGTTATTTTTAGTCATCTAAGATATTAAATTTCAAAAACAAATGTATTTCAGCTAGTAATTCAGAAATAAAAGTATCTCAAATCTGTGTGTAAAATCTAAATAATGTGGCACAATATTTTATGTGATGAAAAATAATCTGAATTTCCTTTACTGAAGAAATAACTGGTTTTCATCAGTTTTTTTTAAAGTGATTAAATAATTAGTTAGCTTCACTATCTGGTTTGTTGATATGTTTCTAAAAGGTAGCCAAATGAAATGACACATTGGATTTTAATACAATGCCATATTAAATTACAGTGCACTTTACTCATAATGGACAATCTGTAACAGGGGATGAGAACAGATTCCCCAAATCAAATACATTACATTTATTAACTCTTTCTCTGTTTATAAACAGACAGAAACAGCAGTTATAAATGGATACTTTGTGGGCATTATAACATTTTCTAAAGAGGACCGGGGGGCAGGTGGTATGAAAGCTCCATCCGTAGCAATTAAATGGAAATGCTACAGTATCTGCACATTATTTTTTAAAATGTGTAGGTTTTAAAAATTAGGTAGTTCTAAGGAGAAAGCATTTACATTTTCAGTGAAATACTTCAAACAATTGCTTTATTCTTGACACAAGTCAAAAGACCAATATACATATATTTTTCTCTACTTCTACTATGGAAATAGTGCTATCAGTAGTAAACTTTTCTTGACCCATGTCCTTCACCCTCCCTAGATATTTTTGCTTCCTAATTGCAAAGTTAAGGGACAGATCCTTCGATAGTATAAGTTGGCACAGCTCCATTGCTTCAGTACAGTTAAATCAGTTTACTCTAGTTAAAGGTCTATCACTAAATATCTAGAGAGAGGAAAAAAGATGTTTGATAAGAACATAGCTAAGTAAATTAATATTTTATTATTTAATACATTTCTAACTTTTATTTCCCACACAAAGTCTGACAGAAATTTCAACTTAAATATGTTTTAACACTAAGCTCCAACTTATTTATCTAGATGGCTCCTGACTCTCAGTAGTGGATTTTACTAACTATTCCAAAGGTTTGCTACCAGCTCAGAAAGGGCTGCACAATATTGACTTTGACTTTATGCAGACACTTAAGGCTGCATTTGAAATCCACCCCACCCAAACAGTGATTGGGCTCCTGAGGATGACATAGTCAGATACAATATGCATACTCAGCGTGCCATCTGACATGCTGCCAAGGGGAGCAAATTATTTTGAGTGAGATAATAAAATGAGGAAGAAATTTTAAGAGGCTCCTGAGTTGATATTTTCCTGTCTGAGTTTGGAAAAAGATCTCAGTTAGGGAGAAGAGGGCAAAGGGGTTAAACGTTACCTCAGTCTCCTCAAGCACCTATATTAAAAGAACGATTGCGATGCTTTGAGGAGAAGGGAGTTCAACCCATAAACATCAATGGAACTGGGGACACCACCAGCAAACCCGAGCAGGACTTTCCCACAAAATTAATCAATGTAACAAAGCCCCAACTCAAAGATTTTCATTTGCCTATAATTGCAACAACTGGGTTAGATTCCACCACCTTGGGAGCAATTCCAACCCTTGCTATTGCAATGGCTGAAGCTAAGGTGCTGTAATGCCTATGACATGACGGGCTACTTTGTATGAGCTCTCCTCTCTCAGTCAGCTCCAACGTGCCTCCCTCCCTTTTTGTAATACTATGTTTCTTTCCCTTTTTTGACTTTGTGCAACCGGAAGAACTTTCCTCTGTATAGCCTGGCCCATCAAGCAGCCATCATACACAGCTTTCCCAAAGCTTGCTCAGCCAAGAAAGTCATGTATAGTTTCAGCTGGGTAGAACCTTAAAATAAGTAACACCACTTAAAAAGACTGAATGCCTTCCATCTGAGACACAGAAACAACAAAGGACTGACAAGCAAACCAGGAGGACATAGTAAGGAAAGGAATCATGTTACTAATAAATGAGATATTATTATGGGAATAATTCTGCTAATACTAGAGTTAAATATCTGAGCATTCCCAGTGTTAACTAGATATTTCCAGAATCGGAGAAAACTCAGTCTGAGATGGGCACTTATAACATTAATAAGTGCCTTGCCTTCTCTATAATCAACACTTCATTTGAGTGCTTTTAAGTAAATTTTACATGTTAAGAAATTATATTAAATAAAAAATGAAGCAATGGCTTCCTCCAGATGTGCAAATACTTTCTTTTTTTTTTTTTTTTTAGCACCATGAGGACTACAATAAAAGCATCTTATGTTCAGACAATGACATTTCTTTCTGAGACAGGACCAGCAACTTTGTAAGGATATAATTCAGGGAGGATTTATTACTGATTATGGATACAGATTTAAGAATTACTGTAACCTCAGAAAAACATTTCCTTTAAGAGATTTGTTTTGTAATCATCTTCATGGGCAATGTGAACTAGTTGATGCATACTGACTTAGAACTCAATTTGGTACCAGTAAAATCAGTTAGCAATACTCCCATCTGGATTTCAGTGGGAGAAGGACTGAACCCTTAGAGCTATGCAATTCTTTAATATAAAAATGGTTTTGTATGTAGAATACAGAATAACTAAGTAAGGTACATACTGCTCCAGGAGAAGCTACTGTAACTTAGTCTGAGCAGTAGATGTTTGCAGAGCCTGTGAAATGATTGAGAAATGGATTCAGGATCAAGAGAAACTAGGGCTAAAGATGAAATATCGATCAAAATTTTATGAGTGGAAAAAACTCCTGTATGCTTTACGTGGTTGAGAACCTGAGCCAAAAATTAGTCCGGCATTTGGTCAAATATACCAATTCAACAAGTGAAATCATTTTTCAAGAAGTATGTCATTACGTTAGTGCCAAGAATGTCCAAGTTCTTGGAAAGCAGCAAGGCAGTTATTTTGGAGCTCCTAGTAGGTATACAGCCGGAAGAGCAAATTGCTTCAAATTAACCAAACATTAATGGCAGAGGTATATCCTGCACATTTGATACTAGAACACAATGAAAATATTACAAGAAAAATATGTAACAATAGTGAAGTTAAGGAAAGGGTACAGATGTTTAAAACAAAACTTGTTGTATCATGAACATGCAAGTATACAAATCAGGTGACGATCTTCAGAGTGTACATATAGTGGATACCCTTAGTAGCACAGCAAATTGATCAATCCCAAGTAAAAGTGATGTGAAATTAAGGTCATGAGAGACATGCCTATTACTACTTCAAAATAAGAGCAAGTCACTGGTTTGAAAAATAAGTATCATTTAATATTAATATCAATTCTGCTTCTGAAGTATTTTAAAGAGTAATTTCACACATTTTTGAGAGATTATAAAAGGTTGAATTTGAAATGGATTGTGTTTTAATCTGGGCAAGGTATCTTAAAGAACACATTAAAATGCGTCAGAATGTTTTTCAGAAAGCAATGTTATTGCCAGGTCTTAGGCATTTAAGAAGTTAAAAATATTTAACACCTGTACACTAGTATATGATTTAACTATGTCAGTTACATTTAATGTCAGTTCATCTTCCAAAGGACTACGTGCATGCCTTACTCAGGCAGAAAGAAACGATGCCCAGCTTGAAAAGAAGATCCTGACAATTGTATTTGGTTGTCTTAAGTTCCACTGGGATATATGTGCAATAGAAAAGATACATGTAGAAACTAATGTTGAAAGTTTGTTCAAAATTCTTTGTCTTTAGCATCAACTAAAATCCAATGAATGATGCTAAACTTGCAAAAACACAATCTCCGTGTGCAATATAAATCAGGTAACAATCTTTAGAGTGTACATATATATAGTGGATACCCTTAGTGCAGAAAACTGATAAATCCCAAGTAAACGTGATATGAAATTAAGGTCATGAAACATATGCCTATTACTACTCCAAAATAAACAGAATTTAAGATTAGAACAGGGTGATCAAGTTAAAACAGCAATTCATGGCTGACTGACCAAAAGAAACAGCAGTGTTAGACCTCAAACTGAGACCACAGAAAAGGAGTAAAGCTAACTGCTCACGTAATAGGTAAGAATAAGAGAATCTCACAAACACCAATGGAATCATCGGAGAAACCAGCATTATCTGGACAATGATCCTGAAAGGCGTGTCTAAGCCCTATGCTAATACAAATAATTAACTAGTTCACTGAGACCAATTACCACCTGGATGAAGTTGCAGTAGTTTGAAGTGAGTCCTACCAACATCCATATTGTGAGAAAAACATTCAGATATATACCCAAAGTATAACTTAATCACTAAGTGGCTAAATATTAAATATTTCAACATCTATGTTATTTCATAGTTCGAAGTGTTGTCTCTGAACTTAAAGTGTTATCTTAGGAATTAAAATAGCTAAAAGTAGAGGGAGAGGAAAAGAGAAGTATCGTGTTGCTAGTATAGAACTTACTAATGGGGTGATAGAATATTAGCCCTGGTCTACACTACGAGTTTAGATTGAATTTAGCAGCGTTAGGTCAATTTAACCCTGCACCTGTCCACACGACCAAGCCTGTTTTGTCGACTTAAAGGGCTCTTAAAATCGATTTCTGTACTCCTCCCCGGCGAGGGGAGTACCACTAAAATCGACCTCACTAGGTCGAATTTGGGGTAGTGTGGACACAATTTGACAGTATTGGCCTCTGGGAGCTATCCCAGAGTGCTCCATTGTGACCGCTCTGGACAGCATTCTCAACTCAGATGCACTGGCCAGGTAGACAGGAAAAGCCCCAGGAACTTTTGAATTTCATTTCATGTTTGGCCAGCATGGCGAGCTGATCAGCACAGGCAACCACAGAGTCCCAGAATCGCAAAAGAGCTCCAGCATGGACCAAACAGGAGGCACTGGATCTGGTCACTGTATGGGGAGAAGAATCCATGCAGGCAGAACTCCGTTCCAAAAGACGAAATGCCAATATATTTGCCAAAATCTCCAAGGGCATGATGGACAGAGGCTACAACAGGGACACACAGCAGTGCTGCGTGAAAGTTAAGGAGCTGATGCAAGCCTACCAAAAAACAAAGGATGCAAACAGTCGCTCCGGGTCACAGCCCCATACATGCTGCTTCTATGATGAGCTGCATGCAATTCTAGGGAGCGCCCACCACTGTCTGTGGACACCTGCAAGGGGGGAGTCTCATGAAACAGGGATGAGGATTTTGTGGATGAGGAAGAAGAGGAGGTGGTTGAGGATAGCGCACAGCAGGCAAGCGGAGAATTCCTTCTCCCCGGCAGCCAGGAACTGTTCAACACCCTAGAGCCAATATTCTCCCAACCCTCCCAAGGCGGGCTCCTGGACCATGAAGCCGGAGAAGGCACCTCTGGTGAGTGTACCTTTGTAAATATAATACAGGGTTTAAAAGCAAGCGTGTTTAATGATTAATTTGCCCTGAAGACTTGGGATGCATTCGCGGCCAGTATAGCTACTGGAAAAGTCTGTTAACGTGTCTGGGGATGGAGCGGAAATCCTCCAGGGACATCTCCATGAAGCTCTCCTGGAGGTACTCTAAAAGCCTTTGCAGAAGGTTTCTGGGGAGGTCAGCCTTATTCCATCCTCCATGGTAGGACACTTCTACCACGCCAAGCCAGTAGCAGTCTGGAATCATTGCAGAACAAAGCATTGCAGCGAATTGGCCTGGGCTTTGGTGGCATTCAAGCAACATCCATTCTTTATCTTTTTGTGTTAGCCTCAGGAGAGTGATATCATTCATGGTCACCTGGTTCAACTACGGGAAATTTGTTTAAGGGGACATTCAGAGGTGCCCGTTCCTGCTGGGCTGCTTGCCTTTGGCTGAAAAGAAATCATCCCTACTATTAGCCACGCAGTGGGGGGAGGCCTGTTCATGCTGAGCTGTTTGCGTTTGGCTGACAGGGATCCTCTCTGATACTAGCCACACAGTTGGGGGGGTCGGGGGGTGAAGCGATCATCACAGAGAATTGGGGGGAGGGGGTTGTTCTGCACATTCACCCTAAAACCGCAACCCCTCCTTCTAAATGGCCAATGCAACGGGCTTTGCTTGGTATGGGAAAGGAGGGCACTGCTGTTTGAAACCGTTCCCACATGTTATGAAGGTTGAAGAAGCCGAAACCCTTTGCCTTACCATGGCTGCCTGCAAGCCGAATTCTGTTGCCCAGCTGAGCGTGTGTGATGTCTCACTCCAAACCGACAGGCACTCAAAAAAGAGCCAAAATGGAACTTTAGACCAAAAGCACACGTGCTATGTAATGTGAATTGCTTGATTCAGTATGAAATAGTCTTCCCTTTGTTCTCTAAAAGGTATCTTTTTTAAATACTACTCTCCCTTTTTTTCCCTCCCACAGCAGCAAATGTTTCTACACTCCCCCTATCATCTCTGTCCCAGAGGCTAGCGCAGATTAGAAGGCAAAAAAAATGCACTTGCAATGAAATGTTCTCAGAGTTCATGCAGTCCTCCCTCACTGAAAGAGCAACAGAATGCATGGAGGGAAACAATGGCAGAGACCAGGAAAGCATTAAATGAACGCAATAAGAGGAGGGAGGAACGCGAGGAGAGGAGGGAGGAGCGCGATGAAAGGAGGCAGGATGCAATGCTGAGCCTAATGGGGAAGCAAACTGACATGCTCAGGCATCTGGTGGAGCTGCAGGAAAGGCAGCAGGAGCACAGACCACCGCTGCAGCCCCTGCATAACGGCCTGCCCTCCTCCCCAAGTTCCATATCCTCCTCACCCAGACGCCCAAGAATGCATGGGGTGGGGGGAAGGCTACAGGCATCCAGCCACTCCACCCCAGAGGATTGCCCAAGCAACAGAAGGCTGGCATTCAATAAGTTTTGAACTGTAGTGTAGCCTTCTCCCTCCCTCCTCCCCTCATCCACCACCCCACTCGGTGCTTCCCTCCTCACCCACCCTTCCCGGGCTACCTTGCGAGTTTTCCCCCTACTTGTGTGATGAATTAATAAAGAATGCATGATTTTGAAACAATAATGACCTTATTGCCTCTGCAGTAATTGAAGGGGGGAGGTCGGTTGGCTTACAGGGAAGTAGAATCAACCAAGGGGGTGGGTTTTCATCAAGGAGAAACAAACAGAACGGTCATACCGTAGCCTGGTCAGTCATGAAACTGGTTTTCAAAGTCTCTCTGATGCGCAGGGCGCCCAGCTGTGCTCTTCTAATCACCCTGGTGTCTGGCTGTGCGTAATCGGCTGCCAGGCGATTTGCCTCAACCTCCCACCCCTCCATAAACATCTCCCCCTTACTCTCACAGATATTATGGAGCACACAGCAAGCAGCAATAACAATGGGAATACTGGTTTTCCTGAGGTCTAACCTAGTCAGTACACTGCGCCAACGAGCTTTTAAACATCCAAATGCACATTCTAGCACCATTCTGCACTTGCTCAGCCTATATTTGAACTGCTCCTTACTACTCTCCAGAATGCCTGTGTATGGCTTCATGAGCCATGGCATTAAGGAGCAGGCTGGGTCCCTAAGGATAACTATAGGCATTTCAACATCCCTAATGGTAATTTTCTGGTCTGGGAAGTAAGTTCCTTCCTGCACCTGTTCAAACAGACCAGAGTTCCTGAAGATGCGAGCGTCATTCACCTTTCCTGGCCATCCCACATTGATGTCGGTGAAACGTCCCTTGTGATCCACCAGTGCTTGCAGCAGCATTGAAAAGTACCCCTTGCAGTTTACGTACTGGCTGCCAAGGTGGTCCGGTGCCAAGATATGTGTTCCATCTATCGCCCCACCACAGTTAGGGAACCCCATTGCAGCAAAGCCATCCACTATGACCTGCACATTTCCCAGAGTCACTACCCTTGATAACAGAACGTCAAAGATTGCACTGGCTACTTGGATCACAGCAGCCCCCACAGTAGATTTGCCCACTCCAAATGGATTCCCGATTGACCGGTAGCTGTCTGGCGTTGCAAGCTTCCACAGAGCTATCGCCACTCGTTTCTCAACTATGAGGGCTGCTCTCATCTTGGTATTCTTGCGCTTCAGGGCAGGGGAAAGCAAGTCACAAAGTTCCATGAAAGTGCCCTTACGCATGCGAAAGTTTTGCAGCCACTAGGAATCATCCCAGACCTGCAATTCTATGAAGTCCCACCAGTCTGTGCTTGTTTCCCAGGCCCAGAATCAGCATTCCACGGCACGAACCTGCCCCATTAGCACCATGATGCCCACATTGCCAGGGCCCAGGCTTTGAGAGAATCCGTGTCCGTGTCCTCATCACTATCGTGATCATGCTGTTGTCGCCTCCTTGCCTGCTTTTGCAGGTTCTGCACATACTGCAGGATAATGCATGAGGTGTTTGCAAAGCTCACAACAGCAGCGGTGAGCTGAGTGGGCTCCATGCTTGCCATGGTACGGCATCTGCAGGAGAGCTGAGTTGCAGTAGAAGTGATGGAGGACGACGGTTAGCACAATGCACATTTCCCGAGAAAGAACACAAGTACCCGGGAGCACATGACAGACAACATGGAGAAATTCGCTACTGAGACAAGAGCAGCAGAGCAGAGTTGCAGCGGAAGCAGTGGATGACGACAACGTTTAGCAGTCCTACTGCACCGTCTGCTGACAGCAGTATGGCGTCTGCATGGAAAAAAGGTGCAAAATGATTGTCTGTCGTTCCTTTCACGGAGGGAGGGGCGACTGACGACATGTACCCAAAACCGCCCGTGACAATGTTTTTGCCCCATCAGGCATTGGGAGCTCAACCCAGAATTCCAATGGGCAGCAGAGACTGCAGGAACTGTGGGATACCTACCCACCGTGCAACGCTCCGAAAGTCGACGCTAGCCATGATACTGTGGATGCACTCTGCCGACTTAATGCGCTTAGTGTGGACATACGCAATCACTGTATAAAATCGATTTCCAAAAATCAACTTCTATAAGATCGACGTAATTTCGTAGTGTAGACATACCCTTAGTATGAATCTGACTAATGCCTCTGTGTAGTTTCTTAGGCCTGGTCCACATGTAAAATTTAGGTTGACCTAGCTATGTTGCTCAGGGGTGTGAAAAATTCACTCCCTTAAAAGATGTATGTCAGAGTAGCAGCCGTGTTAGTCTGTATTCGCAAAAAGAAAAGGAGTACTTGTGGCACCTTAGAGACAGCTGTAGCTCACGAAAGCTTATGCTCAGATAAATTGGTTAGTCTCTAAAGTGCCACAAGTTCTCCTTTTCTTTAAAAGATGTAGTTAAGCCAATCTAATTGTGGTAGATACACCACCACTAGGTCAATGGAAGAATTCTTCTGTCAACCTAGGTACCACTTCTCAAGGGTGTGGATTAACTACAGCGATGAAAAAAACCCTTCCATTGCTGTAGCACGTCTACACTACAGCACTACACTACAGCTGCAGTGCTGTAGTTGTGCCACTGTAGCATCCTTAGTGTAGATAAGCCCTTAATACGCCTATTTTTTCAGAAGCCTGAGCAAACTGAAATTGAGCTTTGTGCTCCGGAAATTAATGAAGTAATGAGCATTTTCTCTAACCAATAGACATTACAAAATGCTTAAAATACGAGAAACTGGAGGAGCACTGAGAGAAGAGAGGGAGAGGGAGAAGCTTCACCAGGACTAAAGGAGAGTTTCCCCTTTTCTCCCCTTAGCTCACTCCCCTGGGTTCTAGTAGCATTTGGTGATTATGCCAGAACACACCAGCTGCCCACTTAAAACCTGCCAGGAGGCCTCAATCCCCAGTGTGAGATCCTCTGCAATAAATGAACACTTAGATACATTATTATTTTGGTGATAAGCTCTAAAATTTCACATGCTAACACTAGAGTTGGGGATATGGGGCAGGGATATTGCATGTGCGCTCTGCGGAAAGATTACAATACAACCGATTAATTTTTTGATCACATTCAGATATTACTAGGGAGAAAGGCTTCTGCTTTATATTTAGTTTGCTTCTCATAGCTGTAGACTCACTTAAATCCAAGTTAGGGATAATAAATACAAGTCAAGGGAACCGAATTTGACAAACTAGCCATGAATAAAATTGTAAATATTATAAGTATATCTTATCGAAAGTGGAATTTTATATTTCCTATATACTGTACAAAATATTTCCAAATTGTTGGATACCTGATATTAGCAATGCAGGCAAGAAAACTTGTGAAAATAGAGTTAAAATATTGAAAAAAACCTTTTCGTATTGCTTAATTTGTCCAAAGGATCCTCTTTTTGGAAACTCAGCATATCTGTAAGCATACTACATTACAGAACCTAATAACAAAAGAGAAAGAAAGCCACTTAACTCTTAAAAAGCAATAGGTTGTATAAAAACACCAATTAATGCAATTTACAGCAAAACATGTGGAATTAAGAAATGCTTTCAGATACCAAAGCTCTGATTTAAAATGACTCTCTCTCTGGTGGCTGCATTTTAAAGAATTCCTACTGAGGTTGCAGGAACAAACCATCCCGATGTGTAGAAAGAATAGTAAATATGGCAGGCGACCAGCTTGGCTTAACAGTGAAATCCTTGCTGATCTTAAACACAAAAAAGAAGCCTACAAGAAGTGGAAGATTGGACAAATGACCAGGGAAAAGTATAAAAATATTGCTCAGGCATGCAGGAGTGAAATCAGGAAGGCCAAATCACACTTGGAGTTGCAGCTAGCAAGGGATGTTAAGAGTAACAAGAAGGGTTTCTACAGGTATGCTAGCAACAAGAATAAGGTCAGGGAAAGTGTGGGCCCCTTACTAAATAGGGGAGGCAACCTAGTGACCGAGGATGTGGAAAAAGCTAATGTACTCAATGCTTTTTTTGCCTCTGTCTTTACGAACAAGGTCGAATATCAGACTACTGCACTAGGCAGCACAGTATGGGGAGGAGGAGACCAGGCCTCTGTGGAGAAAGAAGTGGTTCGGGACTATTTAGAAAAGCTGGATGAGCACAAGTCCATGGGGCCAGATGCACTGCATCCGAGGGTGCTAAAGGAGTTGGCTGATGTGACTGCACAGCCATTGGCCATTATCTTTGAAAACTCATGGTGATCAAGGGAGATCCCATGACTGGAAAAAGGCTAATGTAGTGCCCATCTTTAAAAAAGGGAAGGAGGAGGATCCAGGGAACTACAGGCCAGTCATCCTCACCTCAGTCCCTGGAAAAATCATGGAGCAGGTCCTCAAGGAATCAATTCTGAAGCACTTAGAGGAGAGGAAAGTGATCAGGAACAGTCAGCATGGATTCACCAAGGGCAAGTCATGCCTGACTAATCTAATTGCCTTCTATGATGAGATAACTGGCTCTGTGGATGAGGGGAAAGCAGTGGACATGTTATTTCTTGACTTTAGCAAAGCTTTTGATACAGTCTCCCACAGTATTCTTGCCAGCAAGTTAAAGAAGTATGGGCTGGATGAATGGACTGTAAGGTGGATAGAAAGCTGGCTAGATCATTGGGCTCAACGGGTAGTAATCAATGGCTCCATGTCTAGTTGGCAGCCGGTATCAAGTGGAGTGCCCCAAGGGTCGGTCCTGTGGCCAGTTTTGTTCAATATCTTCATTAATGATCTGGAGGATGGCGTGGATTGCACCCTCAGCAAGTTTGCAGATGACACTAAACTGGGAGGAGTGGTAGATACTGTGGAGGGTAGGGATAGGATACAGAGGGCCCTAGACAAATTAGAGGATTGGGCCAAAAGAAATCTGATGAGGTTCAACAAGGACAAGAGCAGAGTCCTGCACTTAGGACGGAAGAATCCCATGCACTGCTACAGACTAGGGACCGAGTGGCTAGGCAGCAGTTCTGCAGAAAAGGATCTAGGGGTTACAGTGGATGAGAAGCTGGATATGAGTCAACCGTGTGCCCTTGTTGCCAAGAAGGCTAATGGCATTTTGGGTTCTATACGTAGGAGCATTGCCAGCAGATCGAGGGACATGATCATTACCCTCTATTTGGCATTGGTGAGGCCTCATCTGGAGTACACTGTCCAGTTTTGGGCCCCATATTAGAAGGATGTGGAAAAATTGGAAAGCTTCCAGTGGAGGGCAACAAAAATGATTAGGGGGCTGGAGCACATGACTTATGAGGAGAGGCTGAGGGAACTGGGATTATTTAGTCGCAGAAGAGAAGAATGAGGGGGGATTTGATAGCTGCTTTCAACTACCTGAAAGGGGGTTCCCAAAGAGGAGGGATCTAGACCGTTCTCAGTGGTAGCAGATGACAGAACAAGGAATAATGGTCTCAAGTTGCAGCAGGGGAGGTTTAGGTTGGCTATTAGGAAAAACTTTTTCACAAGGAGGGTGGTTAAGCACTGGAATTGTTATCTAGGGAGGTGGTGGAATCTTTCCTCAGAGGTTTTTAAGGTCAAGCTTGACAAAGCCCTGGCTGGGATGATTTAGTTGGGGATTGATCCTGCTTTGAGTCGGGGGTTGGACTAGATGACCTCCTGAGGTCTCTTCCAACCCTTATAGTCTCTGATTCTATGACTCATGAATATGAAAGCAATAATATTCATTCAAAATAATATTCAACAGATTTAGAAATTACCTCTTATTGTAATGACTGCCACTGAACAGTGATTGATTGACTGAACAGGCATAGGTTGATTTCTTTTTTCATATTTTAGATTATCTTAAGCCATTAGAATGGTTTCTGCTAAAGATAAATTTCAGTGTTCTCTTAAATCAATTAGAAATAACAAAAAATAGAGAGATAAAATACAACTATTCTGCTGTAAGACCAAAGCCTGAATCCCATCACTGCTCTTAAGATTCCATATAGAGGATGTTTGCAGTCTTGATATGACCAGCACTTTCAAAAAATCTTAAGAAAAACAAATGATGCTAGTTGCTTTACGTCTTTTATTTTTTCTTTCTTGAAACTCAAACAATATAGGTAAGCTTCTGTTCCCTTACAAATCAGTGGAAAAATTCCATTTGACTACAAAGTTGCCAGGATCAAGTCTTGTGTTTTGAGAACAGAAAAAGTAAATCAAGATTGATATAAATATCACATACCTTTATTTCTGAACTGATATGGGGTAATAATAAAGAAAGTAAAAAATGTTAATACTTTACCCGATATATCAGTTTCCATTCCAGATTCTCATTGCTTTATATACATTAACGAATGTAGCCTTATCACCCCTCTGTGAGCTCAGTAAGTATTATCACAATTTTATAGATGAGGAAATGGGGAGGCCCAGTGAGATTAAGTGCCTCATTCAATATTACACATGAAGTCTGTGTAACTGCCAGGTTTAAAACCAGGTATTCTAACTCGTAGGCTTATGCCTTAATCATAAATCTGTCCTCCTAAGGAACACCCAGCCCATTCCTGATAGAAGCTGCCAACAATATAATACTATTATCTACTTTGCTTAGATCAAAAATGTAATTGTTTACTGTATTAAATATATAACTTTACATGAAATCAGAATTGATCAATTTTAAAATTAAAATAAATTAAAAGTATTAGAAAAACACTAATCAATTACAAATGCAAAAAGTTTCCAAAAACTTGCTACTTAAACAAATTCCAGAAAAGATTTGATGCAATTCAAATGCATTTGTGATCATAGATATTTTTAATTTAAAATGACAGAAGATGTTTCTTTTCACAGTTAACAAAAGAATTTAACCTGATGGCTTGTCAGCAAACTAGAAAAATTCTGCAGTGAGACATATATTCAATATGAATCTTTCTTTCATCTGCCAATTTTAAAATGTCAAGAATCACCAGGTCAAGTGAAAATCAAATAGATGACAACTACTGTAGTTACCTAAAGTACAAAACTGCAAAAAAAATTATAAATGGAAGCAGAAAATGAACATGTTAAACAAAAGACAAAACAAAACCAAGTAGGACTCTAGATATTTTCATTTTATATTTTAGAACTGGAACAAAACTATATACAAGTGGTACCTGTTAGTAATGCTGCAGTTAGAGGCTGCCAGTGTTTCTATTATAATCTGGTTTTCAGAAATTTCTATAAACTTGGCACTAAAAATTCACTCTAGGTTGAAGATTTCATACCATGTCTCAGCATAGTGTTCTTTCTTATATTTTAATTAGGCTTCCAAAATATGGAGTGAGGAAATTTTAAGTTACAGAACTACAATGATGCGTCTGAAATTTCAGAAGTTTTTTTGTGTTTCTTTGCAATTTATAAAGTCATTCAACATTCATAAGAACTGCCAGACTGGGTCAGACCAATGGTCCATCTAACCCAGTCTCCAGTCTCCGAGAACAGCCAGTACCAGAGCTTCCAGAGAGTGTTCACGATTGTTGGAGCCATTCACTCCTATCTTCCTCATCTGGTTTCTGGCAGTCAGAGGTTTAGGGTTGCCCCAAGCATAGCGTTGCATCCCTGATCAACTTGGCTAATAGCCATTGATGAACCTGTCGTCCATGAACTTAAGTTCTTTTTTGAACCTGGTTATAATTTTGGCTAATTGTGCATTGTGTGAAAAAGTACTTCCTCTTGTTTGTAATAAACCTCCTGCCTATTAATTTCACTGGGTATTTGTATTTACTTTTCCACACCATCCATGATTTTATAGACTTCTATCAAACCCCACCCTCCTTATTAGTCTCTTTTCTAAAATGAACAGCACTAATCTGTTTAGTCTCTTCTCTTATGGAAGCCACTTCATACCCTTGATCATCTTTGTTGTCCCTTTCTGAACTTTTTCCAGTTCCAGTATATCCTTTCTGAGATGGGGTGACCAGAACTAGACAGAGTATTCAAGGTGTGGGCACACCATGGATTTATATAGTGGCATTATGATATTTTCTGTCTTATTTTCTATCCCTTTCCTAATAATTCCTAACATTCTGTTAGCCTTTTTGACCCCAGAGCTGAAGTTTTCAGAGAACTATCCACAGTGACTCCAAGATCTTTCTTGAGTGGTAACAGCTAATATAGAACCCATCATTACATATGTGTAGTTGGGATTATTTTTTAGCAGTGTGCATTACTTTGCACTCATCACTGTTCAATTTCATTTGCCATTTTGTCACCCAGTCACCCAGTTTTGGTAGATTCCCCCCCTAACTCCTCATAACTTTGAACTTAACTATCTTGAATAATTTTGTATGACCGCAAACTTCACCACCTCACTGTTTATGCCCTTTTCCAGATAATTAATGAACATGTTGAACACCACAGGTCCAAGTACAGATTGTTGGGGGACCCCATTGTTTATCTCTTGCCATTATGAAAACCAACTGTTTATTCCAACCTTTTGCTTCCTATCTTTTAACAAGTTACTGATCCCTCTTATCTCTAGACCTTAAGAGCCTTTGGTGAGGGACCTTGTCAATGGCATTCTGAAAATCCAAGCACACTTCACTGACTAGATCACCCTTATCCACATAGTTGTTGACATCCTCAAAGAATTCTAATAGATTGGTGAGGCATGACTTCCCTTTACAAAAGATGTGTTAACTCTTCTAAAACAAAGCATGTTCACATCTATGTTTGTTCCTGTGGTTTCTGCCAATTTGCCTGGTACAGAAGTTAGGCTCACTGGCCTGCAGTTGCCAGGATTGTCTCTCGAGTTCTTTTTAAAAATTAGCATTACTTTTGCTACCTTCCTGTCATCTGGTACAGAGGCTTGCTTCAGCAATAGATTACATACTACAGTTAATAGCTCTGCAATTTCCTTTTTGACTTCCTTCACTCTTGGGTGAATATAATCTGGTCCTAGGGTTTGATTTATCAAACCTTTTCTACTGACACATCAATGCAGGACAGTACTTCAGAGCTTTCCTTTATGGGAGACAAATCTGACATTGGTATCTCCCCTACATACTATGCAGTGAAGACTGATGCAAAGAATTAATTTAGCTTCTCTGCAATGGCCTAGTCTTCCCTGAGTGCTCCTTTAACACCTTGGTTGTCTGGTGGCCCCACTGCCTGTTTGGCAGGCTTTCTCCTTCTAATGTACTTAAAAAGAAATCTTACTGTAAATTTTTGCATCTTTAGCGAGTTGCTTCTCACATTCTTTCTTGGCCTACCTACTTATACTTTTACACTGAACCTGCCAGAGTTTATGCACTTTCCTATCATCATAGCTATGATTTGACTTCCAAATTTTAAAGGATGCCTTTTTGCCTCTAATGGTCTCCATTAGCTTTTGGGTGTTGCAACCTGGATCTCTTGGTGGCTGCTAGTACTACCAATGAGTTAAGAGATGGGTGTGAGAATAGAAACTCTACACCCTTGGACAGAACAAAGTAGCGTTTCTTGGTCCTCTTTGGGATGGGAGCACAAGAAGTGGGAGTTTGCCACACAATTTTTTCTGGATCCATGATGGCCTCATTGATCAGGAGGGCTGTTCAATTGAAGCCTGAGAGCTGTAAAACCTCCAGCAATCTGTGTTGGGGCTCCTGCACTACTTCAAGCTGTATCTGCAGCTCAGACACCACCCTGTGCAGGAGTTTGTGATATTGCCTGAAATAATCGTGGGCAGATTATAGATGGGGTAAATTGCCGCATCCTGGGAAGACAATGAAATTGCTCCCAGAAGCATCTGAACTGTTAGATCCAGCTCATCTTTGTCCTCCAACAAGACCAGTTGGGGTTGGCCAGGAGATGGTAAATAAGGCTCAAAGAATCATAGAACTGGAAGGGACCTCAAGACATCAGCTAGCCCAGTCCCCTGCACTCAAGGCAGGACTAAGTATTATCTAGAGCATCCTAACAGGTGTTTGTCCAACCTGCTCTTAAAAATCCCCAATGATGGAGATTCCACAACCTCCCTAGGCAATTTATTCCAGTGTTTAACCACTCTGACAGTTAGGAAGTTTTTCCTAATGTCCAACCAAAACTGGCTTGCTGCAATTTAAGCCCATTGCTTCTTGTCCGATCCTCAGAGGTTAAGAACAATTTTTCTCCCTCCTCCCTGTAACAACCTTTTATGTACTTGAAAAATGTTATGTCCCCTCTCAGTATTCTCTTCTCCAGACTAAACAAACCCAATTTTTTCAATCCTCCCTCATAGGTCATGTTTGCTAGACCTTTAATAATTTTTGTTGCTCTTCTCTGGACTTTCTCCATTTTGTCCACATCTTTCCTGAAATGTGGCACCCAGAACTGGACACAATACTCCAGTTGAGGCCTAATCAGCGCGGAGTAGAGCAGAAGAATTACTTCTCCTGTCTTGCTTACAATACTCCTGCTAATACATCCCAGAATGATGTTTGCTTTTTTTTTTTTTTTGCGCAACAGTGTTACACTGTTGACTCATATTTAGCTTGTAATCCACTATGACCCCCAGATCCCTTTCCGCAGTACTACTTTCTAGGCAGTCATTTCCCATTTTGTATGTATGCAACTGATTGTTCCTTCCTAAGTGGAGTACTTTGCATTTGTCCTTACTGAATTGCATCCTATTTACTTCAGACCATTTCTCCAGTTTGTCCAGATCATTTTGAATTTTAATCCTATCTTCCAAAGCACTTGCAACCCCTCCTGTGGAGCTTCCAACTCATCAGAAGAAAAAGCCAGGTCCTGGACCACGGCAGAACTGAGGGTACTGATGGCCAGGTATTCAGGCTTACAGGTGGGAGAGGAGAGCAGCTCTGCATCCTTGGACTAAGCTTCTTCCTCTGGAGTAATTATGTCTCTAAATAAGCACAGAGCCAAGAGGAGCGGTGAGGGAGGATAGGTGATAGTGAAAATGTCCTCCAGGGATTCACAGATCTCTGATCATCCTGGGGTGTGAGTGAGCCCATCGGTGGAGCTAGTGGATCCAGTGGTTTCCTGGTCACAGCAGAAGTTGAATCCTTCTGGGACTGCAGCAGATTGGCACTAAGTCAGATCTGGATGTTGAAGGAAAGGTCAGTGGAAATTTGTCCTGCATTTTAGACATCAGAACTGATACCAGAACCACTTCGTGCCACTTTCTTTTGCTGAAGAGTTTTAGTTGAGTACCCGTGAGTGAGGGCTTTCGTACCCATGAGTGAGGGCTCTGCTGACTTTGAAGGGGTCAGGAAGAGATCTTTTCTTATCAGGGAAACCTTGGAGGAAAGTGGGGTTAAGACCACCATCAATCACCAAGTGATCCATCCCTTGCTGCCCACTCCCAGCCTCTGGCAAACAGAGGCTAGGGACACCATCCCTGCCCATCTTGGCTAATAGTCATTGATAGGCCTATCCTCCATGAAGCTTATCTGTTTCTTTTTTGACCCTGTTATAGTCTTGGCCTTCACAACATCCTCTGGCAAAGAGTTCCACAGGTTGATTATGCATTGTGTGAAGAAATACTTCTTTTTGTTTATTTTAAACCTGCTACCTATTAATTTCATTTGGTGACCCCTAGTCCTTGTGTTATGAGAAAGGAGTAAATTATACTTCCTTATTTACTTTGTAAGAGGGTACCTTACTCTCATGAGAAGCTTTGCTCTTAGACTTAAAAGTTTTAGTCTCAAGTCCCAAGCTCGTGCTCAGAAGGGCACTGCCTGCTCAATGAGGCCAATATGCGGGAGTGGGAAGGAGGGGGTCTCCCCAGACCGGATCTGATTGGGCTCTTATAGTCTGTTCCATCAGATGTTTAAGACTTAGCTCCTGACCCTCATGAGTTCTACCAGGGAAGGAGTAGCAAATGCTGCACTTGCCTGAGATGTGAGCATTGCCTAGGCAGTAGATACAGCATTGGCGTTAGTCACTCACAGAAAATGAGTGGGGGGCAGGAAACACAATTCTTGAACCCCAGGAACTCTGGACATAATCCCAGCTTTCCCACGGGGAATTTCCCTGGGGTAGGGAAAAATGACTAGGTCTAAAAGATTAAAATACTAAAAGAAACTCATTTATAATATATTTACAGAATGACGCAGTTGAGGAAGCAACTGTAGACATAGAAGATTCCGACACAAACCATGCAGTGGTAAGAAGAAAGTAGAGAGTTGTGGGTCTACACTGCTCTTGACACCCTCAATTTCGGTGCACGTGCAGACCAACGGATACCACTTACTAAAAATTTCCAGACTCAGATATATGTACACATGCGAATCCATGTGTGGAACACACACAGGGACCATCACTTGAAGAACTCATCCTTGAAATATGGCTGGAGAGAATGCAATTTAACTGATCAGTAAAACGAGATGAATGTGAAAAAATTATAGACTAATCCTTCTCAGCTTATTTGATTAGTCCCTGTAGTGAGGCAGAGTGCCCTCCCTCGAGAACAAGAGATCATTATGCTCCCCTGGTCGGTTGGGCCAAATCCACCCTGCCCCCTTGCCAGAAGTACTTGGGTGGGACAGGAAGTACAACGGGAAGGCCCAGTAGCTCAGTTGGTTCTGGACCAGGGAAGGAGGCGGACATCTCTTCCAGGGAGCAACGCCCTCCACGGGATCCCAGACCAGCAGCTGAGCAAAGCATCACCTTGCTAACTGAGGAGGTGGAAGGTCCCGAGGAGTCAAATGTGCCTACGTCCCCGAAGCCGTGATTCATCAAAGTACTTAAGCATGTGCTTTGACTTCAGTAGGACTACTCACTTACTTAAAGGTTAAACATTTTCTTAACTGATTTGAAGAATGGGGGCCTGAGGGAAGGAGTTTTGGATACAAACAGCATCTGCAATAAACAGGGCAGAATACAGAGTGCCCCGTCTTTAAATCTTCCACAAGAGGAAGGCTGGGATGCCGATATCAAATTTTATATAGCACTGTATGTATACTTGACTCTGTCCAATTAATGAAATGTAATAAAAAAGCATAAGTCCATAACCCAAAGATTTTTACAATCTAAGCGCAAACGGGATGAGTAAAATACAATGCAAAATGTATTCAGAATGAAGTACAGTTAATATGGATGTAACATTTAATTAGCAGGCAGGTTTTTAGAAGACTTTTAAAGTAAGAGAGGAAAAGATTGGCATCTCTTACTTGAGAAAATATTTCAAATATACAGCACGGTATCAAAGACAAATCTGGATGGGGAAAAGCAGACAAAGAGAAAAAGAGTCAAGAGAGAAACGTTTGTGTTGTTTAGGGACCAGGACATAGAAGCATATTTATGTTAAAATAAGTTAAAAACAACCTAAAGCTGAGTGTACACGTAAAGGAGACACAAATCTCACATGAAGAAACCCTTGGACAATTGTCTTCAAAAGCCCACAAGGATAATGAATGAAACACTTGAAAACCAAGAAGGAAAAAAAAAGATTGTGTTCTTCCGGGTCCAGGACAGAAACTAACAGGATTTACCGTACATTTACTGTAAAATCATAAGACTGACATTCCAAGGGACTTGATATTTGACACCAAAATGGAGAGAGTGTGTCAAAGATTTGTGTCAAAAAGTTATTGCTGGTGCCAAACACACTCAATTATACTTCAGATACCCTTGAAGAAGGCACAGCAGGCTTCAAAAGCAGGATGCCACAAAATCCGCAAGAATGCAAGGTTCTATGTCAGAGTAACCAATGATACAGATTCAGATTTGTTTTAATAGAAACAAATTGTGGGAAATTACATATTTTCAGCTTGTATAATTAACTACTGTAATCATTTACTGTATACAGCATTATTAAATATTCCTCCAGGATAAAAGGGTAACTACATTGCTTAAAAATGCAGTGACTGTTTGTAAATTTTCATTCCAGTTAAACCAATGAAGATACTGAAATTCTGCTAAAAACAAACTATTTATCTTCACCATATACAGCAGATCACCCTTGAAATTATTCCAGGGTCTATCTGGTTTGGATTCAGCAGCTAGATTAAAAGAAATGACTCTAAATTAAACACTAATCTGAACATTCACAAAGTGAATAATTTGCTGTGATACTGGTTAAAGAATTAAAATAACAAATGTACTACAAACATTTTGCTTAAATATTACATTTCTTAATATATTTGTTTTATTTTTGCTAAAACAAAGTACACTAAAAAGCAATTTTAGTCAAAGATCTGAAACAAACACTGTCTGAACAAAGGACTGATTTCTCAAAGAACATTTAAGAGAGATTTGTTGTCAGTAAGAAGTCCCCTCCAAGGGCAAGCAACTTATAATATACACATGCATTTATACTTGCTCATCTGCAACCTTGAAGATTCCAACTGGCTCTCATAATTCTGACAGAATAATTTTACCATAGACATGTGCACCTATATATTTGTATAGAGAGCTATAACAAAATAATAAATAAGCAGCATTATTCAACATTGGAAACTCAGAGAAATTCCTCCAATTAGATTTAGTTTCTAGCAGAGTTGAATTTATGTTTGAAGTGCTTTGCAGGGTTTGTTTTTGTTGCTTATTTTATTTTATTAGAAAACTAATTTTAAATATTAAAAGCTTATTTAATGTTTCAGTAGCATACAGTTACAACAGTGAACAAAAGGAATGCATGTCAAAGATCTTGTCGATCGACCATTCCTGCTGCTGAGGGCAGCCATCCATCAGCTGTCAGAAGGAGTGCAGTTCTGAAGCAATACTCAACACTCCACTATGTAGGGGTGCCCTTGGCACAGCAGTTACCAAAAAAATCCTTTTTCTGTTTACAAGTGGCAAGAAAACTGCCCCTATTGCTTCAGATAAAGACTTGGCCCTTTTTAACTTGAGACTGCACTACTAAGATAATTTCTACCAACAGCTGATACACAGAAGCTGCCGTTGGTCCAAAGAACAGTAGTCCGTCTCCTAAGTAGAATGGGTAGAGAAGAACATGTCACACTGGTGCTGCATACACTACATTGAGACCTCATTCAATAGCAGATCCAGTTCAAGGTATGGGCCTCCATCTTGGTACCAAGGCTGAAGCTCACTGAAGGCACGACAAAGCAATTTTAGTGGTGAAGGGTGTTTGTCTATGAAATACACTGCTGCAGGAGTTAAGGATGAATTCATGTCTTGTGTCCTTTCTCAAACAATGCAAAATTCATCTGTTTGTATTAGACTTCTGTCAAGAGAGGCAGCAATGTTCTCGCCAGCAAGCCCTCTTCCTCCCACTTCAGATATTTCCTCTGAAGAAAAAGGCAACATGCAGAAGTACGAACCCACTGAGGGTCGAATAGAGAATATAAACCCACAATGGCCGTGCTGAACCTTCAGTTTCTTGTACTAGTGAATAGTGTAATACTTGCTTACAGAACTCAGAGGATTTACTGAAACACTGCAAGTAACAACTCCAGTATACATAGGAAGGATTCAAACTTCCTCCCCCTTCCCCCAATCAGATACAAGACATCAACATAAAAATACAGCACTATCTATTTGTGGAGGTGCTGTGTACACTGATCATTAGAACTGGCCCCCCGCTAGCTGAATAAGATTTTATAACAATAACTAAAGTTTTAATATTGTTTCAAATTCTTAGGAGTCCAGGTAGTCTGCCATCCATGCAGGTTTCCATGCCTTTCTGTTTGCTTGAGTACTACATTCAGTCATGGAGACATCACTCATAGTGGAATGTAGATTATCAACCGGTACAATGTTCATGTCCTCCAGGTTAGGCCTATCTGTTGTGGACAGACAGCCTGTTGAAGACTGCAGTGTGCTGAAGTTCTGAGAACATCTCAGCAATTCTTCCTCCACAACCAATCTCTCACCAAGAGCCACAGGAACCTGCTGGGATACTTCCAAATCCAATTCTACATCCCTCCGGTATGATTGTTGAGCATCCTCAGTGTTTACCCTCCACTTTCTCCCAGTGAATCTGTACACCAGTTCTTGATGCACTACAAAGGGGTGAACTCCTTTTTGTGTAAGGTCCCCTCCAAACAGGAGTAAGTTTGTGATTTTCCCCAAGCAGCTTTTCCCCATTGTATAGCCAGAACTTCTCACTTTCCCTGATGGGCATGTAATTCTCCTTTGTCTTTGCATCTTGTGTTCAGCATGCTCGCTTCTGGCTCATGTGTTTCTTCACTGTATAGAGTGGTGTCCTAGCTCACTGAAATAAGACTCTTGTACCACCTGTGTAGGTTCAGGGCCCCTGGTTGGTTCTTGCTGCCTGAACATCAAGACACAGGGAAGCATGAGTCTGCAGTGTCCAAAAATAACTTTATAGGGCGAGTAACGGAAGTGGACTGTCGTCTGGTGTTATACGAAAGATGACCAAAGTTATATTCGTATGCCAATCTTGTTGGTCTTCACTGCCTAAAATTCCAAGCATGGAACCAATTATGCAGTTATTCTCTCCACTACCTCATTACTCGTAGGATGGACACTGGTCCTCATTTTGGTTACCTGCAGTTGTCAGCAAACCTCATGTAATACCCGTGATTCAAATTCCTTCCTCTGATCACTGCAGAGGGCCAAACTGCAACTCTATATATTTCATCAATGCAGCCATAACTGTTTCAATTCTTTTATCCTTTAATGGCTGTGCCACCACATACTTTGTGAAAGCGTCATTACTACCAGCAAATACCAGTTTCCAGCTGGCATTTCTGGTAGTGGGCCTTTCAAGTTAATTTGTATCAACTTCCAGGGCTAACTAGGTTGGGGCATTTCCCCTAAAGGAGATCTGCCTTTCCTTGCTGGTGCTTCCGTTTCTTGACAGGTAAGATAGGAAAGTCCTTAATATCTGCAGCCATGCCCAGCCAAAAAAACCCCAAACCAACTCCCTCCAGCCCCAGCCAAAAACCTAACCAGCCAACCACCCACAAATGTTGGATACCTAGCTTAGTGTTTTTCATGCCCCAGGTGGCCTGCTGTTTTGTTATCAAGATGATACACAACATAAATACAGGGGCTGATTGTAAGATTAGATAGTTGACCTGGATGCCAAAAGTCCTGGGATGTGTAAGGCCTGCCACAGTCCATTAGCTCATTACAAAGACCACATGACAAGACTATTGCTTAATGAAGAGCCAAATTCTGATCTCATTTATACTTGTATAACTCCACTTTGCTCAAACCATAAGGGAGGGTATAATTTGTCATTAACTACTATACTGAAGTGCAGTAATATAAAATAAATGTAATAAATGTAAATAAATGTAATATAAAATAAATGTTTATATTGAATATACAATTTTATCAGTTTTATTCTCATTCAGGTAGAAATTGCAGCATGATTAATTTCAAAGTTTGTGTATTTTAACGTTTGTCTTGTGTAAGTTCAGATTATGCAACTAGCATCCAGAATAACCACACAGATATGAACTTCTTAGCCTTCTGGAAATATAAAAGTAAACAGCAAAAACACCAACAATTCCATCAGAGAAAATATAGTAAAAGAAATAGTCTTAAGATATTTTCCAACTAAAATCAAATTAATCTATACCTTCCATTTTGAAGTTTTACAGACTTTAAGACCCCAAAAGTTACTTTCTTGAGGCTGGTATGTGTGTATCACAGCAACTGGCTAGCAGCTGAAGTCTCTAAAGGAGACCGATTACCAACACCTTTTCCAACCCCACTTCTACAGAAAACTAAAAAAGGGTAAAAAATTAAGGTAAAGGCAAGAGATTTTTTAAAATGCCTAAGGGACTTGTGCTCCAAAATCCCTTAGGTACTTTTTAAAAATCTCTCCTATATTGGCCATTCTAATGGCTTTTTGAAGGAGAAGTAATTAGAAATGAGCAGCTGAAATTGCCTTCACAGTTAAAGATAAAACCTTTCAGTTCTTAATCTAAAATAGGTTTTAAAAGCTGTAAGAATCTTCACTTTATGCAGTTATACTAACTGGGCAGTCAAAGGCCCTCTGCATGTGCCTCACAATAGAATAGAGACAAGTGGATATCTATCATAATTGTACAACTTATCTAGAATTATTGGTTTTAAAGATAAAAACAGTTCTACAGAGATACAGTAAAACATTAAGGTAGGGCATGGAGACTGACATTTGTATTTTAAGTGAAAACTTTACTTAAAAGTAAAAATATAAATGATTATTTTAAAAGACAAAATTTGACTTGTAAGCATCACCCAGCCAAAACTAAAGCAAAATGCTTAGCAAGATCCCATGGAAATTTGTTTTGTTGGTCTGGGCCCATGAGGCCTAGAAACCTCATCAGACCTGGACCTTCCCTAGTTTTGCAGGGTTGATTTGAGTTGAAAGGATCACAAATATGCATTTTTGAGGGCAACTGGAGAGACTGAAATTCAGGCCAATTCTTACTCAGACCTAATTATGAAACAAAGCAAGGTACTTTTCTTTCAGTGGTGTTCTAGACACCTTATAGAAAACACACACAGATAGGTGCACCATTCTGACGGCCTGAAATAAAGTTTCAGATTTCATTTTAAAAGGGCCAATTCAGATCTTCCTGAGGACAAAAGAGAGGGCTTCAGTACCATGGAAACAAAGATCTAACAGTATGTCTTCTGCCTTGGAGGGTCCAAGTAGCTCCTTTAAAATGCATGTTGAAATATTTAGATCCCATGGTGTACTGTCCCATCAGTATAATCCTTACTTTTAACTAAATATGTTAAGATGCTGCTTTTAAAGGTTTTACATAAATGTTTATGTACTGACAGAAACTGCATTTGAACTAACCTCTTCGGTAACACATTGTAATGTCTCTTAAATGTGCAGTGAGGGCCTCCTGGTCAATTCATGTTCAGCTCAGGAAGACCAAATAGTCTTTATGCAGTAAACTTTGATCCCCAAGGCACACTCTCTGCAACATATCATAATGCAGAGGAAGATTCACTTAACCTTCCATTTACACTGTTGCTCTACACTACAGAAGTGTTGCAGGGTAACTCAAGATCTCACACAAAAGTGCTCCCAACTGCACAAAGGTGGTGTTACTACAGCTTGGATCATGGTGGATTAAAAAAATATCAATGATTAAGGATAAACTGATTTGGATTTTTAAAATTGTAATTCAATATATATTTCCTTTCAAAAATAAACCTATTTAGAATTATATTTAACATTTTGAAAATCGTGTTAAGGTCTAAATTCACTATAAACTATTAAGATGGTTTAGGTTAAATAAAAAATGTTAAAGCGCTACGTGGTTGCTGCTGAAGTTTTAAAGAATATCAGATCACTGAACGGGTAGAAGTCACTGGCTAAGCACCTGGAATCAGAGTCTGCTGAAGTGCTAAACAAGTTTTTGATAGCACTAGCCTTTTCTGCAGATACAGAGAGAATTTTTTTCATTTCAATTTATTCAGCTAGTTCAGTTCAATGATGCTGAACATTCATTCAAAGTTAAGAAGCCAACTTGGAGTTGGAAAGCAGGAAAGCACATTTTCCTCTTTCAATCTATGAATAAAAACTAGGTGTGAGAGGATGAGATCTGCTAGTTCTAAAATCTTGAAGGACATGGGGACCAGAAACAACCAGTTCAATTCAGTAACTACAGATAGTGCCTCCTTTGTTTAATAAATCTCTTAGTTTTAAATGCAAAACATGTTTTGATAAATGTACTTTTCTTTATATACCAAGTACATTTAAGATAGTTTAATAAAAAACTTAAAATGATGTTTTTGTGCATTTTTAATTAAATTCCAATTTCCACCCAAATAGAGCTTTTTAGTAAATAAGAAATGTACCATTCACCATTTTCTAACATAGTAAAAATGTAAAAATTAAGGATCTGAATAAATGTTATATAATTACTTAAGTAAATGTGTATAAATACAGTGTATCCTCCTACTTAGCAGAAAGTACCACCAACATTTAGTGTAAAGGATATATTTAGTTGAAAATAAACATGTTTTAAAGGTTACCAACCAACAAGACTTGCCCTTTCTTTAGGAAAATAACTAAAAAGTACAAATGCAAAACAAGATTAAAATCAATTATATAAACTGAGGTTTCCTGCATGCTGATTTCAATCAGGATTGAAATCAGCAAGGTAAGTCACTTTGATTTAAATCAATCCATCCTGGTTTGGATGAGACTTGATTTGAGCAAATCTAAGCAACCCTGTGTACCGCTGTTAGTCTTGCGATTGTAGCATCAATGTGAACGGAGACTGCAAGTGGAATAGTCCAATCTGCAGACAGAGCTCAAAAGGAGACCATCCTACCATGCATAAGTCACCACTTAGGTGCCTGTGTGGTCTATTTTCTGCACTCCACTCACATGGGGTCAAGTTGGTTGAAAGCCATCTATCTATAAAAAAGTGTGCTGCAAATTCAGAGGAGCTCAGTTGTTAACTATTTCCATATCTTATTCTACCATTTAGGGATAATTCTATATCAAAGGATGTTTCAAAGTGTTTTATGGAAATTTGACCTGTTCTCCTACAACTCTAATGAACTATGAAGTATGACAGAAGGCCTTGTGAAATCTCAGGGAGGTGTATAGGTATTTTTTGGATAGGAATCTTGAGAACAGCCACAATGTAGGTAGGGGCAGAACTATGGGGATCTGAACTCAAAACAGTATGGCTAGCATATACACATTGTACCATTCCAATACCTACTTTTTTTTTTTTTTTTACCTACAATATCCTATACTTTTCTCTGTGTCTGCAGCTGGTTTGGGACCGAATGAAGGATGGTCAACATAGTTCTCCCTAAAAGCGGCAAAGAGTCCTGTGGCACCTTATAGACTAACAGATGTACTGCAGCATAAGCTTTCGTGGGTGAATACCCACTTCACTGGATTCAAGTTTTCCCTGTGTAACGTTGAATTCACTTTGTGAAAGAAACTGCAAAGAGTCTGTAAGGTAACATGTTGCGAAAGACAATGAAAACAGATTTACACAAAAATGCTGCCATACCCCGACACTGTAGACCAAGAATATAACAAGAAATATTACTTGAATAGAAACCAAAAATAAAGATTTTTTCCCCCATTTGATCCTTTACATTTAAAGTCTACAGAGAGGCAGTCAATGGTTCTAGGTCTGATAAGGCTAATCTTTTCTACAGTGTTTCCTGGAAAAAATTCAGTACCTGGGAAATGGATAAGGCAAGCCCTAAAATCTATTCTGGCTATGCCAACTAGAAAAAAAACCAGACACCTTCCCATGTATGTGTAACCCACACTGATTCAGTGTAATGTTTTGTCCTCCTCTAATGAGGCTGGGCCACAGATAGGGGATGATAATACCGCCACATGCTTTCTAACAAAGGTGTCTTTTTGCTTGGGCAGTAAAGGCCCATGGATTTAGATTTAGAGGTTCCAGGTTCAATCCCTGCTACCAACAGCCCACTCAGGCGCATCAAGTTACATAGGGGAAGTATGCCCTGAAGATAATACATTTTTTGGAATGCAACAAAGTCAAAATGGCTAACTACTTCAGAGACTTCTTTTTATGAATCAAGACTTCAGGTAAAACTTTCCTGAAGGACTGTGGTCAACGGATTTGGCAAAAGAAAATTAGACGCTGGCTGGATTCAACTATCAGCATGACGACAAAGTAACAAAACTGATCTGTGCAGTACAATTAAGCTCAGTGATGCCTGGTCCATCTCTTCTCAGAACTCAAGGTGTAAGACAATGGAGCAAAACATACATGAAAGCTCCCATGCCTCATGAATAGAGAAGCTAACCAATGCCCAGACCTGATCATTAACTAACTTGTTGGGTAGTTTAGCATTTCTCACTATTGCAATGACAACTAGGGTCTGTGTCCTGCAGTGAGTACAGATTAATGAAAATACCCACAAATGCGAAAGGAACTTCTGAAAACTGAGCCAGTCCTCTTGCAGATTGAGTATACCTGACAAATAAGTAGTTTGATGTATACAAAGCTATTCTGCTGCCAATATCATCAATATTGCTGCTCTTTGGGACAGTGTCTTGCTCCTTGCTTTGATTATTTTGTCCCATCTATCTGTCTCTGAACATAAGAAATGGCTGACCTCAGACCAGGTTCCAAAATGACTGAAGTACTAATCTCACTGCCCTGAGCCCAAGGCGGCTGATGCAATATCCTTAGTTTGCCTGGTCAAAATGTCCTAAATAGATGTGCCCTGAGTAACGTGGTACCACAGCCCTAAAGTATTTGTGGTGATCTCTCAAGTATTTCTAGGGTGCTCATCAGGATAGTACTTGCCCTCCAGTTTTTGTCACCAGATGGCCAAAACCATGGACGTAGACCTTAATGGTGGATGTAAGCCCCCTTTCTGTTGCAAAACTCTTTTATGGATATGCTTCCCTCTACTGGTAAGATCAATTCAGAGCAGAAAACACCACGTTTTATGACGATCTTTGGGGAATCTGTACAGATTATGCATGGTTTGACGGAGGGTAGCATTTGCACATGAACATTCACAGAATACCTTTATGATTTCTTAAAGATCATCACTGAATATGATGCAGAGCTCCTCCTTCTTATCTATTGCTTAAAAAAAAAATCTTTCTAAGTGCTTGGTTTTTTCCCCTCCTGTTGATCAGAGGATAACAAATACAACAATGAAGAGATTTAGCTGACCGTGGTGTCAAACCCCTACACAAGAACTTCAGAATCTAGTCCAGAGTGGGAGGCAGGAACAGTTCCCCACCTTCTGTGGGAGAGCAGGGAATTTCACTTAATTGTGCCCAATCCCCAAGGAGGGATCCTCTGATAGAAGGCTCTTCCACCCACACAACATTCAGACATATCCCACAAACACACACATACTACATATAAAATGAATATATCTACCTAAACTATACTTATGTTATTTAGAAGGCAACTCTAAATGTCTAAAAATCTATTTCAGGGAAATAAATTTTGTATTTTTATCTTTTTTTTTCTGCCACAATTATCTCCCAATCCTAGTATATTATAGTAATCCTTGTGATAGTCTCTCAGTTTGATTTAGACCATATTTACACATACTCCAACAGTTAAAACATTTTTTTACCCCCTTTTCAGCTCTAATTGCTTTCTCACTTTTTTGGATAATAGCATTTCAAAGTAATCTGAAAGAAGTTCTTAATATTTCATGATCAGTGTAATAAATAGAAAACATTTCCTTGGAAAAAGTCATTTCATTTTTTTAATCACTGTTTTGATAGAGTATTTGATTTCAATTGTTTTGAATAAACTTAAATCAATAATAAACAGGATATACTAGTTTTGAAACTGTGATAAAAATAGGTAATAAAATGCTACTGGTTAAACAGGATGTGTTGTGAATAGGTCAGCTCAAGGTCCCAAGTAAACATCTTGTTTGTGTCCAGAAGCCTTGTTTCATGCATGCCTTATTCTCTCAGTAGGGTCCCTGTGCTCTGGTCTAAACATCAGGCCACTGCACCCTATCGATCTTCTTTAAATCTCCAGAATAATACATTTCAAGACAACACAGCACAAGCTGACTAAAGCCCTTTAATTACATCACTGCTGAAAGGAAATCATTGATCAATGGCATTATGGGAAAATAAACTGCCCCCCAAACCAGATCAAAGTCAGTGAAATAGCTGACTAGCTGCCCCATTTGGGACTTTTCCTAGATTAGTGCTCATGGACAAGCAAAAGAGGCTATACTAACACATGCTGCTTACTGTCTTTTTGAAGCTTTCGCTGGCAGGTGTCATGCTCTGAGCATGGTTTTTGATTATTCTAATTAAATATAATATTATCAACAGATCTTCATATTGATCCCTAAACCCCCCTTCTAAATAGAAAATTTAAAGCCCTGAGAGTGGGCCTCAGAGGCTAATAGGCAATTTGAAATTTTTAAATTTTATATCAGTTTTCTCTATGTTGAAACTTGCTGACAGTTATCAATATCAAAATGTCAATCACTTCTGGCTGTAGAATACTACAGCAAATATCTGATTTCTTTTTAATACTTCCCTTCATAAGAGTAAAATTAATACTCTAATGCCATTGGAAAAATAAGAAACTCTGCAAAACAAGCAGCAATATATCATGGTAGTAGATTTCTTATTGTCCTCACCGCTTTTCATGAAGAGCATTTTATAAGTGCTAAATATTACTGAAATGATCCATGAAGCCCAATTTAGATTTTAAACCCAAAATAAACAAGAACAAACTTGAAACTTAACAATAAGCAAATATTTATTTTGATATAAAGCCAAAATAGATCTGGAATTCCTTTTACATCACAAGGTTACAGAAACATATTCAAATATGAATATTAATACTAGTCTGTATCCTCATGTATTATTATATGCTTCATGGATTATATAAATACATTTGAAAATATTCCCCAAAATGAATTAAATAAATTGAAATATTTTGAGGTGGGGTTTTGGTTGGTTTGTTTTTGTTCTTTTAGCAAAGTTATGTGGCTATATAAATATTTATTGCCACCACTGTCAATCACAAAAATTAAAAAAACAACAAACATTTATATAGCCCCATAACTTTGCAAGATGACTCATTTATAGCTATTAGTTTTTCTGGTAGAGGTATGAGCTGCTCTAATATCCATGCTTTCTCCCCATGTTACATCTCCTTCTTATTCATTTCCTATTCCCTCAGGTGGTTCTCATTGCTAATGCCCAAATGGCATCAACCTGTTGTTTAGCACATCTATGAAAAGGCGAGCCTGCTGGCTAATTTACCAAGGGATTAAAGCCCTGAAACCACTTCAATCTGTTACTTTGTTTCAATATAAAAGCCCTACCCATGACAGAGAGGCACCCAAGTGAAACAGAAAATATCCTTTTAAGAAAGAAAATTTCAAAGTAGGAAACATTTAAAGTAATACCTGGATATGCCAACATATCAGGTGCAGTTGAACAAATGTATGGAAGTTATATTCAGAAAGCCAATAAATCTAGAAATGCAGAGAATTGGGGTAGGTGGTTAGTTTATTTGTTTTTATACGTAAGAATACTGTAGAAACTGGAGTTGCTATTCTAACCTCAAACTTTGGTAATGTTAACACATGCTATTATTTTCCTACAATTCTCCAGTGACTTCAACTGAAGACACAGATGCTCAGTGCCTCTGGGGGGGAAAAAAAAAAAACCTAGGCAATTTATGTAGGTGCCTTATTTTAGGGATTTAAGTGTGAAAATTTTGGCCCAGGGTGTGGTTTTTTTTAATTTTTTGGCCATAGGGTGTGCTTAAGCATGTGATTAGTCACACTGAAGTCAACGGGACTACTCATGTGGTTAAAAAGTTAAATCTTTGTAGGACTGGGGCCTTAGTGCTGACATTAAATTTCAGTATGCGAATCACATTGCTTTATATCTTTGTAAAACCAGCTATAGAGCAGCAACTGAACTTCACATGTATGATCATAAACACTAGCATGTGAGGTCTGAATCAAGCCCCTACCTTAATTAAAAATGTTTTGCGCTTATTTATTAAGCTTCTGAGGGTCAAGAAAGAACAAGGCCAAAATACTGTACTAATACCTTCAAAAGTGTGTGCAATGATCCATGGTTATTTCACAATTAAAATGTTGTGGCAAACATATTTCCATCAGTCATCCAGGCCAGCATATCCAAAAATAAGATTTCGATTCACAAACCAATGCAATATTGTAAAAGCTGCAATGTATTAAAAAACACATTTCAAGAAGGTTACTGAAAGTGGGATAAGCAAACTTCTCTGAAATTGAATATACTACTATGGATTATGAATTTGTTTGCAGATCACAGCCCCTTTTTGTAGTGAATGATGTTCAATCAGAAGAGGAAAAGAAATATTATCCAATTTCTTTCCACAGTGCTATTTTAAATGTTACTAGTATTGGTACCAACCCTTGTACATCTTGATGCCAAGAGTACAGATTTTCTAGAATGAAAAAAAATGCCAGCAAAGATGTGTCACAGTGCCAAAGCTTCAGAGGAAACGAATGTGTGTAAATTAGTATTTGTACGATATTCACATTCAAAAATACCTCACATAAGGACACAATACTCAAGGTCCCATTTTAATCAATTTTATTATTGCAACAAACATTAAGTTCTCCAACTGCCAATAAAATACCTACCGGTAATTTGATGCATTTAGAGAGGATGCACACGTGCCCACAAAAATAAAATCAGTGCCCTGCAATTTTGAACACCCTCATACCCAAGGGCCATCATGGATTTGGACTTAAAAAGAAAATGGGGCAGAACATGAATCATTAGAACTTGACACTTAAAATGAGCATGCTGACATCAATTTATATTTTATTAATTAGAAAGCAACTTTAAATATTTGAAAATGAATTTCATGAGAATAAATTATTTTTAAATATCTTTTTTATGTTTACCTGTAAAAATCTGCTATTTTACTATTATCCACTTATGATTCCCCCTCATTTTATTTAGAATGACTATTTGTAAGAACTGAAACAAAATATTTACAAATATATTGTCAATGTACCAAACAAGCTATTTTTATAATTTTAACAGATGGTGTTATTGCCTCCTATAAATATTCCAGATCTACCAGGGACTTAACCTCTGTTGGATGATATTCAGCTATTAACTAATTTAGTTCTTCTCTACAGTGTGTCAGATGAAGATGCTGTGCATACTAAATGACTTTCCAAGAAAGGTTTGTTTTTAATATACAAGTTGACATAACATTTCACTTATGTGCAGTAGTACTTCTGTTAGTAATTCCAGGGAAAGAGTTTAAGACATCTCAAAATATTCTTCATAGCTATAATACACATTGTCAACTAGTGGGAATTCTTCTGTTCTTCTAAGAATAAAAAACACATTTTCTGACCTACTGGGGAAAAGGTGGAAATGAGTTTTTCAGTGAAATTTTATCATTCATACTGCTTTCACTGAAAAAGGAAGCTAAACATTAGGTTTGTTGCTTCAACAAACTATTATTACACGCTTCACCAGTCCATTAAAAGAAAGTAATTTAATCAGTTTGTATTTTCTCAGGAAAATCTCATTCAGAGAAATTTTATTGCCAGCTATCTAAATAGTAAATACTTATTATCCTCTCAAAATGAGTTTTTGCTTGCCAAGGGCAAACCCATTGCTGTTATTGTAGAGCTCTGTCAGAGAAACAAGAAGTTAAAAAGGTTATAAAGATACCATTAACGTCATGGGACTGTCTTGTCAGGACTCAAAAGTGCTTAGTAATTGAGGGTTTTATTCAAAGTGTATTAGCACCCATATAAACGGCACAGTTAATATGATGCTTTAGGCTTTATTTTGTTGCAGCCCAGTATAATCACCTACAAACAGCTGAATACTGTAAATTTATCTGCTGGAGAGCACAGCTCATTTTATCATCTGTTTCTAGCTTGAGTCTTTGAAGAAAATGTCAATAACGTACAGCTTAAAGGCATATCTAGATCCAACCAATCAGAAAAATGGAAAAAGGTTTAAATGATAAATAATTGGTCCAGGCAATATGTGTCTTGTACAGAAATATGAGGGTAAGGAAAGGACAAATGTATTTGCCTTATTCAGAAAAGTGCATTTGTCACCACTAAAAATAAAAATGTTAGAAATTAGTCTGCACAATAAGCTTAACGTATCTTTAAAAGGCAAAATATAAGCAGATATTACAGAAGAAATTAAGAGTACTATTGTCAAAAAATGTAACGTTACCCTAAATTATCCTGACATACTTTGTCATAATATTGTTTCAGTAATTCATCCAGAAAGTACAGTAATGCAGTGGCACACACACACTTCCATATTATGGGCCACTGCTTAATAATTCAGGTGCATCTCATGGACCACCTGCTCTGCTAACATCGGTCTAGATACCACACCTTCTCTGAATCAATCATGGTGCTTAGGTACATGAAAAAGTAAAAACAAAACAAAACCCCCAATATTAAGGAGACAAGACATAAACTCACTTTAATGTATGCCTTGCAGCTGCTTGGTTAAATCTCCCCCATTTTGCATCCGTGATATTTATTTCCTCGCATTGGGTGGAAGACTACATTTATTTATGCCAAATCTCCCCTCATTCCCTGCAGCCCTGAATGCTCTAATCTATCCAAGTCACTTTGCAGTTTAGTTCTGTCCCTCTGCGTGTTTGCTACAGCTCCAATTTTGGCTTTTGTCTGCAAATATGACCACAGTTTAATTTATATCAGAGTAACATGTGACAAAGAAAGACAAGGAGCTGTAATGCAGGGTGGACAAAACTCTATCTCACCCCTGTTATTTTCACAGGTCCAGAAACAACCCTGAAAGCTCTAGGAGTATGTCTACACTGCAATAAAAGAGCTGCAGCTGGCCTTAGTTAGCTGACTCTGGCACATGGAGCTATAAAATTGCAGTATAAACGTTTGGGCTTGGGCTGGAGTCTGGGCTCTGAGACCACATGTGGGGATAGGGTCTCAGAGAGAGCCCAGGCTCCAGCCCGAACCCGAACATTTACATTGTATTTTTAGCCCCGCAGCCTGAGCCCCCTGACCAGGGACCTGAGATTCAGTGCCCCAAGTTTTTTAATCGCAGTGTAGACGTATCCTAAGAGTCTTGAGGTCTGGCTCTCCTCTCACTTATATCAACATTCATAGATTTCAAAGCCAGAAAGGACTCATGCGATCATCTGTATAACAGAGGCCATAGAATCAACCCAAAATAAATACAAGAAAAATATCCAATTCAGATTTAAAAATTGCCAGTGATGGAGAATCCACCATGACCACTGGTAATTTTTTCCAATGGTTAATTATCCTCACTATTAAAAATTTCCAGTCTGAATATGTCTCGTTTCAGCTTCCAGTCATTGGACCATGTTATACTTTTCTTGGATAGACTGAAGAGCCAATTATCAAATATTTGTTCCCCTCATAGGTACCTACTGTAATCAAATCACCCCTTAAACTTCTTTTTGTTAATCTAAATAGATTGAGCTCCTTGAGTCCATCATTCTAAGGCACGTTTTCTAATCCTTTAATCATTCTTATGGTTCTTCTCTGAATCCTTCCCAATTTATCAACATCCCTTCTTAAATTGTGGACACAGAACTGGACACAGTATTCCAGTAAGGTTCCACCGGAGCAAATACGAAACGTAAAATAACCTCTCTACTCCTACTGATACTCCTGTGTATGCATCCAACAATCACATTAGCCCTTTAGGCCACAGTGTCACCCTGGGTGTCACGGTCAACTGATTATCCATCACGACCCTCAAATCTTTCAAAGTCACTGCTTCCAAGGATAGAGTCGCCCATCCTGTAAGCACAGCCTACATTCTTTGTTCCTAGACACATACATTTAGCCATATTAAAATGCCTACTTCGCTTGCAACCAGTTTACCAAGTGAACCATATCGCTCCGTATCAGTTCTCTTCATTATTCAACACTCTCCCAAATTTGTGTGTCATCTGCAAATTTTATTAGTATGATTTCATATTTTCTTCTAGGTCATTGATAAAAATGTTAAATAATGTAAGACAAGAACCAATCTCTGTGGGACTCCACTAGAAACACACCTGCTAGATGATGATTCCCCATTTACAGTTACATTTTGAGACCTATCAGCTAGCCAGCTTTTAATCCATTTAATGTGTGCCATGTTAAATATATATGGTTCTAGTTTTTAAATAAATTAACAGTCCAGCAAGCTCCTCAGCCAGCTCTTCTAAAACTCTTGGGTGCAAGTTATCTTAACTTACTGATTTAAAAATGTCTAATTTTAATCGCTGCAGTTTAACGTCCTCCTTAGACAGTAGTGGAATGGAAAGAGTGGACTACATTATCTGTTTTTCCCCAAATTTAGAACAGAAATATTTAATGAACACTTCTGCCTTTTCTGCATTATTATTAATAATTCTACCTTTTCCATCTAATAATGGATCAATACCATTGTTAGGATTCTTTTTGTTCATAGAATATTTTTTAAAATCTCCTCATTGTCCTTAACTCTGCTGATCACAGATTTCTCCTTGTCTCCCTTTGCTTCTCTTACCAATTTTCTACAATTCCTAACTTCTGATTTATATTCATTACTATCAATTTCCGTTTTTTTCCATTTGTTATCTAGCCTTTTTTTACAGTTGCCTTCACTTCCTCTCTAAACTAGGTTATTTTTTATACCAACATGACCACCTTCCTTGATAGTAGCTTTTTGGTCATCTAGTAAAGTGTTCCAGAGTAGCAGCCGTGTTAGTCTGTATTCGCAAAAAGAAAAAGAATACTTGTGGCACCTTACAGACTAACAAATTTATCTGAGCATAAGTAAGCTGTAGCTCACGAAAGCTTATGCTCAAATAAATTTGTTAGTCTCTAAGGTGCCACAAGTACTCCTTTTCTTTTAGTAAAGTGTTGTTAAACAATTCCCAAGTATAATTCACATCTTTTTAAATTAAATTTCTCCTCCCCCACAACTGATTTAGCTCATAATTGTTTTCAGCTTTGTGGAACTAGCCCTATTAAACCACCAAGTATATATATTACTGGTTTGGACTTTATTCTGCTTGCACATTATAAATGTGATCAAGTCATGACCCTTTATATCTAAGCCACCATTAATTTTTGTTAATTAATTGTTCTGTGATCAGTTCCTCTTTATCTGTCAAGATGATATCTAATATAGAATTCCCCTGTGTTGGCTGCATCACTGAGTTAGGAAATTATCATCTAATATTCAGAAATTCCAAGAATGCTTTAGTCTGGCAACATAAGACCTTCAGCATATGTGACTCAAATTTCAGTGTCCTTCCCCAATGATCATGCAGCTTTTTTTCCCCTACACATTATAGATAGGTGCATAAGGAGCTTGTTATCCTGTTCCCTAGTGTGATTTGGTGGTCTGTAACAGACATCAACTAATACCTCATCTTGTGCTTTACCTGTTAAGATAGTGATCCATAAGCATTCAAGACCATTTTCTTGGGAGTTATCAGTGATTTGGAAAAAGGTAATGCCATTTTTTATATAAACTGCCACTTCCCCTCCTCTTTTGACTACTCAGTCTTTCGTAAATAGGTTATAACCATTTTAACACTCCAAATCACGTGACCTATGTGAATCATCCCACCAGATTTCAGTAATACCAACTAGATCAAATTTATGCTCATATGAGCAATTCCAATTCGTCTTGTTTGTAACCCAGGCTCCTAGCATTGGTGTATAGGCAATTCAAGAATTTCTTCTCTTTATGTCCTTTGGTTCTTTGAATAATTTTGTTCACAATATTTCTATTTTGTGCTGAGTCCTCTTTTTACCCTCCCCTGTAGTTATTAGTGTAATGCCCTCCTGATTACTCTAGCCAGCCTGTCCCTGAGGAGGTGGCTACCCTTCTGCTGAGGTGGAGGCCATCCAAATGGAGGCCCCTCATCCTATAAAAGGTAGACCAATTTTCCCCAAAACCAAAACCTTTCACCCTACTCCACTTACCCAGCCAGCAGTTTACTTCCAGAATTTACTGCTTTCTGTCTCCCGTCGTTCGTGAGACAGAAAGCATCTCAGAGGAGATCTTTGGACACTAGTGTAAATCCACTGACTTTCAGAGAGTTGATCCTGATTTACACAGGTATAAATGGGTGGAGAATCAGACCCCTGAACTGAGATGCAATAAGCAGGCTGCTCCATGATTTTAACATTGACAAGTTTTACGTGTTGTGACAAAAACAACTCTGTGGACTATCCTGAAATACTCCCTGGGCCACAGATTTAGACCACTAGAATAACATAAATCCACTTTCTGAACACATTATGTAGTATAATTTTTAAAATGTCAGAAAAAATACATTTTACTAATTTTGCATGATTACTATGCATATTTTCAAAAAAAGAAAAGGAGTACTTGTGGCACCTTATAGACTAACAAATTTATTTGAGCATAAGGTTTCGTGAGCTACAGCTCACTTCATCGGATGCATTCAGTGGAAAATACAGTGGGGCAAAGAGCATAGGTAGGGTTAATTGCATATCTCAAGATAACTTCATAGTAAAGAAAATAAAAATACTTTTCTTAACATGGAGTAATCTTAAACATCCAGCTGCAAAACACAGAGTTATAAGGATGCCCACCTGAAGAATACCATAATGCGCAAACACAATTAACCTATTTAATTCTAACTTTTAAAGGACAGTGCTGCATATAAGAAAAAAAATCCATCTTGTGGGAGTTATGAAATTGTATCTACCAAATTGATGCTTTAAGGAAGCTCTGATTTCTATTACAAAAGCATATTTGAGTATAAATCATATTTAGATATTAATATTTGTAATAAAATAAAGCTTTTAAAGCTTTAAAAGTGGTCACCGAGGCCTGGTCTACACTGGGTGGGGGGGATCGAGCTAAGGTACACAACTTCAGCTATGTGAATAACATAGCTGAAGTCAGTGTATTTAGATCTACTCAGCGCGGTGTCTTCACTGTGGTGAGTCGACTGCTGCCGCTCCCCCGTCGACTCCGCCTGCGCCTCTCATGCCGGTGGAGTACAGGAGTCGACGGGAGAGCGCTCGGGGGTCGATTTATCACAGCTAGACTAGACACAATAAATCGATCCCCACTGGATCGATCACTGCCCGCTGATCCGGCAGGTAGTATAGACATACCCAAAAATTCACTCCACTAAGCTAGCAGCTGCCAGTAAGTGTGGTGGGATTTAACACTTCCAGCAATGCAGAGTTCTGTTACATTTTTGGAGATCACGTCTCACGGTGAAAAACAAATAACTGGGTAAAGAATAGTTGGACTTCTCTGTCTAAAAATTCACAAAGGCTGATTATAATGAAATTGTTTTGGAAACACACGTGACTGAATTGTAATGTTTTAGATAACTTTACTGAACTCCAATATTAGTAAGTTGATTGACTGATTCAGATGAAATGCCAATACCATCCTTGGAAGGAATTTAGATGACACATAGGGACAGCTGTTAATTATAAAACATATATGTGTTTTAACGTGCCCATTACTGAAGTATCTAGGAAACAAAATGAGCACTGTGCATCAGTCACTAGAGGATGCAGGAGAGTGATTGTACTGGCTGAAGTTCTGAGTGCTAGAAATAACTTTCTACTTATATTTAAACTTACAAATAGAGAATCATTTTTCAACCTCTAGATATAGTCATATTTTAACTGGAGGTTTCAAAATAGTCAAATAAACCTACTAAATAACCAGAGACTAGGCAAAAAGTAAGTTTAACTTGTAGTTTGCAGAAAATCAAAACTACATCAAAGTTAACTCTTATTATGAATCTATAAACATTTCTAAAGCACCAATCACTGTAATAGATATCCAATTACTTACAGCACACCAGACATCCTGGGAACCTGCATGGCAGATATTAACCACTTTGCACTAAGTACTTTTTTATCTGAGGATCACAAAGTGCTTTTACAAACATTAATTCATTATGCCTCAGGACTCCTGGAACTCCCATTTTACAGAGAGGTAAACTGAAACACAGAGGTTAAGTGACTTATCCATAGTTAAAGAAGTGACACTAGCAAAGCTGGGAATAGAATTCTCTGAAGACCTGATTATCTATCCCTTGTTGTAACAATTAGTCCTGCAGGCTAAATGTAGATTAGCAAATAAAGTAATGAAGTAGTTCCAATGTGTATTAAGTTAAGGAGGATTGGATTAAAGTCAAAGGAAAACCTTCTCCATTCAAACTCTGGATTAAAATGAACATTTTGAAATTAATTTTGTAATTTTTTAAAAATAGGTTGAAAACTCAAAATGATCATATGCGCTGAAAAAAGAAATTACAAGCTATTTCCAAAGCAGATTTTGGATGTATGTTCAGGAAGCCATACAAAAAACAAAACCAAAAACCCCCTGACAAGTGTTTTCAATTAATGTGATGGAATAGATTTTAAGATCCTGAAACACTTTATGAGGATGAAGTGAGCTGTAGCTCACAAAAGCTTATGCTCAAATAAATTCGTTAGTCTCTAAGTTGCCACAAGTACTCCTTTTCTTTTTGAGAGTCTAACCACACCAACCAGGTAGCTAGACAGACCCAAGTTCCTATTCTCTCTCCTTTGTCAATAGCGCCTGGTTTACTCTGGCAAATCATGGCTCAGGTGAAATCTGAAGATCAACGGTTATATCAGTCAATTTTTTTTGCTGAACGTATCAAACCTTGCTTCACTTCTCAGTTACAAACAATGGAACCCTATCTCATCCAGTGCTTCACTGACTCAATACCTTCCAATATCAATTTCCAGAAATCTTCTTTCTTGTCCTAAGGCAAGAAAGCCAGTATCTCTGGCCTTCCTTCACATTCTGATGTTATATAACATGAGTAGTTCTAATGGCAAACTCTCTTACAAAATAAGTTCCAACATCTGGAGTCATGGCTCAAAACTGTGTGTCGATTTTCTTCTGCCACAAAAGATAGTCTCATGGGGATAAGGGCTGTGGGTACAGTAAAAACAGGAAGTGTCAATGGGTGTTAAATACGTCCTGTTTCTAAATTGCTAAAGTAGAATGGTTGCAAGGCGTGTTAAAATGACACCTGTCATTCATCAGGTATACTAAGTACTACAAAGGCAAAGTAGCACAGATTATTCTCAGGTCAACCTGAGAATTTAGAGCCAAGGGGGAAAATGTTTTAACTTACTGGAAATTCCTTCAACACCTCATTGCCTGGAGTATGGGAAGTTGTGGAATGTTTTAAGGATGGCAAAGATTTACTAGAGTACTGCAACTACTCCAAGCATCATTCAAAATAATCTTGACTCTTTGGTAATTGATTATTCAGACTAGAGGATTCTTATATTGCATCCATAAAATTTAAGGAAGGTCACAAATGATTTCCTACTCTAATCAGGGTGATGACTCTGTGCTACCGCTTTAAGAAGATCAAATATGACTTATTTTAAGACAGTCTGTGACAGATATTCAATGGTTACAGGCAGGAGACCTCTCAAAATCACAGAGACATAAAAAAGGAAGGAGAATAAAATTAAAGTGTTGTGAGATTTCCTATCCACTCACCAGATGAGATGACTTTTTAGGAGAGCCATGGAAAAAATTTGAACAGATAAAAGTAATAATACTTTGCACTTCTGTAGTATAGCTGAGGATAAATCACTTGACATGTATTGTACGAGGGGCTGGTAGTGCCATCTATTATTAAGGTTGCCCAACACTTCCCAGTATAAGAGCCTGTTTTCAGTTGGTTATAACTTTGTCAAACTAACTATTTAGGTTGAAATTTTACATGCCAGATATCTGTCTCAGGCTGAATATTTTTGGAAAATATCAGCCAATATGGTACTGGCATTTCTAAGAACAAGGGGTAAAGAAAAATACATTTTGCCCACATTAAAAATTATGGCAGCCTTTTCTTGGGGAAGCTATAGCTTCCCCGTGTTTTAAGCAGAGACTTGAAACTTGACAGGGGAGGTGCCTTTGTGTCTGGGATATGCTTTTTGTCATCCTCATGAAAATCCACTGAAATTTGGCCTAGTTAAAAGTGTTTGGAAAAAAATCACAATTTCCACATGATGAGTAGAGACTTGCAAACCTTCACAGCTAAATTCCCCAAAGCTTCCAACCCCACTGAAAATGCTGCAGCTCAGGGCTGAAGAGACAAAACTGGACTTTCCCTGCAATTCCAGCTCTATGCCTATGCCACAGAGTTCCTATGTGATGCTGGGCAAGTCACTTAAACCAAATTTTCACAAGTGGTCACTAATTGTCTATTCCTCATTTTTTGGCTGCCTGTCTCGAAGGTCTGATTTGCACAAGCGCTGAGCACTCACAGCTGCAAATGACGTCAACAGGAGCTGTTCTCAGCCCAATACAGAACGTAATATGTTCAAAGTTCTCTAAAAAAAAATCCTAAGTGTCACAAAGTAGACACGCACAACTGGTGGATACTTTTGACTTTACTCCCTCTGAGCCTCAGTTCCCCCATTTGTTAATTTTATGACACCATAGAGGTGTCATGAAAATTAATGAATGAATGCTTGTGAAGCACTCAGATACTATCATGATGAACGCCAAAGCAAAGCCCATGAGGAAATTAATAATTCTTTCCTCAGGGCAGTATAATATATAAGGCATGAGGCCACTGAACAATGTAGAGAACACAAAATATTGATTATCTGATCATTAAGTGAGCACCATCCATTCTGTGCACTGAATGAGGTGGGGTCCTGTGGCTAAATACTGCATATATTTAAAAGCTGCATGCAAATGCATAAGGGGGATGAATTAAGGTTGCACTAGAAAGTGAAGGTTACTTACCTCTAACCAAACGTTCTTCGAGATGCGGGTTCCTAACTGTATTACACACGTGGGTACTAGGGTTGTCAAATTATTTAAAAAATTAATCGTGATTAATCATGTGATTAAAAGAATTAATCATCACACGATTAATCGTTGGGTTAAACATAATGAAAAACATTTATTTAAATATTTTTGGATATTTTCTACATTTTCAAATATTTTTATTTCAATTACAACACAAAATACAAAGTGTACAGTGCTCACTTTATATTTATTTTTTATTACAAATATTTGCATTGTAAAAATTAAAAGAAATAGTATTTTTCAATTCTCCTAATATAAGTACTGTAGTGCAATCTCTTTATCATGAAAGTTGAACTTACAAATGTAGGGAATTACGTAAAAAAAACAACCTGCATTCAAAAATAAATAAAATAAAATTTTAGAGCCTAGAAAGTCCACTCAGTTCTACTTGTACAGCCAATCGCTCAGATAAACAAGTTTGTTTAAATTTGCAGAAGATAATGCTGACCACTTCTTGTTTACAATGTCAACTGAAAGTGAGATCAGGCGTTCGTATGGCACTGTTATAGCTGGTGTTGCAAGATATTTACGTGCCAGATATGCTAAAGATTCATATGTCCCTTCATGCTTCGCCCACCATTCCAGAGGACATGTGTCCGTGCTGATGACAGGTTCTGCTCGATAACAATCCAAAGCAGTGTGGACCGACCATGTTCATTTTCATCACCTGAGTCAGATGCCACCAGCAGAAGGCTGACTTTCTTTTTCGGTGCTTCAAGTTCTGTAGTTTCTGCATCAGAGCGTTGCACTTTTAAGACTTCTGAAAGCATGCTCCACACCTCATACCTCTCAGATTTTGGAAGGCACTTCAGATTCTTAAACCTTCGGTTGCATGCTGTAGCTATCTTTAGAAATTTCACATTGGTACCTTCTTTGCATTTTGTCAGATCTGCAGTGAAAGTGTTCTTAAAATGAACAGCATGTGCTGGGTCATCATCTGAGACTACTATAACATTGTAGCGGGGTAGTCACCCCGCTCCTGCCCTGAGGGGCTTAAAACAGCCCAGGAGAGGGCTGTGGCTGGCGGCAAGCAGCTCCCAGGCTGATTGGGGAAGAAACCTTAGCAGTGGCCATGCCCCAATCAGGGCCCAGCTGGCCCTTATAAGAGGGCAGTGGGCTAGGAGCAGACAGAGACTCTCTCTAGCCTTGTGAGAGGGAGGGACCTGGCTGCTGGGGGACGTACCAAGGTGCTAGGAGTAGGCTAAATGGAGCAGGGCTAGGAGGAGCTGGGGAGCTCCGGCCTGGAAACCCCCCCTGCAGGCCTAGAGTACGGCCAAACTCTGCAGGCCTAGAGTACGGCCAAATAGGTACTGGGGTTGCAGGGGGCAGCCCAAGGGTAGGCAGAGGCAGCAGGTCCAAACCCTCCTTGCCGGTGATGAGTGGCAATTATACTGCAGTCCACCCCAGTGAACGTGGGCTGGATGGTGACTGGCAGTAGCCAAAGACTGAGGCGAGGTGGGGATAGTCGGTGGGGTTTCTCCAGAGAGTGGAGACCCAGAGACCGTGGGGGTACTGCCAAGGGGCAGCACCCTGGGTAAAAGGGGCACCGGGGTCCGGGAAGAACACAGGGGCCAGCGGCAAGTGGGACACCGGACTGCAGAGGGCGTGCCGGAGGCTGGAACGTTAATTCCCTGGACGACCAGCAGGAGGCGCCGCAGGGGTGAGTCTCGCCTCGTTACAAACATGAACTATATGTCAGAATGCGGGTAAAACAGTAGGAAACATACAATTCACCCCAAAGGAGTTCAGTCATAAATTTAATTAATGCATTATTTTTTTAAATGAGCATCATCAGCATGGAAGCATGTCCTCTGGAATGGTGGCTGAAGGGGCATACGAATGTTTAGCATATCTGGCATGTAAATACGTTGAAATGCCAGGTACAGAAGTGTCATGTGAATGCCTGTTCTTACTTTCCAGTGACATTATAACTAAGAAGAGGACAGCATTATCTCCCGTAAATGTAAACAAACTTATTTCTTTCTCTTAACGATTGGCTGAGCAAGTAGTAGGACTGAGTGGACTTGTAGGCTCTAAAGTTTTACACAGTTTTGTTTTTGAATGCTGTTATGTAACAAAAAAATCCTACATTTGTAAGTTGCACTTTTACGATAAAGAGACTGCACTACAGTATTTGTATGAAGTGAACTGAAAAATACTATTTCGTTGATCATTTTTACAGTGCAAATATTTGTAATAAAAATAATATAAAGTGAGCACCGCATACTTTGCATTCTGAGTTGTAATTCAAATAAATATATTTGAAAAATATAGAAAAACATCCAAAATATTTAATACATTTCAATTGGTATTCTATTGTTTAACAGTGTGATTAAAACTGCGATTAATTGCGATTAATTTTTAATCACAATTAAATTTTTTGAGTTAATTTCATGAGTTAACTTCCCATTAATTGACAGCCCTAGTGGGTACCCATGTGCCTGAGATTTTAGTGACTTCTAGGAAATAGTGTCCATTGGTCTGCACATGCACAGTTGTTTTCCTTGTGCTCAGAGCATAAAGGATGGGGCGGACCAACACCTCTCCAGTTCCTCTTCTTACCGGGAATCTAACCATGATCTGCAGCAGAGGTGAAGGAGGGTGGGTAGTGGAATACAGGTAGGGACCACACATCTCAAAGAATCTCCAGTTACACATAAGTAACCTCCACTTCTTCAAGTGCTGGTCCTTGGGTGTCCTTATTCCACAAGTTGGTGATTGGTAAGCAGTACTCAAACAAGAAAGGGGTGAGATGATGCAGTTGGTATAGATGTGTGTAATATTGTTATCCCCACAGTTGCATCTGCATTAAAGGCCTGGACTAATGCGTAATGTTTTGTGAAAATAAGGGCAGAGCTTCAGGTAGTCATATGTCTGGTATAGGTATCTCTTGAAGAGATGCTGTAGAAGCTGCTCATGCTCTAGTGGAATGGGCTCTCCCCTATCCGGGGGAGGAATATGTGACAGTTGATAAAGAATGATGTAGCTGGAGATCCACTTAGAGATTCTCTGAGTAGATAATGCTTGTCCTTTTGATTGCTCTGCTAAAGTGACAAATAGCGTAGGTGTTTTCCTAACTGATTTAATTCTCTAAAGGTGGAACGCCAAAGCCTGTTGGACATCAAGAACATTGTTTGTGTACCATTAAAAGCAACTACATATTAAGCTCTGCAAAACCAAAAGGACTTCAAAATTTGTAACAGGAAAATTACTGACAAGATTTGGCAATGTACAAATATAAGGTTTTGGACTTTGAGTAATAAACAATCCCCTGACAAACATGTGTTTGCAGAAGATAAAGAAATGTTAGACAGATAAGGTGGGTGAGAATACCTTTTTATTGGACCAACTTCTGTTTGTGACAGAAACAAGTTTCAAACTACACAGAGCTCTTCAGGTCTGGGAAAAGTACTCAGAACATCACAACTAAATACAACTCTCCAACACCACCAACTATAAAGAATTCACACCCCAATTCACATAGGAATTTAAGGGTATCATCATATCCTTCCCCAAACAACTCCAAGAGAAACTCTACAACCTAATTTCCCCACAAACCTATTCCAGGGACCTTCTACATGCTTCCCAAGGGAACCCAGGAAGACCCATCATATCTGACCATTGCACTTACTGAAGGAATATCAGGACTTTCATAAACCATCCTCACACCAGTCACGATACAAACGGCCAACTTCCTCCAAGACACAATCACCTCCCTCCAGAAACTCCACAACATAAACAACCTCGCTCAGAATACCATCCTTGCCACCACGGATGTAACCTCCTTATATACTAACACTCCTCATAATGACAGAATCGCTTCCTCTCTCAAATATCTACAAGACAACAGACTACACTTAGATATCCACCTCAAACATCACCAAACTCATACATTTCATCCACACCTATATCAATTTTCCAAACCATGGCAACAGCCATGGTTATTAGAATGGCTCCTCACCTCTTCATGAGCCACCATAGGGAAAAAATTGAGGACAAATGTACCATGAAACAATTATATATCTGAGATACATTGATGATATTTTCATCCTCTGGACAGATGACCTAGACCCTCACAGATTTCCATCATGACTTCAGAAACCACCATACATCCATCAAATGCTCTTTAGAACATTCCCAATCCAGCATCAACTTCCTGTGCACCATGATCAGCTTCAACAATGGAACCCTACACACAACTATATACAGAAAATCCACAGATCACCACACAGTTTCAGTAATCCGCCCCCCAAACACACCAAGAAATCTGTTATCTATAGCCAGGCGCTCAGATACCACTGACTATGCTCTGAGGAGAAAGTCTGGAATATACATCTATCCTTTGACAAGGCTAACTTAGTCAATGAAAAAACTGACAAGTCCCTTCACTTGCTTAAAGGTCCTCAAAGGCATTTTGCATCTCCCTGGGGAACCACCAGGAATGAAGTCAAGACTTGCACCTCATGACAGTTGTTGAAGATATTTCTCTGGAAGCAGTGTCCACAGCATCCATACAGCATGAAGAGAAATTTTAGCTACCAATTTGCACTCATCAATGAGGGCCCTGTTCGCCAAAGGAAGCTTGTCCTTAAAGTCCTTAAATTTGGAGTAGTTGGTGAAGTCAGATTTTGCTAACAGGGCCTGGTAGTTAGCAATTTGAAACTGAAGGCTGGTGGAAGAAAATAAATGCCTTGATCTCCTGGTGAGGAAAGTAACACCCTTGTCAGTGGGTGTTGCCTTGGGATGCTGTAGCCTAGACCTCTTGTGCTGCTTGTACCAGTAGGGAGTTGGGTGCTGAGTGTGTAAACAGGCTGATAGAAAATAATGCCTCTCAGCCCTTTTAGTTTTCTGGACGCAGGAAGCAAGAGTATGTCAAATTACCCTGGCTGGTTCCATATTATTCTCTTTCACAGGATGGGCCACCCAACTAAGACCAGATGCCAGGAGCCTATGCTGAGTGTCCTGTACCTCTTTGGGTTGGGTCGCCACCTTCTGCAGGAGCTCCTGATACAGTCTGTGGTCATCAAGTAGAGATGGCGAAGATGGGGCAACCACCTCATCAGATGAGGAGGAGGAGGATACACCTATCCAAATAGTTTGTCCCATTGGATGTGGCTCAGTTCATTCTCCCTTGTAGTTAGACAGAATTGGTTTGCGTTGGCCTGGAGGGGTTGAGAGAGATTCGTGCACAGTTCTGGGGTGTCTAGCATAGGGATCCCATGGACCCCAATAAAATGAAGGGTTGACCAGTGGAAATGTAGATTACCATTGTGGGAAATTAATGTAAGTTATTCAAATAATTTTTGGGAAAAAATTTAAGAAACTCTCTGAATACCTTATTCAGTGGCTATTATTTAACAAGCACTAAAAGAGAGTAGAGTATGCGATGGCTTCTTGCTAAGAAGTAACTTTCTAAAGGAGTGAATACCCTTTCCTTTTGTTAAGGTAATCAGTACAACTAGTACTTTTAAAAGCAGGCAAGCAATTAGATCAGTCTTCAGTGTCTAATGCAACTATTGTGAATGATCAGTCTCATGAATTGTTCAGAGAGTAACAGTAAGTGTCATTGCAGAAACTGAAAGTGGGACAATGTTCCATCAATGACAAAAACAGGGGTCATGTTCAACATTTATTCTGGTTTGCTTACTCTTGGGCTCAAGCAATTTGGTCTAATATTCCTGCTACTTCCCACTGCCTGCTTTGGCTTTTCTGTAAGCAACGATACTTGTCCAAAGCAAGAGTTTCTCATCTGAAAAATAAAATTCTCTTTACCCTGCCTGAGCTTTTCTCCTCAGTACTTCTGATACCTTATAGTACTTTCCTCCAGTTTTACTTTTTTTATGTCCTCCCCCCAATACTAAAATTATTATTAGCATCTGATATCTAACGCTAGCAATGCCTTGTGTGTCTAACGTAAGTAGCATTACTCGTGATTTCTGACTACATGGGGTACATTATGTTGATGGAATAGCATGGCTTGTTGCCCGGGAGGGTGGGGATGGGGGAAATGACATGATATCAAATCAAGACTGTGCATCTCTGGGGTACAATCCAGTAACACCCATACCATTTATAAAAGAGAAGCAAAATGCACAATTTTTTTTGTCTTCTCATATTTTCCCAATGCAAAATGACTGTAAAAGTTTGAGGGAGGATAGGTTATTGAAAGAAACCTACTTTTAAACAAATGGTTATACACAAATTAATATTTTTCCTCTATCTTATCCCATGTCCAATATGAACAAAACACATTTTGATAATAATTTTAAAAATACCATTATTTAGAAAATAATATTATACTTGTCTATTAGCTTAAAAACCTCTTAAAATCCATTGTTCTAAAGTGTTTCCATAGGCAGGTAGTTAAAGCTTTACTGTAAATATTTCCTTCTTGCATTTAAAATACAGAATTGAAGATTTATGTACAACAAAAACATACAGATTCTAGGAAAGAAAAACAAGGTAACAGCTCCCTTTACAAATATGTATTTTAGTACCTTTGGGGTGTGTCTATTTCTACTAGTTAGTCAAATTAAAAAAGTAATATTAAATGGCAGAGGCTCATCTTCAGGTAAACTCCAACAACTGGAGTCTGAAAAAATATGCCATTGCAAAAACATACACTCCAATATTTTAAGATTTATTCAGTCAACACCTCATAACCATCTCTAAATCTAACGGGACATATATGCATTTAATCAGAGATGAAAATCTTCAGTGACTGCTAAAATGAGAATCAAAATTATTACAATCTAGTAGTTTGGCTTGCAGCATGCATTAATCAGAAATCATAATAAATCCACATGCTTCTTTAGATAGCACATTAGTCAAACAGTTTTGTGCGATAACGACACTGACTAATGGGCTCAGAGTTAGAAGGGTCAATCATAAACTCATCAAATGCTTCATTTAATTTCTTAATTTGGACAAACACAATTTGTTTATGGGAAAGATATCAGGTGTTTGTGAATGAATAATGGCTATGAAACCAAACTCCATTAATCAGCTCATGATTACAAATGACTCAGAGATTGTTTATTCTAATTTCATTCATTTTGGTCAACAAAGAAAACATGAGCAAATGAAACCATTTTGAAAAAAATGGCACACTTATGTTTCCATATTTAATAAGGCTGTTATAAACACTCTTTCAATAACTAACACAAGGATTTTATTACCCAAGTTAAAACCATTCCTTGTTCAAATGAGAAATTAATGCACAGAGGTAGGCATAAAACAAAGACACTCTTAAAATGCTGGACAAGTACACTACAATACTGAAGTTAAAGGAACCTCACATTTTAAAGATTATCTTACTGTGCAAACATGCCAAAAACACAAATAGCAATGGTTTTCTGCATTTTCTGTGCAAAATTTCAAGTATGTTCGCACTGTAACATACTACCTTTTTTCAGGTCAGAGACAAAGTCACGTTAGAGAAAAAGAAATGTAACTTAAGGCATCTTTATTGATTTGAGTATACAGGGTGTATCAGAGATCCTTCTATATCTACCAGGCTTTTGATTTTACAAACTTTATGCCGCAATTTTGCAAGCAGTTACATGCAGGAGTAATATTATCCATGCAAGCAGTTAAGTGGGATTAGCCATATGCAAGAAGTTATCCTCACATGTTTGCAGGATCAGAGCTGTAGAGAGTAAAATGAAAGGAACAGTCCATTTTCTACTACTGGACCTAGCAAAGGTTCCAGATTTCTTCAAAGATCTTTTTCCACAGTTGAAAAATCAGTTTTTTATTGGTGGCACATTGCAAGACTTCTGAAATACATCCACTTATATTACTTAAGATTCCACACACAAAAAGAAATGTCTGCATATTTTGTGAGAAGCAGGGTTATCTTCAGGAAGAACTGTCACTTTCTCACAACACGATTAAGGGACTTGTCAGCATTTCTATTACAATTTTTTAAGTATGATACTGCAAGATTTCATCTGTCACCCCTCTTAAACAATGTCTATATGAAGCCATTAGGAATACTAGTGAGGAGACATGAGCTGTGTTTTCTTCACTGTGCTGATGATACTAAGCTGTGCCACCATTTACTTCAACACAACTAGAGCAATTAAAATACTTAGTGCTGGAATGAGATTGGGGACTAGATGAGGGCTAACCATCATAGGCAACCCAGAGGAGTTCAAAGTAATGACTATAGGTTGAGGGAAGCAACTGAAAAAATTGGTGGAGATTATACCTGTCCCTTCAGCTGAGGGAGCATGCCTGTAATTTGTTACTTAGGACTGCAAGCTAGGATCTTGGACTGCACCTGAGCTACAGATGACACCAAAGGCCAAGACTGGAGTTTTCTGTCTTGAAACATTTTCCTTTCAGGTGTAGTCCTTACTGCCGTTAACAATATGTAGCAATCTGAGAACAAACCGAAAAGTACTCTGCATATTAAGAGCTTTCATAAATGCAAGACCGTGCTCGTTCACCTGCACATCTACCAATGTGATATATGTCATCATGTGCCAGCAATGCCCCTCTGCCATGTACATTGGCCAAACCGGACAGTCTCTACGTAAAAGAATAAATGGACATAAATCAGACGTCAAGAATTATAACATTCAAAAACCAGTCAGAGAACACTTCAATCTCTCTGGTCACTCGATTACAGACCTAAAGGTTGCAATATTAGAACAAAAAGACTTCAAAAACAGACTCCAGAGAGAGACTGCTGAACTGGAATTAATTTGCAAACTGGATACAATTAACTTAGGCTTGAATAAAGACTGTGAGTGGATGGGTCATTACACAAAGTAAAACTATTTCCCCAAGTTTATCCCCCCCTCTACCCCCCACTGTTCCTCAGATGTTCTTGTCAACTGCTGGAAATGGCCGACCTTGATTATCACTACAAAAGGTCCGGTTCCATTCCCCCCTCCCCCCCCCCCGCCCCCGCCCCCGGCTCTCCTGCTGGTAATAGCTCACCTTACCTGATCACTCTGGTTACAGTGTGTATGGTAACACCCATTGTTTCATGTTCTCTGTGTATATAAATCTCCCCACTGTATTGTCCACTGAATGCATCCAATGAAGTGAGCTGTAGCTCACGAAAGCTTATGCTCAAATAAATTTGTTCGTCTCTAAGGTGCCACAAGTACTCCTTTTCTTTTTTCAAAGACAGCACATACACCAGAGCTACAAGAGATATATTTGCTACCAGTTACATTTGAGTTATATAGACCTAGATGGTTTGGGAGCTGGTCACGTGTAAAGGTATAGTTCTCTCATCAGATACATGCAAATGCTCAAGCTAGTAATCCCTGGGAAGGGTCCTTGCCTCTGAAACTCATTTTCCCCCTTTGATGCAACAGAAACCAGATTTATTGACCTTAAAGGCACGGTGCAAGGATCACCTACTTTTTTTTTTTTTTTTGAGAAAGGGTGGAGGGCTGAGAGGATGAGATGGATTCATTGATGCTGGTTTGTAAGGAATGGATGTTAACATGTTATATGAGGGCCAAGTTGTTGGGTTCTTACATTTTATGATGTGGCACTGGACAAAGGGTACTTATGAGTATTCATCTTTAGTTACAAATTTTGCATTTTTGTGTAAATGTATATGAAATTTAAAAACAAAAACAAATAAATAAATGGTAGCAACTGGTCTTTTAGCCAGGTTTCTGTCCATTTTAAAAGGAATGCACATTATTACATTTGAAATATAAAATACATTTGTTTCCTACTTAGTGAGGCATGTTCCTAGACTATACTTCCAGTGAAAAATATAATAGAGCTCTATTTTTTCCCCCAAAATAGGAGTGGAGGCCACCAAACGTGGATAGTACCCTATACTTGCAAAGTAGAAGATGGTAGGACTAAGGCACGAGTCTAGAATTCTTGTAATATGAGTTTTATTCTGGCTCTGCCGAAGACTTCCTATGTGATCATGGGCACGTCACTTAAACTCTGTAATATTACTACTTCTCTATCTCACAGTGACAATGTGAGCATAAAATTCATTCATGGATGTGAGATGCTTAGTTACTATAGTGATGTGTGTCACAGAAATGCATATAACAAAGTGACATGTTGAGCAAGGCGCTTCTGTAATAACTAATATAAACGTATCAAGAATATACTTATATCAGAAAGGCTGGACAACAAAAAGATGAGATTTTGTATTTATTTATTTAAATTTGTTTCTCCCTTCCTACTTCTGAATGAAAGATTCTGGCAGACATCACATTCGGAAGTGAAATGGAGAGGACCTAACCATTTAAACATACTATCTATGTCCATCAGCAAGAGGGAGTGTTCCTGAGCAGATTGAGCATTTTAAAACCCTTTTCTGGACATCCATCATATAAAGATCCAGCCAAATCTCTTCACCTTCTCTACTTGTGAGAAATCAAATCTGAAAGGCGATAAGCATCCAGAGATATACAAGTAAGGTTGTCATAATATATTTTAGGGGTGCACACTCTGACTAAACCTTTAATGACCATGGACAGAAGTAGGGATCTGTACAGAGGAAATGTGGACATAGATTATGTAAAATATGAAATGAAAAAAGTAAACTTTTTCCACTCAAAGCAATATTAATTTTTTTTCCTAAGAGGCGAGTTTAAAAAAAAAGCCACGTACTGTTTCTGCAACCAAAATAGTATATAATTATATTACTTGGGAAAGTTTGCTAAATACGAATAGATGTAAAACTTAAGGTAACTGCGAATTTGTCTTTGACTTAAGATCAATAGCAAGCCTGCAAGATTCATCTGCACATAATTAGCATACATATTTGCATCAAAATCATGTATACCATATGCTACAACATTACTGAAATCCCATTAGTTATAATGTAAGCATGAGGTACTTTCATTTGTTGCTAGTATGGAAAACAGATCTCAGATTAAAAAAACCCACAAAAAATAACTGTTCTAAAAGATTTAGAATTAATTCTAAAAGCAATAAATGTTCATTAAACAATGAGTACACTTACTATATTCTATTTAGCAGCTTTATGTCAAACCAATGACATTCCCATGTACTATAAATAGCTTGACTAAACTACTTAATGGAAAATAGAAGAGTTACTCATGCTATTTTTGGAAAACTTGTTTTTAAAAGATTTAAATTTCTTACACCATCATTTTAATTATGTCTGGAAAAACCACTTTCATTTCATGTACCTGTCCTTCAGGGTCTTGTACCTTTCTCAAGTGCTTGCCCTTCAGGCTCAAGTTCCCATCTATATTTGTTAGTTTGTTGAAAATTCCACATTTTAAAGTTATGAGCATGAAAATAATTTTTTGTTAATTTTAAAACTATTTAGATGTTTGCCTTGTTCACCAACGACTCAGAAACATCTTCACATCAAAATCCGCCTGTGAGGATGAGTGTCTTTAACAGGCTTAGAGAAATTTGATTTAGAAATAATGAAGTTACAAATACACAAAATCATGTGTAGAACATGCTTTTCCACTATATTTTGGCAACCAATCAAGTTAGGCAGATATTCTTAGCTTTATCACCAAATAAAAGGAATTAACAGATGTGTATTTGTATTTAAGATCTGGTCCCATAAACTTCTATATACTTCAGTAACTTTATTCATAGGAGTGAATGCACTGGCTTTAATGGGATTACTCACATGAGTACAGCCACTCATCTGTGTGTTTGCAGGATCATGCTGTAAAAACCATTTGATTCTCACATCATACATTGAAATAACCACCTCATGTATTTATTCTAATGTATGATTATTTGACTTTCTTTTTATTTAGTACATTTCAAGGAGATTGTTAAACTAAATATAGGCTCATAGTTCAGAAACAATATCCAGATGCACCAGAATATGCCAGTCTGGCTCCCCACACATTTGGACCTAATTTTGAAACAAACAAGCGTGGTGCTTTTATTCCAATATTCAATCATCACTTAGCCTTCCTACCCATTTGGTGCCAAAGTAGTATAACAAAAAGAATTACATTTAATGTAATGTTATGGTTAAAATTCTAAATTCACACAAAAGTAAAGAGAAAAGGAGTACTTGTGGCACCTTAGAGACTAACACATTTATTTGAGCATAAGCTTTCATGAGCTACAGCTCACTTCATCGGAATGCATCGATGAAGTGAGCTGTAGCTCACGAAAGCTTATGCTCAAATAAATGTGTTAGTCTCTAAGGTGCCACAAGCACTCCTTTTCTTTTTGCGAATACAGACTAACACAGCTGCTACTCTGAAACCTGACAAAAGTAAAGAAAATCAAAGTTATAGGTCCCACAACTGTCATAATGTAGACAGATTACATTTATATATTAGCACAGAAATATAGAAGCATATGCAATAATCCAAAAATACTAGTTACATGCATGGGGGTGGGATTGAGCTGGGAACTACAGACCCTGATCAAGCAAAGCACTTAAAGCATATGAATATGGAAGGAAGAAATTAAGCACATGCTTGGCTGTTTTGCAGAGTTTGGGCCTATAACTTTAAATTTCTTGACTTTTGAGCATTTAAATGTACAACTCTATGTTTCTAGGAATATTGGGTTCCTGATCGGAGGGGGTGTTTACATTATGTAACTCGAGACATCACAGATCAACGGTTGATTTGCTGATTGCATTTCTATATTTAACATATTACAGTAAAATTTGCTTTTCAAATTACATTCTTGTAGAAATGAAATATTGTTTTTGATTAAGATGAAGTGTTGTGAGATATTTTTTTAGCCCAACTAACTTCTTGAAGTACCTACTCAATATGTATGCAGAAAATAAAATTTTCAAAACATTCCAAATATTATGTTTGAATTGTACTTGTATTTTTAACCAAATCTGTATCAAAGAGCAGTTAATTATCTTTCACTAATTATGGTACTTCAAGGTTTTCTGTGCAAGTGGATTCAGTCCTTGGTGTGCATGCATTCCACGTGCATAAAATCAGATTATCTTAACCAGCTGTGTCCATGGTGACTGTGCATGCACCCTGCATACCCTTGCAACCCTCTCTTTCCCCCAGCATAAAGAGCAAGCCCAAGTGCCATTCAGTTACTTTGCCACATAGAATCCAGAATAAAAGGACTCAGTAGCAGCAAGAAAAGGGGACAGGTCATAGGATTCACTTGGACAGAACATCTTCAAGAACCACAGCTACTGTAACATAAGTAATCCTGCTTTCTTCTTTGATTATCGCTACATGTGGATCCAATTCTTGGTGACAGGCTAGCAGTTAACTTCCTAAAGAGGTAGGATCTCAGAGTCTACTTAAATAATGAATATAGAACTGCCCCAGCAAACTGGGCATCAGATCTAGAAGTTGTAGAAGCTGTCACTAGAGATTAATAATTAATAAAAATATTTACTGAGCTCCAGGAAGCTGCCCTACAAATCTCAACTATAGGGACTCGATTCAAGAATGCTTTGGAAGTTGAGCTCTGGTAGAATGTGATTTAATACGAGAGGAGGGAGCCAATTTGTTCAAATCATATGAGACCCTGATAGAATCAGGGATCTACTTTGAAAGTCCCTGTGTGGTAATGCCTTGCCCTCTAGACATATCTTAACAGGCTACAAATAGTCTGGGTGATTTGTGAAATGGTTTCATTCTTTGAACGCAATGAGAGAGCTCTCAGAACAACTAATGTATGGAGTTTTGCTTCCCCAGAAGATGAATGAGGCTTAGAAAAAAAACACTAGTATATATAGATTGGTTCAGATGAAAGTCTGACATTACTTTAGGTATAAACTTTGAGTGAGGCCTTAGAGTCATGCTATCCTTATGTAAAATATGGTATGGAGGGCCAATAGTTAATTTTAATCTCTCTCAGCCTCCTAGCAGGGGTAACTGCCTCTAAAAATACACACTAATCAATAAGTAATACAAAGTACATGATGATATTGGTTTGAAGGGAGGTTCCATCACAGAGGTAATAACTACAAGTCCCATGAAGAGAGGATTCCTCTAACTGGAGGAAACATATGAATTAATATTTTCAGAAATTTAGATCCAGTAGAGTATGAGCACTCTGTATTGGCAGTGGTCGTGCCCCAGAATGAACCTGAGGAATTGTCTGTGAGCCAGTATGATCGAGATATGAAAAGTAGGTGTCCTGGAGGTCGAGGGCTGAAAACCAGTCTCCATGTTCCAATGTTGGAATGATCATTGATAAGGTAACCATCTTGAATTTTTGAGCCTTGACAAACTTCTTGAGAGCTCTGAGGTCTAGTATATGTCTCCAATCTCCCTTCCTTTTGGGTATTAGGAAATAACGAGAGTAGAACCCCTTGCCTTGTAGATGTTTAATTACTTATTCTATGGCTCCTAACTGGAGATGGCAATCCATCTCCTGTCGTAGTAAACTACCATCAGAAGGGTCCCTGAAGAGGGATGGGGAAATGTGTTGTGGAGGGGGTAGGGAGGTAAAATGGATGGAGTACCCAGTTCAAACGATCTCTGGGACCCATTGGTCCCATGTTATGTGTTCCCAGGCACTGCGAAATGCTGCCAATCTGTGGCCAAATGGGTGTGGAATGATGGTCGGCTGTATCCGTCAGGGGGCGTGGTCTAATGGTGCTTCAACCTGCCTATCAAAAGTGGTGTTTAGACGTAGAACGCTGGGACAAAGATTGTGGGCCAGGTGGTTTGCATTTAGGGAATTTCTTTCTTTGCGACTCCTAGTGGTGCTGAGTTTGGTACTGAGACACCTGTAGTCTATGCTAGGATTGGGGACTAAATTGTCCTGGTGTATAGATCCCCAGTGACCAGAGGGTAGCCCTGGAGTCCTTCAGAGTGTTAAAGGAGGCATCAGTCTTCTTGGAGAAGAGCTTCATGGCCTCAAAGGGAAGGTCCTCAACCACGGATTGTACCTCTTTCAGGAAACCTGATAAATGGGGCTTGTCACATCACTACATCCATGGAGATGGACCTAGCTGCTGTGTCAGCCACATCAAAGGCAGATTTCAGTTATTTGCCACTGATTTACCCTCCTGGATAATGGCCTTGAATGAGCCACACTGTGCTTCTGGCATCTTTTCAATAAAGTCATTCAGCTTTGAGTAATTTATGTAATCATATTTCACTATGAGGGTCTGGTAGTTGGCGACATGAAATTGTAGAGTAGCTGAGGAGTACGCTTTTCTACTGAACAGATCAAGGTGCTTCCAATCCCTGTCATAGGGAGAAGCCCTTGACTGGTATTGTCGGCTTCAGGAGTTGACAGCATGGGTGGGAGAATAGGAATAAAGATTGTTGCATCTGATGAAGTGAGCTGTAGCTCACGAAAGTTTATGCTCAAATAAATTTGTTAGTCTCTAAGGTGCCACAAGTCCTCCTTTTCTTTTTGCGGATACAGACTAACACAGCTGCTACTCTGAAACTATCTATCACAGATTCTGAAGCTTGCATCCTACCTGGAAGATGCAATAATGGCATGATGTCTGGTAAATGTACATATGGATGACTATGTAGCAGCCCTGCAAACGTCCAATATGGAATCGTCACTAAGGAATGCTACTGACATTGCATGTGCATTTGTTGAATGAGCTCGCTCCCGCTGAGGGGACATAGGCAAAGCTATTTTGTATGCAGTCTTGATAAAGGATGGTTTCAGAGTAGCAGCCGTGTTAGTCTGTATCCGCAAAAAGAAAAGGAGGACTTGTGGCACCTTAGAGACTAACAAATTTATTTGAGCATAAGCTTTCATGAGCTACAGCTCACTTCATCGGATGCATTCAGCTGTAGCTCACGAAAGCTTATGCTCAAATAAATTTGTTAGTCTCTAAGATGCCACAAGTCCTCCTTTTCTTTTTGTTGATAAAGGATGTTATCCATCTAGAAATCGTCCGTGAAGAGACTATTTGACCCTTCATATGATCTACATATAACACAAACAGACAAGGCGAAGCAAGAAACAGTTTAGTCTTGTCCAGATAGAAGATTAGACTTCGCCTGATGTCTAATGTATGGAAACTCTGCTCCCCTGAAGATGAACACGGCTTAGGAAAGAATACAGGTAAGTATATCACCTGGTTCAAATGAAACTCAGAAACCTCTTTAGACAAAAATTTTGGATGTGGCAGTAAAGTCACCCTGTCTGGAGAATTTTGGTCTGCCATCATAGCCTGCAATTCTCTCTCTCCCCTGGCGTATGTTATCATTACCAAGAATGCAGTTTTCTGATATAAGAGCAGGAAGGGATAAGATGCAAGGGGCTTGAACGGAGGTTTCATCAGCACCTATCCAACCATAATAAGGCCCCACAGAGGAACCGGCTCTCAAATCTGAGGATGCAGCCCTTCTAAGAATCTTGCTACAATGGGATTGGAGAAGACTGATCTTCCCTGTATAAGGGGGATGAAATGCCGATATCGCTGCCAGATGTACTTTCAATGAACTAAGTGCAAGTCCCGATGACTAAAGGCGCTGCAAGTACTCTAAGACAGGGGTGGGCAAACTACGACCTGCAGACTGGATCCAGCCCCTCAGGGCTTTGGATTCAGCCCCTGGGACTGCCTCCCATGGCGCTGCGGGCCCCGCGCCGCTCTCAGAAGCATCTGGCACCATGTCCCTGGAGCCCGGGGGCGGGGGTGGGGAAAAGGGCTCCGTACGTTGCCCTAGCCTCCAGGCACCGCTCCCCGCAGCTCCCATTGGCCAGGAACGGGGAACCGTGGTCAACGGGAGCTTAGGGAGAGGTACCTGGAGGCGTAGCAAGGGCAGCACGCGGAGCCCTGTGCCCCTCCCTCCTCAGGGGCCGCGCAGGGACATGGTGCCAGCCGCTTCCCGGAGCGGCGCAGCATGGGGCCAGGGCAGGCATGCAGGGATCCTGCCCTGGCCCCAGGGTGCTTCATTGCCACCCTGGCGCTGCTTTAGGTAAGCAGCACCAGGCCGGAGCCCGAACTGCTCCTGCACTCCGCACCCCTCCTGCGCCGAACCTCCTGCTGCACCCCAACCCCCTGCCCTGAGCCCCGTCACACCCTCTGCACCCCAACCCCCTGCCCTGAGTCCCCTCCCAAAGTCCACACCCCTCCTGCACTCCTACCCTGAGCCCCCTCCTACACCCCAACTTCCTTCCCTGAGCCCCCCATACACCCCGCACCCCTCCTCCCTGCCCTGAGCCCCCGTCACATCCCACACCCCTCCTGCACCCCAACCCCTGCCGCACCCCTCCTCCACCCCAACTCCCTACCCTGAGCCCCCTCCTGCACTCCACAACCCTCCTGCACCCCAACCCTCTTCCCTGAGCCCCCTCATGCTCCTGCACCCCTCCTCTGCCCCAATCCCTTGCCCTGAGCCCCTTCCTGCACACCGCAGCCCCTTCCTGCACACCGCACCCCCTCCCACACCCCTACCTCCTGCCCTAGCCCTGCATACAATTTCCCCACCCAGATGTGGCCCTCAGGCCAAAAAGTTTGCCCATCCCTGCTCTAAGATGTCTTGGACGGAAGCCCTGGGTCAAAGATCACATGGAAAACAGTTTCCATTTTGCGCAAGAGGCCATCCTGGTAGAGGACTTTCTATTGTTGAGTTGAATCTGCTGAACAACCATTGAACACTGGTCTTCCCCCCATTCAGCCATGCAGCAGCCATACCTTGAAATGCAGGAAGCTAAGCATAAGGTGCAAGGTGTGACTATGATATGAGTAGGTCAGCATAGAGAGGAAGCGGTATGGGAGGCTGAATTGCAGCACAAGAACGTTGAAGAGCCAGCATGGCCCCGGCCATGCCAGGGCAATGAGAATGAGCTTGATGCGATACACCTTCAGCTTGAAGATGACCTGTCAGATGACTGGGATGAGGGGAAAGGCATAGAAGAGAGGCGCTTAACAGCTGAGATGGAATGTGTCTGACAGGAAACCTGGAGTGAAGCCCCCTTGAGAGCAGAACAGGCAACATTTCCTGTCCTGTTGCCCCTTGTAGCAAACAGGTTGATTGTCAGACTGCCCCAGGTTATGAAGACAGTCCCAAGGATGCTTGTCTTCAGAGACCACTCATGACTCAGCAAAAAAAATATATATATATATTGCTGAGATGGTCCACAAGGTGATTCTGAACCCCAGGCAAGTAGTTGGCTATTGGAGTGATACTCGCCACAATGCAAAACTACCATAACAGGATTACCTCTTGGCAGAGCATCCTGGAGTGTGCTCCTCCTTCCTTGTTCACATAATATATCACTATGGTATTGTCAGTAAATATGTGAACCACTGAGCCCGATATGGACCCAAAAAGTGTGACACTTGTAAATGGCCCAAAGCTCCAGCACACTGATATGCAGAGAGGACACATGCTCCAATGACACATCTTGGACTCAACCCCAGATGTGCTCCCCAGCCCATCAGAGAGGCACTGGTGACAACAGTCATGACTGGTAAGGGCCAGATGAAAGGAACGCCCTGAACATTGTCAAGAAGTCTCCACCACTCTAAGGAGTCCAGGACCAGTGGAGGAAGAGGGACCCATATGTCCAAGGAGTGAAGAGTCGGACAGTAAACTGACCTGAGCCACATTTGGAGGGGGTGAAGATGCAGCCTTGTGAACTGAACCACTTGAGTGCAAGTGGACATGTGGCCCAAAAGCCTCAGGCACATCCAAACTGTTGCAGAAGGCTGAGACTGCAGAAGTGGCGAGTCACCTAAAAACATCTGACAGAAATGCTCTCACACTTGTAAAATCTATTAGGGCCACAATGAACTCTATTTTCTGAGGGAGAAAAAGTTGACTTCCTAATGTTTAGGATGAGATCCAGATGCTCAAGCAAGCGCAGTGTGGCACCGATGTGAGAAAGGACGTCCTCTCTGGATCAGGAGCTCTGTAATCAGTTTTCTGAATACACAAAGATATGGATCCCTTTCTTTCTTTCTTACGCCATGATGATGGCCATGCATTTGGTAAAAATCTGTGAGGCAGGATAGAGGAGGAAGGGAAGTGCCATATACTGGAAATGGCATTCCGCTACAACAAATCGAAGGATTTTTCTGCAGCTCAGCAAAATCACCACATGAAAGTAGGCATCCTGAAGGTCCAAGGCAGCAAACCAGTCATTCTAAGACAATACAGGGAGGACAGTTGATAGAGTGACCATTTGGAACCTCACATACCTGATATATTTGTTGAGGCTGCAAAGGTCAAGAATGGGTCTTAGTCCTTCCTTCCTTGGATTTGGTCACCAAAAAGTACCAGGAATAGAAACCTTGACCCAGGTGATCTGGTGGAACCTCCTCCACCACAAGCTTCCAACGTGAGCAGAGAGTGAATCTGCTCAAGGAGCAATACCTTGTGAGGGCATCCCTAAAGAGGCACAGGGAAGGAGAGTGAGAAGGAGGGATGGAGGGGAACTGGATGGCATAGCCCGATTTGATGATGCTTAGGACCCAGCTGTCAGTGGTGATCAAGCCAGCCTGTCCCCAAATGGGGGTGGGGGTGGGGGAGGGAAGGAAGGGAGTGACAACTGGAACACTGCTCTGGACTAAGGAGTCAAAATGGGTGTTGGGGAGGTGCCAAGGGAGGGCATGTGGACTGTTCGAACCTCAAACATGACTGCTTTCCCCTGTGGGATCTATGCTCCTTTCTGGGGGGGTACCGTTGTCTTGGGGGACAGAAAGGCTGCCCTAACATGCATGGTGAATTATACTGAGGTTGTTGCTGGTGTTGAACATCGTAGTGGCGCCTTTGCACTGCCAGTGCATACACCCAAAAGGTAGCCCTGGAGTCCTTGAAGGAGGAGTGCAGAGTCTTGTCTGTTTTATCTGAGAACAGTGCCTAATCATTGAAGGGCAAATCCTCAACGTCCAAGGGAGGACACTGAGAGCAATGCCTGAATTCTACAGCCAGGAAGACCTCCTCGTGGTCATCACAGAGGCCATCACTCTTGCTGAAGTATCCGAGACATCCAGCAAAGACTGCAAAGAAGTAGCCTTCAGTGACAAATGCCCAAAATTCCTCCCTTGAGGACTTGGGCAGCTCATCTATGAATTAAGACATAGCCATCCAACTGATAAAGTGGTACCTGGACAACAGTTTTGTCTGATTAGCAATTCGTACCTGCAAGGAAGAAGAGGTGTAGAGTCCTTCTCCTTGGCGGTGGATTTAAATCTACTCTATTGAAGTTCTATTGTTCACCACGGTTACTACTGAGGAATTTGGGGCTGGATGGGAATTAAAACCCTCACATCTCTGCATGGGAATGAAGGAGTGCTTTTCCATGTGCTCAGCTGCAAGTGGTACCAAAGCTGGCACGCTCAAGAGGACTTAAACTGGCTCAAGGAGCGCATCATTAATAGGGTGACTCTTCTAAGGGCAAACAGCTGCAGGATATCACTAACTTGTGTATGTGTTCTCCTGCAGGAACTCCGCTTAAACACCCATAGAAGCAGCCATGCTCTTCAACAGGTCCTAGTATACCTTGAAATCATCAGTACTGAAGGGCAGGAAGAGCTTGGCACCTTGGAATTGCCCGGGGTCAAGGATGAGGTACTTAACTGTGCCAGAGCCAGATCCTGCTCCGGGGCTAATGGGCTCAGGTGCGATGACTCTGGAGGTTCCTCAAGGGGAAGGTTCACCAGTACCTCAACCTGTGGTGGATCGATAGTCACTGCCACAGACGTAGCCAGTGATTTTGGCTTTAAGCAAGATGAGGAGTGGGATCTCCGTGACTGAAGAGCAGCTCATGGATTCTACAGAGACCACTAATATGGATAGGGCACTGTTGGCCAGTAGACACCAGGACACGGGTCCCCATGCCAACTCTGGGACAAATGCCAATCCTGGTACCTATAGTGCTCCATGAATGGCCCTCGCTGAGGTGATGGAGAGCAGGGAAGAGTAAGATCCCAACTCAAACACTGAGAAGTTCCAGACTTCAGGGAATAGCAATGGGGAGAGCCCTGAGGGTGTAAACAGCTGGTCCAACTCCTCCATAGCTCAGACTGACAAGGGGACTGGTGCAGAGGATGAAAACTATAACACCAGCAACAAGCATGCCTCCATTGTTGCTAGTGCTAGGAACAGTGTCAATCCCAAAGTCAGCATCAGTACCAAAGTAACTAACAGCGCCAAAGTGGAAGGTGTTGACTGCTGCCACAGCAACATGGTGGCACCAGCCACGGGGGTACCGAAGACATTCCTGGTGCTGAAGAGCTCCCCTTGTGTCAAGTTCAGTACTGGCCCCCTTTTCACTGAGTGTGGAAGGGAAACATCAGGGCATGGTGTCGACAGACCCATAGGTTCAGTGGCTTGCCCAGCTAATGGAGCTATAAAGGACGCAGCCCTGGCAAAGTCCTGGACCAACAGAGGTCAGGACAAAAAGTCAGAGGAGGTCCTCTGTGGCCTGATATGCCACCGACGCAGAAGCAGCTGGTGCTGGCATCATCCTCATCAGTACTGGAGTCAATGGACGCCCTGGGACCAGAATGGGAGTCAACTGCACAGAGTCTTTGACCTTCCTGTGCAGTTCCAGGGAGTAGTTAATGGGACCTATTCCATCCAATGCATCCATCTTCACCCTGTGCTGATCCACGCTCCTTCTGGAGGAGGGAGACAAGTCCCCATGGGACCTGTCTCACTGGTCTTATGAGATCTTTTCCTCAGCACACTCAATGGGAAACAATTCCTCTATCTTTCTGGAGAAGTGTCAGCTCCAGGACACAAAGCGGCAGCACTGTCCAAATCAGAAGGCGACCTGCGATCTGATGAAGGCTTCAGTACCAAAGCAGGCCACACGACCTGCTCAAGCAGGTGCTGCTTCAGATGAAGATCCCTCGCCACCTGAGTCCATTCTGTGAATGATCTGTAAATCAAACACCACTTCTTCATGTGGACTTTGTCTAGACACAGCAAGCCGCGCATGTGGGGATCATTATTGGAGAGGGCCCCTACACATGATGGACAATGTTTAAACCCTAGTGATGGCATTACCAGGAACACAAAGTACAATTAACACACACTAAGTCTAACTAACTCTATATTAGGAATGCAACTAGAAAAAAGTCACTGAATAGAGGACTGTGAAGTTGAAAACCACAGCGAGTTCTGACTCCAGCCATGCAGGGTAAGAAGGAAGTGGGGGTGGGAGGAAGGTGTCCAGGGTGGCTGGAGGGGCTATGACCATGAAGTGCGAGTGCTACCCCTCTACAGGTATTGCTAGGTAAAAATCTCTGGGTCTGGTCCGCTGGGCACACACACCCCTAAGTGGAATACACAGCTGCAGCTACTCAAAGAAGAAACTTTTCTGAATGAAGGGAAGCAGCCCGAACTCACCAGGAGAAACTTTCCATTGTTTCATGAGCTCTGACCTTAAATCTTTATTCTGAGGTTAATATATAGAATTTAAAGTAGTTTGCCCTCATTAATAGAGCAGAATGTGAACTGCTTCTTGGACAGTTCTGAACATGCAATTTTGTAGTCTGTGGAGCATTTATTCCAGCAGCAAAACACAGGCTGTGAACCCAGTGGTGGAAGGTCCACCTGGACAGAGGAATGAAGGTGATTTTATCTACAAAAGCCATCTGGAGTCAGCCAGAGCATCTCATAAAGTTGGAGTGGCAGACTGAGGTGGGCTGGAAACAGCAACCAGAGCACCTCCTCAGTTTCAACACATCGCCTAGACAGCCTTCACCAGCTGGAGTCCTGTGGCGTTCCCTCTAGAGTTAAAGCTGCCATCTCTTGGTGGAATTCCTGGGAGAAGGCAGTAGCAGTACTGCTGAATACACCTTGGGTGCAGCTTGTGCTACTTGGGTGCAGTTTGGGTGCAGCTGGTGCAAGTAGCTTAAAATTGTACCTGCCTGTGCCCACAGAGGTGTATCAGTCCTTACATGTTCATATGTCTTTCATTATCTGCATATGTCCCTATGTCATGTTCTTATTATCTTGACTCAAGAGTTGCTATCCAAAAAATCCTTAAAGCCTTATATCAAAGCATTCTTGGTTTATATGGTTATTTGTTCTATGCATCACCATGTGTTTCTTGGCAGAACTGATATTTTATTGAGAAAAAATTCAATAGACTCTTGTCAAAGATACCTAACTGAAAGCACAAGAAATAAAAGAAATTTGAGTCATATAACGTGTTTCAGGTTCTTGCAATTTCTCTCAATGGGATGATTTATAATACTATTTTAAAATTCCATAAAACAGGTAACATTCTTTATATGCTTTTACACCCTCTATATACACACACAATTTACTGAGTCTTCTAAAACTGCTACTTTAAAATGTAACGTAAGGCTAAAAAATTGGAAGGGTTTATGATGTTTCCCTACGCAGAGCTACACAAAACACTACTCCAACCAACAAAGCCATTACAAATATAAAGTTCATCATTGTATTTAAAAATCAGTAATTTCTCAATAATTACAATTAAAAGGACAGTTTTAATGTTTTCATATTTGCTACCCCATGCCCTCTGTAGTATCTTTCCATATCCAGAGAAAGAGCAAAATAAAGGCCAGCCTATTTAACTAAACTGCTTTCATTAAAGAAAAGAAAAGCAAGAATCTATGAAGTAATGAGTGATCCTATTAGTTCCACCAGACTAAAATCATAGAGTCTACGTATGTGGTCCTTTCAGCCACATCTGTCATGGGCTATTTTGGTACCACAGAGTGCAGAATATTTGACCATTTATTTAATAGATAAGGCCAGGACAAATAAAGATTTGTCTTCCCTAAGAAGAAATATATAATGAAAACAACTGAAAAAACCCATGCAACAAATATCCTCCAATATTTTCATTTTTACACTAGCTACACGAGTATATTTATAGTTTTCCATTGAATTCTTTTCAAAGAATAAAAAGAAAAATATAATAAGATGTGTGCCATGGAGAACAAAAAGAGGGAAACTGACAGTGTAAGCAGAGGATAATGAGTTAAATACTAAAACATACAGAACTGCTGTCAAACAATGTAAAATCCTTAAGAATTCTATTTATCAGTTTTTAGCATATATTGCTAATGTCATATTTACAGTATAATTCTGAAGTCTCCTTTAAACTCCCTCAACAATTCTGACTATTAAAAATACTGTATTTTTGCATGCTCTTTTAGTAATAGATTGAAATGCTGATTCCAAAAATAGATCAGTCACCCAATTCAACTCTAGAACTTTGAAAATCCAGATCACCTTTTGTAATCATCTCTATATGGAAAAAAGGAGAATTTTATTTATCACTACAGAATTTTTCAGAGCTACTTTTGTGTGAACAGTAAGATTAATGGTTCAAAATGTCCATATGCTATTTCATATCAGTATATTTACATTAAAAGCATCCATCCATATTTTACATTTTATGAAAAAACATGGGTGCCTTATACAAATTTTTTATAGCACAACCTATCAGATTGCAATTTGTTTTAATCTTATTTCAGTGTTCTTTAGTAAGACTATATATTCTAACACCTTGAAATGTTTTTCTTAAAACTACTGAAAAGAAATAGTGCATATTTAAGATACAAACAAGGCTAAACCTTATACTCTTCTCTTTCAGTAATGAAGTCTGGGAAAGAAATCACAGACACCCAAGTGGTTTGGCAACTGTAAGTGACAGAAGCTCTGCTAAATCCTCTGTTTACACTGGGGATTAGCTGAGTAGATTGTGAGTAGCAAACTGAGCTGTCCATGGTCAAGGGAACCTGCTCCCTGTCAGCCCATGGGGCACATGGACAAAGCATGGTCCTGGTAGGAAGTGACCCATAAACGTATTCCTACGAAGGATTTATACAAAGCCAGTCTGCCTCATAGAAACTCCATATGACCATTAACTGGCCTGCAAGGCCTGCCAGGAGGCCTAATTACAGGTCTACAGAGCCCAATAACAAAAGCTGAAGAGCTTTAGCCTAGGGATGATCTGCTTTATACTGACTTGAGAGAGTCCATATAGAGTGACAAAAAGAAAGAGGTTTAGCTTTAAAATTCTCCCAAGAGACACAGCATTGTAACTAAGTCTGGAAAGCCCACATGCAACATACTTCAGATAGGCTTAAACATACCACCCTCTCAAAATTAACATTCAACTACTGCCTGCTTAACATCTGCTCAAACATGGTAAGTTGCTGTCATATTGTTAGACTACGCTAAAAAGGCTTTCTTCTATTTCAATATTAAGATAGATAAGTAAATAAAAGTCACACAAATATAAATGTATAGCTGTGACCAATAATCTCTACTGAGGAACAGTTTTTATAAACCCAAATTAGTTTCTTAAAACCATTAATGTAGAGTACTTAAGTGACTACAGCTACTGCCTGGTTTACTCAGAACACAGATACGGACTCATTAATCTATACTGACAGAGAAACGAGATTGATTTAGCGTGAACCGTATGGGAAACCAACAAAATTTTAGAATACAAAGATTTCTTGTAGGCGATATCTCACTATAAAGGTTTTAAAAATGAATGTTATGGCTAATGTAGGTAATTATTAAACATTTAGTCAGACAACCCACACATGGCAATAACTCAGAAGAAATAAGTCAGAAGAAAACTTCCAAATATCAGTGAAAATTAACTCCATGTCTTTTCATCACCCTTTTACTACATTTTTACTTTAAAGAATACAAATCAAAAATTTCAAACTAGATGCCTAAAGTTAGGCACTAAACATGGATTTTTCAGAAATGCTGAACACCCACAATTCCCACTGAAGTTGTGCAAACTCCTCAGTTCTTAAAAAAATTTTGTATGCAGCTTACCTTAGGCATCAAAGTTGGTAAACTTTGGTCATATCATTTGTATGGGATTAGAAATCATTAACATTTGTAAAGAGCTTTCAAGCCTTGTATGCTGTAGATACTAAATATTATTGTATTTCAACATTTCAGCTTCCTTCTCCTGTTTAATTCCGCAGGATGTCAAATTTCTAAACTTGTACATTACAATTTTCCATGCCAAATAAAATATTATGACTTCAATGAAGGATCAAGCAAAATCCTCCAGATTGTGAAGAGAAAAAGTCTTAAGTCTTAAAACCCTTAAACACAAATACTTTACCTGAAACAACAGAAAAAGGAATATGGTACATTAGAGGCTATGTAAACTTTTTGTATGGAATGTTCTTTTTAAAGTTCCCTCTAGTGTGAAAGTGCCTCTAAGGATTACTGTCAGTAGTTAATTAAAACACAGTTGTGTCTTTCTAGTAATTGGCATGAATTTAGCATTAAATCCTTTTTTACTAGCCTAACTCCGATCTTTTCTTGGAACTCAGGTTGACGTGAATAAAATACAGCCTGAGAACTATAGGTTAGGCATAATCAGCCATTATAGTAAAAAAAGACAGCAAACCAGTATCTATTACAATCCCCATTTTCACACTAATCAACTTTACAAAATAATATTCACCTTTTGGGTTGACATTTTCTGTGTTTGGCCTATGCCCAAAGCTAATTTCTCTCTCTGCTTTTTTTTTTTTTTTTTTGAGCAAAATCTTTTTAAAAGTTTTGAACTTTGAAAAAGTGAAAAGACCCTTTTTCCTTTGCAAATACATATATGTGTGCATATATATATATAATGTATTTTCACACATACATACATACATACATACACACACACACACTTTTCTGTATCAAACTTCAGGAAAGAAAAAAGCACTAAAATTTTAAACTTGATATGGAACAGTCCTCACTGATATCATACCATTTCCTTGGTTTAGAGGTAAGTTTTAAAACAAAAAGGTATAAACAATTAAAAATTACTCCTGACCATGGTCAGCAGTCACCATTTCTAAATTGTTAATGAGATCTCATCGTAAAGATTTTCATCTTCTCAGCCTTGCCTTCAGGTAAAAGGGCTGTTACTGAAATAGCCCAGATGAAATGCCTAAATGAATCTGGAACTCCTCAAAAGTGATATTTATGGTATGTTGCATAAATAATCATTGAGTCAACAACTTTAGAGTCTCTGCAATTTCTTTGCTAATTTTAAACTTTCATAAAAATTATGTATGTCTTTTTCCATTAAAACAATATAGCCATCCCAATGCAAGCAGATGTGTTGCTGTACTATTAATCTAGATTTGGAGAAAGAACTCTCCAAGTAGCAGCAATAAAAGTGAAAACTCACTCCTCGTCCAAGTCATCCACTTCACTGGGCTTGCCTTCACTAGAAAATTGGGCTGTAGCAGAACTTGACCATGAGGAGTTATGTTAACCAAGACTGCAGTTAGTATAGACAAGGGTATGCAGTGTTTAACATGATGTCAGCTGGTGGTGGGTCAGTCCTGCTGGTTAACCTATCACCACTGCAACTTTGTGTTTTATATGTATGTACACCTAAGTCCTCAAGATCATGTTCTAGTATAATTTAATTTTTAGTGAAAACAACCCTGATGAAGGATTAACCTCAAAATCTCAAGTGGGACAGTTTAAATGCCAACTTTATTAACTGGAAGCCATTTCTTTTTCTCAAAATGAAATTAAATGCAATGGCAACACTAGCTCAACTTGGCTGCACATATACAGTATGTTCTAATTCAGTCTTTCAGCTTAAATTTGTAGCTTAATGTATTATTGTACTGTTGATGTTGATAAGTGTATACATTAAATTACACAGAATGTTCACGGTGGTTAAATCAGTAAGTCTATGGGTTAGCACAAAGAAGGTAAATATAGTAATGAAACTATTTTTTCTGAAGAATCTAAACTGATCTGGAATATCTATATACAGTAACTCCTCACTTAACATCATCCCGGTTAACGTTGTTACGTTGCTGATCTATTAGAGAACATACTCATTTAAAGGTGCACAATGTTTGCTTATAACGTTGTTTGGATGTGGGGGCTTGGAACCAGGGTGGGCCGGCAGCCGCCCTATCAGCTCTCCTCCATGCCCGCCAGCAGCTGGATCAGCAACTCCCCCCTCCTTCACCGTGCCTTCCACCTGCAGCAATCAGCTGTTTCACGGCATTCAGGAGGCTCTGGCGGGTAAGGGAGGAGTGAGGACACAGCCTGCTCGGGGTGAGGGGGTGGCGTGGGGGCGAGCGCGCGCATGCACGCACACACACACACACAGAGCACTTTGGAAAGAACAGCGAGAGGAGCAGCTAAACGATCCACCGTCTTTCACCCTCTGACTCCACCACCTCAACCATGCTTCACAATCATCATGGCTGATGTTTAAAATTGTTTAAAATGAATTCTCTATATGTACATAATGTCTTTTGTCTGGCAAAAAAATTTTCCCTGGAACCTAACCCTCCTATTTATATGATTTCTTATGGGGAAATTGGATTCGCTTAACATCGTTTCACTTAAAGTCACATTTTTCAAGAACATAACTACAATGTTAAGTGAGGAGTTACTGTAGCGTATAAAAGACAAGATCATTTTTGTTTATTGTCACCAAACTTAAGTTTTAAAGCTACACCATATTCAGATATAGCCTACTATAAGTATTGACATTATACTGAAACAACTGTTGTTGAACAACTTTGGCAAACACATGGATTGTCAAATCCTTGAAAAGGCAACAAAATGTCTATTTTTAAAAAATGTGTGGACAGTTTTCAATGCACTACAAATATTACAAAGCTAGATAATTTATAAAAAGTGATGTGACAAACTATAACACAAACTACAGTAATACTGCAATATACAAGTACTGCTGAACCCTGGACTAGTACCTGGCCCCCAGGTTATTATTCTCAAAAGTTGAACTAGTTGTATTTTCAGTATTGAAAACAACTCTCTCAAAACAGAGTATCACATTACAGCAATGAGGGCCATAATAGCTGTATTGAAAAATATTGCTTGGTAAAATTCTGGAACAGAAGGACTTCATATAAATGATATAATGGTAAAAAGTTCTCATTTTGCTTTAAACAAAAAAAAAAGAATGAATGAAAAAGTCATTAGCCTTTCTCCGCACCCTTCTCACAACAATGTTGTCAACTTCATTCTTAATTGACCAAGAACAAACAACAGAGTTGGGTTTTATAGGGTTTTTTTTTATTTTCCATTTTCAGCATTAAAATACAGACAGGAAAGGGGATTTTCCCTACATTTCAAATTAAGATAAACGAATACATTAAACCTCTCTCAAGTCATCCATGAGCAATTTGCACCTCCAATTTAAACTTCAGTGACCAGCTGTGAATTTTTAAAATTATAAAGTGTCAGAACCATTTTAAATGTCTCTTGAAATTCACAGGACCCAGGTCATGATGATATACAACTCATGGTATTGTTAATACATTTTCAAGGTGTTAAATTAAAAAATGAGGTGTGACAGCTGTGAGTAGTATAAACAAATTGTACTTTTTGAGGTCTGTGCTGTCACATCTATTTTTTAATTATATGCTTCAAAGACATATTAAAAGATATGGAGAACAATGCATACATTTGAAACTATGAAATATAAGGTGCTAGTTGCATTATTGAAAAATGTGAATATTTGCTGGAAATATCAAAAGAAGTACTTCCCTTTAGAAAAAAAGGTCCCCAAAAGGAAGAAGAAAAAAGACGGCTTACTTGTAAAGTATATTTTACAATTAAATCTATGAAACAGGAGAATACAAATTAAAATTGAAGATCTGAAATGATTGCACAGCACCCATACTTACTGATAACATTTGTAAGGAATTCTGAAAGTTCTCCTATTTTTGTGCATTAAAAACAACAAAAAGTTGTATATGGAAAAAAACAAAAAGTGTAAGGTCTAGGAACTAAATAGGACTGCAGTAAAATTGCAAATATGATTACAGATGAATGGTCTAGCCCTTTTTGAGTACACTACATAAATGCTGAAGAAATCAAGGAAAACACCTATGAACAACATTCGATTCACTGAAATTATTAAACAAATGCCAATGAAAATATTCACCAACACTCTTCTGCAAAAAAATAAAATCCTAGGCAAAAAATTTCCAAAGTAGCCTCTGGATGCCCAACTTCAGACACCTAGTACTTGTTTTACAGAAGTACAGCTGCAGGTGATCAGCATGTCTGACAGCCAAAACACAGGTATTGAGCTGGGCACCAAAAAACTGGGGAACCCAAATCCAGTGGCCACTTTGAAAATTTGATCTTATGCTTTTAACAAACATATATGCTTGTGCTTAAAACAAAATGGCATACAAAACAAATATTTCAAAGCAGAGTAATTTGTGCATATTTACTAATGTTTACATATTTTTTCTATATTATTTGCATCTGTACTACAAAATCATTGATACCAATTGTTGATTTAATTGAAATAAGGTATCTTATTAAATCTAGAAATAGTTGCATTGTTTATAATTATGTTAAAGAGCTGCTTACAAAGCTCCACTGAGAACTCTTTAATTTTCAGGCTGCAACACCATAACTGGTCCCCCTATACTGTTCACCACCTGAATTTGTACCCAAGTAAAATGGGCTCTTACCCATAGATATAGTATTTAAAATATTCACTAATTAACAATTTAATATTCTCTAATTGTCTCACACGTGTCCGAGGTCCCACATTGTCCATGAGGATACTGAAACAGAATTGCCTGAGTCAGAGCCCTGGGGTACTGTACAGTAACAGCCTCAGGACTGTTCGTGCACTTTTCTGTTATGGAATTTCCTATGCTATTATTGACTAGGAAGGACTGATCTGCATAATGACTGTATAGTCTTTCAAGCGTACAGCCATCATACAACCCCCAGTGCTCTGACTACTACCCTCAGGAGTTCCCATCCACAGACTCAGAACTAATCCATCAACTGCTGACACCTCTTGCCTTTGTCATCCCTCCTAATCCAAGATATTAAATACAATTTTAATTCATTAAAGGCATTGCTCTTAGTAGAGATAGCCATGTTGACTTCTGAATAGAAGAAATATAAGACCCTATTTGCCAAGCATAAAAGGGCAAAACCAGTAGGCAAAAGTAACATTTTCAAGTATTAAAATAGCATTGAGAAATGCATCCCCACAGTCTCAGAAGCAGTAGGGGGTTCCTGTCCTTTCCCCCCTCGCAAGAGCCAGCTTCTTGTGGTCAGGGGTGGAGAGATAGGTGTGTATCTGGGGAGTCAGGAGTTCTGTAGAAGTCTATTGTCTTCTGAGCAACAGAAGGAGGACATATAAACCCCTTCTCTATGGTCAGGGAGTCATTATGTGCTGGACCAGCAGCAACTCTGAGTTGGTTAGAGGAACACATTCTGAGGTCAGCGGATGCCCTCTTATATGTTCATTGGTCAGGGAGGGGCCACATGAATGGATCAGTGTGCAGCTAGAGGGAAATAATGTGGTGATTCAGTAAAGGGATAGGACAGAGTTTAGGAGTCGAGTCAGGGTAACTATAATTGGCATGAGATGCCACAGCAGAGGGTTTGGCAGGGGAGCTGCAAGGATTTCACAGGTGGACAAGGGCACGAGAGAGGTAAATTGACAAGTGGCTAAATTATGGGAGTCAGAAAGGTTGATGATTGCCCATCGCAAAATTGTATAACCAACACTAGAGTTATTCAAGGAAGAAATAATATACCTTTCTAATGGAATGGTTAATAACCTGGGAATCTGGCAGGGCTGGGGCGAAATCAGCCAAGCTAACCGCTGGTGCCTCTGGTGGCAGGTGTCCAGCACAGATACTCATTCAACAGGGGTCCAGTTCCCTGATAAGCCAGAACTGGAAGTGGACTTGGGGGGGAGGGCATCCTCCAAAGCAACTGAAGAACCGTGTTGGTGTACCTAATGTCTGGTACAGTGAGGAGACAACCCCTTTTCCTCTGCCCCTTAACCCTCATACATGAGAACGGCTGTAGGAGTTACCATAATAGGACAAGGTGTGGAGGAATAACAGCTGTCCTCCAGCGCATTGAACAGATTGCACTGTACAAGGTATTGCTGGATAGCTCACAGATCAGTTAAGTTACTAAAGCTGTGGCCTAATTAAATCTCATTCCTTGTGTCTTATCTTTCTTCTTGCATGTCTGGGACAATGTGCTGCTGCAGAAAGTAAGAGAACCTTTAACAGGGCACAGGCCTAGAATCTTCACCTCTTTAAAGAAGGTTTTTACAGAATCCCCCACCACACACACACTTTTTCTGCAACCCATAAAACAAACAAAAACCAGAACAATGACAGCAAACACATTTGAAATTCACATGCTAGTTCTTCTGCAGCAGATAACTAACACACATTGATTTCCATGTCCCAGAACAATTTAGACACTATCAACGATGGTATACAAATGAGAACAGCCACACTGGTTTGATGGGAGAAGGTGGGGAAAAGACTCAATATTTGCCAAAGTGTGGGGGACAAAATCAACTGGGACACAGGTTTCACTTTAGTGATATTATAAACAATGCAGTAAAATTATTACTTTCTATTACATATTTATGTAGCATCACTTACCAGCTGCCTCAAGAACCAACTGCAATCTAGCTTTGGCCTGTTCAGCAAGAGACTGAAAAGAAAGATAAGATTTACAATAAACTGTAGTATTATTAAAACAAATTTTTGTATACATTTGCATGTTATGTATTATTTCATATACAAACACACACTAAATTTAAGTCTGGTAGAAACCATTACACACCACTTAATTTACTTCTGTATTTACATTCCCAACGGTGGATTATCCCCTTTATTTTTGTCATTGCGTCAACAAGTCCCATCATCTTAAAGGTAATGTTGAAGCTAAATTCAGTTATGAGCTAAGTTCTCAAGATCTGGGTGAGAGTATGAACATGTGGTAGGACAGAACCAAAGAAGTTATTCATAGAAAAGATTGAGTTAATGAGTCTAAATACTGAGGTGCTCATGCATCACTCCTTTTCAACCATTCAAATTCAGCCATTCCGTGTGGCAACTCTAGTGCCTGGTTTCATAAAAAAGTAGCATTAGGACCAATGAAAAATGTACTTTAATATGACTAGTATAGCTTGTGGTTACATACCCCATTTTGTGTCTGTTCTGTTTAGTTCCTCTCCATAGATGTTCTTTCATACCAAAGGGGGACAAATGTCCTTCCATTGCCAGTGTCAACCACTCTGCTAATCATTCCAGGGGACCTAACAATTTTATTGTGTCCCATGTACTTGCTACCCCTCTAATTTTGGTGTCACCTGCCATTCTGATCACAGTTCAATTTACACAAAAAACACATTTATCATTAAGCAGTTACCCAAGTTTCGGAAGGTACTCATTGTCTGTTGCATGTCAAAAAGCCTCTGGAAACATTGAGAGATTCCTAGTCTAGACTACAATAGTAAGAAGTGTCATGGCTTGAAAAAGGACACACGATTCACAGGGACAGATGTAGCTCCATGGACCACCAATGGATTAAGTCATCCATCCCATCTCTATCTCTGTAGGACTGTGTCCCTACAATATGTTATTGTTTTGGCCAGTCTGAGTACTGGCCAAAACAAGTCTAAGATTGGTGACCTTTTTGGTGAAAACAAACAAAAAAAAGGCATTTAACACTTCGGCCATTGCTGCATTTGTTATGGTCTTTCCCTCCTCATTGGGCCTACCCTGTTCTTCATCGTCTTCTTACGTCTAATGTATTTGTAAAATGTTTTCTTGTTACTCTTTATGTCCCTCACAAGATTTAATCTCAGTTTGTGCCTTATATAGCAACAGTACCAATTCTATAACCAGTAAAGTGTTTGAGCAACATACTGATGGCACATCCATTATCTTCAGCAAGGAGAGGTGCCAATGTCTGGAGTCACAGCATCTCCATAGGTCTTTTCAAGTACAGATTGGTGTGAATGACCATCCCACCAATCTTTAATGGCCAGACTCACAAGAACATCCACTGCCTCCACCAAACAGCCAGCAACAAAGGAGGCTACCACTACACCTTCCCACTGCAGCCTCTCCATTAAGACTCAAGGACTCCAAAAATGACTTCCACCCATGTCAGGCACTCTCCCCATACAACAACTCCCCATGCAACAGAACTGGTTGAATATATTCTTTGTGAGTTAGGAGAGTTCACTATGCAACAGGACGCAGTTATCTGCCAGCCACCCCGAATTACTTCACTTCTCACAAAAGTTATCAGGGTCAGAAAAGTTCCATTCAGGAGCCTAGCAGGTCTTGATGCCTCAAATAAAGGAATCTGCTCACTTTGGCACCAGTTTGTATAGCACCATAGTCTGAAAGAAGGAAACTTTTCACTGATTGATAGTGCCAACTTTAGCACCAGCCTCTTCCCCCACAGAACTAAGTGGAACGCCTTGGGTCAGTTGAAAGTTGAACACAATCATTGCAGCATCATACCACAAGAATGCAGGAGCAAGGCATGTGGTGGTGAAGTCCACTGCACTGTTGCAGCGTCTATGCAGAGCAACGATAGCTCTCAAGGCTCAGTATCAGATTCCCACACTCATTCATATGGGTGGCTAACTTGTCCCTCCCACAATTTCTCACCACCCCAAAACCTCACCATCTTTTGTTGCCAGATTTTTGGTAGCTATTATGGCAGAGTTGAGTCTTGGAAAGGGATTCAAAGGAGAAGAGGGTAGCAGGCTTACAGATAAGTTCACAATAAGAGTCCATGTGTAAAGAATAGCATGGAACAAAGTGCAAAGATGCTTGTGGGCAAAGCAGGTAGTTGAGACTAGCTTTGTTTGCAGAGTCGAGGGGCAGGAAGAAAGTAATACAAGACAAGAAATGTATAAACAGGAAAGGGAAAAGTTGTAAAGGCACTTGACAGTTCATCAACTCAACCATCATAGACTAATGGGGTTTGGTCCGCAAGACCCTCAGACTTTCTGAGCAAGAGTTGGTGATGTAGCTAATATCAGTATGGTTCATATGAACATGGATAGTTTTAATGCTCCACGTCTCCCTGATGTCAAGGCACGGATGCTTAGAAAAAGTGGGGAAGCTGGAAAAGGTATACCAAGTGTTTCCCCTTTTCACAACTACCTGGGCTTTCTGTCCCTTATGCCAAGATATATTCTCCATGTTTTATATCAATAGTCTTGTCAATTTAAACGTGATTGTGAGTGTCATCTTTCAAGTGTGTCCTTAATACAAATATTATATAACTTGATAATATCATTTTTCAATATATTTATCACAATATTTAAGTCTTACAAATCATGCATATATACATCAACTAAGGATTAAAAAAGAATAGTGATTTTAATTTGAAAATATTTCGTTATAGTTCTAACATAGAATATTCCAATCTGAGTGTAACTCATCTATCAGCATAGAATACTTTAATGTCCCTCTTCTTAGGTTATGATACTTTCAGAAACTACCTTCAGTTAGTCCAGTATGCCAGATATAATTCCTCCAAAGATATCTAAATGGCCATAGTCTGTTTTCCATCATTAGTAAAACAAGTATCCTAAATGAAGAATTTTTGTGAAGACCATATGGAAAGTTGTTTATACATGTAATAATTAACTTTTCCTTCCTGCTTTAAATTTTTTTTTTTAAATTATCACCAAACACTGAAAAAGGTCATTATTCAAAATGGTTTGGTTTTCTTCTCCAGAATTTTAATGGAATTTTTTATCTTCTATTGGCCTTTGAGTACTAGTCAATGAAGCAATTTATTGTCTTTTGTATCAATAATCCACCAATTCAGGTTCCTGAATTTCATGTTTGTTGACCCTCTCAAAGAATTTTAATAGAATGGTGAGGCATGATCTCCTTTTACAAAAACTGTGTTTACTCTTCCCCAACATACTGTATTCATCTATGTGTCTGATAATTCTTGACTATAGTTTCAACCAATTTGCCTGGTACTGAAGTTAGACTTAACACCTGTAATTGCCAGAATTGCCTCTGAAGCCTTTTTCAGAAATCAGTGTCACATCAGCTATCTGCCAGTAGTCTGGTACAGAGACTGATTTATGCAATAGGTTACATACCACAGTTATGTAGGCAATTTCATATTTGAATTCCTTCAGAACTCTCGGGTGAATACCATCTGGTCCTTGTCCTGGTCCTCTATTGACACCTCAGTCTGGGGCAGTTCCTCAGATTTTTCACCTAGAAAGAATGGCTGAGGTGTGGGAATCCCTCTCTCATCCTCTGCAGTGAGAACCAATGCAAAGAATTCACTTATCTTCTCTGCAATGGCCTTGTCTTCCTTGAGAGCTCCTTTAGCACCTTGATCCTCCAGTGGCCCCACTGACTGTTTGGCAGGCTTCCTGCTTATGATGTATTTAAAGTTTTATTTGATTTTATTATTGCTTCTTAATGTTAATTTAATACATGTTTGTATGTGTATGGTGATTTAACAGCAACAGCATCATGTGGGAGGTAGAAAACACAACTGATATAACTGAAATGAACAGACCTAACTATTCATCTTTACACTGACCTAAACCCATGCATAGGGCCCTACAAAATTCACGGTGCATTTTGGTCAATTTCATGGTCATCGGATTTTAAAAATAGTAAATTTCATGAGTTTAGCTCTTTAAATCTGAAATTTCACAATGTTGTAATTGTAGGGGTCCTGACCCAAAAAGAAGCTGGGGGGTTGGGAGGTTTGCAAGGTTCTTGTAGAGGGGATTGCAGTACTGCTATCTTTACTTCTGTGCTGCTGCTGGCGGCGGCACTACCTTCAGAGCTGGGCAGCTGGAGCGTGGTGGCTACTGGCCGGGAGCTCCGCTCTGAAGGCAGAGCTGCCGCCAGCAGCAGCGGAGAAGCAAGGATGGCATGATATGGTATTGCCACCTTTACTTCTGTGCTGCTGCTGGAACGGTGCTGCCTTCAGAGCTGAGTGCCCAGTCAACAGCCGCTGCACTCCGGCCACCCAGCTCTGGAAGGCAGTGCACAAGTAAGGGTGGCAATACCATGAACCCCCTAAAATAACCATGTGACACCCCCCCCCCGCAACTCCCTTTTGGGTCAGGACCCCCAATTTGAGAAATGCTGTTCTCCCCCATGAAATCTGTATAGTATAGGGTAAAAGCACAGAAAAAAACAGATCTCACAGGGAGAGACCAGATTTCACTGTCCATAAATTTGGTAGGGCCCTACCCATGCAGGACACTGATATCATGCACTGAACAGAGCACAGAACCATTAAGTTCCAGAAAATAATACTCAAACTTATTCCATATTCCACATATTGAAACTGAAGTTGAATATAAAAGAAAAACAAATGTGGTTATTCCAATGGGAAAAAATAATGAATTATATAGACAAAAAAGTGAAAATGTTTGTCAGCATAACTTACAAATTATTCTTGACAAGCAAATTTATGAAGGAAAAGAAACAGAGCTACTTTGCATTACAATATAACTAATTCTTTGTTACAATTAATATCATGCAATTAGATTTTGGAGCATTAATTGCCACAAAAAATTATACAGAATATGCAAAAGATTTGTTTGATACATTAATTTTATTCTTGTTAATTTACTAGAAGAACATTATGAGCTTTTTTGGATTAAAAATAAAATAAATGCTAACAAACATGATTGTCTTGCTTTGGCATATAATTTAAAATACCACATTATACTGAAGAGTCAATGACAGTAAGGCACATAGTATTCCTCATAAATTTGATTTTTCTCAGCTGTAAACTTGTCACATATCAGAAATGTTATATATGAAACACCAAGAAATGTTTCATGACAAATTCTCACACAAAATTGCCCAAAGCATGTCTTACTAAACTTTTGAACATGTCATCAATAGACTGAGAAACCATATTGCTTCATCTGCTTTTAAATGTTTTACACTGGTGATTCCTAGTCTTTTTGGGAAACTATGAGACGCCAAGATGAAGAACTCAGTTGTACATGTCAGCAAGCAGTTCAACTATGCTTTCTGTTCTTCCACACCCTGCAACTCAGAGGCAAAAGATAGGAAAGCAAACAAGAAACAGTCAACAGTCAGGATCCCAGCTGCCCTACTGGAGCAGTCACAAAGGTAAGAGAATATACTTCACACTCCTACATCTCCATGATCCACTGGTTCAGCTCAGTAGGCTGGAATTATCAGTATATTCAGAACTGTAGTTTACAACTACTATTAAACATTTTACGTAGATAAATCTGTTATTTACAAAAAACAATGCTTACTATGTTAAATATATACTGACAACAGTGTGTTAATATTGAAATTAATACAGATGATATCAAGTAAATTTGAGAATTAGTCCTGATTTTACACTTAAAATATTAAAGTAGAGTGAGAAAGTAATATAAATCAAGGAGAATTTGCTGACATCTCATATGTATTCTTCACTGGTATTAGTAGGGGGGAATTAGTCCTGGGGACACTGCTGTGGTAGTGAGAGACCACAGTGAAGGTATAAATTGGTTAAGTGAACACTGGGCTGGAGAAGAAGTTGACTAGTCAAAAGGAGAGAGTACATGCACTAAACTGCTATCTTTTTATTTTACAGAAGGGGATGTAATTTAATGATTAGAACATTAGACTGGAAGTTACTAGTTCCATTCTTGTAATTAATTTGCTATATGACCATTTGGGTCACTTCTCTGAGGTTGAGAAGAACTAATCTGTATAAAGAAGATAACACTTAACCACCTCACAGGCCTGTTCGGAGGCTTAATAAGTAACTACAAAAAATAAATGAATTATGGTATTTGACTCCCCTGGCCCTTTTAAAAACTTAGACCCAAACATCCAGATACATGAGAGGGACTTTTGCTTAGACTGCTGCTTTTTAGCTGGTTCTCAAAGCACTGTAGCACAGACACACGCAGAGCACCAATGGGACTATGAAGCTATGTCATAAATATAAAGGGAAGGCTAACCACCTTTAAATCCCTCCTGGCCAGAGAAACCTGTAAAGAGTTAAGAAGCTAAGACAACCTCGCTGGCACCTGACCAAAATGACCAATGAGGAGACAAGATACTTTCAAAGCTGGGTGCGGGGGGGGGGGTGGGGGGGATGACAAAGGGTTCTCTCTGTCTGTGTGTTGTTTTTGCTGGGAACAGAGCAGGAATGCAGGTCAGAACTCCTGTAAAAAGTCAGTAAGCAATCTAGTTAGATATGTGTTAGATTCTGTTTTGTTTAAATGGCTGATAAAATAAGTTGTGCTGAATGGAATATATATTCCTGTTTTTGTGTCTTTTTGTAACTTAAGGTTTTGCCTAGAGGGATTCTCTATGTTTTGAATCTGATTACCCTATAAGGTATTTACCATCCTGATTTTACAGAGGTGATTCTTTTACTTTTTCTTTAATTAAAATTCTTCTTTTAAGAACCTGATTGCTTTTTCATTGTTCTTAAGATCCAAGGGTTTGGGTCTGTGTTCACCTATGCAAATTGGGTGAGGATTTTTTTTAATCAAGCCTTCCCCAGGAAAGGGGGTGTAGGGCTTGGGAGGATACTGGGGGGGGAAAGAAGTTTCCAAGTGGGCTCTTTCCCTGTTATATTTGTTAGACGCTTGGTAGTGGCAGCAATAAAGTCCAGGGACAAAAGGTAAAATAGTTTGTACCTTGGGGAAGTTTTAACCTAAGCTGGTAAAAATAAGCTTAGGGGTTTTTCATGCAGGTCCCCACTTCTGTACCCTAGAGTTCAGAGTGGGGAAGGAACCTTGACAAGCTATTATTGAAGACAGAATTTAAACAGAAATTACAGCTAGCTTATATTATATTTCTTCCATGATGGGATAAGTATTTTGATGACAACACAACTGGACAGTACTTCACTAAAAGTTTTATCTTCTAGATTAAATTGTTCGTAGCCCAATGTACTTAAAACAGATTATGATATTAATGTACAGACAACTTTATTACAAGATACAGGGGCAGGTATTTATAGTTTTAAACATTATATTATTCTTCATGGTTTTTAGACAAGGATCAAACTAGAAAATAAACAAGGATGCTCTCTCAAGTAAAGCTCCAACCACTTAGATTGTAAACATTTTGGGGCAGGCAGGGATTGTGTGTACAGCGCCTAGCACAATGTGGTCCTGGTCCTTGACTGGGGATCCTGGGCCCTACAATAATACAAATAATTATGTCTTCTCAATGAGATGCCACTCATATTATGAATACCCTCACAATAAAGCCTTCTTTCCTGAATACTTTAATCAGTTAAACTATGTTAATTAGTACCTCCAATAGGATAAAGTTTCACATTTTACAGAACTATTGTTTCAAAATATCTGCAGACTCAGGCCAATTTATCAGAATTGGCTTATATCCAGTTCATATTTCAAAAGTTAATCTCTGCAACCACAAAGTCTACAGATACTTTAAAACATAAATAAAAGCAGGGGGAAAAGTAAATGAACACTTCGGTTCAACGAAAGCTGAGATTAAGGGAAATGTACTGGTTCCCTGAGCTGCTGCAAACCAGCCCACTTCACTCTTTGGTTTTTAATGCCCATTTAGAATCTTGTAACTTTACTTCCTTTCTAGTTTTGTCATCTACCTTTTAGCAAACATCTACTGTGGTGAGGCTGTTCTAGATTTGATTTTGACAAATAGGGAAGAACTGGTTGAGAATTTGAAAGTGGAAGGCAACTTGGGTGAAAGTGATCATGAAAGGGTAGAGTTCATGATTATAAGGAATGGTAGGATGGAGAACAGCAGAATAAAGACAATGGATTTCAAGATGGCAGACTTTAGCAAACTCAGAGAGTTGATAGGTAAAATCCCATGGGAAGCAGGTCTAAGGGGAAAAACAACTGAAGACCGTTGGCAGTTTTTCAGAGACTTTATTAAGGGCACAAGAGCAAACTATCCCACTGCCTAGCAAAGATAGGAAGTATGGCAAGAGACCACCCTGGCTTAACCAGGAGATCTTAAATGATCTCAAACTCAAAAAAGAGTCCTACAAAAAGTAGAAACTCGGTCAAATTACAAAGGATGAATATAAACAAACTACACAAGTATGTAGGGACAAAATTAGAAAAGCCAAGGCACAAAACGAGATCAAACTAGCTAGGGACATAAAAGGAAACAAAAAAAATTCTACAAAAACATTAGAAGCAAGAGGAAGACCAAGGACAGAGTAGGCCCATTACTCAACGAGGGGGGAAGCCAATAACAGAAAATGTGGAAATAGCAGAGGTGCTTAATGACTTCTTTGTTTCGGTTTTCACCAAGAAGGTTGGTGGCGATTGGACGTCTAACATAGTGAATGCCAGCGAAAATGAGGTAGGATCTGAGTCTAAAATAGGGAAAGAACAAGTCACAAATTACTTAGATAAGTTAGGTGTCTTCAAATCACTAGGGCCTGAAGAAATGCATCCTAGAATACTCAAGGAGCTAACTGAGGAGACATCTGAGCCATTAGCAATTATCACTGAAAAGTCACGGAAGATGGGACACATTCCAGAAGACTGAAAAAGGGCAAATATAGTGTCCATCTACAAAAAGGGAAATAAGGACAACCGGCGGAATTACAGACCAGTCAGCTTAACTTCTCTACCCGGAAAGATAATGGAGCAAATAATTAAGCAATCAATTTGCAAACACCTAGAAGATAATAAGGTGATAAATAACTGTCAGCATGGATTTGTCAAGAACAAATCACGTCAAACCAACCTGATAGCTTTCTTTGACAGGGTAACAAGCCTTGTGGATGGGGGGGAAGGGGTATATCTTGACTTTAGTAAGGCTTTTGATACTGTCTCTCATGACCCTCTCATAAACAAACTAGGGAAATGCAACCTAGATGGAGCTACTATAAGGTGGGTGCATAACTGGTTGGAAAAACGTTCCCAGAGAGTAGTTATCAGTGGTTCACAGTCAAACTGGAAGGGCATAATGAGGGGGGTCCCACAGGGATCAGTTCTGGGTCCGGTTCTGTTCAATATCTTCATCAATGATTTAGATAATGGCATAGAGATTATACTTATAAAGTTTGCGGACAATACCAAGCTGGGAGGGGTTGCAAGTGCTTTGGAGGGTAGGATTAAAATTCTAAATGATCTGGACAACCTGGAGAAATGGTCTGAAGTAAATAGGATGCAATTCAATAAGGACAAATCCAAGTACTCCACTTAGGAAGGAACAATCAGTTGCACACATACAAGATGGGAAATGACTGCCTAGGAAGAAGTACTGCGGAAAGGGATCTGGGGGTCATAGTGGATCACAGGCTAAATATGAGTCAACAGTGTAACACTGTTGCAAAAAAAGCAAACATTCTGGGTTGTATTAGCAGGCGTATTGTAAGCAAGACCCGAGAAGTAATTCTTTTGCTCTACTCCACGTTCATTAGGCCTCAACTGGAGTACTGTGTCCAGTTCTGGGTGCCACATTTCAAGAAAGATGTGGACAAATTGGAGAAAGTCCAGAGAAGAGCAACAAAAATGATTAAAGGTCTAGAAAACATGACCTATGAGGGAAGATTGAAAAAATTGGGTTTGTTTAGTCTGGAGAAGAGAAGACAGAGGGGACATGATAACAGTTTTCAAGTACATAAAAGGTTGTTACAAAGAGAAAGGAGAAAACTTGTTCCTCTTAACCTCTGAAGACAGGACAAGAAGCAACGGGCTTAAATTGCAGCAAGGGAGGTTTAGGTTGGACATTAGGAAAAATTTCCTAACTGTCAGAGTGGTTAATCACTGGAATAAATTGCCTAGGGAGGTTGTAGAATCTCCATCATTGGGGATTTTTAAGAGCAGGTTGGACAAACACCTTTCAGGGATGGTCTAGATAATACTTAGTCCTGCCTTGAGTGCAGGGGACTGGGCTAGCTGACGTCTTGAGGTCCCTTCCTGTTCTATGATTCTATGATCTATTGCTTTCCCTAAACAGCAAAAGCAAGTATGGCTGTGTTGCATTTAGCTCTGTGCACCACCAGCAATATGGACAAAGCTCAGTTTCTGAAATTCTTCATTAATGTTTGCTTCCTCTGACAATCTCTAGCAGTACAGCAGCAACGAAAATATTGCATGATCCTATTCACTAACTTTGGTGTTTAGCTTTTATTTGGCTGCTTTAAATCATTTTTTTTTCTCAGCTTTCACATGACAAGACCTGGCATGAAAAAAAAAAGCACTTTTCATATGACTATCTCTGAGCATTTTACAAAGGTAAATATATCCACTTTACAGACCAGGAAAACAAGGAATAAAAAGGTTATGTGCTTAGCCTGGGTTACAGAATGAGTCAGCAAAGTTTAAAGAGAATCCAGGTTTCTTGACTCCTCTGAGCTAACTGTTCAACAGTGTTCCTAGGGTGTTGTTAAAACATAGAGCTATTCCCCACTTTACAACATTAAATGATAAATAATTTAACAGGCTAAAATATTTGAATAGGTGTCTTATTGCAATTATAAAATGGAGAAACATCAAATTTAAATTCTTATTTTTTAAAAAAATCCTGTAATACCCTTGAATATACCCTCCCATTATAAAATGTGTTTTCATAGTGCATTCATAATAAATAGTGCATTCATAATAAAAAGAAAATGTTTGGTTATATTTATTCCTTTTCTAATCTTAAAGACTTTAAAAAAGCAAATGCAGTAGAACCTCAGAGTTACAAACACCTTGGGAATGGAGGCTGTTCGTTATTCTGAACAAAACGTTATAGTTGTTCTTTCAAAAGTTTACAACTGAACATTGACTTAATACAGCTTTGAAACTTTACTATGCAGAAGAAAAATGCTGCTTTTAACCATCTTAGTTTACATGAAAGAAGCACAGAAATAGTTTTCTTACCTTGTCAAATCTTTTTTTTACACTTTCCCTTTATTTTTTTAGTAGTTTACGTTTAAAAGTACTATACCATATCTGCTTTTTCCCCCCCATCTCTGCTGCTGCCTGATTACATACTTCCAAATGAGGTTTGTGATTGATCGGTCAATTCGTTACTCTGAGACTCTACTACAGGTTCCTAAATTATTTTTGAACTGCAGTCCCATTTTGCACTAGATCAGTGGACCTTTCCTAAATTTTACTCATTAAAATAGCACTGAAGATAGTACCTCTCAACTTTGATACTTTTATCGTTTAAAAAAAAAACAGTAGAAAGTATCTAGTATTAGAAGTGAGTTATGAGCTAATGGTCAGATATAAGACATTGTGCCAAAAGACAGTCTGTGCCAGTGAAGGAATTTTAATTTAAAAAGGAAAAGAGCGGTTTGTTTTAGAGCAGCAGCATCCCATCCTCTCCTTTCAACATGGCTTCAACTGAAACTGAGACTCAGCTTAAATTTTTCATTAGAATCATTGTATCAGGCTTGAGATAATGGCATTAAATGTAAGAAGTGTTTCAAGAAATCCAGAGCAGAAGGAGAGTGTGAAGAACAGGAGAACTATGAAGGGGATCCAGAAGGTCTTAACACCACCCTCCCAAAAAGTCAAAGTTCAGTATGAAAGCTCCATATAAAGGCATAAGTGTATTAATATTTATAAATAATGCACATGGTTCTTGTCTAATAGTAACATTATGAACCTTGAGATCAGATGTATGGAACAAGAGGTCCAAATAGTGACAAGATTGCTGAAAATTATCTTAATGTGAATTGCAACATAATGTCTCTGAATTTGATAAGGAAATCTATGTAGTTCATGTTAAAAACTCACAGAATTTTGGTATCAGATGCATGTGGTAATACTGGACTCAAACAGCTTCTTGATATTTATCGTTAATGATATAGGTTAGCTATAGTCTAATTACATAGGTTTTTCTCTCCTGTGCAAAATCTTTAAAAACAAGCCTAACATTTTTTAGCAGAAGACTAAAATAATGTATTGTGTGATCAATCTGCATATATTTAATGATAGTTTGTTTTATCTTTGTATTTGATAAATACAGAGATAGCCATTCTTAAAGCTTTCTCCCTCTCTCATAACAAATGAGTGACAGCCCCTAAGTGCCATGTTTTTCATGACAAACATGACTGACATCCCTTAGATGATAGCACATGCTGCACACATTAATTAAAATGTTTTCCTTATACTTGCAGAGGCTCTAGGATAGAAAATTTCTCACAAAATTACTGCAGTCCAAAGACATTTTGCACAGAAACACTTCGTAATAACACCAAAATGTCTTCCAGGCACACTAACAGGCCTCTACCATATTAAACAGCCATGCTATAGACCTGCTCTAAAATAATGTAAAACTTTTCTTTACTCCAGTCATGTGACTTTTTTAGACTGTCCAATTAGATTCATATATATTTAAGCTTTACATAGCGTTCCCTTAAAAACAAACCGCACACGTCATATTATCAGTGATGGTCTACACTTCAGGGCAGTAGTTACCACAAATCTGTACTTTAACACTGCAGTTCACACTAGAAATAGCACATGAATCTCATCTTGCTATCTGGCAGCAGTGCCACTTACTCGCTGTTTAGATTTCTCCTTGTGGAGAGGAACTCAGCTAAATGCCAGTTTAAAAACAAAAACCTGAATTAACCAGTGAATATGTGTATTCCTGATCTACTGTAGTTAAGGAAAACCCACATGTGAAGTTGGAGCCCAAGCAAATCCATCCTTCTGGATTAATTCCAGATGATGAACTAACTGTATGGTTAAAAAACATTTTGCCATAGATTAGGTCATTAGTCATTTCTCTAGAATTTCATATCTGAAGATGAAGTTCAGGCTTAAAAAAGAAGGACGCAGAAGAAGTTCAACAAGGAAGGAAGGGGGTAGAGAAGAGATAGAGAGAAAGATGCAGGGTTAATAAGGGTTTGAGGCTATAACTGGGACCATCAAGATGACTGGGGAACTTTTCCCTGTATTACTTCAACTGTTGGAAAGTCAGAGAAACCCAATGCAAAGATGACTCAGGGCACTTTAGGGCAAACTAAGTTTGGAAGAGCTATCTTAAAAAACAAGAGCCCTGCTCAGGAAAGTTAAGGATGCATCAACAGTTGCAGTTACCACTTCAGTCTTATTGCAATATAAGTCCTCTTCAGCTTCTCAAGCAGGTGGTTCTGCATCTATGTATTCCTCTCAAACCTGCCTTCTCCTCAGAGTACAATATAGGGAATGTGCAGAAGTGCCAACACATGGAGTGTAGGGCTGATGAACTGTATTAAGCCAACTGAAGAAGTATGCGATTAATGAAACTCCAACAATTGCACTCTCTTTACTTCAAAATCTTAAAATTCAGTTGCTACACAGACAAACATTAACGAATATAAAACTGACAAACCTAATATTTATCCCTAAGTAAGGAAGATATGCCGTACCTCTGATTTCCGAGTTACTTACTGATCAATACTGGTCACTATGGGAAAGTTGTTTACCTGAAGTAGACAAAACAAATTATTTTTGACACATTTTCCTTGCAACTGAGGAAAAGTGACTTCCTCATTCACATAGTTTCCACATCTTTCTCAATGGACATTGCCTGAAACATGAATCCCACTCAGTCTACCTCGGATTAACCTAGATAGAGCTCTCACATATCTTAAACATCTGAGGAAAACTGCAGCTAAAGTGAGGATGCATAACAACCATCTAAGCAAACTGGCCGGCACTCTATTAGACGAGCAAACGCTCAAATTCTCCGATCATCTGGTTTAGCCCTCTGTTACTCTGCAACACAATGAATATGTTGGTTGATACACAACTACACTCAACCATGTGCATCATAACTGGGATAGCTCGACCTACACCAGTACCTAAGCTCTCTGTGTTAAGCAACATCACTCGTCCACACACCTGTCATGATGATGCTATAGCCAGAATGGCTAAGATCAGCCAAGCCTATCACTATACACAGGCCTTTTTAACCACTCAAGAATGCTCTTGTCATTGAGGCTCAATGACATCTGTTGTGGGGCCACTTGTCCTGCCCAGATTTCTCTGTGATGTTAATTTGCCACGCTGCTCATGAAGTCCTTCTGAACAAGACAGGGTCAACGTGCAGTTAGCCTTCACACCTGGGGCCAACAAGAAGATCCCACATGCAGCTGTATATATATCAGACGTTAGACAAAAACATCATATATCACTTACTACTGCCCTCTGACCAGATTTGACGGTGATCTGAGGGTTCTGAACTCACTGATGAGGCTACCAGAAACTCGCTTGGCAGCTCCACAAATGGTAAGAAGACTGTTTCCACAAGTAAGCAAGCACTTGGTGAATGATTTATCAATAGTTCTTAAGCTCCAGTGATTGTATCACCAGCAAAATGCAGATGAATCCTGTTCATAACTTCCTTTCCAAGAATGCAGAAAGAACATATCTAAAACAAAAAAATCTTACCACATCTGATACATTTGTAAACCGTATCACCTATAGCATTCATTTGCAGATCTACTACCCGCAGTGGAAATGGACATCAAACTCAGCCTTGGTATAAGTGGGCAAATTCCACTAACTTCAATGGAACTATGCCTGCTTATATCAAGATTGAATTTGGCCTGTTAATCATACAGTGGTTACTTGTATGTCTAGAAGACGTAAGTGTTAGTAATAACAGTTAAAAGTAGTTGGAAGAAGTAGAGGGTTCTGAATGCTGCTTAGACCCTTAAGGGCTAAGATGGATTATTAAATTTGTGGAGTACAATGGTAGAGGAAAGCTGTAAACAGGCCATGGCATCACCACTGTAGCCAATTGAGAATTAAATAGAGAGAGAATTGTAACAAGTATGAGAGGGGCAGCCCTGTTAGTCTGTAACCACAAAAACAACGAGGAGTCTGGTGGCACCTTAAAGACCCACAGATTTATTTGGGCATAAGCTTTCATGGGTAAAAAACCCACTTCTTCAGATGCATGGAGTGAAAATTACAGATACTGGCATAAGTATATATTGGCACATGAAGAGAAGGGAGTTACCTTACAAGTGGAGAATCAATGCTGAAGGCCAATTTAGTCAGGGTGGATGGATGTAGTCCACTCCCAATAATTGATGAGGAGGTGTCAATACCAAGAGAAGGAAAATTGCTTTTGTAGTGAGCCAGCCACTCTCAGTCCCTATTCAAGCCCAAATTGATGATGTTAAATTTGCAAATGAATTGTAGCTCAGCAGTTTCTCTTTGAAGTCAGTTTTTGAAGTTTTTTTTGTTGAAGCATGGGTACTTTTAAATCTGTTATTGGGTAAGCAGTGATATGGCCAAACTTGGAGATAAAGTTATTTAGGTTACAGAAAACTGATTGACTTCGTAAGGAACCTAACCAAGCCGTATGAATGGACATGATGGCAAATTAAATTCAATGCTAACAAACAAATGCTAACATTGGATAGAATAATTTGAACTACTCATATACCATTAATTTAGAACCCAGGAGGGCAGTGGTGGGCAACCTGTGGCCCATCAGGGTAATCTGCTGGCGGGCTGTGAGACAGTTTGTTTACATTAGCACGACCGCCCGCAGCTCCCAGTGGCCACGGTTCACCTTTCCCAGCCAATGGGAGCTGCGGGAAGCAGCGACCAGCACATCCCTGTAGCCTGCGCCACTTCCTGCAGCTACTATTGGCCAGGAATGGCGAACCGCGGCCACTGGGAGCTGCGGGCAGTCGTGAAAACGTAAACCAACTGTCTCGCAGCCCATCAGCGAATTACCCTGACAGGCCACATGCGACCCGCGGACCGCAGGTTGCTCACCACTGCAGTCGGGTATCAACACAGGACAAAGACCTGGGCATCATTGTGGACAGCTCAATGAAGACCTCTGCTCAATGTGCAACAGTAATCAAAAAAGCAAAGAAAATGTGAGGAAGCATAAAGGAACAGAATGGAGAATATTATGGAACGACATGGAGAATAATATGGAACATGTCATTATTTGATTAAATAAATCAATGGAATGCCCTCAACTGAAATACTGTGTCCAGTTCTGGTTAATATATCTCAAAAATGATAAAACAGAGACATAGGATATGACATTCTGTACCCCAAAGCAACATCCTGGCACCTCCATATTTACCATAGTGATATGATTATATGTTTTATACGATTATATGTTGTTATATACGTTTTATGTGTCATGTAAGGTATCAATGGAAAAGTTATGATTTGCTGAATATGATTACCCTATTTATATGCATGTATCATTTTTGTATCTAAAGTTATGAATATTGACTATGTACTAGTATTTCAAATGTGTTTGCTCCCGGGGTGACACCCACAAGGTAGTTTACATCCAATCTAGCCAGCACATTGTGGATGAACCATTCCAGGTAATGGCCTATTAAGAAACAATATGCCATGGAAGAAGCTTTTCCCCACCTAACTGTGCTGGGGACTTAGCTTGGAACAATGAAGTTCCCTCCTCATAGAATAAGCTATAAAAGGGGGATGTAACATCATCAATTGGCCTCACACCCACAACAACTCAACATCTGTAAAGATGTCTGGAAAACAAAAGACCTGGACTGGGGAGGTGGTCCCAAGCAGGGAAGACGGAATCCCAGCGTGTGCGGGAAAGGTTTAGATACTGCTTGATTCAAATCCTGTCTAGTGTATGGAACTTATATTGTGATTTTGTTTTATTTCTTAGGTAACCAACTTTGATCTGTATGCTATTACTTACAATCACTTAAAATCGATCTTTCTGTAGTTAATAAGTCTGTTCTATATTTTTCACTTAAAACAGTGTGTTTGAAGTGCAAAGGGAAATCTGCTCAGGAATAGGGGCTGGTACATTGTCCTCTCCTGGATAACAAGAATATCCAGTATAATAATAGTAAATGCTAACAATAAAAACAAAGGGATATAAACTTTCAAGCTTTGAGGCATAAGCCAATCTCCAATTATTAGGGATTAAGAGCAGGTAGGTTTTCCCTCATCTTCCTGCTGCAGAGTTTCTTCCTCTGAAACATCTGATACTAGCCACAGTCAGAGAAAGGAGACTGGCTAGACAGGTCTGATCCCATATGACTGTCCTGATGTTCTTAAGAGTAGATATCAAAAGGAAGAAATTGAATTTGTTGAAAACTGTGGATCTCAAATTTATGTAGTGGAAATGGTAGTGATTAAGCACTATTTCTGCATATAAAAGTAAGACTTTTCACACTAATTTCCCTGCCCAAAACTATCCTCAGGCAAAATACTTAAGCGCAAAGTAGTCATAAAGAGTTACAAAGGGATCTCACAAAACAGGATGACTGGACAACAAAATGGCAGATGTAATTCAATGTTGATAAATGCAAAATAATGCACACTGGAAAAAGTAATCCCACTATACACAGAAAATGTTACCACTCAAGAAAGATCTTCAAGTCATTGTGTATAGTTCTCTGAAAACATCCCCTCAATGTGCAGCAGCAGTAAAAAAGCTAACAAAGTTAGGAACCATTAGGAAAGGGACAGATAGATAATAAGACAGAAAATATAATGACACTATATAAATCCATGGTATGCCCAAACCTTGAATTCTATGTGCAGTTCTGGCTGACCCATCAAAATATACATACATACATACACACACACCCTCCTATTAAATACAGTAGGGAAATAAGGACTAATTTTTACAGACTGTTACACTGATATACCAGGTGCATGAAAAATGTTCAAGGGCTAACCACGAAAGATAAAACACCACATTCTAAATCCAGAGTGCAGTCTGTTTAGGATAAGCCTTACATACATTCCTGTTCTTATAACAGGATAGCTTTGGCATGAGGAACCGCAAAAAAATGTGAGTAGGTAGTGTCATACTGTCCATTGGCAATAAGATTACCTTTACAATCATACAGAACACAATGGAGAGCTGAAGATTAATCCTAAGAAAAGAGCATCTTTCTACTGTGATAAAAATCAGTATGTCCATGCTTTAGATGATAAATATCTCCATCTGACAGAATATTGCAAAACTGATAGCTTGGCATAGAGGTTATTCATGCTTCTTTAAGTGAACAGTTTTGTAAGTAATAAACAGGTTATAGCACCATTTCTTAAAATAATTGTAAACTATTTAATGAAGTCTCCCATACATACATATTTACTATATACTAATGCAGATTATTGAAATATCTTATATGGCTGTATGAATCAGAGGGAGCATAAAAATAATTTGTGTATCCTTATCCATTCTACTACCACTGTGTGACGCAGAGGAATTAAAAATTGCAGAAAAATCCTATGAGGAACAGCAAGGTAGCTTCATCTGTTCATCATACACACAGGTGACTGTAACACAGATACAGAATAAAACAGCATGACCAATACAGCCAAATAAAAAAGGAGGCAAAGAAGAGCCACGTCAAAAGAGCTAGGAAAGCCATGTTCCTTCTCCAGCATGAACTGAAGTCTGCCTAAAAAATGAGATTAATTAATGCTTGATCCTGAGCCCATGAGAATGTCTGTGGGTTGTACTCTTCACAATGGCACACATCCCACTAAGGTGACAGTTGGGTTTTAATTACTTGTAGGAGGAGGGCCTCACAACCAAAAATAGAAGAAGAATGTCTAGGCACCCAAGCAAAGGATCTGAAAGATACCCTGTTTAACCATACAGATCCATTACCTCTATTGATTTTCAAGGACCCTACTACTCCACTAGTTGCTGGTCTTTCAAAATAGGCAGGGACTATACAGGGAAGGAATAATGTGGCCTAATGATTACAATTCAGAGTCCAGAAGAAAAAAAAATAGTGTTAGCATATAAATACCAACATATAACTATCCAAATGAAAAATAGCCTTATGAAATGTTAGAAAAGTCAATCTGTTAAATAATATAATTCCTGAATTTAAAAAGAACAAGAATGAAATGCCTGCAAGCTGCATGGAAACTTTTAAAACACCATAATAGAGGCTCAAACTGTATGTTTACCCCAAATATAAAAAACAGTAAGAGGACCAAAAATATGCCACCATAGCTAAACAGAGTAAAAGAGGCAGTTACAGAAAAAAAGACATGTTTTAAAAATTGGAAGTCAAATCCTACCAAGGAATATAGAAAGGGACAAACACTGGCAAGTCAATTGTAAAAATACAATTAGGGAGGCCCAAAAAGAATTTGAAGAGCAGCGAGCAAAAGACACAAAAGCAACAACAAAAATGTTAAGTACATTAGAAGCAGGAATTCTGCCAAGGACGGGGGCCAGGGATGACTAAGGTGCCAAAGGAGCACTCAGGGAAGACAAGGCCATTGCAGAGAAGCTAAATGAATTATTTACATCAGTCTTCACTGAGGAGGATGTGAAGGAGACTCCTACACCGCAGCCATTCTTTCTAGGTGACAATTCTGAGGAACCAACGCAGACAGAAATGTCAAAAAAGGAGCTTTTGGAACAAGTTGATTAGTTAAATAGTAATAAATCACAAGGACCAGATGGCATTCACCCAAGAGTTCTGAAGGAACTCATATACGAAATAGTATACATAACTGTGGTATGTAACCGATCACTTCAGTCGGCCTCTGTATCAGATGACTGGAGGATAGCTAATGTGACGCTGCTTTTTTAAAAAGTCTCCAGGGGCAATCACGGGTCAGTAAGCCAAACTTCAGTACCAGGCAAATTGGGTGAAACTATAGTCAAGAACAGAATTATTGGACACATAGAAGATGACAATATGTTGGGGAAGAGTCAAAACAGCTTTTGTAAAGGGAAATCATGCCTTACCAATCTATTCAAATTTTCTGAGAAGGTCAACAAACATGAGGGCCAAGGTGATCCAGTGGATATAGTGTACTTGGACTTTCAGAAAGCCTTTGACAAGGTCCCTCACCAAAAGCTCATAAGCAAAGTACGGAATCATGGGATAAGAGAGAAGGTCCTCTCATGGATCAGTAACTGGTTAAAAAATAGAAAACAAAAGTTAGAAATAAATGGTCAGTTTTTACAGTGGAGAGAGCTAAATAGCGGTCTCCCTCATAGATCTTTACTGGGACCAGCGCTGTTCAACATGTTCATAAATGATGTGGAAAAAGGGGTAAACAGTGAGATGGCAAAGTTTGCAGATGATACTAAGTTACTCAAAATACTTAAGCCCAAAGTAGTCCACAAAGAGTTACAAAGGGATCTCACAAAACTGGATGACTGGACAACAAAATGGCAGATGTAATTCAATGTTGATAAATGCAAAATAATGCACACTGGAAAATGTAATCCCACTAGAAATGTAATCCCATAGAAAATGTCATCTAAATTAGCTGTTATCACTCAAGAAAGATCTTCAAGTCATTGTGTATAGTTCTCTGAAAACATCCCCTCAATGTGCAGCAGCAGTAAAAAAGCTAACAAAGTTAGGAACCATTAGGAAAGGGACAGATAGATAATAAGACAGAAAATACAATGACACTATACAAATCCATGGTATGCCCACACCTTGAATTCTATGTGCAGTTCCAGTTGATCCATCAAAATACACACACACACACACAAACAGAAAAGAATCAGAAAAAGTATAAAAAAGGGGCAAAAAAAAATGATTAGGGGTATTGAACAGTTTCCAAATAAGGAGAGATTTAAAAGACTGGGACTGTTCAGCTTGGAAAAGAGATGACTAAGAGGGGGATATGATAGAGGGCTATAAAAATCACAAAAGTTGTGGAGAAAGTGAATAAAGCAGTGTTATTTATTCCTTCACATAACACACTCCATAACACACAAACCAAGGATCACCCAATGAAATTAACAGGCAGCAGATTTCAAACAAACCTAAGAAAATTCTTCTTCACACAAAGCACCGGCAAACCTGCAGAACTCAATGCAAGGGGATGTTTGAAGACCAAAAGTATAATTGGGTTCAAATAAGAATTAGGTAAGTTCATGGAGGATAGGTCCATCAATAGCTGTTAAACAAGATAGTCAGAGATGCAACCCAATGTTTTGGGTGTCCCTAAACCTGTGACTGCCAGAAGCTGGGACTGGATGACAGGGATGGATCACTCAATAAATTGCCCTGTTCTGTTCATTCTCTCTGAAGCATCTGGTACAGGTCACACTCAGAAGAAAAGATATTGGGCTAGATGGACCATTGGTCTGACCCAGTATGGCCATTCTTAGGTTTTTAAAGGTTTTTTTATTTATTTTAATGTAATATTCATACAAAAATAAAATCAAAGGGAAAAGCACACAATCTCCCCCAAACTAACAGATTTTTCAAGACTCCTACACATCAATACCATAGCATTCATGAACTCCTGTTCAATACATCATCCCGATATCAAATGGTTATTAAGGTTTTTTGTTTTAAGGTA